>NC_042618.1:65598728-66798728 GCF_901001135.1 Rhinatrema bivittatum | reverse complement strand
TGCACTACTGTTTCACATCTTGTATGTAACCAAAAGCCATCTTTGTCAGCAGCTTACAAAACAAGTCAGTTCTTCTTGCTCCTGGGTTAATCATTGTCCTGTTGAATAAAGTCCCAAAACAGCAGGAGAAAACTAATGGGCTAAACAATAGAAAAAGAGAAAAAAATGGAAAGTAGGTAATTTTTTGATTCGAGTGTGCTCTCTACCATAACCTATTTGGATTTGAGGAGATTTAGGAATCCAATCCTGGCCTGAAGGACATGCTACAGGGAAGAGTAGGCCAAAGATCTTGATAAAAAAAAAAAAGCAGAGGGGCATTCATCTACTGTGTGGCTCTATAGGGCCATTTCATTCACAAATGCATGAAAAAGAATAGTGAGTTGGGGGGACCAAGACATCATGAAGCAATTTCCCTCAAAAGGGGTGGATTTCTCTATAATAGCACAGGTTTAACTCTAGGCCCAGAGTGCCATTCCTTTGCAAAGCTGCCATGGGAAACCACCTTGGTGCAAAATAGATGCTCATTCAGTTTTACTAATAAAAGCAAAGGGGGACCCCACACAGAAGAGAGGGCATAGAAACCTATATGTCAACACTTACCCGGGGATATGGGGGGGGAGAGCTTTAAAAGCACACACCAACACAAGCATAATACTTCTACCTAGCTCTGATCTCAAGAGTCATAAACAGACCTGGTTTTCAGGATATCCACAGTGAATATGCATTAGGTATGTTTGCGTAAACCGTCTCCATTCTGTGCAAATCTCTCATCTATATTCATTGTGACTATCCCAAAAACCAGGTCTCTTTGTGGCTCTTGAGGACCAGAGTTGGCCTCCCCTGTACTATGACGAAAAAAATCTGTGAGACAAACCTTTAGAAATAAGGGTTTCTTCTGCTACATTATATATTTCAGCACTTTTTAGAAATTCCAGTTTCTAAAGCCATCATTATTTATTTTTGTTCTAGAGCCCCAAAAGAACCAGGCTTTAAGAAAGTTTCCCCAAAACTGAGAGCAAGTTTTAAGTCAAAGAAACATGATTTTTTTTTCTGGATGCTTCTAGGGGAGAGACGGACAATGATTTTTGTATAAAAGATTATACCAATAAGAATTACATAAAATAAAAAGAAACAGAGGCATAGCTAGAGAAAGAATAAAAATATATACAACCCCCCCCTCCCAATATCTAGCAACTAAACTTTAGATGCTAGATAAAAGTGTTATTATAGTTACTAGTTTGTACATATTATTGCTTGCCCACTTTCTTCAGCCACTTCTGCCTCTTTCATTTCTTTTATATAAATGTTTCAAGTATAATCTTGAGAATCCATGCTAATATACTGTGGATTTATACTGTAAGAGGGTAGAATCACTTTTTTTTTTTCCAGAAAATTAAAGAAAAAAAAGCACCAGACTGGATTTGGGGGAATACCCCCATTGATGCCTCTATATCGCTCCATGGTGAGACCACACCTTGAATACTGTGTACAATTCTGGTCGCCGTATCTCAAAAAAGATATAGTTGCAATGGAGAAGGTACAGAGAAGGGCAACCAAAATGATAAAGGGGATGGAACAGCTCCCCTATGAGGAAAGGCTGAAGAGGTTAGGGCTGTTCAGCTTGGAGAAGAGACGGCTGAGGGGGGATATCATAGAGGTCTTTAAGATCATGAGAGGTCTTGAACGAGTAGATGTGACTCGGTTATTTACACTTTCGAATAATAGAAGGACTAGGGGGCATTCCATGAAGTTAGCAAGTAGCACATTTAAGACTAATCGGAGAAAATTCTTTTTCACTCAACGCACAATAAATCTCTGGAATTTGTTGCCAGAGGATGTGGTTAGTGCAGTTAGTGTAGCTGGGTTCAAAAAAGGTTTGGATAAGTTCTTGGAAGAGAAGTCCATTAACTGCTATTAATCAAGTTTACTTAGGGAATAGTCACTGCTATTAATTGCATCAGTAGCATGGGATCTTCTAGGTGTTTGGGTAATTGCCAGGTTCTTGTGGCCTGGTTTGGCCTCTGTTGGAAACAGGATGCTGGGCTTGATGGACCCTTGGTCTGACCCAGCATGGCAATTTCTTATGTTCTTATGATAATGGGCTTACAAAAAAAATGGTTAAGTTACCACACTTCTTTTACTTCCAGCCTGCACATATTCAATTTTGACCATAAACTACTTGTACAACATAACATTTAGGATTATTTGTCCCCAAAAGGGGAGGTTTGTCTCACTGCTGGAAAGTGGACATGCAGGTAAAAATAAATACTACCAAAGCAGCACAGTGGAATCTCTTTAGACTAAAGTAATCTAGTCCAGGTGGTTCACAGAAGGCTGAAAGTTGTTTTATTTTACAACTCCTACTTTCACATGGCTGCACAAGAGGGCATCTTAAAACGGAAGCACAAGTTCCTTTTGGTTTGCAGCCAACAGATTTGAGTGCCCTCCTAAACTGTTCGGGTATAGTCTTGAAGTCAGAATAATGAGAGAGAAGGACGGACAGAGTATTATTTACGCACACATACATACTTATTAATGCATTTATATGAAAGTACTACTGCTTGGCAGCAGTACGCCCCTTCCCATACGGCTGGAATTAATGCATTTCATCCACAGAGGTGCTAGCTAAGGGATCCAGTTTCTGGAGAGAAATTATTCTGGGATAGGACTGTAGCAGCGGAGGAGATAGAGCGTTATAACCGAAAACCTCAGAGTAAGCATGCGTGACCGGCCTCGCTATACTGCGGGAACTGGCCGCAAGGAGGCACGCGCACAGCCAAGCCAGTCACAAGGTACAATGGAAACGGCAGAGGAGAAAATCAGTTCATACTAAAAGCAGAAAACGTGCATTTACGCAATATATAGGTCCTGCTTACCTCAACCTCGCATTGATCTAAATAACGCTCGAGAGACGTCTCCGCTTCCATGACAGCTTCCGCCCCCAACAACTTTCTCGGCCCTTGCCCTCTCTACTAGCCGGCTAGGGGTCGAGTGATAATGAATTAGCCCAACATCTGAACGCATCCCCTCCCCCACCCCCCGGACTAATTAGGTTTCGTTTTTTTTTTGTTTTGTTTTTACTTCAGTTCCAAAAATTGGTTGGTTGAATTAGGTTTGCTTTACATAATAGAACTTTTTGTCCCTGGAGGGGGGTCTTACAATGTCCAGCCCTCTCATTCTCCCTAAAGTAATGAATCATTTTATTATATTCTACGACGTATATGGTTCAAGTTTAGTGCCAAAGCCCATTTAAATTCCAGAGGGGTAGCCCTATTAAGCAGTAGTAGCATTTAAGTCCTGAAAGCGGACAAATTGACTTGAAAAAGAAATCCGGCCAAAACGTAGGCGCGCCCATAGACGCTAAATTGGCCACAGGTTCATAAGGTCACAGGTGGAAGGTATAAAAAAAAAAAATCTCACCGCCTCTGTTTTACGTGGGAAAGGACAGATCATACAGGTCGGAAGGAGGGGAAAAACAAAAAAACCAACCACCACCATAAACCCACCTACAGCCAAGCTGCTCTTGTATTTGCCTTGATTTCTATTAGTGAGCAAAGGAGCATCAAGACGTATGAATGTTTTGTCTTATGGGTTCACAAATGGATTCTGATACTCCATTTTTTAAAGTTTTAAACCGCTTGTACCGAGCTCTCATGCGATTTCCAAGGGCTGTATGTATTTTAAGTAGGGAGGAGAATGTTGGACAGTATTGATCTTGTTCTCAATGTGTATTTGTTATAACCCCCTGAGGTCTGTGGCTTAGTGGGCTATACATTTTATAAATTAGTAAATAAATCTGAGTGCAAACTGACATTTCTGTTCCATGGATGAATCACTTTATCACCTGCTGCCACTATTTTAATTGCACCTGTGCACGGATACTTGTAACCTCGTACACATTCAGGGAGTGGTCTAGGGGTAAGAGCAAGTGAAACCAGGGTTAACTTTTTCCTAATGATGCTGGTATGACCTTGGGTCTATTTCTGGTTTGGGGGGAGGCCACCCCCACCCCTTTAAAGAAAAGGGAAAAGATAGCAGAGACTAGCAGACAAAAGGGAGAGGAGGGGGCCCCAGCACTAAAGAGCTGCTGGTTACCTAGCATCCCCCTCCCAAGCTCACCTGCTCCTGCTCTTGCTCTGTGATGGTTTGCCTGCTTCCTAACTTCCCCAGCTACCACACCTTCTCCTCAACAAAGGGAGGAGGGCCTCTAAATCTGCCTTTTGGCAGCAGAGTTGCTGCCCATATATTAAATGGGGCAAAGTTGGGGGGTCTCTATTACTCCACTATTTGGGGGAAGAGAAAGGGGCACCTAAAAGTGCACAAAGTAAAATTAAAACAAAAATAAGGAACTTTAAATATTCAGGATTAACTCAAACTGGGGATGGAGGGAAGGAGAGCAGAGCACCCTGACCCATGCCCGCCGGTAGATGAATTCCTCCATCGGGCTGGCGGACATGGCGCAGAAGTGTTCTGCTTGGATCCGGGCGCTCACCATGCTTTGGAAAAGGGCCCCGCAGTCAATGGAGCTGCCTCCAGCCAAACTTTGCCACCAGGCAATCAGTCTGGCTATCGAGGCAGAGGACAGGAGAAAGTTGACCAGGGCATTCCTCTGGTGCAGAGGTCCCCCTTCTGCTTTTGTGACTTTGGGTAAATCATTTTATTTCCCATTGCTTCATCTGCCCACTTATAGTATGAACTGTTTGGGAGAAAGACCTATAGCTACTCCGTATACTTCACAGAGCATTCTGCTTTCATATCAGGCAGCCATGGCACGGTCTCTTTTGAGAATCCCTACTATTGGGCTTTTCCAGAGGCACTCTAGGTGAACCCCTGCTCTACAGGGTCTCTTTAGCCTACAGACAGCCCTGGCTTGGTCCATCTTTCATGGGCTGCTCCAGGGAAACCTTAAGTCCCTTACTGCACCAGACCCTCTTCAGCAGACTCCAGGCTCTAGAGGTCAACTGCAGGCCATATTGCTTCATTTCACCTGCTTCAAACGAGCTAAGCTAGCTGCTTTTCGCCTTTTTTAAGATTAGGCTAAGCCTTAGAGCAGGAGGGCTAGCAGGACCTCTTTTCTTCTTCCTCCTCCACCTCTTGGTTTTTGCCTTTTCAAAATTCTGCTGCCTGAAGTGGCTGCGAGCGGCGGCGCCCCCTACGTCTCGGCGCCTTCGGCACAGGCCTAGCTCACCTAGTGCTTCCTCCGGCCCTGAGTGAGGTTATATTTCCCACCCTTCCCTTTTTGGAAGTCTTTTCCTTCTTTGTTACCAGACAAGTTTTTTTTCCTCTGTCATCCCTTTACATCCACTCCACTGTTTGGTTTTCTCCCCCCCCCCCCCCCCCCTTAAATCACTGGTTTTGCATATTCACCCCATGTATTTTAGCAGAGGCATTGCTAGATACCTAGAAGGTCTGTGGTATGGGGCCACAGGTCTTCCCTTCCTCTCCCATCCTAGATTTTGTTAATCACCTCAACACTCAGCAGTTTCACAACTCCCCCAGGAGCAATCCTGTGAAAACACACAATTCTTCACATTTTTAAATATTTAATTTGAAAGCTGTCATCAAGGAGTCATCCTGCATGACCTGTGATGAGGGAACTGCAAAAATTATATAGAATGTGAGTGGCCAGTAAACTCAAAGGCTCTGAATCAGGGGCCTAGGGCACTAGCAACAGTGGCATGAAAACCCAAGGCAAAGTAGTACCAAGTGGCATGAACAGCTCAAGGCACCATGAAGGGGCATGGAGTATCAAGAGGCAGAAAATACTTCAGGGCAGTGATAAGAGAGTCAAAGCAGAAGAAAGAGTGACAAACCCCAAAGCTTCATAAGATGCACAAAGCAGCCAGCAACAGTGGCATGAATACCTAAGGCTCCAAATGAGGGGCAAAGTGCACCAACCAAATTGGTACAAAACCCTAAGGGAGAAGCCAGAAGAAATCCCCGGAGATGGGCTGATGTAGTTTCCATATGGCATCATTTGGAGAAGAGGCTGGCAATTCAGGCTTGGAGATGGGTTTTTCCTTTGCTGTGGTATAATCACAGCCCTGTCAGTATAATATTCCTCCTCAGCCTTCTTACTGGAGGCTAAGATGCTACTGATTACAGGCACTAAATGCTCTTTAGCCACTAGCTATTTAATATCCTGTAAGTGAGGGAATCCGACAATTCTTCTGAAACAATTGTTGTAAATACTGCCTCCATTATGGGGAAGTGTGGTCCTGGTTTTGGATGTTGTACTTCTGTTTCCTCGGCCTTTTGCTGTATTATAATCCGTTGAAGGTTAAATAGCCAATGAAACCGATAGTCAAAAGAGCCAGATGGGAAGAGAGTTTGAAGATAGTCTGAGGGCTTGAAACCATGAAAGATAACTGGGTAAGGCCTGTGTAAAGCATTGCATTGCCAGAGCAAGAGTTGGCAAGTACCATAGGGGAAGGAGATTTGGAAAGAACCTCGACAGTTGGAGAAGAGGAGGAAGCACCCTAGGGTACTCCAAGGGTGGCTTGGAGAGGCAACAGCTGTAGTGGTGCTAGGGATTTAAAATGGTAGGAGCAGGGCAATGCAGCAAGAAGAGTGGCAACAAAGCCCCAATATGTATGGCAAGGACTGAGGCAGGAAGAAGAATGGTATTTTTAAAGGCCAAGGCTATGCCTATGTAGTGTACTACAATTGGGGCAGGTATTAAATGTGGGGATGGATGATGGTTTGGATAATGTTGACGCTGGTGAGGGTGCTTTTGCAAACTGCAAATTCTGAAAAAATTGAGACCTTTTTTACATACAGGGAACTTCCGTACAGTGCTTCAGGCACTTATTTCACTGAAGTTGGACTATTGCAATGCCCTTTTGTTGGGAGTTCCAATTTCATCTTTTTGCCCTCTACAATTATTACAAAATGCAGCAGCGCGTTTATTAACTAATAAGAGGAAATATGACCACATTTCACCCATTTTGAGAGAACTGCATTGGCTGCCTATCCAGTCAAGAATTCAATACAAATGTCTTTTACTAATACATAAAACAATATATGGCAGTATTACCGAATGGTTAAACGCATCTCTTCGTATTCATACCCCAGCCTGTAATTTAAGATCCTTGGGGAAAGCACTGCTTACGATTCCGACACCAAAAATAGCATATTTGAGTTCAGTCAGAGAGAGGACTGTTTCCAAGGCTGGCCCAAAAATTTGGAATACACTACCACTTGACATTAGAACAGAACCAAGTATCCAGAAGTTAAAAAAATTAATAAAGACCTGGCTATTTGAGCAGGCATTTAATGGAGTCAATAGTTTTCTACTTCTACAGCTTTTAAGATACAAACTTTTAGCAAGTTTTAGTTTATAGCCTTATTAGTAAGAGGATAAATTCCATAATATAGGCTTAGGAAGGTGAGGGTAGAATCCTCAGACCCAAGTAATTCTGCAAAATTCTGAGAGATTAATGTTAGAATTAGCTGACGAAATATTGTACATAAATGCGTAGAATTGTTAGGAATTAATTTTAGGAATTTAATTTTATTCTTGTTTTATTATTTAATGTTTGCATATTTTAGGTTTATTTTATTGTGATTCAATTGAGATGTAATTGTACTGTACTGAGATGTATTTGTCATATTGTTAACAAACTTGATATCTTTTGAGGAAGGTCTGTATATAAAAATAAATAAATATAGATGGACTCTGTTGGAAGATGGTGGTTAGCAGGTTGGAGATATATTTTGATGGTTTGGGTAATGATTGAATGAAATAGGTTGAAATATGAGGTAACTGGGAGGAAGATAGTTTTGTGGGATCTATGTCTTTGTAAGTTGTATTACAGCAAAATTTGTATGTGTGTATATTTACAGGTGCACGTGAATTGCTTTTCTGAGAAATATATAGCGCATCACTGTGACATTATGAAGGACTGAAATTTATGAAGAATAGTTTATTGGACTTTGAAAACTGGGAAAACATTTGTATTTATTAATCTGTGAGTTATACTTATTCTAGCTCATGGTATGAATTTGGGTTATTTAAGTTGGGGAGGGTAGAATGGTAGCTTTCCGTATAGGAGTGAGTTTGTTTGTTTATTTGTTTATTTAAAGTTTTTTGTATACCGACATTCGTTAAGAAAACATCACATCGGTTTCCATGGAACAAAAAGTAGCCAACAGGGCTTTACAATGGTATGTTGTATTTAGAGCAATCGGATTGATGTCTTCCCCTGAAGAAGCCCAGATTGGATGACACAAGGGACCTTGTCGGGACATACTTGTGTGGAATAGATTGGATGACACTGGATGGAATTCTGGATATGAATATGTAGAAGACACTTCTCTGAATGTTTTTGGACTTTCATTTGACTTTTTTTTATCTAGTGTTCATGAAGGTTTTAAATTTAGGCCTATTTTAATGAAAGGGATGTGTGAGTGATGAGGATTGTGTGATTGAAGAAGTTTTTGTTTTTTTATTTGTAAGGAATTTTTGCTTGAAAGTGCCTTTATATTTCTTGTGTACCTGATCTGTATGATGCTTTTTGCACTTTATGGTATATATATTAAAATGTGTATAAAATATTTGAATGTGTAAAAGTGTGTTCTGATACTGTCATTACCTCTTCAATAACTTGTGTACTGCAATTGTACATTTCAATACAACACCATTAACTCTTACAGTATGTAAACATTTCTCACATATTGTATGGGACATCTTAAACAGCAGAAATGCATCAAAACCCCCCAAGGAAATATGGGAGGCAAAGGAAACCAAAAATAGTTTTATTAACAGGTCAAGGCAGCACCAACAATGGTATGAATATCCCCAAAGGAACTGCAAAGCAGCATAATAGTACCCAAAGTAGCAGGCTTTCTCTAAGATACCATGAAGCAGCAGACAGGGCAGTAATAGCGACAGGCTTATACAGCAAGGTGAAAACCCAGAAAAGATGAGGTGTGTGAGAGAAAAGTGTATTCTTTCTTTTTTCACATTTTTATTTTGGGGTTAAAACACCTCAGTTTAACTAAGAAAGAAGCAGGGTAGGATAACTAGGCCAGGATTATAAAGGGGTACAACAAAACAGTAAGAGTACTAGAAAAGAGGTGGGATGAAAGAGAAAATTGTATTTTTTTTCTTTTTTTTTTTCATGTTTTTATTTTGGGGACAAAACACCCCAATATAACAAAGAAAAGTAGTAAGATAGGAGAACTAGGCTGGGATCCAAGCAGCAAACAGACATCAAAACCCCCAAAGTGGTACATCTGGGGCATGGCAGCTAGGCAAAGTAGCAACAGGATCTCCAAAGCGCTTTCAGTTGTCTTGGCACTTGCATAGAAATTCTGGAAAGCCCAGAAAATGCAGATTGGTTTTAAAAAAGACTAACTTTTCCATCAGTTCTTGAATGATGAAGGCTCATGATGTACCATGCTATGGAGAAGACACATTTGGTGGGCATAAAAGGTAATGCTGATCCACCTTGGGCAGGTCTGGGCAGACTGAGAACTTGTGAGCCCAATATGTCAGACACAGCTGGGGCCTCCTTTGTTAGGGTGGGGATGTCTTGCCTGCTGCTTTCGCTATGGTCTGTTTCAGGAGAGATGATTGTGTTGGTTGTATTGAAGGGGGAGAGGGAGTGGTAGCTGACATGGTGCTGCTCATGCTTGAATTAATATCTGGGGTGGCTACTCTTTTTCCTGCACTACATCCTCATTGTGCCTGTGCTTATACCTCTCTCTCTCCTGTTCATGTACTCTAGCTTTCAGTATCTCCTTTGTGTATGTAAGATACTGGGAGTGGTGGGCAAGACTTTCACATGTAACTCTGTGTGGCAAGTATGTAAGTTATTTTCTGTATTAGGTTTCAGCTTCACTTGCACTTGGCCCTGAAACACCTCTGCTTCCATTTCCTAACTTTTCCTCTAGAATATTTATTATGGAGCTGAATCTGCCCAGGGTGGAACTTCTGGAACTCAGATCCTGCATAGCATCCTTGAAGGGCTTCAGGATTTGTATTGGCTGCCTCATTACTACCAATTATGATGCCCCAAGGAGCGATCAACACCTATTTTTGTTTCCAGAGACAGATCATGAACAGGTGTCTGCTGCTCCACTAACCTCTGCAGCATCATGTAGGTGGAATTCAGCAGGATCTTGAATCAGATGCTTATGAGGTATCCCGATTTCTTTCTGCTTCTCACAGACACTGCCCACTCTTCCCTCTTCAATGAAAATGCCCCATTATTTTCCTGTACCTCTCCATCAAGTCCTTCAGGAGTGGAAGTCTGTATCCTTGGGCCCCAGCCCCAGGGCATTCCTCACTACAAATTGCAGCAAATGTGCAAGGCAATGAAACCCTAAAAGCCCCCATCTTCCATTGCTCTTATATTTGCACCAGTGTCTGTCACAGAAAAACCTGTCTGAAAACTCCTGCCTCTCCGGTTTAGCTAATAACCCTCCAGCATATTTTTTTATGACTAATAGCATATTGTATGAGATATGAGGGCTATCCGTCATCTGACTGTGCAGCAAAGTCCTCCTGTACCCTGCTGCTCAATTTTCGCAAGAGCTTCCATCTATCTCTGTTTCAGCCAGCTCCCACCAGTGCTCTGTCATGAAGAGGTAAGCATGCATAGCATTCGCACTGGTCCAGATGTCACAGATAAAATGTATGCTACTCCGCTGTGCCTGTATGTGACTATGGCACTGATTGTACAGGGTGGGGATAACCTGTCTACTAAATGTAGTCGGGCCCGGCACCACTGGGTATGCAAATTGTGCAATTGCATAGGATGGCACACCCAAGGGGGCGGCATTGGGAGCAGGGAGAGGCCCATGCTACTGACGGTGGACTCCATCCTGCCAATGTCAGAAGACGCAGGCAGCCAGACCAGAAGATGAAGCCCATCCTGCAGCTCCTCGTGTGCTGGTCCAGCAGTAATTCAACACTTGTGGTGCTTGCACTTCCTGCATTCTCATCTCGTGATGCGTATGTGTGAGTGAATGGGAGGCTGTGTGGGTTGAGTGCGTGTTTGTGAGAGAATGGGAGGCTGCCTGGCATTTGGGTGGATGTGAATGTGAGCTTGCCTGGGGGGTGTGGATGTGAATGTGAGCTTACCTGAGGGGTGTGGGTGTGAGAGAGAAGGAGAATGGAAGCTGCAAGGGTTGCGTATGAGAGAGAATGGGACTATAGGTGAATCCCAACCTGCCAGCAGCTGAAATGAAGAGGAAGGCCCAGGGCTACTGGCAGATCTCAACCAAAGAAGAGCTGGAGACGTCTGAGAATTTGTCTGAGAGGGAGCATATGTGTGTATATATAAGAGAGAAAAAGTCCACAACAATTTCAGGATGACTGGAAATCACAAGTTCCCAGGTATGGAGAGCATGAATTCTTAAAACCCTTTTTAGTTTGATTTTTTGGGAGCTATTTAATGTCTGCTGTTTTGAAATATTTTATTGATTTTTGGGACATTTTTAAAAAATTGAGATTTTAATTAATTGATCTTGTATCTGTTTTTTGAATACTATTAGTATGTTTTTTTTTATTATGATTATTTTATTTCTTTATCTTGTTGTTTGAGGAATGGTGATGGTTCTGTATTTTTATTTTTGAACTGCATAAAGAATATGGCTTCTTGTGGTTTCCAGTTCAGTTTTTGTCTGCATGTTTGTATTTCTACTTTATGGTTGATCTATTCTGTATTTGGTGAGGATCTGTTTATGTTCTGCATGTGTGACTGAGGTGAGATTCTCCTAATAGGAAGTATTTTAGGGCTTTTGGAAGGCAAGCCCACACACACAACACATGTTATAATGGGCCTAATGCCATATGGGTTCCAAGTATGTTTTTGCAGGGATTTCTGATTGGCATCACAGCAGTGCATGTAAATATAATGTAAGATATTTTTACCTCAGAATACTTTACTTTGGGCTTTGGCCAAGGAGAGAGGCAAGATGGCGACATTTATTGTCCCGGCTGTTTTTTCTCTTTACCTGTTTTCCTGCTTGAGATGCCTTCCAAGCGCAAGGAGAAGATTAGGGTCTTTCCTCCAGACCTTCTTCCCCCATCTGGACAACAAATTATCACTCGCTTCATGACACTGCCAGCAGTGGTGGGAGCAGAGGATCTTGATGTGCAGTGAGATGAGGGAGAGCCATGATTGCCCGCAGAAGAGGCATCCCTCAGCCCAGATCTTCACCCATCTCCGGCGCATAGTGATGACACGCTGATTGCAATCACGGTGGGACGGGGGAGGGGGGGGTGCCTTCCTGAGTTCTACCGGCCGGATCGGCTTAATCTTCCTTGCCCGAAAGCAGTGGTGATTTCATCAAATCGGCCACCGGAGCCATACTGGCGATGGGCTCGTTGAGTGTGGGGCCGATGCTGGGATCTTCCCTGCCTTGCTTATCCCAGGAAGCTGTGGTTGCTGAAGGCGGCAAGTCCTTTGCTGTTCCACCTCGCCCTGAAGCAGTGACTCAAGGCTTTATGGGACTAGAGAAGTGGCTTCAGGAATTCTCTAAAGTTGCTTAATTCAAAGATGGACCTTTTTCAAATTGCTGGATTTGCAGGACCAATTTTTCTCCACTATTTCTAAAATTTCTAAGGTTAAAGATATGATTAAAACTATCCAGGAGTTTAATGTTGCCACCTTGAAAGACCATGTTGTGCTTTCCAGGCATATTGAATTCTTAGAAAATAGTATGAAACACCTTAATCTTCCTTTTTTTAATGTTGAAGAGCACAGTAATTATTCGCATAGGGCAGCAAAAAAGCTAGCACTGGCAGAGTGTAGTCCTGGATGGCACTTTTGTAATTGGAGCCTAACAAGTACAGCAGACACTTAAAACCCTATTCTTCACTATCTGAAGAGGCTGGTTATCCAGGGCAATCATTTGCCTGAAGCACAACATTACTACTTTAGATGCTGCCTGCCTCTTGTCCAGGACAGTGATTCAGGGTATCACCCCAGATGCATGGCAAGGCACTGCTGGCCTGCCACCTGACTGGTGGAAGGGGCCATGGGAATAGGCTTTTCCTTTCCTATGGCTTTTGCTTTGAGTGGCAGAAGGGGTTCCCAGGCCACTACTGCCATTCTCCCCTGATGCCAGTTCTGGCGGATGCTGCTTCTACAGGTGATACATGCCTGCATTTGTTAAATGCCTCCCAGTACCTTCCCTCTTCTGATGGCTTTACTGAAGCAAATACACTATAAGCAAAATGTGAGTCCTCCCACACGTTAAAGTGATTCCTCGGTGATGATGCTTAATATAGAGCCCATTATTGTGAACCTAGAGCTTGGATTATTCTTCCCTATACGCATTACTTTGCAGTTGTCCACATTAAATTTAATCTGCCATTTAAATACCTATTCCCCCAGCATTCAAGGTGGTCTTGAAACTTCTCACAACTGGCTTGTGATCTAACAACTTTGAATCTGATCACCTCACTCTTCACTTCTTTTTCCAGATCATTTATAATGTATTAAAAAGCACCACTCCTGGAGCATTCCACTATTTACCTTTCTTCAGTGAATGACCATTCAGTGGTAATCTCTATTTCCTATCCTTTAGCCAGTTACCAATCTACAATAGGACATGATTTTTTAATTTCCTGATGAGTCTCTCATGAGGGACTTTGCCTTCTGAAAATCTAGATACACTGTATTAATTGATTCACCCTTGTTAACCTGTTACCTCTTTCAAAAAATCTAACAAATAAGGCAAAATTTCCCTTAGCTAAATCCATGTTGACTCTGCCCCCTTAGTCTTTGTCTATGAAGATGGCCAGTAATTTTTGTTCTTCAGAATTTTTTATACCATTGTACCTGGCACTGATGTTGGGCTCATTTGTCTGTCTGTAGTTTCCTGGACCTTTTTAAAAAATAGGCATTACCTTGGCTATCCTCCAATCCTCAGGTTCTGTAGATACTTGGCTGTCTTTGCACTGGACACTGTCTTTTTGTTTTTAGATCAATAAGGAAGAGTAGCTTGGGATCTATTTAATGTTTGGGTAGTTACCAAGTACTTGTGCCTTGGATTGGCCACTGTTGGACACAGGATGCTGGGCTTGATGGATCCTTGGTCTGATCTAGTATGGCATGTTCTTATGATCAGGAAAAGGCTTTCAACAGAGATGGAAACCCTGCAGGAGTTTGATTTCAGTCCCCATTTCTTTGGTCTTTGCCTCCTACATATGTCCACAGGGTGCCTGTTAAAGGTAAATTAGTCCTTGAGAGCCCCTCTGGGATTAAGCTGAGGGGGTACCTAAGGGGTATCCCTTATCTGGGCAAATATATACACTGGCTTTTTAGACATTCCTGTTCTTGATCCCAAGAGGCTTTCTGGTCAAGTGCTCTTCTGCTTGGAGAAGAGACAATGGACAAGGGGATATGATAAAGCAGTGGTGATTTTTATGCCAGGTCACCCATCTAGAACTTTTGGTTATCCACTAGATGTGTGGAGCATGCTCCTGATCACAGCATCTGTCCAGGCTTTTGCAGGGCTGCAGTGCAACTCATGCCCCAAAAAGAGAGAGTAGATCAGACAGCAGCGCAGGGAGACTGAACTCTCTGCTGTATGCAGAAGGGGAGTGGGAGAACGAATGGTTCGCTGTAATTTTGGCAGCCAGCAGGAACAGATTTTTTTTCTGCCACTGCCCCTAGGCCCTGCTGCCAGTCCTGCCTCAACCTTCCCCCTCCTGGCACACCTCCAAGCTATGCACAGTGCCCCTGGATCTCAACTCAAGCAGCAATCCTCGTATCACATCGAGCACAGGGACTACACCTGTGCTCACATACCCCCTTCCCTGCATGGACACCTAGATGGGGTGGGACCTGTGTACAAAGGCTTAGTCCACCATCTCACTGTACTGTCAGAATCACATCACTGGAGCCAAGATCTGAGGGGAAGGGGCAGTAGTGGTAAGGGCAGGAACGTTGCCTTCCAAGGTCCAGCGGAGGACTGTAGGAGGGCTGGAAACTTGCCAAAACCTTCCTCCCCATCCCCTCAAATGTTGCTACCCTAAGCATGGGCCTTAAAGCTGGCACTCATTACTTCATGGGGGGGGGGTGAGGAGAGGAGCAGGCCATTGCTGCCTTGAAAGTTAGCACCTTCTTTAGTTTCCTTGCCCCTCCCTCCTTCTGACCAGAGGAAGAGGAAAAGAGCATGGGGAAGGGTAGCAGCAATAGAATTAAGGTGAGCTACAATGGAGGGAAACTGAAATGGGAACAGGCTGGGGACCAGGGGGATGATGGTGGAAAAACAAGACCTTCCACCCTGCTACCTTTTTATTTAAAACAAAAATTGCCTCTGTGATAGAGATTTAGAAAAATCATAAGTGGGATGGAACAAGTAAATAAGGAATGGCTATCTATCTCCTCAAATAGTACAAGGAATACAGAACACTATGAAACTAGGAGGTAGAAGATTTAAAATAAATTGGATACAATATTTTTTCACTGAATGCAAAATTAGGCTGTGCAATGTGTTGCAGGAGGATGTGGCCAAAGCATCCTAGCATAACTGGGTTTAAAAAGGGTTTGGACGAGCTGGAGGAAAAGTCCATATGCAATTATTGGCCAGGGGAACTTGAGGAAAGCCATCACGTGGGAGGGAGTAACAATGAATTGGATCTACACTTTGGAAGCTGACACATACTTCCTAATGACTCAGACTGGCCCCTGTCCGAGACAGGATGCTGAACTCCTTGGATCTGTGGTCTGATCCAGCATGGCAAATTTTTGGTTCTTATGTTTTGATGGCCTTTCACTTCTTTCAGCTCAATAGATGTGGTTGTGGCTATTTTATAGTTCTGCTTGATAGGAGGAATTTTGCACTGCTGGGTAGTCTCGGATTCAAACACACCTTTCTATAAAATGCCTTGCTTTGCATAGTGGTGCTTGCCAGAACTTGTCTGCTCGGTTTCTTAAATCACTTTCTTTGCCAACCTGCTCTCTGCATGAAATTGGAAGAAGGCTTGTCTCATGAAGTTATGTAATCCTGTACGTAAGGTAGCACCTCTTCTGTAACCCTTTGTTTGCAATGTGTTTTCTGTACCAAACAGGATTCTATACCTCTTACTGGAGTAACGTGTAGGCTGCTAATAATTCAGTTCTCTTCAGGAGCCCTAAAACTAGTACTCTGTACCTCAAAAAAAAAAGACAGATGTACCCTTGAGTGCTTCAAACATTAAGATTATTTTTCTGTTAAGGAAGAGCCAGAGTTTACATTTAAAAGTGGTCCCAGAAAGATGGGATTTTAGGTGAGAATTGAGCGCAAGAGGGTGCACTGAGAGTTGCCTTGAAGGGCCATGATTATGATTGATAACCCCGGCTGAGAGAGAGAGGAGGAGGAATAGCAGAAGAGAGAGGAGAAAAGTGACTTTGTTATGGTAAAGTGAGTAGGATAAAGTTAGGGTGCGTAGCAAGGGCTGGCTGATAGGAAAAAAATTCTGAAGCTCAAGAGCAGCTGACAAGACAGTAAAGCAGAATGGCTTACTGTGCAGAAGGAGACGGGAGAGACAAGGCAGGAAGAGAGCGCGCAGTGGATTCTCTAGGAAAGAGAAGAAGAAATAGCGTTGGCCAGATGCATTGATAAAACAGCAATGATATTAAGGAGCGGACTGGGAGAGAACTTCCTTACCCCCTAACCTCACTTACCCTTTCCCTTACCTTTTTTTTTTGTCTTATTTTGTTGCTTACTGCTCCAAAGGAGCAACAGCAACTTGTGCGCGCTCTCACTCCCTTCCCGGTACATCGGCAAATGGCTGCTGTACTGGCCACCTCCAGTCCCGCCCCTCAGACCGCCCCTTTTCTTTGGCCCGGCATTTCGGTGCGTAACGGGAGCTACGCATGCAGCTGGGCCTCTTTTAAAATGCGTGCAAGGCCTGGCCGCACCCGTAACCCCTGTTTTTTACGTGCGCCAGCCATTTAAAATCAGCCCATAAGTGTTCGCAATTCTATTCCCATAACAACCTAAAACTTAACTGGGAACTGAACAAATTTAAAATGAAGGCAGCAGGAAGAGGGGGCCTCCCAGTCTTTTGCATCGAGTGTCACATGTATGATTTTTTTTACCTGCCAGTGAGAAGTTGTATGTATGCATCTGATGCAAAGAGCTCCTGTCTCTCAGATAATGAGTCCGAACTCTGTAGGCTAGAATGGCAGATCTGGAGGAGCCGAGGCAGAAAGATATATAGATGAGACCTTCAGGGACATAGTAGCCAAGTTCCAACTCCAGTCTGGCATCCCTGGTGCTGCCTTGGAGGAAGAAGGTCTCATGATCAGAAAGCATCAACCTGGTGCAGCAGGAAATGATCTGTAGCAAGGACCTGCTCTCCAGGTGGTATATTGTCCTTTCGCACCAAGGATGTGTTTCCCAGGGCTACTGCCCAGGAGGGAAGGGTTAGATCAGCCATCAAAGTTGGTGATTCAATTATTAGGAATGTAGACAGCTGGGTGGCTGGTGGGCATGAGGATCGCCTGGTAACATGCCTACCTGGTGTGAAGGTAGCGGACCTCACAAGTCACCTAGATAGGATTTTAGAGAGTGCTGGGGAGGAGCCGGCTGTTGTGGGACATGTGGGCACCGATGACATAGGAAAATGTGGGAGGGAGTTTCTGGAAGCCAAATTTAGACTCTTAGGTAGAAAGCTGAAATCCAGAACCTCCAGGGTAGCATTCTCTGAAATGTTCCCGATTCCACACAGGTCCCCAGAAGCAGGCAAAGCTCCAGAGTTTTAATGCATGGATGAGACTATGGTGCAAGGGAGAGGGATTCAGTTTTGTAAGGAACTGGGGAATCTTTTAGGGAAAGGGGAGTCTTTTCCGAAAGGAGAGATTCCACCTTAACCAGGGTGGAACCAGGCTGCTGATGCTAACCTTTAAAAAGGAGATAGAGCAGCTTTTAAACTAGAACAAAGGGGAAAGCTGACAGTCGCTCAGCAGTGCATGGTCGGAGGGAGGTATCTTCGAAAGATACTAATGAAGCATTAGAGTTAGGGCATCCCAACAGTGAGGTTCCATTAATAAAAGTAATCCAAGTGCTTGTAATTAAAAACTCACCTGAGCTAAAAGATTCCAATTTATCCTTGTCAACTGAAAAGCAGAATGTAAACACAAACAAAAACCACACTTTTCAAATGTTTGTATGCTAATACCAGAAGTCTAAGAAGCAAGAATGGGAGAGTTAGTGTATAGCAGTGAATGATGACATAGACTTGATTGGCATCTCAGAGACATGGTGGAAGGAGGATAACCAATGGGACAGTGCTATACCGGGGTACAAATTATATCGCAATGACAGAGAGGAGCATCCGGGAGGCAGTGTGGCGCTTTATGTCCGGGATGGCATAGAGTCCAACAGGATAAAGATCCTGCATGAGCCTAAATGTACAATCAAATCTTTAAGGGTAGAAATCCCTTGTGTGTTGGGCAAGAGTATAGTGATAGGAGAATACTACTATCCACCTGGCCAAGATGGTGAGACGGACAGTGAAATGCTAAGAGAGATTAGGGAAGCTAACCAAATTGGTAGTGCAGTAATAATGGAGATTTTGATTACCTCAATATTGACTGGGTAAGTGAAACCTCAGGACATGCTAGAGAGAGAAAGTTCCTGGATGGAATAAATGACATTTTTATGGAGCAATTGGTTCAGGAACTGACAAGAGAAGGAGCAATTTTAGATCAAATTCTCAATGGAGCACAGGATTTGGTGAGAGAGGAAACAGTGGTGGGACCTCTTGGCAATAGTGATCATAATATGATCAAATTTGAATTAATGACTGGAAGGGGGACAATAAGTAAATCCATGATAAAACACTAATAAGACAGGCTAAGAGAGAATTTGAAAAGTTGGCAGCCATAGAAGCAAAAACTCACAATAAAAACTTTAAAAAAAATATATCCGAAGCAGAAAGCCTGTGAGGGAGTCAGCTGGCCTGTTAGGTGATCGAAGGGTAAAGGGGCCCTTAGGGAAGATAAGGCCATCATGGAAAGATTAAACAATTTCTTTTGCTTCAGTGTTTACTGAAGAGGATGTTGGGGAGATACCTATTCCGGAGATGGTTTTCAAGGGTGAGGATTCAGATGAACTGAGACAAATCATGGTGAACCTGGTTTTGAGAAGATGGCCTCAAAAGGCCTTGCATTCTGTTGAGAGCGGGGTGTTTAGTGTGCCCTTGGGCCCCAGCCCGACCCCAGACGGATCCAGGACCAAACCGAGGGTTGTCAGCGCGCTCCACCATGGCAGACGGTCTTACCTTCCGCCAGGCCTGCAAGCTCCAAGGCCAACAACAGGATGATGTTGGAATGTGAATGGTCCTCCGACCATTCCGAGCCCTTTCGGACCTGCTGCTTGGATCAGCATGGAGCAGCAGGCCTGGCCTGAGGTCGAGGGCAGACGGGCCTTGACACAAAGACATGGCAGACTTGGGTTGATGCGACGGCATCACAAACATGATGAGGAACTTGAAATCCAAAGAAGACAAGACGCAAGGCAGGAGACATTGGCACTGTCTCTCAGGGCACCCTACTCAGTTCACCTGCGGAACTGAGTCGCGGACGACCCTGTCCCACTGCGCGCCCTACACAGCCCGAGGAGGTTGGTCACGGACCACGCTGAGAACGGGACAAGCACAGGAGAGGATCCAGTCAAAGCAGAACTCCCAACAATGGAGCCGATGTCGTCCGAAGCTCCACCAACGGCTGGCAGGACATGACTGCTCAGGAGCACAGGAACGAATTCCACCTGTAGGCTACTCCACACTCAGGAAAGACGTCATCTGAGAGAGCACGGCCTGACAGGTACCAGAAGGCTCAGGAGCGCTGAAGACGAAGACACAGGAGCAGGACATCAAGGAACTTGGAACATCAGGAAGCAGAAGATCAAGACGAGATACCTGGACAGGGACCTCAGGCAACGAAGACATGGCATGACATGACGAGAAGAGACTAAGAACTCCATGAAGAAGACCAGATGGAGCTCTGGCAGGCAGGAGCCTCCAGAGAGAAGTAACTCCGATGCAAGGCGAAGACTGACTGACGGAGCAGCCCTTTTATAGGGCTGAAGTAGGAAGTCCAATCAGAGGAGGGGCCAGCACACTTCCTGTGTCTGGCCCTTTAAATCTTGTAGAGAGACGCGCGCCGGCACCTAGGAGGAGCAGGAAGCTTGTGCAGGACCGCGGACAGCGGCCTGCACCGACGTCGACGTGAAGAGAGGCAGGGCTGAGCCTGGACGCAGGCCTTGACGTCGGCAGCGGCTCCAGCTGCCAGGAAAGACCGAGGCTTTTGCGGCCTCCAGCCGCGAAGGTGGTGTCAGCGTCAGCGGCAGTCCCGGCCGCGCTGAAGATGGCAGGAAGTCCGTGGCTCCAGCTGCGGCAAAGAGGAGCAGCACGGGCGACCTCCAGGCCGCAGGGAGAACACAGTCCGTGGCTCTGGCTGCCTGGGCAGGCCCGACGGCTGCGTCGGGTAGCAGCGGCAGCAAAGGGTAAGTGAGTGCCTGCTCGCAGGGAGACCTGCGGGCAGCGTTCATAACATCTGGAAGATGTGGTTGACCTGAATGACAAACTGAAGAGTAGTAAATCACCTGGAGCAGATGGCATACACCCCAGGGATCTGTCACTAAAATCATGTGTTGTACCTGAAGATTGGAAGATGGCCAATGTATGCCTGATATTTAAAAAGGGCTCCATGGGTGATCTGGGAAATTATAGACCAGTGAGCCTAAACATCGTGGAAACTGTTAAAGAATAACATCCCAAAACATTTAGATAGAAATGGTTTAATGAGACACAGCCAGCATGGATTTACCTAAGGGGAAGTCTTGCCTCACAAATCTACATTTTTTTGGAAGGGGAGAATAAATATGTGGACAAAGGTGAACCAGTAGATGTAGTGTATTTAGATTTTCAGAGGTTGCTGACAAAGACCCGCATGAGAGGCTTCTAAGAAAACAAAAAAGTAATGGGATAGGAGGCGATCTCCTTTTGTGGATTGCAAGCTGGTTAAAAGACAGGAAACAGAGTAGGATTAAATGATCTGTTTTTACAGTGGAGTGCCTCAGTGATCTGCACTTGGATTGGTGCTTTTTAATATATTTATAAATCACCTGGAAAGGGGCATGACGAGTGAGGTGATCAAATTTTCAGATGACACTAAATTATGCAGAGTAATTCATTCTCAAGCAGCTTGTGATAAATTGCAGGAGGATCTTGCGAGACTGGAAGATTGGACTTCCAAATGGCAGATGACATTTAATGTGAACAAGGGCAAAGAGATGCATATAGGGAAAAATAACCCTTACTGTAGTTACACAATGTTAGGTTCTATGTTAGGAATTTCCACCCAGGAACGATCTAGGCATCATAGTGGATAATACATTGAAATCTTCAGCTCCGTGTTCTGTGGAGATCAAAAAAGCAAACAAGGTTAGGAATTATTAAGAAGGGAATGGCAAATAAAACAATGGATGTCATAATGCCTCCATATTGCTCCAGGGTGAGACTACATCTTGAATACTGTGTGCAATTCTGGTTGCCACATCTCAAAAAAGATATAGTTGCACTGGAGAAAGTGCAGAGAAGGGTGACCAAAATAAGTGGCATGGAATGGCTGCTGTATGACGTAAGGCTAAGGAAGTTAGGGCTGTTCAGTTTGGAGAAAGGATTGATAGAGATCTACAAAATCATGAAAGGACTTGAACAAGTTAATGTAAGTCAGTTATTTACTCTCTCAGATAATAGGACTAGGGGGCACTCCATGAAGTTAGCAAGTAGCTCATTTAAAAAGAAATCAAATTATTTTTCACTCAGTGTAGAGTTAAGCTCTGGAATTCATTGCCAGAGGATGTGGTTACAGCAGTTAGTGTAACTGGGTTTAAAAAAGGATTGGATAATTTCCTAGAGGAAAAATCCATAAACTATTAATTAATAAGCAATAGTGGCTTGTGACTTGGATTGGCCACTGTTGGAAACAGGATACTGGGCTTGTTGGACCCTTGGTCTGACCCACAATGACATTTCTTATGTTCTTATGTCATCAGGCAGTTAGAAACCTGATTGGGAAAATCAGGATTCAATAGTCTTTTCTTTGACACATAAGCAGGTGCTTATATTAAGTAACATGCTCAAGAACAAGGTGATCTCCTTTCCATTTCCATTCTCATTCCCATGTTTTCAGTACATGACCTTCAGCCATTTTCCCTGGGTGTTATACTCTGGCTCCTTTTCTGACACTGCCCATTAGGACAGGGGTGGGCAATTTTGGTCCTCAAGGGCCACAAACTAGTCAGGTTTTCAGGATATCCCTGCTGAATATGCATGAAATAGATGTGCATGCAAATCTCTCTCATGCATATTCATTAGGGACAGCCTGAAAACCCGACTGGTTTGTGGCCCTTGAGGACCAGAATTGCTGACCCCTGCACGAGGGCACCCAACCATGTCTGTTCTTGACATATAAACATATATGTTTTAACTGGACTGCGATTACAAAGTCAGTACATACATAATCGTGTCATCATTTGTACAGCGCATACCAGATACATGCAGTACTATAGAGAGACAGTTGACAGGTCCTACTCCGTGGATCTTACAATCTAGTCAAGACAAACAAACAAAACACAAATAAAAGGCTTTGAATTAAAACATTGCAATGATGGGAAGCCTTCCAGCAGCAAAGAACTTCCAGTTAATTTATTCATCTTAGATTTAAATCAGTAACCTGCAACTAACTTCTCATTAGTTGTCCTCTGTGGCTCATAGGAGATTAAATCATGCTTGATAAAAGCACTATCTGCATCTAGTTTTTTATTTAGCCAACATTTTGCATACAGTTTAGAGCTGATTGTTGTGTTTGAGGCATTGTGGACCCTTGGTCGCAATGGAGATGACTCCGCCCCATGGGGAACCACTGCGATAGGCTGACACAGTTAGCAGACACAGAATGGATAGAGTCTTTATTGTACTGCTGTAATATATGGTAATGCAGGAAGGTAAGGCACTGATCCACGAGGTGCCAATACGCTCAACAGGCTCAGAAGTGTAGTCTCACCCAGATGTTCACGATAGGCAGGAGCCTGCAGTGCGGGTAACGCCGCAGCTGGTGGGTGGAGTTGGAGCACCGGTTCATAGAGGTACTCACAGAGTGAAGGCGTCTTCCCGATGGTAGAATGTAGGCCCAATGGTCCAATATCCTGGAAATGAATACGAGAAAAGACCCCCGAGGAGCAGTTGTCTAGGTTAGTGAGGACTCCGAAGGGAAGTTGGAAGTGAGAGACCCCCGAGGAGCGGATGTCTAGAGCTTCTGCTGGAGCGAGGCCCTTACAAAAGGAGGCATCTAAGTTAGCAGCTTAGAGCAGGCAGAGTAGGGAAGCAAAGTCTTTGTTAACTCAAATTGGTAGCGGAAGCGGAGGCTAGTTATACCCGGAGGTACTGACGTCATGTGGTGGGGCTGCCCCCGAGGTTCCCGCCATGACATGTATTTGAGCATCAAAGATGTGCGCACTTGCGCCCTAGGAGGTCACGGGAGTGAGCATGGCGATGGGGACGCCCATGCTGGTCTGGAAACGCCGAGGCCCTCGGCACTGGAGACAGCCGCACTTGCGCCCTAGGAGGTCACGGGAGTGAGCATGGCGGATGGGGATGCCCATGCTGGTCTGGAAACGCCAAGGCCCTCTGCACTGGAGACAGCCATCTTGCCCAAAGAGAGGGAAAGGGGAGAAAAAGAGGTAAGGCAGAGTGGTCGCAGCTGTCTGTGACCGACAGACACAACACTGATTTTTCAAAGCAGCTTACATGCATAAAACCCTGGTTTATTTTACATAAGTGGTGCTTTGAAAACTATTGGGGAGTTGGGCATACAAAAGGCTGTGGGGAAACCCCACTTCTCACACACTTTTACCTGCACTAGTAAGGGGCATTTCAAGGGTCGGATTCAGGGTGGGGAAAGCATTTATGCACATATTTTCAACTTTCTGAGACAATTACCTTCATAAATGACCTCTTTGAATATTTCCCACCCAGGGTGTGCATACATTTGCATACACATGTATGCAAAATTACACACACACCTAGAAAGGTTCTGGGGCAGAGTTGGGATTTATGTTCATACTTTTTACACTGCGTGCATGTAAATTCCACTGGAAGAAGTACCCCACAGACATTACCCTTTCCTGCACCTTCTTAAAATTGCCTCCTTAATCCATCATATCTGAGGTAAGGGTTTAAGTTTTTTTTGGTGAAAAGACTCTAAGGCAAATGTTTATTATTTCTGCCTTCAATTTGCTTCCATAGCCAACTCCAAAAAAAGATTTAATTATCAGGATGGAAAGCAGTAATTATACTCTTCAATGGTTTGTCTAGACAGTATCATGTTTGTTAAGGTACATTTAATGAATTATTAAGCAAAGTACAGCACAGAAAATGAATCATGTGACATGATGTGGGGAGAGTAACAGGAGCATGGGAAAAATAAGTGTCTCGGGAACGAATGGCAGCAAGAGAAGATGCACGGTTTCCTGGTATGGAAAAGGGATTTCAGGGAGGATAGAGAAAAGGCATATGGAAGAGATCATGGAAAGGTATGAGAATCCATTGCATGATCAAGCTTCCTCTAATGATCCTCTTACACAGCCAGCATGAGATGAAATTTCAACTAAGGTGAACTGGCATAGGTCTTATCTGATTTCCTCTGTTCACTTCCTGCTGCCCTTCATGCCACAAGGACTCCCATGACAGGTGCATATTGCATTCTGCTTCAAACAAGAGTCATTGCTGCTGGAAGGATTACTTAATCTAAAGGGGGAAGCAGGAAGAATGGAAAGTAATTATTAAAAGCAGAATATACATTTTTTTTCAAGGAATTCTCTGGAGCCCATTTTGCCTTCCATTTTAATGGAAAACTGAGGTCTTTACTGGAAGGGCTTTTGTTAGTACTTAAGTGAATGCCGAGCAGAGGCTGCAAGTGATTCAGGGATTTTGGAACTAGGAGTGCTGGGGCTGCTGCAGTGCTTCCCTGAGAGTGCAGGCTTCCATTTAGGCACAGGTCAAAAATAGTTTCCTGCACTCCTGCTCCAAAAACTTTTCCAATTGCCCTGTATCGATTTACAAGAGCCCGACGTGCATAAGGGATGGAGTTCAAGCTTGTAGAGTTAGAGAGAGGAATTATTTATCACTCGTGGTGATTACCAAATGTCCTGTCAGGGCAGGAAAATACTTTCTGTAGTGGGAAATGTTTCTAGAATGCACCGCTGATTAGTTTTTTAATCCCATGGCCCCTTTAAAGGAGTTTGTGGAACTGCCATAGACAGGATAGAGTAGTTGGATTGACTTATGGAGCCTATATAATAATGATGGTTACCATTAGCTAATGTACATATACTAAGCAATTTAACACGTGCTGTTTTCTTGCTAATTAGCATTACCACTAGTTCCCCCCCCCCCCCCCACACAGTAACACTAATGTATATGAAATTGACTGACATAAAAATGTAAATGACTTCATTAAACATCTAAATAGATAAATAAATTAGGTATTAAGATTGCATATATATCCAGTGTTATTACCTAAATGACTTAATGCAGCCCATCTAATGCTGAAAAGTTAACTATACCACATGAAGTGTAGTTAACATTTTCACCCATACTAGGCTCTGTTAACTCAGGCCTTCCTGGTCTGACCCCCGCCTCCCCACAAAACTCTAGTGGCCTTCTGGGCCCCTACCTCCCACTCCCTCTTTTCTCTTCAGGCGTGCTTCAGTCTTAATTCCTTTAGTCATCCCTCCCTCCCTCCCTCTCGGTATCCATGCCTCTGCTCTCACACTGGAGTGAGTAAGAAACTGCCACGACTCCTTCCCTGCTTTTGTAAAGCTCCATGAACAGGAAAGGGAATAAAGGCTTGTCAACTGTGAGCAAAAGAGCAGGAAGTAGCAGCACATGGCTGGCAGGCTGAAGCCCGGCAAATGCCCTGGATGTTCTCTTCATCCAGCCCCCATTCAAATAAATTATCTGTGGTAACTTGGGCTGGCCAAGGCAGGGGGAAACAGCCAGTATGATAAAAAAAGAGGCAAACAGTGGCTGTTTCCTTATATAAAATTTATTTACAAAGATAAACAAAACTGCTCACCTTGCAGTGCTGATAAACCCAATTAAATGTACAGTAAATGGTTCTAGCCGGCTTCCTGCCTGCTTAACCTTTCTAGACCCTGATTTCTTACTTCTGGTGAAGGCCTCCTCCCTTCCCCCAGGATGCCTTGTGGGTCTGGCTCTTAAGGAGGACTGGGGAAGACAGTGGAGACACAGTACCTTAAGGTGGTCTGAGGGAGTTTCTTGAAGATTCCCTCCCAGTGGCCTCACTTCTGCCAGTACCGGAAGACCATAGCATGTTCTTAGTGCAGCTTTCCTGACAGCTTGCATGGCTTGTGGAGGGTGGCTTGCCTATCTTGGCTTTCTTAATTGCTGGTTTACTGTAACTCGGGTGTGAATGGAATGGTAAGGAATCATCAGTCAAAACTTTAAATAAAAATTACCTGATAACCTGTTAAAAATATGTAGGGGGTCCATATTCAGCTGCAAAGCAGCTGGTTATGTTAGTATCATAGGTATATCCTGCTAACTTAACAGGGATATTCAGCGGTGTGCTCGTGCTGCCGAATATACCTAGCTATCTTAAAGTTAGCAGAATAAGTACCGTATATGTGGCTAACTTTAGGACAGCCCTATGGTGTGACCAGAGTTAACTGCATAACTTATGTGGCTAACTCTGGCCTGCCCCCAGACTGTCCCTGAATTATGCGGCTAGAATTTAGCCGCATACGACTTCAAATATCGCCAAGGTGCCTTTTAGACATAACTTTTCAATTATCTGTATAAATGGCTTCTGAATATTGGCCTCCCTATGGCTCACAAAGCAATGCAGTTTTTATATTAGAGAACAGTGAAAAGTAAGAAACCAAATACATAGTCTGAGAACTGAAATATGTATTAATATTAACGGGAAAGTTTTGCCTACCCTTATCAGACACCAACATTTTGCCCCCTTCAATTAGAGGGAATGGCAACAATTACCCAAAATGACCTAGGTGGCTGTAATAAATGAAATGGTTCTGTCCAGGCAATACATATTTGAGATGAATCTGACTTCAGGTCAAGCTCAGGTTGTTGCTCTATATACTTCTGGACATTTTTTTTTTCTATCTTAAAGCATCTGGGGACTGAAAGTCCCCAGATGCTTTAAGATAGAAAAAAAAATGCCTCACATACCCCCCTCCCCCCCCTCTCCCAGCTTGGCCCTGTCAGTCCGAGCATCTTCACTTCCCCTGGATCCCATCCAAGGACGTGACTAACATCCCCACCCCCACTTCTCTGGCCTCCTACCAGTCATGCTTAGGGTCAGGGTCCTAGGGTTAGGCTCAACCCACCTACCAGGGTTACCCTAATCACACCAGCCATCATCCACTTCATAGTGTACACCCCCAGTCCTTTGATCAAGTCCCTTGCTAGCTCCAGGTTAAAGTTCCACCCATGAAGCACTTTCTGGACTGATTATGGGGCTTTCAATGGTGGAATCTTCGATATAGTGCTCTCGGGCTTTCTTGCCTGTGTGAGTCGCTTGCTCCTTCGCAGCCTCACTCGCTGGGGCCTCCACAGCGCCACCCTCTGGACTCTTTGCAGTTCCTTCCTCTGGGTTCTCCTTCACAGCTTCATTCGCTGGGGTCTTCGCAGCCCCACCCACTAGGCTCTCCATGGCACTTCTTACTCGGCATCTTTTGTCCTCTCTCTCTGGACTTCCCATGGGCTTTCATGGGAGTTCGCTCTCAGCTCCCAGAAGTGTTTGGGTACTCTACAAGGTCTTCCTCCGGACTTCTGTGGTGCCAGTGTCAGGCCTCCCTGCTGCACCTCGCTCAGGCTTTCCTCTGCTGTGTCCCACTGCCTCCTCTGGGCAGTCCATGTGTTTGCTCCCCCTAGGGCTTTCTGTAATCCCTCCCTCAGGGTTCTTCACAGCCTCCTCCTCTGTGCTTCTCACGGGAAGTATTCCTGGAGTCCCGGTAGTGGTTGGGCACCCTACAAGGTCTTCATCCGGACCCCCTGTAGGGCCAATCTCCCGCTTTGCTTCTGACAGGCTAGGAGTTTCCTCTCAGCTCATTCATTAGCCTAGCATTCTCTCTGCAACTTGCTTCCGGTCCTCCTTCCACTGGGTCATCTTTGCTGAAATGTCTTGTAGTTGAGCGACCAGCTGCTGCCATTCTGAAGTGCCACTTCTTGGGGATGCAGTCCAGGCTTCAGGTCTCTGGGAGGAACGCAGCTCCTGTGTGCAATAATGTCCAAACCCTGAGCTGAGATAAAGCAACACACTTTAAGTAAAGTACCCTGTTTGAGGAGAAGACAGTCTACTATTGTGCATGTGTGAAGTTTTGTGAATAAAAAACATGTTTTAAGAAAGCCTGGAGTCAGTCTAGTTTGTCTCCAAGGCCTGTGGGAATCGCTGCTCGTTCCCACACAGCTGCTAACCTATAAGCCTCCCAACTTATAGAGGAGTTCCTGTTACGGTCGTGGACCCTTGGGCCGGCTGAGACTGCTGATGGTATGCTGTGGAGACCCACAGCGAGCATCACAGCCGGGAGGCGGCACAGAAGAGACTCAGGAGAGACTTCACCACTGGAAGTCCAAGGTCCTCCCAGGAGGAGCCCGTAGGGACCCGGACCTCTTTGACTTAGGTGGGACCCTATGCGACCAAGGATCCGGGCAGCGGCTGAAGAGGTGGACGAAAGGTCGGCTGGGCCCAGGAGGCGGGAGAATCTTCACCCTTGGAAGCCCGCAGCTCCCCCGGGAGGAGCCCATGAGAGCCCGAGCCGCTGGGACTTAGGAGAATCCTCTGGGCCAGCAAGTTCCGGATACCTGAGGTGGAAGAAGAGACTGAAGTCGTGGTCCAAGGATGGAGCCGGGTCACAAGCCAAGAGTCAGAGATCCAAAGCCAGAAGTGGAAGCAGGAATCATTCGTGGGACGGAATCGGATCGGAAGTCAGAAGTCAAAACCAAAGCCAGGGACTGAAGCTGAAGACGTAGTCAGGAACAGAGCCAGGTCAGAAGCCAGAAGACGTAATAGGTGATCCAAGATCCAGACGCAGCAACTAGAGACTCAGGAACTGAGTGAACCTCGTTGCAAGGCAAGGTACTGCTGCAGCTGCCGGGTTTAAATAACCCGGCAGCGTCTGACGTCATCAGGAGGGCTGTCCAAGGTTTCCTGCACTGGCCCCTTTAAATCAGCAGCCCCGGTGTGCGCGCCTGGGGGTGGGGCCAGCTGCGGATCGGCGACGGCATCTCCCTCGCAGGGAGAACGCCGCGGAGGGTCGTGTCTCAGGCCTGGGAGGCCGAAGCGAAGGCGTTGCTGCGGCCGGACCGGGCTGCAGGGTGAGTGCAGATCCCGGGGCACGGCCCGGGACTGTAACAGTTCCACAAGAAATTCCCCAGAAAGCCAAGGTCCAGAAGATTGGGGGTGGGGGGGGAGGCTTTTGAGGAGGGTTACTGTTATGATCAGCAGCTCACAGGATGGGCTTACGAGCTGCCTCACTCACTCCTGCTGTTGCACTGATCCAACATGGCAGGACGCCACCATGAACCCCAGCTGCCGGTCATTCTTCCTTAGGTGTGCGCTCACCTGACAGCTGATCTCTTAAAGGGCCTGTGGTGGGAAAGTCCCCATGGGGCCTCCTGATGAGATCACGCAGCATTCAGATATAAAGCCTCCTCAGACTGCTAGTCTTCAACTCAGCAAAAGGTCTCCTGCAATCTCTGCAGTACGTGTTGCCAGCATTCCTATTCCATGCTCTGTCTTCCATGCGTGCCTCATCCAGCCTTGCTCCATCTTCCAGTCTAGCCCTGCCTTGTCCAGCCATATCTTGTCTTCCAGCCCAGCCTTGTCTGGCCACTCAGTTCAGCCTCGACCAGCCTGTCTTCCTTGTTCCCGTCCTCAGTGTCTCTCTTGTGTTTTCACGTCTCCCTTGGCTTGCTGCTCCAGATCTGACTTCTAGCCTGGATCTGACCACGATTGCTTGCTGCCTGGATCTTGACCTCTTGCTTGGACCTGATCATGATTGCCTGATGCCTGGTCTCTAGTTATGACCTCTGTGCCAGGGCCCTACCTCAGTCCTGCTGGCCACCAGAACCCAAAGGCTCAATTCAAGAGGGAGACGGCTGGTATAGGTGAAGCTCTAGTCTGGCCCATTATCAAGTTCATTCACCTGCTGCTGGCGGAAGCCTTGGGGGTTTGCCCTCGAGGCTGCGTCAACTACACTGCAGCACTAAGAGCTCACACACCCCATATCCATTACAAAACCACAAAGGTTCCATTAACTCTTAATGTCCATATTTATTTATCTGCTGTATATTTAAATATTTCATCCTCTTGTTCTTGGACAATGCATATTGTAGAGGGACATTAATTTCAATGTTCTTGTTCAAGCAGTGGCTTTTGCATGACTTTCAGTTTTGCAAAGAAACAAATTGTTGAAACACTACATAATAGGATATTTGATTTGAGCTTTTCTTTATGTTTTGTCCTTAAATGTCTGAATTTGTTTGTGACTTCTGAAAAGTCTTTTTGCAATCAACTCTCCTGCTATATCCCAGTGTCCTATTTAGAGGATAGCTTCTTAAAAAAAAAAAGGGGGGGGGGGGGCATAATACCTTTAAAACATGAAAACCGAGAAGGAGGATACAGAATAAATTGTAATACTTGCAAATTCTGTAATATACTGTGCAATATAGATTGATATAAAACTACTTCAAAATGACAAGAGGGCCTGCACACAATCACACTAACTTGTTAAATATGTGTGCATCCCTTGTATTTGTTTCACTTTTCATGACAGCTCTAACACCTCTTTGGTTTGACAGAGCTTAGGATTTTTATGTAATTTTACTAGATGTGAGGGTGAGTCAGAAGTTAAAAAGTACCAAAGTCCTGCTGCAAAGAACTTGCACTCTTAACACCCATTGACAAGTGAGAGATGCTGTGGAAACAGCTCATGCGGAGGCAGGTGGATGGTACAGGTTCACATTAAGGCACAGGCAACTCCCTAGGGTGCCCGATTTTTGAAGACGTCAAATATCCAGGCCAAAGAGGAACATGCTTTTGCTCGATTTAGGGCCATGTGCCGGCACAGCTTCAAAGGAAAGCCGGATTGGCACTCTGCCTATGGGTGCCAAATTCTTAAATCTGGCTTTAAAATAGTGAGAGAGAAACCCAGGTTCTGGTACAATGACCTAATCTTTAACCAAGCACAAGCAGAACACACTGTAACCATAGACAATGCTTCAGAACAACCAAAAAATAATTACAAACTAGTTTCAAAATGATTTTTTTTTCTAGCAGATTTAAACTGTCAGAATCAGTGCTGAAATTCAAGACTACATGATTGTCTTTCTCTTACTTCATGTTAGTGTTCAGATGCAAAGGTACAAATCAATTCCTTCAATATATAGCACAAAAATGTGCAAAATCACAAATGAAGGAACTTATAAGCTCATACATAATTATTTATAAAAATGTATTTATACAAATTTTAAGACATACAGTACAAAGAAAATAAGCAAAACAAACCATGTGACATATAGATTAACAAAGCAGGTACAATGCTCAAATATAGCTTGACAAAACATATCACAAAGCCCAGTATAACTTATCATCCATCCATCCTCAAATACATACCCATCCATCATACATAATCACAACATCCATACTCATCACAATTATAATAAAATCACTCTACTACATTGCCATGATTTACTTAAGAAACAGATACATGTAAATACATAAATAATTATCTATCTCCAAATCAAACTATCCCACAAAGTTTCTTCAATACACTTTCACTTTATATTTCACTCTTAAATCCAATATCCAGATACTCTAAAGGGACTTCCCATTTAAAAAAAAAAACAAAACAGCAAGGGTTCCTTGTTTCACCCATTTCTGGGCTTCTTCAGGGGGAATGACAACCGTTAATGTGAGTGATGTTGGACTGTGGTTATGCCATAGGATGAGGTTGATTGAGAACAGCATAGCAGGTACACTTTATTAGGAGTGATACATGGAATTGGCATTACTAGGCCTGAATTTGTAGAAGCTGGAGAACAATAATCAAGATGTTGTGGTGATGCTTGAATTACGAAAGTTTTGAAGAATTTGTTTACATTTATGAATGGTTGACTTAATGGTATTTGACTGATCATTCCCCCTGATGAAGCCCAGTAGTGGGTGAAACAAGGGACCCTTGTTTGGGTTTTTTGAAGCAGGAAGTCCCTTTTAAATATGATGACATAATGAGTTAATTAACTCTGGCATATTCACCCCAGCGGAATGTGCCATTTTGATGTACGGCATTGAGTACATCAAAGTGGTGCTGTCTGCTGGGGTGAATGTGCCGGAGTTAATTAACTTTGGCATGACTCCAGCAGATGCTGTTATTTGGCTTTGAAGTACCAAAGAAAGAAGAGGAGCTTCCAGGCTTGGGGTCTGAGGCCTGGGCATGACCCTGTGCTGAGGCCAGGCGTCAGGAGCCGGTCTCCTGGCTGAGGCTCCAGTGTCTGAACCCAGCCTCTGGATTGTGCCATGACGTCAGGCCTGAGGCCCCAGTTTCAGGACCCGACCTCCGGGTCATGTCGCAGCGTCGGGCCTGAGCTCAGGCTCTGGCTGAAGCCCAGGCATTGGGACTCGGCCTCCAGATCAGGTCACTGTGTCGGACCTGGTTCTGGGCCAACGCCCCAGCATTGGGACCCAGTCTTTATTGGATACCCAACGGATCAGGTACATTTTTGTTTTCTTACAATTTTTGGGGTCTTGGCTGAGGCCCCTGCTTTGGGGCTTGGCCTATGCCCTAGGTGAGACACCTACTTCAGGCCTAGGCCGAGGCGCCAGCATTGTGCTCAAGCATAGGTCATAGCCCCTGCTTTGGGCCTCTGTCTATACCCTAGGCGAAGTCTTGGCTTCGTGGCTAAGTTTAGGCACTGGCATTATGCTTGGCCATAGGCTGCAGCCCCTGCTTTTGGACTTTACCTATACCCTAGCGAGGCCCCATCTTCAGGCCTAGACCTAGGCTTGATGCATTAGTTTAAAACCAAACGAACGAATAAGGTTTGTTTCATTCAGGGAGCCCTCTATTTGGTTCGGGGGATGCCTGAATGAAATGATTTAGCCTTATTTATTGTGTTTTGTACTTTCATTTTATCAAATGTGTGAGTAATATGCACCTCCCTAAGGGCTACACCCACATCCAACACGTGATACAATAGACATAATACTATATGGATTCCAGGTATCATTTCTTGCAGTTATCTGGGTGGCGCTACATTTCTGTACAACAAAATGGTGCCAGTTACAGGGCCAGCCAGCACCATTTTTGCAAACCAGTTGGTGGAGTAGGAGCACCTCGAGATCACTCCTGCCCAGTTTCAATGTTTTGGACCTGTAGGTGAAATAAGATAGGCTCAGTGTGTGTGTCGATTTTGAAAGTTAGATTGCTGGAGGGATTAAGGCTTTTCAGCAGGGACGGGGGGCCCGTGACAAAGTATGAGACTGACAGTTTCTAATGTTTTGACTATTGGGAAAAATAATTTAAAAAAATTGTGTGTTAAAAAATAAAATGAGAAGGGAGGCAGCACAGTAATTGTTCGCAAAGGGCAGCAAAAATGCTAGCATTGGCCCTGGAAGGAGCAAAAATGATAGAGGGCTGTTCCTCAAGGCCAAACTGTTATGGTCAGGAAAAAGAACCTATAAGCAATAAAGGCTGGGCCAAAGCTCAAAGTGGGGAAGGTGAGGAAGGAAGGGTGGAAGAGGGAGGAGAGAAAGATTGAGTAGTGAGGGACAGAAGGTGATGAGAAGAGGTATAAATAGCTGCAAGGACAAGGGAAGAGAGAAGGAAGACACAGAGGACTTGGGGATTGGTTCCGATTAGGTGTTTGCCTGAAGGCCAATACTGGTGGAAGCAAAAATCAGTAAAAAGCAAGCTTCTAACAGAAACTCAGAAGAAAATGGCGTATATCCCTGCCTTGCTGAAAACGATGCCTGCACATATCACAGGAGCTCATAATTCCCCACACGGAAAAAATATTCAATGTAAGAATGTGAAGAAGCATCCTGAATTGGTGAGACACGCCAAGGGTCACGATAAGAGGAAGATAATGTTGCTTTCTAAAGAGCCGGGGAAACTATCCAAAACTCCAATATTTGTATTTGTATCTGTGCATGATTATTAGTATAGTTCTGTCTTGGTTTCTAGTGTTTTGTCTTCTGAAATCAATAAACCGATTTTTTTTTCATAAAGTAAAGGGTCAATTCACCTGCTCTGTTCAAAATATCAAGTATGCATAGGGCAAGGGCACATCCTCTGGGTAACTATTTTAAAGAAAATAATATGAAAGACTGTAGCATGCAGAGCATTTGGGAAGCAGGTAAGGCAGTCATTCATGGACTATTAATATCTCAAGCCTCAGCTGTATTGTGGAAAAATAAAGAGGATATTTTAAACTTAGCAAGGGAAATGAAAGAACGTTGATGAATCTAGCCTAGATTCTCATCTCAAGCCCACTTGGCTAAGCTGCTCTAGCCAACATGTGAACTGAAAATAATTTTTACAAAGAAAGTGAAATATGCAGCTTTCTGCTCACAGTGTATACTGTTGGAAATAAGACTGGTAAAATGCTGGCTTATCTGGTTAACTCAGGAGAAGGATAGGATTATTGCATTGACCAATGATAACCTTAAGCAAAAGAAAACCGATCCTAAGCAGAATAGTGAGACTTTTGCTCAATATTTTCAGACCCTTTATCAGTCATAAATTGTGAATTCGAAAGAGATTTGAAACTTTTGTGAGAATCGCAATTCTCCAAGTATTTCCCCTAAGCAAAGTAGTCATCTCTTATGGCTACTTTTAGAGAATCTGAGGTGTGGGATGTTACAATTTGGCTTTTATTTATTTATTTATTTATTGGTTTTTATATACCGGGAGTTCCTGTATACAATACATATCACTCCGGTTCACAGGTAACAGAGATAACTACCGCCGGGTGGCAGTTTACATGGAACAAATCATGGAACATATCAAACAATTGATCTTGCTTTTAGTAAGTCCCTCGAGAAGCCTGGCTTTGTAACTGAATATTATAAAGAGTCTGTAGATATTTATTTATTTAAGCATTTATCATCCACCTATATCAACATCATGCTAGGCAAAGAACAAAAATAAAACAATATATACTAAAAGGACAATGTTACATAATATAGGGGCGGATTTTCAGAGCCCTGCTCGCGTAAATCCGCCCAAAACCGGGCGGATTTACGCGAGCAGGGCCCTGCGCGCCGGGAAGCCTATTTTACATAGGCCTCCCAGCGCGCGCAGAGCCCCGGGACTCGCGTAAGTCCCGGGGTTCTCCAAGGGGGGCGTGTCGGGGGCGTGTCGGGGGGTGGGCCCGGTCGTCGCAGCGTTTTGGGGGCGGGTACGGGGGCGTGGCTACGGCCCGGGGCGGTCCGGGGGCGTGGCCATGCCCTCCGTACCCGCCCCCAGGTCGCGTCCCGGCGCGCAGGAGGCCCGCTGGCGCGCGGGGATTTACGCCTCCCTCTGGGAGGCGTAAATCCCCCAACAAAGGTAAGGGGGGGGTGTAGACAGGGCCGGGCGGGTGGGTTAGGTAGAGGAAGGGAGGGGAAGGTGAGGGGAGGGCGTTAGAGGATTCCCTCCGAGGCCGCTCCGATTTCGGAGCGGCCTTGGAGGGAACAGGGGTAGGCTGCGCGACTCGGCGCGCGCCGGCTATACAAAATCCATAGCCTTGCGCGCGCCGATCCAGGTTTTTAGCAGATACGCGCGGCTCCGCGCGTATCTACTAAAATCCAGCGTACTTCTGTTTGCGCCTGGAGCGCAAACAAAAGTAGGCTATTCGCGCGCCTTTTAAAATCCGCCCCATAATGCATTACAATAAAATCAATCATAAATAAAAATTATAACACAATCTTTAATTAAAAACCTCCTTTTATAAAGGATGTCTTTAAGCTGCTTCCTGAACACCATAAAGTCATCAATTTCTAGTTCCAGAACTAACAAATTTCTTTAATGAATGCTTAGGGAAGCAGGAATTACCTCAAACTCTGTATTATATTTGGCCCTAAAGAAGGCAAAGACCCCCTTGAAATGCTCTAGCTATAGACCTATTTTTCTCCTTAATGTGAATTTAAAAATCACAACAAAAATAGCACAGAGGCTCCAAAAGTAATTAGCATAATTCATCCACATCAGTTGGGACTTGCTGCTGGTATATCATCTGCAGATCATATTCACAGAGGGCTAGATTTTAAAAGCTCTACACGCGTAAATCGCCTTATGCACGCTGGGCCTATTTTATAAAGGCCTGGCAATGCACGTAAAGCCCCGGGATCTGTCTAAGTCCCGGGGCTTGCAAAAAGGGGCGGGGTGGGGCCAGAGGTCTCCAACATAGCGGCCATTTGCTGCTGTGTTGGAGGATCGCGTGCCGGCAGGCTGCCAGTGTATACAACCTGCGCCTGCCTCCAGGCAGGTGCAAAAGGTTTGATTAAAAAATGTGGGGGGGAGGGGGGTGGAAAGGTTAGGTTAGGGGGAAGGGAAAAGGGGAAGTCTGTGGATGTTGGCATGCACAAGGTGCACTAGTGTGCACCCCCTTGCATGTGCTGACCCCCGATTTTATAACTTGCGCGCACAAGTTATAAAATCGGGCGTTCAGGTGTGCGCGCGCTATCTACACAGAATTTATTAGGACCTAAATCAGCTTAGTAAAATACCCAAGAATAATTCCTGGCTTTACTGGAGAAATTGTAATCAGAGGGACCCTCCTTTTTTTCATATAATTTGGTGCTGTCCTTACCTATAACAGTTTTGGAAAGGGTTTTGGATTTTGTGAATAGAGTCATGGAATCTTGGTATCCTGGAGTCTCTGTAGAATTTTACTGGATGTTGATTTTTACAGGAAATTTTCCTCAGTCTGGACACTATCAATGGAGCAGAATTGTGTGTTTAGCCATAAGAACATAAGGCTTGCCATACTGGATCAGACCAGGGATCCATCAAGCCCAATATCCTGTTTCAAACAGTGGCCAAGCCAGGTCACAGGTACCTGGCAGGATCTCAAGGGTTGGATGGATTCCAAGCTGCTTATCCCAAGAATAAGCAGTGGATTTCTGCAACTCTTTCTTAATAATTGTTAATGGACTATTCCTCCAGGAACTTGTCCAAACCTTTTTTAAAGGCATCTATACTCATAGCTTTCATCTCATCCTCTGGTGTCATCTTGAGAAATTAGAAGATTATCCATAAAAATGTGTTTAGGGAATAGATAGATTTGATTTCTCTTTCAGTATCTTATGAAAAGATAAGTGCCACATTTCAGTGGCAATCCACCAGTTTTCAGAGAGTCATAGGAAATGTTTAAAGTTTAAGAAAGATTAAAGTTTCCTTGGTGTTATGGAAATGAATCAGTCTCAAGATAGGTTGATAAATGTGGTAATAACAGGTTCTCTCCCAAACGTTGGGTGAATGAGCGGGAGGTGGAGGTGGTGAGTGGGGGAGGGAATGGGGGATGGGAGAGAGGTGGGGACAGGGTTAAAAATGGAGAGGGGAACAGTTGTATTTGTTAGAACTCAAAATTGATTTTGTGAACTGTTTCTCCACAAAAAATATTTTGATTACAAAAAAATAGTCAGGTTACACAGACATGAGGTCAAACATATAAGGGATAATTAGTTTTACCTGGTTTATCAGACATCTAAATCAGATAAAATAAGATCCAAGTTCATGTAAAGAGAGAGAATGGCTATATCTTTCTTGAGATGGATAATAAAAATTTTTATTGTAGCAGTATAAAATATACAACGATTAGATATTATTTCAAGTTTCTAGTTTGAGAGTAAATCACTTTTGTTACAAAGGTTATGAAAAATCCTTGAATAGCTCAAAGTCAGCTTCCACTTCTCAAATGTAATACCAATTAAACTACCCAGTTAAAGTAGTAATTTAGCCAGTTGTCATATGCTGCAGTTGAGTTTCCTTTTGGAGAATTAGGGTGACAGGGTCCGTTCTTAGCATGGAGGGTAGCCAGCTGGATATCCAGCAGGCAAACGATAGGCTAACCCCACCATCTAAGGGCTGCAGACCCAGAACTTAAAGAAGCTGTGCAGGCAAGGGACAAGAAGAAGATGGATTGGCTTGGTTTGCCAGGGCTTAGGCAAGGACACTATCAAATGGCTGGGAAGTATTCCTAAGTTAATGCAGCAGGGCTGGGCTGAGCTGAGCTGGGAGCCTAGTCTCACAGTTGAGTTTAGCACAGTTTAGCTTTAGTTTTGTGAAAAGTCTTGGGGGCAAAGTTGATGCATGCAAAGTTTGTGTGAATGGTAGCAAGCCACTATAATACTGAAGTGAAGTGCAATCCTGAATTGGTAAGTCCAAAGACATTTTCTTTTCTCAAGATCTTATATATATGCTCATGATCCAAAAGTTAATATTGATTGGATGTTACCACAATCCATTAGCATAGGATTGGTGAGCTTCCAATATGACTTTATCTTAGCTGGTCCATATATGAAGATGCTGGCATGAGGCAGAAGCCATTGGTCGAACAATACTGATCCTCATTGCTGGATACAAAATTTTACAAGGTCATAGACTCAACACATTTATGTCTGGCAGGACCAGCAAAACTGTAAGGTGAAGACAGATTACTCAGTATGAAGAACAATAACAGCTGTTTCTCCTCTGTGCAGTTCTCACTGGTATTAAAACTGCAGGGGCCAGCATGTGACGACTTCCATTGTGTGTTGCTGAGGCCTGCAAAATTTGGTTCAATTGCACACTTCCTTTTAGGGTGACTGACTTATCCCTACAAACACCACATGGAACCTAAATGACACCTCCATGCCGGTATACTTTTTGGAACCAGATTACTGCATCAATAATCTTATGATCAGGATAAAGGAAAATTTAAAACAATTCAACAACACATGACTTTTGAAGTTAAAATGATCAGACATATTTGAACTGACAAGAAGGGACTCAGCAATGACCTAGGTTTCTTTATGACTCATAGAATTATAATTGCCAGCCTCCCATCAACTGCCCTCCCCCCCCCCTTTCTGACTGATCACCCATCAACACCCCTTTCCTTCATTCTATCATTGGTATACCTTTTATGATTCACTGATATTTGCTGGCAAACTGTCATCTTTTGCTCATTCTATTCTGGTCAGAAAAAGAGAACATTAACTCTTGAAAGCTAATCAAGAAAAGCTGTCAGTTATAAAAAGTCATAAAGGGTATCAGCCATATACATGAGGGTTTTTTTTTTTTTGTTACCTTTTATTTCTGTGCATTCAAGTAGTCTAATACAGCAGCCTCACCGTTTTATCCAATGATAAGGAAATCAGTTTTCAGACTAACATACTATGTTTGCACAATGAATTCTTATTATTGATTGCTCACAAGGCAAAGGCGTGAGCAAAGCAAAACGCGCCCTGGTATGCTTATTGCACAATACCCAGAGGTTGTACAGCTTTTTTTTTTTTTTTTTTAAAGGTATGCAGCTTTCACTGCTTTCGGCAATCCAGGAAGTACTGTTGGAGACCTTAGGTCAACAGACACGAGGCTAGTGCATAGCCTCCAAGGGATTCTGAGAGTGCACTACTTGATCTGACCTGAGTGCAGGCAGAGGGAGCCCCTCCCCCCTCTCTTATCTGCTGAGATACTAAATCCGGGAGCAGCAGCCCAGATTTTCCCTCGCCGCCGGAGGTGCACATCTGGCGCAGCTGCTTCTTTAAAGGGGGCGTGTCCGCGCGCGGCGTGGCTGCGGCGGTGACAGGGGCGGACGTGCCCTCCTCCCTTTACCCTTCCCAGCCGGAGCCGCCTCCCTCTCTCCGGCCGGGACCCGAATGACTGCTGAGGGCCGAGCTGTGAACCCGTGCGCCCAGGGGCGAAAGGAGGCACTGGCAGGAGCTACCTGAGCGTTCTGGCCCTGCGAGACAACGTGGCGGTGAGGGAGCGCCGCGGGCGAGGGCCGGGGAAACTGGGCCGTGTGGGGGAGCAAGGAGGCGGTCGTGACCGTGAGAGGGAGCAGGCACTGATTCACCGGCCCGGAGACAGGCCCTGTCCGGTCTCCCTCCCTCGCCCTCTGCCGCTAGGCCCCGGGCTGCCGCTCGCTGCGGGACGGTGTTGCGCCTGAGGCCCGGCGCTACTCCTGCGGCCGTGACGGGGGAGGGGGAGCACATGGCCCATGGCCCGGGGACAACTCCGTGAGAGGCAGAGGCCTGGGAGCCGCGGCGCGGTTTACACCCGGCACGTCAGAGCGAGTAAACCGCGCACACTCCGAGGCTTTACTTTCTCACATCCCGCTCATTTCCCAAACAAGTTTAATTACTTGGGTGCTGTTTTGGGCTTTGAATAAAAGGTAGAAAAATGTTTTATTTGAAGGCGGCGCCCACCCCCGATATTCCTGTTTAACTGTTTGGGAGCGATTTGTAGATTGTCAGCTGCATTCACTTTATAGTTTTATTACTATCTGTCCACACCCTCGCCACTCCTCTCAGCCATGCCAGGTACGAAAGTTTTTACTGATTCTGTAGTAGGGCCCTACATGAGGAGAAGTGGATTTTTTTTTTTTTTAACACCATGTTACTTTTTAGTCTAAACTTTAACATGTTAGAGTTTCTGAGATTTATCAGGGTTGGGCACATTTCCATAGTGTATTCCTGTGAGAATGTAATGTTTTTATGTCAGCCTAATTCAAAGGTGTCCTTAAAAGTCGCAAATTAGTCTGCTTTTCATGCCATCTCTAATGAACATGCATGAGAGATTTGCTTACAGTTGAGACAGTATGTATGCAAATTTGTTTTCATGTATATTCATTGGGATTAGCCTGAAAACTTGGCATGTGTGCCGTCTGCAAGGACCGGGATTGGACAACCCTGGGAAATATTTTTACTAGAAATCAGTCTTTTCACATAAAACTATTTGTGTGTGTGTGTGGGGGGGAATAAGGTATATTAAGTAGAATGTAAGTTTACCTTTATTTATATGCAGATTTTTTGCACCTGAATGTTTCCCCCAGTTCAGCAAGAAGTTTTGCTCACACAAAATGTGTGTAAAACTGTGTATGCTGCTTAGCCACCCTCTTATGGAAATGATATGCAAATTAAGGCATTAACAATTACTCTACATTACAAAGAGGTGTGCTGGCTTATCTCAGGTTTTCTTAGTGTTGGAAATTTTACTCCTGGTCAGAAATGGAGTAAAGTTTTCAGCACTACTGTTAGTCTATGGGCAGAAGCTGAAATTTCGATATTGGTACCTGTAATAAGGGTTTATGAGAGAGGCTTCTACCTGTAATAAGGGTTTATGAGAGAGGCTTCTACGAAAACTAAAAAGTCATGGGATAGGAGGCGATGTCCTTTCGTGGATTACAAACTGGTTAAAAGACAGGAAACAGAGAATAGGACTAAATGGTCAATTTTCTCAGTGGAAAAGGGTAAACAGTGGAGTGCCTCAGGGATCTGTACTTGGACCGGTGCTTTTCAATATATATATCAATGATCTGGAAAGGAATACAATGAGTGACGTTATCAAATTTGCAGATGATACAAAATTATTCAGAGTAGTTAAATCACAAGCAGACTGTGATACATTACAGGAGGACCTTGCAAGACTGGAAGATTGGGCATCCAAATGGCAGATGAAATTTAATGTGGACAAGTGCAAGGTGTTGCATATAGGGAAAAATAACCCTAGCTGTAGTTACACGATGTTAGGTTCCATATTAGGAGCTACCACCCAAGAAAGAGATCTAGGCGTCATAGTAGATAATACATTGAAATCGTCAGCTCAGTGTGCTGCAGCAGTCAAAAAAGCAAATAAAATGTTAGGAATTATTAGGAAGGGAATGGTTAATAAAACGGAAAATGTCATAATGCCTCTATATCGCTCCATGGTGAGACCACACCTTGAATACTGTGTACAATTCTGGTCGCCGTATCTCAAAAAAGATATAGTTGCAATGGAGAAGGTACAGAGAAGGGCAACCAAAATGATAAAGGGGATGGAACAGCTCCCCTATGAGGAAAGGCTGAAGAGGTTAGGGCTGTTCAGCTTGGAGAAGAGACGGCTGAGGGGGGATATCATAGAGGTCTTTAAGATCATGAGAGGTCTTGAACGAGTAGATGTGACTCGGTTATTTACACTTTCGAATAATAGAAGGACTAGGGGGCATTCCATGAAGTTAGCAAGTAGCACATTTAAGACTAATCGGAGAAAATTCTTTTTCACTCAACGCACAATAAATCTCTGGAATTTGTTGCCAGAGGATGTGGTTAGTGCAGTTAGTGTAGCTGGGTTCAAAAAAGGTTTGGATAAGTTCTTGGAAGAGAAGTCCATTAACTGCTATTAATCAAGTTTACTTAGGGAATAGTCACTGCTATTAATTGCATCAGTAGCATGGGATCTTCTAGGTGTTTGGGTAATTGCCAGGTTCTTGTGGCCTGGTTTGGCCTCTGTTGGAAACAGGATGCTGGGCTTGATGGACCCTTGGTCTGACCCAGCATGGCAATTTCTTATGTTCTTATGTTCTTATGTTCTTATGTGCAGAAAATGCTTTGCACACAAAGTGTTTTCTGCTGCATAAATATGCTTTATGAAAGCAAAAAATGCTTTCTGTGCTGAAAACATTGTTGTGCATAAATTATATTTTGTGCACAGATCGTTTTATGCGCATAAATTGGCATAAATGTGCGTTCAGCCTGTGATGAATGCACATTTTAAACTCGTTTGTGCTCACATTTTCCAGACTCTGAACTCTTTAAACTCCCAGTTCATTAGCATAATAGCTTACTGCATCAGGGAGTTAAAAATTCTTTAACCTGTGCATTAAGAAACTGTGTGCTGAATTTCAGTGCACAGTTTTAACCTATACATTATTGCATCATCCCCCAATATGAGCATTGGCTATAGTAATGAAATCAGTTAATCTGGAGCCAGCCATTTTGACACTGGTTCTTAAATTCTTTAGTATCAAGAATGTCTTCAAAATGCCTAGACAGACTTGAATAATCTCAGCTCAATAGAATAGTTACTGACAGTGGTTCATATAATAATTTCATGACCATGCATTTGAGTTCTAACAAAATACTTCTCTCTCACATTGAAACATCTTGAATACATTTCTGGTTATTTGCCGAAAAATACTAGTACATGTCCACTATAGACTTTTAATGGTATACTAATTAGCATGTCCACTATAGACTTTTAATGGTATACTAATTAGCAAAAAAAAAAAAAAAATTCAATTTAAGTTGTATAATAGAATTTCAGTTGTATAGGAAACATCATTGTAGAAATACTATAATAAGATTTGGGTAGCTGCCACCTTTTTAAATTGTAAATTGTTTGTTTTATCCAAGGGTATTTGTAATGAAGTTTCCTTTTGACATAAGCTTGGCCTTTGTAATATTGTTTTTGGTAGGGAAATTACTGATGCTTGGGGCCTATTTACTAAAATGTGTTAAATATACATTAATGTAGCTTATTTAATAGAAACATAGAAATGTGGTGGCAGACAGACCATATGGTCTATCTAGTCTGCCTGTCCAAACCAATTGCTCAGCTCTATGATCCCTACCTGTCCCTCAGAGATTCTGTGTTTGTCTCATGCTTTCTTGAATTCAGATACTATCCATGTCTTCCACTGGAATGCTGTTGCATGCATTTACCACCTTTTCTGTAAAGAGAAAATTTCTGAGTCTTACCGCCTTTCCATTGAAAGTGGCTGCTTGCTGTTCATTGATATCTTACATGTATTTAAATGTCATCCATATCCTTCATTTCCTCCAGGGTATACATCTTTAAGTCTGACCCTCATATTCTTTAAAATGAAGACAACTGACAATTTTATTAGTAGCCCTTTGGACCAACTCCATATCCTTTTGAAGGTGTATCCTCCAGATTTGTTTGACGTATTCCAAATGAGGTTTCACCAGGGACTTATACAGGGGCAGTATCATCTCTTTTTATTATTGACAGTTCTCCATTTTTACCAAAACACAATTCTGGCTTTTTTTCGTCCCTTTATCCACCTTTTTGGCCACTTTAAGATAATCAGATACAATTGCCTTGAAATCCTGCACACACTCAGCGGGTAGTTTCACTTCCTTTACTTTGTACTGTTCCCTTGGGGTTTTGCATCCCAAATGTATGACTGCATTTTTTAGCATTAAACCTTAGCTGCCAGACTCTAGACTATTTCTTATGCTTCTCTGGATCCATAAAACCTTTAGTGAATAGCATGTTAAAAGCACACATTGACATAGATTTTAAACTGAAAACTTCTAACTAAACATTTAAAGTTTTGTGTTAATCGCACAGTAACATGGATTTTTGTGTTAATGTAAACTGCATTATATGTAATGAGCTGTTAAAGTTTTGTATTTTAATCAGCTCATTTAATTTTTAATGTAAAAATACAATCAACACCTGCTAGTGCCAGCATGGTAATGCTGCATTTGTTCATTTTAGTAATCTTTGTGGCAGTATTTAAGCATGTTACAGGACAGATATTCAGCACTTTGAACCAGCTTGCTTTCTTTGTTTGAATAAATGTTTCATTATGATAGTTCGTATTCCTGAATTCATAGCAATGTTCTGATTTCTATTCACACTTTTACCACCTAATTCCTCGATACCCTCAACAGTTACCTTTTCTGCATCTGGCTGGAATGCTTAAGAAGCCAAATTGTTTTACATTTTGGATTTTTGGATTAAACAATGAAAGCACAAGTCTCTTTTTTCCTTTTACAGCATGCTTTCAATATTGAGGCAGTAAGTTTTTTTTTGGTTTTTTTTTTTTAAGTTTTGTTATTGTTTGCCTTTGTTCAGATACTGCTTTTAAGAAAAATATAATTGTAAATGTACAAGTTGCAGGATTTGAGGCAAAAAAGTTGAGTGCTTAAGTGGAGAAGAGATAATTTACGGTGGGTATGATAGAGGTTTATACAATAGTGTGGTATGGAATAAATTGATAAGGATAGGTTATTTACACCAGGGGTGTTCATAGGTCTGTGTGGCCCCCTCAGCCAGTTGGGCTTTCAGGATATCCCATATTAATATGCATAAGAAATATTTGCATACATAGGAGGTAGTGCATGCAAATAACTCATGTATTCATTAGAGATCCTGCAAACCTGAGTGGCTTGGGGGCCCCCAAGGATGGGTTTGAACACTCCTGATTTATACTATTGGCTGGTCCTAGGACTAGGTAGGGAACACTCCCTGAAACTAACAGCAGATTTGAGAAACATCCTCTTTTATTCAGTCATTATTTGATTAAGCTGTGGAGCTTGTTGCCAGAAAATGTGATTAAGGCTAGTAATATAACGGAGTTTAAAAAAAAAAAGATTTGGATAGGTTTCTGGAGGACAATTCCAGTTACTAACTAGACAGACGCTTGTTTACCCACCTTTGAAATACCTGGGGCGAGCAGTATGAAACAGACTTTCATATTGAAATTTGCTGGGTACTTCCAGGTGATCCCAGAATGGTCATTTTTGGGAGTCAGCATGCAAAGCTTGTTGGACCATTAGTCTTACCCAGCATGGCATTTCTTATATTCTTTTGTCAGACAAATCCATGTGAAAGTATTTACTGGGAAGGGCTAAACTTGCTCCAGCCTGCTGCATGGTAGTGTGATTTAATTTTAATTAATCAAAGAATTACTTTTCTCCTGCCATTGCTTACTCCACCTAGTATTGCTGCTTAAGGGCAGGTTGTTGTGTATGTTTACAGCCCTGTTTACAGTTGTTTAGATGCAAGTAAAATGTTAATGCTTGGAAGCTGAAAAACCTCATGCAGAGTTTATCTAACCTCAAATTTTCTAAGCCTTGCTTTGTACCTTGTGCCTAGATTGGAAGGGAGAGCCTTGCTATTTCGTTTTTCATGACTTCTCTACTGTAAGTTGTTTTTAAATTAGCTATTCCTCTTTAGTCAGAGTTACTTTCCATGAAACTGCCGTTTTCTCAGGAAGTGAGGATGTGCCAAAGAGCAGTTGTGGTGGGAGTGGGCAAAGGGAGCAAGCAATCTATAGTTGAAGTGTAACTAATGGTGTGCTACTTGGGGGTATTGCTCACGATTACCCCAGTTTGTTCTCTTCACTTTTCCTTTTGTACATTAGTCCTACATGGAGCTTTGCTAACCTCCAGCTTTATTGTGGTGCTGAGTGTTTTTTTTCTGGCATCACCTAAAATAATAATCTTGGATTCCTCACTCCTGAGTGTTTTGGTAGCCATATCTTCAGGAAATGTGGCTTCTTTGAAGTTTGTGATGCTAACATATATATACTCCTGTGACATAATACATGAGCTTTTGAGACTACATTGACACCCCCCCCCTTCTTCAGAAGTGACCACAAGGGACCTGCATATTTAGATACTTCTTACTTCTTCAAAAGAAGAGTTATTACAGTTTTTCATTCCCTGGTCATTTAAGTGCATTTTTATAGATGTCAAAATTTGTAAACAAATACTAAATCCATCAAGAATACATGTGATCATTTTTAATTTGGATTATTCCAAGTTAAATGTCAGTAGCTAGAGAATGAATGTTTGGGTTTTTTGTTTTTTTTTAAACTTAAAGTATCTATGGTGGAAGCTGCCAAGTGTGTGCATTTTATATTTCTCTATGTATCTATTTATATAGCTAGATACAGGCTTTTAAACATATGCAGGCTTTTTCACTTTCTCACACTCACACATTCTTGTGGCCTCCCCCTGTCTTCAGACCACAGTGGGATGGGGCATGGTGTGGCCATGGCCGGATGGGATCCACCTTGGCCCTTCTACTGTGGGATGGGTGGCGGTGTTAAGGGCCACCCCTCAGTGCTCTGGGCGTCTGCCAAGCTCACAGTACCCAAATGCTGGCTATTTATTTATTTAACCTTTTTATATACCGAAACTTTCGTTAATTACTTCAAGCCAGTTTACATAATTCTTATAATACATAGATAAATGTAAACAAAAAAAAAAATTGGAACAAAATTGACATCTATTATACGTTGCCCAAACTAAACATAATCATAAAATAACACTCAATCAATTACAAATTGCAATGATATTCATCTCAATAAAACAATTTACCTATATCAATTTACCTATATAAATAAATATATCATGTCTCAAACATTGCCATAGACTAATTCCATGGTTAAAATAAACTTACAATAAAAGAAACAAATTAAAATAATCATGAAATAAACCTAATATAAAATAAGTAAGTAAACAGGGAGGGAGATTATACTATAAATGTAACCAGTTTGCATATAGGCTTGCTTGAATATCCACGTCTTCAAAGCTTTTTTGAATGTGCTTACATCTGTCTCCAGTCTGATATCAAGTGGGAGAGCATTCCAATGAGCTGGTCCTGCCAAGGAAAGAGCTCTTTCTCTAACTGAAGTCAGGTGAGCTAGTTTGGGTGAGGGGATAGATAGTAAGGCCTTACCTGAGGACTTAAGATTTCGTTGTGGGGTGTGTATATGCAGAGATGCGTTAAGCCATTTTGAGTTATTACCATAGATCGCTTTATGTATTAATGTCAAGCTTTTGTATAAAATGCGAGATTGCACATGTAGCCAATGAAGTTCTATCAATAAAGGCATAACATGGTCATATTTTCTTTTATTGGTCAAAAGCCGTGCCGCAGCATTTTACAACAACTGCAATGGTCGAATAGTTGAAGTAGGGAGTCCTAACAGCAGGGCATTACAATAATCTAATTTTGTTTAACAGAGCCTGTAGCACCATGCGAAAGTCATTACTATGTAAATACGGTTTTAATTTTTTCAAGATTTGTAATTTATAAAAACCTTCCTTGACAGTGGTCTTGATTAAAGGCTTTCATGTTTAGTTCCGTATCCAAGATACATCCAAGATGTATATGTATGTATGTGTGCTTTTACACAGTGCATTGTAAAAGTGTTAGACAGCCCCCCCCCTAAAAAGTCAGCAGGTTTGTGTGGATTACAAATGATGCTTACACAGATTATTCCAGACAGTATGTTCATTGCAAACCAGTATGCTCTTAAAGTAAAATTTCAGTTGCAATTCATTTTCTCTGCATGTTTTGTAAAATAAAATTAAAAACTGAAAAATGCTTCTTGCCCTGCGCTGTGGAAGTTCCAAGTTTCTCAGAGGACAGGCAGGATGGTAGTCCTCATCTATGGGTGACGAAATTAGATGGAGCACTGATGTGGAAAACTTGTGTCATAGTTTCTAGAACTTTGACTAGGCACACTGAGCATGCCCTATACCACACGTTCCGGCAGGATCCTTCTCCAGTCTCTCTTTCCGCAGAGTTGTAAGCCTCATGGTGTGAGTGAGCTCACTTTTGGTTGTTTTTGGCCTTGTGAAAAGTGTTATTTTTTTCTTGTGTTTTTCATGGTTTTTCTTGTTCCATCGCCGGGTCCCTCTCGGTACCTCCCCAGAGTGTTACTAGTCAGTGTTTTCGGCGATTCTGGTAAGTTTCCTTCGTGGTCGATTTCCCCGCAGCAGTGTCTCTGTGCCTGTTGCCCGTCGCCGCCCACCGCCATCATTTTTGTTTTGTGCACCTTTTGTTTCGTCCCAACATGGCCACATCCAGTTTTAGGCGATGCTCCTGGTGTCTGAGGACCATGTCTATTGCTGATCCACAGGAGATATCTCCTCTGCCTGGGGGCATTGCATGACATCCGGGGTTGCCGCTTATGCACCAAGATGACCCCGAAGGGACTCTGCTTAGACTCGACAAGATGGAGTAGCTCTTTGGGTCAAAGAAGTCTGAGGCATTGGACTCGATGGACCGGGGAGCCACACCGATGGATACTGTGCCATCAACATCAGCGGGGGCCGTCTGTTCCATTGGTGCCGTCGGCAGATAGGGATGCCGGAGACAGACTGCTGTCTATATCCTCCAGGCCGAGGATGTCTGGTTCCTTCTCATCTTTCTCTGTATCAGGGAAGGATCGGGTCGAGCATCGAGGGGAGCTGAAGAAGCATTGGCACAGGCTCATGCTGTGATGCCCCTGAAGTGACCCCGTGACAAGGACAGCCAGTCCTCCATCAGTGCCGGGGGTCTGCAACAGTCTCCATTGGTCCTGATGGTAGTCACTGGTCCACCTTACAGGTCCAAAAAATCTGGCCACCCCTCCTTCCTTCCCAGTCTGTGTTGGCATTCACAAAGTTTGAGGAGGAGCTGGAGTGCCGACTTCAGTGGTGGTGGATTTGGCGCTTCAGGGCTTCAGATCCGGTGCTGCCTGTCCTCATATCACTGCTGGAGAAGCTCAACGTACTCATCAGTGTGTTACCGACTCAGTTGGCATTGGTTCCCAGGACAGAATCTGTGCCAGGTGTGGCACCAAAGCCTCACCCTACTGATACATTGGTCGTAGACAGTTCCTCCTTGGAGGAAGCTCCATCTAGGTTGGCAGAGACAAGCCTGCAGTCCCTGTCCAGTTTTACTGGTGTGCACAACTCGGGATGAAGGCCGAGCACTTAAGGCCCCATCTCCCTGTAGCTTACAGTGAATATGAGGAAACCTATGACCCCTGGGAGGATGATGCTTCGAAGTCCTCCTCCGAGGGCTTCGATAGTCTCCCATCAGACCCTTCTCCTTCAGAGGAGCAAAGGAAGTTTCCGCCAGAGGACTTGACCTTCGCAGGGTTTGTGAGGTTCATGGCAGAGGCCATCCCATTTCAGTTGTTAAAGGAGTAGGATGCCAGGCACAAAATGCTTGAGATCCTACAGTTTGTGGAGCCTACTAAGGAGATCATGGCAGTCCCAGTGCACGAGATCCTTAATGAGCTGCCGCTGAGGATATGGGAACACCCCCGCACAGTGCCACCCGTTAAGAAGGAGAACAGGGTCTACCTTGTCCAGAAGGCTCCAAGATTGAATAAACGTCAGCTGCCCCACCAGTCGATGGCGGTCGAATCTGCCCTCAAGAGGGCCAAGCATTCTCATACTCATCCCTCTGTACCCCTGGGGAAGGATCACAGAGTGGTGGATGTTCTTGGGAGGAAGGTGTTTCAAGGCGCCATGCACATTGCCCGCGTTGCGGCCTACCAGCTCTTTATGAGCCAGTACTCATGGGACATCTGGAAGCAGGTGCAGGAGGTGGCTGAACAGCTGTCTCAACAGCAGCAGGACAGCTTCATGTCGCTAGTGCATAAGGGCCTGGAATGCAGAAAACATGAGGTCTGAGCAATCTACAATGTTCTTGAGATGGCATCAAGAGTTTCTGCAGCAGGAATTTGTGCCCGCAGAATGGCACGGCTGTGGGCCTCTGATCTCTGACCAGAAGTACAGAAATGACTCTCAGACATGCCATGTACCGGGAGAATCTCTTCAGAGAGAGGATGAGGGACGATGTGGCCCAACTTGGGGACCACCATGAAACCCTCCAATCACACTCTGCCAATACTCCTGACCCATCATCCTCGTCTAAGAGGCCGGCGAGACAGGAACAAAGGAAGTCTTTCTTTTGCCAAAGGAAGTACTATCCTCTGTACCCTTGCTCCCATCAACACCATCGGGGTTCCCTTGGCTGTCCCAGGCAGCAGAGAGCCCCCAAGCCTCAGCTGGTGCCTCAATCAACTCCAGGGATGGGGTTTTGACTGGATTGTAGGGAGCGCAGGCCGGTCACCCGTACCCAGAATGTTGGACTCTCTGGTCTGGGGCAAGCTGCAGTTGTTCTCGAACCAGTGGCCCAGTATAATCTCTGACCAGTGGGTTCTTTCCATCATCCATCAAGGGTACCAATTGAACTTATTGAGTGTCCCTCCAGATTGCCCTCAGAGTCCATTTTGGGGGCCAGTAGCACATCAGGAGGTACTACCGACAGAGCTCTACTCCCTCTTAATGGCCAGGGCAAAGAGGATGGGGATTCCACTCAAAGTACTTCCTGATTGCAGAAGCTTCTAAAAAAAAAAAAAAACTAGATTTTTTTTTTTTTTTGGGCACCTTGATCCCTCTTTTACATAAAGGGGATTGGCTATGCTCTCTCGATCTAAAGGACACATACACTCACACTCACATCGTGATACTTCCTGTGACCAGGGAAGATCTCCGATTTGTGATGGGAAAACAGCACTTCTAGTACCGGGTGTTGCAGTTCAGGCTAGGTCAGCCCCTCGTTTCTTCACAAAATGCCTGGCTGTGGTGGCAGTGCACCTTCGCAGGCTGGGAGTACCTGTTTTCCCTTATCTGGATGATAGGTCAAGAGCACATCTCAGGGCTGCCAGATCCATGTGCTTGACCATCTGGATGTTGGAGTTACTAGGGTTTGTTCTCAGCTACCCGTAGTCCTGTCTCAGCCCGTCACTTCAATTGGACTTCATAGGAGCCCTGCCAGACATGGGTCAGGCCAAGGCCTTCCTGCCTTGTCAAAGGGCCGTCACCTTAACCAACATGGCAGATATTCAGCAGAGCCTGCAGGTTTCAGCTTGGCATGTTGAGGCTGTTGGGCCACATGGCTGCAACCATCTATGTCACTCTTGGCACGATTACCCATGCACTAGAGCCCAATGTTTCCTGAGGTTGCAGTGGCGCCAAGCCACTCAGAGCCTCCAGGATTGCATTCGAGTCACCCTGTCTCTCTGGGACTCATTGTCCTGGTGGTGGGTACTTTCAAATCTGGAACCGGGATATGTCTTTGAAGTTTCCCCTAACCAAATTGCGATTAGGACAGATGTGTCCATGGGGAGCTCATATAGATGGGCTCAGCACCCAGGGTCTCTGGTCTGCTCAGGAACACTCTTGTCAAATCAACTTCCTGGAGCTTCGGGTGATGTACATGCTATGGGCTTTCAGAGATTGGCTAACAAAGTTGTTCTGATGCTACCTGTCAAGCAAGTAGCCATGTGGTATGTCAACAACCAGGGAGGCACGGGATCATATCTCCTGTGTCAGGAAGCAGTCCAGATCTGGTCATGGGCCCTGTCCCATGGGATGGTGCTCAGGGCCATGTACCTGACCAGGTCGGAGAACATGCATCTTATCGTTACCTGTTCATTGTGAAGGCAATGCCTACATAACCGTGGTTAGTAAGTTACATGTAAACCGACACGATGTGCAAACGGTTGTCGGTATATAAAACTGTTCAAATAAATAAATAAATGGTAGCTGACAGGCTGAGTCGAACCTTCAGACCCCACAAGTGGTCCCTGGACCAGTGGGTAGCGAATCGAATGTTCCGCCTCTGAGGGAGCCTAGTGGTAGATCTGTTAACATCCCCTTGCAACAGGAAGGTGCCTTGGATCTGCTCACTGTACAGGTCAGATGGCAAACCAGCCTCTGATGCCCTTGCCTGTCATTGGGGCACGGGTCTTTTGTATGCATATCCTCAGATTCCCTTAGTGGTGAAGTCTCTCTTGAAGCTTTGCAAGGACATGGGGACTACGATTCTCATAGCACCTCGTTGGCTGAGACAGGTCTGGCTTCCAATCTATGGGAGTTGTCCATCCGGAGACCGATCAGTCTGGGGACTTCCCCAGGTCTCATCACTCTAGATTGAGGCAGGTTGCAGCATCCCAACCTCCAGGCCCTGTCGCTCACAGCCTGGATGTTGAAAAGTTTATCTTGCAACCGCTGGATCTCTGAGGATGTGTCTTGGGTCCTGGTGGCTTCTAGAAAGCATTTCACTAGAAAGTATTGTGGACTGAAGTGGAGGAGGTTTTCTGTGTGGTATGAATAAAAGGCCCTAGATCTGTTCTCCTGCCCTACCCAAAATCTTTTTGATTACCTTCTACACCTATTGGAAGCTGGTTTAAAAACCAACTCAGTTAACATTCATCTCCATGTAATTGTCTAATTCCACCAAAGTGTAGATGGTACGCCCATCTCTGTACAGCCTACAATTGTATGATTCATGTGGGGCCTGCTTCAGTTGAAGCCTACCCTAAGACCTCTCACTGAGTCTTCGGACCTCAACTTGGTGTTTAGCTGATGAAAGCTTCTTTTGAACCACTGTGTGCACCTGTGATCTGAAGTACCTGACCTGGAAGATCAGGTACTTCAGCATGCTGGGTCAGTGAGCTCCAGGCCTTAGTGACTTGGTCACCTTACATTAAGTTTTATCATGACAGGGCGGTCTTGCATATACACCCTAAGTTCCTGCTTAAGATGGTGACAGACTTCCATCTTAACCAGTCCATCATTCCGCCAACATTCTTTTCCAGGCAGGCCCCATTCGCACCAAGGTGAACGAGCACTGTGCTGTTTGGACTGCATGCAAGCCTTAGCCTTCTATCTGGAGTGGACAGAAGCCTGTAGATAGTCCACCCAACTTCTTATTTCTTTTGATAGGAATAGGTTGGCCATTGCTAATCTGCTATCTATTTGGCTAGCAGATTGCATCCTCTTCTGTTATGCCCAGGCAGGACTACAACTTAGGAATCATGTCAAGGCTCATTCTGTCAGAGCCATGCAATTGTTTGTGGCCCACTTATGAGAAGTTCCTATGGAGAAGATCTGCAGGACTGCAGCATGGAGTTCTCTGCATACATTTACATCACACTGTTGTCTGGATAGGGATGGGTGATGCGACAGCAGGTTTGGCCAGTCTGTCATTCAGAACTTGTTTGAGGTGTAGAACCCAACTCTCCCCTCCTAGGGCCTGTGTTTGAGTTCAGCCTGTCTCCCCTTCTGTTACAAACAGCAACATTGTTGTGCCTGTTGGCACTTGGTTAGGTGTCTGGTTCCCTTTTTGTGTTGGGGAGCAGCCTGTAGCTAGGGATTCACCCATGTGTGAGGACTAACATCCTCCTTGTTCTCGGAGAAAGCATAGTTTATCTATAGCAGGTGTTCTGAGTACAGCAGGATTTTAGTGTTTGTGAAACCTGTCCACCACCCCACAAAGTTGGGTTTCTTCTATTTTTTTGTTTTAATTATAATTCTATTTTACAAGACTTGCGAAGGACCTGCCTGGATGTGTGGTGCTGGGCATGCTCAGTGTGCCTAGTCGAAGTTCTAGAGATCTTGATGTTTAGTTTTCCGCACTGGGGCTCCATCTGATGATTTCATCCATGTGTGAGGACTAACATCCTGCTGTCCTCTGAGAACACCTGTTATGGGTAAGCAACTCTGCTTTACATAATAAAATATTGCCCTAACAGTTGGCTTACAATTGGCCTCTACCTGTGAATCATTAAAAAAAAAAAAAAAAAAAAAAAAAAAAGTCTGTTTTTCTGGATAAAAGACCCCCTAATTCCAAGTGAATCTGAAGGAAAGCTGTGAAAAGGAAGACCAAAGAGCATTCTAAGGAAATTTAAAGATAGTTATAGAAATGCACAAGATAGGAAAAGGCTACAGAATAATATCCCAGTGAGCACAGTTGGATCAATTTTGATGATATGCAAGCTGCATCATATTACCCAGACACTATCTAGACAAGGCAGTTTCAGAGCAAGAAGGGACTTTTGAGGGAAGCCTCAGAGAGACCAACAATCACTTTGAAGGAGCTACAGAGTTCAGTGGCTGAGACTTGAGCGGAGGTGCACCAGTCAGCCATATCAAGAGATCTGCAATCAACTGGCCTGTATGGGAGGGTGGCTAGAAAGAAGCCATTACTGAAGAAAAACCACATCAAAGCATGTCTGGAGCTTACCAGAAAGCATCAGTGACCCAGCTAAAATGAGGGATAAAGTTTTGTGGTCAGATGATACAAAAATGTAATCTTTGGGCCAAAATTCAAAATGCAATGTGTGTTGCAAACCTAACACTACCCTTTCCTCAGCAAACACCATCCCAACAGTAAAGTATGGGGGTGGCAGCATCTTATTGTGTGGATGCTTTTCCTCAGCAGGGAGTGGGTATCTTATTAAAATTGAAGGGCAGATGGACGATATAGCGTACAGGGAGACATTGCAAGACAACCTGCTTTGATCTGCTTAAAAAAACCCAAACCAAACAAACCCTAAAACTTGGGAGAAAGTTTACCTTTCATCAGGACAATGATCCCAAGTACAAGGTCAGATTAACACAGGAGTGGCTAAAGGTGAGCATTCTACAATGGCCAAGTCAAAGTCCAGATCTCGGTCCAATCAAGAATCTGTGGCACTATTTGAAAACTGCAGTCCATAAGCATCTTCCAACTAACCTGGAGCAAATCTGCCAGGAAGAATAGGAAAAATCACTCCCACCAGTGCGCAAAGCTGTTATTGCAGCAAAAGGTTCCACCAAGTACTAGTCTGAAGGGGTTGAATACTTATGCAAGCAGTAATTTTCAGGGTTTTCATTTTATTTTACAAAAAATGCAGAGAAATAATGAATTTCGACTTTGAAAATTTACTTTGAGCGTAGTGGGTTGCAATAGACATACAGTTTGGAAATATCTGTGTCTCATTTGTAATCCACACAAATCTGCTGACTCTTTTTTTTGGGGGGGGGGGGGGGGTGGTCCAAATACTTTTGCGAGGTGTGTGTGTAATAAAACATCACATTATGTCCCATAGTCTGAAAGAAATTCCAATATCTTGCTTAATTGGCTGTTAGAAAAAAAATTACTTTTGTAGTAGGTGGGGGTAGACAGGTATTTTGCATCCTGGTAATTAGGTTACTGTTGAATAGAAGTTTTCTTTACAAAAATGCAGTTTTTTGGAGAGGCAGTCTGATGCAGGGAAATGATTTTCATACTGTGGTGAAAGATAAAGTCCTTTTTTGATTTCTGCCTGTTTTGATAAGGTTGACAACGCCCTTGAAATCATATTGCAGCTGATATACAGTAGTTAAATTCCAACTATGATTTCTTCCTGTTGTGATTGCACAAACTGAGTATCCTTGTGCAAAGGTCATTGAAAAAATTAAACATTAAAACAATATCCCACCTAATACTGTTATAATCTTAATGGAATGCATTCAGTACAAAATTAAATTGTGCAGCTAACAGGAGGGTTGTTATCATTTATATAAGCACATACCAGATGAATGCGGTGCTTTATAGAAACAGAAACCTATAATGGACAGTTCTGCTTTTTGGAGCTCACAGTCTAGTCAAGTCACAGGACACACCCCCAAAACAATTAAGGGGCTTTAGGATTTAAGACGGAGGGGACAAATATTTTTCACTGCTTTTGTAAGACCAGTTGAAAATCAGACTTAAGAAATTGACTAGTCTCAAAGTGAATGAATGCAGGGTAGGGCTTCCTGTCTTGTTGGTGCACAAGCCAGCAATTTGGGCACTTTTTGAAGCAGCACAAAATGAGCTGAGAGAGTGGGAGAAATGACTGAGGACTTCCTGGATACCAGTTATATGAAGCACTGGTTTAACTTTACTGTGTTTATTTTTGTAAAAAAAAAAATTTGGAGTTCTTATAACCCCTACATCTGTCTTCTACTTGCTGCAGAATTGCATTTTTGCTACAGTAGGAGATGCTGTGGTTTGAAAGAACAGAGAAGGTTGTAGCTGTTTTTATTTCTTTAACTATACCTCCAGACCCTTATTGGTTCAGTGCATGTAAATATTTGGGTCCCAAAGCTTGTAACAGATATAGCAGGTACAAAGAGGCTGGAGCTGTGTAAGGCAGCACTATAGCTACATTTTACAGGATTTTGAAATCTTTCTTTGAAAATGATTTATATACTTGTCATTTTGTAAAGTCTGGTATTTGGGAGCAGAAAGAAACTGATTGACCAAATGACATTCCCATGTACATGAATAGATGTGTGCAGTACTTTTCTTTTTTTTTTTGTCTTGGGAGTGACAGACTAGTTCAGCAAGGGCTGAAGTTCTGCATGTGGTAGCACTGTGCAAGAATACTGAAAAAAATATGAGAGTACTTGGCAGGGAGCATTGACTTTTGTCTGTCTCGGTTGTGGCTGTCTTTCTTCTGTGAGCAGCATGTGTTACTGTGGAGTATGTCACTTGTATTTGAAATCACACTATTTGCTTTCTAACTATATATTTCTAAGAAAAATTCAGTTTTCCTGTCACTTCCTGCCACCACATCCAGAAGGAGAAACAAGATGTAAGGCAGCATCATGACGACAAAGTGCTGTATGCTTTTTTTTGACCTGGCAGTTTTCTTTGATTCTTTTGGATGTCTTGATCATTTGGAACCAGGACTGGGTTTGGGTCCCATTCACAATTTTAGTGATTTTCCCCCCCCCCTTCCCTTCTCCCTGTCTTATGTCAGCCTAGGCATTGTGGCAACAGTCCTTTGTTGGGGGACATGCACCAGCGCTCCTTCCAGAATCCTGCGGTCATGGACCTTAAATTCAGCCATCAAGTTATCACCATTGCACAAAGACTATAACCCCCCCCCTCCCCCCCGAGGCTGTGAGCACTGTCTCTGCAGCATCTCCCCAGACAGTCTGAGGATTCAAACTTGCCTATGGCAAGTTTGAATCCCAGACAGAACTGGGATTCAAACCCTGGTCCCTCCACGTGATAATGCTGAACCACCGACTGACCTGGTGCTTTTTTTTTTTGGTTGGTTAGCTCTTTAAAGGCTTTAGTATGATCTAATTTCTTTGCAGATTGCAATATACTATTTATTCTTCTGAGTGTGGACACCTGTTCAGCAAAATAGTGTACTATACTTTTCTTTATTTTTATAATGTAACAGAAATGCCTAGAAATTTGTGTCAGATTACATTCCACTTTGTCCTTCATGAACTGTAATAAAGAATGTACCTATAGGTTAGTCAATCCCTTTCTCCTCTAGTCAAAATCTTGATGTGTACATCTGTTCTTTGAAACCCATGTTACAGTTTTTAAATTGGTTCGGTTCTGTAAAATTCTTTCTTGTCTGTTCTATAAAATGGTGTGGTCTTGGATGCATTGCTTCACTTCCCAGTGTAAAGAGAAGGTGGATGGTGTAGTTTATCTTTCTGAAGATCTGTAGTTCCTTGAGGGCAGTAGGCACTTGGCTGAATGTTTAGTTTTCCCTGACTTGATTTTGTACCTGAACCTGAGAGAGCACCAGAATATTGTCTCCTTCCTGCCCTTGGCATTTGGTGTGTAGATTAACCAGTCCTCATTCTTGTAAACACTAATAAAATTTCTTTGCTCAGCTTTAGGATTCCATGTCCTTTTATAATTGTAAGAACTGATATGGAAACTAGCTTGCCCACATAGGTTGACCTTGTGAAAATAAAACAACAAACCAACTTGGACCATTTGCTTAGAAAACTCAGTCAGCCTGCCATTCAACATTTCTGCTGTTGCCCTGAGCAGAGCTGCTGCAGTCCTCTTGTCTTCTAGTGTGTTTCAGAAAATAGTCCTCTTTCATCAGAGGTAACTAATTCGACTCCTGACTGCTACTACACTTAAAATAACAGCATCGTGACCAAAATTCTCGGGCTCATTTTTAACTTGCATGGCAGTTGAGAAAATATTTTCTTAAACTGCTCTGTACTTGCACAGTGAACTCCAAATGGCAGCTCAGATTTCTATTTTTAGGTTCCTTTTGCAGTCTTGTTTTCCATGCCATCTCCTTTCTATATTTGATTTTAGATTTGTGTGTAACCTGTATGGGAAAAGGGGGTAATTAACAAAAGCAATTTTGCTTACTGTAAGTGGTGTTTTCCATAGGTAGCAGGATCAGTTAGCCATGCTGCATGGGTGACATCATTGGGTGTCAGTAGCCATAACTGTCTTTCAAAGCTTTAGAGCGTTTGCCTTACTGGGCATGCATGGAAATTCCCACGCAAATGATCATTCTAGAAGTCTTCTCAGTTCGTATCCAAGCAAAGAAGATATCCAGGGAGGAGGGTGGGAATGCATGGCTAATTCATCCTATCTACAGAAAATGCTGTTTACAGTAAGTAAACTTGCTTTTTTTTTTTTTTTTTGGTACAACCTGGACTCTTCTGTGGACAGCATCTGTTTGGATGATAGTTGGTGCAATACTGCCTTCCCTACTGAACCGTCTGCGTTTGCCAATTCGCTAAGCAGTAGTGGGATATGAAGGTATGCACAGATGACCAGGTGGCTGCCTTGCAGACTTCTTCTATGACACACTTTGCAGATGTACCATAGAAGTTGCCATTGCTTCGACTTGATGCACTTTTATAGATTACTAGCGGTACCCGGCCAGGCGTTGTAGTGGCAGAGTCAGGTTGTTTACCCTCCCTCCCCCTTCCTCATTTACCTCAGTCACTCATCCTCCTCCCTCTTGGTCACTCACCCCCCCCTTCCCTCCCCTGTCCTCACTCCAACTCTCTTCCCTCACACTCACCTCTCCCCTCATTCTCCCCTCACTGTCACCTCCCCCGCCTACTGCCTACCCTTCAGATCAGAAAATCTTTGTCTTTCTATTCTGTGGGAACCCCCACCCTCCTGCCCCCTCCCAAGACCTGGGAAATTGAGATTGTTGGTGCTACATGTGGTCTGTCCCTGGGCATCTGTGCGCGTTATGTAACCAAATTTGCACTTCCAAATTTGTTTTGTGGTCTGGGGAGGGCTATTTTGGTGCGTTCCCGAGATCGTACAAGTTTTGTGTATGTATTTGTGTGAACCTCCCCCTTCCCCCCCCCCAAAAAACAACCCTATGAGAAGTTCTCTTAAACTAACCACCCCACACTCTCCTGCCCTTCCCCCCCCCCAGCCCTGCGAAAAACAGTAGCCCACCCCTTGCCCCCCCCAAAGTTGCTGAATGAATGAAACCTGCCCCCCCCGTGACCCCTCCCCAAGATGTTCGCAATAAATTCATTACCACCCCCGAGACCTGATAAAAATATCAGTCGGTGGAGTGGGCGTTCAGGAGCGGGCCGGGAGCGATGTATTGGTGTTGGTCCGTCGGCTGCGAGCACTGAAACGGGTTCAGACGGCCCTTTGCCCTTACTATGTTAGTGGGGTGGAGCAATGGCAGTGGTAGGTCCTCTGACATAGTAAGGGCAAAGGTTCGCCGGCTGCCAGTCCTGAAAATGGCGCCGAGGGGCCCTTGCCCTTATTATGTCACATGGGCTACTGCAGCCATGGGTGTCCTCGAGTGGCATAGTAAGGGAAAGGGCCGTCGGCGCCATGTTGATTGCTGGCAGCCGATGGCTGTAGTGCTTCCCAAAGACACTTAAGCAGGAGTGGGACAGACAGCTGCATACCTTAGACTGCAAATGAGTGTTAGCCTATTATAAACCCAGGACACAAGATCACAGACAATCCTCTCAGCTCTTGTCTTATGATCCCAATAGATTTGAACACCAGTTGCAAAGTGAACTCTTAATTGAATAACATCCTGCATATAACACTATGAGGTGCATTCCTTTATTTAACATTTTTATTGATATAGATGACAAAGTAGTTTGGACAAAATCGCTAATCTCAGAAACCACTAAACCGATTGCTTTCAAATTTGGACACAACCTTCATTTCACATACAGGAAGGTTCTTCTGTACTTACGTTAGATATGTCACACCTGTGACAGGTAAAATAGGTTTAAAAATTGTTTCGAGAAAACAGCGACATCTGCTGGACATAAGCGCCATCTGTTACACCTTACACTAACACACTATACCATTTCGCCAGTCCAGATCCACGTTTCACTTCTATTTTAACACATTCACGCACTTTTTTTGCCAGAAGATAACTATTTCCTTTACAGATAAAATACATCCACCACCCTCCTCCCACCCCCCATACACATGCCAAATTTATTTACTTCCCACGGCCTCCCAACACACACAAAACCACACCCCCCAACACACACAAAACCACACCCCCCCACACATGCCAAATTTATTTACTTCCCAGGCCCTCACAACACACACACAACCTGACAGAAGTCCGGGAGGCTCCAGCGGGGGGCCAGGACCAGTCCGGGACACATCTCCTGCACTTGGTTATGGAGGAGAGGAACATGGTAAGATCAAACAAACAAGCTGTAGTGTTTGGATTCATAGACCCTGTTGCCATAGGCTAGAAGCCAGAAAGGAACTTGGCCCTTCATCTAGAACATGGACTGCTGTCTTGTAAGAGGAGTAGATTCCCTTTGTCTGCCTTGGTGGTGGAAATGCTGTAGCCAGTATGTCTGTGTTGTGCGGGTCCTAAGGGAAGAACTGGAACCTGCCGCTCTGTAGGAAGGATATCTCTTTTGTGAGATGTGAGACCTAAGATGACTATGTTCACTTCATTTGAGGATTCTGAAGTTTGTGGGGAGGACTCTTCAAGAATAGATTCCTTCTGATATGGAGGTTTTCTTCTTCTTTTGTGTGGAGCTATGGCTCCTGGGAGCAGAAGTTATTCCTTGGGATGAGGGTAGTGAGCCTTCCTTAGCATGTTCATTTTTTTTTTCCTTTGTCAGAGGTTCTTCCTCTGCTTTTCCTTGTGTTTGAGTCGTAAGTGTCGAGGCGTGTGCCAGTTTTGGTGCTTGTAGTTTAGTCTTCAGCTCATGATGCATTGTCTTCGGCTCATGGTACACTGAAAGAGATAGTGCACTGTTTTTTTGTGAATTTTGCCTTTGTGTCTGTGGCAACAGCTTGTGCGACATACTGGGAGCAGTGTTGTATGCTGTGGCAGTGAGAGTCCTTGGCTTGGCATACCTGCAGTTTGCTTTTTCGATCTGATGCTATGAGTCTTTTTCCAGACCGCTTCTGCTGAGGCTGGCCGGTGCTCCTGAGCTTGGGATTGCCTTGACTGACTGAAGATTTTGTCGACCTATTATGGGCTCCTATCTCGTCAGATGAGGGTGAAGCTGAAGAGTGTTCCGAAGCCGGTGTTCCGTTAACCTGAAGATGAGCATTTTTTTCCACTCTCTGCCCCTGGGCTTTCAGAGACATCAATCCGCAATCGTGGCAATTTGCCTGGTCATGGTCTGGACCTAGGCATAGATAACAATTATGGCCATCAATGATGGATATATCTTGGCCACAACTGCAGTATTTAAAGCCTGAAATATTCCTCTGGGCCATATTTAGCACTGAAAAGTTCAGTTTGGGGTTCATGTAAGCAAATATTTGAAGAAAAAACTGAGAGTAGGAATTTTATTTATTTACTTTTTACTATACCGATATTCAAGACAAGGGTCTTATCATACCGGTTTACATCAAACAAGGGAAACATGAGAAAAGTTACATAAAACAAGGGCGATGAATTCAGGACAACTTAATAAGAAGATAACTAAGCTTTAACATAGGGCTAAACTCAGAATGAAGATAACTCAGTATCAGCCCGATACTGTAAAACTGCGGGAGAGCGGACGAACGCCCGCTCTCCCGGCGCACGCACCGGCCCTTGGCCGGTGCGAGCGATCCAGTATGTAAATTAGGCGACGCGGTGCAAACGAGGAAAAGGAGGCGCTAGGGACACTAGCGCGTCCCTAGCGCCTCCTTTTGGCCTGGAGCGGCGGCTGTCAGCAGGTTTGACGGCCGACGCTCAATTTTGCCGGCGTCGGTTCTCGAGCCCGCTGACAGCCACGGGCTCGGAAACCGGACGCCGGCAAAATTGAGCGTCCGGTTTTCGGCCCGACAGCCGCGGGCCGAATTCAAATTTTTATTTTTTTAACTTTTTTTTACTTTTCGGGACCTCCGACTTAATATCGCTATGATATTAAGTCGGAGGGTGCACAGAAAAGCAGTTTTTACTGCTTTTCTGTGCACTTTCCTGGCGCCGGAAGAAATTAGCGCCGACCTTTGGGTCGGCGCTAATTTCTGAAAGTAAAATGTGCGGCTTGGCTGCACATTTTACTTACTGTATCCCGCGCGCATACCTAATAGGGCCATCAACATGCTGTCAGCCTTTATCCCAGCAAATCTCTGTTCTCCTGGGATGAGAGCATGCACCTCTTCAGTGGTGGATGTATATGGATGAATATGGAAGTTATAAAGATGGGTGCCTCATTACACATTCCATTCTTTCTACTGACGTCTTCACCAAGGTATTATAGACACACAGTGGTGTCTTCTAGTGGGAAGAATACAGCAGATTATCTTAGTATTGTTACAACTATATAAGTGATCCATGGAACAAGGGATTTATTTATTTATTTAAGTTCTTTTGATATACCGATACTCAAGACTAGGGTCTTATCGTACCGGTTTACAGCGAAACAAGGGGTAACCAGTTAACTAAAAAGATAAAGTTACAATGAACAGGGATTTACAGAGTGGGAGAGATGAGAGCAAAAAGATTAGAATAAGATTTAACATAACAATTCATGGATTGTTATGTTAAATCTTCAGGGATCATGGACAATTTGTTGGGGACAGCCAGTGATCAACCTTTTCACCACAGAAAGATTGAAGCTGTGCTCCATGCATCCAAGCAGCTACAGACCAGCGTGCTAGATTGGAGAATGTCTACTGTATGCATACCCACCAATTCCTCTGATCCCCAGAACCATTCAGAAGGTCCTTCAAGACAAGGTGAGGATAATCCTTTTGTGGCATCCATCTCATCCGTCTCTTAATTGTCTCCAGTTCCATTGGGAGCATCTGACTCTTTTCACAAAGGAGAAAGGCAGTGTCTGTCGTCTGAATCTGTCATAGCTGTTCCTCATGGTGTGGATGTTGAGCATGCAGTAGTCTCCTCCATACTCCTTCCTGGAGATGGAGGATGTTTTAATTTCTCCAGGAAACCTTCAATCAGAAGATCCTACAGTTTTAATGAGAGGTTCCTGACTTGGTTTAGGATCAGCCAACTAGATCCCTTCTCCTATAGCCTAAGGGACTTGCTACATTATTTATTTTATTGCTTGTCCATTGGTCTTGGTACCTCTTCATTTAAAGTTCATCTCTGTTTGTTAATGGCGTATCGCCAGCATGTGGAAGGGGCTCCAATCTCTTTCTAGCCCTTGGTATCAAAATTTTATAAAAGGACTGTGGCATTCCAAAACTTAGGTCAGTAAATGTTCAGTGCACTAGGACCTCAATATAATCCTAGCTCAACTTATGAAACCTCCTTTTGAACCTCTTAAGTCAATTAACTTGAAGTTTCTCATCTGGAAAGATGTCTTATTTCTCTTGGCTGCTGTTTGGCACAAAGAGTAAGTGAACTACAGGCTCTGGTTTCATATTTACCATAGCTTTTTTATGTTTTTTCATAATGGGGTGGTTCTATGAACTCACACCAAATTCTTTCTGTAAATAGTTTGGTTTTACATTAATCAAGCTACTGTGCTATTTAAATTCTTTCCAAGACCACATGAGCATGAAGAAAAATGGGCTGTGTAATTCTTGGACTGTAAGGGGGACTCGACCAACTGTTTGACTTTTGATCCCAATAGATTGGGAAAGGTAGCTGCCAAACGAACTTTGTCCAGTTGGCTAGCAGACTGTATAGCACACTGCGATGTGCTGTCTGGTTTACAGATTGCAGACTGTCAGAGCTTATCAAGGTGAGAGCCATGGCTACTTCACTGGCTCATCTCTGGGCCGTTTCTATTGAAGACATTTACAAAGCTGCTACTTGGTCATTTGTTCATATTTTCATATCCTATTACTGTCTGGACAAGATATCCTGAGAAGACTAACTTTTGACAAGCATTTCTGTGCAGCCTGCATACCTAATAATCCACTCTCCACCTGGTGGGGCCAGGTTTTCTTTAAGCAAGTACTTCTGCTGTTCAAGTCTCAGCTTAGGACATCCCATACATAATGGCTCTTATGCCTACATGTTGATATAGATAGGATGAATTAATTTGTAATGCCTGCCTGCCTTCCTGGAGAGTTGACTGAGGGGCTCACAAGGCAGCATGAGCACAGGAACTCTCATGCATGCTGAGTAAAGTCTTCACTGAAATCTGAGAGCTTGGTCTTCACTTTCAAATAATGTGCAATAGCTAATTCAGCTTACTGTCCTTTGGAGAATTCTGTTTACAGGTAAGCAGACTTGCTGTCCTGAGCTTCCTGATTGACTTGTCTGTGTTGATCTCTAGGCACATATAAAGTCCATCAGCCTGCATCTTTGGAAGTTAGGCAGTGGGTGTCTGAAGTTGGGTAAGGCATAAGGATGTGTGTCTGAGCAAAGTCTGATTTAGACAGAAATAGGATCGAAACAAATTGAGTAGTGAGATAAAATAGGAAAGATGAAGAACACCTTTAGAGAAAAGAAATGACATAATGACTAGAACAAATAAGAGGAAAGCTGTGATTGTGGAATGGCTAATAAATCTGAATTAAAGTTCTGAAACCTTTTTTTTAATTCACAATGAAGTGATTATACTTTTGGTATATGCAGTACTGTGTGCTTCAGCATTCATTCAGTTATTCTATGTACAGTAAGTATTTAATGAATATAAAACAAAAGCATCTATCACCATAGATCTCATGGTACTGGCATTTTGATGTGGCATCACAAATTTAAGGAAACAATACAAGTCAAGCATCCCTGTCCGGGAAAGCCCTGCTGGCTAAAGTTTAATTTGGAAGAGCAACTAATAGCCTCTTTCCTGGGCTTAGATGTACAGTGTTAATTTCCTACTGTGTCAGGGACATACCACTACTGTATTGCTCATTATTTTAAGAAAGCTTGGATAAGCTTTTAGCTTTGGACTTGTTGGAGGCAGGAACAGTAGTTAATGCATTTATTTGCCAAATGTTGATATACTGTTCAAATACTTAACAAAAGAGTTATTGTTAAGCAGCTGTAAATCCAGTGAATTGGAGATAGTGATGTGCTTTTGGTGCTAGGAGCACTGGCTGTGATAAGTGATGACTCTTAGGACAGCTGCCTCTGCTACCAACAGACTTTGGTTTCTGTGTTCAACTGCATAGACTGAGATGCATTTGGAGACTTCTTCAAAAGGGAGACCTAGGCAATCTTGGAAATATTTGAGCTATTAATAAAGTGAATTTATGGCACCATGATATTCCTTTCAATTTTATAATTAGGGCTTCTGATTGTAGGTGTCTGAAAATTTAGGTGCTTATTTTCGAGCTAATTAGAGATTCTTAGGGGGTACCAAAAATTGTTTGTGTTTTTCATAGCACAAGTTATCATTGAGTTCCTTTTCCAGTTGAATCAAATACATACATTTGTGCAACTGAAAAAGGCCCAAAATAATGTGGAGGTTCCAGGATTGGAAAAGGGAGGGGTGTGAGTACTAGGGAAAATGTTTTTTTTTCCTGTTTTTATCTAAAAAAAACTTTTTTTCTTTCTTTCTTTTTTCATCAGGGATGTTTTATCAGGGTTTATTGGTTAAAACCTAAAATCAGAAACCCTATTTATAATTAAGTAGAAGTGTGCATGAGTTAGGGCATGGTCCAGTGAGAAAAACTGTTGTGCCGCTTGCTTTATTCATGGACAAACTCAGTCATCCAACAGACTGAACCATTAGGCACTTTGCAAAGCTTGATGTTCATTGCTTTCTAGGATCTTGAGGATTTTATCCATGGAAATATCCCAAAATAGTTGCAGCGAGTCCTTGAAGTAGTATAATATAAACTCTTGGCTTCAAAATGTATACATTGATGTACCGTATTTTTCGCTCCATAAGACGCACTTTTTTTCCCCCAAAAGTGGGGGGAAAATGTATGTGCGTCTTATGGAGCGAATATAAAAAAACAAAAATCTAACAACCCCCCCCTCCTGACTCCCCCAAGACCTGCCGACTTAGTTTACCGCAACCCCCCCAAGACCTGCCGACTTAATTTACCGCAAACCCCCCCCCTCCTGACCCCCCCAAGACCTGCCAAACGTCCCTGGTGGTCCAGCGGGGGTCCAGGAGCGGTCCGGGAACGATCTCCTGGGAGTGGGCCGTCGGCTGCCAGTAATCAAAATGGCGCCGACGGCCCTTTGCCCTCACTATGTCACTTTCACTATGTCACTGAGACCTATTGGTCGGTCTCAGTGACATAGTGACAGTGACATAGTGAGGGCAAAGGGCCGTCGGCGCCATTTTGATTACTGGCAGCCGACGGGCCACTCCCAGGAGATCGTTCCCGGACCGCTCCTGGACCCCCGCTGGACCACCAGGGACGTTTGGCAGGTCTTGGGGGGGGGGGGGTCAGGAGGGGGGGGTTTGCGATTAAATTAAGTCGGCAGGTCTTGGGGGAGTCAGGAGGGTGGGGGTTAATTTAAAGGGTTGGGATGGGGGGTTTTTTTTGGGGGGGGGAGGGGTTCCCAGAGAAAAAAGTTTTCTGATCTGGGGAGTGGACTGAAATGGCCCTCCCCAGACCCGAAAACAAAATGGGGAGAAAAAAAAAAGCTATGCACTCCCCTAATTTGCTCCATAAGACGCCCAGACGCAGAGCCGGTTTAGCACAATTTTTTTTTTTTTTTTTAATTTTCCCCCTCTGAATCCTAGGTGCGTCTTATGGAGCGAAAAATACGGTAATTATAGGTCACTTATCAAAGCAAATAAAACTATTAAAAATAATTAAATATATTCAAATACCAGTGTTGTGGTTTCAAACAATGAACATTCATCAGAATAAAATATAATAAATTCAAATCTCATATAAAGAAATAACGAGAAAATATGAAGGCAGCTGTGGTCTGTCATGATATGGTATCTTATTTGGCTCTGAAGGAAGCAAGGCCAAAAGATTTCCTACATTACCTGAGAACAAAAGCATGAAAAACAAAATGACAGTAAACATTAATTTTCAGTTTCAAAATGTAAATCAATGTGCCTATGTCTGAGACTGCTATGGAGTTGTCTTGGTGCCATCAAATTCAAGGCAAATGTTGAACCCATTTTCAGCTGCAGTTTAAATTTTATGAAGATTTTATAGCATACATGTTAACAATTGGAATGTTCAAAGCAATGAACAAATATTGAAATATGGAGACGCATGTTTGCATTTCTGAAAAGCATTTAGGCATTTATTCTGAGAGTTGGGGAATTCTCAGGTTGCCGAGATGACGAAGTTCTGAAAGTGAATACTAAATTGAAGGAACCTTGCCAATGGCTCTGTAGTGGATATTTTTTTTTCATAGAAATGTGATGGCAGACTGTGGCCTCTCTAGTCTGAAGGAAAACCACAGTAGAGCCTGAAATGTTGGTCGGAACTAAGTAGCCAAAGCAAAAAGACGCACTCCTTCCCCCCCCCCCCCCCCCCCCCCCCGAAACAAATCAAAACAAAAAATGGCAGAAAATCTTAAACTGATGATATGGGTATCAGCAAACTGGGATTAGTGCTAGTCATCTTATGCCAAAAACATAGGGGTAGATTTTCAGACCGCGCGAATAGGCGTACTTTTGCTGGCGCATCAGGCGCAAGCAAAAGTACGCGGGATTTTAGTAGATACGCACGTAGCCGCTAAAATCCTGGATCGGCGTGCGCAAGGCTATCTATTCTGTATAGCCGGCGCGCGCCGAGCCGCGCGGCCTCGGAGGGAATCCTCTAACACCCTCCCCTCACCTTCCCCTCCCTTCCTCTACCTAACCCCACCTGCCCGGCCCTGTCTAAACCCCCTCCTTACCTTTGTCGGGGGATTTACGCCTCCCTCTGGGAGGCGTAAATCCCCGCGCGCCAGCGGGCTGCTAGCGCGAGGGGATGCGACCTGGGGGCGAGTCCGGAGGGCGCGGCCACGCCCCCGGACCGCCCCGGGCCGTAACCACGCCCCCGGGCCTGCCCCCAAAACTCTGCCGACACACCCCCAAAACGCTGCGCCGACTGGGCCCGCCCCCGACACACCCCGACACGCCCCCCTCGCCAAACCCCGGGACTTACGCGAGTCCCGGGGTCTGCGCTCGCCGGTAGGCCTATTGAACGTAGGCGCACCGGCGAGCAGGGCTCTTAAAATCCGCCCCATAGAGAATATCCAGTCAGCTCAATTATCCACCCTAAAACTACAGCATTTTAAAACCTAGACTTTTTGTATTTTCACATAAATGCAAACAAAATTATATTAGAATTGTTCAAGAAACACATGATTCCTGTAAACAATGCAACAAAATAACCATACATCATCCAAACAGCTGATGTTTTGGGAATAAAACCCTTTTCAGGGGGTACTTGTCTTGTTGTAGCACGCTCAGGCTAGATCGAATGGATCTTCAAGTTATTAACTTAAAACAGGTTGTAGAAAGAGCTTTTTCACTCAGCACACTATAAAGCTGTGGAATTTGTCAGAGGGTGTGGTCAAGGTGCCTAGTGTAGCACGGTTTAACAGGGGTTTGGACAGGTTTCTGAAGGAAACGTCCTTAACATATTAAGCCAGGTAGATTAAAGAAAGCTGTTATCCCTAGGAACGAGTAAGTGAAATTAGATCTACTTTATGGGATCTGTGAAGTTCTTGCAACCTTGATTGTCTGCTGTTGGAGACAGGAATACTGGGCTTGATGGACCTTGGTCTGACCCAGCATGGCAATTCTTATGTCTCATTTTCCAAGGAAGCATTCTTTTTGCTATCGAAGGAACACCTCACCATCTGGGTGCAGTTTTTTGAAAACTGCACCTGCAAACTTTGCACCAGTTCTCAAAGGAAAGAATGTGTGCGTTCATTCTTAAAATTGCCTAGAGAAAAAGTGCTTGCAGAGATGTGCACTTGCTTTTTTTGTAGATACTTTCCTTGAAATTCGTGCTTGGTTTTGAAGGTGCAGAACTTACACGCCTCATCCTCTGACCTATCCCTGTCTCTGATCCCATCTGTTTTTCCCATGGGTAAGTTTGTGCTGCTGCTATGCCCCCAACCCCCTCATCCCATGTACTTTTACCCAAGGAAAGGGTGGGCAATTTTCAGGCAGCCTGTTTATATGGGGTTAAAGGGGCTCTTAGGGAAGATGAGGCCATTGCAGAAAGACTAAATGAATTCTTTGCCTCTGTGTTTACTAATGAGGATGTTGGGGAGATACCAGTTCCGGAGATGGTTTTCAAGGGTGAGGAGTCAGGCGAACTGAACAAAATCACTGTGAACCTGGAAGATGTTGTAGGCCAGATTGGCAAACTAAAGAATAGCAAATCATCTGGACCGGATGGTATGCATCCTAGGGTACTGAAGGAACTAAAAAATGAAATTTCTGATCTATTAGTTAAAATGTGTAACCTGTGATTGAAATCATCCATTGTACCTGAAGACTGGAGAGTTGCCAGTGTAACCCCAATATTAAAAAGGACTCCAGGGGCGATCTGGGAAACTATAGACCAGTGAGCCTGACTTCAGTGCCAGGAAAATAGTGGAAACTATTCTAAAGATCAAAATCGTAGAGCATATAGAAGGACATGGTTTAATGGAACACAGTCATCATGGATTTACTCATGGGATGTCTTGCCTAACATCTGCTTTTTTTTTTTTTTTTGAAGGGGTTAATAAACATGTGGATAAAGGTGAACCAGTAGATGTGTATTTGCGTTTTCAGAAGGCATTTGACAAAGTCCCTCATGAGAGGCTTCTAAGCAAACTAAAAAGTCATGGGATAGGAGGTGATGTCCTTTTGTGGATTACAAACTGGTTAAAAGGAAACAGAGTAGGATTAAATGGTCAATTTTCTCAGTGGAAAAGGGTAAACAGTGGAGTTCCTCAGGGATCTGTACTTGGATCTGTGCTTTTCAATATATTTATAAATGATCTGGAAAGGAATACGATGAGTGAGATTATCAAATTTGCGGATGATACAAAATTATTCAGAGTAGTTAAATCACAAGAGGATTGTGATACATTACAGGAGGACCTTGCAAGACTGGAAGATTGGGCATCCAAATGGCAGATGAAATTTAATGTGGACAAGTGCAAGGTGTTGCATATAGGGAAAAATAACCCTTGCTGTGGTTACACGATGTTAGGTTCCATATTAGGAGCTACCACCCAGAAAAAAGAGCTAGGCATCATAGTGGATAATACTTTGAAATAGTTGGCTCAGTGTGCTGCAGCAGTCAAAAAAGCAAAAGGAATGTTAGGAATTATTAGGAAGGGATTGGTTAATAAAATGGAAAATATCATAATGCCTCTGTATTGCTCCATGGTGAGACCACACCTTGAATACTGTGTACAATTCTGGTCACCGCTTCTCAAAAAAAAATATAGTTACGATGGAGAAAGTACAGAGAAGGGCAACCAAAATGATAAAGGGAATGGAACAGCTCCTCTATGAGGAAAGGCTGAAGAAGTTGGGGCTGTTCAGCTTGGAGAAGAGACAGCTGAGGGGGGATATGATGGAGATCATGAGAGGTCTTGAATGAGTAGATGTGCTTCATTCCATGAAGTTAGATGTGCTTCATTCCATGAAGTTAGATGTGCTTCATTCCATGAAGTTAGATGTGCTTCATTCCATGAAGTTAGCAAGTAGCACATTTAAGACTAATCAGAGAAAATTCTTTTTCACTCAATGCACAATTAAGCTCTGGAATTTGTTGCCAGAGGACATGGTTAGTGCAGTTAGTATAGCTGGGTTCAAAAAAGGTTTGGATAAGTTCTTGCAGGAGAAGTCCATTAACTGCTATTAATCAAGTTTACTTAGCTAATAGCCACTGCTATTAATTGCATCAGTAGCATGGGATCTTCTTGGTGTTTGGGTACTTGCCAGGTTCTTGTGACCTGGTTTGGCCTCTGTTGGAAACAGGATGCTGAGCTTGATGGACCCTTGGGCTGACCCAGCATGGCAATTTCTTATGTTCTTAAATGGCATTTGAAAATTGCCCTTTATAATGTGTTGTGTGCCATTTCTCTCTGGGTCCAGAGGTCAGAGAGGTCTTTTGAAACAAGTAGAATCTGTACAGCACAGCTAACTGGTATAGACCATGCTTCTTCTGGCCGATTCACCTCACTGGATGCAAGGGGAAAAATTAACTCTGCTACAGTTCACTGTTTACTCTTAAGCATAACAAGCAAATATAGTTTGCTTGTTATGCTTAAGTTCAATCACAAAGGGGCATTCTGACCATGCAGTCAGCTGAAAATCCCTGGTTACGGTTCCTTGCTCAGTTATACCCACCAAAAAAGTGTTCAAGGCTTTTTCCTTCAAAACCCAACACACATGAATTCATTCTGCTCTTAGCAGCATTTATCTGAAACAGTTCATTGTTCATTTCTTGCAGCTGTAGAAACAGATGCAGAGCTTCTCTCATGCAGGTGTAGACCTACTCTCAGCAGAACTATCTCTCAACAATACTTTAGACTGACATTTCCCAATCTTTTCAAGCCCAAGGCTCACCTACATTAACAAAAATGTTCTATGGCACACCATGGAGCAGGCAGTGCAGATATGGAGAGGATTTGTATGGCAAACTGAGCTAGGGAAGCACTGACAACTCCAGTGGTCTCTTCCAGATTTAAAAAGAAAAGGGAGAACTCATCACAGTGCACCAGCTCCCTCTCTGTACATATGTAGCAGAAGGGAGATGTCAGCATGGTACACGCAGTTGCTGCGGCTGCTTACCTTGTCTGCCACATGTGGCTGCCACATCTCCTCCACTACTGCTGATCAGTACATGTTGTCTCAGCCTGGGGATTGCACAGAGCCTGGAAGGACTTAGAGACTCAGGAAGATAAGGTAATGTGTGTGCTGCACAAAGTGGGGCCCAGTTACCTGAGCCCTGCATGCTGCCAATTACCGCAATCGGAGGCTCGTGCTTTAGCTAGGAAGGAGCTCCTACATGTTTTAAGAGCCACTGCTGGTGTTTCTTATGGCTGCAAGGTGTTGAGATCAGAGCCGGATGCTGGCCTAGACTTGAGTATTGGGCAGTGGTGACTTTACCGTGGCACACCTGATCAGGTCTGAAGGCACACTAGTGTGCTGTGGCATGCTGATTGGGAAACAGACTTAGAAGGTAAGAGAACAAATAAATGGTGCGATTGGCTTTGTGAGGCAGAAATCTGTTCCTCCTTCTTCTGGCAAAATGTAATGAGCAAGCTTTATAGCGACAAGATTTTAAGAAAGTAAGAGAATGCGAAGTAATAATAATGCGAACATGAGGTCTGTTTTGGATATGGCATTTTGACATTCCGATATGAAATATCTGATTTGATATGAAGTTCACTTCTCCTTATTTGAAAATGTATTAATCAAATGGATGAACTAGCTCTCTATACCTAACAGTGCAAGAGTTTGTAGCTGCATAATTACATCAGATGATCTCATACTTACCTTTTGTGGCTATGAAAGTGGTAAAGGATTTCCCCTGATGAAGCCGGGAGATACGGCAAAACAAAGGCCCTTTGTACCTTATTTAAAATGTATTACTCAAAGGATGAGGGACTCTTTTTTTAGGGATTTTTCAATAAATTCCTTAATAAAAATCTCTTGTGAGTAGAGGCTGGCTGGGCCAAGATGGCGGCGTGAGCAGTCGTGTGGGAAGACGCTCCTGATTCTGTTCTTACCTTGATAGAGATGCCGGCGAAAAGGAAAGGCAAGGTCCGGGTATTCCCCCCTGACCCTTCCTTGCCTGATGTCCAGAAGCGGATCACAGACTTCGCGACTGCAGTAGTGGCGAAAACGGGCGACGAATTCCCCGCTGCGGCGTTTGGAGAGGGTGCTCCAGCGCTGCATGGGAAGGTCACTCTCAGTCCCCCGGATTGCCGACCTCCACCAGCGCCTGTGCAGCGGGCAGATCTCCAGCATGAGGTGCCCCTTGATGACATCACTCACTCGCTGGAGGGGGGACGCCGAGATGGAGAAGCGGTGCTGTCCTCGAGACTCTCTTCAAGCTTGCTGGGAGCAGCAGCTATGCAGGCCCTGGAAGATCTGGAGCCATCATTGTCTCCTGTGGACCTGATTGAAGAGGAAAAGAGCTTGCTGGAGGTTTTATCGGTGGGAACTTCAGCGTCGTCGATGGAACGGGAGAGGGGTGAGTTTTCAATTCCCCCTAAACCGGCCACGGTGACTCTGGACTTGCTGTGGGAGCTGATGGCCAGTATTGGCCAGTTTGTAAAAGAAGCAGATGGCAGATACAAGAAAGTGGAAGCTGAAATGCAAGCCTTGAATCTTAAGGCGGAGGGTCATTTTAAGGATTTTGGAAAAGGCTGATAGAAGTTGAGAAAACAACTGTACAAGTTCAAACGGTCAATGTTAAAATGATTAAAGATTTGGGATCCCAGTCCAAGAGACTGGAATCATTGGAAAATTATACCAGACATTTGAACTTGAGATTCTTGAATTTCCCGCGTGCTTTGGGGGAGGATATCCAAAGCACATTAAAGTTTTTCTTAGAGAATTTAAAATTCAAAGAATCTAAATTGCCAATTGTGAATAAAGCCTACTTCCTGACTAAGATGGAAAGGAGAATCACAGGAAATCAATTGGGAATGTTAGAGAATCTTACTCAGTTTATAGAAAGTTCGGCGATTGAGATATTGGGCAGGGGTACTTTGTTAGTATCCTTTGTCATAGAAAAAGATATTAGCAATGTGATGAGGGCGTACTTTCAAAATTCGACAGAAAATTTCTGTGGTCAATTGGTTAAGATTTTCCCAGATTTACTAGACCCACCCAATTAAGAAGACAGGAATTTATTAAATTAAGACCTCAAGTGGTGGCTTTAGGCTACACATTTGTATTAAGATATCCTTGTAGATGCCTTATTAAAGGTAAAGGAGAGAATTTTGCATTTACTGCGGTAGAACAACTTAAATCTTTCTTAAATGCTAGAAATGTGATCACAGTTCCACAGCAATTAAATTTAGGCAATCATTAAAGTGTAACACCACTATAAGACGTTAAGCCAGTTATTCCTTGTTAGTTCTTGCAAATACTCCCTTAAGAATCTGGCCCTACTCTTATAAATTTGTTTCCTTTGAATAGCATATATGTTAAGATGTAATCTTTGAAGGTGAAGAATTGAATTTTTAATTTCTAGTGCTTTTCTGTTTTTTTCCTGTAAAGTATGATTTATAAATACTTTATGAAAAATTAATAAAATGCAAATTGGAAAAAAAAATCTCTTGTGAAAGGAGATGTGGTATCTTGGGTTCTAAGATTGTAACAGCATTTTTTTTTTTTTTTGCTGAGATTTTCTGTTTGGGGATGTTTTATAATTTTTGTACATTAGGTTAGGATTGTAAATGCACTTGTGCTGAGCTAGTGATTTTGGGGGATGAATAAAAGATGTATATCTGACTTGTGATTTGTATGAAATTTGAAATATTGTGAATGTTTGAATATATTAATTTTTTTTAAAATGTATTTAGAGTTTAAAAATGGGCTCTTTCTTTTTGATTGGATCTGGGTATTTGTACCTCTACTTTTGGCTAAAATGTAATAAGCCCCATACACTTACAGCATTTGGCGCTTTGTGAAATTGCTGGAAGGGGAAGAAAGAGGTTTTATGATATCTGTGTAAATGACCTAATAGATGAGCTAAGCCTCAAGCCTTTTAAGTTGCCATATGGCTAATCAACAGGAAGTACTTGTTAGGATGCCATGATTTAATACTGTAATAAAATGGAGAGAGAACTAAATTTCAGCCTGTTCTAGTAGCTTGAAAAGTTGATACCCACTACTGTAAATAAATGAGTTATTTCCTGGCTAATAACACTTGTTACTGGAATCCTGCTCCACCAGTCAGGGTAGATCGTAGTAGTGGCATTTGATTTATCCTTACCTACCTAGATTATAATGTATATCCTTGAAATGAACATGTTTGTTTGCCAGTTAGATTATGCAATTAGTCTCCAATAACTTATACCTGTTTCATGAGTTATGGCAGCTGGTATTTTTGCTTCTGCTCCTTTTGGACTGCCAGCTCAATTGGAACTGGCTTCTGTTGGGGTATGGCTTTATAAGTCTTCATTCACAACTACCCAGGGTTTTATCTATTTCATATCGGACCCCCATCTCAGCCCAGCCATTGCAGTGACTCCTTCAGCTGAGGGTCACAAACATGGCTCATTCCAGAACCTAGGTCTGACCACAAGATGTCATTGTACAGTAATGGAGATGTCTCCTCCGCTCCCCATCTCAAGCCTTGGTTGGCCTACGAGTCAGAAGATTTGACCCAGGAATCAAACCCAAGGCCTTCACATGACAGTTCAGACTTGCCACTGGGCCAACCCAACTCTGTTTTATGATCGATGTTAACAGTCAGTGTTTCTGAAGAGAAGTTGACTAAGGGTATAAACATGAGGACCTTGGCATTCTAAGGGTGAGCTTTCAACATACACATGTTGCATTCGATTTGAGTATTCGTTATGTGATAAAAGCTGGGATAACTTCCGACCTGAGCTGAAAACATTTATTTTTAGAAATGCAGGGGTCAAAGTGGGACAAATGTTCCCTAAATAGGAACCTTGAATTTTATGTATTCGAGAGCCTGGAACACATTGCTGTCTTCACAAACTTTGTATTGTGTAGTAAGAAAGCTTATGGGGAGATTGTGTCTCTGACGTTGTAGTGCAGGCAAAATGATGAAGTAGGATGTTCTTTGGGATTTGAGAATGCCATGGTAACTGCGATTGCTGAGTTTCACGCTGGTCAGGCAGATAACTCCCAGGTTTACAAGAACACCACTCCCAAACTCATACTCTTAACAAGAGTATATCTTTTTTGTACTTGGTCTTTATGCAGTAATTGCATGTGGAAAAAATTCCCAATATTTTAAATCCATAAATGGAACCAATCTGACCTGGAAATGTGGAACATAGCCAAAATATGTGAATATTGCAGGCAAACTTTATTATTGGTAGGACATGCCTCGCATTTTCAGGTCATTCTCTGCTCTTCATATGTTCTTCTTTTTACACTGTTTCTGAGACTGATAAAAAGACCATAAGTCCACTTGTCTTGTGTGATAATCCATTAGAAAGTGATCTGAACATACATATTCATAATGTGTAAAAGTTGTGTTGAAGCAACAAAGTTTTGTTTTTTTTTTTCCCTTCTAATTTTGGATATAAAACTGGCTGTAAGTGTAGTTTGTATTAGACAGTAGTTGGCCTACTCCTATTTGAGTGTTGCAGACAGGTCTGGTTTTCAAGGTATCCACAATGAATATACATGAGATTTGGACGCCTTGCCTCCATTGTATACAAATACATCTCCTGCATTTTCATTGTGGGTATCCTAAAAATCAAAACTGTCTGTGGCACTCAAGGACTGGAGTTGCCTAACCCTGATCTAAATTGTAGTTTTATTTTCATTCACTAATTTTTCTGGTAATTGATTCACAAGGAAAGTATTCAAACAAAATATAGGTAGGATAAGTGACTTCAACTATTTTGTTCAGATGTTGGTTTCATTGGAAGATACATTACGCTTGGTGAACTGGTTCTGATATAGTTATTCTCACAGGACAAGCAGGATGGTTGTCCTCACAAATGGGTGACATCGAAGATGGAGCCCAACCACGGAAGCCACAAATCATTTTGAAATACAAACACATGGTTATTTTCCATAAGACACCGATTATCCTGATTTTATTTTAAAACAGATCTAGAACAGGTTGAGTGATGCTTTGGAGGCTTGATTCTCAGTGTGTGCACATGAAAATATTTGAAGACCGTTGCACTTAGATATGACACACTATTCTCATCATTGCTGTGAATGGAGGGCTCACTAAAAGAAATGACTCTTTCTAGCTGTGTGGTGGTGAAGTAGAAACTTTTCCAGGTGCCATGAGCTACAGAAAAGCAATACACCTGTTGCATGGAAGATAAAGCATTGCAAGGAGACTACAGTAGCTTGGGAAAAATTGTAGATGGAACTGTTGAAATTGTGAATAGTAATGGGTTTAACAATTTGTATCACTCTTTTTTTTTTTTTTTTTTTTTTTTAACCTTTAATGACCACTTTTATTATGTGATCTGAGTTGGTTGAGTCCCTTACCCAGTGGATAAGTATTCACATGACAGGAAATAGCAGGGAAGCCAAGCATGTAATAAGCATAGAGGCTTGTTAGCTTATTGTCTTGAGATGATTAGGGCAGCGTTCAGAGAACTTGACTTGTTACTGCCCTTTATATGTAAGCTTTGTCAGTAAAGGATGGATATCAGGAACCATTGGCAGACAAGCAACTTGCTGTGAACATTAATTCAGTAGAAATTCCTAGGAACCAAATTGTTTATGCTGCATGATGCTATTCTTAATACTGAAACTCCATAGCTTGTGTTGAATTTTAATTCCAGTTTCCTAGAAGTGAAAAGTCTGTATTAACAAGATAACTTCAATGTAGCAGTCAAAAATTACAGTGCACCCTCTTAAGAGGAAATAACTTGTTAAAGTGAGTTGTTCTCTCTGGCATTCCCAGGGTTTTCTTCCAGGTGTGTTGCATGGGGGGAGAAAAAGATGTGCAGCTCACCGGAAGGACATCGGGCGTTAGATGGTAATATGTTGCTACCATTACTGATATTGGCAAAGTGTATGCCAGTTTACTGCATTTTGAAGTTGAAAATAGTATAATTATTGGCCCCTGCAATATGGAATTTCAGGTGAAAATGCAGCAAATTTGTGTTTTCTGGCTTGCATGCAATACATTGGTTGTTTGCCAGCTTACTAGTTCTCAAGGTTTGTTGTACAATAACATTGCCTTCTGCATGTGTTTTTCTATTTTTCCATATCTTTTTGTTGCGAACTGTATGTATAATACTATAAACTATTCAATTTTCCTCAAGACGACTACTCAAAATTAAGGGGAATGCAGCAGATGATAGAAACAGCAATGTGCTACCCTCTAGGCAAATACTTACTATTCTTATTTGGATTGCTGAGATTGTGTTGAGCAAGTCACTTAATTGGATCAATTTAAACAAGTGAAGAGCAAAGGCTTTAGTGATGGCCTTTATTTTTTCCCCTTTATCTCCAAGGTAGTGTTTCCTACCCTTTGAAGCCCAAGGCATGCCTTACACTGACAAAAATGTTGTGTGGACCACCAATCTCTGCGGAGCAGGCAGTGCAGACATGGAGAGAACTTATATGGCCAAAAGAAGAATTAGGGAAACACTGAAAACCCCACCAGTCTCTCCCTCCAGATTTTAAAACAAAGGAGAGGACGACAGATACACATGGGCCTGTCACAACAGAGAAGCACTTCAATGACTTTGACATTATCTAATATGCCTTTGTCAAATCAAGAGGCTTTGGTGTAGTTCTGTAGCTCTCATCAAGTTGATCAATATCTGGCAAACTTGAACCTTTCGGGATTACCTCCAGTTATGTCCTCATTCTTTTTTTTTTTTTTTTTTTTTTTTTTTTTTAATACTTCACAAGTTCTAAAAGGTTTCTGTTTGCCTTGCTAGTACAGGGTCCAACTGCTCTACAACTTGACTGTTAGAGTTTTGACTTTTAAATGTTGTGAAAAATATTTCAGCAGAAAGCCCAAATGCTGGAAAAGACTCTAGGCCTAGTTTCTCTGGTTATTTTGTGTTTAAATGTCCATTTTTAAATGTCCAATTAGTATGCTCATTGCAGAAACTTAACAGTTTGAGTTTTAAATGAAATATTCCTCACCTGAAATCGGGCAAGAAAGAGGAAAATTCAATAAACGAAGGTTATTAGACCTAAGTTTATTTTCTAATAATTCACATTTAGAATATAAGAAAACACTATCTAATTCCTACAGAGACACTGTAATTTAGAGTAGATTGCACAGCTAGCACGGATTCCATAGCTGAAAGCCTAGTATCAACTTCCTTTTTTAATTTAAAAACTGTATCTTGAGAAAATTGACATAATTGAGTAACAGTATTCAAAAGTTTAGAATCAGTACCCACAATCACCTTCCAAATATCAGTAAGTGATTTCTTCTGGGATAGACAGTGACTCAGATTCCACTAAAACAGTTCTAGATGGAAGCTGAACTGGGGTTGGTACTGGAACAGTTAGCTTCACCATATCTAGCTGTCCCGCATGCAAACCTGTGTGCGCATCAGTGCGCATAATTGAGAAGTACAGCCTTCTAACTGATTAAAGTTAACCTCTTCATGAGAAATTGGGCCTGATGGAATCGGGGGAGGAGATCTCGCTTTCAAGTTCTGTACTCACATTACTGTGCAACATTGAAGTACTGCAATTCCTTCCTGAAGTTTCTGATTGATAAGTTCTATTATAATACTTGATGATAAAGTTGTGGGTAACAGGACAGAGGAAATGGAAATTCTGCTCCCTATCCCAGGTCCGAACCTTTCTTCCTTTTTACAGACTTCTGATGACAGCATCTCTTAGAGCAACTTTTGTAGTTTCTTTTGCATTGACCTCCGATAGAGATTTTTTAAAGCAGTATTTTAAGTTTAAGGACTGTCTATTTGTGGTCATAAAATTTTGGTTTTATCCCAGGACAAGCAGGATGCTAGTCCTCACATATGGGTGACATCGGTAATGGAGCCCTATGTACGGAAAAACTTCTTTAAAAGTTTCCATGAAACTTTTGAATGGCACTGGAGTGCCTACTGAGCATGCCCAGCATGCCATGATATTCCCTGCCACAGGGGTCTCCCTTCAGTCTTCTTTTTTCCGCGAAGCCGTTAGCATCGCGGGCTAATTGGAGTCCTGAGGTGATTTTCACCTATCGAAAAAAATTCATATTTTCGGAAAAATTTTACTCCATCCGCAGGGGTTTCCCTTTCTATAACTTTTTCCGTTTTCGATTCCCGGCCGGGAACGATATTTTTGGGGTTATCGCCGTCGATGGCTGTCCGGCGCCATAGCCTCGGGCTTCAAAAAGTGCCCAAACTGTGTGAGGACAATGTCGATTACCGACCCTCACTTTGAATGTGTTCTTTGCTTAGGCAAAGATCACAATATCCAAACATGTAAATCATGTGCGGAAATGACAGCAAAAGGTCGTTGTCTAAGGGCCGAAAAAATGGAGCAGTTATTTAATATCCAATTGCTTCCAAGGCCTTCAACCTCAGCGCAATCTTCTCCATCTACTTCAGTCCGTCAACTGAAGCAAAAACGTCCAGAAGCGGGAGACTCCTCAACACCATCCCCTTCAATTTCCTCAAAAGCATCGACCTCGGGGAGCGACAAGCAAAAAGAAAAACACCGCCACCGGCATCAGAGACGCCAGGTAACGATGACCGAGAATCCATCGGAAGGCATGGCCTCGCCTGCAAAGAAACCCCGGACGGGGACTGAGGCTCCGAGGCCTAGTGAAGGGCGATCCCCACCGATATCTGTGACGGGCTCCATACCTCCTCAGGGCTCTGAGGAGGTATTGGCATCGCCAACACCGCCTCCCTCCACAGCTGCTCTGTTATCACCAGCTGTGAGAGTGGAACTTGACTCCTTGATTCGTCAAGCGGTGCAACAGGCTCTGCGCGATGCGATTCCGCCTCAGCCATCGACAACTCCACCGATGCCCATTCCATCACCGAGAGACCCAGCACCATCGATGCCACAGACACCGATGAGGACACAGGAACCGGTCCCGATGCCTACTCCGGTACCTTCACCGGTGCCACAGGTACCTCCATCGATACCTCCACCGGTACCACCGATAGCTACACCGGTGCCCACACCGATATCTCCGATGCCAGCACCGGTGCCCAAGGAGGATGTATCCGGGTTACATCCAGTTTTTACCAAACTGGACACACTCCTGGACATCCTCACTAAGAAAATACCAGTGGAACCGATTCCAGGCCCATCTGGAGTGCCAAGACCGGTCTTACCATCTCGACCTATGCAGCCAATCCCTCATCACACACAGGAGATACCTGTAGACACCAGCTCTGATTTTTCTTCTGATGAGGACATATTTTCAGAGCCTTCTCTGCCTGATGACCACGGGAAATCGCCTCCTGATTACCTCTCCTTCACCAATTTTGTTAAAGAAATGGCTGACACCATTCCTTTTCCCATTCAAACAGAAGTGGATGCATGTCAGAAGACCTTGGAAGTCCTCCAGTTTGTGGACCCTCCCAAGGAAATGCTGGCAGTCCCTGTCCATGAGGTGTTCCAGGAACTGCAATATAGGATTTGGGAGCATCCAGGTTCGGTGTCAGCAGTAAATAAGAGAGCAGAGTCAACCTACCTAGTGCAACCTATTCCAGGGTTCCAGAAAATACAGTTGCCTCACCAGTCAGTGGTCGTTGAATCCGCTCAGAAGAAGGCGAAGCGGCAAAAGTCACACTCCTCTGTACCACCTGGAAAGAGAGTAGGCTTCTGGATAACCTGGGAAGGAAAATCTTTCAAGGTTCAATGCTGGTTTCAAAAATTTCATCCTATCAATTATATATGAACCAGTACCAAAGGAACCTTTGGAAACAGGTTCAGGAACTCTCTCTCTCTCTCTTCCTGAGCAATATCAGGAATCCTTACAAGACATCATACATAAAGGCCTCGACTCTGGTAAACATGAGGTTCGAGCAACCTATGATTGTTTCGAAACTGCTTCACGTCTATCAGCATCGGGTATTGCGGCAAGAAGATGGGCATGGCTCAAAGCCTCTGATCTGCGCCCAGAGGTTCAGGAACATTTGGCAGATCTGCCTTGCTTGGGGGATAATCTCTTTGGTGAGAAAATAAAAGAAGCTGTGGCAACTCTGAAGGACCACACTGAAACATTGAAACAATTATCTTCTCAACCACAAGAGACTCAGCCTTCCACCAGGAATTTTCCAAGGCGTGACACTCGACGGCCTTATTATCACCCACGTCGATATTACCCCCCAGCAGGTAGGCCCAGACCTAGTCGGCCAACGCAACGCCAGCAGCCTAGACAAAGGCCTGCAAGGGCTCAACCACCTCCTCAGACGGCCACTACATCTGGTTTTTGAAAAGCCCCAGAGAGCAGCAGCCAGACCAACCCATTCCCAGAAACACCAGTAGGAGGTCGAATACAATACTTCCACAACTATTGGACCTCCATCACCACCGACAAGTGGGTGTTATCCATCACACCTCACGGTTACAGATTGGATTTCCTTACTGTCCCAAAAGAAAATCCACCACTTCAATCTTGGACAATAAATCAACATTCCATAATTCTTCAAACAGAATTATCCACCCTTCTGAGAGCCAGGGCCATAGAACCAGTTCCTGGGCCTCAAAAGGGCAGAGGATTCTACTCCAGATATTTCCTCATTCCAAAGAAAACAGGAGGCCTTCGTCCCATTCTAGACCTCAGACAACTCAACAAATTTCTCAAAAAAGAAAAATTCAGAATGGTGTCCCTAGGCACCATTCTACCTCTTCTTCAAAGGGGAGATTGGCTCTGCTCTCTGGATCTTCAAGATGCATACGCTCACATCCCCATCTTTCCTCCTCATCGCCAATACCTACGCTTTCGGGTACTGGATCAGCATTTTCAATACAGAGTGCTACCATTCGGCCTTGCATCAGCACCACGAGTTTTCACAAAGTGCATGGTTGCAGCAGTGGCACACCTCCACAAGCAAAGAGTGCACGTGTTCCCTTATCTGGACGATTGGCTCATCAAACGTCAATCAAAAGAAGGAGCTCTCACTTCTCCCAAGCTCACCATCCAAGTGCTTCACTCCTTGGGATTTCTCATCAACTACCAGAAATCCCATCTGTCACCAACTCATCTGATACAATTCATAGGTGCAGAACTGAACACTGCAATAGCAACAGCTTTTCTTCCAAGAGACCGTGCTCAAACACTTGTCCTGTTGACTCACAATCTTCGCAACCAATTCCAGGTAACAGCTCACCAGTGCCTCATTCTTCTAGGGCACATGGCTTCCACAGTTCATGTCACTCCCATGGCCAGATTGACCATGCGACTACTGCAATGGACACTCAAAACACAGTGGATACAAGCCACTCAACCAATGTCCACTCCCATTCATATCACACCAGAACTCAGATCTGCACTCATCTGGTGGACATCAATGAACAACCTGCTCAAAGGCCTACCTTTCCAGCAACCAGTTCCACAAGTGACTTTGACTACAGATGCATCCACCTTAGGGTGGGGAGCACACATTGGTCATCTAAAGACACAGGGCAAGTGGACACAGCTCGAAGCCTCTTTTCAAATAAACTTCCTGGAGCTTCGAGCTATACGCTATGCGCTACATGCGTTCAAGGACTGCTTATCACACAAGACTGTTCTGATCCAAACGGACAACACAGTAGCCATGTGGTACATCAACAAACAAGGGGGGACAGGTTCTTACCTCCTTTGTCAAGAAGCAGCATAGATTTGGGACTGGGCCCTGACACACTCAATTCTTCTACGGGCCACCTACCTAGCAGGCATCCACAACACAGTAGCGGATCGCCTCAGTCGTCAATTCCAACCACACGAATGGTCCTTGGATCCAGCAATAGCATCCAAGATCTTCCAACGCTGGGGTCAACCGACGATAGATTTCTTTGCATCCCAGCTCAACTACAAAGTGAACAATTACTGCTCTCTCCTCTGGCAGCAGAACAACCTACCAAAGGACGCATTTGCTCGCCACTGGAATTCAGGCCTGTTATACGCGTATCCACAGATACCACTCATAACCAAAACGCTAGTGAAGCTACAACAGGACAAAGGGACCATGATACTCATAGCCCCATATTGGCCTCGACAAGTATGGTTCCCCACACTGCTAGATCTCTCAGTCAAGGATCCAATTCGCCTGGGAGTAGCTCCCAATCTCATAACTCAGGAACAGGGTCAGTTGCACCATCCCAACCTTCAATCCCTGTCCCTGACAGCATGGATGTTGAAAGCTTGATCTTACAGCCTCTCAACCTTCCATCCGCTATATCTCAAGTACTTATAGCTGCACGTAAACCTTCCACTAGAAAGAATTATTCCTACAAATGGAAACGGTTTACTCTGTGGTGCACTCAGAAAGATTTAGATCCTTTCACTTGCCCCACTACCTCGCTACTAGATTACCTTTACCACCTCTCAGACTCTGGTCTTAAGACGTCATTTGTAAGGGTACACTTAAGTGCAATCTCAGCTTATCATAGCAAGCTAGGAGATGCGCCTATCTCCACACAGCCTCTCGTCAGTAAATTCATGAGAGGCCTAACTCACATTAAACCTCCAGTTCATTCCCCAAGCATACAATGGGACCTGAACGTAGTATTAACTAGACTTATGCGTTCTCCTTTTGAACCCATAAATACTTGTGACCTTAAATACCTTACTTGGAAAACGGTATTTCTCATAGCCATTACATCAGCCAGAAGGGTCAGTGAATTACAAGCATTAGTCACATACGAACCTTTCACAAAGTTCCTCCATGACAGGGTAGTCCTCCGGACACATCCAAAATTCCTTCCTAAGGTTGTCACGGAATTTCACTTAAACCAATCCATAGTTTTACCTACATTCTTTCCTAGGCCTCACTCTCACCAAGGAGAAAGAGCCTTACACACTTTGGACTGTAAACGTGCATTATCCTTCTATTTAAACCGCACTACAGCCCAAAGAAAATCCAGTCAGCTATTTGTATCCTATGATCCAAACAAACCAGGTAAAGCAGTGGGTAAACATACTCTGTCAAACTGGTTGGCAGATTGCATACAATTTTGTTATGAAAAAGCAGGCCTTACTCTTCAAGGGCGAGTAAAAGCACACTCAGTCAGAGCAATGTCAACTTCAGTAGCACACCTTCGCTCTGTGCCTATTCTGGACATTTGTAAAGCAGCAACATGGAGTTCTCTTCACACTTTTGCAGCTCACTACTGTTTAGACAAAGAGGGAAGACAAGATTCAGCCTATGGACAATCCGTCTTAAAGAACTTGTTTCCAGTGTAATCCCAACTCCTTCTACATCCAACCTGCTGTGATTTCGGCTGATTCATTTCGACAACAATACTCCACTGTTTCTATCCTCAAAATGACTCAGCCTCTAGCTTGCTAATCACCCATATGTGAGGACTAGCATCCTGCTTGTCCTGGGATAAAGCAAAATTGCTTACCTTGTAATAGGTGTTATCCCAGGACAGCAGGATGTAGTCCTCACGAAACCCACCCGCCACCCCGCGGAGTTGGGTCCGATACGTTTTATTATTTTATTTTTGGCTAACGCCTATTGCTACAAAACAAGACTGAAGGGAGACCCCTGTGGCAGGGAATATCATGGCATGCTGGGCATGCTCAGTAGGCACTCCAGTGCCATTCAAAAGTTTCATGGAAACTTTTAAAGAAGTTTTTCCGTACATAGGGCTCCATTACCGATGTCACCCATATGTGAGGACTACATCCTGCTGTCCTGGGATAACACCTATTACAAGGTAAGCAATTTTGCTTTTCCTGATGTTTCTAAAGAGATGCAGATCAGAAGGAAGCAATTTCTTCAGTTAAAACATTGGGTTCTTTCTGTTGGTGCTTTGTTTTATTTACGTTTTCCATGTAAATGTATAATATATTAGAAGAACAAATCTTGTATTTGTAGACCCAGTTCATTTGGAAACCTTTTTAGTAGATAAAACTGTCAGGTAACTAATACTTCTAGTAGGTGTGATTGAGAGCAGGCTGCTTCATTTATGGGGACTGTGTTTATTGGGGTCTAAATGTGAGTGAGGGGTTTTTTTTAGTATATACCGATGGATGTATATGTATTGGTATATATTCTTTTTTTCCTTTTGTTTATTCATGTTTTGTATTATGAATTAAACTAATAAGAATAATAATTGCAAAACTAATAGAAAAAACTATACAAAAGCAACTAGCAGAACACCTAGAGAACAACATAATACTATATCCTTCACAACATGGCTTTTGAAAACACTATAGCACAGAGACACTTCTGCTGGCACTGACAGATAACATTGAGAGGTTTCGATAACTGCAAACATTACATTCTAGTTATGCTCGACCTGTCAGCAGCCTTTGACACAGTAAATCACGACATACTTTTAAATAGACTAGAAGAAATAGGTCTAAACAACAAAACAATCAAATGGTTTAGATCATATCTCAGTAACAGATATTATCAAGTACAAATTAGACGCAACATCAAAAAGAATAAACTTTCAAGCAGGAGTACCACAAGGATCTGCCCTTTCTGCCACACGTTTCAACATACCTGCTACCACTATGCCACCTGCTAGCTGGTCTAGGAATCACACACTATATATACGCCGACGATATCCAATTAATCTTACCCATCGACGATACAATTGAGAAAACATTAAACATTGCCAACATGTATCTAGATATCATCAAACAGCTACTAAACCAAATGGAATTAATAATCAATATAGAGAAGATAGAACGAAAAAATACGGAAATTAAACAAAGCCCAATCATACTCAAAAACAACCAACAAATATTACTTGTAGAGAAAGTACAGAATCTAGAGTAATAATTGACACTGAACTAAGCTTAAAACACATATCTCTGAAAGTAAAGGAAGGATACGCTAAACTTATGGTCCTCAGAAGACTCAAACCACTCCTAACTGCTAACTTTCGATCAGTACTATAAGCGTTGATATTTGCAAGCACTGATTATTGTAATGCACTTCTACTAGGCCTACCATACACCTCACTAAGACCACTGCAAGTTTTGCAAAACACAGCAGCAAGAGTTTTAACCGGCAAAAACAAAAGAGAACATATCACGGAAACGCTGGCTGAACTACACTGGCTTCCGATCGAACAAAGAATCTAATACAAAACATTGTGCACCATACATAAGTTAATACATAAAGAAAATGCAGACTGGTTAAATACAGCCCTCCGATTACACGTCCCTAACAGAAACCTAAGGTCAGCAAACAAAGCCCTCCTGACTATATACCATCAGTCAAAACAGCAAGACTAACACAAGTAAGAGAGAGGGCATTATCACTGGCAGGACCCATACTATGGAACTCCATGCCCTTGGATTTAAGGCTACCAAGAGACAGCAAAACCTTTAGAAAAAGTTTGAAAACCTGGCTATTTAAACAAGCTTTCCAGAAAGAGAAGGGAGAATAGAAGCCAGGGATGGGCAAAGCACGAACAATTAAACAACCATACACACTGCAGAAATTCACTAAGTGTGTAGTTTTTAAGATATAGCACACCATTACTAATGGATAAGTTACATTTGTAAAATTAGCTCTGTAATTAAAACTGAGAAGGAAAGACATGGACATGATTAATCACATTTAACAACGAACATTGATAACAAACTATGTTACCGAACTTTATGGCACCTATGTAAACGAACAAATTGTAGTATCATTACTTTTATGTGCCTTAATGTAAACCGTTGTGATGGCCCCCACCAAATGACGGTATAGAAAAGACTTAAAATAAATAAAATAAATAAGAATAAATAAAATCACAGGCGGATTGTGATAAATTTTGCAGGCGGTCCTTGCAAGACTGGAAGATTGGGCATCCATATGGCAGATGAAATATAAAGTGGACAAGTGCAAGGTGATGGCATATAGGGGAAAAATAAACCATGCTGTAGATGGCTTCCATTTTAGAAGTTACCACCCAGGAAAAATATTTGGGCATGATAGTTGATATTACATCGAAATTGCTCAGTGTGCTGTGGCGGTCAAAAAAGCAAACACATTTTAAGAATTATTAGGAAGGGAATGGCAAAACGGAGGATGTCATAATACCAGTGTATCACTTGATTATACCACACCTTAAATACGATGTACAATTCTAGTCACCGCATTTCAAAAATGATATAGCTGCAATGGATACAGTACAGAGTAGGGTGACCAAAATGATAAAGGGCATGGAATGGCTCCCCTGTGAGGAAAGGTTAAAGAGATTAGGGCTGTTCAGTTTGGAGAAGACATGGCAGGGGGGGGAGGGCGGGGATATGATAGAGGTCTACAAAATCATGATAGGATTAGAATGGGTAAATGTGAAACTCAAAATACAAGGACTAGGGGGTCCCACATGAAGTTAGTAAATAGCACATTTAAAACAAATTGGAGAAAATTCTTTTTCACTGAACACACATTCTCTGGAATGTGTTGCCAGAGATGGTATAGCTGGGCTTAAAAAAAAGTTTGGATACATTCCTGGAGGAGAAGTCCATAAACTATTAATAGGGAATAGCCACTGCTTGTTGCCGGCATTAGTTGCATGGGATTTATTAATGTTTGTGGGTTCTTGCCAGATACTTGTGACTTGGATTGGTGACTGTTGGAGACAGGATACTGGGCTTAATGAACCCTTGGTCTGACCCAGTATGGCGTATCTTATGTTCTTATGTAATCATAACAGGTTGTTTCTTCTCTTCAAATACATATGATACTTATGATATTGCTTATTCTGCAGCTCTCATCAATCGATATCAGGCAAAGCTGAGCCTTTTGGGCTCTCCTCCAATCATGTCTCGTTCTTGTTGATACTTGCCAAGTTCCGCAACGCTTTGTTTGCCTTTTGTAACTGTCCTCTTGCTGCAGTCTTAGGAGAAGAAGGGAGGGGGTAGGGGTATGGGTGGGAGGTGGGAGGGAGTTGGATACCTAATTCCTTCATTGTACTGCATATCCTCTGTTCTAAGACTATGGTACATACTGGCTGTATAGACAGACACTACAATAAATGGTAAAGGCTTATCATTTTGGATATTGTATTCTGTTTAAAACCTCAATAAAAAGGATACATATAAAAAATGCCTGAAAAGTCTCTAGGACTTCCTTTGGATAATGTATGTGTTTACATGTTCATCATTTTAAATGTCCATTTCTTTAAAATGTATATTTTATCCAGAGTATGCCCATTGCAGAAACGTAATCTGTTTTGAGTTTTAAATGTCCATTATTCCTTGCATTGTAAGAGGCTTGTATGGTAGGCCAAAAATAAAAATGGCCATATGAGAGGCTTCTTAGTGACAAATATGGCATTCTTCAGGAGTTTATCCTGACTCCCTATATGCTAATCTATATTCATAATTTCTCTCTCCCAAGCTCTAATAATGAGCTTTACTTTTATGAAATTATTTACATGCTACATTTTTTTTAAGTAAATTTATTTTCAGTATTTTAAGGTAGCAGTGTGTGGAGCAGCTCCAAGCTCCGGAGCTCTGCTCCATTTTTATCCCAGCTCCACTGTGGCTCCAGTGCTGCAGTATAGCAAACAAAAAAAAAAAAAAAAGCCATCCCGATCTGTTTGGCTCCGGAGCTGAAGCCCTGGCCATTCCTTGTTCAAGCCTCTTATTGAATTACAAATGTACTTGCTCTGCAGCTCCTCATTACCTCTCGTCTTTTCTTTCTCCTGTCACCCTTCCTCATGAGCTCTGTTCATCAGGCAAGTTGTATGGAATAGACTTCCTGAGAGTGCGTCATGGCCCCTCTCGGGCCATATTCAAAACAAGTCTAAAAACTCACCTTTTTGAAACTGCTTTTAAATCTTAAACTTTGGCTATCCATTATGCTAGTCTTGTTTATTTTAATCACTTTTCTCTAATTTTCTCATAGCCTTTTTTTTTTTTAATTTTTTTTCCAGCATTTGTGCACTGACTAAATTGTAAATTTCATGGAACAGCGACTGTCATTTATGTGTCTGCACAGCACTGTGTACATCTAGTAGTGCTGTAGAAATTAATGGGCGGTAGGAGAGAGGCATAAGTGATTACCCATGTTCTCAGAAAGGAGCCCTTGCATGTTTAAGAGCCATCACTGGGGTGCCTTGTTGCTGTGAGGAGCTGAGAGCAGAGCCCAGGTGTTGGTCTGGATCTGAGCATCAGGCACTGGTGACTCTCCCCTCCCCCCCCATGGCACACCTCATCAGGTCTGTTGGCACACTACTTGCGAAACACTGCTTCAGAGTTTTATTACTAGTTGGCTGTAAAGGCTTTATTCAAAGAGGACTTTAGCCCATTATTTGTCTAGTGATAAAATGCTTTATTGTATAAATCTGTGTTAAACTGACATTATTACTTTTTTTTTTTTTATTCATAAACACACAAGTACAAATTTCCACAAATGAACTCCAAGCCATGCTGCCACAGCCTGTACTAATACATCAACACATTTCCTTCCCTTACGACACAATTTATCCACTATCTCCCATCAAAACAAAGCTGTTGGCTGTGAATAGCAGACATCAAAGGTAAAGAAAGAACTATTGTAACTTAAGTATATCAATATAAAAATGATACATCACTAATTTATAGTACCCATATTTAACTTCTGCAACTTCCATTTTCCTCTTATCCCCTTTTCCAAATCATCTCCCCTAATCCCCCCCCTTCCACCCACCCTTCTCCTTTTATAGCTTACCAGCCCACAGACAAGGGGAATACAAATCAAACTGAGTGTTCAGTCTAATATGTGGGTGGACCCGCATTTGCTAAACTGTGCAAAGTGTCTTTCTGTTTGACATAGGGCTGCCAGTATAGGTCAGATTTACACATTTGTTAGTTTATTCATATAACACACTTTATCTAATCGTAAGCACACACCTTTCAGAGAAGGTGTTATAGGGTCTTTCCAATAATATGCCAGTTCACATCTGGCTGCTAATATAATTTGTTGAGCTATAAATCATATTTGTCACCCGCAAACTTCGATACATTCAGGAGGAAAACTACCAGAGTTTTAGGAATCTTTCCCCCGCAATGTGTCATATGTAAGCTGAACAACCACTTCCCAAAATGTCTCCATCGCCACACATTCCCACCACATCCTCTAGCATTTATCTAAGTGTTGGGTGCAACTTGCGTAATTGTATTGGAGACACCATTTAAATAATTTGTTTCGGTTTTCTACTGTTAACTGATATAGAGCTCTTTTTTTTTTTTACTTGTACAAAACAAGAGCCCCACCCAGTATCTACCAAATCAGTTCCTAAATCTCTCTCCCATGCCACAAAATGTGAAGGTTTATGTGGTAAGTCTCCATTAAGCAAAGGATAAAGTTTAGATATGCCCAGAGTTATTTCCCGTTGCGTTGCTGTCACCTCCTCAAACTGTACCCAGTGATCCACCCGCCAATAAATGTAATCTACACAAGGTATATCAAAAGCTCTCCGAATCTCCTCAGGCTGTAAATCTTTCTATCTCATATTTGCTCAACTCTGGAACAGCCTTGTTCTCTCCAACTTATAGCAGCAGCTGAGGTATACCCTATAACAAATTTCCCTTTTAAAACTAAGAGATGTTCTATGGAAATACTTTTTCTCCCCCTACCAAGTGAACCTTCCATCTATTCCACAAATCAAGTGTTACGGCTATAACTGGGGAGATCACCTTAGGCAACTTTCTTGCCTGCTTTGGTAACCACACCATAACTTCTGGGGGTATATCATTTAGCATCGCTTTTTCCATATTAATCTGTCATTGACAACCTTCCCCTTTGTCATTCCAATACCATTTTAAGCTGAGCTGCTACATAGTACCATTGTAAACAAGGTACCCCCAACCCTCTGCTATCCTTGGGCAAATACGGCACTCTTCTCGCCACTCTGGGTGGCCTACACTTCCAGATAAAGTGAAATAGTTGACGTTGCAACAAAACCATACTGGGTTTGAAAGGTATGAAAACCGGTAAAGTTTGCAATAGACAAATTGTAGAAAGAACATTAATCTTCAATAGCAATTCTACCCAGCCATGAGAAATTGCCCCTCACATCAGATCATATTCACTTCTACTTTTTTTTCCAGATATCCCTGTAATTTAGATCAGATTCTTCAACTCTGAACCAGTCTTCACACCCAAGTATTTCACTTCTTTTTTTTTTTTTTTTTTTTTTACTATTTTAAATGGGAAATTAGACTAAATATAATCTTCCTGATCTTTTGAAAGAGATATTCGAAGTTTATTCTTGTTTGCATTCATTTTTTAAACCCTGATGTCCTTCCAAATTGTTACAACTCCAATAGGGGAGGTAAAGAATGCTCAGACTGTATTAAAATAAACAAAATGTAGTCTGCGAACATAGCTTGTACTCTTCTTTCCCTACTTTGATTTCCTGTACTTCATCTATATGCCTTATTCTCTCAGCTAGTGGTCCTAAATATGCAAAAAAAGGGCAAAATAAGGCACCCTTTCTTCATACCCTGTTCTATCTGAAATACTGGGGAGCATTCCTAATGCAGGTACACTTTAGCATATAGCTTTTTTTTAATCCATGTTTTAAAAAAAAAAATCCCCTCCCAAGCCCAATTTTTCCGGGACTGTAAATAAGTAATCCCAGTGGGCCATGTCAAAGGCTTTTTCAGCATCAACAATAGAATAGCTAGACATTGCTGCTTCTAGGCCTACCAAGCCCAGTTTATTACCCTTCGAACGTTATCTGATGCCAGCCTCCCTGGGACAAATCCCATCTGATCCAGATGAATTAATCCTGGGGCACAAAAGATCCCAGATTCTGAGCTAGAAATTTTGCTAGTATCTTCAAATCTAAGTTAGAGAAATAGGTCTATAAGACCACATAATTTCGCATCTCTACCCGACTTGGCTAACACTGTGATCCTCACCTTGTTAGTATTCCACTATACTATTAGCTGCCAATGGGGGCCGCTACAATGGAAGACATCAATTTATAAAAGCCTGCAGAAAATCCATCAATACCTGGAGATTTCACCTATTACAAGTCCTTAATTACTTGTTGAACTTCAAACACTGAAATCTTTAACCTCAAGTGCTGGCCCTACGTAACTCGAAGAGAAACGCCTTCCAGGTAACCCCTCATATCCTCCAATTTCACATCTGCCTGTCCTGCATACAACTCCTGATAAAACTGGGAAGAACACGGATACCCTTATTCTCAAAAATCATCTTCCCATCCCTGCCCTTAATTTTCAGAATCTGATTCTGGAATTTGTTCCTTCAATTTCCTTGCCAGCATAATGACCAGCCCTATTACTCCCCCCTCAAAATATTCTTGCTTAACTCTGGCCAGTTGATAAAAGTATATCCCCATATTCAAACCATTTAGTTAAACTCGTAAGCATTCCAATTTTGAACCTACCTGAGCAGACACTCTTGGTTTATACAAAACTTCCATCTTGCATATTTCCCGCATCAAGCTCTTATATTCCTTCTGGTTTTTTTTCAAGTCTTACATTAAGCCTTCAAATTCTCCTCCGTGTCCCCCCCCCCCCCCCCCCCGGCTCTTTACAGTCATCTGTACTGGTGTATGAGCCAACCATGTTTGTTTATTTGTACAGTTTTTCTATGCCGTTGTACAGAAACGAGTTTGTCACTGGTGTACATAACTAAAAAATAAACATAAAAATATAATTAGAATAAAATTTACATAAACCATCATAATAAAATAAGACTAAAAGATAGTTACGTTCATTACTAAAAGAATCGGTAAAGAGTAAAATAAAACATTAAAAATAATATTCGTATAAAGTGGAACTCAAATAACTCCTGACCAGTGTCTTATGGATCAACCTTAAACACCTATTGGAAACACCATGTTTTTAACTCTTTTCTAAACTTTTTTTCAAATCAGGCTGTAATCTCAGATTTTGTGGTAGGGTGTTCCAGAGTTTTGGACCTGTGATTGAGATGGCTCAGTCTCTCACCTTGCTTAAGTGGATGGATTTCACTGTGGGGACTGTGAGAAGACCTTTGTTCGCAGATCTTAGTTCCCGTTGGGGTACATGAAATGTTATCCCCCACTGTAGTAATCAAAGCTTTATCCAGTAAAAAAAAAATTGATTGTGTCTTAGAGGAAAAATTGTAATTATGATCTGTGGCGTGCAATAGGTGCTAAATATCAATCAACCCTTGTTTCCTCATCAAAGACTGTAAATGCTTTCTATGTAAGCTAGTAGCAATTTGATACCTTCCGCTATGATCCAAGTATGGGTAACATGTTAAATTAGTCACCCTTGATAATGAGGTAGCGCTCAGCCCATTGGGATAGGACCTTTGATAAGCCCTTCAAAAAAGATCCTTGTAGAACATTTGGATCATAGATGTTCACTAGTGTATACAAATCATATGTTCTAAATTGACTACAGTAAACCTTATCCTTGACAGTGGATATAACATAAACTACTATATTCTTTGAGAATAAGACCCCCCCACCCCAGAATATTTTTTTCACTGTGGTGGTCACAAAAAACTATTGTGGATACTGTTGCATTACACTAAGTGCTCATGGTTTTTTTTTCAGATGTGTTTCCTGACATAACACAATGTCCGCCTTCATCTGCACAGCATCTTTTAATAAGAGCTTCCTTTTCCCAAAAGTATTATGCCTCTTTACATTCCATGAGACCATCTTTATTAACCCCATTACCAAGATGATAATAGTCTCAGTTCCCTCTTCATGCACCCACAATGATAAAAATTCCACTGTATTATACCCCATCATAGCCCAACTATGCATCCCTTCTGACGATACTTCTTTCCTCAGTCTCACCCCTCCTTATCGTCCCTTCCCATCCCACCTCTGTCGACTACCCATCTCCTTGAGCATTGCTGTAGTCCTGAATCAGGTCGCGTCTCTTGAGGAAGTGGAGCCACTTGAATTCCTGTGACTTCCATCCGATTGAACTCTCTGCCATCTTCCAGCTGACTACCTGGCATCGGATGGTGACACGCTTCCAGAACCTGCCTCCACATGGCTCAGGAGGCCCACTGCTTGAAGGATCTTCACTGCTTTGATTCTTTTTATTTGCAAAGACATGCCATTTATTGAAAATTGTAATCTTAATGGGAATAACCATCTGTATCTGAGTCTCTTCTCAAAATTTGTAGGAACTCTCTAAATTCCCTTCTCTTTCCGATTGCCACTGGAGAGAAATTTTGTGATAAATTTCCCCCTTGTTGCCTTGCTACTGGAAATCTTTTAGCTTTTTCACTTGATCCGAAACATTTTCCTTAATTTCATATTTATGGGAACATATATTCTCTCTCATCAGGTTACCTTTTGGCTTAGCAAGGGCTTGGTGTGCTCGATCAAATTATATTTTTGGGATCTCCTCCTCCTCCTCCTCCTCTTGGCCAGGATCACCATGCAATTGCCATTTGCTACCTGAAAACAGTCAAGAGTATAGTGGCCCCTCTCTGTACTCCTCACAGGTGTAAATTGCCCCAGCAGGACATGTTTCCAAATCTTCAATTAGCCATTCTCCTCTCTCAGCACTTTTAATTTTTTTCTGGGCTCTATGCCGTATTGCTTCCTGCTCCTTTAATCCGCATTCTGTCATCCATGAGCTTCCCCAGATCATTGCTTTCTTTGCGCAATTCCCTTACTGTCGACAGAATATCCTGCTTCATTACATTCATCTTTGTTGATTTTATCAAACCAGCCTTGACAATCTGCCCTAGTGAGCATTGCAAGACCAGGCACAGCCCCCAAGCCTTTAGCTGCAGTGTCCTCAGCGCAGCCTACTGCCTACTGTCATCTTTTCTCTCCTGCTTGCCTGATGCTTCATTGTTTCTCTGTTCCGTGTCCGCATCATACAAGAATTGTTTCAGGATGACTGAATTCTTCTTCACAGACATGGCTAACCTTTTCCTGCATCCACGTGGTGATTCTGGTATGCTCTCAATGACAGATTGCTGCAGATATGGGGGCTTTTACAAGATCGGGGTCAGGACAGACTTTAGGCAGCCATTGGTGCTCATGACATCACTTCCTCTTGACTTTATTACTTTTAAAACTAACTCAATGTGAGTCTTTCTTGGGCATGGGTATAAAGAACAGTGTGGTCAATAGAGGATGTGCAATAAGGCACAAGCTTCTATCTTACCTACACATGTGGAACCATACCAGCTCTTTATGACCAACCCTGTAATTTTATGCACTAGTGTATATCTTTGATGTAAACTTCCTTATCTTTCTAGATAGTCACTACATATGGGATTTCCCCTGCTTCACAACTCATGGAGACAGAGGACACACCTTTTTCTTATGGGCTTATAAGGGAGATGTGGTTGTGGTCTCTGTCTCCAGCAGCTGCAACATAGACTGATCTCAAGTTTCCAGTGTCTTGGTTCGTCCTAGACCTGGTTGAATCCTTTGGCTACCAAGGCAACAGTCCTAGGCTGCTCCCACTGTTAGGAGTCTGCTCTTGGGGAAAAAAGTCACCCCCTCTTCCTGGTTGAGTTCACCCTCACTATTCCCCTAGAAGTCTGGTGAATCCTTATAAGAGACTATTCCCTTTTATCTAGCCTAGGGAAATGGGAAACCTGGGGTGTCTGGACTGCTTCCCAACCATCTGTTACCTTTTGCTGCTTCTCTATTCCTTCTCCCTCCTCTTTCTGCTCTGGGTACAGCAGGAGTCCAAGTAAAGCTTTACAAAAAAAACAAACATGAAAGAAAACTAGCACAGGAAAGAGCTCAGACACCAAGAGGCAAGGGGTAAGAGGCAAGGCAAAGGTCAGAAGGCCTGGAGGCCATGAGGCAACAGGGGCCAAGGCAAGGAGCCAAGATAGGCTCGATACAAAGACTTCGAAGCAGGGAACAATCGGAATTATGTAGGACTGAGCCTTGGGTGTGGTGCAGGCAAGGAGGAAGAGCTAACTTGGAAAGCATGGATCAGAACTCTGAGGAGACCTCTGCTGGCGTGGAGGTGTCATAGGATAATATGATGCCTTGTAGTAGGTGAAAATGTAACATGTTACACAGTCTTAACCAGGGAGATCTGTTTTCTTGTCTTACAGAATAAGATTTCTTTTTTTGAGCCTTGCACCATGGTTCCATTCAAAATATCTACTAAAGGTGTAATCTGTGCCATTGAAAAAGCTGGATGGAGTTCTCAAGTTTTTCTCCTTTTTTAAATGCCAACAATGTATTCCAGTGTGTTAATTCTTTTTATTCCTTCTCCTGAGGATAAGATGTGTAGTGTGCATTATTCACTCTGAGTCTGACAGAAGTAATATAATCCTTTTTTTTTTTTTTTTGTTTGATTTATAAAACAGAATATTGGTGAGGCCTTATTGAAGAATACCCTCTCAATTCATTTGCCAGCAGCAGTGACTGAAAAATACCTGACCCTGGGCTAAACTTGTAGAAGGCTGTGATTCTGGAGCTCTAGCGCAGTTGGGCCTGGCTATGCACACATCTGGGTAAAGAGGGAACTGACCGTCTCCCTCTGCCCCCCAAGCAACCAGTGCTGACTTTGAGGTGGAACTCCTCTAGTCCGGGCCAGAAAATGCAGGGGATGGGGAGGAAGGTTGTGCTGTCTAGGAAGACAGGAAGTGTAGGAGTGGCAGAGACTGCTGAGGGCACAAGGGACTAACAAATACTTTTCCTTACGGTGGTGAACATTTCAGAGGAGAATCTTGAAAACCGAAAAGCATATATTAATCTTGTTATGGGTGTCTTGGGTATTTGTTATACATTTCTGATGACTTTTTGACAAAGTATAATGCTTGCTTTCTTTCTGGGATACACTGACACCTTTTAACAACTTCTGGAACTGCATACTCACATTTCCTAAACAGGCAGATTGTTTGGTCTTTTTTGATTATACATGCACATTACAGTTGGGCCATACACAGATTCAGTCTGCACCTTTGGATCTTATCAAACTGCTGGATTATGGTACTGTAGTGGATTGTATTGGAGGCAGGAGTGCCAGTAATATTCATTAGAGTGAATGATGCCATAGCAGGAAGCTTTACTGAAGAAGTGGGCTGCACTGGTTGCACCAGTACAAGTGTGCAAATTTGGATGGTGGTAGCAGGGGAGAGATGGGGGTAGGCTTGGTGTCATCTTAGTGGTGATGAGGGCCACTGTGTTGGGCCAGCTAGTATTTCTAGGAATGTGTAGGGCTGGGACTGGTGTACCATGGAAATGGTGTAGAGCTGTCTTGGAGTTCATAGGCCCTTGTTGCCATACAGCAGGGGGAGGTAGGAGATTGGTGGTGGTTAGAGGAGTGTAAGAGAGGGAGTGGACTGCAGGAATTTGGTGTTAATATTAGTAACATAATTCATGCTGGCAGATAAAGACCAAACTGGTCCATCCTGTCTGCTCAGCAAATTGCTTAGGGTATTAAGCGATTCTCCATGTAGGTTACTCCCATGCTTTGTTAAGGGTAGTAATTGCTGCTCCGTGCAGCTACTTCCAAGCAGAAATGTAAACTTTGGGTTTAATAGAGGTTACTCAATTTCCTCATTTCCATTATCTAGCCGCTAAGAGTCCTCTGTGTTTGTCCCATGCCCTATTGAATTCCCTTACTGTTTTTGTCTTTACCACCTCTTCCAGGAGGGCATTCCATGTAAGAGAAGAGAATGGCTTGCTTTGGTGTATGTGTGAAAGAGGGGGATCGATGTCATGATGCCTGCATATTTGAGTGTGTCCCTGGGATAGTGGTTGAAAGGGATGGGGAGAGAGAGGGGACTAAGGGCAGGGAGGGTGAAAAGAACTGAAGCAGAGGAAGGTGTACTCACTTAATCTTCCAGACTGGATCCTTCTCTGAAGTTTTGATTTGGTTAGTCTTCAGTGAAAGAATAACTAGAAATTTACAGAACTATTGCTGAAATAGATATTTCAGTGCAAATGTTTCAAGTTTCTGCTTGTTACAATTAAAACTAATGGGGAAATTGGAAACAGGAGAGTAATCTGTTTCCAGAAAATTCAGATTCCCATGATGCATTTATGGTGGTGATACCCTGTCTGAGAAGCAGCATGTATGAGCATAAGGAACTTTAGAACTCAAGGGCTAGATTTGTTTTGGGCAAAAAAGTGCAAAAGACTACAAGTCAGCTTGCTTCTACAGTTTTAAATTGTTATAGCATTTGTCTAAGACTTAATTTCATGTGCAAATTTGAGAAGGAGGGTAAGAAATCACAGAAATGTCATGCAAGTAAAATTCATACTACTTGTGCTAAATTTTTTTAAATTTCAAAGTATCTGCTGTTTACCTAATTCTATGTGTGAAACGATCATAGCAGAGGCCTTGAAGAGGCTCATGTAGAGAGAACAGTTCAGTTTTGTGGCCTGTAAGACTTGAAACTGTCATATTCTCAGAGGACAAGTAGGATGGGTGACGTCTGGAGCCAGGCACAGAAAACTTAGGTCAAAGTTTCTGTAACTTTGACTGAGCCTCATTGAGCATGCTCTGACATGCATTATGCCACGTGTCCACATAGTCCTCTTCAGTCTTTTCTTTTCCACAGAGCCTGTCGTCTTGCAGTTGGGTGAAAGCCTCAGTTTGCCAACATTTTGGCCTACTTTTTTCTGCTGTTTTTTAGCTGCCTCACGCAGTTGACGTGGGGTCCCCTCAGTTCTCCCATTAGTGTCCTAGATAGGTTTTCAACATTCATTGGTAAGTTTACTTTTTGTTGATACCCCTGGGGCAGCAGTGTGTTCGGTGCCCACCCACCTTTGATTTCGATTTTGTATCGCTATTATTTTGTGTCAACATGTCCATTTCGGGTTGTAAGCGGTGCCCCAGGTGTACGAGGACCATGATAAATGTGTCCTCTGCTTTGGGGTATTGCATGATGTCCAGGGTTGCAGAAAGTGTACGAGGATGACCCCGAAGGAACGTAACATCCGGCTCAACAAAATGGAGTGCTTCTTTGGGCCAGAAAAGACCAAGCCATTGGCATCAGCATCGAGGGACCTCAGAGTTGCACTGATGGACACTAAGCCATCGACATAGGCGAGGTTGTTGGCTGAAAGGGATGCCAGAGAACAGCCATTGTCTGGTTCCTCCAGGTCGAGGATGTCTTGTCTGCCTCGGCACTAGCGAAGGACTGTTATGAGCATTGAAGGAAGCTGAAGAAGCATCTGCATTGGTCCCCGTTTGTGCACGGGGATGTATCAGCTTCTGCTGTGATGACTTTATGGCAAGGAGAACCAGTTCTCCATCGATGCTAGGTTTGCGTCGTGGACTCCTTTGGTCCCAATGCCAGCCACCGATCCTCTTGGTTCCAAAGAGGATATGGCTATACCTGCTGCATTCCAGCCTGTTTTGGCATCAGCGATGAATTGTAGAGGCTTGTACAGCTGGCCATCAAGGCGATGTGAGGCTGTGGCACTGCAGCACCAACAGCACCAGTATAGTTGAGCCGCTACTGGAATCTCTGCATGCGCTTATCAGCATGTTATGGACCCAGGCGGCGTCTGTTCCTGGGCGGCATTGATACCCTGCGGGATACTGCCACTGCCACCTGCCTATCTGATCGTTGCTAGTTCCACGGAGGAGGAAGCTCCCTTGAGCCTGGTGAAGACACTGGGCCTGAGGACCCATATCCAGTTCTACCGGTGTCTGCACCGCTGGGCGGAGGCTAGGTGCCTAGTGGATGGGGCCCTATCTATGACAGTGGGGATGAGTCCACTTATGACCCTGGGGGGGGAGGGAATGATTAATCCGTGGTCTCTGACAATGCTACTGATGGTCTCACCTCAGATCCATCTCATCCAGAGCAGCGTAGGAAGTCCCAACTGGGGGACCTCTCTGCAGGATTTGTTCAGTTGATGGCGGAGGCAATCCCGTATCCCTCGGGGATGCGTGGTATGCATGCCAGAGAATGCTCAATGAGGCTCTGTCAAAGTTCTAGAAACTTTGACATGCTTTTCCATGCTGGGCTCCATCTGATGCCACCCATGTATGAGGACAGACATCCTGCTGTCCTTGGAAAACACCCATTATAGGTAAGCAACTCTCATTTACTTATTGACTGTTTAATGGCTTTCTCAGTGTTTTTTAGTATGTGAAAACAAAAACCTTACAGTAAATATATATTTTCAAGATCCTAGTAGGAGTTTGCTTGATACATTTTAAAACTATTGCTGTACAAATACACTTGTATCTTTTGGAAACTGCAGCACCCTTACATGTAATTGGACAGGTGGCTGAATATGAACCAGTTGCAGCAGGGAAGCTTTGACAATGGTGGATAACATCACAAATTGGCACTAGATCCTGTTAATTACATAATGTCAGTATAAGTAATTGGAGGATTACAGAACAATCCAGGTTACTATAAGGAAATTGTTAGAGCTCATGCTGGTTTTGCAGTAACAATGCACTAGACACTGTCTAAAAACAGTAGCAGTATTTAAAAGCTAGTATTAGCTGGGCTTCCACAATACTAGTCATAATGGTAGAGAGAACTATAAAATGTAAACATAGTAAATGCTGGCAGGAAAAGACCCAAGTGGTCAAACAGGTCTGCTCAGCAAGTTTTGTATTTTGTTTTTTTCCTGAAAATTTAAAACGTATTTTACTGAGATGTGTTTGATATATTGCATAGCCACAAATGGTTCAGAGATGGGAAGGAAGTAGCCAGCCAGAAAGACAGGAGGGCATTGTGAAGAGAACCCCAGAAGAGAAGATGGAGAGACAAGAAAAGCCACTTCATGAAGTGCTGGGAATTGTAGTCCAAGGCAAACACTAAGGGGCGGATTTTCAGAGCCCTGCTCGCCTAAATCCGCCCAAAACCGGGCGGATTTAGGCGAGCAGGGCCCTGCGCGCCGGTGAGCCTATTTTACATAGGCCTACCGGCGCGCGCAGAGCCCTGGGACTCGCGTAAGTCCCGGGGTTCTCCGAGGGGGGCGTGTCGGGGGTGGGCCTGGTCGTCGCGGCGTTTAGGGGGCGTGTCGGCAGCATTTTGGGGGCGGGTACGGGGGCGTGGTTACGGCCCAGGGCGGTCCGGGGGCATGGCCGCGCCCTCCGTACCTGCCCCCGGGTTGCGTCCCGGCGCGCAGGAGGCCCGCTGGCGCGCGGGGATTTACTTCTCCCTCCGGGAGGCGTAAATCCCCGACAACTGTAAGGATGGGGTTTAGACAGGGCCGGGCGGGTGGGTTAGGTAGAGGAAGGGAGGGGAAGGTGAGGGGAGGGCGTTAGAGGATTCCCTCGGAGGCCGCTCCGATTTCGGAGCGGCCTCCGAGGGAACGGGGGTAGGCTGCGCGCGCCGGCTATACAAAATCGATAGCCTTGCGCGCGCCGATCGCGGATTTTAGCGGATACGCGCGGCTCCGCGCGTATCTACTAAAATCCAGCGTACTTTTGTTTGCGCCTGGAGCGCCAACAAAAGTACACCTATGCGCGCTATTTGAAAATCTACCCCTTAGTCTAGCCAGAAGGAAGAAATGGATAGCAGGGAGAAGTATGCAGATATATCTCATGCATATTCATTATTTATATCCTGAAAACAAGGCCTGTTTGCAGCACTTGAGGACCAGAGTTGCCCACTCCTGTAATATGCTTTACTGGCTCTGTATGCTAGGAGTTGCTCCATGATCCACCAAGCTTGTACTGTGTCGAGCAAAGGAACGTAGCACCTTAATCAAGCTGTGGGGCTTGAGGGAGGCAGTGCCCCCTGGTACCTACTAGGCACACAGTAAGTAAGGTACAGCTGTGGGCCTAATCAAGGATGAGTTTAGGCACCAAAGTGTCTCTCGGAGGGAGACTGCCATAGAGACCTAGTGGATGGGGCCAGGATAGTCAGGATTACTACATCAATAGGGGATGTCTGTAAGAAGACAGCGTGAGTCTACTTATGTGAATAAGTATCCGGACCTTACTAATTAGTTGTGAATCTCAGAATGTAGTTGGATACTTTCTTTCTTGCTTTTTTTTTTTTTTTTTTTTTTAAACATTTGTTAAACAATAAAATCAGTTTTTGATTCTGCATGGAGGTTTTATGCTGGTTCCTCTTATACATGTCTAGAATGCTCTGGTGCTTGGGGTGGCTGTGAGGCAACTTGTGGGAAGAGAATAAAGATATTTAAAGATATACAAGCTGCTTGGCCATGAGGTATCTTGTAGCAGTGATGGGGCAGTGTCAGCAGTGATGGGGCAGTGATGGGGCAGTGTCAGCTTTGCCAGTGAACTAATGTTCACTGGCAAAGCTTGCAGTTAGGCTGAATGCATACACATTTTATTTAGTTTCTTCTCCCTCCTCCCCCCCCCCTACCTCCCCCAACCAAAGTTAGAGGATTTCCAACCCCCTTTGCAGCTTTCTGTTTCTCCAGTATTTAATGATGAGGAGAGAAACTATTTAACTAACTGCAACCTGTTGACAATTCAACAGCAAATGTCTTCCCCTTAACAACCACCCCCAAACCCAATCTCTCCCGGTCCAGCACCAGGCCCAGTTTCCTTTTTATCCTCCTTCCTCTGGAGTCCTGTTCCTGCCTGTCCTGTTTCCTTCCTCCAACTCTGCAGTTAAATATATGTTCCTTTGTAGCTGTACCTTACTTACTGTGTGCATAGTAGGTGCCAGGGGGCACTGCCTCCTTCCAGCCCCACAGCTTGATTAGGGTTCTGCATTCCTTTGCTTGGCACAGTACAAGCTTGGTGGATCATGGAGCACCTCCTAGTATACAGAACCAGCAAAGCATATTACAGGGGTGGGCAACTCTGTTCCTCAAATGCTGCAAACCAGCCTGGTTTTCAGGATATCCACAATGACTATGCATGAAAGATATTGTATGTAGATATATCATGGGCATATATATTCATTGTGGATATCCTGAAAATCAGACCTATTTGTGGCATATGAGGACAGGTGTTGCCTTCCCCTGGCATATTATATATGTGACACATCTTTGAGTTCATTGAGGTGCTAAAAGCTTTAAACTTAAAATCTGCATTGAATATTTGAGCTTCATTTTTCTGAGCTTTGAATAGTCCTAAAACGGGTAGGCAATTCTAGTCCTCAAGCTCCACTTGCTAGGTGGATTTTCAGGATATCCACACTGAGTACGCATGAGATGCATTTGCATGCACTGTGTCCACTGCATGCAAATGTATCTCTTGCGTTTACTATATATATCCTAAAAACCCAAGTGTCTTTGGCACTCAAGGACTGGAGTTGCCTACAGCTGTACTACAGTATTATGGGCTTCTTTATATAAACAAAATGCACAAACTTATATTTGTCCCTCTTTCTTTCAGGTTATTTAGAACAACGTAAAGAACAATAAAATGGAGTTCTATGAGTCTCCGTATTTTATCATCCTCGTTCCTTCAGTGGTCATTACAGTCATTTTCCTCTTCTTCTGGCTTTTTATGAAAGAGACATCATATGATGAAGTTCTTGCCAAGCAGAAAAAAGACCAGAAGCTCCCTCCTGCTAAGATTGATAAGAAGAAAACAGAGAAGAGAAAAAGCAAAAGGAAAGACGCTCAGAATGGGACCCTGCACGAATCAGATTCTGAAAGCGCAGCTCGAGACTTTGAGCTGGTGGATGCGTTAGTGATGGATGAAGAACACACTGCTCCCGCTGTGCTGAGCACACCCGAGGCTCCCAGCAGCCTGCGAGAGCGGAAAAAGAAGAAACAGCCCAAGCCTGTCCTGGAGGAGCAGGTAGCCAAAGAGGCTGGTGGGGCAAAGTTTTCAGGCAAGAAAGCTGAACCATTTCCTATCACGAAGCAGCCAACACCCCCATCGGATGGTGCTGTATCCAAGAAGAAAACAGGGCAAAAAAAGCAGAAAAATGGAAGAGGTATAGATTTAGAATATCTAAACACTAAAACCATTTTTTTTTTTTTTTTTTGCTATATGTAACTCTTTTAGTAGCTTTAACTTGGTTAAAAAAAAAAATCTTTTGCTAAATTAAGATTGACTTTTATTTTCACCATTTGTCAGCTGAAAAACAAGTGGACAGCAGTTAGTCCAATAACTCACCATATGGGAGATATGGCTTCTGTTTCTCAGGTCATCTAGGTCTTAAGGTGCTGCAGAGACAGCCTTTACTATCCCAAACAGTCCAAGAAGGGACACCATAGTGATGTCTTCCAACTGGTAGTAGAGTTCACTTTTACCAGGCTTAGAAGTGAATAATGCTCCATGCATTTTGGCCAAGGATAGTTGCTGTGGTAGCTAGATGTGGTGGGAGACCATAGAATGGGCTAAAAATCCTGGCAGCTGCAAATAAAGACCTAAGGTGCCTGACAGGACTTCTGTACCACGATAGAATAAGGGAAAAATAGCCCCAGCAAAGTGAATGATCAATAGAGCAATGTGCATGAGAAAGCTTGAAGTGCTGAGCAATGTTCCTTCTAACTTTTGACAGGCTATGTGTGCAAACTTTTATATGCTGAAATCAAATTTGTGCACTATGAGCCAAGTGACCCTGAGCAAGTATAATGTAAATATATGGATTTTGAAAATATTTAATTTTTAACAAACAGCATATGTTTTAGATAGCATAAAATAAATTTGATTTCATTTTTTATAAGCGCAATTATATAGCAAAAATCGAGATGTTATGCTATTTTGTGTGTGCACTATTTTTCCATGTGTGCAGGATTCATGATCTGTGTGCATGTGCACACTGAGAGGGAACAGTGGTGCAAAGGTGGTCTCTACCTTTGTCATAATCACTGAAATTTGGAAAATGATTGTGAATGTCTTTTCGATTTTCTAGGACTGTACTTTTGATGATCACTTACATCATTTTGTAATGGTTTTGCTGTTGGGAGTTATCTTTTGCTCACTTTCAGGTGTTTAAGTGTGATAGAATCTGAGATATATGTATATGTTTTTGTTTGCTACATCTTTATCAAATTGCACCTTTTCATGTGCTACTTCAGTATGCAAGAATATAAATGCTGGCAAAATCCATTTGTCTTACCAAATTGTCTCCACACATTTTTTTTCTGATTCCTTGTGACTTTTTTACTTTGACTTTATTGCCTTACACAATCCATGATTTTCTCCAAAAATTGCTTTAATGTAAATGCATTCCTGCAAATGAGCTTACCCTGTGCTTCCCAATTCTGACTTGTTCTGGAGCCTTTTGTCCTTTGAGGAAGAATGTGACAGAAAATGTATTAAAGTGAAATTGTGAAAATAAAAAGGCCTAAGAAAATTCCTCAACGGGGATATCGTTGGGTGAAGGGGGCTTGTACTACTGCAAAAAGCCCTACCCATAGCATTTCATATCCTGCCTGACGTCCTTCCCATTCCTACCCTGTCTTCAGTTCAGAAGCTAGTCTGAGGAATGTACTGGAGTGCCTGCTGGTTGGGAACTACAATAGCCCGTGTGGCAGAGAGGTACAGTAGCAGATGTTCCACTATTTCCCCCCCCCCCCTCTTCACTTCAGTCTCAGAAGAGTCCTGAACCAGCTGATTTGCCCTGGACTGCACACATCTAGGATCAAGCCTGCTTCTCAGTAGCAGTTGAAAATGTAATATGATGTGTGATTGTGGTGTTAACATGGAAGTGTTGAGGGCTTGGAGATGCTGAACAAATGTGCATCATGTAGTTAAATGTTGCAAGAAGACAATCTTTTTCCATAAGTACATAGAGCAGGGTTTTGACGGACATTTAGAAAATCAGGTTGTCCCAGGATAATCTCTTCCACTGCTACACTATTTAGAAATTGTGTATGTCTGATTTGGATGTTTATGGCTTTCTTATAGTAGGCCCTAGCAAACCACTCAATATCAGACTCAGATATTAGGCACTCCTTCAGGAAAGTAAACTGCTGCTATGAAATAAATGCTACCATTCCCTGTACGTACCCGGATCAGTCCAGACTCCTGGATTTTGCCTCCCCTCCAGCAGATGGAGACAGGTTTTGACTAACTCTGCCCTATACCTTGAGGTGCCACCTACAGTCCGTCCAGTATTTCTCTGTCTCCAGCAGATGGTGGAGGTGCAAAATCCTACAGTCTTTGGTAGTTTTCAAAAAAAAAAAAAAAAATAAATTGGATAGGGTTTTTTTTTTTCTCTTAGTGTAGATAGTTGACAGGAATTAGGCAGCTATTCCTTTAAAAAAACAAAAACCAGAAACTAGAAAAGCTAAACAGCTTTGCTGTGCTTGCCTCCCCAGGGGGGTTGTTAGGTCTTGAGGGGACCATCCCCCCCTGGTATTTGAGGCTCCCGAGTTTTTGTGGCCGAGGACCCTTCCTTAACTCCTGGTCCCAGCACAGGGGTGATACCGGACCCTGGGTGGTGCAGAACCTGTTAAAAAAAAAACAAAACAAAAAAACAAACAAACAAAAAAATGCTTCAAGGATTGAGGATTCCGATTGAAGGCAGTGCTGGTAAGCGGGGAATCCGTTTTGTTTTTTTTCTTCAAACCAAAGTGATTTTCAGCCCCTTTACCTTGTTTTTTTTTTTCTTTATCTGCCGGTTGGGACCTCAGATGCTGCGTGGAGCGGCCTGTCGATCTTGTGGAGATGCACGTTCAGCATGCCTCCTCAGGGAGGGAGGGCTCGTCTTCGGCCGCTGGGGGGTAGCACTGTCGCACCAGGCCGGGAGTCGGCGAAACGGAGTGACCCACGTTGTTCCCCTCTGGACCCATTCCCGCTAAGCGCGGGAAAGGAGGCCATCTTGGAGACATTTCGGGCAGGCACGAGAGAGGCGGAAAGGAAGGGAAAGTGTCCCCCTACCTTAGCCCCGCATCGCACAACCCCTGCAGGGGGGCGGGCCCTTATCTGGAGCAGCAGGCGATGCTGAGGAGGGCTCTTATGGGGCCTCAGACTCCTCAGATTCTTCATTTTTTCTGAATTTATTTTGTTGCTGCAAAAGGCATGTAAAGCCAGGTGGGCAGCGCGGAGGCAATCGGGGGGGGGGAGTTCTTCGGGCCCTCTGGGTGTGTGGGCGCCTAAAAGGGCTAAGCTCCCAGATCAGGAGCGGGAGCCAGTCTCACGGGACAAGCGCCCCCTACACTCTGTGCCTCCTAGACGGACAGAGGATTCTTCCTCCCCGGATTCAAATTTGGAGGACTGGGAGTTGGCCAATAAATCCCTGCAGGGCACAGACGCTGCAGCCCACAAGACAATGTTGTAGGCTTTAATCCCCACGCAGTGGAAGGGGATGACCCAAAGGTGGTCTGCCTTTTTTAGGAGAGATGAATTGGGTCCCCTAATTCCTGTGGTTCTGGAAGAGCTGGGCATTTATGCCCCTTAGGAAGATTTTCGAATGGGAGCAGTGGATCCCGTCATGGTTGGGCTCCGTGGTCCGTCCAAGTCCTTTCCCTTTCAACTCTCAGTAACCGATCTTCTGTTCCGGGGATGAAACTCCCCGGATTTGGGTCTGAAGGTCAGCAAGGCCATGGATAAACTTTACCCATTGCCTGAAGCTGCCTTGGACCTCCTTTGGATCCCTAAGGTGGACGCCGCCGTGTCTGCCGTCACCAAGAAGACCACCATTCCTGTGACAGGAGCGACGGCCCTCAAGGATCTTCAAGATTGTAAGCTTGAGATTCAGTTGAAGAAAATCTTTGAGGTTTCCGCACTGGGGGGTCGGGGCTGCTATGTGCAGCAGCTTCGCTTTGAGAGCAGGTCTTCGCTGGGTGCAACTTTTGCAGGCTAATGCATCTCTCTCTGAGGAGTCTATGCAAGCTGGACGATTGGAGGCAGTGGTAGTTTATAGCACTGATGCCCTATATGACCTACTTTGGACTTCTGGCAGGGCTATGGTTTCGGCAGTTTCAGCCCGTAGACTCCCCTGGTTAAGGAACTGGTCTGCAGATGTCTCCTCAAAGGCACAATGGACTCTCTACCTTTTAAAGGCAAACTCCTTTTCGGGAAGGACCTTGATATGATTCAGTCTTTGGGAGAAAATAAGGTTCATCGCCTACCAGAAGATCGTCCTAAAGCGAGCGGTTCCTTTTCCTTGCAGTCCCGGTTCCGATGCAACAGACATTTCCGCTCTTCCTGATCCTCGGGTGCTGCGGCAAGATCTGTTCCTGGAAGGCAGCAGTTCTGGCCCAGTCCTTTCTTGGCCGTCGCTTTGGCAGATCTGGAATCCCGCAATCGGCAGGAGGGACCAAGTCTTCACAATGAAGTGAGGCTGGTTCACTCCTAGACTCCATAGGTAGGAGGCAGATTGTCTCTGTTCTACGAGGAATGGACCAATATAACGTCTGACCAGTGGGTCCTCAACGTGATAAACCACGGCTATGCTTTAGATTTTGTCAGACACCTTCGACACAGATATCTAGTTTCTCCATGCACTTACAAAGAGAAACGTCAGGCTGTGCGCGACATCTTGCATCGCCTTCTCGAGCTCGGAGCCATTATACCGGTTCCTCCGACGAAACAACGAAAAGGGCGTTACTCCATCTACTTCGTCGTGCCCAAGAAAGAGGGTACCTTTCAGCCCATCCTCTATCTAAAAAGAGTCAACAGATGTCTTCAGGTTCCGTGGTTTCGCATGGAAACTGAGGTCGGTAATTGCATCAGTGTGCAAGGGAGAATTCCTAGCATCGCTAGATCTCTGAGGCGTACTTGCACATCGGCATCAGGACCCGTCACCAGAAATTCCTGAGGTTTTCTATCCTGGGCCATCATTATCAGTTTCGAGCTCTGCCGTTTGGACTTGCCACGGCTCCCAGAATCTTCACCAAGATTATGGTGGTGGTGACGGCACAATGCCGGAAAGAAGGTCTGTTTGTGCACCTCTACCTGGATGACTGGCTGATTCGGGAAAAGTCGGAGTCTCTGCCTTTTGGCAGTACAAACAGTAATTCAGCTTCTGCATTCTCTAGGTTGGGTGATCAACCTTGCCAAGAGCCACCTGGTTCCCTCCCAATCCATAGAATTCTTGGGAACCCTGTTCGACACACGTCAGGGGAGAGTTTTCCTTAACAAGGACCGTGTCGTCAAATTGCAGGGTCAAGTGCGAGACTTACTGGCCAACTGTCTTCCCAGAGTATGGGATTACTTGAGTACTCGGTTCGATGGCTTCCACTCTGGAACTGGTCCTGTGGGCCTTTGCTCATGTGAGACCTCTACAATCAGCATTGCTTTCTCGCTGGAGTCCGGTCTCCGAACAATTTAATCTTCCTCTTTCTCTTACAGATTTGGCTCGATCCAGTCTCAGGTGGTGGCTTCTCTCACACAACTTGAACCAGTGGGTGCCCCTGGAGGTACCAGGTTGGATGGTGGTCACCACGAATGCCAGTCTCTCCGGATGGGGAGCAGTTTGTCAAGAGATTGGTGCAGGGACAATGGTTGGAGGAGAAATCCCAGTGGTCGATCAACCGCCTGGAGACCAGGGCGGTACGCTTAGCATTGCAGTTGTTTCTGCCAATTTTGCAGGGCAAGTTGGTCAGAGTTCTGTCAGACAATGTAACTACAGTGGCTTATATCAATCGCCAAAGAGGAACCAGGAGCCAGCTGGTAACGCTGGAGGCCCAACTGCTGATAACCTGGGCAGAGCGGCACCTGGTCAGCATTGCGGCCTCTCACATAGCCGGAGTCGACAACATTCAGGCTGATTTTTCTCAGTCGCCACTGTCTCGATCCCGGAGAGTGGGAACTCGCCGATGAGGCCTTTCAGCTCATTTGTGACACGTGGGGTCGGCCGAGAATGGACCTGATGGCAACATTCCAGAACACCAAGGCCCCTCGTTTCTTCAGTTTATACAAGCAGACGGGAGCGGAAGGTGTAGATGCCCTGGTTCTCCCTTGGCTGAGGAGCATTCTGCTGTACGTATTTCCACCTTGGCCCCTGATCGGCAAGGTGCAACGTGGAATAGAAGCCCACCCGACAGAGGTAATTCTGGTGGCTCCGGAGTTGCCGAGACATCCATGGTTTGCAGATCTGGTCAACCTGAAGGGGGACTTTCCGAATCTGCTGTGTCAAGGCCCCATTTGTTTAGAAGACGAAGATCGCTTTTGTCTAGTGGCATGACTTTTGAGAGACAGCGTCTAAAAAGCAAAGGCTATTGGGACGCAGTGGTTGCTACTTTGCATTCAAGGAAAATGTGTGCTTCCCTGGCGTACATCAGGGTGTGGGGAGTTTTTGAAGCCTGCTGGGTAGAGCACAAGGTAGACCCTGTTCGTGTGTCTGTGTCTGACATTTTATCCTTTTTGCAGGCAGGTCTCTCTAAGGGCTTATCGTGCAGCTCCTTACATGTGCAGGTAAGCAGCGCTCTGTTGTCTCCGTGGTAAAGTTCAGGGTGCTTCCTTAGCGGCGCATCTGGACATAGCGCCTTTTCTTCGGGGGACTAAGCATTTACATCCTCCTGTTAGGATTCCTTGTCCTTCGTGGAACCTAAATTTTGGTTCTTAAAGCCATGTGTGCCACACCTTTTGAGTCTCTGAAGAAGACTACGGTGAAAGATCTCACGTTAAAGGTGATTTTTCTTGTGGCTATAGCTTCTGCTCGTAGAGTATCAGAGCTTCAGGCTTTATCCTGCAGGGAACCATTTTTAAGAATATCCAAAACGGGAGTATCCTTGTGTGTAGTTCCTTCCTTTCTACCTAAGGTGGTTTCTGCTTTTCATTTAAACCAGTCAGTAGGGCTCCCATCCTTTCAAGACTTGAACCATTCGGATCCTCATTCTAAAGACCTGAGAAAGCTAGATGTGCGTTGCGTGCTGCTCAGATATTTGGAGGTTACCAATAGCTTCCGAATGTCAGACCATCTCTTTGTGCTGTGGAGTGGCCCGAGAAGAGGGCATAAGGCTTCTAGGGCTTCAATTGCCCAATGGTTGAAGGAGGCTATAAGTTTCAGCTGACTTGCTCCACGGCAAGCCCTGTTCCACCAGTCTTTGGGTGCATTCTACACGTTCGGAAGCAACTTCGTGGGCGGAGTGCCAACAGATTTCACCTCGAGATTTGTAGGGCGGCTACTTGGCAGTCTTTATACACCTTCGCTAGGCTCTGGGGGGTTTGGGGAGGGTATGATCTGAGTGGGACTCTGTGTCCCATCCCTAGTAAGAAAGCTTTGGTACATCCCAGGAGTCTGGACTGATCTGGGTACATACAGGGGAAAGGAAAATTGGTTCTTACCTGCTAATTTTCGTTCCTGTAGTACCATGGATCAGTCCAGAGCCCCACTCGTTTATGTGAGAAAATGGAGAGTCTGCTCGTTCAGCACTTGTTGTTTTTAATCTGCAGATCTGTTATACAGTTTATTTTTAAAAGGTTTTTTTTCGGGGTTATGTTACCATTTGGGATTTGTGAGCCCGGTCTGGGACATATGTTTTTGGGTAATTGCCAGGTTCTTATGGCCTGGATTGGCCACTGTTGGAAACAGGATGCTGGGCTTGATGGACCCTTGGTCTCACCCAGTATGGCATTTTCTTATGTTCTTATGTCTCTGATTTAGTTGTTATATAATTAGTTTGGTTTGGGAGCCATTCTGCTTTGATGTGGATCAATACTGACAGACTGTGGGTAGCACCTCAAGGTATAGGGCAGAGTCGGTCAAAACGTCTTTGTCTCCATCTGCTGGATGGGAGGCAAAACCCAGGAGTCTGGACTGATCCATGGTACTACAGGAATGAAAATTAGCAGGTAAGAACCAATTTTCCTGTATTTTCCCTGAGATTCTTTGCTTTAATCCATGCCTGGTTAATATGGAGCTTGATATTTTAATTTTTTTCCGTTTGAGTTTGACTTGCTTTTTGGTCCTATCTCTAGTAAGTAATGTGGCACAATAGTGGATTGCCACTTCTGACATCACACTTTGTTAACCTGAAACTGAAGACAGTCCTAAGAATTTAATGACCTGTAATGTCAGAGGTGGCAATGTGCCATTCTGCCACATTGTTTCCAAGCTATAGACAAAAAAAAGTAAAATTTTCAACTTCTTCAAATATGGATGGTAAAGGTATTAACTTAAGCTTTCTTAGAGCTTCAGTTGCTCGGCTTTGTGTTCTTGCAGGGTGACTTGTCTTTTAAGACCTCGCTGCCTTTCTGTGTATGTAGCAAGGCCTTGCCGTGTGCTCTTTGGTGCATAGGTTTCTGCGTTTTCTCTAACCTGTATTCTGCCTGCATGTGCAGCCACTCAGCTTGCTTTACTAGGCAAGAATCTGTTATACTTACTGCATGTATATGTTTCTGCAGAAGATTCTCCTGTTTCTTCAGACACAAAAGTTGAATCCTTTGTGTCCCCCACTAAGAAACATGAAGCAGTAAACCTGTTGGAGATGAAGCAGGAAAGTGGAGCAGGAAAGAAAAAAGTTGCAGCAAAGAAACAAAAAATTGAAAATGGTAAATGATTTATTTTGTGTGATCTATTTTTTTTTATTTTGCTTTTATTAAAGCAGTAGTTCAAGGAAGCTAGACAATTTATACTATTACTTAAACTTCATTGCTACATCTATTTACTAGCATCAAAAGCAGTTACAGGCTCTTTGTAAATTTTTATAACTCTTTTCCCAGATTGTATATTGAGATTTTTAGATCTGATAATACCTGAATTAATGGTTGATCACAATGAGTTATTTTGTGATAAAATATGGACAATATCATAATGAAGTAATGTTTAGGTGCATTCGTTAGTCAATTGTTTAACGCTTTGCGCATATCTCTAGTACGCTTGTAGCCTACCTACATGCACAGCAACTTGCGAGTGTACTAGAGATATGCATTTGTTGGTCATTTGTTTCACGTTACAGACATATCTAGTATTAAGTTCTGACAGTGGTATGAGATTGTTAAATAAGTTATCACCTGGTGGAAATTTAGTTCCTGACTTAGTGGACGAGCCTCTTATTGAAGCAACGACTTACATTCCTTTGATGGACAACACCAATGCAAATCCTGTGGTGGAAAGGGATTTGAACGACCCAGTGAAAAATGAGCTTACTGATGTCTTCCAAAGAAGTAACACCAAGAAACTTAAGAATGAAACAGATAAAGGTAAATCTAATGATGCTTGAAGCCTGGTACAAAAAAAAATGTTGGAGGCGGTTATTTGGTTTTTGTGTTTGTGTTTTTCATCAAGCACAATTGGACTGTTAGATGGAGGAAAGTCTTTCTTTTATCAAATATATTGGCATTTCCCAGCTGAATTACCAGGGTTCTAAAATTACTGGAACAGTTGATTTTTCTGAATACTTTGGGAGCTTTTACTTTTTTCCTCATTTCACTTATTAGGGAATCTGTTACAAGAAATAGGCACATTAATCACGTTAGTGCAATTGTCTCTTCCCATACATCTTAAAATCTGTCTATGCTTTGAAAAGGCTCAGATTGTAGATGAGTTCATACTTTGCTTTGGGGAAAATGGGTGGTTGAGTGTGCAAGCTACAACTATGACACTGTTGTAGAAATGTCACCTTTATTGGTTTCAGAAAATGCTGAAGTCAGATTCAAGGACTTTCTGACGGCCATGAAAAGCATGATGTTCACGGAAGACGAGGCACTCTGTGTTGTTGAACTGCTAAAGGAGAAATCTAGTGCTGTACAGGATGTCATTCATAAGGTAAAAGCTGTGTCTTAGATGGAATTTACAGCCATCTTGGCTTAGTTGTATGTTAGCATTTCTGTTAGTGTCTCTACATTTAAAGTCTCGGGTGAGAGGAGCATGCTCTCTACAGTGCTTTGTAAACATTTTTGCAGTCTTGAACATTTTTCACACCTTGCTGTCTTAAAAAAAAAAAAAAAAAATTAGAATGCATTAAAAGCAGTTCTTCACTGGGCTACACAATATAATCTATACTTTCATTATGAAAAAAACAATTATAAAACCATTCCAAACGTATTTAAGAAGTAAAAAAACCAGAAATGTTTGATTTGCATAAGTTTTCGCACCCCTTGTCATAGCAAACTGAAATCTTAGTTTAAATAAAAATTGCTTTATGACCCATCATAAATTAGAACTCACCTGTGTGCAGTCACAATGGTTGAGCTGATTCATATATCCCTAGATGAAAACTAAAGCTGTTTCTATTGATTGAAATAAATTTGATGCAAAGGACAAAAGATGTCAAACAAGTTGCTGCTGAAAGAACTCTGGAATAAAATTATTCAAAGGTACAGATTGGGGGAGAAGGCTATAAGAGAAATTCAGTTTTCCTAGCATGTAGCCACATGGACTCAGACCAGTGGGTTATGTGCTCTTTTATGTTTTCCCAAAGGATGTTCACTGTATGGTCCATTGCTGTAAAGTGGAAACAGTTTAGCACCACCAAGACACTGCTGCAATCCAAAGTCAGTAGCTATGTGTTAAGGAAAACTGTCATGGAAGGTCACAGTCCTACTTTAAAAGGACTAAACGTTTCTGGCACAGATGGGATAAAATGTTGACTTCCACATTTTCAAGATTATTCCACAAAAATAGTGTGTATGGGAGGGTGGCAAAAAGGAAGCCACTGTTGAAGAAAAGCCATATGATGTGCTGCATAATGTTTGCAAAGAAACATGGGGGGACACTACATGTGTGCAGGAGAAGGTTTTGTGGAGTGATGAAGTCTGAGAAGCTTTGCTCTTTGTGCTGAATGATATGTTTGGCATAACTCATACAACACATCGTCCTACTTACATAATCTCTAAAATAAAGCATGGTGGTGGCAGCATTATGTTTTGGGGATGCTTTGCAGGGACAAGGAGACTTGTGAAGGGAAAGATGGATGGTGCAAAGTATAGGCAGGTCCTAGAGGAAAACCTCTTCTAGATATTTGGAACTGGGGAGAAGATTCATCTTTAAATAGAAAAATGACCCTAAGCAAAAGCAACAATGGAACAGCTCAGTAAGAGAGAGGTGAATGTCTTCAAGTGGCACAGTCAAAGCCCAGAACTGAACCCAATAGAAAATCTGTGGTAAGATGTGAAGACTGCACTCCACAGACTATCCCCAGCCAGCTTGAAAAAGCTTGAGCACCATGCTGCTGTGCAAAGTAGGTAGAATTCCTAAACTTTTAATAGCCGTTGTAGCTGCAAAAGGGGCTTCTATCAAGTTTAGAGTCAAGGAGTGTGAAGACTTAATGCAATCAAGACTTTATTTTCTTTTTAGTCTTAATTTATTTTGGAATGTATTTCTATAATTTTCAGAGGGATAACAGTGTTAATCTGGTTTAGCAAAAATGACAAGTATTGAGTGGCACCTTATAGACTAACCAATTTATTAAAGCAAGAGCTGTCAAGGACAGAGTCCATTTCGTCAGATGCACTCTGTCCTCAAAAGCTTATGCTTTAATAAATTGGTTAGTCTCTAAGGTGCCACTCAACTCCTGCTTTTATTTCTATAATTGTTTTTCATGATGACAGAGTTACATATGTTGTGTAGATCAGTGAAATAACCAGGTATATATGAGAGAGTTTATGCCAATGTGAAATCAGGGGTAGAGACTTCCAGTGCATTGTGATGGTAAAGTGGGTAGCATGATTAAGAAGGGTTACATAGTTTACATTGACGAGTGTTCAATGTAGCATCCATCCACAAGCCCAGAAGGCACATCTCTGGAAGAAGTGTTTCCTAAAGTGCCAAAATATCAGAAATTTTGAGTTTGGCTTTACCCCAGAAATCCTTAACAAAAGCACAGGCTCACCAAACATGTAGATAGGAGCCCTTTTTTTCCTGCAGCCCCTGCAACAAAATTTAGATGGCAAAAACTTAGCAAAATAGAAGTTATCTATAAATCCTATGCACGAATTTATAAACAAACTCCACATGTCTTTTGCATGTAGAAAAATTGGGCCTGATTTTCAAAAGCATTTACATGCTTAAGCTTAGGTTTTACATGCGCAAATGCACTTTACTCGAATAAGTGGGCTTTTGAAAATTGCTACAACAGTAGATTTGCATATGTAAATCCTTTTGAAAATGACTCCCATTATGTATAGCTTTCTAATTATTTTTCACTCTTCAACATTGATTTAGTTGGAGTTCCTCATCATTAAAAGTATTAAGGGCTCCCTCTCCTTGTGCATCAAAATAGCCCTGTATAAGGGGGACATTCTTAGAGCTCTCCTCAGCCAGCAGAACCTACTTAACCTGTAAGCACTTCCTTCTTTTTGTATCTTTTAGACAATGTGAAAAATGTACATGGGTGTGAAAACCTTTTGCAAGATACTGTACGTATGACTCACATACCCATAAATCTGCATAGTCTCCATGTCAGAATTGCTTCCACTGTTTTCTGCATCACCATTCAGCTCAAGCTGCATTCTCTTTGCTCATCAGAAAACATGAAAAATAAATTTGAGATGGAAACTTTTTTTTTTTAATTTAAACCACAATTTTTTGACCATAAACATTTTACTCATGTCATCAAGACAGTAGTAGGGACAGGTAATAGATTAATATTTTCAGGCCAGACGAGCAATCCATTGTCACTGAGCAGTTCTGCCTTAAAGGTCAACAAACAAGTTGTAGATGAAACCTTGCCTGAGTATGCAAGTAAATTGTAGGTAGGATTTACACCAGAAGCGTTGAACAAACAAGTTGATATCTTGAAGACTCAATCTAGTTTTGTGAGTTTGAACAACTGTTCCTGTTTGCTCTTATTTTATTTACTAATAGCAATTGCAAACATTGCATATTTTTAAATCTTACTATATTGTTTCACTAATTTGTTCTCTCCCATGTCCCTCAAGTCAGGTAGGAATGGGCTCACTGCTATGTAAAAATATTCTGAATGACTTGCTCATCATGTGTTGTGAAATATGACTAGGATATAGAAGGAAGGCAGTAAGGTTAAAGATGTAAAGAAGTCTGGTAACAGTAAAATAAGAACTTAATAGGAATTAATTCCGTGGCACAAGCACATGTACCACTGTTAAGCCTCTCCAGTCCCTGCGTGTGAAAGGGTTAATCAATGAAATTTAGCAATTTGTCAGAGGGGAGCAGTGATATCTGGGACCTTGCATTGTTGAGGATTCTGTACAAACCGAACTTGTGCTGAAGGTCTTCTAGTTGGGAGAGTGTTTGTGGCACTGTAAAAATGGTCATGAGTCAAGTGATGTGAATGAGCTGAGCGGGACGCCTCCAGCACAGCTCTGGACACCAAGCCACCTTTTCACAAAGATTTCTCTATTTTAAAGTTTTATTTCAGCTAGTGGACTTCACCATTCAGATAGCTAATGTCTATAGTAACTTTCATGAACAAGATCCCGCCGACAAAGCCGGTAAGGGGAGGTAGGAAGGAAAAAGAACTGAGTCGGATTCCCGAGGACAAAATGGCGACCAAGACATCTGCAAGCAAAGACCTCCCCTCGGAGCAGGCCAGAAATGAGCAGCTTTTGCTGGAAATTAAGGACATAGTCCACATAGCCCTGGATGAAAAATTAGCTGGCATAGGGACCCAACTTGAAGTTAAGACAGCGTTAGTGGACCTGGGCCCACGTATGGACCAAGCCAAGGGTTGTAATTCTGTACTTGAGGATGATGCACTGAGCTATGCCACCAAACTACATACAATGGAGAAGTTGCTGGGAGAGCAGGCATCAAAGATCGATCTTGAAAACAGAGCGAGACGTTCGAATCTACGTTTCTTGGGTTTCCTGGAATCGATAGAAAATTTGCAGTTAGGAGACATCCTAGAAACATGGCTGCCAGAAGCACTACAACTCCCGACCTAAAGGGATCCCTCTCAATCGAGCGAGTGCACCGCCTAGGCCTGAAAAGAGGCACAGAAGACTGGCCAAGGATCATGATAGCAAAGATTTTGAACTTTGCACACACAGCCAAGATTGCACAGGCCTCCCAGAAGCACCCCGAGCTAACTTGCCAAACTTTCAAAATCCGCATACTGCAGGATTATTCGGCAAAAACTGCGGCCTTACGAAAAACCACCTCACCGGCATGCTCAACCCTGTTCCAGAAGCACATCAGATTCTCCCTGGGGTTCCCAGCAAAGCTCCGGATCTGGCACGGAGGGCAGGCAAAAACATTTGACACTCCCAAGGTAGCACAAGATTTTATTGATGTGACATTTGGTAAATAGCCAAACCCTTGGGGAACGGAAGTTCACACTCCCCTAAAACTGTAACTTTAACATCTTAGTTGAAGACAGATATATTAATGCTTTCTCTTGTTAACAATTTCTTTTTTTTAATATATATCTATTTATTGAATTTTCATACATTTTTACAGAACATACTGTTCAGAATTAATGGCATTCACAATAGTAGGGGAGGAAGAACTTTAAATAAAAAGAAATATACATACAATATATGCATTAACATCTCCTATTTTGCCCACTTTATAAGAAATAGGGGAGACAATTGTAGATAAAGAGCAGAATCAAAAGAAATTATTACACATTATTATACATCATAATGCTTCTGAGTTAACCTGTGCATATATATCTATATTTCTACTTCCCCCCCCTGAAGCTAACTGGAATGAGAATTAAGATAAACACGTAACTGATCCGGTTCTTTAAATTTGTACCTAGAATCTTTATATAATATTACGCAATAACATGGAAACCAGAGCAAGAACTTTGCCCCCCTTGCCAAAACTTCCCCCTGCATTTCCAAGAAATTTTTCCTTCTTAACTGAGTTAACTTAGTAACATCAGGGAAAACTTTTATCGGGTGTCCATAGAATTTTTGAGATTGGTTCCGAAAGAACATCTTAAGAATTAAATCTTTCGACTGATGAATCTAGTTACACAGAGTAGCTCTCTCCTCCACCACCAGCTCAAAAGATTTCTCCAATATATTTGTCAAATCAAAGGAATCCTCCACTTCCGCCTTCTGATCAATGTTCTTTCATTTTGTCTGGCTGGGGAATATAATATATATTTTTTTATTTTAGGCAAATCCTGTTCCGCTATTTTCAATATCTTAATAAAATAACATCTGAGTAATTCTCTGTGTGACAAACGCATTTTAGGAAAATTTAAGATTCTTATATTATTCCTCCTTATGAGATTTTCCAAATTTTCCATCTTAGTCATTTGAGTATTTTCTGATTTAATCAATTTATTTGAATTTTTTCCATTTTGATGACTATTTTCCAAACCAGAGGTTAATGATTCATTTTTCTCCAATCTTTTTTCTAAGACATGGCTCTGCTCAATACTCTCTTTAACCATAGTAGTCAGTGAGGCAATTGATTTTTCCATAGCAGAAATAGCATTTAATGTGTTCCAAAGTCACAGTAGGAGTTATGGAGTGTGAAGATTCACATACAACACGTATTCCTTTTTCCTTTCTCATACCAGGCTTAAGAAAGCTGTTACTTTCACAGGCTCTCTGCGACGCTTCAACGGGTGGGTCCCTGGAGCTAGCTGACTCTAAGCTCACCGAGGAGATAAAAACTTCCTCACCTCCTCTCTGGGGTTCTTCCACCTGGAAAACTGATTTTCCTTCCAGCAGAGCCGAGATGTTCACATTGGGTTCCAGTTTCTTTAGCGGAGCTTCTGGGGTATTAGGTGCGCCGGGGCTTAGAGATGTTTCTGTGGCCAGGGGGCTCAACGGCTGCTCTCCATTGACTCCTCCAATGGCCCCTCCCTCCGGCTGTAACTGCACCAGGCCAGCAAAAACCTCCTCGATCCGTGGTTGCCGAGTAAGTTGAATCTTAATCCACAAAAGAGATATAACACCAAGTGAACACTTCAACCCTACAACAAATACTTGGTGATCAATGTTTCAATCAAATTTTCACTGACAATCAGTTCAATTTTTTTCATGTGTATTTTTTTGATTTAATAAAAGATTTTTGTAGGAGATGGGAATGGTTTCATACAATGTATACGGCTACCCCCTCGGCGCCTTTAATTCTTTAATCATAAACACATCCTCCAGCCTCCATATTTTTAATTTAATTTAACAAACTGTGTTTTTATGACATTTTTTATGACTTTTTTTGTGTGGCAAGGAACAGAGGAACAACTGGACAATTTTACAACATGGATCAACACTGTGGATGAAAATTTGAAATTCACTCATGTTAGTAATAAAAAGAAAATTTCATATTTGGATGTTCTTATAGAAATTAAAGAACATGCCATACATACCACAGTGAACAGAAAAATGACGGATCGAAACAATTTACTCCGTTATGAAAGTCATCACCCAGTGGGGTTTAAACGAGGACTTCCAGTCTCCCAGTTTTTCCGAATTTGTCGGATTTGCGCCACCTTAGCAGAGTTTAATATTCAAGCTGAAATTCTCAGCAAAAGATTTATTGAAAGAGGATACCCCAGAGGAGTTGTGCGTAAAGCCTATAAGAGGGCTCGGTACAGCGAGAGAGAATCCTTACTTCAATACAGACCTGCTAAAGAAGAAAAACAGCTAGTATGCATTTTGCCTCAAAGTACATCCACAGCAGTTATTCGATCTTCAATTAAAAAACATTGGCATATAGTAGCTCTCCACAGCACGTTCACAGAAGAACCCCTCATAGTGACCAGAAGAGGAAGGAACGTGAGAGATCAAGTAGTACATGCAAAGCAAATAAATAAAAAAAGAGAAAATGACAATGAAGGTTCCCATAATAAATGCGGGCATTGCTCAGTATGTCACAACACGATCGAAGGGAATGTTTGGATGGACCCAGTAACGAAATATCAAATATACAGAAAGAAGGTTACAGACTGTACATCTAAATATATATATATATAGATATATCCTATTATCTATGAACCCTGTTTTTTCAGTATACCTTACTTGTAATATATCCTGCTGTTTGTTAGACTAATTTTTATGTCTGTTTCTCAGTCTGATTAATGTAATCTGTCAAATTTAAATGTAACTGGTTTGTTATAATGTAAACCGGAGTGAAGGCAACTCTGCTATACCTCGGTATATAAAAAACGCTAAATAAATAAAATAAATAAATAAATCAGTGAGAGATGCTATAGTTTGTCCTTGCCCGAAAGTATACGTGGGCCGTACAAAGAGAGCCATCAAAATAAGAATTGCAGAACATCGATCCCGTATTAATAACGCCACGATCACTGCACCTATCGTACAACATTGCATGGAACAAAGTCATACATTTGCACAGTTGCAATGGACAGTAATAGACAGCTTGGAAGATAAACAATATAATCAGTCTTTGTTAAATCACTGCGAGCAGGCATGGATCTTTAGATTAAGGTCGGAACAACCTGCAGGATTAAATGATCAGCTAGATTGGTTTTCTTTAATTTAAAAATTACAAAACTAATTGATATCCAGGAAGGGGTTTTTAAAATTTTGACCGGAAGTTGAGTAGTGCAGAACGCTGTCAGGAAGAGCGTTAGACGGAGGCTTTTTTGGAGCACCGGAGAACATAATGGATAGAGAGTCGGAGTCTTTGAGAAAAGAAAAAGGACATGAATGAACCCTGATGAAGACATTTTTTATGTCGAAACTTGCGCAAGTCGGGATCAATTCAGAATTTTTCTAAAGCTAAGTACAATACAGTTACTTCTGACGGCTAGTAATAAGTATTCAATAGTACGTTGTACAGAGAGAAGAAAATGAAAAAAATCAGTAACAATTAAAAACACATGTATGTAAAAAGTGATCTTCACTGAAATTCAATTTAAAAAAAAATTTTAAACACACAGTTTGTTAAATTAAATTAAAAATATGGAGGCTGGAGGATGTGTTTATGATTAAAGAATTAAAGGCACCGAGGGGGTAGCCGTATACATTGTATGAAACCATTCCCATCTCCTACAAAAATTTTTTATTAAATCAAAAAAATACACATGAAAAAAATTGAATTGATTGTCAGTGAAAATTTGATTGAAACATTGATCACCAAGTATTTGTTGTAGGGAGTAAGTTGAATCGGCATTGAAGTAATTTCTCTTTAATTTTTGCTTTGCGTTTTGTATGTGGCATAATACCACAGTCAGAAGAAGAAAATTAAAAGTTTAGGAAATTGTAAAGCAAAGAAATGCAAACAGCCACGGAGCTCGGTTTTTTGCTGCTCACTCCTCGGCGGCCTTTTTGTCTCCCTCTTGTTAACAATTTCAACACCTTTCCTCACATTGTTCGATGCAGCAACCGAACCGGTTAGAAAGCAGCCTGCAAAACCAACCAACGGCTGGTCACCCGGCTGAGTTTCGTACACCCTGCGGCCACAGACCTCAGACAGGACTTCATGTCATCTAACCCTTAATTACCTTCTTATATAACTTCCCGTGGGGAAAAGGGGCTGTTTGTGGAACAGTGACTAGAGCACCTGGGAAGGGTCCGTTGGACCCCGGTGCATTTCAGCCCTGAAGATGGAATATCCCTTTTGCGATTACACGCTACCGACAGAGACATGGACCTAATCAGGGCCGAGGATCACCTGCCAGTGGGACTAGCTTCAACCTATGATTTCACTTTGTTTTTGCGCTTCTAGTTAAGATGTCAGGCTCACAACCTAGTTTGGATGTGAAGGCAACAGACACTAGAGCTGACATCAGAGCTCGGATGGGACATGTGGGGAGGGCCCTGTTTAACCTTTCTAAAGTATTATGATTAAGACCAACAGAGGACGGCGTGGCGTCCAGTCACATATGACACATGACTCGATCTCCCCTTATTTCTAAGGGGCATTATGTTTGGCAGGGATGGGTGGGGAAGGGGGGAAGGAGGGTGAGGGAGATGGGGAAGCTAATACAGGAATACAGTCTATAAGGAAGCTGATGCATCAAGGTGGGAAGGGGATGCAGAATAAGGACACGATGCAACAAATAATTGAGAAACCTTACATTACACTTCCCTGGGACATAGAGGAACAGCTTATATACGGTGGGGTTAGGCTGGGAGCCCCACTGTCTGATGGATTTAGACCGATTATGGAAAATAAGTGGGCCAAGTCTCCTTAAGGAGAAATGAGCATTCAGATATTTTCTTGGAATGTCAATGGGTTAAATTCCCCGATCAAAAGGAAAAAAATATTACATCACTTGAGGAAAAAGGGGGCCTCCATAGCCTGTCTCCAAGAGACACACCTGTCAGACAGAGAGCTCTAAATTACGTGATTGGGTGGGTGCTTGTTACTATGAGGCGGCCATGGGTAGACTAGCGGGGGTGGCAATTCTCATCCATAAAACCCTGAATTTCACTGTAACTCATACCATCACAGACCCAGAGGGCTGATATGTTTTTATTAAAGGGAGGTTACAGAACAAGGAAATTTCAGTCTGCAACATTTATGCTCCAAATGAATATTTTCCTTCTTTCTACCTCCAACTCTTCAATTTATTGGTACAACAAGCCCAAGGACACCTCTTTGTCATGGGTGACTTTAATTGGGTAGCAGACCCCTCAATAGACAAATGCCTTAGGAAACACAGGGGGAAGTCTCTGACAGATAAGGGCCCAAATTATTTATGCCACAAAATGGACCTGTTAGATATCTGGAGAACTTTACACCCAGAAGAGTGTGACTATACACATGTCTCAAAAGCCCATGCCACCCTATCTCAAATAGACTACATTCTGGTCACTAAAGCCTCTTTCTTCATTATCAAAAAGGCAAATATAGGCCAACAAGTGATCTCAGACCATGCCCCCATATGGGTAGAATTCTTCCCGTTTGTAGATTAGCATAAGACCCACTGCTGGTGATTCCCTAGTTTAAGCACTGATTTAGAATTTCAAACATTTTTGAAAGATAAATGGGAAGAATTCATGGTGCACAATAAAGTCCATGAGGATACGCCACAACTACTTTTGGGGAAACTGCAAAAGCGCTCATGCGTGGAGAATAAGCACGTCATCTGCAAACGCCGCTACTTTATTTGTGGATTTTTATATACAGACATTAGTATGGGAACATCACATCAGTTTACATAGAACTAAAAAATAGCAAACAAGCTTTACAGAGAACAATTAACAAAAAATAGCAAACAGATTTTCCATGGAATTATGTACAGCATTATGAGCAGCATAGGAACCATGAAACTATGTACAGCATTATGAGCAGCATGGAGCTATGAAATGGAAAACAACCAACTATGTGGAAATAGCAATAAGTAAAAAAATAAAAAAAGGATGGAATAAGTAAAGGGCTTTGACTATAGCCTATTATGTCAGGTGTGCTGGTAACTTTTCTCAGCAGCGGGTCTATGGACAAAATATAGCAGGGGAGAGACGGGGCAGCCCTTCCTCACTCCCCTCCCGAGTTCTACTGCCAGGGATTTTTCTCCATTAGCCAATATGTAAGAAGTTGGCATGTGGTAAAGTAATGAAATGTATTGTACAATGTTTCCTTGAAAACCGAATCGTTGTAGTACAGAGAATTGATAGTTTCATGGCCCTATCTAACACCACCTCAGAGTCAAACCCTATTGCCAGGGCTGGTGTTTGATTGGCCTGACATATGGTGATTACAGAGAGGAGCTTGATTTATTTGTGAGCTTGCCGATCTGCCTTTAACAAAACCTACTTGGTTTATGGATATAAGGGATGCCAGGATCGCGCTAAGTCTATTAGCTAACACTTTTGCTAAGATTTTATATCACAGTTTAAGAGCGAGATCGGTCGATAGGAAGCCGGGTTTGTCAAGTCTTTCCCCTGCCTTGGGAAGGACTGTAATATGGGCTGTATTGAAGTCTTTCGGAAATTTGCCTTCCTTCAGTGCACTTGTGAAAAATACCGTTAATAAAGGTGTCAGGTTGGTGTTTAGGAGTTTATAGAAATCATACGATAGGCCATCAGGGCCAGGGGATTTTCCAGATTTGGCTTCTACAATGACCTGGGACACTTCTATTTTTTGGATGGGCTTGTTCAAATAGTTTATCTGAGCATCCAAGATCTGGGGTAGGGGGGAGATAGTTTCTTTGACTATCTTCCTCCTGTCGGTCTCCTGGTGTATCGTCTGTGTATAAAGTTTCATAAAATGCTTGGAATACAGCACAAATCTCTGCCCTGGATTCTACTTCTTTCCCTAATGTGTTCTCATTTTGGTGATAATTGCCTTACTTCTAGCTGTCTGTACTGCATTGGCAAGGAATTTACTTGCTTTGTTACCATTTTATAAAAATTAAATTCAGAGACCTGCAATGATTGTTGGGCTTGGTAATGGAGCAAAGAATTAAGGCTTTCCAAGGCTGCAAAGTATATTTGCTTATTGCCAGAAGGTTGGTTTTCGTATGAGTTCGCGTTTAGCGGCCCTAACCTTGTCTTCCAGCTTCAAGATCATACTGTTGGTGAGTTTCTCTTTTGTTCAGAAACGCAATTATTCCTTTTTACAGACTCTTAAAGTCACTGCCCCCCCCCCCCCCCCGTGCTCTGAATCCAGGAAACATTTGGAAAATTTGTGGGACTTAAAATCAACCAAGACAAGTTGGAGGCCCTGGATGTTGGAGGTAGAGCACAGAACCCTTGGCCGGGGATCTTTCCCCTGAAATGGGTGAAGGGGGCAGAGCACAGAACCCTTGGCCGGGGATCTTTCCCCTGAAATGGGTGAAGGGGGCAATGAGGTTATCTGGGGGTGCACAATTCCAGTGGCTGTATCCCACCTGTATGAAGTAAATGTACAACCTTTGTTGAAAGCCACTGACTCTATACTTAAGCAATGGCGATCGCTCTCTGTATCGCTCTGGGGGAAGGTTCAGCTCCTCCAGATGATGGTCATCCCTAAATTGTTATATCTTTCAAATGGCGCCCCAATTTGGCTTTCCAAAAGAGACCATAAAGAACTTGACAAATTATTCAGCCTCTTCCTTTGGTCTGGGAACAAATCTAGAGTATAGTTTCGAACACTTACTAGGCTCCTGGCCCGGGGGGAATAGACTGTCCAAATTTACAAGTGTACAGTTTGGCTACCATGCTGCGATAGGTCTGAGACTTTGTCTTGGATTCAGCGAATTATCTCCCCTATGCCCATCTCCGCAGCTAGTATGAGATGTCAGATGTCTTTTATATTACTTGACATTGAATCCAATCCCTTCTGCAGATCACATTTAACTTTGACAGTTACGCCTTATTTTATGATTTGGATACTCAGAGACTTTACAATTTTCTCAATGTTAATTTTTGAATCTAGTTTTCCCTGTTTCCAAGTTCTATAACCTTGTTATATGTACCGCCTCTTGGCATAATTTTATGTTTCAATGTAAACCGATGTGATCTGTATTTTAATACAGGAACACCGGTATATAAAATCTAAAAATAAATAAAATAAAATAAATGTCATCCATGAATTCCCTGCTTTTAGGAAAACTTAAGACTGCCACAGCGTTTAAGATCACATACCCTTATCACATCCTGCAGACAGGTGTGGAGATTTCTATGCAAGCTAGTGAAACATCAGACATGCACGCCGACCATACTATCACTGAGCCAAAATCAATCATTCCCCCCCAGGCCTGGGAATGGAAAATGAAAGGCCTGGTATACCTTTATCAGCTATACTCTCTGGACACACCATTTCTCTACTTTCCACGACTTTCAGGAGAAATTTCACAATCCTAAACCACTTCTATGGATACCTACAATATGTTGAGACATCTGGTACAACTCTTATTGAACCGAATTCTTCTATAGCCTTACGGAACATTATTCTTGCTGTTCCCAAAAATGAATTGAAACATCTGTAGCTTTTATCTGTAAAAAGCTAGTACAGACAATTCAAGATACAGACCTACAATCACTCTATCAGAAATGGGTGGCCTGGTTGGAGTTTCAACTGCCTTTCCCAGTGTTTCAAAAACACTTTTCAGACATTCCCAAGATCTCCGAAAACATTGCCCTGAGGGAAACTCAGTTAAAGTTCCTTTGGAGGTTTTATTGGACACCTACTAGAGCATTCAAAGCATCCCAATCACAGACAGATAGGTGCCCAAAATGTGATAAGGCAGCAGGCGATTACACACATGTTCTGGACTTGCCCCTATATTAAAACATTTTGGCAAGTGGTCCATACCCAAAGCCCAAAAGATCCTTCAACGGACGCTGCCATCAGATCCGAATACATGGATCAGAAGCCCGCCCAGGGGAGTGGAGAAGCTTGGAGAGAGTCTGCTTGATCTGTCTGTTTTGATTCTTTGTGAAAATTGGAAGAATGGCACAAGTTTTTCTACTTGGTATTGTTTCTCATATTTTATTCCCTTCATTACGGGGAAGTTTCTAGCAGACTTTATGGTTCAATGTTTATTGGCGTTTTCTGCTTGGGTACAGATTAATACTGAAGAGATGCAGGTGGCACACTGAGTTAAGAGGCGGTGTCTGCAAAACTCTTGCTGGAAGGGGAGGCAAAACCCAGGAGTCTGGACTGATCTATGGTACTACAGGAACGAAAATTAGTAGATAACCAATTTTTCTATTTGTAATATCTGAGCCCATATGAAACACCAAACAAATCATCAACTATTGACTGCAAAAACTTCATCCCTCCTGCCTCAGTCTGATGCACATTGTCTACACTGACAAAATCATTATACAGACATGGCAAAAGCACATAATTGGAAATTAGATTGCTTGTGTTATCTACAGCACTGCCAATGACCATGCATGGTTCTTTTTAACTTGAAGAGCCATAGTAATAAACAATGTGTTACTTTCTCTTCCTGCTGCCTGCCAATGTATACCTGCTGTACTTGAGGGAAGAGGCTACATGTATATTTTATCAAATAACCATAATTGAGAACAATCCTAGGGCTCTGTTTGAATGAAAAGATGGATAAAACTAAAAATATTTTCCCCCTACTTAAGGATACATTTTAAAAGCTCTGTGGTTGTGAAAGCCGGGAGATAAGTGCGTGCCGTATGGATTTTCCACGCCTGCAGCCATGCACATAACTCCTAGTATGCGCAGAAGAAATGGTGATAGAAAAAGCGGAGGTCTGGGGGCAAGGGCAGGCCGGGACAGCACCATGTTTGAAGACGCTGAATAGCAGCGTTTGCCGTTTTGTGCGGTGCGAGATTTTATACCAGCAAAAGAAGTTGAGCAAGAATGCTGGATTCAGAAAACGTTTGGCACTGTTTAAAAAAATGTCTGATTTGAAGACGCCAGACAATTGCTGCTGTAGAGCGGTATTTGGGGAGACGTTGGGCAACAACCTTCTTCATGCCTACAATGTTACGAAACAGTGATTTATGAGATGTCGAGCAGCGGCTATTGCCGTGTTCCATCGAGGCCAAGTATATGTTTTGTGTGAGAGTGAGCGAAAGTTTGAACTGTGACTAACATTGCTATATGATTCATCTTTCAAAGACAGTGTCTCTCTGGAAATATCTCCTGTTAATATAGCAGTGATTTAGAGGACATTGCACAATTTTTTGTGTAGAAAAAGTATCTGGAAAACCAATAAGCTATAATAGCAGTATTTTAAATTGATAAATGTGAAAGAAATATCAATGGCTAGGTACATGTGAAGTATCCTGATGCAGCTATTTAAAATTCTGCTTTTTGGAACAGTATATTAAGAGAGATTCCATTTAAAGGATCTCATGTACAAAATTAAGTGTCTTCACAATTTTTGTAAAAGTACTCAGCTATATTGAATCTCTTGTGAGATTTTCTTAATCTTTTATATTAGTGTGTCTTAGTTTTGAGCACTGTTTAGAACATTTCATAACAAATATTTGGCAGTGCCTCATTTTTTTTCAGTATATTTCAGAGGTATTTTAGTCAGAAATTTAGACAATTGTGTGGGGGTGTTTTTCTTTATTACTTATTTTCATATTATTCTACCCCATTGGTCTACTTTGGTATTTGGGTTGGGACAGTGCCATTAGGCACTCTCCCACTGTAGCACGTGCCAGGATTCCACTGGCCCGCGCAACCTGCTGCTGCTCTGGAGAATGGATAAATTGCAAAACAAAAAATCAGTGTAGTTAGCAGGATTTTAGGGATCGGGGTTAGTAGTGGAAAAGGGGAGGCAGGTTAGGTAGGGAGTTTAGGAAGTTCCTTCCCAGTCTGCTCCTTTATTCGAGTGGACTGGGAGGGAACTGGGATTAGGGCCTATTGTGTTGCTGCATGCATGTTATAAAATCCCCTCCCTTATGTGCTCAATCCGGCACATGTGCGCACTGATATAAAATCAGGTGCGCATTTCTGCGTGGGTAGCGGATTTTATAATATGCGCACATTGACGTGCGCATGTTATAAAATTGTTGCTCCCGTGTGTGTGCACTGGGAACCGTGTGCACATGGACGCCCGTGCGCAGGTCTTTAAATTTACCTTTTAGTCATTTAAAGACCTCTCATAAAGAGAATCTCCTGTCTTATATTTACTGTATAATTTTATTTATTCTCTGTTCAATATTGTACACTTTTAGTGTAAGTTTTTTTTTTTATTGTAAGTATCTGGTTACTTTTTTTGGCATATCTTCGCTGTAGGCTAATAAAGGGGATTCAGCTTTAGCCCTCCGTCAACTGCAAGAAAAAGAAAAGCTGCTTTCAGCAATAAAGGAAGATGCTGCAGTTTCAAAGGAGCAGTGCAAGCAGTTAACGCAGGTAAAGTAGCGCACAGAAGAAAAAAACTCTCTCTCTCAGAAATCTGCTTAAACCAAACACAACACTTAGGGCCTGCTTTTTGGCCTTATAGTAACATATTGACCTATCCTGTCTGCTCAGTTATGTTTCTTAGGTTTGGGGTAATGGAGCATATAAACTTTCTTATTCAACCTATCGCCAGTTCCCTGCCCGTGTTAACGCTGCCTCATCACCCAAACCCTTTCCCATCACTTCTTTCCCAATTGGTCCCAAATATGTCAAAAACCCATTAAAGTGCTAGCCTCTATCTCCTCCACTGGATTTGTTGTGTTTTACTATGATTACTACAAGGTCCACACTAAATTCAACATCTAGGTCCTCTTCCCTATCTTATTACCAAGTTTTCTAATCTACCGATTTTCAAAAACTAGTGAAGTCCTTGTCCAAAACATTCAACTTCTCCATGCCATTGAAGTTTTTTGTTTGTTTTTTTTAACCATGCAGATTACTTTTATGCTGCCTTGAAAGCCTGATAGAGCCATACCATTGCTGTTAAAATTGTAACCACCACTCCATGCAGGTTATCTGTTGGGATGGTCATGTTTCCCCTAACTTTCCATTTTTTTTTATAAATAAGGATCCTCTCTGCTTACCTCATAACTTTCAAGTTCATTACTCTTAGCTTCTTCCACCTTTTGTGGGACGTTTTCCAGGCATTCACGACTTTGAACAAATATATCCTGATGTTCCGGAGTCTCTTCCCTTGGAGTTTCATATCATGATCCCTTATTCTAAAACTTCCTTTCCATTGAAAGGTTTTCTTGTGCATTAATACTTTTCAGGTATGTATGTATCTCTCACATCTCCTCTGCTCCTCTCCTCTAGGGCAGGGGTGGTCAATGCCGGTCCTCAAGAGCCACAAACAGGCCAAGTTTTCAAGATATCCACAAGGAATATGCATGAAAGAGAGTGCATGCATTGTCTCTATTATATGCAAATCTATCTCATGCATATTCCTTGTGGATATCTTGAAAATTTGGCCTGTTTGTGGCTCTTGAGAATTGGAGTTGACCACCCCTGCCGTAGGGTATACATATTAGGTTCTAAAGGCTCATCTCATGGTTTGGTGCAGACACCACACCTTTTTTGATTTTCTGTCTAGACCAGGGGTCAGGAACCTTTTTGGCTGAGAGAGCCATAAACGCCACATATTTTAAAATGTAATTCCATGAGAGCCATACAATATGTTTAAAACTAAATACAAGTAAATGTGTGCATTTTATGTAAGATCACACTTTTAAAGTACAATAAGTCTCTGAAAATATTACACCAGGCCTTAAGACACCAATACATCTCCTATTAGGAAAACGGACCAAGTCAGGCTGCTATAGAGTCCTACACAGAAACTACACACCAGCAGAAAACCTCACCTGAATCACGTGCTGTCCCTCACCTAACATAGAATAAAGAGACTAAAACGCATAACAAGAAGCATGCAGACAAAAACTGAATTGGAAACTGCAACAAGCCAGAGTCTCTGTATGCAGTGTAACAAAGGAAAAAAGAAACATCACACATCCTTATAAAACAAATCAAGAAATATAAAATCATCAGCAGTAAAACTGTACTAACAAAAAGAACATATTTCGAAACAGCTGATGAGTGGAATATCCAATAATTAAAAACTCATATAAAACATTTCCAGATACCAACAAAATATTTCAAAATAGCAGACACAAAGATCCAGTAATGAAAAATAATAAGGATACAAAATTTTTTTTGCTCTGCATACCTGGGAACGTTTGATATCCAGGTGTCCTGAGATTGTTCTGAATTAGCAGGAGGTGGGGTGGTTTGCTTGGAACTTTCTCCTCTCTCAGTCACATACCAGCGCTCTCTCTCACACTGGCTCTCAATGACACACCTATACACACATGCTCTCAGTCACTCACATATACAAATGTTTTTTCTCTCTCACTTATATAGGCTCTTAATTACACATTTACACACATGCTGTCTATCTTTTCACGCTTACACACACACAGGCTTTCAATCACATAAATACATGCTGTCTTTTTCTCTCACACACAGACTCTCATTCACATGCTTACAAACATGTCCTCTCTTTCTCTCATTTACACACAGGCTCTCAATCACATACTCACATGCTCCCTCACCTAAATCAGCTCTCAATCACACAGACACACATGGTCTCTCTCTCTCATTTAAACACAGGCTCTCAATCACATACTCACATGCTCCATCACCTAAACCAGCTGTCAATCAGACACAGACATACATGATCTCTCTCTTACTTATACACACAGGCTCTTAATCATACATACACATGATCTCTCTCACACACAAAGGATCTCAATCATACACACATACTCTTTCAAACAAACAGGTTTTCAATTACAAACTTACACATACAGGTTCCCAATGGTAAACTTACATTCATGCTCTCTCTCTCACAGTCAGGATCTCAATCACAGACATACTCTCTTTCACATATACAGGCTCTCAATCATTCACATACATGCAATCTCTCACTCACACACATGCTTGCTCGCTCATTCATTCACTCTCTCTCTCTCCCCCCCCCCGGGAACTCGCGGCAGCAGCAGCCACCTCCCAACGCTAACCTCCTTCATTTTCAGCCCTCGCGGAGGCGAAGGCGGAGTCCCATCGGCCGCGGTTGAAGATTTTCATTTTCCTCCGAGCCGCGCTGCAGTCTTCTTCCCGTCGGACACTAGGGTGCCTGCGCGGGTCCGATGCTCTCCACTTCCTCTTCCGGGCCGCGGGGGGGGGGGGGGGAGGAGAAGAGAGCACGCCGACTGGAGTCATCCGGGTGCCTGCGCGGGAGTCATCGGGTGTCAGCCGGGTGCCTGCGCGGGAAGACCCGCGCAGGCACCCGATGACTCCAGCGCTGGCACCCGGCTGACACCCGATGACTCCCGCGCAGGCACCCGGATGACTCCAGTCGGCGTGCTCTCTTCTCCTCCCCCCCGCGGCCCGGAAGAGGAAGTGGTGAGCATCGGGTGCCTGCGTGGAAGAAGAGACCACGCTAGTGTGGTCTCTTCTTCCCGCGCAGGCACCCGATGCTCTCCACTTCCTCTTCCGGGCCGCGGGGGGGGGGGGGAGGAGAAGAGAGCACGCAGGTGCCGCTGACTCCAGCTGTCCTGCCGCGTTCCGCCCGGGCTGACAGCATTTTAAGCCCGGGCGGCGGAGGACCGGGGAGCAGCTGGGTCAGCGGGGAACCGCGAAGTATGGCGACACTTGTCTGCGAGCCAGATGCAGCCCTCAAAAGAGCCATATCTGGCTCGCGAGCCATGGGTTCCCGACCCCTGGTCTAGACCTTACTTATAGCTACAGAATGGGAGAAAAGCTTTAGTAAATCAGGTGCTTTATCTTTTCAGTTAGAGGCACTTGCTCATACCTGTCGCACTGTATTTGTATTAATTTCGTCTCTTCATTGGAAGCTCAAGGTGAGTTACATTCAGGTTCAGTAGGGGTCAGCAGCTCCTACATGCATGCCACAATGTAATAATGTTCTCGTTCTGCTCAGTACACTGTTCAGTGTGCTGTTTTTTTTTTTTTCTCTGTTGCCATGAGCTTTTTGAAAACTTGCTGGGCTGACTCTGCTTATTTCACTATTTATGAGATCAACACAGCTGGCTTGAGATTTTGAAAAATTCTTGCAGTGCTGGCACAGAAATTATACAGTGTTCAGAGCAGAGGGGCAGACTCTGTGCTGCAGTATTGTGCACCTCAGCTTCTCAGAAGGCAGCAGTCTGTTGGGAGGGAAGAGGAAGATAGAGAAGGGTTATGTATCTGGACTTGTCTGGCATTCCAATAGATTTTGTACATTTTGGCACGCTGCTGACCTCTGGTTCTAGTTCCTCTTCTCTTGGCATAGGTATAGTGGTATAATGGAATCCTTGTGCTCTCTTGACTTAAGCAATTGTAGAAGGCATGTCAGACAGGTTCTGCTTTGCCTTTCATGATAGCACTGCCTCATTCTTCTCTGCTCCACGAAACATCTATAGGGATTTGAAAAATCCTCCAGGACTTAATAGGAATGAAATGTATTCATCTTCTTCCCCTCAATTAGTTTTGAAAAGGGAAGTGACAAGACTACATGATGAGTCTTTTTTTTTTTTTTTTTTCTCTTGGCAAGTGCATACCTCCAGCCAATTTGGGTGCAGTCCTCCCTCTCTCCTCTACCCCTGCTCTAAACCTTTTTTTTCTCTTCTCTGGACCTGCTCCTCCATCCCTCTGGGCCCCAATATACCACTGCCAATTCCCCCTCTCATAGCTATCCCACCAGGTGAGAAAATCCACTTGTCCCTATTAAGTGGTGATTTACATTTTCAAAACTCTGGTTATCTTAATGATTATATTAATACTTTGTAGAAAGTTTTTACACTTGTTTTTAATGCATATTTAAATAGAACTGGTTTAAAAAGTGGAAAAAAAATATTAAAAACAAGTTAAATGTAAACATTTTTCTGAGTTTTATGTTAGTGGTCTAGGATTTTTTGATATAACTTGTATTTAGGAACACATGACCATATATATTTTGCCATATATGCTTTTGCGGTATATATGATTGTAAATATCAATACAAATTCTGCACCATCTCCTGTAATGCATCTGACTTGTGCTGCGCTGGCAAAGATGGTGGCACATATCTGCAGTGTACTGCAGCACTTTGTTTATCAATCTGTTAGCCTACATCAATAAAGCTTGTTTAAAATATTATAAAATTCTGAATAAAGAATGTATTCTGATATGCTTTCTAAGGAGCTCTTAGCAGAGAAGCAAAAAGGCAGTCTGCTTGAGGCCAAGGTGAGAGAACGGATCAGCTCACTAGAAAAAGAACATGCAACTTTTCAAAACAAGATGCATACCAGCTACCAAGACACTCAACAAATGCAGCTGAAGGTACTGTAAATTTTTTTTTTAGTAGTAGTGTATAGTCCTGTGAGTTTCATTGATTTACCCTGTTTTAGTCTGTAATATGCTAGCAACTTTTGTGAACGAATTGAACTGTTTCAGTATTACTTTTCTTTGTTATGAAATGCTAATTAAAAATAATTACGGAGGTCAGACTTTTGGATGTACTCTGCATGAGGACTAACTGGTCTGATGTAGCCAAGTTTAGCATGAACAGCCACTTCCTTTCCTTAAGGAAATGGCATCACTTCTTGTTTAGCGCAGTTTCTCCTATGTATGACACACTGGGTGGAGTGCATGATTGTTTTTCTAGAAAATGTGCTTATGTGGGAAGCCTCTTGTGTTGTCATTTGTTTTTCTTTTAAGGAGCGATACAACCTAGACTAGTGGTCTTCAACTTGGTCTGGTTTTTAGGATATACATCATCAATATTCATGAGAGAGGGGTGCATGTACTGCCTCCATTGTATGCAAATATATTTCACACATTTATTGTAGATACTTTGAAAACCAGATTTGTTAGAGGATCCCCAAGCACCTGATTGAGGCTTACTGATCTGTTTTACTGCTTATGATGCTAGTAACAGCTGCTTAGGTAGTTTGTCTGGCACAATGTATGGTTTTTTTGTGTTAATTTTGTTTCTTGGAAATTAAATTTTATATTCCTGAACATACCTAGATCAGTCCAGACAAGTGGGTTTATGCATCCCTACCAGCAGATGGAGGCAGAGAAGGAAAACTGAGGCACTGCTGCATAAGCTAGAGTGCCACCTGCATTCCCTCAGTATTTCTCTGTCTCCAGCAGACAGCAGAGCTGCAAACCTGCAGTTCTGACTGATTTGTGAGACTTTGAAATTTGGCATTTTGGATTCAGTGCTCTGAGGTGCTAGGTTCCTTTGGGCCATCCCTCAGATTGAGCTGGGCGACCGAGTGGTTGGATAACCCTGGCTGTTGTGGCCTGCTATCTCTGGGGAATTTGATAGCCAGGGGAATGGCTCCTTCTTGGTATCCCGAAGTCCCCTCCTGTCCACCACTGGCTCGATTCGGGGAAGTATTCCTTTTTTATTTTCTTGTTCTCTGAATTAAGCTTGTTTAAAAAAAAATAGGAGAAACAAGTTTGAAGGAGCCAGGAGATTTGGCCTATCATATGGTGCTGGGGCAGTTGGCCAGCAGGATCTTGGCCGATAGGAGGGAGATAGCAAGAGAGACTGTGTAAAATTAGTTTTCCCTGGTGGGGAGAACCTGTGGCAAGCACCACGAGTGTTGTGCGGTATTCGGACCATTTGCCATTTTTTCCCGTGTGCTGGAGTTGTTGGCGCGGGTGCGTATGGCCTGCGGGTGTGTATGGGCCTGCCTTGTGGCAGTGTGCTAGGGCCGACTGAATTCATGGGCTTCATGGTAGACAAGCCTCACGTGGAGGCTTGCAAGGCCTGCGAGCTCTGGTCTGTTTGCTTGAATTCTTGCTCCCTCTGTACAGGCTGTGTCGGGAGTGGCGGGATCTTCCCTTAAGACTTCTAAGTTCAGGAGGGCTTCCTGATCCATGGGAACTGAGGCAGGGGCTAAAGGGGAGGGTCTCCGTTGCTGCTGTTCCTGAGACGGATTGCAGATGAGGGGCCCCAGCTGATCGGGAACACGGGGGCTTCCCTCCCCCACTCTCTCTTGCGGGGCAGGAACCAGAGGAAGGTCAGGAGGGAGTGGATTCGGAGTCCAGTCTCCCTGAGCCAAGGGTTTGAAGGCCTATGGAGATTTCCCCCCAAATTTGTCCTGATGATGTACAAGGCCTTTCTGGCTAGAAAGAGTGCAGGGGAGAGGAGATCCAATGATAGAAGGCCAGGGCTGTCCAAGAGTCCTAGGCTGGCTTTGGCAAGCGGTTCTGGGTGTGTGCTGAAGCCCTTGGGGTTATGTGGCGTTTGTGCAGAGGGTGACTCTAGGGATCTGGGCGACTCGGACAAGATGCAGGAGGATGCTATGTCTCAACAGGGAGTGGACCCAGATGGGGGCAGGTTGTCCTGTTTTTACGAGGAAATGGGTCAAGATTACCTCAGACTGGTGTATGCTGGATGTTATAAGAGATGGTTACGCCTTAGAATTTTTGTGTCCGCTCAGGGAAGCCTTACTGCAGTCCCACTGCTCTTTTCAAAACAAATAGGAAGAGGTAGAGGGGACTCTTCAAAGGTTAATAAGCTTGGCGGCCATAATTCCAGTGCTGCTAAGCACACAGGGGTACCAAAGAAGGGGAGGGCGCCTTCTGCCCTATCTTGGATTTGCAGAAGGTAAATTTAAGCTTGTGGGTGCCGCGTTTCTGGATGGAGACATTGCGTATGGTGATTGCGGCAGTCCACAAAGGAGAATTCCTCACGTCTTTGGCTCTAATTAAAGCTTATCTGCATATTCCCATTTGAAAGGACCATCAGAAGTTTCTGCAGTTCGAGGTATTGGGCCAGCACGTCCAGTTTCGTGCTCTTCCCTTCGGGTTGGCCATGGCTCCCTGGACCTTCACAAAAGTGGTGGTGGCGACAGCCTTCTAATGAGAAGGTATTCTGGTCCATCCATATCTAGATGATTGGCTTATCTGGGCAAAGACTAAGCAGGAGTGCAGTCTATCTGCGCAACGAGTGATGAACACCCTCTGCTCTCTGGGTTGGGTCATCAATGTGGCAAAGTCACCTGGTACAGTCTCAATCATTGTAACATCTAGGAGCCTGCTTCGATACCCAGGAGGGCAGAGTGCACCTGACAGCTGACAGATTGTTGAAGTTGCAGGCGCTGGTGACATGGCTGGTTGCGTCTGCCAGGGTCTGGGATTACTTACAGGTCCTGGGATCCATGGCCTCGTCTACAGGGTGGCTCATGGAAAAGTGGCCCGCCTCCAATACTAGTGCCAGGAGGCAGGCTACTTTTTCTTGGACCACCCTTTGCTCACATGTGGCTGCTGCAGAAGGCGCTGTTCTCCAGATGGAGTCAGATGACTGAGCAGTTTTATCTATCATTGCTTCTTATAGCAGAATCCAGGTCCAGTCTTTCGTGGTGGCTGTCGAGCAGCAACCTGGAAAAAGGGAGTGGACCTGGAGGTTCCCTCAAGGGCTGGGGGAGAAGTGTGCCTGGATCGTTCTGCCCAGGGCTTTTGGTCAGTGGCAGAGATGTCCTGGTCCATCAATTGTCTGGAGATGAGGGCGGTGCGCAGAGCCCTAGAAGAGTTTCTGCCTTTGGTTCAGGGTCCCATGGTTTGAGTGTTTTTGGACCATGTGACAATGGTGGCATACATCAACCAACAAAGAGTCATGCGGTGGCTCGGGAAACTCAGCTATTGTTTGTGTGGGTGGAGCATTACCTCGAAGGAATTACATAGCAGGCGTAAAGGATTTGCAGGCAGACTTCCTCAGCAGGCAGCAACTAGATCCCGGGGAGTGAGAGCTGTCCCCAGAAGCCTGGAATCACATTTGTGCCAGAGTGGGGGTTTCCACCTCTGGATCTCATAGCAACGCGAGCCAATGCAAAGAGAAGATTCTTCAGTCACAGAAGGTAAGCCGGTTCAGTAGGACCTGATGCCCTAGTGTGCCCGTGGCCGAGGGGGGACCCTTCTGTATGTTTTCTTCATGGCCACTCATAGGTCGAGTGTTACGGTGCATAGAAACACATCCAGGGACAGTAGTGCTGGTGGTGCCTGAATGGCTGCAGCGTCCATGGTTAGCAGATCTGGTGTATCTGGTGGTGGATGAAACTCTTGGGCTGGCTCATCTGCTGGGATTATTGTGGCAGGGGCCCATATTTTCAGTTCAGGAGGATCACTTTTGTCTTACGGCTTGACTTTTGAGAGGCGGCGCTTGCGCATGAAGGATATTAAGAAGCCTGCCTGCTAGTGAGGCAAACTAAGCAGAATATGAGGCACAAAGAATGCATTTCTAACGTCCATGTACTCCAGAGAGGAGTACATCTTTCCAGACTTGTTGGACAGACATAATTATTATCCAAAGGCCATGTACATCAGTTTTTGCATGGTGCAGCTCTAATATCTATAACATACCCAGACCTTCTTGCTTTGGATAATAGGAAACTAGTTCATTCCTAGCACAGTTTGAACAGATTTTCAGAACAAATTGTAGCTGTCCTCGAGCTCAGAATCTTTTTAACTGTCATTCCTTTCAAGTGACACTTGCTGTTATGTTTTCCTCTCATTGCATTGTCATCCACTTAAAGAAATGTATGTCATGGTCTTCTATTCTCATCTTTGTAACCTGTGATTGATGTCTCTAGTAGGACAGAGCTTGGTCATTATGACTTTCTCAGCATGACAGAAATGTACTACTCTAAAATTAGTGTGTGATAGCTGCTGCTTAAAGATGGGCTTGCCAGCATCTTTTTTTTTTTTTTTTTAAAGTAAGGTTCAGTTTAGAAACCTAATTAGCCTCACAGCAGTACATAAAGGCATGACAAATGCTGCAGTAATTTGAGACAGATGACATGGTTGCTGCTGTCATTCCTCTGCTGTAAATGTGCCTCGATGCACCTGTTGGTCATGATCTGCAAAGGCACTGTCTTGGTCTGATGTGACAGATTCAAGATATAACCACACCTCCCTTCTCTAGTAACGTTTGTTACTATTGTGAAAGTATTTCCACTTTAGGATAATTAAAAAAAAATTTTTTGGCACATAAGTCGTAATTTATGCTGGGAAAACAGTGCACATAAACTATTTTCTGTGCATAAAATATGAATTATGCACACAGTGTGTTCGGCTCAGAAAGCATTTTTTTGTGCACATAAAGCATATTTTATGCATGGACAGCATGTTTTTTTGTGCACAAATCTTGTTCCTGAGCATAAGAGTACAGGTCCTGGCACCAGAACTCCAGTTTCTGCCTGTAGACTAACAGCCCTGGAAATTTTATTCCACTTTGTTCTAGGAATTGTTTCCAGCAATAAGAGAACAGGAGGTAAGTCAGTATGCCTGTTTGCCTTGGGAAGCAATAGCCTAACACATTTTAGGAAATAGTTTTTGAGGGGTCATTTGGTCTAAAGTATTGGTCACACATTTCTTGTTTGATTTATATGTGAGAACTTTGGCTCTTTTTTTTTTTTTTTTTTTGTATCTCAAGTAATAGAAAATGCCTTCATTAGCATGGAATTTCCATGCAAGGGTGCTAATTTAAATGCACATTGTTGTGCTCTCAAAACTCCTTGCTGCATCAGTAGTAGGTTTGTGTGTAAAAATTGTGCATGCAACTGAGTTAAACTGTGTGCTGTGCAGCGTGCACTTTGTTGCATTCGCCCCAAAGACAGGTAAAATAAAGACAAATTGGAAATCATTTCCTACCTAAAACTGGATTGCCTTTGAGGCACCCAAGAGAGATTGTTCTGTAGTAATTGTTCATTGTGTTCATGTTAATCATATTTTCAACATTTTTAATTAAAATAATTGTGAGATCTGTATCTTCAGTTCAAACAACTTCGTGAGCAGTTGGAGAGCCAAATCGCACACCTGAAACAGGAAAATGGTATTCTTCGAGATGCTGTTAGCTCAGCTACGAACCAGATGGAAAGCAAGTACGTAGTTTACAGCTTCTTGTTTATATGTGGGGACAAGATAGGGCAAATGAAGGTGTGGAGAGCTTTTATGTGCTAGATATCACTAGTATAAGCAGGATTTGTCATTCCCTTTGCAATTTCTGAAAACCAAAATGCTCAAATATATATATTTTTTATTTTGCTTTTTGTTTTTATAAAATATTGCTTCAGACACATCACAATACAGTAGCAGATTTCATGCAATGTCCTGGCTTTATAAGACGAGGTCAGGAGTATAATTTAGTAGGTGGTACTATTTTTCAAACTCAGAACTATCAGTAAGTTGACCTTCTTACAATGACGTGTACCCTTTGCATGTTCTTTTTTTAATTTTATTTTTACAATTAAACACGAGCAGCCGTCCTTGAGCAGAATCAGTAAATCAGGTCACATTCAGAGATCAGGGTTATCAAAATATTTGAAATGCAAGTTGTAAATAAAGCCCACGTGAAAAAGGAATTGCAGGAGAAAAGTAGTATATTTGGCAGGGAATCTCACTCTTCCTGTTTGCTACTGTGCTTTAGACATTTTCATGCTGTCTTGAATCTGTGTGGATTATAATTCGTAGGAAATTTAGTGCTGTCCAGAAGTAAAATGTTTTGATTTAATATTTAAATTGATGTGCCATAAATTTTTAGTGTTTGCATTTGGTACCTGGCTGATAGCACAGATCAGCTAAGCCACTTTATCTTTTACTTTGTTTTTGTTTTAGGCAGTCATCTGAGCTTAATAAACTGCGCCAGGATTGTGCCCGGCTCATGAGTGAACTTACCGAAAAGAACAATAAGCTAGCTCAGGAAGAGCTGCAAAAGAAGACTACAGAACAAGCCATTGCGCAGTTAAAGGTAACATCTGTGTACTTTTGAGCTGTGCAAAACTTATTTAGTACAAGTTGGCAAAACTGTGTCCCATTACTTCTGGTTCTTGGTGGGTTACAAGGTGGAACCTCTTCAAGAAAAGTCAAAGTAAAAAGCAGAAAAATCAAACCATAGGTTATTTCATCTGAAAACTTGCTTGACAGCATTTGTGGTATTAAAACTGAGAGCGAAATAATTGAAAAGTATGATCTAGGGGGCTCTATCGTTTTACAAAAAAAATAGAGAAACAAAAAAGAACAGCACTTTAAGTGCTTCCTTCTATGGAGTATATCAATGAAGAAAGCAGGCCAAAGTGTGTCTGGAAACATGTGGCACAGCTCAGTAAAGTCCAATAAAACTTGCCCTGTGGTAAAAGTCCAGTGATTTGTTTTCTTGGTCACAATCAAAAAGGTCAACAAACAAGCTGTAGATAACTGTTTAGTAGATCAGGGTAGGCAATATCTGTCCCAGAGTACCATAACCAGGTCTGATTGTCAGGATAACCACAATGAATGTGCAGGAGATATATGTGCATGCACTGCCTCCATTGTATGCAGATATATCTCATGCATATTCATTGTGGATGTCCTGAAAACCAGACCTGTTTATGGCACTCCAGGACTGGAGCTGCCTACCACTGCATTAGACTAACCTAATGGATTTGTGTGTCAGATCTATGCCAAAGCACAGATTTTGACAACCAGTCCCAATTGTATTAAGCTAGTTCAATAAAAAGGTATTCCCTGTACATGCCTGGATCAGTCCAGACTGCTGGGTTATGTCTTCCTTCCAGCAGATGGAACCAGAGAAAAGCTGGGGGGGTGGTCCAGTCCTTTCCCATGGAGACCTCTGGGAAGTCTCATGCCTCAGGTTCCCTGTACGTACCCGGATCAGTCTAGACCGTGTGGCCGCTGCGGAATGCGACGATCAAGGATCTCACTCTCAAGGCTGTGTTCCTGGTGGCCATCTGCTCCGCTCGGCGTATTTCGGAGCTGCAGGCTCTGTCCTGTAGAGAGCCTTATCTCCGGTTCTCCGATTCGGGAGTTTCACTTCGTACTGTGCCCTCCTTCCTTCCGAAGGTGGTGTCCGCGTTCCATGTGAATCAGACGGTGGAACTTCCATCGTTCTCTTCGTCGGAGCCGCGGTCTTTCCGTCTCCTTGACATCAAGCGCACTCTGAGGCTCTACCTGGAGGCTACGAATGATTTCCGGACTTCTGACCATCTCTTCGTCCTTTGGTCCGGTCCCCGGAAGGGATCTCAGGCCTCGAAGACGACCATTGCCAGATGGCTGAAGGCCGGCATTGCCGCCTCCTACATTGGGGTGGGGCGGACTCCCCCACTCGGCATTGTAGCGCATTCTACACGCTCTCAGGCGGCCTCCTGGGCTGAGAGCCGCTCGGTATCTTCGCAGGAAATCTGTAGAGCGGCCACCTGGAAATCGTTGCACACGTTCTCGAGACACTATAGACTACATCTCGCCTCGTCCGTCCATGGACACTTTGGCGAACAGGTTCTACGAGCAGGCCTCGCAGGACCCCACCCGGGTTAGGGAAGCTTGGGTACATCCCACGGTCTGGACTGATCCAGGTACGTACAGGGAAAAGAAAATTATTACTTACCTGCTAATTTTCGTTCCTGTAGTACCATGGATCAGTCCAGACGCCCACCGCATTTGGGTCCTATTCCTGCTCGACGGTATGTGGATGCGGATTCTGTTCCGCTGTGTCTCCTGTTACAGTAGTGCCCTTACTGCTGTTCTTTGTTTTTACGTGTTTCCAGTTTTTGTCACTGCTTGTCACCGTTCTCTTGGAGGTTGACACGCTATGTTCGTGCCCGCCCACCCGTTGGTGGGCGGGCACGGTCCCAGTTTCCTCTGTTAACATTCAGCGGCTTATTGTTGCCGTCTTGTTTCAACTTGATCCAAGCAGGGGGTTTCTATTTACTCGGGCTTTGATATACTCGATACTGAACTCCTGCAGAGGGGGTAGTAGTACTTAAGGTGACGCCCCCTCGAAGCTTTGGGCTGACTCCATCTGCTGGATTGGGGACATAACCACCAGGAACACAGCGGCCACACGGTCTGGACTGATCCATGGTACTACAGGAACGAAAATTAGCAGGTAAGTAATAATTTTCTTTTCCTCTGTCACTTAAGACCCCTGTGAAACTTCATGTCTCAGGTCTCTTGTCACTGGTCTCTTACTGTCGGAGAAGTAAAAGTGTTTACTTTTTATTAATCAGTACCCTGTAGAAGGACCTGCAGCTTACGGGGGAAGGAGCGGAGAGCAGTTTTCTCTCTCTCCCGCTCACAGCAGCCAGGCACAGAAGAACTTGGCCATTCCCACGGCAACTCCTCTCCCTCCTGATGTCTCTGTCGCCATTTAGTATCCACATGTGGAGAGCCGGCCTGCTGCTGCACAAATCGAGCCCGTTTCCTTGCCGGACGGGGGAAGGGATTCTGTAGTACAGTGGTTCTCAACCTTTTTTCTGTCGGGACACACCTGACAGATGGTTCTCACATGCGTGACACACTGACCCAAGATCGTCACAGGGCTAGATGTAAAAGTACAGTTTGCATCCACGGGAACCCTCCTGACCCACAATAATGGATGTAAAGCAGAATTATGACATTCCCCATACAACTCACCCTACAAAAAAGATGTTCTGGTGTCATCTCAGTAACAGCAACTCAAACTCCTTCTACTTCCAGGCTCAATAGCCCTACTTATGAAAAGACAGCAGTTTACCACCAATGCATGTCCTCTTGAGAAAGCACAACAAATAAGACTGATACAAATGCTTACATGCTAGTAAAATATCTCATCTCGGTAACAGACACAGAACAGACCTAACATACTCCCAGGATCTGTAGTAATGCACATAAACTAATCCACACACAGTTACACCTGTATTATGGAATACACTCAAACAGGAGCAACCCTATCTATGAAAAGGTAACACTATAAATATTAAATCAGGCCCTAAAAACCAATACACCTCTTATTAGGAAAACAGAACTAGCAAGCAGCTATAGATCCCCACACAGAAATAATTGTAAAACTATACTAATAAGCAGAATAAATGTTTCTAAACCGCTATGAACAGAATAACATCCAGCAATTAAAAACTCATAAAAACTATTACAAATTCTCCAAACACCAATAAAATATTTCAAAAAAAGCAGACACATCACATAATATTAAATTAAAATGGCAGTCAATCAAGAAAAATAAACTTAAAAAGCCACATTTACTTACCTCCTCCAGCAGCTCTCCTACTCCTCTTCCATGCAGGCTGTAGCACACAGCAGAAGCAGCAGTAGAGGCTAAGCTCTATACTCATGGTCCTCTTCCTTAATGCCCATGTCTCTCACACACACACACCATACCAGTCATGCCCCCATGACCAGTTTGTCTCTCACACACCAATCATCTCCCAAACAGACTTGGACACACACACCAGTCACCTTCCTGATCAGTTTCTCTCATGCCATACACACACACAGGCTTCCCACTCCCGTGTTCTACTTACATATACGGGCTTCTCACTCTCATAATCACTTTCTCTGTTACACACACACACACACACACACACACACACACACACACACACACACACACACAAGTCTCTCACTCCCATGCTTGTTCTCTCCACATGCACAGGCTTCTCATTCCCATAATCACTTTCTTTCTCTCACACACACACACACACACACCAGTCACCTGATCTCTCTCATGCATACACACAGGCTTCCCACTTCCATGTTCTGTCTTACATATACAGGCTTCTCCCTCACATGCTGTCTCACACACACCCAGGTTTCTCACTCCCATGCACAGGCTTCTCATTCCCATAATCACTTTCTCTGTTACACACACACACACACACACACACACACACACACACACACACACACACACACACACGTCTCTCATTTCCATGCTCGCTCTCCACTGCACAGGCTTCTCATTCCCTGAATCACATTCTTTCTCTCATATTCACACACACCAGTCTTTCTCTCATACACACAGTCACCTTACCAACCAGTCTCTCGCTGTCATGCATGCACACACAGGCTTCCCACTCCCATGCTCTCTCACATAATCAGGCTTCTCACGCCCATGCTTTCTTTCACACACATCCACCCCCCCCCCCCCCCCCCCCCCCAACAGCAGGCGTCTTACGCCCATGCTTTCTCACATACCCAGATTTCTCACTTCAATGCTTTTTCTCTCTCACACACACACATCAGTCACCTCCCTGACTAATGTCTCACACTCTCACATACACATCAGTCATCTCCTTGAGCAGTCACTTTCATTGTCTCACATATACACATACATCAGCTCTCTGACCAGTTTCTCTCACTCACGCACATGCTCTCAATCACACGCAGGCTGGCTGCTTCTTTCTCTCACTTGCTTCCTCTTCCCCTCCCCGAGCACATATGGTAGCTGCAGCAGCCTCCTCCAGCCCCCGCAAGCCAAGAAAGTAGAATCCCATCGGCCGCGGGAGGCTCATGCTGCTGTCTCCTTTCCCGATTACCGGCTGCTTCAATTGTTCGGGGGGCCGATGCTGCAGTCCCCACTGCTACTTTATCACGCGGCACTGCTCTTTCTCCTTCCCGCGCACGTGTATCACTTCCTGTTCCGGGTCACGGGGGGGCAGGAAGAAGAAAAGGCCAGCCACAAGTGCCACAGCTTTTTTTATTTATCTATCTATCTATCTATCCATCCCGGCCTTCAAGGTTGAATACCCTATCAGGTCGGTTTACATCGAACAGGGGTAGATCAGTATAACGTAACATAAGGAACAACTTTTTTATGATTGGCGGAGACAAAGCAGAGAAGCCAAAAGTTACATAATAACAAGGACCTTGAACTTGGAAGCTGGTTCAGCTGGAAAAAGAGAAGCCTTACGAGGGTATTAAATTAAATACGTTGTGAAATATCCGAGCCTAGTCTAGAGCTAGTAAGCTTCCCACTGGGCTTGAACGTGTTGATAGCCCGGCGGCAACGGCAGCAGAGAAGAAAGAGCAGCGGGAGAGACCGGGAGCACGCGACAAACCAGCCGGTGCTTGGCGACACACTAGTGTGTCGCGACACACCGGTTGAGAACTGCTGCTGTAGTACATCAATCTCCTCCGGCTTTGTGCCCCATGGGCTCTCCAGATTTGATCCTGGACCCTTAGGCGATACCCCTTCTCCAATTCCAGGGAAAGCCCCTTCTTACTTTACTATTGATTTTGTACTTTTATTACACCTAATTTAAGCCTGTGCCACAGACCTAGAGCCTGCCTCCCCGCCCGATGCGGCCCCTCCCCTAGGGGGGCCTTAAAGAGACAGGTTTTTTCTTCTAAGTTTGTATTTTTAATGCCCAAAGCTTTTTTAGAAGCATAGGGTGAATGACAGGAGGAGGGACCTACACCAGTGAAGGTCACCAGGCCATCAGGGGTGTTTGATCCCTCTAGGAGACAGTCAGGACGGACAGCTGTTAATTCCTCGGGGTCATTAACTCCTCATCCACCGTACCCTGGATCCACAGGATCTTCTCCTTGGGGATGGAGATGGGGACGTTGATGGGTCCGCCCTAGACGAGTTGGACCATATCATTAAATCGCTTGGGGTGGATAAAGTACATAAATTGCCGGAAGATAGTCTTCGGACTGCCAGAACTTCCCCGGTTCAGAGGGCAACGGCGTGGTCGTCAGACTAGACCAGTGCCTCACAGGACTCCCTCTTCAGGGTCGCACTCCTGGTCTCATTCCTTTCGAGACCGGAGACCAGCTCGGGACTCCTCTAAGCAAGGAGCTCCGGCTAAATCTACCGTATGAAACTTTGCTGGCCCACTCTTCGGGTGATGGTGATAGTCGTAGCATGCTTTTGGCGCGATGGGATATTAGTTCATCCCTGCCTGAACGACTGGCTCATTCGAGTGAAATCGAAATAGTCTTGCAAGGTTGCGGTGCAGTCTGTGTTGCACAGTCTACATTCGCTAGGCTGGGTTGTCAATTACGCCAAGAACCAGATGGCTCCGTCCCAGATGTTTCCGGGAGCATGTGGAATTTCTGGGAGCACGTTTCGACACATCTGAGGGCAAGGTTTCCCTGCCTCTGGTGAGGATGGAGAAGTTAATGGCTCAAGTTAGTCTGTTGGTCCTTCCTTTGCCCAAGGTGTGGGACCATTTGCAAGTTTTGTTCTATGGCGTCTACCCTGGAGTTGGTTCCTTGGGCCTTTGCTCATATGAGAACTTTGCAGAGGGCGGCGTTTTCCCTTTGAGATCCCAAGTCAGAAGGGTTCTACCTGCCCTTGCCGTTACTGGATCTGACCAGGGCCAGCCTAGATGGGTGATTGGTCCCGGATCACTTGCTTCATGGTGTGGACCTGGAAAGTCCCCAGTGGTTAATTGTGACAACAGATGCCAGCATGACCGGTTGGGGGGCGGTCTGTCCGTCCCGCTCGGCACAAGGTCAGTGGACACTTCAGGCCAAGTGGTCCATAAATCGGTTGGAAACCAGGGTGGTTCGGCTAGCACTGCACCAATTTCTCCCACTTGTCTGGCACTGAGCAGTGCGGATTCTATCCAACAATGCGGCCACTGTGGCTTACATCATCCGTCAAAGGGGTACAAAGAGTCGGCCGGTAGCCTCCGAGGCGGACAAGTTCATGGCCTGGGCGGAATGCAATCTGACCCGCATAGCGGCATCTCATATAGCCGGATTAGACAACTTCCAGGCGGACTTCTTCAGCCAACAGTGGCTAGATCCCAGCGACATCAACTGGACTTGCTAGCAACTCGGCTGAACGTCAAAGCGGCTCGTTTTTTTCAGTCTCAGAAGGGAGCACGAATTGGAAGGGGTGGGTGCCCTGGTTCTTCCATGGCCTTCTGACATTCTTCTCTACGTGTTTCCTCCTTGGTCATTGGTGGGAAAGGTTTTAAGGCGAATAGAATCCCACCGGGGTCCGGTTACTTTCGGGTTTCGGCGTAGCAGAGAAGGCTGTAGGTCGCAGAACTGATCGACCTAGCAATAGAGGGCACTTTGCGTCTGGGTCACCTACCGAATTTACTGCGACAGGGTCCAGTATATTTCGATCAGGCGGATCGTTTTTGTCTAGCGATTTGGCTTCTGAGAGGAGGCAATTGCGAAAGAAAGGCTATCTAGAGGCGGCGATTACCACCCTTCTGTATACACGAAAGGCATCTACTTCTCTCCTCTATGTTCAGGTGTGGAAAGTGTTTGATTCCTGGTGCAGTGGGTTGAAGGTGTCCCCACGGCAGGCCACGATAGTACACATTTTTGCCTTCTTACAGGACAGCTTGAAGAAAGGTTTGGCATACAGTTCACTCCGGGTCCCGGTGGCGGCGTTCGGCTGCTTAAGTGATAAAATGAGGGTACCTCCATTGCGGGACATCTGGATGGTGCTTGTTTTTTGAGGGGAGCTAAACATTTACATCCACCGGTGTGGGTGGTTTCTCCTTCATGGAGCTTGAATTTGGTGCTCCGTGGACTTTGCGGTTCTCCTTTTGAGCCTATCAAGCGGGCCACATTGAAGGATTTAACTCTTACAACGGTGTTTCTCATGGCTATCTGTTCGGCCAGACGCGTTTTGGAACTTCAGGCGTTGTCATGTAGAGAACGTTCTTACGAATATCGGATTCTGGAGTTTCTCTTCGGACTGTGCCTTCTTTTCTGCCAAAGGTGGTCTTGGCGTTCCGCATCAACCAGTCTGTTGCGTTACCAGCCTTTCCGGAGGTGGATAAGAGTTCTCCTCAGGGCCAGGATATGAGGAAGTTGGGCGTACGACAGATTCTCCTGCGGTATTTGGAGGTGACTAATGCCTTTCGACTGTCTGGTCATCTTTTTGTCATATGGAGCGGTCCAAAGAGAGGGTGTAAGGCTTCTAAGACTACCATTGCCCGATGGCTACAGGACGCTATTGCTTCAACGTTTATATCTCATGGGCGACAAGTGCCAGATGGTCTTAAGGCTCATTCTATCAGATCGCAAGCGGTGTTGTGGGCAGAGAGCCAATGTGTATCACCTCAAGAAATCTGCAGGGCAGCTACTTGGAAGTCTTTGCACACGTTTGCTAAGCATTACCGTTTGGATGTCCGAGCTCCAGATGTGGATTCCTTTGGCAGCAGTGTGCTTAGAGTGGGACTCTCGAGGTCCCACCCCATTTAGGGCAGCTTGGGTACATCCCAGCAGTCTGGACTGATCCTGGTACGTACAGGGAAAGGAAAATTGGTTCTTACCTGCTAATTTTCATTCATGTAGTACCAAGGATCAGTCCAGTCGCCCGCCCAGAGAGATATTGTCCAGGAAAGTCTGCTCAGCTTGTTTTGTGGTTTTCGATTACAGGTTTTGGCATCTTCGAAGTCTCGCATGAGCACTTATACATAGTTTTCGCTGGTTGTTTTATAAAAATAAATAAATAAATAAATATATAAGGAAGGTTTTTTCCTTGATCTAGTCATTGGTTATTAAATTTACTTCATTCTGCTTTGATATTGATTATACTGAAGGATCGCAGGTGGCACACCGGTATAACTAGGGGGTGCTTTTCAGCTTTTCTCTGGCTCCATCTGCTGGAAGGGAGATATAACCCAGCAGTTTGGACTGATCCTTGGTACTACAGGAACGAAAATTAGCAGGTAAGAACCAATTTTCCTATACTTATACTCTAATTCAATTGCCATGTTAGTTCCATTGAATACAATGTATTGAATAGAAAAAGAAAATTTGGCGCCGGCGCTACCTTTGCCCTGTCACATAAGGGCAAAGGGCCACCGGCGCCATTTCTCTTAACGCAGTCGTGGCCAGAGAGAGGGAGATTGCGCCGGGACTCCCCCACTGGACCCCAGGTAATTTAAAACATTTTGGGGGGGTTCGGGAGGGTGGGGGATTTGTTTTAAAGGTTCGGGGTGGGTTTTAGGGTTTTTTGGTGTGCCGTTTTCCCGCCCTCCCCGATTTACGATTTTTTAAAAAAACCAAACACGACTATCAGATTTCCCTCCCCCCCCAGCCAAAATCGATCGTTAAGACTATCGATCACACGATTCACACCCCTAGTAATTACTTATGCCACCCTCTTGTTTTTCTTCTTTGTCTTTTTCTTCATTGTTGCTGCTTTTGTTGTTTTTGTTACTATTCTTGAAATAATAAAAATATTTGAACTTAAATACAGTAATCAAACTCTAAAATACATCTCCAACATAAAAATACATTATATATAACAGTCTAAAACCATAACTCAAACCACCTCACTGGGAGGGATAATCCACAAGTCCATCTACTAAGCTCAAATTCCAAAATCCTATCCTATTAAAGGGAAAAAAGGTCCATTAAATAAGAGTCCAGTCCCAAAATGTGCAACTTGACTTAGAGCTGACCTGATAACAGATGTGGTGGGCAGGACCATAGATACTGACTGCTACTCAGATTTTACAGCAGCATGAAGCTTTTGAGATGTTGTGATTGTAATAAGTAGCTAATACTATACCTCTGATATATAGCAACTGTCCAAGACCATACTTTCCTTTATTGCTGATATTTCTCAACAGTATGCAAACAAGCTGGTTTCAGAATAGCATACTCTGTTTGTGAAAGACTAAACAGATAGTGAGGATTGGGGGATGGGGCAGTGAGAACTCACCCTAAAGGAATGTCTTTTTTTTTTTTTTCCCCCTTTCTATTTCTTTGGGTTAAAGGTTCAACAGCAAGATGCTGAGAGAAGAGGTGAGGAAATTGAGACGTATTTAAGGAAAAGAACAGCACAGTATGAAGGTACACGTACATCTAATATTTTTTAATAAAATTGCTTCTGAGTTTCTCCATGTTTTCCCATATGCAGTTGGTTACTTGGAGATGAGGACCTGTTGAATTTAATAGTTGTGGTGGTAATGTTCAGTTAAGAGTATCGTTTGAAGTTTAACTGTAATTGTGTGCATAGGTTTAAAAGATAGTTTGTTTATTGCAGACATACAGACTAAACTGCTGGCCAAAGAAAGTGAAGTCAAGAGCCTGCACAGTAAACTGACGGACACAATGGTATCCAAGCAACAGCTGGAACAAAGGATAATGCAGCTAATGGAAGAACCCCGGGTGGCAGAAGATTCACTCAAAATTCAGATGCAGGTATGATTCTCATGCGTTAGTGCAATATGGACAAGCAGTGTTTTTAAATGCCTCTTTAAAATCATTAGAATAATCTTTTTAAAACTTGGTCTAAATTCTTCCTTTTATTTAATTTGACATAGCCTTTTGTATAACTACATATAGAAGGCCTTATATTCTTAAGCCTAGTTGGTTTAAAATCTGTAGCCTTAATTATAACACTTACCAGATTCCTATGCTTCCAGGAGCTAGGAATGGGAGTTGTAGTCTTCAATTTTCTAGTGGACGCTTGTCCTCATAGTCTTTATAAACATTCCAGCCTGAACTATTTTCTGTATGGAAATAATTATTTCTTTTTACTAGGGAATGTTTTTCATGGATTATTATACTCCACTTTTTGTTTTTTTGTTCTTTGATGCTGTTCATTGTCTAAAGGAACTGGTGGAACAGAATGATGCAATGAAAGTTCAGATACAAAAGTGTCACACACAATTGGCAGCCCAGGTACAGTTCTTTGTGCTTATGTACATTTTTACAGCTTTGATGACCATGTCATTGGAGAAACTAGCTGAAATCTCCATCTTCGTTAATGCTCTTTTCCTATACATAACCCTATTGCATGTACTGTCTTGCCTTTTTTTTTTGTTAGTCATACATAGACAAAAGATAAATACTAAAAATGCTCCAGCACAGAGTCCATGCATTCAGGTCGCTTGCAGACAGTTCTCATTTATTATGTATTACTTTGAAGAATGGTCTCATTATTTTGAAAAATTATAGAACTTAAACTCTAAATTCTGGAAGTCATATCTTAAGGATTTTGAAAGGATGGAAATGATTCCAAAAAGGGTTACTATGCTGGTACAAGGACTGTATCACTAATCCTGCAAAGGTATGTACTCACTGGAGGAAGGATGCAACAGGAGAAACATGACAAACATTCAAATATTTGGGTTTCAATTAAGTATGGGAAGGTGAAATTTTCTATAGGAAAGGTGATTCAAGGACCAAAGGGGTGTTATGATATTAAGTTGCAGGGAAGAATGTATAATGGATACACAAGATAACATAAGAAATTGCCATGCTGGGTCAGACCAAGGGTCCATCAAGCCCAGCATCCTGTTTCCAACAGAGGCCAAACCAGGCCACAAGAACTTGGCAACTACCCAAACACCAAGAAGATCCCATGCTACTGATGCAATTAATAGCAGTTGCTATTCCCTAAGTAAACATGATCAATAGCAGTTAATGGACTTCTCATCCAAGAACTTATCCAATCCTTTTTTGAACCCAGCTACCCTAACTGTACTAACCACATCCTCTGACAACAAGTTTATTGTGCGTTGAGTGAAAAATAATTTTCTCCGATTAGTCTTAAATGTGCTACTTGCTAACTTCATGGAATGCCCCCTAGTCTTTCTACTATTCGAAAGTGGAAATAACCGATTCCCTGTACGTACCGGATCAGTCCAGACTCCTGGGTTTTGCCTCTGCACCAGCAGATGGAGACAGAGCCAAACTTGTCAGACTCCCTATTTTATATATATTATATATAATATATATATAATATATTTATTATATATATATTTTATATATTTATTATATATATATATATTTTATATATTTATTATATATATATATATAATATATACCAGGATGCCACCCACAGCCTGTCAGTATAACTCTGTCTCCAGCAGATGGCCGGGTGCTTAACCCACAGTCTCTACTGATCCAAATTGGGTGTTAATGTAAGGGGAGTAAGGGTGGTAGCTAGGATTTGTCTCTTCCCTTTCTCCTTCTCGTAAAGTTATAAAAAAAAAAAAAAAAAAAAAGTATAGTCTTTTAGCAGGTTGTCCAGTGGATCAGGTCTGAGCCTCCCAGGGGGTTGCTAGGTCCCGAGGGGGCCATCCCCCCTGGTTGTTAGGCTGCTGTGGCCTAGGGTTGAGGACCCTGCAGGTGAGAACCGGCCCAGCTGGGGTGATACCGGGGAGCCCTGCTCACCCACCCCACCCAGGCCGCTTCAGCACTCGCTGGGGGACAGCGTCGTTAAGAAAAAAAAAAAAGGTAAATGTTGATTTTTCGTCTCACGGCGGCGTTCTATCTTCTCCCCCCGGTCCTTTTCTTCACCCTCTGAGGGTTGATTTTTCTTTTTTTCAGGCAGGAGTCCGGCAGTGGCGTGGCCTGCGGGTCGGCGCGCATGCGGCTGTCCAGGGATGTGCTGTGCTCAGCCTGCATCCCTGGCGACGAAGGGACTTCGGGAGTCGCACGGGGGGTAGTGGTCAGGCGGAATGCCATGACAGTCGCGGTCAGGAGCTCTCCCCGTGCATCTTCCTAAACAGCTTCAGGCAGGCGCGGCAAAGCCACCATTTTGGCGCCTGTTCCACTGGCAGCCCTGATCACGTCGCCGCTGTCGGGGGGGAGGGGGGGGGCAGAAACTCGCTGCCCTCCCTCTCTCCACAACTGCCAGTCCCACGCCCAGCCTCCCCTGCGGGCCCCTCGGGGGACGGAGCAGGGGACGTCACGGGAAGTCTCCTGCTCCTCCTTCTCATCGGAGTTTATTTTGGCCATGCATAGGGCCTTTAAGGCCCGGAAGGCCCGCAAACGTCCCTCAGCATTGCAAGGTAGACCCGAGGGGTCACACCCTGCAGATACGGTACACTCCCGAAGGGGGGCCATGGCAGGACCTCCACGGGCGAAGAGGTCCCTGAGGGCCCTTCCCCCCACAGGAGGATTCTGATTCCTTGGAGGGCACATCAGACCATGAGGATTTGGAGGGCCCGTCCCCACCCCCGAGGGGGGTAGAGGGAGACGGGATCCCGTCGCCAGGGACAAAGAGGCAGAGTCAGATTTTGGAGGGTGATGATCCCAGGGTAATCAGTCTTTCTGAGAGGAGTTAGGGATTGCCACTCCTCCAGAAGAGTCTCGGCTCGGTTCCATGGATCCGGTGTTGGGCCTGAGCGGCCCTCTTAAGACCTTTTCCTTTCCATTTTTCAGCTACGGATCTGCTGTTTCGGGAATGGGACACCCTGGACTTAGGGTTGAAAGTCACGAAGGCTATGGATAAGCTTTACCCATTGCCGGAGGACGCCTTGGAAGTTCTACGGGTCCCTAAGGTGGGCGCAGCGGTTTCCGCGGTCACGAAGCGGACTACCATTCCGATCACAGGCACCACGGCTCTGAAGGATCTCCAGGATCGGAAGTTGGAGATTCAATTGAACATCTTTGAGGTCTCGGCCCTAGGGGCCCGGGCGGCAATTTGTAGTAATTTCACGCTCAGAGCCGGACTACGCTGGGTTCAGCAGCTTCTTGCCAATGAAGGCCTGTTGGAAGAGGAAGCTCGACAGGCCGGACGCCTGGAGGCAGTGGTGGCCTATAGTGCGGATGCCCTGTATGACCACCTGCGAACTTCGGCGCGCTCCATGGTTTAGGCTGTCTCGGCGAGGCGGCTTCTGTGGCTGCGGGACTGGTCTGCGGACGGTGCATCCAAGTCCAGGCTGGGCTCCTTACCATTTAAGGGTAAGCTGTTATTCGGGAAGGAGTTGGATGACATGATTCAGCTACTGGGGGTGAATAAAGGGTATCGACTTCTGGATGACAGAGCACGCCCCAGATCCTCCTTCTCCTCTAGGTCTAGTTTCCGGGGGAATCGTAGGGCCTGTTCCTTGCGTTCAGGTACTCCTTCCTCTTCCTCCTCCATTTGCTTGGGGGGACGTCAGCAGGCTGTCCTTTCGGGGCAGGCATTTTGGTAGGCCTGGTTCCTCCCAGTCCCCTGCCGGTGTTAAGTCCGCACAATGATGTCCGGCCGGACCATTCCTTGGTACCCAGGGTTGGGGGCAGATTGTCTCTCTTCTACGAGGAATGGACCAGGATCATGTCGGATCAATGGGTACTTTCGGTAATAAAACATGGCTCTGCCTTAGATTTTGCACGCCAGTCCCGTCCCCGATATTTCCTGTCACCTTGCGGAAACTCAGACAAGCGCCGAGCGGTCCAACAGACCTTGGATCGGTTGCTCGATCTGGGAACAATTGTGCCGGTCCCACATCGGGAACAACGAAGAGGAATTACTCCATTTTTCGTTGTTCCAAAGAAGGAAGGGGCCTTCCAGCCCATCCTAGATCTCAAGTGCGTCAACAGATGTCTGTGGATTCCGTGCTTTCGCATGGAGACGTTGTGGTCCGTCATTGCATCAGTGCATCCGGGGGAATTCCTGGCGTCCCTGGATCTCACAGAAACATATCTTCACATTGGGATCAGGGAGGATCACCAGAGGCATCTCTGGTTCTACGTCTTGGGGAAGCACTATCAGTTCCAAGCCTTGCCATTTGGCCTGGCCACAGCTTCCAGAACCTTCACCAATATCATGGTGGTCGTGGTGGCACAGCTTTGGCGGGGAAGGATTGCTGGTACACCCGTACTTGGATGATTGGTTGATTTGGGCTAAGTCAGACTCCCTCTGTCGGTTGGCGATCACTCGAGTACTTCAGCTGTTGCGTTCCCTAGGCTGGGTAGTGAACGTCACGAAGAGTGACCTCATTCCTTCTCAGTCACTGGAGTTTTTGGGAGCGGCGTTTGATACTCGTCGAGGGGCGGTCTTCCTATCGTCGGAGTGTTGCCGCAAATTGCAGGGGCAGGTCTGGTCCTTACTCCTGAAACAACCGCCAACGGTTTGGGATTATCTACAGATGATACGTTCCATGGCGTCAACGCTGGACTTGGTTCCCTGGTCATTCGCGCACATGCAGCCCTTACAGTCCGCGTTGCTTTCCTGATGGAGCCCAGTTTGTCCAAACAATTTTACCTTCCGTTATCATTGACGAAGCCGGCTTGTCTCAGCCTAGGATGGTGGCTGTGCTTGACCAACCTTCTCCGGGGAGTGCCCCTCATGATGCTGGAATGGACAGTGGTCACCACGGATGCGAGCCTCCTCAGTTGGGGAGCAGTTTGTCTATGGAAGTTGGTTCAGGGGTGCTGGTCGATCAATTGGCTGGAGACCAGGGCGTTGCGATTAGCATTGCAGGCGTTTCTTCCCCTGATTCAGGGAAAGTCGGTCAGGGTTCTCTCCAACAATGCAACAGTGGCCTACATCAATCATCAAGGGGGAACCAGAAGTCAGCCGGTGGCCTTCGAGGCTCGCCTTCTGATTCAGTGGGCGGAGTGTCCCATATAGCATGGGTCGACAATGTGCACGTGGACTTCTTGAGCCGACATCCAACTCGACCCAGGAGAGTGGGAACTGGCAGACAGGGCCTTTCAACTCATCTGCGACAGATGGGGCACACCGGCCATGGATCTGATGGAGACTTTCCAGAATGCCAAGGCCCCAAGGTTCTTTGCCTGTCGAGACACGGGGGTAGAAGGAGTTGGACATTGGCGTTACCCTGGCCCACAACGGTTTTCCTGTATGTCTTCCCTCCTTGGCCTCTGGCAGAATCCTTTGGCGCATAGAGGCCCATCCATTCAAGGTCATTCTGGTGGCTCCCAAATGGCCATGGCGGGCCCTGGTTTGAGATCTCGTCAATCTAGCAGTGGAGGGCCTGCTGAGGTTTCCGTACCTACCGGATCTCCTCCATCAGGGACCTGTGTGTTTCGATCAGGTAGATCGCTTTTGTCTAGCGGCGTCTAAAGAACAAAGGCTATTCGGACGCGGTGGTTTCTACTTTGTTGAGATCACGTAAGAAGTCTACTTCCTTAGCGTACGTACGAGTGTGGAAGGTCTTCGAATCTTGGTGCGTTGAGCGTTACATTCCCGCTACCTGGGCATCTGTTTTAGCCATTTTGTCTTTTCTACATGATGGTTTAGCTAAAGGCCTATCCTGTGGTTCTCTGAGAGTATAGGTAGCGGCTCTTGGTTGTTTTTGGGGGTTGCTCGAAGGGAGACCCCTGGCGACGCATCCTGATGTGGCCCGGTTTTTGAAGGGGGTGAATCGGTTGCGTTCGCCCTTGAAGGTTCCGAGTCCTTTGTGGAACTTGAACGTGGTTCTTAAGGTCCTGTGTGCCCCTCCTTTTGAGCCTCTAAAACTGGCGACCCTTAAGGACCTTACTTTGAAGACAGTATTCTTGGTGGCAATCGCGTCTGCTACAAGAGAGTCAGAGCTTCAAGCCTTGTCCTGTAGGGAGCCTTTCTTGCGGATCTCGAAAGCAGGATTTACTCTGCGCACGGTTCCCTCGTTTCTCCCGAAAGTGGTTTCTTCGTTTCTTTTGAATCAGTCGTTGGATCTTCCTTCCTTTGCGGATACCCCTGGGGTGGATCCAGTTTCGAGGGATCTGAAGAAGTTGGATATGCGTAGAACACTACTACGATATTTAGAGGTGACTAATGACTTTCGGTTATCGGATCACCTCTTTGTGCTTTGTCAGGGTCCAAAAAGGGGCAATATGGCCTCCAAGGCCACCATTTCTCGCTGGTTGAAGGCGGCCATAGGATCCTCATATCTACTCAGTAGTAGACTTGTACCTCAGGGTCTCAAGGCCCATTCGACGTGTTCCCAGGCGGCATCCTGGGCGGAGTTTATGCAGATTTCTCCGCAGGAGGTCTGCAGGGCTGCAACTTGGAAATCTTTGCATACTTTTCTGCGTCATTATCGTCTGGATGTCCAGGGCTCAAGGGAAGGCAACTTCGGAGCAGGCCTCTCCAGATCCCATCCCAAGTAGTCTCAGCTCTGGTACATCCCAGGAGTCTGGACTGATCCGGTACGTACAAGGAAAAGAAAATTAGGTCTTACCTTTTGATAATTTTCGTTCCTGTAGTACCAAGGATCAGTCCAGATCCCTGAGACACTCCACTATTTACCCTTTTCCACAGAGCAAATTGACCATTTAATCCTACTCTGTTTCCTGTCTTTTGACCACTTGGTGATCCACGAAAGGACATCGCCTCCTATCCCATGACTTTTTAGTTTTCGTAGAAGCTCTCATGAGGGACTTTGTCAAATGCCTTCTGAAAATCCAAATACACTACATCTACCAGTTCACCTTTATCCACATGTTTATTAACCCCTTCAAAAGAAGCAGATTTGTTAGGCAAGACTTCCCTTGGGTAAATCTGTTGACTGTGTTCCATTAAACCATGTCTTTATCCCAGGACAAGCAGGATGATAGTCCTCACATATAGGGTGACATCAGATGGAGCCCTGATACGGAAAACGTCTGTCAAAGTTTCTAGAAACTTTTGACTGGCACACTGAGGCCACTGAGCGAGCATCCCCAGCATGCCATGATATTCTCATCCACAGGGGTCGCTCTTCAGTCTTTTTTTCCGCGGTGCTGTAAACCTCACGTAATAGGAGCTCTGTGAGATTTTCCCGTACTTTTTCCTCATGGAAAATATAACTTTTCAGTCAAAACATTTATCACTCGGGTTTCCCTTCGACATAGTAATCGGTGAGTACTTTTTGAATCATTTTTTCGGTCGATTCCTGTCTCCTTCATTTGGTACCCACAGGCCATCGACCGTTACCTGGCCTATTTTCACCATGGCCTCCGAATTCGAAAAATGCCCAAATTGTAACCGAACTATGTTGATAACTGACCCACACAACATTTGCATCTTATGCTGGTATCAGGCCATGATGTCCAGGCTTGTACAACTTGCGCCCAGATGACACCAAAGGGCGGGCGTGCCCCGTTGGATAAAATGGAGGAACTGTTTAAAAAAAACTCATTCCATCATCTTTGACATAGTCACCGAAGAAATTATCATCCTCTGTCGAAAAACATCGAGGTAAGAAAAGGGACAATGACCGTCCATCACTGACCCCCATCCGGATCTTCCATATTGTCTTCAATGACATCTTCTAGAAAGCATCGTGAAAGACGCCATCGACACAGTTCTGTCTCCGATCCAAGGGAGGGAACGACATCCACATCGGCACTGAAGGACATCGAGCCGATGCCAAAGCGTGTCTGGGTACTAGAGCCACCATGTCCCTCTGTACCCGAGATACCGAGGCGCTCTCCACCGGGATCAATGTTAGAGACTGTGCCACCACGCTCAGTTGTGAAAGAGCCAGTAGCGCCAGTCTTACCTTCTCCTGTGACAGTGGACCCAGTCCCAGTCTCCAGGGAAGAAGTGACTTCCATGGTCCAGCAAGCAATCGTCGAGGCGTTCCAAAACTTCCAGCCTCCTATGCCAGCACCGGTATCGATACCAGAACCGTCGATTTTTCAACCCCTACTCAATAAAATCAACGCATTAATCGGAGCTTTTCCCTCACAGACACTGACGCCGACAGCTCCCCCGATGCGGCCATCGATGCCAAACATCCACCAAGGATTCCTTTGATTCGAATCCCAGGCTCATCGGAGGAAGACGGAGAGACTCTAATTCCGTCCCATGGCCATCAGGCCTTCAACACTTCCGGGCACAGACATTACCTTCGATGCCATTTCCGGACCTATCGATACCATCGTGACCCGGTCCATCGGGCGACGCTGGCCATCGAAACCTTTCGATTTCCCCCTCGATGCCTTTACTGCCTCCTCTGATACCAAAGCAGATTCCATCTCAACCATCGAAATCTGCTTCTAAAACAAAACATCACCTTCAAAAACATAAACCAGATCCTTCTGAGTTACATTATCAACCTCAATACAGTCCTTGGGAGGATGTAATCACCAACACTGATATAGATGATTTACAGTCAGAGCCTTCTCCACCAGAAGGGAGGAGGAAGTCCCCTCCTGAGGATTTGTCATTTGCAAATTTCATAAAAGGAAATGGCAGATACAATTCCTTTTGAATTGCTTACCGAAGAGGATACAAGACACAAGACTCTTGGAAGTGTTGCAATTTGTGGATGCACCAAAAGAAGTAATGGCAATGCCCATTCATGAAGTGCTTCTGGAACTTCAGCATCGATTATGGGAACATCCTTGCTCTGTACCGGCTGTAAACAGAAGAACAGATGCAACATACCTGGTACAACATACCCCAGGTTTCCAAAAACAGCAATTGCCACACCACTCAGTGGTCGTTGAATCGGCTCAGAAAAAAGCCAGGAAACAAAAACCACACTCTTCTACCCCACCAGGAAAAGAACAGAAGTTCTTAGATGCTTAGGGAAAAAGGTTTTTCAGAATCCATGCTGGTATCTAGAATTGCAGTATACCAGCTTTACATGATGCAATATCAAAGAAACTTGTGGAAACAAGTTAAAGATATGGCTGATAACCTTCTGTTACGATTCAATGAATCTGAACCCTTGGGCCGCAATGACAAGATAAGAAAGGCTTACCGTGGTTCCTCGTCAGCGGGAGATGAACCTTAGGGCCAGCAGCCAGAATTACCAGCAGGGCAGTGGTATAGATAGTCCGGAGTTGAGGCAGCAAAGAGACAAAGTCCAGTGTCAGAGGCAGGCGGCAGGCAAGGCAGAGTCCAGTATCCAAAGCAGAAATCAACGCAAGGCAGGAGACACACCAAGCTGGACTTATTGCAAGGCACTGGCAATCCTTCAGAAGCCTCCTTCTGAAGGATTGCCAGTGAGGAACTGGGTGAGGAACTGGTTACTGGGAGCCTGGAACTATTTCCTGTTGCTGCTCCTATAAGTGGGGGGAGGAGCCAAGCGCTGGTGTCAGATTGGGGCTAAGGCTGCCCCTGCGGGGAGCCATGTTGCTGGCTCCCTGCTGCCTTAGCCGATGATGACCGCACAGAGAGTACTGAAGAGACCCGCCACTGCCGGTAGGTGCAGTCGGCCGTGGGGGTCGGCCCCTGCCGATCGCAACAGTTCCCCCTCCTTTAAAGACCCCTTCCAGGAGGCCTAGGTTTCTCCGTGTGATTGGCATGAAAATCCACAAGGAGTGTTTTGTCGAGTATATTCTTCATGGGCTTCCATGAATCTTCCTCTGAGCCATACCCCTCTCAAGCTATGAGATATTCCCAATGTCTCTTATGAAGGCAGACTTGGTACGTCGTCTCCTCCTTTATGGAGATTTCCTGGGGAGTGGGCGGTTTTCGTGCAGGCTACGACAGTATCACTGGTTTCAAAAGCGAAACATGGAAAACATTATGGATTTTTAAATGATGGAGGAAGACGTAGTTGATAGGTGACACGAGTGACCTGTCTCAAGATTGGAAAAGGACCCATGTAGCGAGGGACAAGCCTCATGGAAGGCACATGTAGACGTAGGTTGGGAGTACTAAGCCAAACCTTTTCTCCAACCTTAAGGTGAGGTGCTGGCCGCCGATGCTTGTCTGTAGTATTCTTTGTTCTCTGGGCAGCTTTGCTGATCATGGTTTCAATCTGAGTCCATAGCGCATGGAGATCCTGTGCTGTCATCTGAGCAGCTGGGGACAGCATGGATAATGGTATTGGAAGGGGAGGGAGTGGTTGTCTCCCATAGACACAGAGAAAGGGGGAGGATCCTGTAGCTGCTTTGGCATGACTGTTATGGGAGAATTCTGCCCATGGGAGAAGGTCGGCCCAGTCATCCTGTCGTTCATTCACAAAAGCTCTTAAAAATGTTTTTAAGGTACGGTTAGTTCGTTCAGTTTGTCCATTGGCCTGGGGGTGGTAGGCTGTAGTAAAATCCAGTTTAACCCCAAATTTGTTGCACAAAGACTGCCAATATTTGGCCGTGAACTGGGTTCCACGATCGGACACAATATGGCGAGGTAGTCCATGTAATCGAAAAATGTGTTCCCTGTATGTACCCGGATCAGTCCAGACAGTGGGTTGAGCCTCCTGTCCAGCAGATGGAGACAGACCAAAACTGAAAAGGGTATCCTATATCAGGACAGAGCCTACCCTGCAGCCCTTCAGTATTTGTCTGTCTCCAGCAGATGGATCAGCTCAACCTGCGGTCTCCTGATCTTGGCTAGTTTAGCCATATTTCCAGTTTCGGTTTTTCCCTAGAGGATCAAGCAAGTACCTCTTTTGGTTCTGGTTTAAAAAAAAAAAAAAAAAGGAATTAGCTCTGTTTTTTATTCTTTGGAGACAGCACTGTCTCCCACGCTCTTGGGGGGCTTCGGGGGTCTTGGCCCCTTGTGTTTTTTTTCTTTCAGCATAGCCCAAGCCCCCGTTCCCGGTGCTCCTATAGGGGGTGAAACTGGTGGTCCAGTCACTCCCCCCTCACCTGGCTGCCTTTGTGTTCAGGACATTTCTCTCCTATCAGTGCCTTTAGGGCACACACACTCTCTGCCTGCTTTCCTTTTGGAAAAAAAAAAACCCCGGAGGTAATTTGAAGAAATTAAGTCTCCCCACTAGCTCAGTATTTTTACCTCAGGGCAGAGCTTCTTTGTTGCCGGCAGCCGGGTGTTCAGTGAGGAGCGTGCAGGGTTCAGTCCTCTGCCTCTGCTCCTCCCAGCAGCGAAGGGAAGCCTAATCAGCTGATTTTCTCTGTGATTACGACTTCTCTTCACTGACATTGCCGCGATCACACTGCTGCCTAGCAGTGTGATCGCGGGATCGAGGGGGATCGCGAGGGGCTATGTTCTGTGTGTTTGCAGGTGGGGAAGGCCCTTCCCAGGCAGCGCAGTCTAATCCAGCCCGGGGTCGATCTTCCAGGTGCGGGCCAGGCCGTTCCCGGGTCGGCAAATCTCGGGAACAGTGGCCATTTTGGGTGTTTTGGCAGCTCCCAATTCGGGGCTACTCTGCGCAGGGAATGAAGATTTTGTGGGTTCTCCCACCAATTTGAGCCCCGTGCGATCCCAGGATGGGGTCCCTGACCCCCCCCTCCCCCTGCAAGTCTAGGCCTCGTTTTTCTTTGGCATTTGTGCTCCTCATGCACAAATCCTACCTGGCCAGCTTGCAGGAGGAGGAGGAATCCTCCCAGGTGCCCCGCCGGCCAAGCTTATGCGGTTGGACCCTCCGCTCGCCCCTACGGCCCTGGACCCGCAGGGGGCTGTCAAGGTGCGGGTGGTCCTGGGGGCCCCCTCCTGCCCGGACCCTCTGGCGCCTTTGGGAACCCCGGATCAGACTGTGGATTTGGCAGAGACGTTTCCTCCTCTCGAAGGGGATGATCCCAGGGTTCTCCATTTATTTCAGAAGGAGGAGTTGGAACCCCTCATTCCTTTTGTCTTCCAGGAATTAGGAGTTGAGGGTCCGCCGGCGGATTCTCTTACGGCAGCACTGCCTAAGCACATGGACCCGGTCCTGGCGGGACTCCGGGCCCAGGCTTCTGCCTTTACTTTTCACCCGATGCTCAAATTGCTACTCCTACGGGAATGGGAAGCTCCTGAGGTGGGGCTCTGTGTCGGGAGAGCCATGGATAAGCTTTATCCGCTCCCGGAGGACTGCCTGGAACTGCTGAAAATTCCCACGGTGGATTCTTCCGTCTCCGCTGTAACCAAGCACACCACTATTCCGGTGGTGGGGGCTATGGCCTTGAAGGATGCACAGGATTGCAAACTCGAATTCCACCTTAAGCGTATCTTCGAGGTCCTGGCATTGGGAGTTCGGGTGACTATTTGCAGCAGTCTCATGCAGGGGCCGGCCTTAGGTGGATTCAGCAATTACTCAGCACCCAGGACCTTCCCCCTGCGGAGGCTGAGCAGGCTGAAAGGTTGGAAGGTGTTATTGCGTATGGGGCGTGCGCTCTGTACGATCTTCTCCACGTCCAGGCGAAAGCAATTTCCTCGGCGGTTTCAGCCAGACGGCTTCTCTGGTTATGCAATTGGTCAGCGGACCCAGCGTCAAAGGTGCGATTGGGTACTTTGCCTTTTAAGGGTAAGTTGCTTTTTGGCGAGGCCCTTGAGCAGCTCATTAACTCCTTGGGTGAGAACAAGGTTCACAAACTGCTGGAGGACCGACCGAAACAGTCTCGAGCTTTTGTGCCGTCCCGGTTTCGGGGCCAACGTCGATATGCGGCTCGGGGGCATGGTGCTTCTTTCTGCTCGTGGTTATCCTTTGCGGTCTCGGTCTTGGTCTCAGCCCTTTCGTGGTCGTTGGCCCTTCCGTGAAGGGGCACCTCAGCGTACCACCCCGAAGCCCGCTTCCCAATGAGATTCGGTTGACCCATTCCTCCATCCCCAATCTAGGGGGTTGTCTCCCTATTCTTCAAGGAATGGGTCAAGATCACATCGGACCAATGGGTCCTCTATTATCAGAGACTGTTACGCTTTAGAATTTTCTCGATCTGCCGGACCTCTATGTAGTCTCACCGTGCTGCCGTCTGAAGCGGGAGGCAGTGGCTCAAACCCTTGCCAGGCTTCAACAGCTGGGAGCCATTGTCCCGGTCCCAGAAGCGGAGTATGGCGCTGGCCAGTATTCCATATACTTCATAGTCCCAAAGAAGGAAGGTTCCTTCCGCCCGATCTTAGACCTCAAGAGGGTCAACTGGACCCTCAGGGTACCTCATTTTCGTATGGAGACCCTGAGGACGGTCATAGCAGCTGTTCATCCTGGCGAATACCTGGCCTCTCTCGACTTAACATAGGCGTACTTGCACATCCCGATTAGTCCCGCACACCAGAAGTATCTCCGCTTCCACATTCTGGGCCAGCATTTTCAGTTCCGGGCGCTTCCCTTTGGTCTAGCCACTGCGCCACACACCTTCACCAAGGTCATGGTGGTGGTGGCGGCAGCTCTCCAATGGGAAGGAGTCCTAGTCCATCCTTACCTGGACGACTGGCTAGTGCGGGCCAAATCGGAAATCCTCTGCAGACAGGTGGTCAGCCGGGTCTTGGCTCTCCTTACCTCTCGGGTGGATAGTAAACTTTCCCAAGAGCCATCTCCAGCCTTCCCAGGTGTTGGAATTTCTGGGGGCGTGCTTTGATACTTGGGCCGGGAAGGTGTTTCTGCCCCGTGCGCGAGCATCCAAGCTAGTCGCCCAGATACGCAACCTTATCTCGCTCCCACTCCTGACGGCGTGGGACTATCTCCAGGTCCTGGGGACTATGGCCTCCACCATTGACCTTGTCCCCTGGGCTTTTGCGCATATGTGTCCGTTACAGAAAGCCTTGCTATCCCGATGGCAACTGGTGTCGGAACAGTTTCAAATAGTTCTCCCGCTTTCGGCCTCTACCATCGCCGACATACAGTGGTGGTTTTCGCTTCCGCATCTTCTGAAGGGAATGCCTCTCCGGACTCCACAGTGGATCATAGTCACCACGGATGCCAGTCTCACCGGCTGGGGGGCAGTCTGCCAGTCTCAGGCCACTCAGGGTTATTGGTCCCCGGTCCAAGCACGCCGGCACATCAATCGGCTGGAAGCCCGGGCAGTATGCCTAGCTCTTCAGGAGTTTTTACCCCTGCTCCGAGGCAAGGCATTGAGGGTCCTCTCCGAGAACTCCACGACGGTAGCTTATATCAACTGGCAGGGGGGCATGCGGAGTCGCTTAGTGGCACTGGAAAGCTGGTCGACTACTTGCCTGAGCGGCCTCCCACATTGCGGGCAAGGAGAATGTGCAGGTTGATTTCCTCAGTCGCCAGTGTCTCCAGGCAGGAGAGTGGGAGCTCTCGGACGAAGCCATGACCTTGATCACCAACAGGTGGGGTCCTCCGCACCTGGACCTCATGGCAACTTTGTCTAACTCCAAGGCCAACAGATTCTTCAGCTATTGGAGGGAGCACTGTTCGGAGGGAGTGGATGCCCTCGCTCTACCGTGGCCATCTGATGTCCTCCTTTATGTGTTTCCTCCGTGGCCTCTCATGGGAAAAGATCGCCAAAGAATAGAACTCCACGAGGGACTGGACATCCTGGTAGCTCCCGAATGGCCCCGCAGGCCGTGGTTCGCAGATCTGGTCAATCTGGCGTTGGATGGCCCTCTGCATCTCGGCCATCTTCCTAGTCTACTATGGCAGGGTCCCGCATTTTTCGACCATGCGGATCGCTTTTGTCTAGCGGCCTGGCTTTTGAACGGCGACTGCTGAGGCAAAAAGGCTACAAGGAAGAGGTGATTACCACCCTTCTGCGGGCGCATAAGACATCTACTTCATTAGCTTATGTCCTCATTTGGACAGTGTTTGAGAATCTGTGCTGACTCAGGTGTCTCGGCGCATTCGGCGTCTGTATCCGTGGTCCTTTCCTTCCTTCAAAAGGGCCTCTCCCAGGGTTTGTCCTTCAATTCGTTGAGCGTCCAAGTGTCTGCTCTCGGTTCGCTTCTCGGTCGTGTAGAGGGGCACCCCTTGGCGTCTCAACCGGATGTTGCTCGGTTCTTGAAGGGCGCCAAACGCTTGAGACCCCCCCCGTCCGACCCACATGTCCATCCTGGAATCTCAATTTAGTTCTCTGGGCTCTCTGTGTGGCTCCATTCGAATCTCTCCGTCGGGCTATGCTAAAGGACTTGACGCTTAAGGCGGTTTTCTTAGTTTCTATTTCTTCCGCTCGTCAGTTTTGGAGATTCAGGTGCTGTCCTGTTGGGAGCCTTTTCTGTGTTTTCGGATTCGGGAGTCTCTCTCAAAACGGTTCCTTCCTTTTTGCCGAAGGTAGTTTCTTCCTTTCATGTTAATCAGTCAGTGGAACTTCCGGCATTGTCGGCGGAGGATGTCGCGGGTCCCGATGGGGCGATCTTTGCCGGCTTGATGTGAAACGGGTGTTACTCCGTTATCTCCAAGTCACTAATGAGTTTTGACTCTCTGATCATCTTTTTGTCCTTTGGAGTGGTCCAAAAAGGGGAAAACAGGCTTCTCGGGCTACTATTGCTCTGTGGTTGAAAGAAGCGATTGCCTCGGCCTACATTTTCAGAAGTCGGTCTGTTCCTGAGGGCTTGAAGGCTCACTCATTGCGTTCTCAGGCTACTTCATGGGTGGAGAGTCAGTCAGTCTCTCTGCAAGAAATCTGCAGGGCCGCTACATGGTCATCCCTGCGTACTTTTGCTCGGCATTATATTCTAGACCTGCATGCCCCGGTTTTTGGTTCATTTGAGAGGCAGGTGCTTCGAGCGGGGCTGTCTCTGTCCCACCCAGTTTAAGGAAGCTTTGGTACATCCCACGGTCTGGACTGATCCGGGTATGTACAGGGAAAGGAAAATTTAGTTCTTACCTGTTAATTTTCGTTCCTGTAGTACCGCGGATCAGTCCATACACCCTTTCCTGGTTTTTTTCTTCTTTCTCTGCCATCCGCTCGAAGCTCTTCCTACAGGTCTCTGGATGATTGTTACCTATCATTATCTTAAGGACACTGGAAGCATCTGTATGATGTCCAAGGATATGCAAGAGCACTATTTTACAGAGTCCATTCCTTGTTCATAATTGTTCATAGTTGTTTCGTCTGTTACTCTTTTGAGTTGTGTTTACTTGCTTGATCTCTTTACTGGGTTTTCTTAGTTCTTTCTGCTTTGACAATGGTTATACTGAAGGGCTGCAGGGTAGGCTCTGTCCTGATACAGGATACCCTTTTCAGTTTTGGTCTGTCTCCATCTGCTGGACAGGAGGCTCAACCCACGGGCTGGACTGATCCGCGGTACTACAGGAACGAAAATTAACAGGTAAGAACTAATGGTCCTTTTTGTAAACAATTTGGCCAATTCTGGAGCAGAAGGTAGTGTTGGGAGAGCGATAAAGTGGGCCATTTTAGAAAAACGATCAGTGACCACCCAAATTACTCTATTACCATTGGAAGCAGGTAATTCCACCACAAAATCCGTGGCAATATGAGTCCAGGGCTCCTTGGGTGCCGGCAGAGGTTGTAATAAGCCCCAAGGACGTCCAACTGGAGTTTTCTGCCGGGTACAGGTTGGGCACGAGTCTACATAGGCTTTCACATCCTAGTATATCTGTGGCCACCAATAATATCTTCTGAGGAGTGAGAAAGTTCGAGCTCGGCCTGGGTGTCCTGCTACTTTAGAATCATGGCCCCATTTCAACAAGCATTGTCGTAACTGGGTTGGAACGACAGTCTTCCCTGGGGGAACTACATGGGTAGTGACCTTCAGGATTCATGCTGGGTCGATAATGAACCTCGGTGGGTCTGGAAGATCTTCGGCCTCGGCAGTGCGAGAAAGAGCGTCTGCTCTGACATTTTTGGTGGCTGGCCTGTATTTCACCAGGAAATCGAAACAGTTAAATAAGGACCAGCGCGCTTGACGGGGGTTTAGACGTTTGGCTTGGCGGAGATGTTCTAGATTCTTATAGTCAATATAGACCGTAATAGTGTGTTGAGCTCCCTCCAACCAGGCTGTGCTTTGGGAGAGGGGTTCTCCATGGGGGGGGGACATCAGCAGCTCTTCCAGGGCACTGGCAGATCCTCCAGAGGTTGTTCTGGTCAGGGTACTGGAGGGGATAAGGCCAATGAAGCCAGGCCCGTCCACTCCTCGCTGGAAACGGTAGGGGCAGGTTGTCCTGTTTTTACAAGGAGTGAACCAAGATCACTGTGGACCAGTGAGTGCTGGAGGTCGTAAGAGAGAGGGTTATGCCTTAGGGTTTTCACGCCTGGTCAGGGCGGCCTTTCTGGAGTTCCACTGCTTGTCTTGCAGCAAAAGGGGTGCAGTAGAGCAGAATTTGCGAAGTTTGCTAAGCTTAGAGGCCATCACTCTGGTTCCGCTGAGTGAACGGAGACAGGGGAGGTATTCCATTTATTTTGTGGTGCTAAAGAAGGAGGGCACTTTCCATCCCATTTTGGATTCACAAAAGGTAAATGTAGCCTTGTGGGTGCCATGTTTCCGGATGGAAACGCTGCTTTGGGAGAGGGGTGTGGAACTGTGGTATTACAGGAACGAAAATTTGCAGGTAAGAGCCAATTTTCTTGTCTGTCCAAAGTTACAATTACTTTCCTTTGGGTGGCCTGATAAGGGTCAGATTTGGGATGAAGCCAAACCAGGGTCCTGGAATTTACACGATTGAAAGTGAGTCCAACTTGGTATTGAGATTTTTTTTCAATAGGATCGTATTGCATAGTGCTGGAAAATTCGCACACATACATGATTTTCATGTTTTTTCCCCTAAGGTTATTTAAAGTTCCGCATTAAACGTACAAGTATGGAAGTTATGGAATATAAGTGTGATTAAATAAATTGTATATGCCATTTCTTGATATTTTTTTTTTTGAACAAGATTTCACTGAGAGAATGACTAACTTTATAGTTGAAAATCAAACTACTCTTAACTATATTTGTCTTCACATTCTCTTCTAGGCCTCTGCATCAGTTCTTGTGGATGAACTCCAAAAAGCGTAAGCTGCCTTTTTTTTACAGACTGACTTATTTAGATATAGGGGTTAGATCTAACCAAACATTTAATTAGTCAGTTTGTTAATGCTTTACCTACTTTCTATCAGGCCGATACAGTAAAGTCCGCGGGAGAGCGGGCGAACGCACCGGCCACTCGCCGATGCGCGCGATTCTGTATTTAAATTAGGCCCGGTGGTAAAAACGGGCAAAAGGAGGCGCTAGGGATACTAGCGCATCCCTAGTGCCTCCTTTTTGACAGGAGCGGCGGCTGTCTGCGGGTTTGACAGCCAACGCTCAATTTTTCCAGCGTCTGTTCTCAAGCCTGCTGACAGCCACGGGCTCGGAAACTGGACGCCGGCAAAATTGAGTGTCCGGTTTTTGGCCCGACAGCCGCAGGCCGAATTCAAATTTTTTTTTAAAACTTTTTTTACTCTTCGGGACCTCCGACTTAATATCGCTATGATATTAAGTTGGAGGGTGCACAGAAAAGCAGTTTTTATTGCTTTTCTGTGCACTTTCCCGGTGCTGGAAGAAATTAGCACCGACCTTTGGGTCGGAGCTAATTTCTGAAAGTAAAATGTGCGGCTTGGCTGCACATTTTACTATCTGTATCCCACGCGCATACCTAATAGGGCCCTCAACATGCATTTGCATGTTGAGGGCGCTATTAGGTGCCACGGGTTGTACGCGCGTTTTCCTCCCCTTACTGAATAAGGGGTAAGGGAAAACGCGCGTCCAAGAGCAGGCTAACAGTGTGTTCCGTCGGACTGTATGTGATGTATCTAATTTGTTCAGTTTGAAATGTGTATTTGCTTCATTATTTTTGAAGAATCGCAGAAAAAGACAAACATATAAAACAGACGGAGGATTCCTTTGCTCTGGAACATGTTCATTTAACAAACAGTGAAGAAGAAATCAAGGTACCGTGAACTGTTCAGCAAAACTTAATAAAGGTGGAAATCTCAGACAAAAGGTATTCAGTAGTTAACTGGGAGGCATAACAGGTGAAATGACTATATCCACAGGACAAAGTGAGACTTGGTTTTAATTTTTGGACTAATAAAGCTATCCATTGTACTTGGTATACTGGGCTGTACTGACCAAATAGTGCTTGCTAAGTGCATTATGAGCCTAGAAGTACTGAGAAACTGAGCTTTTTGTTTACACAGAAGTATCCAAAATTGGGCTAGCCATTAGTTCATGATACCGCAATAATGGCCTTTGACATTGGGTGTAATGTAGAGGTAATCAACTCAATGCCTGGGGGTGGGGGGGGGGGGGGGGGGGTGGGGGGAAGCTGGCTACTGCCACTGCAGTAAGTGCTGCCAATTCAGTCTGAGATTTGCTTGGATTTCCTGGCTAGTGAATGATTCTGGTGGTGGTAGATGTCTTGTGCATTTTCATTGATAGTTCAAGTTGAGTTACCGTGTTTCCTGACCTCAGAGGGCTTGCAATCTAAGGAAGTCATTTACTAAGCCATGATATTTATCGTGGGAGGGAACAAATACTGCAGGGAAGGCATTTCTGTAGTATTTTTCTCCCCTCATGAAAAACTATTAGACTCATCATAATTTTTGCTTGCAGAAAAATTCTGCAAGAGAAAATATTGCAAGGAAAAGGGAAATCGCACGATGGTGGCCCCTTTGCGTGGGGCCTCCATTGTCTTAAAGGGCCACCAGCAGCCCGAAATACTCTGCCCCCACCTCCCAGGAATCTAGGTAGACCACCACTGCTTGTAGGAGCAGCCCAAATGATTACATTGCATGTCAGAGTCTAAGGTCTTGTTTTATGTATATTTTTGTTTTTAGTTGTTGTTTTATGAGCCAGTGTCTCATGTTTGGTTACTTTTATGAATTTTTGTATGTTTCTATTATGTACTTATGTAAACTGGTTAGGAAGTATGGTGAGCAGTCTATACATTTTTAATAGTGTACTCAAACCCCTGCCCTTTCAAATACAATACTGCGCCTCCCCGCTCGCCTTCCTTAGTCCAATGCCCCTGGACACTCCCTGTACCTTAGAGAACATCCCTGGGGGTGTAATAGTCCAAAATGCTCCTTAGGCTTCAGGACAATCAGTCATTTTTCAAAATGGTGCTGGCTGGCCCTTTGCCCCATTACTTGAAGGGGCAAAGGTGAGCTGGTGCTGTTTTGAAAGATTGAATTGACTGGACCAGATCTTTAGAGGGGTGCTTTGGACACAGAGATGCCCACTAGACTACCAGGGATGACTTCTAAGGAGGGGGGGGTGGCGGGCTGGAGTGAGAGTGTGAGGAGCTAAGATGGCATCTATAAGGGGGGGGGGGGGGGGGGGGGGGGGGAAAGATGGTGGGTTTGATTTCCAGGTGGTGGTGTATTTGAAAAAACAGGAGGCAGGGTATCACTGTGCAGCTTTCAAAAAAAAATTTTGTTTTTAACTTTCATATTTGGGTTGCCTCTATAAGGGGTGGAGGTGTGGGTGGGGCCACCAAGGTCCTTTAAATTGTGTGCAAGAGCATATCTGGATGTGTAATCCACAACTCCTGAGTTTTAGCTAAGTTTGGTAAATAATGTGGCTTGCATTTTTTTGCAAGCCATGTTATTAGATTTGCTTGAAATTTGCTAGTAATAAGCTGCCTTGCATGTGTTTGAAAATTTTATGCATGCAAAGTGCACTCAAAGCAGCGCATTACAATAGGAGGGGTTTTTTAAAAAAAATATTGCACGATATTTTAGCAATTTGGATATATCGTGTGCTAAGCACTATTTTTTTTGCACATTATACCTTTATCACAGCTTAGTGAATGACCCCCTAAGTTTGCACCTGCACACGGATCACCCAGACACGAAGTCCAGCATAGAGGAAGACTGATTTTAGATGTGGTTTTATGCTTTTCTAGCAGCTGTTTTACACTCAGAAAAATATGGTTCTAAACCAAATGGCATGCAGCGGGGTACTTTAATAAGCCAGTTGGGCTGCAAAAACTCAAGTGAGTAGTACAGTGTTATGGGTGAAATTCTAAGTGTGAAAGAAGACCTGGATCTGGGGGTGATTCTATTAAATGATCTTAAGGTCACCAAATAGGTGGATAAGGTGACAGTAAAAACCAGATAGATGCTTGGTTGCATAGGGAGAGGAATTGTCAGCAGAAAAAAAGTGATGATGTTGCCCCTGTATAAGTATCTGGTGAAAGCTAATAAGGCATATTGCATATAGTTCTGGAGACCAAATCTTCAAAAGGATATAAACAGAATGGAGTTGGTCCCGAGAGTGATAATACAATATTTAGTGGTCTTTGTTCTAAAGCATATGGGGACAGACTTAAAGAACTAAACATATATACCCTTGAGGAAAGGTGATACAGAGGAGATATGAAAGATATTTTAAATATCTCCAAGGTTTCCAAACACAAGAGGTAGGCCTCTTAATGAAAAGGAGGCCCTAGAATGGGATAATAATGAAATGGGGTAGACTTGGGAGTAATCTAAGGAAATATTTCTTGTATAGAAAGGGTACTGAATGCATGGAATAGCCTCTCCACTAAGGGGTGGAGATGAGGATAGTATCTGAATTTAAAAAAGGATGGGATAAACAGAGGATCTCTGAGGGAGCGCTAGGAATTGTAAAACTGAATGGTTGATGTGGATGAGTAGGCTGCGTGGTCTTTTTCTGCTGTCACATTTATTTATTTATTTATTTAATTTATTTTTTATATACCGACATTCGATCGAGATATCACATCGGTTTACATGTAACGGAACAGAAATAAGGCAGAAGTTGCTTAATTTACATTGTAACTAAATGATAAATAATAAATTAGGAAGATATACATAGTAACTTTGAAATGTTAATTAACACAGTAATTTAGAGAAATAACATTTAACATGTGAATTGGAGAAGATAGAGGAAAGGGGTGGCATAGAGGATTAGATATGTATAGTTATTTCTATGTTAAATTATTTCTATGTTAAATTATTTTTCAGGCATTGCAGAGAGAGAATTTATCTTTCAAAGCAGAACTACAGAAATTACAGGCTCTGAAAAGTGAACAGGTAAAGTTCTGGAAAAATTTTTTTTAAACTATTTACTGAAATTACCCAGCATTCATTCTCATATGTATAATCCTTTGGGGTATATTTTTGGGCATAATTTAACCCTCTTTGATAGGGGTTGCAGTCCCTGCTTGTACACTCTCCCCCTTTTTTTTTTTTTTTTTTACCTGTTGGTGATTTAACTGCTGCACTACTGCAGTATGCTAACTGTACAGTTGCCAAATACCTTGAAAATATTCACATTCTGTTACATACCTCATCCCAGTGTACACCTTTGGTTTATACCATGATGGGATGAGACCAACGTCTTCTCCAGCATTAGCTTTGCATTGTCTCTTCAAGGCTTCTGATGATCTCACTTTCTGCCTTAATTTGTGTTTGGACTGCATCATAACAGGCTTCTCAAGGCTTTCTTTAAGTTTTTGGCTCTTAAAAAAGCAAACATTTTCACCGTCTATTCAGTGCTTGTTGAGACTGCGGCTGTAGAATTCACATAGATGGAAACACTGATAGTGAACCGGGAGCTGAGGCTTAGGAGTACCGAGGTGACACAGGTTGCTGTTGAACTGATTAGGATCAGTCACTGAAAGCGCTTTTGTGAAATATCCAGGCAAAAGATTCACCAAAAACAAATGACTTGGGTTTTTACATCTCTTACTTCTGGGAATGAACTTAGAATAGGCATTCCTATACCTATCTGGGTACTGCAAGTGATTTAGACTGGCCTCTGTTGGAGATAGGATGCTAGGCTCAATGGACCATTGTTCTGACCCAGGATTGCAATTATGTTAAGTCTCATATTTCATGGACACTGTTATGCCTTCAAATGGAACGCCACAAGAAAACACCTTCATTTTCTAAGGCTGATGTCATCTGTGACAGAGATGGTTCTGTGGGCAAAATAGTCCATTTTAGACCTTTTTAAAAAATTGGCTGATGCCGGCTTGACCCGTGCCAACAATAGACATGACTCTTATACTTCATTACTCAAGAAGAATGGTGAATAAAATGGAGAATGTCATAATGCTTTTGTACTGCACCTTGAATACTGTATTCAGTTCTGGTTGCCGCTTCTTAAAAAAGAGATAGTTGCACTGGAAAAGATACAGAGAAGAGTGACCAAAATGATAAAGGGCATGGAATGGTTTCCCTATGAAGAAAGGCTAAAGAGGTTAGGGCCATTCAGCTTGGAGAAGAGACTGTTATGATAGAAGTCTGTAAAATCATGAAAGGACTTCACTGGGTAAATGTGATTTGGTTATTTACGCTTTCAGATAATACAAGGACTAGGGGGCACGCCATAAAGTTATAAGTAGCACATTGAAAACAAATTGAAGAAAATTATTTCACGCAACTCACAATTTAGCTCTGGAATTCATTTGAGGATGTGGTTAAGGCAGTCAGTGAACTGGGTTTAAAAAATGTTTGACTAAGTTCCTGGGGGAGAAGTCCATAAACTGTCATTAACCATATTGACATAGGGAATAGCCACTGCTTATTACTGGCATCAGAAGCATGGGATCTGTTTAATGCTTGGGTACTTGCCAGGTACTTGGTAACCTGGATTGGCCACTATTGGGAACAGAGTGCTACTTTATGGACCCTCAGTCTGACCCAGTAAGGCAACTTTCTATGCTCTTAATTTAAAGAGGATTGAGCCAGTTCAGGGGAATTTCATAACCTCATCTGCGAGTTAAAAAGACTGCGGAGCAATGTCACAGAATATGATACCCAAGGCCACTGCTCCCCTTCAATGCATTGGCAAGGGCTTCAAAATTTTGCTGTTGTGGAATTACCAACTTCTTGAGTAATAATTGCTTTTCTTCTGTTGTGAGATTGGGTAAGCATGAAGATGGGATTATTAAGGGTGGAAGGGTGTGAGATCGGCTAGGGGCTGTTGAGAGGATTGGGGGACATTGGGGGGGGGGGGGGAGAGGGAAGAAATGAAGGACTGGGGAGGCCAAAGCTGGGAGAGGGCGATCTCCTTCCCAATAACCCAGATCCTCTAGACCTTACTTCTGATCTTGAAGCCCACTTCTGCCATCCCAGAGATCTTGATGTAATATCTGGGATCCTTGTCCCTCATCCAAAAAAGCAAAATTCCAGACATACAAGTAAGGTTGTGAAAACTTTTCCTGCTAAACCAGTCCAAATGTGTGTGTGTGTGTGTGTGTACTCCCCCTACTAGCAGGTGGGGACATAGGAAACCACCTTCTTCTGTGACATCATTAGCTGTTACCATGGTGCAGCTCTTGCAAAAGTCAGTATTCTCTGACTCCAGCAAATGACAGGACATACTGTTTTGATGCAGCAGGATATTTGTCTCCCAGGGTTGGGTTTATTCTCTTTTTGGCTGAGTATTTAGAGCCATTTTTACTACTCTGTCGGGCCAGGCTGCTGGCTTTTGTTTACTGTTCAGCCTGTCCTTCTAGGAAACTCCCAGCCCTAGAGGGGTTTCGGTAAAGTTGAGTGAGGTATCTTTACCTTTTGAAGGATCCTCTGAGGAGAGAGGTTTTTCCCCTCTTTGTCTCTAACTTTTGCCTTTTGCTTAGTTTAAAAAAAAAAAAAAAAAAAAAAAATTTTTTTTGAAGTGTGCTGGGCAGTTTTCATTGGCAACTGCTGACTTAACCCACTGGAAAGGGGTAAGTTTTTCTGGGGTGGGGGGAGGTGGGGCAGCATAATTTTGGGTTGTTTGAGATCCTTTTCAGTCTTTATTCTGTGCCAGTTTTAAACATCTGTGGGGGTTGTGCTTGTGAAAAGGATAAATTCCCCAGTGGGGGCACCTAAAAAAAAAATTCCTTGTTTTGGTTGGTACTGATGATGATGTGCCCTTGGTTTTAGGTCTTGAGTGCTGGGACAATTTTTCTGAATTTACCTCAGTTCAGGCAGCCATTTCAGCATTTTTTGTCTTCCCTTGCTCTGCACACTGAGGCGCCTCCATTTCTGACTTCACTGGGTTAAAATGTATTTCTTGCAGGCATGACCTCTTCTAGTTTTTCTTCTGATTTTTTTTTCAGTTTTTACACCAGGCCTACTGTGCTAATCAGAGGCCTGATTAAAAAAAATAAAAAAAAAATGGGGTGGTCATTCTCTCCCTGCTAGTCAGTTTCCAGTTCCAGGTGTTTCAACAGTGGCACCTGTGATGACCAAGTGGCCTAAGTTTTTATTTTTATTTTTTTTTCCCTTTGGATTTTTTTAGTTCAAAGGACTGTAATATTGCAATCTCTTTTGTTTCTGAAATAGAAAACAGTGGGGAAATTGATACTTGTAATTCCCTAGAGCACAGGGGTGGGCAAACTAAGGCCTGCTGGCCAAATCAGCCCATTAACACCTTCCTTGCAACCTGCCTACCTTTTATAAAAACAGCAATATGTGCAGCCTGCTGATGCCCTGACTAGACTGCCTGAGTGCATGATGTCATCAAAAGCCCCAAATTGTCGCCTTTGATGTGTTGAAACAAGCAATGTCATCACCAGGCACATAGGCCTCTAATCATCACCAGGCACATAGGTGGGTGAGCAGGTCATCTTTGGTGTGCTCATCTGGGTTGAAGTAATTGGCTTGCTGAAGGAAAAGCCACAAATTGGAGCAGCAGCTGTCTCTTCATGCTACTTAGCTGCAGCTTCCTCATGTTAGTGTGGCAGCTGCCTGCCCTAACACACACTTGCAGAAGGGGCAGACATAGTTCCAACCAGCTGTTCTGCTGAATTCTTCCCTCCCACTTAGCCTTACCTTGAGAGATGATCAGTCCATCTCCCACACTGGTAACAAAGCCCTTCGCAGATGTCGTCATGATCTGGATACAGGAGCAGCAATAGAAGTTATGATTTTATAGAAGAGGGTACACTGTAACTGGCAACAAATGCGAGTGAAACCTGTGGATATGCTGAGCTGATGAGTTGTATGCTAAAACAGCTATTTACACCAAATGCTGCTAAAACAGGCAATCTGGATTTGGAAAAAAGTGTTCTTATTATTATAATAGTTGCTTTTGGTGTTCCAATGTCTTGCTTTTTCAAGTTCCAAGGTAGAAAACTTTGTCTCCAAGGCTCAGATAACTGTACAGATAGCCAGCTGGCGTCTGTCCCATCGGGTTGATCAGCCCAGTCTGGGCTAGACCCCGATCCGGCTCGAGGGTCCTCCCACGTGGAGACCCTCTGGGGGGGGGGTCGCCATCTTGCTCGCGTGGTCGCTGGCGCCGTTCCCCCCCCCCCCCGATTGCTGTACTGTCCGTCTAACTGAGCCGTACACACAATGGCAAGCCGGGCACATAACATACTTGTGCGCACAGTGGCGCGTGCATAGGTGCCGTGCACACAGCGAGGCGCAAGAAGGTGCCGGGCGCATAGCGACACGCTCAACAGCGCCGAGCACACAAGTTCAGCTGTGCACATCTCCATAAGCTCACATACTGGCCTGCTTGCATGCACGCTCTCTGCACACCCGGAGCGCATATCCAAGCCTCCCTGCGTGCACATATAAACGCACAGACCAGGTTTGAACGCCCCTACGCGCACAAACCATGGCACCACCGGCCAAGAAAACCAAAGCACAAGCCCTCTGGCCAGCCTGCCACATAAGAGCTGCGCAGCATGAAGAGGCTACTGCCCTGTGCCTACAGTGCGAGATGGCTCTGGGAGAATCGGGGCAAGGTCCTCTCCAGCCAGTATAGGAATCTGGATCCACCGATAGTACCCCGTACCTCTCTATCCCCAGCTCGGCCCTCCAGACGGGGCCTTCTGGGAACGCTGCTGGGTTCAATATAGACCCAGGAATCTCTTCCTGGGTGGAATTCTTTAAAGGTCTGCAAACCTTGGTCCAAGTGCAATCTGCGCCACCGGTGACACAACCACAGTCTCCACCAGAAGACCCAAACTTCCCAGGCCCTTCTTGGCCTCCCCCGGACAAAAGCCTAACCTTAGGGGACACAGACACCTCGGAGGAAGGCCAAGACTCCCTGCAGGAAGGGGAAATCCCTCCAGGAATGGAATCATACCGAACCATGATGCGTTTCTGCTTCAAAGACGAGCTACCAGACCTCATGTCTGTGAGCCTGAAGGAGCTGGCCATCTCAGGCACAAGCGCCACAGCGGAGCCAATGACAAAACCCTCTTTTGGTCGGGCTCTGTCAGGCCTCATGCCATTTCCCATTGCTGCAAGCCGTGCAACAGCTGATTGACCTGGAATGGAATGCTCCGGAGGCCAGTTTCAAGGGAGGACGGGCCCTAGAAGCCCTATATCCACTGGAACCCTCAGCCAAAGAACTCCTGGTGTTCCCGAAAGTGGACGCCATGGTCTGCGCTGTCACAAAGCGCACCACCATTCCAGTCGAAGGAGGAGCGGCACTCAAGGATGCCCAAGACAGACGTCAGGAATCCATCCTTAAACAGTCATTTGATGCAGCAGCTATGTCACTGCAGATAGCTGCCTGCTGTGCCGTGGTGACACACGCATGCTTGTCACTGGCCAGGAACACCACCACGCCCGTTGAAACATTAGAACCAGCGATATCCTTCCTCACGGATGCGACTTCCGACCTGGTGCACAACTCAGCCAGGGGAGTCTCATCCATTGTGGCAGCCAGAAGGCAACTCTGGCTCCGAAGCTGGTCAGCCAACGTGAAACTCACGAGAATGCCCTTTAAAGGAACCCTCCTATTTGGAAGTGAACTGGAGAAGTTAGCCGACAAATGGGGCGAATCTCCAGTACCTCGGTTACTGGAGGACAAGAACAAAAGAGGCCAACGCCCCTCTCCCCGAACATCCAAGGGCAGAGGATCGCAGTGTTTTAGACCGTATAAGAATACATACCAAGCACCTCGCCCCGCAGGCAGGGGCCAGTCCTTTCGGAACAAACACAACAAGAAGGGAGCTGGTTGAGTCCAGGCCCCAGCCACACCCCACAATGAGAATCAACAGACCCATCCACAGGAAGAAGCCATAGGAGGCAGACTTGTCTTATTCTACCAAAGATGGGTCGAGATAATGTCGGACAAGTGTGTCCTAACCATCATTCGAAAGGGATACTTTCAGGACTTCCACACCCCCTCCAAGAGGACGGCAGTGGAAACCACATTGACCAAATTGCTCACCTTAAAGACTATAACACCGGTGCCCATGCACCAACGAAATACTGGCCACTATTCCATCTATTTTATCGTCCCCAAGAAAGAGGGAACATACCGGCCTATCCTGGACCTCAAGTCTGTCAACCGCTACCTGAAGGTAACACACTTCTGCATGGAAACCCTCCCTGGATCTGTCAGAAGCCTATCTGCACATCCCGGTCCATCATGATCATCCGCACTTTCTATGTTTCGCGATCTTGGACCATCACTACCAGTTCTGAGCACTACCCTTCGGGCTAGCTACAGCCCCCCAGACGTTCACCAAAATCATGGTTGTAGTGGCGGCAGCACTGAGGAAAGAAGGAATCCTTGTACACCCATATCTGGACGATTGGCTGATCAGGGCAAAATTTCCAGAGGAAAGTCATCAGACTACAACCAGAGTCAAGAATCTACTGGAGAACCTCGGATGGGTCAAGAGCTGTCTGCAGCCCTCCCAATCTCTGCAATACCTGGGAGTCTGGTTTGACACTCAACAGGACAATGTCATTCTTCCCCCTACAAGGAGAAGGAAATTGATGGACCAGTTTAGAAAACTGTTGAACTGCGCTCGCCCCATGGTATGGGACTACCTCCAAGTCCTTGGACTTATGACATGAACCCTAGAAAAGTCGTACCATGGGCAAGAGCCCATATGCGACCACTACAACGTTCCCTACTGTCGCGTTGGAACCCGATGTCCCAGGACTACACCGTTCGCATCCAGTTGCCGGCGGAGGTAAGGATACAGCTCCTTTGGTGGCTACAAGAAGACCATCTGAGCAAGGGAGTAAGACTATCCCCACCGACCTGGATCTTGCTCACCACTGATGCGAGCCTACGAGGGTGGGGATCCCACGGTCAGGAACTGACTGCCTAAGGGCAATCAGACAAGGAAGAGTCGGGGTGGAACATCAACTGACTGGAAGCCCTGGCAATCAGACTAGCCTGCCTACGATTCAGTCAGACTTCGAGGAGAAGCTGTCAGTCATGTCGGACAACGCCACAACAATGGCCTACATCAACCGCCAGGGAGGAACCAGAAGCCAACAGGTGTCCCTGGAAATAGACCCCGTAATGGCATGGGCAGAAGCAAACCTGCAAGGGATCTCGGCCGCACACATCACGGGAAAAGACAACATCACTGTGGATTACCTCAGCAGAGAAAGTCTAGACCCAAGGGAATGGAGGCTGTCAACCAGTTGATAATAGACCACTGGGGAACCCCAGCCATGGATCTTCTGGCAACCCGGTCCAACGCCCAAGTTCCCAACTTCTTCAGTCGCAGACCCAGACCCTCAATCCCAGGATATTGACGCCCTCGTCCAAACTGGCCACAGGAAGAACTGCTGTATGCCTTTCCTCCATGGCCACTACTGGGCGGGATCATCCGCAAGATAGAATACCACAGGGGACTAATACTCCTAGTGGCCCCGGACTGGTCAAGAAGGCTGTGGTATGCGGACATGCAAAGACTTCTGGCGGGGAACTCCCTGGGCCTACCTCCACACAGGGACGTGCTCCAGCAAGGACTGATCCTCCACGAAGACCCAACTCAATTCTCTCTTACGGTCTGGCTATTGAGGGGACTCGCCTGAAGAAGAGCGGATACTTGAGGGCAGTAATTGATACCTTGCTCCGAGCACGCAAGTTTTCCGCATCTTTAACTTACATACGAATATGGAGAATATTAGAAGCCTGGTGTGAAGACAGCGACATCCTTCTGCTGACAGTCAAAATTCCCATGATCCTGGAATTCCTGCAGGACGGCCTGAAGAAGGGGTTGTCTCTCAACTCCATCAAGGTTCAACTGGCTGTGCTGGCCTGTTTCAGAGCCAAAGTGGACGGCATCAGTCTATCTTCCCATCCAGATGTCTCCTGCTTCCTGAGAGGGGTCGAGCAAATCAGACCATCACTAAAGTGGCTGGTACACCTATGGAATCTCAATCTAGTACTAGACTTCCTAGCGGGAACTTCCTTCAGACCTACACGCAGTCTGTCCCTATGGCTCCTGACCTTGAAGACTTCATTCCTAGTGGCAATATGTTCAGCCTGTCGCATCTCTGAACTTCAAGCACTATCCTGTCGGGAACTGTTCCTCAGACTCACACTGGGATCCATAAAGCTACGCACTGTCCCCTCCTTCCTTCCAAAAGTGGTTTCTTACTTTCATCTAAACCAAACCATCTCGCTGCCATCTCCAGATGAGCAGAAGGACTCTGAAGACTCACGCTGCCTATGCCATCTTAACGTCTGCAGATTCCTAGTCCATTACCTGGAAAGATCGGAATCCGTACGAAAGACGGACCACCTATTCATCCTTCATAGCGGAAGAAACAAGGGGAAGCAACCTCGCAGGCAACCATAGCCCGCTGGATCAAAGAAGTAATCAAGGCGGCCTACGTAGAGGCAGGCAAGCCTCCACCTCTACAAGTCAAGGCCCATTCCACTGGTATCTCCCCAACATCCTTATTAATAAACACAGAAGCAAAAAATTAATTTGGTCTTTCTGCAATGGCCTTATCTTCCCTAAGAGCCTCTTTAACCCCTCTGTCATCTAACGGTCCAACTGACTCCCTCACAGTTTCTTGCTTCGGATATATTTAAACGTTTTTATTATGAGTTTTTACCTCTACAGCGAACTTCATTTCAAATTCTCTCTTCGCCTGTCTTATCAATGTTTTACACTTAACTTGACCATGCTTATGCTTTTTCCTATTTTCTTCAGATGGATCCTTCTTCCAATTTTTGAAGGATTTTTTTGGCTAAAATAGCCTCTCTCACCTCACCTTTTAACCATACCTGTAATCGTTTTGCCTTCCTTCCACCTTAATGCGTTAATATATCTGGATTGTATTTTTAAACAGTGTCCATACCTGTTGAGCACTTTTAACCTTTGCAGCTGCACCTTTCAGTTTTTTTTCTCACTATTTTGCTCATTTTATCAGTTTCCCTTTGGAAAATGTAGTGTTAGAGCTGTAGATTTACTTATTGTCTGTCTTCCAGTTATTAGTTCAAATTTGATCATGTTATGATCACTATTGCCAAGTGGCCCCACCACCATTACTTCTCTCACCAAATCCTGTGTTCCACTAAGAAGTAAATCTAAAATAGCTTCCTCTCTTTGGTTCTTGAACCAATTGCTCCATGAAGAAGTCGTTTATTACATCCAGGAACTTTCTCTAGCATGTCCTGATGTTACATTTACCCAGTCAATATTGGGGTAATTGAAATCTCCCATTATTACTGCACTACCAAATTGGTTAGATTCACTGATTTCTCTCAGCATTTCATCATCTGTCTGACCATTTTGGCCAGGTGGACGGTAGTATACTCCTATAACTATACTTTTACCCAACACACATGGGATTTCTACCCATATAGATTCTACTGAGCATTTAGTCTCTTGTATGATCTTTATCCTGTTGGACTTTATACCCTTCCGGACAAAGTGCCACACCCCCACCAAGTTGATCCTTCCTATCATTGTGATATAATTTGTACCCTGATATAGCACTGTCCCATTGGTTATCCTCTTTCCACCAGGTCTCTGTGATGCCAGATATGTCAATCTCATCATTTAGTGCTATACACTTTAACTCTCCCATCTTACTTCTTACTCATAGTGTGATCCTGGCAGCTTTCAGAACTGATGTGCTGCAGTCTTGTTTTTATTTATTTATTTATTTATTTATTTATTTATTTATTTATTTTTTTATTTTTTTTTTAAAGGCTGTCTCATTTAATATATTCTTTTGAAGGTAGCCCGTTAACTCTGTTGTTTGCTTATTTTTAGCTGGATTATTTTAATCCTAACTGATATTGAAAATATAGCTGGTTAGGTTTAAAGTTATCTGGCTAAAGGTAGCCAAATAACTGTATTTGGGATGTTCAGTGGACATTTATCCCGCTGAATATCCTGGATAACTTCATTTGAGGCTTTTTAAAACATGGACATCAAAATGACTAACCAAAATAGTTGTGGCATGGGCTGAGGGAACCACACTTTTTTTTTTTTTTTTTAAACACAAGGAAATTTAAATTTAACACATTTAACCTTAGTTAAATATGGAAAAAGGGAGAATGGAGTTATTTCATTTTCCCTTAAGCATAAATCTCAATGGGTATGGATTTTTGGAATTTATTAGAAATATCAAGTTGAAGGATGTTTCTAATGTAGTGTTTTGTGAAACACTAAATTTTATAAAGGAACAGGCCAATTACAGAAAATTTTGAGGTCCATATTCAATAGGGTTTGTCTTAGTTCAGGACTTAGTCAACAAACCCCGAGTTTTAAAAATTCTCCCCCTCCCAACTCTTCCATTGCTGAATTGCTAAGTTCTAGTCAGGTAATGACTGACTTAGCTAAAAATGTAGCTGGATTAAAAAGAGGTAGGGTGGGGGAATTCTGAGAATGGTCCTTATTTTTATCTGGGTAGTACTGATATGCTATGCTTGCCCAGTAAATTTCCTTGGTATGAAGGTTGAATGGGAAATTAAAGAGCGCTTTTTAGGATATCCTTTATATATCCAAAGTAGTCATCATATAGAGATGCCTCTCAAACTCATAGGTAGAGCCTATAAAGTAATTGTACACCATAATTTATTTTTTGAAACAATTTTTGAATTCAAATGTCACTTAGCTTAGTCATAGATTTTGCATATCTTCATGAAAAATCACTGCCTACACTTCTAGTGTCCTGTTTTACTCAGATGCGCTGTCTCTTCACTTGTCAGTGTATGAGTGAAATCTTAACTTCTCCTATTCCCTTAATACATAAGCATAGGAGCTCTGGAAGCTCCTGTCCCTTATGTATTTAAGTATTCAAGTCATTGCAGTTCTGAACTGGGATTGGTCCTTGAGCTGTTAGTGAAGGGCCAGTCAGTAAACAGATGAATGCATAAGTGCTGGAAGCTGTCTGAGCTCTTGTGCTTATATTAAGAGAGCAGGAAGTTTTTAGAACTCACTTATGCTCTAGATTGGGGAATCTTTGAGGTGGGAAATTTTCTAAATGATTGTTAACTTTGGGGAGGGGGTTGGAATCAGTACTGCTCAGAAACTTTCTCTACATACAGATATATACATACATATGTGTGTGTGTATATATAGACAGATGTATATAATTTTCAAGATGAGGGAGACTGCTTTCAGCTATTTTTTATTTATTTTTTAATAATCAGTAAGCTTGCAATTGGCTAAAGTTACCTGGATACTTTCATCCAGGTAACTTTAGCAACGTTTATTCAGCATGAGGCAGGTTCTACTGACTCTTTGGCTAAAGTTACCATGGTAACTTTACATGAATAACTACTGCTCACTGGTTTACCAAGAATGGACCTCTTACTACTTTTTAATGACCTGGGAAAGAGTTGTGGTGCCCATAGTTATGCTAAGAATCATATATAGGATTAATAAACATTCCATGTGGTTGATATAAAATACTTTTGATTTTTTTTCCCTGTCCAGGCTGCAGCTGCACATGTACTGGAGCAGATTCAGAGAAGGTAAAGCTGTGGATCTATCAGTTCTGTGTAAATTCAGATATTTTAAAAACATTTGAAGTATAATATTGAAAATGTTTCTGCCCATCTTAAGCTCCGCCCCCTCCCCCCCCCCCCCCCCCCCAATATTGCCTGTGTATAGCAATCCTAAGTAGTGATGCTCTGTGGGCAAAAAAACAGTCATACTGCTAGACCAAGTCAGATGTTTGAGTTTATGCACCCTTCCAGCAGATGGAGTAGAATACCACCAATTTTTCAGTGACGACATTACTGTATATAAGTAGTGGTGCAGACTTAGGTACCTGCCAGTATTCTCTGTTTTCAGCAGTTAGGGTATAAGTGTTGGACTGATGTAGTAGGATTCGTAGACTCCTTGGTCTTGGGCTCTGTCCTTCCTGCAAAGTAATGGCTTTAACATCTGACCTTTTCAATCTTTGTGTGATTTATTACCTCCCCTCTCCTGCTCTTTTGGCTTGCATGTCTCCTTTCATAGAATTATTTGCGAGTAGTTCATTAGATATTACAGAAAGAGAAATTGGTTCTTACCTGCTAATTTTTGTTCCTGTAATACCACAGATCAGTCCAGACCAGTGGGTTTATGCATCCTTACCAGCAGATGGAGGCAGAGAACAAAACCATGAGGCACTGCTACATAACTGAGCATGCCACCTGCAGTCCCTCAGTATTGACCTGTACCCAAGCCAAGATTAAATACAATTCCTCTCTCGCTGGGTGAACTATAAACACTCTGGGTTGGAATTCCCTGTACTGGAGATCCACCAAATAAAACAAAGACCTCTGAGGCCCTGGCAACCACATAACAAAATCTTAACTGTTGTAATTGGCAAGGACAATGCAAAATTGTGCATATGAGCACCAGGAAATTGTCTTCCGGCAACAATACCAGGGTGGGTCTCTGGACTGATCTGTGGTATTACAGGAACAAAAATTAGCAGGCAAGAATCAATTTTCCTTTCCTGAACATTCTCGGATCAGTCCAGACCAGTGGGAAGTACCAAAGCAATCCTACACCGGGCGGGAACCCGAAAGACCCACTCTCAACACACTTTCAGCGAAAGTCGCATCCTCCAGTGTCTGAACATCCAAATGGTAATGTTTGGTGAAAGTGTGAAGCAAGGACCACACTGCGGCCCTATGTATGTCCTGAGGAGACTCCAACTGACATAGCCAAAGAGGCTGCCTGCGCTTTAAAGCCGCTCAGGACTGCATGACCCTTAGCAATATAGGCCGAAGGAATAGCCTCTCTCAACCATCGAGCCAAAGTAGCCTTCAATGCTTTCTCCTCTTTCCTGGTTTCACAAAACAAAACAAAAAGATAGTCCAACCGTCTGAAAGGATTGGTAAACTTCAGGTACCGCAAAAGTGCACATCAAACATCCAAAAGGTGAAGATATCTTTCCATTGCCGAGTCCCTAGACCATTTAGGGAACCCCGGCAATTCCACTGTTTGATTCACCTGGAAAACAGAAACCAACTTTGGCAAAAAGGAAGGCATCGTACTCAAGACACTTTGTCAGTAGAAATACATAAAGGGTCATGACAAGAAAGAGCCTGAAGTTCCAAAATAAGTCTGAGCAGATTGCGACCAGAAACACCGTCTTTAGTTTAAGACCCAAAGGCTCAAAAAGGGGAGGCTCACAGAGCACCTTCAAGACCAAGTTAAGATTCCAGTCTGGACAGATCTTGTAAAGTGGCAGCTTTAAATGCTTCACTCCCTTCAGGAAACAAATAACATTGGGGATGAGAGTCCAATGGTCTGCCCCGCATCTTGCCCCTGAGACAACCCAGAGCTGAAACTTGGACTTGGAGCGAACTATAAACCAGGCCTTTGGACAGGCCGTGTTGTAGGAAGGATAAAATCTGGGGAACAGAAGCCAGCAGAGGATCTACCTTCTACTGACTTCACCAGGACTCAAAAGACCTTCCACACTCTGATACAAGCCATGGAAGTAGAGGGTCGGCTAGCCCTACAAAGGGTAGAAATAACTGGCTCCGAATCACCCTTCTTGCGCAATTGCTGCCTCTCAAAAGCCAAGCTGCAAGACAGAAGCTATCCTCCTGATCCGAAACTATGGAGTCCTGCCGCAGCAACCCTTGTAGATGAGCTGATTGGAGAGGACCGTTCTCTGCCAGATGCACCAAGTCCATGAACCACGGACGACGCGGCCTCTCCAGAGCGACCTGAACCACCGGGCCTGTATGCGCCTCTATGCGACGCAGCACTCATCTAATTAGCGACCACAGAGGAAACACATAAAGAAGAATCCCTGTCGGCCAAGGACATACCAGAGCATCTAGGTCCATCAAACTGACTTCTCGTCTATGACTATGGAATCATACTGTCTTCAGGTTGGCCTCATCGCCATGAGGTCCAGTTGAGGAACCCCCCCATCTGGCACAAATGTGGTTTTAGGCTTCTGGGGATAGTTCCCACTCCCTGGGGTCTAGTTGTTGTCGACTTAAGAAATCTGCCTGCACGTTGTCTACTCCCGTGACATGGGAGGTCGCAGTCCTTTTGAGGTGACGCTTAGCCCACGCAAACAGCTGAGCTTCCTGAGCCACAGTGTAACTCCTTTTCCTCCTTGGTTGATGTATGCCACAGTCATTGCGTTGTCTGATAACACTCATACCATTTGACTCTGAACCAGGGGCAGGAACACCTCTAAAGCCCTGCGGATCACTCTAGTTTCCAAGCAATTGATAGACCAAGTCTTCACCATCGACCAGAAACCCTGTGCCGAGCACTCCATGCACACTGCTTCCTAGCCTTTGAGGCTGGCATCCTTTGTCAACACCACCCAATCCGGAACTTCGGGAGGCACTCCCTTGTCCAAATTGGGCCGAGACAGCCACCACGCCAGGCTGGCCTTGGCATCCTGCATCAGAGGCAGGGGGACATAATACTCTTCCGAAGTCAGATTCCAGCAAGACAACTATACCCTCTGTATAGGTTGCATGTGGGCAAACGCCCATGGAACCAGGTCCAGTGTCGATGCCATGGACCCCAAGACCTGCAGGTAACCCCAGGCCTTCGGTACTGGAAGATGCAGCAAATGGGAAACTTGCGCCTGCAATTTTGCCACTTTCTCCGCTGTCAGAAACATCTTGCCCTGCCAAGTATCAAAGCACGCTCCCAGATATTCCGGAGACTGAGAGAGAACCAGGTGGTTTTCACCACATTGATCACTCATTCCAGGGAGCTCAGAAGCTGTCTCACTCGCTACATCAAACGATGGTACTCCTCTGTCTTCGCCTGGATGAGCCAATTGTCCAGGTATAGGTGAACCAACACTTCTTCCTGTCTCAAGGCCATCGCTACCACCACCTTTCGTGAAGGTTCAAGGAGCCGTGGCCAGATCGAAGGGAAGGGCCTGAAACTGAAAGTGCTGACCCAGCACCTTGAATCACAGAAACTTCTGGTGTTTCTTGCGGGTAGAGATATGCAGATAAACCTCTGCGAGGTCCAAGGATGCCAGGAACCTTTGCTTGCGGACGGCTGCAATCACCGTGCGCAGTCTCTCCATCCATAATCATGGCACCCGCAAGCTCAAGTTCACCTTCTTGCAGGTTCAAGGTAGGATGGAAGGTGCCCTCCTTCAGCACCACAAAGTAGATGGAATAGCTTCCCTGTCCCTGCTCGCCAGAGGATCTAGAAAATGGCTTCCAAGCTTAGCAACCTGCGCAGAATTCCTTCCACAGCATCTCGTTTGCTTCGAGAAGAACAATGCGACTCCAAGAAGGTGTTACTGAGCCGACGAGAAAATTCTAAGGCTCAACACTCTCTTACAATCTCCAGAGCCTACCGGTCTGAGGTAATTTTGACCCACACCTCAAAAATGGGACAATCTGCTCCCTACCCCCACCAACAAGGAGTGGGTGCCTGTGGCCTCATTGGGATGATTTACTGGCTCTGGTTCCCTGCCCAGAGCTGCCTCTGAAGGACCGGCCAGCCCCCCAAAAGGAATGCTGATGATTTGCTGATTACTTTTGCCCCGCAGAAGAGGAGACTCTACTGTCCCAAAACGACCTCTATTCTCAAAAGAGAAGCCGAGCAGGAAAGTTCTTCTTGACACCCTTTCTGATTTTACGGCAGCAAGACTGCCCTTGGTTTCCCCCAGGGACTTCATGGGCTGGTCCAGGTCCTCCCCAAAGAGAAACTTTCCCTTAAAGGGAAGGTTATACAACTGAGACTTATACCACATTTCTGCTGACCAATTGCGCAGCCATAAGAGTCACTGGGCCGCCACCACTGAGACCATACTTTTAGCTGTGGTATGCACCAAATCATATAAGGCATCTACCACATAGGCTACCCCCATCTCCAGACGGGCCGCCTGTCTGGGGGATAGCACACCTGGGGATGCTTGCTCCTGCAGCTTCTGGGTCGAGCATAAACAAGCACGCTGCATCATACTAGCGCATACCGCTTCCCGGAGACTCAACACTGACACCTCAACATGCGCTTCAATTGAATCTCCAGCTTACGATCCTGAATATCCTTGAGGGCAGCTGCCACCGCCATCGGAATCATAGCCTTCTTGGTCACTGCGGATACCGCTGCATTGACCTGGAGGAAAGCCCCCAGGCCCTCAGCAACTACCTCAGGGCTACTGGGCTTGGAGACCGCCACCTCCTCCACACCATCCTCATGAAACTGTGCCGCAGGAGAGAGAGAGGTGGAGGAGAGTCACTGGTGGTCGGAATGCCTTGGCTGCGGTCCCCCTTGGGAACAGCCAGGCCAGGGGTCCCCACCTTGGCCCCCACTGCGGAGCCCGGAGATTGAGAGGGCCTCCAGGTCTTAGGACTCTTAGTGGAGGGTCCTTCTCCCCCTGAAGCACAGACCGTGCACAGGGAAAAGGAATTGAGGTGGGCAAATGGGCTCTACCTGCAGTTTCTCAGATATCCCCGACCACAATGCTGAAGCGTTTCCTGCTCCGAGAAGGCCGCACTACGTGGTGAAACCTAGGCCACATTGTTGCGTGACCCCTAAAGGTGGGCGGTAAGGTTGGCAGTGGTGGGAAGCCCACATGCACGAAAGGGGCTCCAAACAGCCCGAAATCACAGCTGGCCACAAGGGGAATACCCGCTGGGGAAGCCCTGTGAATTGCGGGTTGGAGCGAAGGTAGTCAGCAAAACGGACAGCTAAAAATGGCAATAGCTGCCTGAAGCAAAGATAACTTATGGTGAACCGGTGCGATCAGATACTGCTCCCACTCCCTCAGCGACCCGGCATTCACCAAAGTCATCCACTCTGGCCCTGCACCGCAGGCTGACTTTCCTGGCTGTTCCTCTGCAAGCAAAACCAAAAAAAATATTTTTTTTAAACAATCTTTACTAAAAGAAAAATCAACCAAAAGGAAAAAGCCCTTAAAGGGATACTTCCCTGAGAGTGCCAGTGGCGGAGAGGAGGGGACCTTGGAGCACAAAGAGGGAGGCAGTCCCCTGGATATCAGGGGCCCCGAAATCCACGGGCATTTACAGCCAGTGGTACCCAACTCCACGTTCGCCCGACTCAACTCAAGGGATGGCCTACTAAGGAACCTGGAACCTAGAGGAGCAGCTCCCAATTTTCCAACTCCAGATCAGTCAGGACTGCAGTATGCAACTCTACCATCTGCTGGAGACAGAGAAATACTAAGGGACAGCAAGTGGCATGCTCGGTTATGTAGCAGTGCCTCAAGGTTTTGTTCTCTGCCTCTATCTGCTGGTAGGGATGCATAAACCCACTGGTCTGAACTGATCTGGGTATGTTCAGGAAAGAAGGAACGAGATGGCAACATTTTGATATTGTCGGAGTGTCATTTGCGTTATTAATAAAATGAATTCATCTACTAGCTCTTATCCTTGCTTTATGGCTTTGTAAAACTCATCAAAGTAGAATCAGCTAATTTCATTGCTAAATTTGTAAATTCATCACTGGTTAGAGGTATTTTTCCAGATTCATTGAAGAGTATCAGTATATCCCGTATTAAATGCCTCTGCAGCTTCAACGCTACTTTAAAATTATTGTCCCATTTCGTCCCTATCATATCTTGCCTAGATTTTAGAGAATGTAGTACTGCAACAACTGACAACCTTTTACTCAAATTCTGCTTTCTATCAGTACCAGTTTGGGTTTCAGAAATTTTATAACACCAAAATGCTTCTCCTTTTCAGCTTCGATGCCGTTTGGTGGGGATTTGATTGTGGAACTTATTTTGCACTCATCCTCTTAGATATTTCTTCTGCCATTGACACCATTGATCACTTGATACTTCTTTCTAGGATGAGTTCTCTTGGTATGGCTAATTCTGTTCTTTCCTGGTTCATTGCCTATCTAACTTGTTGTTTTCAACAAGTAAGATTTTGTTCGGAAACTTCAGTTGGGTCTCACTTACTTCTGGTGTACCTCAAGGCTCTGCATTATTAGTAGCCTTTGTAACATCTGAGTCTGCTAGCAGGCCTTGAGGTACACTATAAATTGTATGCGGATGACATACAGTTTTTTTTATTTTTTCTCTCAAAGCTTCCTTGAACACTGAGCAATTAATTTTGTTCTCTCCACTATTCATAATTGGCTTCATCAAAATAAACTTGCTTTGAATGTTGCTGAAACTGAAATTATGATCCAATCTCTGTTTCCCCTTTCTCATGTTCCAGAAAAATTGTTTTCAGAAACCAGCATATATTCATATACTCAACAGTCTGCAACCTTGGTGTTCATTGATCCTTCTTTTTTTTTTTACACAACTTTTTATTTATCAAATATTTTGGCATACAACAGAGGGAAAAGAATGCAGGATATACAGAGCATAGATAGCAATTCCAGAAGAAATTTCAAATTATTCACAGTATATTGCAATGCGTCACAGCAGATATGACCTGAAGTGACCATAATACTGATGATATATTCCCCACACATTCTCATATTTAAAAGATTCCCTATTTAAGTCAAGCCGAAGGTTTTCCAAATCAGCCATTTTCACACTTGTGCTTTCCAATTAGCCATGTTAGAGTAAAATTTCCAGAAATTTGCAATTTGAAATGAGCTGCCAGCAACAGGTGTACAATTTAAGACATTTTGGAGGTATAAGCGAACCTGTCCATCTACCAAGCAAACCCAACAAAAGCATGTATGAACCAGAATATTGAGAATGTCAGAAATCTTCTGGGTTACCTGTGACTAGAACTGATGCACAGTCGGGCAATACCACCACATATGTATATACATCCCCTTCTGTCCACATCCCTGCCAACACATGGATCTCAAATCAGGGATAAACTTAGAGTAGTACACTGGTGTGCGATATGTTCTATGGAGCAGCTTAACCATAAGTTCAGTATGTCTAGCACAGATAGTTATATGATGAGCTGATAGCCAGATACTTTTCCAGGCTTGAGTACCCAATCCCAAATCCTTGTTCCACATTGCAATCAAGGGTACCTTCCCCCTTCAAAGGCCTTTATAAACCATAGCTATCCCCCTATGCTTGGCTCCAGGGTCAATCAGATAAGCTTCACTCCATTCAAGAGTCTCAAAGGGTCAGCCAAATTAAAATGTTGTACTAAAGCTTCTCTTAATTGAAGAAAGGTAGCCCCTGGGCCCAAGTCTAGATCATATTTCTCTATTAATTTAGAAAACTCTATGAAAGCATCATTCTCCCACAATTGGGAGTCAGACTAAGCCCTTATCCCTCCAATTCCTAAAGGTTGAGGAAAAGGTAGAACTGAATAAAATGGGGTTTTCAAACAAAGGTGCAATAGGTGAGAGTTTATCCTTATCCAGTCCCAAAAACTTATTAACCTGCCCCAGACAGAGAGGGTGTGTGCTAATATAGAGCTCAATTGGCAAATCCTTTGAGTTACAGGTGACCTAGGAGAGAGAAAAGGCAACATAGCCAGGTTAACTTATTCAGCTTGTGTTCTTTCCAAAGTTTCTCCAGTATTCAGTCAATTATGTAGATAAACCAGTCTGCTAGCCCAGTAGTACAGACACAGATTAGAGAGTGCCATGCCCCCTGTGACTTAGGCAACTACAGTTGCCCAAATCTCACCTGAGCCCTATGCTTTCTACAAATTGGGCCATTAATCTGTGCAGCTCCACAAAGACCTTGGCAGGGACACCGAGCAAGGGGGATGTTGAAACAAATATAGAAGCTTTGGTAAAACATTAATTTTAAATAGGCTAATCCTACCTGCCCAAGAGACTGAAAGATGGTCCCACGAAAGTATATCTTTAATTTGATTTATTGTAGGTCCATAATTTGTAGCTTATAGATTTTTGAAGTTATTAATAATAATAAAAAAAAAATCCCAAGATATTTAAAACCACCTGTGACCCAGAAAAAAAAATGCACAATCTGGATGGCTTATACGATTGGTGAGAAACAGCTCAGACTTGTCTGTTTTTTATATCCCAAAAGACTCCCTAATGTCTGGAGAAGATCAAGCAACACAGGCCCCGACACATTAGGTTTTGTAAGATACATATAAAAGTACGTCGTCAGCGTATAAAGAAATATGTTCCCTACCACCAAGTTGCACTCCTTTAATGTCAGGGTGCTGATGTACTGCCTTTTCCAGGGGCTCAGTAACCAAATTGAACAGCAAGGGAGACAGGGGACATCCTTGTTGGGTACCCCTTGCTATCGTAGAAAAGGGGGATAAATTACCATTAACCAGTAATAGCGCCCTAGGCCGTTGATACATAGCCGAAACTCATGCTAAATATTTATCTTGAAAAACCGCTTGGGCCAGTACCTCAAACATGAAAGGCCAGGACACTGTTGAATAACTTTTCCATGTCTGAAGACAATAAAAGACCCAAGACGCGCTTTTGCTTAGCTAAATGTAAATTGTAAAATAATTGCCTTGTGTGTTAGAAATCCTACCTTTGACAAACCCAGTTTGATCATTATGGATCAAGCAAGGAAGCACCTGCTCTAATTGTAGCTATAGTATTTTAGCCAAGATTTTTGGAGTTGAGAGAGAGGTCGATATGAACTACTCAACAGTATCCTTGTCTGGTTTGAGAATGAATACAACTGTCATCAGCCATATCCCTCACAGAAAAGGCAGCTGTCTCAACCGAGTTAAAGATGAAGTAGAGAGAGCGCTTTACCTTGGAAGAATTTTTTGTAACATTCTATAGGGTAACCATCCGGACCAGGACACTTCTCCTTGGCAGTGTTTTCACCACCATCTGCATCTCTAATAGGGTAACTAGTTCTGATAGCTTTTCCATCTGACCCGGCTGAAGCCTAGGCATATCCAGGCCCTCCTTTAAAAAAAAAAATAAAATTTAAAGCATCCTTAGATGCCGTAACAGGATTCTTATACAACTCTGTAAAGAAATCAACAAAGGATTATTCTACCTCTTTACAGGTACCATTAGACTTTCTTACTTTAAGAATATATGCCTTGCCAGCACATTTCTTTGGCACCCTGGCCAAGAATGCCCCCGGTTTGTCACAGTGTTCATAAAATTTTAACCTCATAAATTTAAGAGCTTTACCAATTTTGTTAGTTTCCAGAGACTGAAGCTCCCTCCGGGTAGCCTCTAAAAGTCTTAGGGAACTGGGTGAGCAATTTTGTTTACGAAGGCATTCCAGGGCTTGAATTTTAACAAGAAGGGAATCAATTTGTTTTTTCCTTTTGCAAAGAAAACTGGCAAAGCCTATTATCCTTTCGTGTAGGTAAGCCTTACAAGCTTCCCAACGGAAAGTGGGGTCATAATCAGTGAAAGGATTATAAATATCAAATTCCTTAATCGCCTCCCAAATCAAGACTTGAAATTGTTCATTCCCTAACAAGGAGGTATTAAGTCTCCATGAGAAGGAACAAGCATGGGCATTCAGGAAAAGAAGCTGCGTTTGGACTGGGTGGTGATCAGAAATAGCACTAAGTAAAAATCACTACTTTGCGTTAAGGAGACCAAATTAGGAGAGCGTAAAAAGAAATCAAGGTGACTGTACATATGCTGTGGCGAATATGTACAGTCCCATTCACTGGGGTGATATCTCCAAATATCTGCTAAATGAAAAGTATCTATAAGATCTTTAGTATGCATGGAAGACACATTTATCTCTAGATGCAGAAATTTTGTCTACAGAAGGTTCAAGACAAGAATTCCAGTTGCCTCAAGTATCCAGCTGCGTAAACCCAAAATCAGTTAGCCTGTTAGTGAGAGTTCTGTAAAAAGCTGCTTGACCCACATTAGGCCAATATACGTTCACCAGTGTAAAATTAGAAGAGTAAAGAGTACAGTCCCAAGATAACATCTTTTCGTCATCAGTCAAGGATCTATTCACAGTAACAGGTGAACTTTTGACAATAAGAATATATACTTCCCGGCTATAGGAATTATAAGAATAATATACAGAATCAATCCACCCAGCTTTAAGCTTCTCATGTTCCTTTCCTGTGAGATGCGTTTTCTGTAAAAGAAAAGAATTTGTGCACGATTCCTGAGTGCTAGTTGAAGGATTTTCTTACACTTAATAGAAGAAATATCCCGAACATTCAGAGAGGCAAGTTACCACATTAGCCAGTCAGTCTAATCAACTTTAGATTATTAAAAATAAATAAATAAATAGGGGAATAAAAAATGAAAAGAGAAAATGAGGCCTACATACCAACTGTCTCACACAGTGGTGCCAGGTATTAAAGTATAACACCTTGTAACCCAGCTACAGAAAACTGTGAAGATTATCCTTCCACTTGGCTGCTTCTCCAGGATCTTTGCAATTTAAACCCACTCCAAAAGAACTGGGATAGTAAACACAGAGCTAGCAAACAAATCCAATTCCTTCCCATCCCTAACTTCTTTGCAAACTTTAACTCCTGAAAAAAGCAAAATCCCCCCCCCTCCCGAGTCTCGATTTTCCCACTTGTGGGATTTAGGGCTTTGGGGGAAGGCCAACCCAGCTAATGAGCCAGGAACCATTCCCAAACTGACCACCCCAGAGCCTCCAACCTTACCCACCACAATCTGGCTCCAAACAAACCCAAGACCCATCCTAGGTCCTTCTTTCATACCCCACAAATTCTTAAATCGCCCTCTTGGCTATAGAAGCATGATCTCCATGCCATAAAGACAACAATTCAGTAGCCTCCTTGGGTACCAGGGAAAAAGACACAATCCCAGGAGAAAAATAAATAGAAAACAAAAGAAGACTGTTTAAAAAAGAAAAAATAGCAAAAACCTTCTGTTCGTTTTATATTGTAAAGACAAAACTTAAGCGACTCCACCCACCTTAATGACCAAGTCACCTTTGGGAACAAAATATAAAAAGGACAAAAAAGTCAAAATCAACAAAAAATAAAACCCACAACAAATTTGCATATTATCATTATCCAACGTAAAAGCCTACAGGCCCAGCAAAGTAAAGTTATGTAGTATAAAGACCTTATTGAAACACAGTAAAAAGAAAAAAGGAGAGATGACTTGCATTGCCAAAACTTGTACACGTTATGCTCATAACTGCCAGAGATCAATATAAGACTCTCTTCAACATAAACCATTTTCTCCCCCATTCGATCGTGAACATTAAAGGAGAAGTGATATTCCGTGTGTTGTAGCCAGAAAGTAACAATAATAGTTTGAACAAAAACAAAACAGAAAGGGATATATACAGTTCCAGGAAACCATTAACAATGCAAACGCAGCAAAAAGTGATTTTGGTATTAGGAGCCGCTTGAAAAAAAAGAACACGAGGGCTATCAAACTGTGAAATAAAGAAAAACTTCCACATCGGATCGGTTCATATATCAAGCTTGCATCCACCAAAGCTTGACCAAGCTACCTGCTGTTGCCTACATAAACAAAACATAGTAATAGAACTCATTCACCCGTCAATGTCCATTGCAGGATTTGCCAATTTTCTGCCGCAGATACTGTTTCCATCAGGATAGAGGTATCTCTTGTAAAGACTCTCAATTTAGCTGGGTATTGCATGGCATACCGCATGTTTACGTTTTGCAGTTTCTTCTTGACCTCATTGAATTGTTGCCTTTTTCTCTGCAAATCAGGGGAAAAGTCAGGAAATATGAGAATTTGAAGAATTTGACATCTCGCGCAGCATTCTTTATCAGTCGTTTATCAGTAAAATTAAGAAGCTTGATAACTGTTCTCGGTCTCCCATCCTGAGACGGCATTGGGGCTGGGGCCCTATCTACGTGATCCAGCTTTAAGGATACATGAGTCATGTCCATTTTGAGGAGGCAAGGCAGCCATGCTGAAAAACATTTAACTGCATCAGCTTCCTCTGTATGCTCAGGAACATCTAAAATTCAAATACTAGATTGGCAAAATCGATTCTCCAAGTCGTCCAACTTTTCTAATACTAGCAAGTAGTTTCCATCTTTTCCAGGTTAGCGATAGTAGCAGTAGCCGCTATTTCCAGTTCGGTAAGTTTACCTTCATGATCTTCTAGGCGTTCTGAGTTATCAAGAACGCTCTGCACGAACTGTGCAACCTTCTTGACTATAACACTTAAATGAGAGTCCATCTTATCTGAAATCCACTCAGCAAAGCTATCCATAAATTCCTGCATCGCCTCAGGTCCAGTTCTCACATTGCGATCCTCTGCCTGATCATCATCTGAAAGAGTTGCTGGCCTGTACCGTATCTTCCATGCAGGCCTTTTCACTGCATTGTGCAGATTTACTTTTACTGTCTTTACCAGCCCAAAGGGATGGGATCGATAGTTTCCTCAAATTTTTCACAGGAGGCATAATCTATTGAAACAGCAAGGCAGCAAAAAGAAGAAAAACGAGTGAATTGTTATGAGGTTAACGGGAGCTCAGTCAAACATGCATCTGCTTCCTTCAGAGCATGACCGGAAGTTCTGATCCTTCTCTTTCAATATATGCTCACATTGAAGTTCTTATGCAAATATCTTTCTTCAAACTATGGCTCTTATGGCATCTAAAACCACTACTGGATCCCCCTGACTTTCGAACAGTTCTCCAGTCGCTACTTTTTTCTAGTCTGGACCACTGCAATTCTCTTTTCACTAGTCTTCTGGCCTATACAATTCACCCTCTACAGATTATTCAAAATTACACAGCTAGGTTGCTGACTAGAATATCTATACATTTCTCCCATGTTGCAGTCATTACACTGGCCACCAATTTCATTTCAGATACAATACAAACTTGCTGTTACTATTTATATCCTTTTACATAATATTCCATTGCCATGGATTGTAGCCACTTTAAAAATTCACACTCCTGCCAGAACCTTGTGATCCTCCAGTCAAGGAATAGATTTCTGTCACAGTCTTTGGGGGGTGGGGGGGGAGTGATTTTTCCACTGCTGGTCCTCTCATATGGAACTCTTAAAAGAAATGAGATAACAATAGCGAACCAAAGTTTTTCCCGAAAAGCTCTTAAAACCCACCTATTCCAAAAGGTGTATTCCACCTAAATAGTTCAGTGTCACTATCATTGATAAGATAGCAGAGCCCTACAGCATTTTTTATGCATTTGATGTTTTTCTGACTTGACTTATCTTTGTTTTAATGTAATTTTATGTATGTCTTTTGTACTCTGTCTTGAGCCTTCAAAGGGGTGGGTAATATTTTAAATAATAAATAAAAACTGTTATAGTAGGGGATTTTAATTTACATATCGACAAGATTCCAATGTCTTTAGTCTGCGAGACTTTCCTAGAATCCATGAATGCAATGGGTTTATCCCAGTCCTTTACTGGTCCTACTCATAGGACCAGTCATTCTTTAGATTTGGGATTTACTAATCCTGATGTACAAAATCATCATGGTTCTATATACATTAGACCAATTCCTTGGTCAGAAAATTGTTTAATGTTCTTTTTAAACTTCAAACTGTAAGTACATGGGATAGACCAAGAAGATCCCGGTTGAAAAGCAAGGACCCATAGACCCAGACAAATTAAATTTTCTTTTTATTAAAGAGTTGGATATTGGATAATGCTCATGTCGTAAACTATAATATGCAATTAAGTGTTGGAATGAAATAAGATAATTGACAATTTAGCCCCAATGAGGAGCTAAATATTTAAAAGGACACTTAGAAAGAAAGAGAATCTGGAGGAAAACTAAATTTAGAAAGCCATAGTATTCGTTTAACAAAGTATAAGCAGATGGTTAATAAAGCAATAAAGCAGTTATATTAAAAAAAATAAAAATAAATAATCCATGCAACAGGCTTTGAAAGTAAAGCCTTATTCTCCACAGTAAAAACAATGTAAAGAAACTGCATAATACTGTCATGTCACCATTATCTACTCAATTGTGAGAATTTTGCTCTCTTTCAATGAAAACCTTGAGAATCTAAGTGCTTCCACCAGTCCATGATACTCAATTAACATCTTTCTGTAATGGGTTATATCCTGCTTCCATGAAAGTTAAATAGTATTTCTGTAGGATTATTAAAGCTGCAAAAGAGGAGATTGCTTCATTTTTAACCGCAATAATAAATCTATCCCTCTCGGAAGGCTACCTATCATAAGATATTAAGAGCTATAGTGAGACCCCTTTTTAAAAAAAAAATTGAAAAACTGGACTGTAATGTTCTGTTCAGTTACCATCTGATCTCTTCCCTATCATTTATTGCGAAGCTTATTGAGAACTTGGTGTTGACACAATTAACTGACTACTTAGAGGAAATTTTGCTTTTATATCCAAATCAGTTTGGGTTTTGAAAACAAAATAGTACTGAAAGCCTTCTGCTATCCATATTCAACACTGGAGGGGTTCGATAGCAGCCAGGACAATTTATTAGTTCTTTTGGATATCTCTGCAGCCTTCGAGACTGTTAATTACAAAATCTTGACCTGTCGACTAAAAGAAATAGGAATTGGGGGGGGGGGGGGGGCAAACACTGAAATGGTTTAGCTCTTATTTGACTGACAGAACTCAGCAGATCCTTATGGGAAGTCAATCTTCCAAATGGTGGGGCAATGCTTTTTCACATTTTCTTGAATCCATTGTGTAAATTAGCCAGTTTGGGTCTAAATTTTTGTGTCTATGTAGACATCTAATTTTTCATTCCCATTAAGGGATCACTCTTGTCTACTATTGAATATCTCGAAATTTATCTAGGAACAATTGAAAAATGGATGTTGCATAACAGTTTAATTTTAAACTTGTTGAAATCTGAAATTATCCAGAGCCAAAAACCTAACAGAAAATTCTAAGGTTGTATTTAATAGATATACTATTAATATTTTATCTACTGAAAGATATCTAGGAGTTTCGTTGGATTCACACTTATCCGTGAATATACACAAAATCTGATACTTTTTGGCTATTTCAAGTTTCGCATGTTGAAATGCCTGAAACGATTACTAGAAATTATTTCAGGTCTGTATGTTTTTCCGGGTTTGACTACTGTAATTCCTTATTCCTTAGCATTTGGGTAGGCCAATCCAAACAAGTGGGTTATGCATCTCTGCCAGCAGATAGACAGAGCAAAATTGACTTGGACTTTTTATATTTCTAAACCACTTGAACTTTTTTGTGAGCTTGCAGTATAAAAATATTTTTAAATATAATAAAATATTCCTGATGGAGTGTTCTCCCAGGGCAGTAGCTGGCAGGCTGCTATTTCTGGTAGCGCAGGATCTTGGCTCCTAGGGCAACAGTATTGTAATTATTCTATTAGTGGAGTGGGCCCTAGCTTCTGGCTCACAGATGGTCCACTGGGCCTGGTAAATAGCTAGCTGCTAGGTTCCCTTTGAGACCTGGTTGAGCATGGAGGAGTCAGGGCCTGTTAGGTGGCTCCTGGGACTCCAGCAGGGCCTGGCTGATCATCTAGGTGTCAGGTCAGCTTGCGGGAGGAAGCCTTGGTAGCTCTCTCTCTCTCCCCCTCTCTCTCTCCCCCTCTCTCTCTCCCTCCCTGCCTCCTAGGGAATTGGGCCTCACTGTTTGAGCTCCCTGCCCCACCATTGTAATTTTTAGTTACATTGACCTGGCTTACACAGGAGCAGTAAAGCTGCTTTATTTAAAAAGAGTAACGTTTTGTGCCACATAGAATTGGGGAAGGAGGAATTGAAAACTTTGTATAAGCATCTTTGTGACTCTATATGTTTGTTGCTAATGCTAATAAACAGTTAAAAAAAATAAAATAAAGCCAGCCATAGTCCTGCTGCAGCAGGGGAGAGCAGAGCTACCAATAACAGAGGACTCTTCCATTTTGGAGGTCTTCTGAAAAAAAGTGCAGGTATTTTTCTGTCAGCATTTGAAGATCTAAACCAGCTTTTTGATGGGTCTGTCACCTCTTGTATACTTCTGCTTGGGAGTGAATTTTAGCTGGCCTTGTTGCTGCTATTGATGAAGGGAGTAGCAGGTCGAGTGCTCTTGGACAATGCTGGTAGCCCAGGTAGCAATTCTGTTCTGGTGAGTGGAGTTGAATCTGCTTCAGCTCTCAGTAGATCACATTGCAGGAGTTATTTAAGCCATCTTTCTCAGCAGAAATACATTGTGCCCTTTAGAGTTGAAGTTCAGTTAAAAAGTATATTACAACATCATAGAGCAGTGGGGTATCCCTCAAATAGATTTGGTGACAATTCACAAGAGGTCAGAGGTGGACAGACTTTTCAGCCACTAGAAAGCATGGGGTTCCAACAGAATCAATGCTGTAATTCAGCCATAGCTAAAGAATATGCTTGTTTTTCCCCCTGGTCCTTCGTAGGCAGGACTCAAAGAATAGAGATTTGATTGCTAGTCTTACAGGTGACTCCGTACTTGTCAAAGAACTGTAAAATATGGCTATAAGATCATCGGCTGGTATTGCACTTAGTCTTTTCTTCCATCATGGCTGGTTATGCCAAAGTCCAGTTCTGATTGAGGATCCAGCTTTAAGTCCTAGTGAGATCCTTGAGAGGCTATATTTGTTCAGAAAGGATATTCTCTAGCAGTGACTTCAATAGTGAATGCCTCTAAGATCTCCATGCCATTGGCTTATATCTGGCATTTTTTTAGGCTTGTTCCAGAGCTTGGGTTGTTTCTCCCTGAGAGAAAAAGTGCAGCTGTCTTTTTGCAGTAGCCAAGATGTGGGCTGTTTTGTTTTTGTGTAGTTCAGTGTATTCCTCTCTCTTTAGGGATTCAGTATCCCATTTGGATCTGAATTTGACTCTTAGAGCTCTTCTCTGTTCTGTTTTGAAGAAGCTTAGACATGCATCCTGAGAGATCCCTTAAATTTTGTATTTTGCGTGGCCATATGGCATATTTTGGGGTTACAGACCTTATTTTGCAGTAATCCCTTTCTAGTCTTTTTGTGGCATCTGTCACTGTTCAGCCAGTGCTGTCTTTCTTACCCAAGGTCATTTTTGCCCTTAAGTTGGGCAGTCTCTCTTTCAGCATTTCCAAAACACTGATTGCCATGGTAAAGGTAGTTTATTCCACTTGTTGGATGCTCATTGAACCCTCCTTGGGTATTTACAAGTACCAATTCCTTTTGGTAAGATGATGGGGGTAAGTTTTGGGTTATTTGGTGGACTTTGCAAAGGAAAGGCAATTTTATAATTTTTATTTTCCAGATGGATCAAGGAGATGTTCTCCTTGGCATATTGGCTGAAGGACCTACACGTTCTAGAGACGGTTCACACTCTTTCTGTGGGTTTAGATTTCTCTTTAAGTAGAGTATATAGTAGTTCCAAACTGCATTTGTAAAGCAGCCATTTGCTCTTCCATACAGATGTTTGTAAAAAAAAAATAAAAAAAAAATAATGGTTTAGATATGCACGTGAAGGGAGAATACTGCGTTTTGCGGTATGATGCTCAGAGTAGCCTTGTTTTCCTCCCATCCACGTAGGATTGGCTTGGGTACTTCCCATGCCTCTGGACTGGTCTAGCAGAATAAGGAAGGAGAAATTTAGTCTTAGCTGTTAATTAACTTTCCTTGAATCTTGATAGACCAATCCAGAACCTGCCTAGAAAGTTGACTGCCTTCTCATGTCTTCCAATATTTATTTATTTATTTATTTGTTTTTCTATACCGCTGCTCATCGGACATATCACAACGGTTTACAGTATAACAGAGGAGTCTATTAGCATAGACTTCCTGTTTTACAAAGGAACATTGTGACATTTAAGATTGAGCATTTTTAACATTTTAGATTGAATGTTGCAACATGTTGCAGTGAACTTTATAACTTTTTGCATTGAGACTTTACCATATTTTGTATTGAAACTTTGTAGTATGCGTAGCAGTTGGTCTGTGGGGAGTCATTCTGAAACATTTTAGAGGTAGAGAATATCGTTGAAACTTTGCATCAAGTGTAGTGAGAAAGTTTAGGTTTTTGGGGTTGATCATTTGTGATTATGTGAATCTGATGTGGATGTTGAGGGAAGGGGGTGGGAGGTGTGTGGGGGAGCGCTCGTGTTCATGTGGTGGGTGGTAGTTGGGTATGCTTTTTGGAAGATCCATGTTTTTAGGTTCTTTTTGAATGATTGGATTGTGGGATTGAGCCTGAGTTGAGGTGGTAGGCTGTTCCAAGGTGTTGGACTTGCCACTGTTAGGGCTCGCTCCCTTTTTTAGGTCAGGTGGGCCATTGGTGATGGAGTAGGAATGAGTCCAGTGTTGGTGGATCGGAGTTTTCTCTGGGAGGATTGAAAGTGAAGGGAAGGGCTCAGCCAGTCAAATTTTTCAGTGTAGAGTGCTTTGTGTATGAGTGTTAGAACTTTGTTTTGAATTCTTTGTGGGATGGGTAGCCAGTGCAGGTTTTTGAGGATTGGTGATATGTGTTTGGTGTTTGAGAGTGATCTTGCCGCTGAATTTTGGAGTAGTTGTTGTGGTCTGAGAGAATTGGATGGGAGGCCCAGGAGTAGTGCATTACAATAGTCAAGTTTGGAGAATAGCAGTGCTTGGAGTACTGTTCTGTAGTCTTGAGTATAGAGAAGTGGTTTGATTTTTTTGAGGATTTGCAGTTTGAAGAATCCATCCTTTTATTATTGAGCTTATATGTTTCTTCATGTTGAGTTTGTCAGAGTACACGGAGATCTCTGGCTGAGTTTAACATTCCTAAAAAAGTTTGCCTTTGTGAAGTGGTTGTGTTAAACCTGATCTATTCTAATGGAATTAATGTATATTCTCAGTTTTGGTTACATGTCGAGTATAGGGCAAATTTTTCAGTTTATTGCAATTTATTGATTAATTGCATGTATTTGCACAGTGTTGGTGACAAAGATGATAAAATAAGAAAATTGGAAGAGCAGCTACAAAACGAACACCTCCATCTTTCAAACAGAATGGAAGACTTCAAGGTAAAGATTTTCTATTAAATTAAAGCAATGTTATAACTTGATTAGGTATGAAAGGTTTCTAGGGTTACAACATATTGTGAAAAACAGAAGATTTTTATGGGGCAAGTCAGACATCAATACCATTTTAAGGACATCGTAAAGTTCTGTTTAGCAGAAAAATAATTTAGATTTTGGCCTGAACTTTGTAATACCTGGCAAAGTATCTGTAGATAACTATTGTTTTTTCTTATGGTCTGTCCACTCTGAACCTTGTACACAATCCTGTACAGAATGGAAAATCGTAAACAGAATTACATTTTTTGAATGTTTCCATTTTGTATTTCTTTTGTAAGGCTGAGATGTGAGCATTCAGAGATGAATGCTTTCACTAAATATATTCCTTTTTAATGAGGTTTTACTTTTTGTTTCATTGCTCCAGTGGCTGCAAAAGCTTGAGAAGGGTAATAGCTTCACTTCCAGTCTTGCATGTGAACTTGCATAAATGTTTTTTTAAGTGTCTTGCAATTTCTGTTTCAGGCTCTACAGAATCAAAACACAGCTTTACAAGCAGAAATACAGAAATTGCAGGCTCAGTTATTTGAGCAGGTAAAATGCTCCTGGGACTTGAAATGTGCCACAGCTAAATAAGTGCATAAGAAATGCCATGCTAGGTTAGACAGAGATCCATTGAACCCAGTATCCTTTCTTGACGGTGGCCAATCTAGGTTGCAAGTATCTGGCAGATCCCATAAAGAAAATATATTCCTGTTACTCACTTCCAGGATTAGCAATAGCTTTCCTTAGTCGATCTGTCTAATATGTTATAGTCTTTTCCTTCAGAAACGTGTCCAAACTTCTTTTAAACCCTGCTATGCTAGTTGCCTTTACCACGTCCTCTGGCAACAGATTCCATAGTTCTGATTGTGCGCTGAGTGGTTTTAGACTAAGGGGTCTGCAACTTATGACAGAGGACTAAAAACCTAGTAATATCACTATTGCAGTTTTCCTATGCTATAATCCCCCTTCCTCCAAAGGAAAGCTACTTTGAGGTAGAGATAGGGGGACCCTCTTAATGAAATGATCCTACTGCTGTCCAAAAACTGCCTGTCATGCAGACAGCACTGTAGTGCTTCCACCACGAGCATGTTCAAAATGTGTGGGCACTCTGTGCTGATCTTGTGCATTATGAGAAAGCTCATGGTGCCAGCATTGTAATACATACAGTCTGTAGGGTGAGATTGATATGTCAGTTGGAATGAATATTTGCATGCTATATTATGGACATGCTGGAGTTTGCCAATCCCCTTATGTAGAACATATTCAGTAGTTTCCAGTCACTAGATCTTGTTAGGTTTAAATTCTTGTCCCTTAAGTATTCAAGAACTTATAGTTCTGCTTATTAACTGAAAAGATTTGCTATAAGTGGCAAAATGCTTCAATATGGTTAAAAAAAAAAAGTCTGGGTGTAAGTATGTCATAGAATTATTAGCTTAATTCAAATACACTTTTATGTATGATAAATGCAGAAATAAAGTACAGTAATTCTAGTTTTACTGAACTATTCTCTTAAACTCAGACATAGCTGAGTATAAGAACAGAGGTAAGATAGGAAGTGGAGCGGGCTGAAAGTAAACAAACAATGGAACTAGGCACTCCAAGTAAAACTTCACCTTCATTTAACCTTTATAAAAACAAGAGAAATGCCTGTGAATGTAAACCTGAACTAGACCAAGGATTGCCTGACACTTTGTAGCAACCAGATGTTCCCTGTACATACCTGGATCAGTCCAGACTCCTGGGTTTATGCCTCCCTGCCAGCAGATGGAGACAGAGAAAGTGTCACTGATACTGCTTCATAAACTCAAGTGCCACCTGCAGTTCCTCAGTATTTCTCTGTCTCCAGCAGATGACAGAGGGTGTGAAACCTGCAGTTCTACAGTTTTGGCTGACTTTTCTTTTGAGGCTTCCTCCCCGGGGGTTTCTTTATTTTTCTCTTCAAGGAATCTTTTTGGGTCCTACTCTGTCCGGTTGAGGCGGGTGGGTCAGGGGTTGTTACCCTTCTGTGTGCCTGTCTGTGCGCCTGTGGGGTGTAAATCTGGTTGTCCAGATCCCTCCCTGTCATGAGGTCACCCAGGCAGCTGCAGGCTCCAACAATATTTTGATCCCCTATTTATTTTAGGCTCTAAATCTCAGGGGGATAAAGTTTATGTTGACAAAAAAAAGGGTATTTGCTTCAGTCAGGCAAGGCTTTCTCTTCTCATTTGGTAATAAGAGGGGCTGTGTTTCCGAGGGAGACTGTTTTCTTTTTAGTTTTTATTGTTCTTTGGGTCTCCCCATGTCTGTGGCTTTCCCCTCTGTGGTTGCCCGAGGCTTAATAGGGGCAGACCCTGTTCCGATTGTCTTGAGGGAGGGAGGGCTCTTCCGGTGGTCCTCCTACCGTGAAGCAGCATCACAGGTCAGGTGATTCGGAGTCGGGTGTGTGCTGGGGCTCAGGAGCTGCTTCTAACCCAACCGGCATGGGAGCGGAGGCCATTTCGGATTTTTTTGGTGCTTGTTCCCGCACTGTCGGAGAGAGTGGGGGAGGGTTCTCTGCATTTGTCCCCAGCCTGATCAGACTTTGGGAAAAATCGAGGGCTGGAGGGGGAAGAAAGCCCTTTACTGTCAGTCCCTGCAGCATGCCTTGAGGGGGCTGGAGCAGTTAGGTCTTTTTCACCTGAATTTGTTTTATTCCATGATGCCTTTTTGGCACAGCAGCAGTCTACTGGTGGAGTCTCACATTCTCAGCCCCTACTGGCCCAGCCTGTACGGAGGGTGGAGTCTGGTTCAGGTCAGGCTAAATTGGGCAGGCAAAGAATTATGCTCTGCCCTTCTTTTGGGGGGGGGGGGCTGCTCGGAGAGAGATGCATCCGACAATCCTAGGGAGACGAGACGAGCCTGACCAAAGGGCATTGGTGGGTCCAGTTGATCCAGCAGCCAGGGATATGGGGCAAGGAGACGACCCGGTGGGGTCTGCTCCTGGGGCAAATGACCCGAAGGTGGTATGCCTCTTTCAGAGGGAGGAGCTGGATGTTTTTCTCCCCTTGGCTTTTCAGGTGTTAGGGGTCAAGATCCCCCCCCCCCAAGACAACCTGGATTTGGAAAGAGCAGATCCAGTCCTTAAAGGGTTAAGAGGTCCCCTGATGTCCTTTCCATTCCACAAGTCGGTTAAGAGGATAGTTGAGGCAGAATGGGGGATGCCTACTTCTAGCTTGAAGGTTGGTAGGACCATGAGGAAACTCTATCCCCTACCGGAGCAGGACTTTGAGTATTTTGTGCTCCCTAAAGTAGATGAGATTACTGAGAGGAATACTATTCCCGTAGTAGGTTCCATGGCGTTAAAAAAAAAACAAAACAAAAAAACAAAAATACAAAACATGCAGAATTACAAGTTAGAGGTGCACCTCAAGTGGATTTTTGAAGTCTTGGCCTTAGGTTTGCAAGCGCCAATTTGTGCTAGCTTCATGCAGCATCTGTGCCTCTGCTATGTGCAATAAATGCAAGAACACCTTCCAAAGTCGGAAAACATAGACAGGGCTGAGCACATCGAGGCTGCTGTGGTTTACGGGGTGGATGCTCTATGATTTGGTACGCAAATCCTCTAGAGGTATGGCTTCTGCTGTGGCGGCCAGGAGATTGCTCTGGTTGCATAACTGGGTAGCGGATGTCTTGGGCAGTTGGGTTTGCTGCCATTCAAGGGTCACCTTTTGTTTGGGGAAGATCTCGAACACCTGATTCAATCTCTTGGAGATAACCAGGCACTCAGTTTGCCCGAGGGTAAGCCTAGAGCCAAAAGACTTTTTCAGGCATGATCTCTGTTTCGATCTGATAGGAGATTGAGCCCGCAAGGGCCATGCCAGGTTCTCAGAGGCAGTTCTCTCCTCGAGGGTAGTCCTGGAGACTGTTCTTTTGGGGTGCCTGGAGGCCGTTCTGAGGAGTTGCTGGGGGAACTTCGGCCAGCAGTAAGTCAGCCCAATGAGGCGAGGATGGTCCACTCTGTCGTTCTTGTTATAGGAGGTTGCTTGACTCAATTTTACGACAGGTGGGCTAGGATTAAGCAGGACCAGTGGGTTCTCAGTATGGTGAGAAACGGCTACATTTTAGAATTTGCTTGGCCCATTCGTGAACTATTTCTAATTTACCCCTGCGGTCCCGTGAACAAGCAGTCTACAGTACGGAAAACCCTAGATAGTCTCCAGCGCTTTGGAGCTGTAATTCCAGTTCCCCCTGTGGAAGTTTGCATGGGACACTACTCTTTCTGTTTTGTCTCAAAGAAGGAGGGCACGTTTCGCCTGATTCTCGATTTAAAAAAGGTGAATGCAGCCCTCAAGGTGCTACGCTTCCGAATGGAGACCTTGAGGTCCGTGATAGCAGCGGTTTGCAAGGGGGAGTATCTGGTTTCCCTGGATCTCACGGAGGCCTATCTACACATTCCCATCCATCTGGACTTGCAGCGTTTTCTTTGCTTCACGGTCCTGGGTCAACATTTTCAGTTTCAGGCCCTTCTTTTGGACTAGCCACGCACCTTCACCAACATGGCGGTGGTGGGTACCGGTAGTAGTGATGCTCCAGAAGGAAGTGGTCCTTGTGCACCCATATCTGAATGACTATCAGGGTGAAGCCGAAGGCTCTTTTGTCACCAGTTTGTTCGCAAAGTTCTCAAGGTTCTTCAGTCAGTTGGATGGTAAACATGGATGGAGTCGTTTGACGCAGACTCAATCCTTGGAGTACTTGGGTGTTCTGTTTGACACACTGATCACCAAAGTATATCTTTCAGAGGAGTTCTAAATCTGCAGAGTCGAGTATGGCAGTTGTTGCACTTGCGTGTGCCCAAAGTTTGGGATTACTTGCAGGTTCTGGGCTCAATGGCTTCAACTCTGGAGTTGATTCTGTGGGTGTTTTTTCATATGAGGCACTTACAAAGGGTGCTTTTGGCTTGTTGGAAGCTGGTCTCAGAGGAATTTCAGCTACTGTTGCCTCTTGAAGGCATAGCCAGAGAGAGTCTTTCTTGGTGGCTTCAGTCTTCCAATCTTGTTCGAGGGGTGGACCTTGGGGTACCGGACTGAATGATAGTTACTACTGAAGCCAGTCTCTCTGGATGGGGAGCGGTTTGTCAAAATCGTTCAGTCCAGGGTACCTGGTCTGCGAGAGAATCTGCATGGTCTATAAACTATGGAAACCAGGGCGGTCCTTCTAGCCTTACAAGAGTTTTTACCATTGGTAAGAGGTCGATAGGTGAGGATTCATTTGGACAATGAGACGACAGTAGCTTATATCAATTGGCAGGGTGGAACCAAGAGCCAGGCAATAGTTCGGGAAGCTCATGAATGAATTCTGTGGGCAGAGACATATCTAGAGCGCATAGCGGTGTCCCACATAGCCGGAGCTGAAAATGTTCAAGTGGATTTCTTGAGTCAGACTCAGACCCAGGTGAGTGGGAATTGTTGGAAGTCACTATGAAACTCATCCGAGATTGGTGGGGATCTCCTTGTGGATTTAATGGCGACTCATTAAAATGCGAAAGCATTTAGATTCTTCAGTCAAAGGTGTTTACGCTCTAGTCCTACCTTGGCGTAAGGTGATGCGTCGCATAGAGAAACAACGTGGTGAGGTGATTTTGGTTGCTTCAGAGGGGCCATGCCGTCCGTGGTTTGCAGATCTGGTCAACTTGGCAGTGAATGGGCCGATTCACTTTGGTCATCTGACGGGTCTACTGCATCAGGGTCCCATATTTTCAGACCAGGCTGTTCACTTCTGTCTAGTGGCATGGCTTTTGAAAGGTGGTGATTAAGGTGTAGAGGTTATCCGGAGTCTGTCATAACTACATTATTGCAGGCCAGAAGGAGATCCACTAAAATGGCTTATATTAGAGTCTGGAAGAAGTTTGAGTCCTGGTGCACTGCTAATGGAGTCTGGGCATTCAGGTCCTCCATCTCTGACATTTTTCTTTTCTCTAAGACTGTTTTGCTAAAGGCTTGTCTCCTAGCTCTCTTAAGATGCAGGTGGCGGCCTTAGAACATAAGAACATAAGAAAATGCCATACTGGGTCAGACCAAGGGTCCATCAAGCCCAGCATCCTGCTTCCAACAGTGGCCAATCCAGGCCACAAGAACCTGGCAAGTACCCAAAAACTAAGTCTATTCCATGTTACCATTGCTAATGGCAGTGGCTATTCTCTAGGTGAACTTAATAGCAGGTAATGGACTTCTCCTCCAAGAACTTATTCAATCCTTTTTTAAACATAGCTATACTAACTGCACTAACCACATCCTCTGGCAACAAATTCCAGAGTTTAATTGTGCGTTGAGTAAAAAAGAACTTTCTCCGATTAGTTTTAAAAGTGCCCCAAGCTAATTTCATGGAGTGCCCCCTAGTCTTTCTACTATCCAAAAGAGTAAATAACAGATTCATATCTACCCGTTCTAGACCTCTCATGATTTTAAACACCTCTATCATATCCCCCATCAGTTGTCTCTTCTCCAAGCTGAAAAGTCCTAACCTCTTTAGTCTTTCCTCATAGGGGAGCTGTTCCATTCCCCTTATCATTTTGGTAGCCCTTCTCTGTACCTTCTCCATCGCAATTATATCTTTTTTGAGATGCGGCGACCAGAATTGTACACAGTATTCAAGGTGCAGTCTCACCATGGAGCGATACAGAGGCATTATGACATTTTCCGTTTTATTCACCATTCGCTTTCTAATAATTCCCAACATTCTGTTTGCTTTTTTGACTGCCCGCAGCACACTGAACTGACGATTTCAATGTGTTATCCACTATGACACCTAGATCTCTTTCTTGGGTTGTAGCACCTAATATGGAACCCAACATTGTGTAATTATAGCATGGGTTATTTTTCCCTATATGCATCACCTTGCACTTATCCACATTAAATTTCATCTGCCATTTGGATGCCCAATTTTCCAGTCTCACAAGGTCTTCCTGCAATTTATCACAATCTGCTTGTGATTTAACTACTCTGAACAATTTTGTGTCATCTGCAAATTTGATTATCTCACTCGTCGTATTTCTTTCCAGATCATTTATAAATATATTGAAAAGTAAGGGTCCCAATACAGATCCCTGAGGCACTCCACTGTCCACTCTCTTCCACTGAGAAAATTGTCCATTTAATCCTACTCTGTTTCCTGTCTTTTAGCCAGTTTGCAATCCACGAAAGGACATCGCCACCTATCCCATGACTTTTTACTTTTCCTAGAAGCCTCTCATGAGGAACTTTGTCAAACGCCTTCTGAAATCCAAGTATACTATATCTACCGGTTCACCTTTATCCACATGTTTATTAACTCCTTCAAAAAAGTGAAGCAGATTTGTGAGGCAAGACTTGCCCTGGGTAAAGCCATGCTGACTTTGTTCCATTAAACCATGTCTTTCTATATGTTCTGTGATTTTGATGTTTGGAACACTTTCCACTATTTTTCCTGGCACTGAAGTCAGGCTAACCGGTCTGTAGTTTCCCGGATCGCCCCTGGAGCCCTTTTTAAATATTGGGGTTACATTAGCTATCCTCCAGTTTCAGGTACAATGGATGATTTTAATTAAAGGTTACAAAGTTTTACTAACAGGTCTGAAATTTCATTTTTGAGTTCCTTCAGAACTCTGGGATGTATACCATCCGGTCCAGGTGATTTACTACTCTTCAGTTTGTCAATCAGGCCTACCCACATCTTCTACCCACATCCACGGTTCACCGTGATTTGGTTTAGTCCATCTGAATCATTACTCATGAAAACCTACTCCAGTATGGGTACCTCCCCAACATCCTCTTCAGTAAACACCGAAGCAAAGAAATCATTTAATCATTCCGCGATGGCCGTATCTTCTCTAAGTGCCCCTTTAACCCCTCAGTCATCTAACGGTCCAACTGACTCCCTCACAGGCTTTCTGCTTCGGATATATTTAAAAAGGTTTTTACTGAGTTTTTGCCTCTATGGCCAACTTCTTTTCAAATTCTCTCTTAGCCTGTCTTATCAATGTCTTACATTTAACTTGCCAACGCTTATGCATTATCCTATTTTCTTCAGTTGGATCCTTCTTCCAATTTTTGAATGAAGATCTTTTGGCTAAAATAGCTTCTTTCACTTCCCCTTTTAACCATGCTGGTAATCGTTTTGCCTTCTTTCTACCTTTTCTAATGTGTGGAATACATCTGGATTGTGCTTCTAGGATGGTATTTTTAAAAATGACCACGCCTCTTGCACACTTTTTACCTTTATAGCTGCTCCTTTCAGTTTTTGTCTAACAATTTTTCTCATTTTATCAAAGTTTCCCTTTTGAACGCTTAGCCGTGGGTTTGCTTACTGTCCCCCTTCCAGTCATTAATTCAAATTTGATCATATTATGATCACTATTGTCAAGCGGCCCCACCACATTTACCTCTCTCATCAAATCCTGTACTCCACTGAGAATTAGATCTAAAATTGCTCCCTCTCTTGTCTGTTCCTGAGCCAATTGCTCCATGAAAATGTAGTTTATTCCATCCAGGAACTTTATATCTCTAGCATGTACCAATGATACATTTACCCAGTCAACATTGGGGTAAATGAAGTCTCCCATTATTACCGCACTACCAATTTGGTTAGCTTTCCTAATTTCTCTTAGCATTTCACTATCAGTCTCACCATCTTGACCAGGTGGACAGTAGTATAGTTCTATCACTATAGTCTTCCCCGACACACAAGGGATTCCTACCCATAAAGATTCAATTGTGCATTTATTCTTATGCAGGATGTTTATCCTGTTGGACTCTATGCCATCCCAGACATAAGGTGCCACACCGCCTCTCGGGTGCTCCTCTCTGTCATTGCGATATAATTTGTACCCCGGTATAGCACTGTCCCATTGGTTGTCCTCCTTCCACCTACTTACATTACTTGCAGTCATGAAATTCCAGAGGGCTTGCGGGCTCATTCTGTGTGTTCACAAGCAGCCTCCTGAGCTGAGGTGGAACTGGTGTCTCCTCAGGAGATTTGCAGGGCAGTGACTTAGAAGTCGCTGCATACCTTTGTAAGACACTATCACTTGGATGTGGGAGGTTCAGGCTCCCCTTGTTTTGGCAAAAGTGTTCTGCTAGCTGGACTCTCCAGGTCCCACCCTAAGTAGGGGGCTTTGGTACATGGATGTGGGAGGTTCAGGCTCCCCTTGTTTTGGCAAAAGTGTTCTGCTAGCTGGACTCTCCAGGTCCCACCCTAAGTAGGGGGCTTTGGTACATCCCAGGAATCTGGACTGATCCGGGTACGTACAGGGAAAAGAAAATTGGCTCTTACCTGTTAATTTTCGTTTCTGTAGTACCACAGATCAGTCTAGAACCCGCCCAAATGTGAAGATGGAGAGTCGACCACTCAGCTGTAGTTTTGTTCTTATGCATGCAGACTTGCTTGAAGCAGTTCAGTACTTTTAAATATTTTAATTAGTGTGGCTTTGCATTGTTTTGTCGGTTTTTATGCTTAGGTACAGATCAGTACTGAGGAACTGCAGGTGGCACTGGGGTTTATGAAGCAGTATCAGAGAGACTTTCCCTGTCTCCATCTGCTGGCAGAGAGGCATAAACTCAGGAGTCTGGACTGATCCGTGGTACTACATGAACAAAAATTAGCAGGTAAGAACCAATTTTCCTTTCTCAGGGAGACCCAGAGGGGAAGGCATTTTGTGTGTGATGTGAGTGTGCTTTTTTTTTTTTTTTTATGGATGTACTGTGGTACCCAGCTTTTTCTAAGCACTTTCAAAATACGGAAATAAACCACAGTTTAGTTAGCAAAATGGTAAAACAGCGTGGTGAGAGCACATATAGGAATAGGGAGTTGGATAAATTTAATTGGTTTGAACATAATTTGAGATTTGATGGGACCGATCCTCTGGTGCTCTAAGAATTTGCGCTTGTGTTAAAGGTCTGCTTTAAGATCTACTAGGATGTTTTTGCCTTGCTCTTCATCAGTGCAAATAAAAAAAAAACAAAACCCCATAAAATGTTTAATTGGAAGGTAGAACTCTAGGAATCAATATCTTTTTAATAGTATATTTGACAGTCCCAAGAGTGGTCTTTTGGAAGCTATATAGCACAATGTCAATATTAAAAATCCAACTGGCTTCTCATCATTTCATTTGTAGGCTAATAAAGACCTGATGGAACAAATGCAAAGAAGGTGAGTCCCTTTTTACCTTTTTGTTCGGGTGTCTTTAGTATCATTTGGGTGAAGAGAAATATCTGGTAGCAGTAGTTTAACCATGGACAAATAGAGTTGATGTAAACATAACCAGCCTAGTAGTTCTTGGAAACCTATCTTAATACTAGGTTTTGTTTTGTTTTTTTAATTTTGCAGTATTCAAGAAAAAGATGAGAAAATAAAGACAGTTGAAGAATTGCTTGAAACTGGACTAATACAAGTGGCCAACAAAGAGGATGAGTTGAAGGTAATTAGTTTTGTATTTTTGTTGATTCAATATGTTCGTATAAGGAGGTTAGATCTGGGCCTAGAGTAAAATTTATGTTGCAGAGGAGGGTTTTGAGGCTGGCAGAATTAAGATCAAATGACACGAGAACAATTTTAGTTTATTAAAGTAGTATGCATCAATTATAAAAATGTAGAGTTTGGAATCCGCTCTCCCCTAATTCAGAAATGGGCATTTAAGGTATTTGCGTTTTATACATTAGAAGCAGATGACAAAAGATCTGTCATAGCACAGTCCTGTTCCTAAAAATGGCAGACCTCTGTAATAGGCCAAAGTCCCCTTCCTTTCTCATCCTGCTACATCATTCAAGTATAACTGGAGTTCCTTGTATGTACCCGGATCAGTCCAGACTCCTGGGTTTTGCCTCCCTTCCAGCAGATGGAGACAGAGAAGTTTTAACAGACTCTGTCCTATACCCCTGAGGTGCCACCTAGAGTCTGTCAGTATATCTCTGTCTCCAGCAGATGGTGGAGGTGCAAAACTTTAATCTGGGTTTGGTGTTAGGTTTTTAGTTTGTTGGTATTCGTTCCTTCGGGAATCTTAAAGACAAGGATTTAGTAAAAAAAACAAAAAACAAAAAAAAACCAGAGAAGATATCTCTAAGCCTCCCAGGGGGTTGCTAGGTCCTGGTGGGACCATCCCCCCTGGTAGCAGAGGCTCTGGAGCAGAAGGTTGGGAGCCCTGTAACTCGCTGAGGGTGATATCGGGGAGCCCGATTCACTCACCCTTTGAAGATCTGCACACAAGAAAAAACAACTGAGCCGGCCTAGCGGTCTCTTTTGGCCCTCCTTCCTTCCGACGCAGTTTTCGCCTTCCGTTTCAATTCCTACGAGCTCCTGGGGGTTTGTCTTGATCGTGCTGCTTCTTTTTTCAGGCCCAGATCCTAATTTAGCTTGGGGATCATTCCACTTGGTGCAGCCTGTGGGCCAGAGTTTGTACCAGGTGCTTGTCGAGAGGGGAAGCCTATTCGGTGAAATCGCAGCAGCTCTAGAGCACGCAGGGACCCTGGGAGGGCAGAATTGCTGCAGCAGCCTCAGGACCTTTTTCTCCTCAGCGCAGATACTGAAGCCTTACTACAAATGTTCAGGGAGCAGAAGGCTGCCCTGGGGGAGGAGAGCTCCCTGCCATCTCTTTCGCCACGTCCTGCCCATGGGGGGGGGGCGACTTGCAGGTAGCTCATATCTCTTCCTCCGAGGAGGAACAGGGGAAAGATTCGGATGAGTATTCTTCCTCGTTCTCCTCTGATTTTGTTTTGTTGCTGCAGAAAGCCTTCAAAGCACGGAAAGCAGTAAAGATCCAGGGTTACTAAGGTACCCCATGAGGTCCCGGCATCGCTGGCAGCTGGGGCAGGAGCATCATCACTCCACAAGCATACCAAATCACACAGTGGCATAGAAGCCCCCTAGGCCAAATGCCCTCTCCCGTACCTTTCCAGTCCGGTGGACAGTTCAGATACAGATGTTGCGGATGAAGGGGAGTCTCCTCAGCAAGCCACTTGTGAGGGACTGGATGTGGATCAGGATTACCAGCTCCAGCCGGCCAAGCCAGTGGGCACACCTCTAGTGGAGAGCGATGATCCCAGAGTGGTCCACCTGTTCAGAAGGTATGAACTAGGTCCACTTATCCCAGCCATTCTGGAGGAGCTGGGCATTGAGGTTCCTCCGAAGGACTCAGGGTTTGGGGCATGGATCCGGTGATGGTGGGGCTCAGGGGTCCAGCTCGATCCTTTTTCATATGTCAGTTAAGGATCTTCTGTTTAAGGAGTGGGACACTCGGGACCTTGGTTTAAAGGTAAGTTAGGCTATGGACAAGTTATATCTGCTTCCAGAGGAAGTGCTGGACCTCCTTAAGGTCCCTAAGGTGGACGCCACGGTCTTGGCAGTGACTAAGAAAACTACCATACCGGTAACAGGAGCCACTGCCCTGAAGGATTTGCAGGATCGCAAATTGGGAGTTGCAACTTAAAAAGATTTTTGAGGTTTCCGCCTTAGGAGTCCGGGCCGCTATGTGCAGCAGTTTCGCGCTATGAGCCAGTCTCCGCTGGGTGCAGGATTTGCAAGCAGCATCATCCCTTTCTGAAGTGTGGTGGGGCGCCTGGAGGCGGTGGTAGCTTACAGTGCTGACGAGCTTTATAATCTGTTATGGACTTCTGGCAGGACTATGGTCTCGGCTGTATCTGCCCGCAGGCTCCTCTGGCTTAGATACTGGGCTGCAGATGTTTCGTTTAAGGCTCAACTGGGTTCCTTACCCTTCAAGGGTAAGCTGCTTTTTGGGCAACAATTGGAGGACATGATAAAATCTCTGGGGGAGAATAAAGTCCATAGGTTGCCAGAGGATAGACCCAGGACGAGAGGATCCTTTCCTCAATAGGCGAGATTTCGGGAAAATTACCAGTTTTGCTTTTCACAGTTCGCCGGTTCATCCTTTCGACAGGGCCCTGGCTGCCAATCTTCTTGGAATCAGTCCTTTCGAGTGCGCCGGCCTGCCAGAGATGGAGCCCCAAAATCTCATGGGGGTCCCAGGTCAGCGCAATGAAACGAGGCCGGTCCACTCTTCCATCCTAAGAATAGGGGGAGGTTATCCCTTTTTCTAGAAGAGTGGACCAACTTAACCTCAAATCAGTGGGTCCTTAGTATAGTAGAACACGGTTACATGTTAGATTTTGCTCGGCTGATCCACGAGCGGTACACGGTTTCCCATGCGGGTACCACCAAAAACGCTGGGCTGTACAAGACACACTGCGGCGGTTACAGGACTTAGACGCCATAGTTCCCGTACCTGCAGGAGAGCTCAGGCGAGGGCGCTACTCCAGCTACTTCATGGTGCCCAAGAAGGAGGGCACCTTCCGTCCCATCCTAGACTTAAGAGAGTCATTCGGACTCTAAAGGTGCCTTGTTTTTGGATGGAAACTCTTCGCTCGGTGATAGCATCTGTACACAAAAGGGAATTTCTAGCGTCTCTGGATCTGACAGAAGCTTACTTGCACATTCCTATACACCCGGATCATCAGAAATATTTGCGGTTTGTGATCCTGGGGCATCATTTTCAATTTTTTGCGCTCTATCATTCGGTCTGGCGACTGTGCCCAGAGCCTTCACTAAGGTGATGGTGGTTGTGGTAGCGGCCCTGTGAAAGGAGGGGATTCTGGTAGACCTCTACCTGGATGATTGGCTGATTTGATCGAAATCAGACAGCGGTGCAGAGGGTACCTCAGATGTTGAGCTCGTTGGGTTGGGTGGTCAACCCAGACGAGTCACCTGGTTCCCTCCCACTCCTTGGAGTTTTTGGGTGCTTGGTTCGACACTATCTTGGGAAAGATTTTTCTTACAGAGGAAAGATTGTCCAAGCTTCTCACTCAGGTGGAGTCCTTGCGATCCAAGCCTCGTCCCAGGCTCTGGGATTATTTGCAGGTCCTTGGTTCGATAGCTTCCACTCTCGAACTGGTGCCTTAGGCCTTTGTGCATATGCGTCCTCTTCAGTCTGCCTTGTTCTCCTGGTGGAATCCACTCTCTGAACAGTTTCATCTTCTCCTCCCACTGACGGATTCAGCACGGTCCAGTCTTCTTTGGTGGCTGTGTCCAGACAATTTACAGCGGGGGGGGGGGGGGGGGGGGTGGATTTGGAAATTCCCTCCTGGAATAGTGGTAACCATAAATGGGTGGTTAGCGGTTTGTCAAGGAACGGCAATGCAAGGCCAATGGACAAGAACGGAATCCTCCTGGTTGTTGATCAATTAGTTGGAAACCAAAGCGGTTCGGTTGGCGCTGCAGGCCCTCCTTCCTTTAGTAGAGGGACTATCAGTGAAGGTACTCTCCGACAATGCGACGATGGTGGCTTACATCAATCATCAGGGGGGAACCAGGAGTCATTCGGTGGCTGCATAAGCTCTGCTTTTAGTCAACTGGGCGGAGCAACACCTCTACAAGTTTGCGGCCTCTCACATTGCCAGGGTGGACAATGTGCAAGCTGATTTTCTCAGCCGCCACGAGTGGGAGTGGGAACTCTGAGTCCTTTTGTCTTCTGTGCACAAGCTGGACCATGCCCTCCATGGATCTCATGGCAATGTGCCGCAATGCCAAGGCTCCTCTACGGGAACCAGGAGCCAGAGGGGGTAGATGCTCTAGTCCTTCCCTGGCCAATGGATGTTCTGTTGTACGTCTTTCCGCCATAGCCATTGGTCAGAAAAGTTCTGCGCATCCATGAAGCTCATCCAGGCGAGGTGATACTCGTGGCTCTGGAGTGTCCGAGGCATCCGTGGTTTGCCGACCTTCTGAATCTAAAGGTGGACGGTCTGCTGAGATTTCGGCCGTCTCTGAATCTCCTGCAACAAGGCCCCGTTTGTTTCGGAGAGGTAGCTTGCTTTTGTCTAGCGGCATGGCAGTGATTAAGGAGAAAGGGTTACTCGAATGCGGTTATTGCCACGCTCTTACATTCCCGTAAAACTTCTACCTCCATGGCGTACATTAGAGTTTGGGGAGTCTTTGAATCCTGGTACTAGACCATGAAGTGCAGCCATCCAGGGCTTCAATTCCGGATGTTCTGGATTTTTTTATAGGCTGGGATTAGCCCAAGGGGCTGGCGTTTTAATTCCCTACGAGTTTAGGTGGTGGCCCTTGGTTATTTTTGTGGAAAGGTGCAGGGAGTTGCGCTAGCATCTCATCCGGATGTGGCTCGTTTTCTGAGAGGGGCTAAGCATTTGTCCGGAACCCCTATCCTTCGTGGAAGCTCAATCTGGTTCTCTGACCCTTTGTAATGCTCCTTTTGAGCCATTGAAACAAGCGACCCTGAAGGATCTGACATTGAAGGTAGTTTTTCTTGTGGGTATCTCCTCAGCAAGATATTTCTGACCTTCAGGCCTTATCTTGCAGGGAGCCCTTCTTTCGGATTTCTGAAGCAGGAGTCTCCTTAAGAACAGTTCCCTCCTTTGTCCTGAAAGTGGTGTCCTCCTTTCATTTGAATCAGTCGGTGGAGCTCCCTTCTTTCGCGGGTCTGGATTCTTCTATTCCAGAGTCTAGGGATTTAAGGAAGTTGGACGTAAAGAGGGTGTTGTGGCGTTACTTGAAGGTCATGAACAGTTTCCGTCTTTTGGATCATCTGTTTGTTCTGTAGAGTGGACCCTCGAGGTATCATAAAGCTTCAAGGGCCACTATTGCATGCTGGCTAAAGGAAGCTATTGTTTCAGCTTACCTTATTCAGGGCCGTCCGATTCCGGTTGGTCTTAAAGTTCATTCTACTCTATCGCAAGCGGCCTTGTGGGCGGAATGTCAACAGGTGTCGCCGCAGGAAATTTGTAGGGCGGCTACCTGGAAATCTACACACACTTTTGCCAGGCATTATCGTCTAGATGTCTGGGCCCCTGAGCCCGGTTCCTTCAGGGCCAGTGTACTCCAAGCGGGACTCTCTGTCCCACCATGGTTAGGGAAGCTTTTGGTACATCCCAGGAGTATGGATTGATCAGGGTACGTACAGGGAAATGAAAATGGGTTCCTATCTGCTAATTTTCGTTCCTGTAGTACCATGGATCAGTCCGGAGTTCCGACCATGGGAAAACAGAGTCCACTCGGCCGGTAGTTAGTCATATTTCTGCAAGTTTACCAAATGCCCCCCTTTACAGGGAAAGAGTATGGGCGTGGTTTCGTTCATTGAGTTGCAGGTTTTTCATTCCCTCTGCTCTTCGGGAGGAGGTTGTTTATGTGGAAGCTATGCTTTAATCTTTCTGCTTGGGTATAGTACTCTAGGTGGCACCTCAGGGGTATAGGATGGAGTCCTTTAAAACTTCTGTATCCATCTGCTGGAGGGGAGGTAGACTCAGGAGTCTGGACTGATCCGTAGTACTACAGGAACGAAAATTAGCACGTAAGAACCAATTTTCCTATTAGCTCCCCCTCGCAGTAGATGGAGGCAGATCACATTCCCTTTTTCCTGCGAAATCTCAATTTACATTGGGTACAGGACAGTTAGTGCCAGTATTACCTCCTCCAGCCGCACTGGTGGTGCAGCAGGAAATTCCATAATGGTTTTAAATTAAAATTTGTGTTAAAATAGCTCAGATAAGTCCAGTTTTAAATCAAACTTATAGCTGTCTGTGGGCCAGGCACGTTTGAGTCAGAGTTTGTGAGCCCTGATGCTGTTAGCTCCCAGTCCTATTGAGAGTCTTGGTAGAGCTTGAAGAATAATCTATGGTAAATCTGGATGGAATAAATGACATTTTTATGGAGCAATTGGTCCAGGAACCGACAAGGAGCAATTTTAGATCAAATTCTCAGTGGAGGACAGGATTTGGTGAGAGAGGCAACGGTGGTGGAGCCGCTTGGCAATATTGATCATAATATGACCAAATTTGAATTAATGAATGGAAGGGGGACAGTAAGCAAATCCACGGCTCTCGTGCTAAACTTTCAAAAGGGACACTTTGATAAAATGAGAAAAATTGTAAGAAAAAAACTGAAAGGAGCAGCTATAAAGGTAAAAAGTGTGCAAGAGGCGTGGTCATTGTTAAAAAAAAATACCATCCTAGAAGCACAGTCTAGATGTATTCCACACATTAAAAAAGGTGGAAAGAAGGCAAAACGATTAGTCATGTTTATAAGGGGAGGTGAAAGAAGCTATTTTAGCCAATAGATCTTCATTCAAAAATTGGAAGATCCAACAGAAGAAAATAGGATAATGCATAAGCGTTGGTAAGTTAAATGAAGGACATTGATAAGACAGGCTAAGAGAGAATTTGAAAAGAAGTTGGCAGTAGAGGCAAAAACTCACAGTAAAAACTTTTAAAAATATTTCTGAAGCAGAAAGCCTGACTGTTAGATGATCGAGGGGTTAAAGGGGCACTTAGAGATAAGGCCATCGCGGAAAGATTAAATGATTTCTTTGCTTCAGTGTTTACTAAAGAGTATGTTGGGGAGATATCCGTTCCGGTAATGATTTAGATGGACTGAACCAAATCACGGTGAACCTAGAAGATGTGGTAGGCCTGATTGATAAACTGAAAAGTAGTAAATCAACTGGACCGGATGGTATACACCCCCCAGGGTTCTGAAGGAACTGAAAAATGAAATTTCAGACTTATTAGTAAAAATTTGTAACCCATCATTAAAATCATCCATTGTACCTGAAGACTGGAGGATAGCTAATATAACCCCAAATATTTAAAAGGGCTCCAGGGGCGATCCGGGAAACTACAGACCGGTTAGCCTGACTTCAGTGCCAGGAAAAATAGTGGAAAGTGTTTTAAGCATCAAAATCACAGAACATATAGAAAGACATGGTTTAATAATGGAACAAAGTCAGCATGGCTTTACCCAAGGCAAGTCTTGCCTCACAAATCTTCACTTTTTTGAAGGAGTTAATAATTATGTGGATAAAGGTGAACCACTAGATGTAGTGTACTTGGATTTTCAGAAGGCGTTTGAAAAAGTTCCTCATGAGAGGCTTCTAGGAAAAATAAAAAGTCATGGTATAGGTGGCGATGTCCTTTCGTGGATTACAAACTGGCTAAAAGACAGGAAACAGAGTAGGATTAAATGGACAATTTTCTCAGTGGAAGGGAGTGGGCAGTGGAGTGCCTCAGGGATCTGTATTGGAACCCTTATTTTTCAATATATTTATAAATGATCTGGAAAGAAATACGATGAGTGTGGTAATCAAATTTGCAGATGATACAAAAATTGTTCAGAGTAGATAAATCACAAGCAGATTGTGATAAATTGCAGGAAGACCTTGTGAGGCTGGAAAATTGGGCATCGACATGGCAGATGAAATTTAATGTGGATAAGTGCAAGGTGATCCATATAAGGAAAAATAAGCCATGCCATAGTTACACAATGTTAGGTTCATATTAGGTGCTACCACCCAAGAAAGAGATCTAGGCGTCATAGTGGATAACACATTGAAATCGTCGGTTCAGTGTGCTGCGGCAGTCAAAAAAGCAAACAATGTTGGGAATTATTAGAAGGGGAATGGTGAATAAAATGGAAAATGTCATAATGGCTTTGTATCGCTCCATGGTGAGACCCCCCCCCCCACCTTGAATACTATGTGCAATTCTGGTAGTCACATCTCAAAAAAGATATAATTGCGATGGAGAAGGTATAGAGAGCGGTAACCAAAATGATAAAGGGAATGGAACAGCTCCCCTATGAGGAAAGACTAAAGAGGTTAGGACTTTTCAGTTTGGAGAAGAGACGACTGAGGGGGGATATGATAGAGGTGTTTAAAATCATGAGAGGTCTAGAATGGGGAGATGTGAATCTGTTATTTACTCTTTCAGATAATAGACTAGGGGGCACTCCATGAAGTTAGTATGTGGCACATTTAAAACTAATTGGAAAAAGTTCTTTTTTACTCAAAGCACAATTAAACTCTGGAATTTGTTGCCAGAGGATGTGGTTAATTCAGTTAGTATAGCTGTGTTTAAAAAAGGATTGGATAAGTTCTTGGAGGAGAAGTCCATTACCTGCTATTAATTAAGTTGACTTAGAAATTAGCCACTGCTATTATTAGCAACGGTAACATGGGATAGATTAGTTTTTGGGTACCTGCCAGGTTCTTATGGCCTGGATTGGCCACTGTTGAAGACAGGATGCTGGGCTTGATGGACCCTTGGTCTGACCCAGTATGGCATGTTCTTAATAATCCTATTATATAAGCCTAACCATGCCGATTAAGAGAAAACTTGATAAAACATCAATCAGAAAACAAACCTCAAAGAACTTAAACATCAATTAAGCAAAGGCAAGTCAGATCAGGTGTGTTTTCAGCTGAGGCTTGAATGATTTGGAAAGGCTCATTCCCATGTCTCCAGGAGACGGGCACAGCATACAGATGGAACATCCAGGAAAAGGATCATCTTTATTATTTCCCCTTCTGTTCCCTCTTTTTATTTTTCTTTCAAAAGTTTTTTTTTTTTTTTTCTCTCAGAGCAGAGTTAATTTTGATGGACAGTGATTGCACATTGGCTATTCCATGAGAGAAAGGGTGCTGAATCTCGAAAGCCACTCATGTAAATAAGGTACTAATGTCTGAGTGAGGCTGCTGCTGTCTCTCTCCTAAGATGGCAGATGAGCCATGGGTGCGATGAAAATCTCAGAACAAATAGCAAAAACAGCTCAAATGAGTGAGTTAGAGGCTTCAGAAGCTGGGGACACGTTTCTCATTTATACCTTGGGCTGAAGAAAGAGTAGTTGGGGGGAAAATGATGGAATGGTGCCCATTTTGAAAACAACCCACATGGTTTTCAGCACAGGCAAATAGAAACAAAAATTCTGAACCTCAAATTTTAATTTGAGGTCAATCATGCATTGGATTCAAATTTGGATACTAGGTTGTCTGCTGCTGAAGAAATCTCCCCTGAATTTTTCAATTTCCTATATCCAGGCTTTTTCCGCTTTTACAGAAACCTGGTAAAATATCTGTGATTCCAGTAGCACATATGCTGTCAGACAGCACCAAAATATATTTCCTGTACGTACCTGGATCAGTCCAGACCGTGGGTTGAGCCTCCTGTCCAGCAGATGGAGACAGACCAAAACTTGAAAGGGTATCCTATATCAGGACAGAGCCTACCCTGCATCCCTTCAGTATTTGTCTGTCTCCAGCAGATGCCGGCAGCTCACCTTGCAGTTCCCTTTCCTTCTTAGCTTGCCCTTGCCCTGCAGGGTCCTTTGCTTCCTTTCTTTTGTGGCAAGCTCAAGCAAGTATTTTAATATATTTACCTTAAAGTATTAAAAAAAAAAAATCATAATGAATTTAGCAGATTTTTGTGTTTACGGAGACAGCTCTGTCTCCTTTGCTCTTGGGGGTCTAGGGGGGCTTGCCCCTTGAATTATTTCAGCCTAGCTCTCTCCCCGGTGACCTGCATGATTGGGGCGATACTGGTGGTCCAGTCACTCTTCCTGAATAGCTGCCTTGCCCTGGGATGCTTGAATTCCTCTGGTGCCCTAACAGGGACGTTTCATTCCCCTGCTTAAAAAAAAAAAAAGTTAAAGGCAAGTTCAAGATTGTACTTTACCAGAAGGCAGCAGTGTTTTTACAGTTTTTTCTGTCAGTATTGGGAGCATGCAGGGTTCGATCACTTGCACTTGCTCCCCCGGGGAAGCTCAGCTGATCGCTGACTCGCAGCGGCTCTGTTTTTACTGATGCTGTGTTCTGATCTCTGTCTAGCCTGCGGGGAGCCGGCCTCCTGACTCTCCTGCGGTGGGCTGTGTTCCGGATGCCTGCCATGTGGGGAGGGCCCCTCCATGGCAGCGCTTAAGTCAGCAACCTGGGAGCTCACTTCCCACCATATGACCAGGCCGTTTCCAACTCTGCAAACCATGGGAACAGTGGCCATCTTGGATTAGTACAGCTGCCGATTTAGGGCTGCAGGAGGGAGAGGAGTCAGATTTGCAGGTTTCTCCCCCTGATTTAAGTCCTGTGCATCCTCAGGGAGATGTCCCTGATCCCTCCCTCCACAGGAAAATCCAGGCCCCATTTTTCATCGTACTTTGTGCTTTTAATGCACAAATCTTATTTGGCCAGTCTGCAGGAGGAGGATGACCCTCCACTGTCTCCCCCGACACTGGATGTGCAAGCCTCCGTTAGGGTTAGGGAGGTGCCAGGGGACACCCCCCCCCCCCCCCCCGATCCGCCTCAGCCTCCCGTGGCTCCAGACCAGGACCTGGATTTGTCGTTACCAGCCCCCCCTCTTGAGGGAGATGACCCCCGAGTGCTCTGCTTGTTTCAAAGGGAAGAGCTGGAACCACTCATTCCTTTCATCCTTCAAGAGCTGGGGATCGATGTCCTCCCAGAGGATACAGTCACGGCTGCGATGCCTGTTTATGTGGACCCGATCCTGGTGGGACTCAAGGCAACTCCACGCACTTTCCCATTCCATCCCATGCACAAGCTGCTACTCCTACGGGAATGGGAAGCTCCTGAGACGGGTCTACGAGTGGGAAGAGCTATGGAGAAGCTCTTATCCGCTTCCCGAGGATTGCCTGGAAATGCTAAAGATTCCCAAGGTGGATTCTTCCGTATCTGCGGTTACCAAGCATACCATGATCCCAGTGGTGGGAGCCACAGCTTTGAAGGATGTCCAGGACCGCAAACTTGAATTTTATCCAAGCGGATCTTTGAGGTCTTGGCCTTAGGGGTCCGGGCGACTATCTGCAGCGGGCAAGTCTTACGTGGGTCCAACAATTGCTCAGCACCCAGGGCCTCCTGGCTGCAGAGGCAGAGCAGGCTGAGCGTTTAGAGGGCGCTATTGCGTATGGAGCGGATGCCCTCTGACTTACTCCGCGTGCAGGCCAAGGCCTTGGTCTCAGCAGTGTCAGCGAGACGTCTCCTCTGGCTGTGCAATTGGTCAGCGGATTCTTCCTCCAGGGCTCAGTTGGGCACGCTTCCTTTCCAGGGTAAGTTGCTCTTTGGTGAGGACCTAGAACGTCTTATTAAATCCTTGGGTGAAAACAAGGTCCATAAGCTGCTGGAGGACTGAAAGAACTGTATTCGATGGGGGGTGAAGGGCTGATGTGCACAGAGCAGGAGAGAGACCTTGGGGTGATAGTGTCTTATGATCTGACGTCAGCAAAACAATGTGACAAGGCGATAACTAAAGCCAGAAGAATGCTGGGCTGCATAGAGAGAGGAATATCGAGTAAGAAAAGGGAAGTGATTATCCCCTTGTTCAGGTCCTTGGTGAGGCCTCACCTGGAGTACTGTGCTTAGTTCTGAAGACCATATCTCCGAAGGTCCAGAGAAGGGCAACCAAAAAGGTGGATGGTCTTCATCGAATGACTTATGAGAGGAGAGATTGAAGAATCTAAATATGTTCACCCTGGAGGAAAGGAGGAGCTGTCGCGAGACCGAAAAGAGGAGCACAAAACTGGTAATGTTCCCCCAGCACCATGAACCTCAGGAACCTTTGGCATTCCCGAATTCCTATATGCAGGGAAGCTTCCATCAGATCCAAAGAAGCCAAATATTCGCCCCTGTGGACGACCGCTATGACGGATCCCAATGTCTCCACTCGAAACCTCGGGACACGTAACGCCTTGTTGACCTCCTTCAGATCCAAGATTGGTCAGAATGTGTCGTCCTCCTTGAACCACGAAGTAAATGAAATATCGACCGGTCCAACATTCTCCCGGCGTGACCGGAACAACTGTCCCTAGGGCCTTCAACCTCAGAGTCTGACGAATCACCTGATGCTTTTCTGGCGCTCCTCCAGGTGACACGAGAAACAAAACCCAAATAGGCTGGGCAAAATCCAAAGCATAACTGTGACTTATAATATCTAGTACCCATTGGTCGGATGTGATTTTGGCCTATTCCTCTCGAAACCAGGACAGCCGTCCCCCTATCTGTGGGAAGGAGGAATGAGCCTGTGCTTCTTCATTGAGGAGATTTATTGGCTTGGAAACTCTGTGAAGAGTCCCCTCGGGAAGGCCATCTGGCACGAAAGGAATGAGACCATGCTTGTGACCGTCCCGTCAGTTGTCTATTAGCACCTGGAACACCTCCGCTAGACAGGAAACGAAGTTGGCCCCGAAACGTCCTTGAGTGGAGCTGAACTGTTGAAACAAACGGGGTTTATCCTCCGGTAGCTTGTAAACCTTGTTCTCCCCTAAGACATTTACAGGTTGTTCCAGGTCATCCCCAAACAACTTTCCCTTGAAAGGAAAAGAAGCCAACTGAGACTTAGAGGAAGCATCGGCCAACCAATTCCGGAGCCACAGTAACTGCCACGCTGAAACGGAGAAGGTCGTATAGAGCATCTGCCTTATAGGCCACTGCGGATTCCATGCAGTTCGCCTGCTCCACCTCTTCTGGCGGGAGCTCCTGGCCGCTCCTCCCGTGACGGGAATTGTGGTATGCTTGGCTATGGCTGCGACCGCCGAATCCACCTTCGGAATCTTAAGAAGCTCCAAAGTCTCAGTTGGAAACGGATAAAGCTTCTTCATGGTCCTACTGACTCGCAGCGTGGCCTCAGGTGTATCCCATTCCTGGGATAAAATTTGGGACAGCTTTGGATGCAAAGGAAAAGTTCGAGGGGGAGCCCGAAGCCCCGCCAAGACCGCTTCTCCCGGGGACGAATCTGTTACTGCTTGTGAGCCGGGATCTCCAACTCCTGCAGGACAAGTGGGATCAACTGATCGGTTCCTCATTACGGGACAGGCGGAGCACCTGAGGATCGCCCCCCTCCAGGGGGCTGGGACCATCCTCATCAGCTGCTGCTGTATCGCCTGTATCCTCTATGGTAGGGTCCGCCTGTACTGAAACCAGGGGCATGGAGGACCCCGCCAGCGATAACATAGAGGAGAGGGCAGGAGCCTTACCTCCCATGCCCTCAGCATGCCTGGCCTGTTTTGCAGGGGGTATCCCGTGGTCCTCCCAGTCTGCGTCCGGACAAATTGCGACGAAAATGGCTGCTGCTGCTGCTTAGAAGCCCCCCCCCCCCCCAGGGGCACATCACATGGAGAGTCCAGGTCTAGCTGCCGCCCGCGGGACCGCTGGGGGCTCAAGTCTGGTGGGGATAATGGAGGGAGAGCCTCTCCCTCTGAATCCGACCCTGCACCCGACGTGTGAGGAGACAAAATGGCCGCCGCAGCGGCGACATGTGGAGGGGAGGCAGGCCTCCGCCTGCTGGAAGCTGATGCTGGGTCGGAGCCACGCGTTTGCGGCAAAACTTTTTTACACGCTGAGAAAGCGGCCTGCGCGATGGTCCCTTGCTTCGGGGAATACACCGGGATCAGAGACCATGGCGCGAGAGCCGAGACACGGGCTCCCCACAAGCCCCACAGTTAGAACCTCGCGGCATCGAAAACCTGCGAAAATGAGAACGGCAGCCGGGCGAATTAATCTGTCCCATCCGGGTGCCCGGGAGAGACGGCAGGCAAGTGCTGGTCAGCGGGTAAAATAAAAGAAAACTTCTCCACAGCGATTTTTCAATTCACATCATTGAGCCAAAACAAGACAACAGCACCTTCCAGAGGAATTAACCTTCTCCGGGAAACAGGGAGGGGGAGAGATCAGCCCACTGATTAATACTCCCCCCTACTCACCGGGCTGCAGCTCTACTCAGGGAAAACGGCCTCAGGGCATAGCCCTGCCGAGCCTGCCTGTGGAACACTCAAACCCTTGACCAACTACTTTTTTTTTTTTTTTTTTTTTTTAACTTTATTAAATCCTTAAAAGTTTGATCTAGTTAATAGAGAATCCCCCCAATCAAACCTGGTACCCCAAAGGTAATAAAACTGGTGAGGATCAGGACCGCAGGTAATGTCTCTTTCATCTGCTGATTTGCTCCAAAAAAAAAAATTTGGTCAGAACAAGTTATCAGAGTGAGTTTATCATCCCTCCCAGAATAATTAAGTTTTGATATTCCCAAATCGTTCTGGATTGGTGTGTAGCAGCATTAGAAAGTAAGGAGAAACATCTTTTTGATAATTTTTAGTTATCGAGCACATACATTAAAAAAAAAAATGGCATTACAAAAGTTAATTTCAGAAACTTTAGAGAGTCCACTTCTAGCCTTATCTAGTTTAATTACAAATTTTAATGTGAGGTTAGTTATTTTAAAGTTTCATTGACTGCTTTGTCAGGGGACTACTGGCTTTTAACTACCCTGCACCACATGTCAATAGAGATGTGATCTGCTGGGAAGGGGAAATAAACCCAGTTGTTTTGGACTGGAGTAGCAAGGCTGAAGGAAAGGAAATTATCAGGTAAATATAAATTTCTCCATGTGGAGCACCCTTCCCCCAGCCTTTTCAGGTCTCTTCAAAGAAGGAAGACTAAAGAAAGGGAATTGGGAGAACTTTTATCTTTGAAGAGAATAAGTTCAATGTCTTTGACTTTAATACTTATGTTCCTTTGCTTGCTGTTAAGTCTATATTGATATTTTTATTTTGAAACTTTTTTTTCTATCAGCTCATTTAGGGGCCCACTTTACTAAAAAAAAATTTTTTATTTTTTGCATAGAGACAAATCAGGGAAAAAAAACTTTAGTAGTAAATTAGTCCCTAAATATTGCATTATTCACATAAATGAAAAGAAAAAAGAAAGGTAGGAGTGGAGCACATTTCCATGGTATTGGGGTTGATTTAAATGATTTAAAATCATGTAAAATGGAACTATCATGGGCTGAAAAAAGTGTGAAAAGCGGAATATAAATCTAAATTTACTGAATAGGTGTGAGTTGTAATCATTTATGCTACTCATCAGCTATATGAAGCATTATTTGAATGTTCATTATCAGATTTTGTATACATGAAATAAATGTACTTGCAATCAAAATCTAGTTGGTTGTAAGCAAAAATTGGGATCTTTAAATCTTGTTCATTAATCTGAAATGTGCATAGACCAAAAAATGTTTTGTACTGAATGGACATTACCTTTGGTAAGAAATTAGTAACCAGAAAAGAATGAATTTATCAGTTTCACAGATAGTACTTTGAGACCTGTAGTGTTTAGAATTGTATAGTATTCAAGTATTTTGTTCCATATTATGTGGAAAATACAACACTGGGTTTAGAATGCAGAAGATGGAATTGGGTTTACCTACGCAGCACTATGTATTATGTACATTACTAAATGTTATAGCAAATAATTTTGTGCTTTCTCTCCTCTCTGTTCTTTTCGTTTGTTAGACTTTTAGGCAAGAAAATTCCTCCTTGAAAAGGGAACTTCAGAATTTACAATCTCTGCAATCTCATCAGGTAATATTTTTAGAGATGAGAACTGTTTAAAATGTGTTTTGCTTTTTTTTTTTTTTTTTTAAACAGAGGCAGTTAGGCTGATGGTTTCCTCAGCTCATTTGGAACTGGAGCTGGGGCTGGGATCTGGTACCAGGAGACTTTATTCACAACTGCCCAGAGTTGTGTGGTTTTTATTTTTTTTTTATATCTTATTCCAAAACTTAACTCGGTCATCACAGTGATGATCCTTAGGTGGGGGTGGGAGGCACGCACTAAGGTTCCTTTCAGAATGTTGTAATTATGGTCCTAAAACAGGCCACTTATCTGTGTTGCAAGATGACTGAGACTCCTTCACAGCCCCTGCAGGGGGAAGAGGGGGAGAATTCTATTTCCATAGCATCTTCAATCATAGCTATCCTGGGGAGCTGAGGACCTGACTCAGGAATGGAGCCCAGCTCCTCCACATGGTAGTGTTGTGCACTGCCACTGAGCCATTGGGTCGTTTCCTCTATTAGATATGTTAGCATTATTAGTATCGCTTGCCTCACTGATTTGATTGAAACTTTTTTTTTTTTTAGTCTCTTTTGAGATGCAATGTCTTTTCTTCCTTTTGCCATTATAAAATGGAGTAATCTGACCCAACAAGCAGGATAGTACAATCATTGCCAAACTGAGCCATGACCCCAAATTGAGTCAGAAAATAGATGGATGGTGTCGCAAAAAGCAGAAATGCTCCTTTTGCATGGGTTTCTGCTCCTCTTCCATCTGGAACTATCACCACCACCAACCACAAGCAGCCTGTGAACCTGCAGGCCTTCCTTCCCCTGCACCCCCAACCCACAACTCAGCCAGTGTGGACTTCTTGATAGACCAGAAACCTGGGCAGAAGGACCTGGGCCTGTGAGCATACACTGTCGGGTCCTAAGCTGTCTGTTACTGTTTATTTTTATTTATTTATTTATTTAAAAACTCTTCTATACCGTCATTAAGTTAATTCACCATCACAATGGTTCACAGAAAGGCACAAAAAGAAAAACTATAATTGGTATAGATTACAAATTAAACATATGCCAACATAGAACGGTAACATATTTTAATAATAGAAACTGTTGAATAAAGCTTATATGTCGGTTAGGAAACTGTAAAGCGGTTCAAATCTATGTTAATATGTATTTGGAGATATAAAAGAAAAAACTGATTGCTTGGTGCGTCCTTATCTATCGACTGTTTGCCTCCTTCTAGGACTTTCAAGAAAGCTTGTTTATAAAGCCATGTTTTCAGATTAGTTTTAAATAGTTTCAAATTTGTCTGCAGCCTTATTTCAAGTGGCATGGAGTTCCATAGGACAGATCCAGCCAGCGATAGTTATCTCTCCCTTACTTGAGTGAGGCGTGCTGATTTAACAGAAGGGACAGTTAGTAGGGCCTTATTAGCAGATCTCAGGTTTCTGTGTGGAACATGTACGTGCAGAGCTGTGTTAAGCCAGTCAGCTTTTTCATCATGGATTAGTTTATGAATTATACACAGTGCTTTGTATTGTATTTTTTGTTCAATTGGAAGCCAGTGTAGTTCAGCAAGTGTTCCTGTGATGTGGTTTCTTTTTTCTTTTTACCTGTCAAAATTCTAGCAGCGGAATTTTGCAATATTTGGAGAGGTCTAATGGTAACTTGAGGTAGCCCTAATAGAGAGTTACAGTAGTGTGTGCTCGCGAATATCGCCTGTAGAACTGTGCAAAAATTGTTCAGCGTTAGTAGGGGTTTGTCTTCTAAGGACCATTAGTTTGGTGTAACCGTCTTTTAATTTCTGTGAAATGTGGTATTTCATGTTTAGCTCAGGGTCCATTATTACCCCTAGATTCCTTACTTTTATTGCTATTGTAGGTTGTATAGGGTGTATGTTTTTTCATTCTAGGTGTAAGAATTCAATTTTATCAATGTTTATTACGAGTTTCATTTGATTTAGGAGCTTATTTGATTATTTCAAGATACATATTGCTAGTTTCATTGTTTCTTCAATAGTGTTTACGATGGGTAAATAGTAGTTGTATGTCGTCTGCATATATGTAATGTATGATTCAAAGTCCTGCAAGTAGGTGACATACTGGGAGGAGGTAAATGTTGAAGAGAGTTGCAGACAGGGCTGATCCCTGTGGGACTCCTGTTTGTAGTTTGACTTTGTCTGATGGTGTGTTTTTGATTTGTACTTGGAAACATCTATTGCTTAAGTATGACTCGAACCAGTTTATTGTTTTGTTATTGAGTCCTATTTCTTTTAGTTTATTGATTAGTATTTTGTGGTTTACAGTGTCAAAAGTTGCAGAGATCTAATAGCACTAGAATGTAATTTGTTTCTGTATCAAAGCCTCTTAAGATATTGTTTGATAGGGCTAGTAGTAGTGTCTCAGTACTGTAATGTTTACAGAATCCATGTTGTGCAGGATATAATGTTATTACTTTCTAAGTGGTTTGATAATTGTTTTTGGACTCTTTTTTTCAATTAGTTTGGCTATTAGGGGTAAGTTTGTTTACTACTAATTTGTTTACTACTAAGCCTAATAACATGTTATGTTTTTACACCCCTTGTCAACCCCTTTATCCCTATAACCTTATTTTGTAAACTGTTATGATGGCGTTATTTTGACGTTTCCGAATGATGGTATATAAAACTTGTTAAGTTGGAAACTGTTGCTCCTGCTTTCCTGCTTTGGGTGAGTTAGGGGAAGCAAAAGCATAAGAGATGGGAAGTGGTCTGTTTTGATTGTCTGGGATTGTGTGAATTTTCAAGGGCTAGACAATGGGGACTGTCTGGATCAAAGTTTGGGATACACTAGTCTGGTGCCTTTATCAATAATAACTAAGACTTCTGTTTGAGAAATGCACATCTTATTGCTACTGCCCTCTGTCAGCATTTGTTGGAAGTGAGGTAGGAATTTTCTTCTGAAATAGTGATGGGCTATTTTGCAATAATACTTAGCAAAAAGATAAATATTAGCCACAAGCATCCACTGAATTATATGCATTTTCAGAAGAGAATTTAATTTGGTCCACTCTGGATCCAGCTGCCACTATATTTAATTAGCTGTCTATTAAAGAGGTAATTTAGATTTTTTTTTCTTTTGCAATTAGAGCTGAGCAGTTTTGCCCCTTATTTCTTCATAGAAAGGGTAATGGATGTAAAACTAGAGTTGTGGAGAAAAAAGGTAGCATATGAATTTAAGAAATGTTGGGATCAGCACACAGGATCTTTAATTGGAAGGATAAAGCTAGAACTATGGTCTGTCACAGGAAACAAACATGGGCATACTAGATGTGCCCATGTTTGTTTACTGGTTCTTTTAAACCAACAAAGGAAAATCCTCTCTTGCAGAGGATTGGAGTCATTTGTATAGATTTTAGGTTTTTTTGCATAAGGATTGAATGATTGGATTTAAGGGGCTAGTAAAGGGGTAAAATTGTTCAGCTCTATTGGCAAAAGCTTTCTTTGTAGCACTTGCTTACGTGGTGCTGTTGTATAATTGTAAATACATGTAAACTTGACAATTCTCCCCTTTTTTTCAATTTATAAATTTTCAAACAAAATTATAAATATAACACTTGATACAAAAAAAGATGAATCACAAAAACAAACTAAATTAGAAAAAACTAAAATAGAAAAATTGGAATAGATGGAAATATTAACAAATGGCTCTCATCCTTTCTAAAAGGTAGGACATTCCAAGTAAAACTGGGCAATCACATTTCAGACACCTTCCCTATTAATACAGGCGTTCTCCCCCCCCCCCCCCCCCCCCCCCGAAGTTCAGCACTTTTGGCCATACTAGTCAACATATATCTGCTGTGTTTATGCACATTACTAACAAATCTAGGTCTCAACTTCTTCCTATATGCAGACTTAGAATTCTGTCTCCCATTCGACAAAACATTTGAAAAAACTGCGTTGTCTCTATCAACATACATGAAGGGTCATACAACAAAAACTCACTCAATTGAAACTAACTCTAAACCCAAAAAAACTGAGGAAAGACAACTCACTAATCAAACCACCAACCTTAGACCTAGGAATCACTAATATTACTCCCTTAGATCAAGTATGTGACTTAGGAATACAGATCAAGAACGTCTCTATGAAAAGCATATAAGCAAATTAATCAAAACAGGGTACTCCAAGCTAAGAATGTTTTGTTGACTGAAACCCTTGTTAACAACTCAAGACTTCCGTACTGTCTTACAAACACTTATTTTCAAACTTAGACTACTGCAACTCTCTTCTACTAGGCCTACCATCGAGTCTACTAAAACCACTACAACTACTTCAAAATGCCTCTGCAAGACTCTTACTAGGAACAAGGAAATTTGAGCACCCCTTGCCGATTGTGCTGCACTGGCTTCCTATACAATCCAGAATTCACTATAAAACCTTTGCTTTAATATTCAGTATCATCAACATTAGCCCAAGTTTATTAGGAGTGACCTCAGAGACCTAAGATCACCAAACAGAGGACTGCTTATGGTACTCTGGAAAACACACCTAATGCCAATAAGAGACCGAATGTTTGTTTTCCATAGCAGGATCCAAGTTGTGGAACTCACTTCCAGAGTCAGTATGTCAAATAGATAAAAAGAATTTCAAGTGTGAACTGAAAACATGGCTCTTCAGAAAAGCATTGTTTGTGGAGTAGTCTTATTTGGAAGAAATCACTCCCTTTTTAAAACTAGAAATAGTTGGATGGTATAACATTGAAAAGTTGGTATGTGCCAACTGAAGAACTCTTGCAGGCTGTGGAAATGAAAGGCTAAGCACCAATGAAATGGCCCAGGCTAAAAGACCTGGGATATTCTGCAGCTACTAAAGGCTAACCTTTTTAAAAATACAATTCACTTCTGAGCTCATGCAACAAACAGGCATTTGCCCTCTCTGAAACCAAAATACCTGAATTACACAATTCACGTACATAAACAAGTGAGCCTGGTGGCAAGTCTTAAGTTACTGTTAGGCCAATACAGAATGGTGCGCTCGGCCAAGCGCACCGTTAGCCCCCATTTGGTCGCGTGTTTTCGACGCGCTATTTTTACTCCTTATACAGTAAGGGGTAATAGTGCGTGGAAAACATGCGACCAACCCCCTCCCGAAACTAATAGCACTCATCACATGCAAATGCATGTTGATGAGCCTGTTAGGTAGTCACCCGCAATACAGAAAGCAAAATGTGCGGCCAAGCTGCACATTTTACTTTCAGAAATTAACTGCCTGCCAATTTTGCTGCCGTCCGTTTTCCGAATCCGTGGCTGTCAGCGGGTTCGACAACCGATGCTGGTAAAATTAAGCGTTGGCTGTCAGACCTGCTGACAGCTGCTGCTTCCGCCAATAGGGACGCTCTAGTGATCCCCAACGCCTCCTTTTTAGCGCGGGGCCCTAATTTAAATACTGAATCGCGCGCCCAGGAGAGGTGTCTGGGCGCGCGTCGGGAGAGTGAGTGCTCGCCTCGGAGTACCGGCTCTCCTGCGGATTTTACTGTATGGGCTTCTGTGTGCTGATAGTATTTTTACAGGATATTTTTTTCTTGCAGTTTTTTTTATCCCCTGTATTTTTATTTTCATTGGGTCTTGGCTTGCTATATAACAGCAGCATAACACAATATGTACACTCCTTTTAAGGAAAAATGGAGTACACAGTGCATTAGCTAATGATATGTATGCTGGTACAAAGTGGAAAGGGTTTTAAAATGAATGATGTGGCAAATTCCTGTTGGAGTTTAAACCAGTGGTTCCAAACCTGTTCTGGGGGACCCTCCAGCCAGTCTGGTTTTCAGGATATCCATTGTTGAATATGCATATGAGAGATTTGTATGCAGAATGTAAGATGTCATGCTGGGTCAGACTAAAAGATCTCAAAGTAAATCCAATTCTCTGACAAAAACAGTAATCAGCCATAGAAGTTGGTGATGTCCTTTGATGTTGCTGTTACAGAAGAGCTCTTTAAACCATTGCAGGAGTCGCCTCTGCCTCCCCCCCCCCCCCCCCAACACACACACACTCTTGAGCTGCTTGTCAGATTTTTCAGTGTTTTTTTCTTATTTCTCTTTTCTAGGGGAAAAAAATATTTTTTTTTCTTTTCTTGCGTCTCCAAAAATGATTTCATTTTACATTTTTCCAAGATAGAGTTCAAGCTAATTTCAGTTCTTTTCATAATGGCGGACAGCAAGCTGGGCTTCAAAAGATGCTTTCATTGCTCCTACAAGATGACTTTTTTCCTGATTTAGCATGATTGCTGTTTGTTGGTTAGGCCTGTGCCATGATGGCATGGTATACCTAACTACACTGCATGTGCCTGAATGTCTCCTGGGGCCAGAAAATCTAGAAGCTATACACTGAAAGCATTGTTTTTCTCAAGCTTCTAGGTCAGTTAAAAGAAAACATCAGCTGAGAGACCATCACCTAAATTTAAAAAGAAGTGTCTTCTCATGCTAGGCTCCATGACTCGCAAGTCTCAGCGCAAACAGGTCCTGTTGGCATGGACAACACATCAGTACACAAAAAGACGCCTTTGCTTTATGCAGTTTTCACAGGTGCTGTCAAGTAAAAGTACTACATCCTTGTCAGCACCAACAACTTTTCCACACAGAGATAAATGTTGGTGTCAATCAAACAATAAAATTAGCTCATTCTGAATCTACTTCTGCCAATCTCTGCCATTTCTAGTTCAGAATCAGATCATTCTGCTGGGACTGTTCCTTCTGAACAAGAGCATCATACTTTCATGAGGAAAAAAGGTTTTGATTAAATCGAGCCACAATTTTGCTTATATACCAGCTTTTTCACCTCCTCCATCCCACCTATTATAAATGTCTCCCATTTTGAAGTCCACTGTCTCTAAATTTGAAACTCAATCTATTATGTAAATTTATGTAACTTCCCCTTGACTGTTTACCTTGTGGGGCATTCCTGAGTCTGGGACTGACTTAGCGGGAACCTCCCTAGGACAGACTCTGTTTGTCCTCACATTCTTGGCACTTGGTGCCTCCACCTTGAGAAGGTTTTAGTGGGTGGGTTTACCTTCCCTTCACCCCAGGAAAACAAGTGGGACTGTGAACAAGGCTGGCAGTTCTCGCATATCAAGCCAGGCATGAAATCATGCAGTCAGTCTTGAGTCTTGGGGTTCACATTCATCCAAAAACAAGACAGCTTCAGAAGAACCACCTATAGTATTGTCTGTTCCCTGTACGTACCCCGATCAGTCCAGACAATGGGTTGAGCCTTCTGTCCAACAGAGGGATACTTGCCAGGTTCTTATGGCCTGGATTGGCCACTGTTGGAAACAGGATGCTGGGCTTGATGGACCCTTGGTCTGACCCAGTATGGCATTTTCTTATGTTCTTTCTTATGACAGTGTTCACCCTGTGTCCCTTCAGTATTTCTCTGTCTCCCAGCAGAGGCAGGCAGTTAAACCTAGGCTCCCTAGCTTTCTATGTTTTCCGATGACGCAAACAATTTCCTGTCATACCATTGTAATAACAGTCTATTGGTCTTCCATCAGATTCCTCTTTACAGGCTCTCAGAAGTATATCTTTACCAGAGCATATGTCACATTTTTGCTTTTTCTGAGAAAAAAACCCGGCAAAAGCAATTCCATTAACTTTGTAGAAAGAGGGAGAACCTAGAGAAGATATATTTGGCGTGCTAAAATATATTCAAGCCTCAAAGCAAGTAGTAGCTCTTTGGTTCCCAGAGTGGCACTTGCCCTTGTCTAAACTGTTTAGCCCACCTTCATAAAGAAGCCTTTCCATCCTCTCTATCACTATTGTTGCTCTGATACCTTTTTTAGTTATGCTATATCTTTCTTGAGATGGGTGATCAGACCCGCACTTCCCCTCTTGCATGCTAATTTGCCTCATCCATATTCATTTTGGATATCTTGAAAACCCGACTGGCTGAGATCAAAGCCATTGATGTGTTGTACATCATGTTGCCATTTTGAATCTTAAAATGCCTTTTAATCAGTTTTTTCCCTAGTTAATGAAAATTTTATAAGATGAATTTAGACTAAATATAAGGCATTTTTTTAATGATAATAGACATTCTGGGAGAAAATGTTAATCTTTGTGTGTTCTCTCCAGGTTTCTTTGAACTCTATGGTAGAAGAACTACAAAGAGTGTAAGTAATTTTTAAAGCTAAATGTAATGGTTTCCTCTTCACCTCGAATGGGATGGCCTCCGCTTGCGGCATGGTGGGGCTGCCAAATTCTGCGCAGGAGGTGAACTCTGCAAGAATTTTGTGCTCCGCAATAGCGCAGAATTCCCCCAGGACTAAAGACTTGATTGGCATTACTTCTCAAAGGTTTCAGACTTGGGCTAATTCAACCCAATTTTGTGTCTGTTCTTTAGACTGCTGCATAATCAAATTCTCCCCTCCTGATCCCTGCACAGCAGGAGGTGAAGGGCTGAATTAAAGAGCAGAGTGACTGTTCTTAGCTCTGTCTGCTTCAGGTTCATGTCCCTTTTCTCTGAGGTTGCCTGGAGGGGGAGGGCTTGAACACCTGCTATTCTGTCTCTCAAATCTGAAAAGAAGTGATGGCACTCAGTTCCAGGCAACTTAAGCCCTGTATATCTATAAAACTTTGAGGGAGAGAGATCAAAATTAGATATTTGTTTAAATATATAAAGCCTAACACTTGTTTGAGTACATTTTGGTATGTATTTAAGTGAATATATATAAAATAATAAAAACAAAAAAAACCTCCTGGGATGTACCAAAGCTTCCTAGAGAGGGTGGGACCTGGAGAGTCCCGCTCACAAGACACTTTCACCAAAAGACCGAGAGCTTGAATCTCCCAAATCCAATCAGTAATACTTCGCAAAAGTATACAGCGATTTCCAAGTCACAATGCGGTAGTTATTGTGTGCGTTAGGGTGTTATCGCATGCGGTAACACACTAATGCATGCGATAACGGCCCATCGCAATTTGCTGAATGACCCTGTGACTTGGCTCTCTTCCTTGCTGAGGTCCTAATAGAAGAATAATCCCCTAAAAGAGTAGATGAGGCTAACATGCTTTAGTTGGCCTTGTCATAACAGATTATTTTTTTAAATCTTAGAATTCATGAGAAGGATGGAAAGATTAAGTCTGTGGAAGAACTCCTACAAGCAGAGCATCTTAAAACTGCAAGCAAGGAGCAAACTGTTCAGGTAACTAATTATTTTATTGCATATTTGTTTTAAGGTTTGTTTTTTTGACTAGTTTTATTTTTTATTGTTGCATTTATGATTTTGTTTTTTTGTGTGGTGTTGGTAAACCGCTTAGACCCACTCCCATTGTATAAGTGGTATATAAAACATTTTAAATAAAAAAAAAAAAAAAGTCCATGTTTTTAACTCCATCAGATTCTGTCCTTTTTTTTTTTTTTTTTCCCGTACTCTGTATTGTGATGTTAAACCGCACTGCATTCATTTGGTGGTGGTGTGCATGTTTCCATTGTCCAATCTTGTCTGTTTTGTCATTGTAAAGGCCTTGCTACAGGAAATTGAGACTTTGAAAGATGAAGTACGAAGTATCCAGTTTGAAAAGACTGACCAGGTAAATGTCTCTAGAAGCCAATAGTATGGCAGAGAGATTTACGGTATCTACTTTCCTTCCTGTGGCTTCTCAATAAGAATCAATTTCCATGGCTCTTGGGTTGTTCATGTTTTTACCATATGCTTGCTTAGCTCACTCTAGCAGAGCAAATGTCTTTCCCTCTTTTCTTGTCCTATGAAGTGAGGCTAATACGCTTCATCATTTTACATGCATATCAGCTGCAGTTTGCAGTGACGAGGATGCCAATAGCAACTTTCCTAGCACGTAGCCAGATGGACTCAGGACCAATGGGTATTGTGCTCTCCTGATAGCAGATGGGAGACTGAGTCAGATTTCAAAGCTGACGTCACGCTACATATACCCGTTCAGCAAGCTTATCTCTTCAGTATTTCTCAGTCTCCACAGCAGATGCGGACACTATTCCTCACACGAGAATAGTGTTAGTAATTAGAACAAAGAGAGAAAATCTACCTTCAAGAAGATCGAGCCCCGCTCTCCTGCAGTGAAACCTAAGGGTCCCTCCCCCAGTCCAGAATTCCTGAAATGATCTCAGATATCCCAAAGAGGTATGCCTTGGTCCCGGTGTGGATTTAGCCCCCAGAGTGGCTTAAAGGCAGCAGGTGCACATCGGAGCACGGTGATGAAGGTAAAACCCTCTCACCCCGCAGCTGGAGACCATTCGAAGCGGTAAGCGACGAGACCAGGTAAGAAGGAAACTTTACATTCATGTCTCCGGTCTCCAGAACTCGAATCGCCGTACCAACTCTGCTTCCAGCGAGTTAAAAGGGAGCACCGATTGAGTTGAGCAGCCTTGGTTAGGCAAAACCCGATCCGGTGCAAGGGTCCACATGTGTGGAGACCCTTAGGGGGGCACCATCTTACACGTGGGGGTCATCGGCACCATCTTCCCTTCCCCTCAGCAGTATGCGCAGGATCTTCCGGCGGCCGAGGCGCATAACTTGTGCGCATTCCATGGAGTTGCACGCATAGCTGCGTGCACTACGAACCACACACACACCAGAGCACATTCCGTGCGCTTAACCACGGCCACGCACAAATACCATGCGCATAACCATGGCCACGCACAAATTCTTGCATGCAGTGAAACTTGTGCGCCTAGACATAGATTCAATGACACTGGTGTCTAAGAAGGCCAGAAGGCACTCTCTTTGCACAGCCGGCCACATAAGAGCCGCACAGACTGAATTGGAGTCCTGCCTGTGCTCACAGTGCGAAGAGGTCCAGGGGGAACGTACCCCCACAGTTGGAGGGGTCCGGAACTACTGATGATTGCTCCCCAGACCTACGTATCTCGACATGGCCTCCCCACAGGAGGACACCTCTGGGGCCCCCTACTCCTCCCCCTCCAGGATCAACATGGACCCAGGGACAGTCTCCTGGGTGGAATTCTTCAAAAGGCTGCAAACAACCCTCGCTGCGCACCAGGCTCAACCTAGGCTGGAAGCATATCATCCTCCCGGCACTACTCGGATGCCTCGAGACAGGCCCTGTCTAACCAAGAATTTCCCTATTAGGGGTCCAGACACCTCAGTGATGAGCGACTCCCTGGAAGAAGGAGAAATCCCTCCAGGGATGGAACCATACCAAAGATGCTTCGCTTCTTCAACAAGGATGAATTACCAGCCCTTGTTTCTCAGACTCCGAAAACGCTGGGCATTCCGGACACTGACCCTATGGCGGAACCAAAGAAGAACTCTATCTTGGTGTCCCTTTATAAGGCCTCATGCTTCTTTCCTATGTTGGAAGCATCTAGGAACTGATTGACCTGGAATGGAATGTCCTGGAGGCCAGCTTCAAAGGGTCCTTGGAAGCCCTTACCCCCTGGAACTTGCAGCCAAGAAGCACCTGCATTCCCGAAAGTGGACACTTTGGTCTGTGCAGTCTCAAAGCAAACAACGATTTCCGTTGAGGGAGGAGTGGCACTGAAGGACAGACGATTGGAGTCCATCCTTAAGCAGGCCTTCGACGCAATAGCAATGGCACTGCAAATTGCTTCCTGCTGCGCACTGGTGGCACATGCCTGCTTACTCCTGTCGAGAGAGCAAATACGGCCGGAGAGATGATGGAATCTGCAGCATCCTTCCTCACTGACACAAGCTCAGATCTAGTGGGACCTCAGCCAGAGGCATTACCTCGGTAGTAGTAGCCAGAAGACAACTATGGCTATGAAATTGGTCTGCGGACGCAACATCTAAAGCAAATCTCACGAGAATCCCCTTAAAGGATCTCTCTTGTTCGGGAGCGAATTGGAGAAGTTAGCCAACAAATGGGGCGAATCTCCAGTACCCTGACTACTGGAAGATAGAGGTAAAAGACCCTAGCGTTCCTCCCCCAGAAGGACCAAGGGCAGAGGATCGCAGCGCTTTAGATCCTACAGAAACGCACAGTTCCAGGTACCTCGGCCCTCCAGAAGGACCCAGTTCTTTCAGAGCAGACATACCAAGAGGGGAGCAGGACCGGGGGCAGGCTCCAGCCGTACCCCACAATGAGAAGAGACCAGCCCATCCACAGGAAGAAGCCATAGGGGGTCGACTTGCCCTTTCTACCAAAGATGGGTCGAGATAACTTCGGACAAGTGGATCCTAAACATCATTCAAGAGAGGTTCTCTCTGGAATTCCACAGCATCCCTCAAGACAAATTTTGAGATTACCCTGCCACTCCCACACCAAGAGACTGGCAGTAGAAACCACATTAGCAAGACTACGCAGTCTGAAGGCAATAACTCCAGTGCCCACGCCCCAGCAAACTACTGGGCGCTATTCCATCTATTTTATCGTTCCCAACAAGGAAGGGTCATTCCGACCCATCTTGGATCTCAAGAAATTCTACCGTCATCTACGGATGCCACACTTTGTATGGAAACTCTGAGCTTTGTGATACTGGGTCACTATTACCAGTTCTGGGCACTACCCTCCGGTTTAGCAGCTGACCCCAAGATCTTCACCAAAATTATGGTGGTCATGGCGGCAACACTGAGGAAGGAAGGGAATCTGATACATCCCTACCTAGATGATTGTTTGATCAGGCCAAAGTCTTCGGAGGAGAGCAGGCAGGTGACCAACAGTCAAGAGCCTACTGCAGAAGCTCGGATGGATCGTGAACATGGACAAAAGCGGTTTACAGCCCTCTCAGTCACTAGAGTACCTGGGGAGGGGGCGGGGGGCCCGGGGCCCGGTTCAATACCAAACAGAACAAAGTCTGTCTTCCCCCTCCGAGGAGAAGGAAACTGATAGAACAATTATGACAATTGATGACCAATGCATGCCCCAAAGTATAGGACTGCCTTCAAGTCTTCGGCCTCATGGCATCAACCCTGGAGGTCGTTCCGAGGGCAAGGGCCCATATGCGACCGCTTCAGTGGTCCCTACTGTCACGATGGAACCCACTATCCCAGGACTACTTTTTTCACCTCCAACTACCAGCAGAGGTTCGGGCTAAGCTCCAAAGGGAGCTTCAAGAAGCCACCTAGGCAGAGTAGTAAGCCTATCCCCACCGAACTGGATCTGGCTTACCGCGGATGCGAGCCTGTGAGGGTGGAGGGCCCACTGTCAGGACCTGATGGCCCAGGGACAATGGAATAAGAGGCAGAATGGAACATAAACCGCCTGGAAGCTCGAGCACTCAGACTAGCGTGCCTGCATTTCAGCCACAGGCTCTGGGGCGAGTCAATCAGAATAATGTCGGACATCGTGACCATAGCTGCTTACATCAACCGCCAGGGAGGAACCAAGAGCCAGCAGGTGTCTCTGAAGATAGTCCCCCTCATGGCATGAGCGGAGATAAACTACAAGAGATCTCGGCCTCCCACATCGCAGGAAAAGACGTCTCAGCAGATTACCTCAGCAGAGAGAACCTAGATCCAGGGAAATGGACACTGTCAACCACAGCCTCCCAACTGATAGTAAATCGCTGGGGCTCCCAGCCATGGATCTACTGGCAACCCGTCTCAATGCCCAAGTTCCCAGGTTCTTCAGCCGCAGATGAGAACCACAACTCCGGGGAATTGACGCTCTCGTCCAGACCTGGCCACAGGAAGACTTACTGTACACCTTCCCACCATGACCACTATTGGGCAGGGTCATCCGCAAGATAGAGCATCACAGGGGACTAGTTCTACTAGTCGCCCCGGACTGGCCAAGGACTACCATAGTACGCAGACATGCAAAGACTACTGGCAGGGAACCCTCTGTGCCTACCTCCTCACAGGGACCTTCTCCGGCAGGACCCGATCCTCCACGAAGATCAGTCTCTATTCTCTCTTACGATCTGGCTCTTGAAAGGACTAGCCTGAAGAAGCGCGGTTACTCAAAGGCAGTGATTGACACCCTGCTCCGAGCACGCAAATTCTCCACATCTCCGTCTTACATACGGATCTGGAGAGTATTCGAGACCTGATGTGAGGACTGCAGGACTCTCCCGCGGTCAGCCAAAGTTCCCATGATCCTGGAGTTTCCTGCAGGACGGTATGAAGAAGGGGTTATCACTCAACTCCTTCAAGGTCCAAGTTGCCGCGCTGGCCTGCTTCAGAGCCGAAGCGGATGGTATCAAGCTATCCACCCATCCAGATGGGTCCTGCTTCCTGAAAGGGGTTAAACAACTTAGACCACCCCTAAAGTGGCCGGTGCCTCTATGGAATCTCAATCTAGTATTAGACTTCCTAGCCGGGGCTTCCTTCAGACCAATACATGGTCTGTCACTATTTCTCAACATTTGTTGGTGGCAATATGTTCAGCTCGTCACATTTCCGAACTTCAGGCGCTATCCTGTCGGGAACCATTCCTTAGGAACCATACAACTGTGCACTGTTCCCTCCTTACCAAAAGTGGTTTCCCAGTTTCACTTGAACCAAACCATCTTGTCACCATCTCCAGATGAAAATAAGGACTCGGAAGACTTGTGCCTTCTTCGCCAGCTAAACGTCGGCAGACTCCTAGTCTGATACCTGGAAAGACCGGAACCTGTGTGCAAAACGGACCACCTATTCGTTCTTCACAGCGGAAGAAATGAGGGGAAGCGGCCTTGCTGGTGGCCATAGTCCAATGTGGCACGTTGATCTAGGGGTATGATTCTCGCTTAGGGTGCGAGAGGTCCCGGGTTCAAATCCCTGGATCAAAGAAGTAATCAAGGTGGCCTACACAGAGGCAGGAAAGCCCTTACCTCTACAAGTTAAGGCTCGGGGAGATCACGTGATGTGGTGAGCCAGAGGGACATTTCTCCACTGGCTCCAGGGCCCACTCCCACCATCGCGGTCCATCCACGGGTTCAAAGCCTTGCTACCGGAGAATTGACCACACCACCGCAGAGAGCTTATGTCCATCGTCAATTATATGCATAAAGTCTCTCCAGTGATGGCTTCAGAGTGGCAAAAGGGAGAGAGAGAAACCGAAGGTCAGTGATCCCAAAATGGCGGCCGCTAGGGAAAGCGAGCACTTGCCAGCCCCCCCAATGCTTTCAATCGCGGAAATTAAGGAGGTGATTCATGAAGCGCTAGATGAAAAACTACAGCATATTACATCCCAATTGGGGGAAGTGAAGGAGGCTTTGAATGATATGCTACCTCGTATGGATCACATAGAAAACAGGATTTCCCTCTTAGAAGATGATGCAACCCAAAACGAGAATAAAATGGCCGACCGCGATAAAACAATAAAAGCTCTTCAGCTCAAGGTAGATGAACTTGAAAACCGAGCAAGAAGGGACAATTTACGGTTCTTGGGCTTCCCCGAGGGAGTGGAAGGATAAGTCCCTTTGTACGCTATTGGAGAGCTGGCTGCTGGAATCCTTAGCTCTACCGCACCTGCAAGGCAAACTGGTGGTGGAAAGGGCCCACCGTCTGGGATTTAAGAAACTGGACAACAATCGCCCGAGACTAATAATTGCGAAAATCTTGAATTCCGCTCACAAAGCTGAAATTTGGAAAGCGTCCAGAGCTAAACACGACTAAACGTACCAGGGGCAGCATATCCGCATATTTCAAGATTTTTCAGTGACCGTTTCAGAATCTCGGAGGAGTTTTCCCCCGGTATGTTCTACCTTGCATCAGCGTGGGGTGAGGTTTTCGCTGCTTTTTCCGGCCCGTCTAAGGATATGGTTTGCTGACAAGAATCATTATTTTGACACCCCGGCTGCAGCCCAAAGTTTTTTGAACAAAATGGATCGAGGCCAAATGTTTGTATTATGCCACTTCGCTTGGATGGTTAAGGGAAGGTGAGAATGGACTTTGTTTTTCCCTGCCAGCAATTACAAACACGCTCTTTAAAACTTTAGCGGTTCTTTTTCTCCCTCTCTAAGGAGCTCTAATGAGGTTGGTGGAGGCGGAGGGCAGATGGGACATTTTTGCTCGGCGGAGAGATGCCCCCTGAGTTGAAACAGGGGAGCTTCTGCTCTATTATAAAACAAGAGTCGGGGCACCACCTCGCTAAGAAGGCACTTGGATAGAGATGAGAACCAGGTAAGAGTTGGACTACACGGGGTGAGCCTTTCTCTTGATTCAACCTTGGACTTCCGGAAAAAAACCCCAAAAAAAAACCCTGCCACGAAAACGGGGGTAAGATACACAACTACTATTAACACAAATCAGAATAGCGGGTTTCAGTGTTTTGCATCCGCTATAATCATATACCCCGAAGGAACAGACGCGGTGGAAAAAGTAGTCACCAGTGACCACCGAGAGATGAGGATGGTCAATTTATTTGGACGAATTAAGTGTTTTCTTTTCAGGGGGAGTGGGGACCCTGGGCACATTATTCAGATCTCCATACCTCCTGGTTGAATGGAGATTTTGAATAGTTTGGGGAAAGGGATAAAGGGAAAAGGAGGGAGGAAAGTGGGAGGGGGAGGGAAGGGGTTTAGGATGGGAGGTTTTTTCCAGGATTCTTCCTAGTTCTTTCAACGGTGCAAAGACACACTGGCTTAGCATTGTTATGATTGTAACCTTTGTTCTGTATGTTCACCTATGTACCACTTTATATTTGAATTATCAAGGTGCTGGGGTGATTAGATACTCAGTATTGTGTTGGTATAGACACTTCATAAGGTTTTGTACTACCATAAAAATTGAGATGGGGGAGGGCTGGGCTGGGGGCCCTCTGCTCACAAAATGGCTGTGCACTGGCTATATAATTTAAGTTTGTTATAAAAATGCTAAATTTGATTTCGTGGAATGTAAATGGATTGGGAACCCCAGTCAAGAGGAAGAAGGTATTGACTCATTTAAAGCGATTGAGCGCTGATGTAGCATGCATTCAAGAGACACATCTCACGGCGTCCAAGAGTGGAAAACTGCATAGGGAATGGGTGGGCCATTGTTATTATGCAGCAGCCCTACATAGAAAGGGAGGGGTAGCTATTTTAATTACCAAATCCACCAATCTCCAAGTATCCCACACCATTGCAGACCCCGAGGGGCGTTATCTTACTAGGAATGTGGAATGAGAAACCATTAACGATATGCAATGTATATGCCCCAAATGCGTATACCCATAAATTCTTTGTGAATGTATCCAACCTTCTTCACATTCATGCTCAGGGAACGCTATATGTACTAGGAGACTTGAATTGCGTACATGACCCCTCCATTGATAAAAGTCCCCCCCCCCCCCCAATTGAGTCCTCTGGGCCAGAGGAAAACTGGAGTGGCTTATTTATGCAAGGATCTAGATCTTCTGGATGTTTGGAGAACACTACATCCTAATGAACGGGATTACACCCACATATCAAGGGTACATAACACATTCTCACGCATTGATTACATATTGACTTCCCCAAAAAAACTTCTTTGAAGTGAATACTGCTACCATTGCACCCCTAACAATATCGGACCATGCCCCGATTTCTATCCACACGGTTGAAGAGCGCCTCACCATCAGGCGCCGGCGAGCGGGGAGGCCACCCTCCATCCTGGGCCCCCGTGAGAACTAAACAAACTGAATGGCAGGAAAAAAAAAAAAAAAGATACGGAACCAACAACCAACAGCAGGAGGTGAGGGAAATTGACTGAGATCTATGACCACGCCCCCCCCCTGACGTCACTGGGAGCTCCAGCGACGGTTGAAGAGCGCCTCACCATCAGGCACTGTGCGTTGCGCGCCGAAGGGGCGCAACAAAGGGGCCCTCCCCTTTGTGCACCCTTTCGTGCAACCCTTGTGCTTGTAAAAAAAAAAATAAAAAAAATAATAAAAAAAAAATTTATATTTTTCTTTTATTTAAACTTTATTCCAATTCTTTACCTTTTCTTTTTGCTTGTTAATTTAAATTAGAAATGTTCTTTGTATTAGACTATGGAAATTTATTTCCTGCTATTCTGTTTAATGTAAACCGGTATGATTTACATCGGATGTAAGAATGTCGGTATATAAAAATTAAAAATAAATAAATAAGATCCCATTTACCCACCCATCAGACCAGGCAATGGCGATTTCCCTCCTTCCTAAAGGATAATGTTCAATTTCAGACTTTCATTAAGGAACGATGGAAAGATTATGCCACAAATAACAAACATGAAGATACCCCCCATCTTTACTGGGAAGCGGCGAAGGTGGTGCTTAGGGGGAGACGTTATCTCCTATGTCCATACTCGAAATAAACAAATCAGTCAATCTATCATTTCTTTAGAAACCCTGCTTCAGAATGCCAAACTAGCATTGTTGCAACACAATACAGACAAAAACAGAACAGAGTTTTATAGTATATTGGGTCGCTTAAACACTCTTTTAGACACCAGAGCCCAAAGCTATATAAGGAAGGGCCAGCAGTCCTTTTTTCGGTTTGGTAATAAGCCAGGCCGCTTGTTGGCCAACCTAATGAAGTCAAGAAGAACAAAATCCTTTGTAACAAATTTAAAAACTCCCACGGGACAGGTCACATGAAAAGACACCGAGATCAGTGAAATTTTCAGGACCTTTTATAGCACTCTATATGAAACAGATACCGTGGATGGAGAGAGAGAAGAAGAGGTCTTCTTCAAGGACCTGGCCCTGCCCATGCTTTCAGCATCCCAACTAGCTTTTCTGAACCGACCCCTACAGACCTATGAAATATCACAAATTATAGCTGCTGCCAATATGGGTAGGTCCCCTGGTCAAATGGCTTCTCTTATGAATTTTACAAAATGCTTACATCGCAGGTTTCTCTCCCCTTGACAAAATATTTCACAGAGGGAATTGTGCAGAAGGGCTTCCCTGCCTCCTTTACGGAAGCTCACATTGTTGTGCTTCCTAAGCCGGGGAAGGACCTTACGTGCCCCTCAGCTTACCGACCCATTTCGTTATTAAATTGTGACTGTAAGATTTTGACCAAGGCCCTTGCGGAATGCCTGAAAATCCTCCTTCCAAGCATAATTTCACCACATCAAGCGGGATTTGTTACAGGGCGAAAACCCAACCAAAATATTACCAAGCTGCTTACAGCTATGAATATTTGTCAACACCAAAATATTCCAGCACTCATTATTGGATTTGACTCAGAGAAGGCCTTCGATAGGGTGGAGTGGCGATATCTCTTCTCCATTCTACAAAGATTTGGCATTCGAGGGGAATTCTTACATTATATATCTCTTATATAATGACCCTGCGCCATATATTTTAGTAAATAACTGTCTCTCAACAGCGGTACAAATCAGGAGGGGGGTGCGACAAGGATGCCCTCTCCCTTACTATATATATTATCTTTAGATCCCCTTCTACGGAAAATTGATGCATGCGGAACAGTGAAGGGGTTTGGGGGGCCAAAATATATTTTTAAAATCGCGGCCTTTGCAGATGATCTATTGGTTTTTCTAACACAACCCCAACTATCCCTACAGGCAGTACTGGAAATTCAGTCTCAGTACGGCTCCTTTGCAGGCCTTCAGATAAATTGTGAAAAATCTGAAGCTCTCGATGTTACTGGTACTTTGCAAAGACAGTGGCTGGGTAGTTTTCCACTTAGGTGGGCAAGGGGCTCTTTGAAATACTTAGGCCTGAATATTCCAGCTCGGGTGACAGATTTCTACAAGGTCAATGTACAACCTCTGCTAAATTCCACTCTTGACCACCCTGCGGAGATGGGAGCCTTTACCCTTATTGACGGGTTGGGTACAGCTATTTAAGATGGTCTTCTTACCCAAATGGTTAAATCTTCTTCAATTAGCCCCACTCTGGATCTCAAAAAGTGATCATCATCAACTTAATCAGGTGCTATGCTCCTTTTTCTGGAGGGGGGGGGGGGGAGCGAGCCCGATTACCACTCCATACTCTGAACATTTCGAAGGAAACTGGAGGATTAGGATGTCCAAATTTAATGTGGTACAATTTAGCCTGCAGTCTCAGACATATTAGAGATTGGCTTTTCTCCCTGACGTCAGTAACTCCATATCATTACCTATTAGAATGGTACGGGGTATCATCGTTAAATCCTTTATTACAACTGCCCATAACCTTGGTTCCTTCCCATATAAAAACACAGGACTTGTTACGTACTTGTAGGAAGGCCTGGCAGTTGTTTTGTAAGATAGGACATGTTCAAAACCCAATAACCCCGTTACTCACTATCACGGGCCATAATTTATTTACTCCCGGCAGAGAGAATAAAATTTTCTCCAGCTGGCATCAAAAGGGACTTACATATTTGACCTGCAGGACAGGCTTACGGGAAATATAATTCCTTTTCAAACATTACAGCAAAATTACAGCCTGCCCGCATCGGACCTGTATGCATATCTTCAAGTTACTCATTTTATACAATCCATGAAAGCCACTTTGCTACAGACTGCAGATGCTCAAAAACTCAGAGATGTAGTGCAAGTGAGTAAACAAGGTAAAGCAAATGTCTCATATTATTATCAGGAGGTTATGGGATTATCAAATCCCCAAGTTTTAACTCAGATTTATAACAATTGGAAAAAATGGGCTCTCTTCGATCTGACCTTTGTGGAATTTCAAAATTGTTTTAAAAGCTTACCTATTGTATCAGAGAATGTCCTCCTGCAAGAAACACAGTACAAATTTCTTTGGCAGAGTTACATCACCCCTCTCAAGGCCTACCAAATGAAGATTTCACCTTCCTCCCAATGCCCAAAATGTACAAACTCCGAGGGCACCTTTTTCCATTGTTTTTGGGATTGTGGGCCTATTTCAAAATTTTGGAGGAGGGTGTGCCGGGCATGTTCCATCTTCTTACGAAAGGAGTTGGTCCCTAACCCTAATCTTTGGCTTTTTGGAGTAAATGTAGCCACCCATATATGGCTCTCAGACTCTGAAAATCTATTTATACTTAAGGCTGGATTGGTGGGGAAACAAATTATTCTAAAAAATTGGCTTAACCCCGGTAGCCCCAGCCATGAGCACTGGTTTCGTGATCTGGTGCGCCTATGCTCTATGGAGCATGCTATCCTCACGCAGACTATGCCAAAGAAGTTTGTGCAGACCTCTTTAACATGGGCAGCCTTCACAGCTCATCTCAATCCTAGTATTGGCACATACAGAGACTCTTGGATCAAGTTTTCCGTGAACCAATCTGGAGAGAGGGTGCATGTGCAGTCTACTGGACACCGGGATCTGGTCCCATCGGGTGAGTTACCTTCAGGTCATTCCAGCACCTAAAGAAAGGAACTTTTTCTTCTTACCTAAGACTTTTTTAATGTTTAAAGTTCTGGTTCTGTATAGTACTGAATATTGGAAAAACCTCTGATGGGAAAAAGGGGGGGGGGGGAGTTTTGGGGGAGGGGGGGAGGAGAAGGGGTTTAAATTGTCTTTAAAAGTTGAAAAGTGGAAATTGATTCTGTTTATACTGTCTTGTTAAAGAAACTCAAATAAAAAACAAATTAAAAAAAAAAAAAGTTAGGCTCATTCTACGAAGGCCCAGGCAGTATCCTGGGTGGAAACCAAGCTGCTGTCGCCTGCTGAGATCTGTCTAGCGGCGATGTGGTCCTCCATACACACCTTTTCCAGGTTCTACCGCCTGGATGTTCAGGCTTGGGAGGACACAGCCTTTGCAAGGGCTGTACTAAGTGGGCCATGGGCAGCCTCCCACCCTGTCAGGGAGTAGCTTTTGTACATCCCATTGGTCCTGAGTCCATCTGGCTACACGCTGGAGAAATTACTTACCTGATAATTTTGTTTTCCTTAGTGTAGATAGATGGACTCAGTATCCCGCCCACGGCTGCCCCAGAAAACGAGAACCTATGGTAACAAACGTCGAGATTAAGTAAATACGGGTAAGCCATGGCCTACCTCTAGTTCAAGACATCCATAGTTTGTCTGTTGTCGGCGTTAATTGCTTGAGTACACTGGCGGTCTCCAGTTTGGAAATCAGTTGAACCAGTTCAAGTTTAATCAAGTTATTTAAACAAACATATATCCACAATGGCTTTTCGAGGAGAATACTGAAGAGCTAAGCTTGCTGCACGGTTATATGTAGAGTGACGTCAACTTTGAAATCTGACTCAGTCTTCCATCTGCTATCAGGAGAGCAAAATACCCATTGGTCCTGAGTCCATCTGTCTACACTAAGGAAAACAAATTATCAGGTAAGTAATTTCTCCAATTTTACTGCTTGAAAGGTAGATGCAGATACTTGTCTGTTCTTAGCCCTCACTTCCAGGCTATGTATTTCTAAAACTGCAAAGGTTGTGCCTGTACAAATAGTATTAATATAGTTTGTGTGTCCAAATATTGTAGAGAATCCATTTTTTTCATGGAGTATGATTAATATCTCAACTGCCTTTTGTTATATTTTATGCATTACATGTTAAATTAATATAGCCATTTCTCCCACTTGAGCCTTTATTAACTACTATTGATTTTCAACCTAGATTACTTTTTACGATCTATCTAGTCTTTAGCCATACCTGTATATATGCTCTAACCTCAAATTTGCCCCACCATTCACACAACCCTGTATTTTCTTATCAACATTCCTGTCAAGATCCCGATTTTTTTTCTTTTTTTCTTTTTTTGTATTTAATTCGGTTTCCTTCACCACATCGTGTGTTACCATTAAAAAATTATTAAAGATGGAGGTGAATGTCTCATTTCATGACCTTAATCCACCAACTCCAAACCCATTGGAGTTAATGTTAGTCTACTTTATGTATTGTAATCATTGACAATCCACCTACCATCCAATTTACTTTATTCAAAAAAATCTAAAATCTCCCGTAGTTTCAAGTTTTATTTTAATCCAGCACCAACTGCTTCACTCACTTTTTTTTTCTTCTATTACCCGTCAAATACTTAACTTAGTGCTGCATCCTGCTTATTCAATGTCCTCCCTACAAGGCCTTGTTTTGAAACGTCCAAGTTTCTTCTTCAGGGGAGGTGAATAATCCGATGTTTCTCCTTTCAATATCTTCACACAAAGGAATGTTGATAAGAAAATATTGGGTTGTGTGAATGGTGGGGCATATTAAGTATTACAACCCGTTAACAGTGGAGATTTAAATAATAGTGTTTGTCTAACCTCAAATTTAGCATATGTGATTTGATTGCAGTTTGGATTGTAATTTTGATTGTAATCTGCTTTGAGACTAATTTAGGAAATACAGAATATCAAATGTCTATAAATATAGCCCTGTTATGGAAGCTAAAAGTATAATTGAGCAGAAGGACAAGTTGGGCTGTGAAGCAAAGCATACAGTTGTTCTATGTTCTGACATGAAATTTAAAACTTCTCCTTCCCAAAAAAACTCAGATTTTCAGGCTTCCTGAATATCTTTTGAATTTTCATAAACATGTTATCTGAACAAAAGTCACCATTTATAACTGTGGACTGCTTGTTTGGAACATTCACAATTATGTAGCAATAGGTTAAACCACAGTTTTCACAGTTGATGATTTCTTTTTGGTTAAGGTATCAACAGTTGCTGTCATGGAAGAGCTTCAGAATCGGTGAGTATGTTCAGAAATAGAAATATCCAATAGCAACATAAAAAAAAGTATTTACTTATATTATCTTCTTTGGCTTGCTATTATAGTATGAACTGGCTGGAGATCCCTTTGTTCAAAAACTTGCTTATTATATATGTTTTAAAGAGAATGTTTATAAAGTGCAAATCCTTATTTACATCTTCCACTTGACAATAAAATGGAAATACAGAGAGCTATGGAACTGGGACAGGAAAATGACCATGCCACTTTCCAACAGCATTCAGTTCCCTTAATTTCCTAGCATATAGCCAGATGGACTCGGGACAAGTGGGTTATGTGTTCCTCTGCTAGCAGATGGGAGATGGAGTCAGGTTTCAAAGCTGATGTCACCCTAGATATACCCCTGCAGTGACTTCAGCTCTTCAGTATCTCTCCATCTCCTTAACAGATGTGGATGCTATCCCCACACTCGCACGGTGTTAGCAGGATTGCAGCACTAATCCAAAGAGAAATTTGACCTTCACTTTAAAGGAAGATCGAGTCCCGCTCTCCTGCGGTGATACCTAAGGGTCCCTCTCCTAGTTGAGAATTCCTGAGGTGATTTCCGAGATCTCTCAAAGGTGTGCCTTGGCCCGGTAGCTGGTTCCCAGCGTGAACTTAGTTGCTGAAGCAGTTGAAAGGCAGCCGGTTCAAAAGCCGAATGTGGCAGTGAAAGCCAAAGCCCTCTCCCCTCTGCAGCTGGAGACCGTCTCTGTACTCAGCCGGTAATCGCTGAGACCAAGTAAATAGAGAAGAACTCCTCCAATCCCGAGTCGTGGAAGGGCTTCGTTAAGTCTTTCCTCCAGTCTCCTTGCTTGGCATGCTGTGCTGTCTTAGTTTCCGAACTCTATTAAGGTGAAGGAAGGGGGTTCCGAACGGGTTGAGCGCCCCCCCCAGGATGGGCTAGGCCCCATTTTTGGCTTGGTCAACTCTCCACATGACGATCTGCCACTGTTACATGTTGCGTGCGGTTTGCTGTGGCACCATTTTCCCCCTTCGGCTGCTGGTACGCGTTGTGTGGGCCAGCCTGTGCACATAAATACGCACATAGCTGCATGCATAACTGCACGCACAACTGACCGCTTAGACATACGCATGCCGAGGTGAGTCTGTTCGTGCCCAATACACAATAACCGGCTAAACGCACAAACCACACAGGCTATGGCCTCGGCAGCAAAGAAACTCAGGTGACTCTCTCTCTGCACGGCCTGCCATATTAGAGCCGCACAATCTGACCTAGAATCCTGCCTGTCAGCACTATGAGTAGGCCCAGGGAGGGCTGGATTCTCAAAAATTTTCAAAGCCTGGACTATCCCAGTAGGAGGACGGGTCAGCTACAACCTTATCTGGCAGCTCCCCAGATCTGAGCAATTCTGGGGCGATGACCTCCCTGGGGAGAGGGTAGTTCAGTGGCCCCTACCCCAGTTCCCCCTAGGACAAATATGGATATGGCGGCCTTCTCTTGGTTGGAATTTTTTCATGGCCTCCAAGCCTTTGTTCAGGTGCAGTCAGCCCCTATCCCTGCCTGGGTTGAACCCCAACTGGGGGGGTGGGGGGGGGGCTTGCTCTCCCGGCCCTGCCTGCGGGCCAGGATTTGCATTTTTTTTTTTTTTTGATCAGAGGCTTCCACACAATTTTGGAAAGTTTAAAGGAAGCCATGTTTGCAAGTAGTCTACATAGAAACCTTTTCAGACATAAGTAGCTATTGGTCTTCAAACCATATTTTATTTTATGCTTAAACATGATTTTTTTTTAAACCACTTGTTTTACAGTTTGAAACGGCAAGGAGAGGAAATGAAATCAATAGAGGTGAAATTAGAAGAGAGGGAGAAAGATATTGCACACAAAAATGACAACCTACAGGTAAAATTCATTTAATATCCACAGAAATCTTCATATTGTCATAAATGTTGACTTTTTTGTACATTTAAATGTTTTTGTATATTTTTTCTTCCAAAGCTTTTACTGAAAGAAAATGAAATTCTGAAACACAATATTGAGGCGGCAGAGCAACAGCATTCGCAACAGATACAGCAGGTTTTGGTTGTCTTGATGTCCTTAATGTGTTTGAATTTAATGCGCTTTCTTTCTGCCTTAGGATGCAGAAACGCTCCTGTTTATGGTCCCTAGATAAAAATAGGGAGGTCCATATTAAAAGCCATTAAGATGGATAATATAATAGTAATCCATCTAAATGACTTACCCAGCTATATTCAGCCCTTACTGGCTAAAATCTAGCCCAGTAACTAGTCTGTTTGGGATCTGCCAGGTACCTATGACCTGAATTGGCCACTGTGGGAAATACAATACTGGGCTTAATGGACCCTTGGTCTGCCACAGTATGGCAATTCTTATGCTGTTATGACAGACTAGGAACCCAGCTACCCCTTTTATTTTACATAGAAATGAAACTTGTAAATTTCATAAACTGCCACAACAGAGGTTTTCTTAAAGACATTTTGAACATGCCCTCTGAAAAATAATTCATTTGGCTGAACAAGCCAGATTTCCAAAAACGCTTGCTTTTGAGCACTCATTGGTAAGCCATCTTCAGCCTGCCTTGCTCAGTATTTTAAAGTAATTAAAATATTTTACTGACTGAAATCAATATTATTGCTGAATTAGTTGGCTGGGGGTGAGGCAGTGGGAGAGGGTTAGAGCAGTGTAATATTTTTAGGGTAACATCTGTTTTTTTGACCGAAGAAATAACACAGAAGTTCTAAAATAATGTTAACTTCTGTTTTTGGCCACTGTGTTGCTGCAGGCCTATACCAGAGGATTGCATACATATCATAGTTTCCTGAATTGATAGGAAAACTCTGACTTTTTATAAGAAAAGATAAGCAAATGATATGCCAATTAGTTTCATAGTGTATGTCTATGAATAAATGTGTGTTGTTCAAAAGTTTAATGCAATTTACATTGTGGATTTATTTTTCTTAGGTATCACAAGACCATCAGAATTTGTAAGTATATTAAATTGATTTTGATTTGAAATACACATTGATGTCTCCCTGTTGCATGCCAAAGCATAAAAAATGTGAGAGCTGTGTTAAGTTGAAAATCTAAAAGAGAAAGTCTGTAAACACTTTGTAATAGATATTTTTTGGTGGCCTGATATGCGAGAGCGTCTTGAGACATTTCTTCCGTGTATCAAAGGAAAAAGGCAAAAATTTGAAGATCTGAAATTTAGAAACTGATTTTTAAAAAGGTGCATCAGCTGCCACTTCTTGCCTTCAAGCAGTAATTTGTTAGGTTTAATTGAAGCAATTTCAGCATATGCATCTATATTGAAAAAACTGGCTGTTTATTGCTGCTAATATGATTATACAAGTGTAACAGAACCCACATGATAGGGCCAATACTGGACCTGGTGCTTCCCAACGGGGACTATCTGTGTTGTAGTGGATGATCTAGGATCTAGTTATCTTTGAATGGTATTGTTGAGTATTAGAGTACAGGAAATGAAGTTTAATTCCAAAGTGAAGGTCCTGGACTTGTTAAAATGGGGGAATACCTCAAGACGTTATTAGTTGGATGAGAAAATCTAGAAGTAGGGCAATAAACCTTTTTTTAAGAAAGTAAATAAAAGTAAGTGGAAAAAGTGGTCACTGGTTTTCTAAAATAGGTTGGAAAAGTTAGCATTCATAAACTACAAGAGATCACAGAAAAGAGGAAGACAGATGGCAATATCTGGAAAAGCTAAGAGGAACTGGGAAAGTAATCAATGCAAAATATTCAAATGGAAGAAATAGCAAATATGGTAAAACCAGGGACAAGATTTTTTTTTTTTATATATTAGTGATAGGAAGTGCAAAAGACAGAGGTGAAGAGGTAGAATATGTAGAGGTTGATGATGGAAAAGCAAAATTGCTTAACAATTCTGTTCATTGTTTACTATGGAAGGCCAGGAACAGGACCACATAAAATAAACACAAATACAATTGGAAGTGAGGTAAACCTCAATCGATTTTAAGAAAAATGTGTTCGTAAGGAGATAGCTAAACTAAAAGTAGCTAAGGCAATGAAGCCAGATGGAATACATCTGAGGGTATTAAGAGAACTGAGAGATGACCTGGCAGCTTCAATGCTTCTTTAGAGTCAGAGGTTGTTCCAGAGGACTGGAGATGAGTAAATGTAGTTCCTATTCATAAAAGAAGTGAGGAGGAAGCTGGGAACTACAGGCCAGTTAGTCTGACCTATGTGGCGAGCAAATTAATGGAATTCACTACTAAAATAGTGGATGCAATCTGTGGAATCCAGTGGATTGTAAGAAGCAGCATGGTTTTATCAGAGGTAGATCATGTGAGATGATTCTGATAAAATTCTTTAACTGAATGGCCAGAGTTGGATCAAGGGAGAGCGCGAGAAGTAATATACTTGGATTTTTGTAAGGTCTTTGACACAGTTCTGTATAGGCAACATAAATTGAGAGGGTTAGAAACTGGCTGAATGGGAAGTGACAGAATAGTGGTAAATGGAGTTCACTCTGAGGAGGTGGAAGTTACTAGCGATGTGCCTTGGATTAGTCTTTGGACTGGTTCTATTCAACATTTTTGAGAGTGAGATTGCGGAAGTATTGTCAGGAAAAGTTTCTTTTTGCTGATACCAAAATCTCCAACAGGGTAGACATGAAGGAGCAGAAAATAGGAAGTGGGATCTAGCATAGCTCAAGGAATGGTCTAGGGTCTAGCAACTAAGATTTAATGCTAAAAATGCAATAATACATTTAGGCTGCAAAAATCCAAGGGAGAGTTACAATATTGGAGGTGAAATTCTAAGCACGAAAGAAGAGTGGGATCTGGGTGTGATTGTATCTGATGATCTAAGACTGTCCAAAGGGTGGTTTAAAACAGCAAAAGCTAGGGAGATGCTTGGCTACATAGGGAGAGGAATGGTCAGTAGAAAAAAAGGTGATATCACCCCTATAGACTTTATATAGAATATTGTTTACAATTCTGGAGGCTGAATTTTCAAAAGGATTTAAACCAGTTGGAGTCTGTCCAGAAGGCCACTTAAAAAATGGGAAGTGGCCTTTGTTTTTAACATAGAAATGACAGCAGAAAAGGACCAAATGATCCATTCAGTCTGCCCATAGCGCATCAAAAACGTGCGTCCAACTCCCCCGAACCTAATAGCGCCCGCAACATGCAAATACATGTTGATGGCCCTATTAGGTATTCCCGCACGATACAGTAAGTAAAATGTGCAGCCAAGCTGCACATTTTGGTGCAGTGGTAGTGGAGTCCACTCTCAAAAGAGCCAAATGCTCCCACAACCATGCCTCGGCCCTCCGACTTAATATCATGGTGATATTAAGTCGGAGGCCCCCAAAGTTTAAAAAAAAGTTAAAAATTAAAAAAAAAAAAAATTTGAAATCAGCCCGCAGCTTGAAAACTGGACGCTCAATTTTGCTGGCGTCCGGTTTCCGAACCCGTGGCTGTCAGCGGGCTCGAGAACCAACGCTGGCAAAATTGAGCATCGGCTGTCAAACCCGCTAACAGTCGCCGCTCCTGTCCAAAAAGAGGTGCTAGGGACGCGCCAACATCAGATACTGTTCCCTGAGCCTTTGCCTGGGCCATCTGGCCTCCCGAGACCGCTGGGACCATCAGTATCTTTGGTTTTCTCAAGGCCCTCTGTGCCTAGGTCCGGGGATTTGTGCAGACCCCATGGGGATCTCAGCGAGGAAGAGGGGCCCATATGATTCATGGGGATATGACTCTTCTGAGTCTTCCTCTGAGGTATCTGACGGTCCTCTCTTGGAACCTTCGCTTCCAGAGGAAAGGACCTCTCCTTCACAGGCTTTGTATGGACCATGGCCAAGGCCATTCCCTTCAGCTTCTCACGGAAGGAGGCATGGCATAAAATGTTGGAGGTCTTCCTATTCATTGATGCCCCAAAGGAGATAGTGGCTATTCCCATCCATGATATTTTTGAGGACCACCTTCTTCAGATGTGTAAATACCCAATATCTATCTCCCCAGTAAATAGGGAGGCAGATGCCACCTATTTGGTGCAACAGGATTTGGGCTTCGAAAGACTCCATCTCCCTCATCAATCTGTGGTAGTGGAGTCCACTCTCAAAAGAGCCAAATGCTCCCACAACCATGCCTTGGCCCCTCCAGAGCAAGAGCGTAGGAAGCTAGATGCCTTGGGTAGGAAGGGATTTCCGGGCGCCATGCTCATTGCCCAGATAGCCTCTTATCAATTGTACATGACCCAGTACAATCATAACCTATGGAAGCAAGTTGAAGAACTTGCAGAGCGTCTACTGCAACAGTTGGAAAACACGAGGTAAGATCCACTACTATGTCTTCAAGACCACTGCCAAGGGTGGCTGCCGTGGACATCTGTGCCTGTAGGATGCCCTGGTTCCATGCTTCCAACCTATGGCCAAAGTTCCAGGAGAAGTTGGCTGACCACCCCTGCACAGGAGAGAATCTTTTTGGGGACAAGGTCAGGGATGCGGTAGCCCAGTTGAAGGATTACCATGAACCCTCTTCAACAACTATCCGCCAGTGCTTCGGACCCGCTTTCCTCCGTAAGGAAACCTTCCCTACCAAGTTCTAGGAGGTCCTTCTAGAAGTATTATACCCCTGTCTCCTGGTCTCGAATGCCCCGTACTGCTTCCAGGAGCTGTTCCCATCAACAGAGAACTCCTAGACTCCAGTCGGCCCCCCCAACAGATCCCAGCTACAGGGTTTTGACTGGAGGCAAGGGAGCATGAGTCAGCACATTGTACCCCTGGCACCTGATCCCCCTGTGGGAGACAGACTGCTCTGCTTCGCCCATCAATGGTGATCATCACCTTGGACTGATGGATCCTTACTGTTGTTTGTCAGGGGTATCATCTAAACTTCAGAGAAATCCCAGAGAACTCTCCCCCATTTCCATCATGGGGTTCGCCCACCCAACAGGACATACTTCTCGCAGAGCTCTCCGCCCTCCTAACAGCGGGAGAGGTAGAACCCTTTCCCTGTCCCAGCAGGGCCGAGGATTCTATTCAAAGTATTTCCTGATAGCTAAGAGCTGGAGGCTTGCGCCCCATTCTTGATCTCAGGACTTTGAACAAATTCCTCCAAAGGGAGAAGTCCAAAATGGTCTCTCTGGGTACTCTGATCCTCCTACTCAAAACAGGGGGACTGGCTCTGCTCCCTCGACCTCAAGGATGCCTACGCCCACAATGCCAACTTCCCCAGAGACAGGCAGTATTTTCACTTTGTGGTAGGGAAGGCTCACTGCCAGTACAGAGTGCTGCCATTTCGTTTGGCCTCTGCCCCCTCTAGTCTTCACCAAATGCCTGGCAGTGGTGACAGTGCACCTCAGATGCCATGAGATGCACATTTTTCCTTATCTAGACTGACTGGCCAAAAGCGATTCCCAAGCAGGAGCATGGGACATTTTGGCCCTGACAATGAAGGCACTGCAGTCTCTTGGATTTATCAACTACCCAAAATTCCAGCTCTCCCCGTCTCCCCAATTGGACTTTATAGGAGCCAGGCTGGACACTGCTCAGGCAAAAGCGTTCTTGCCCCGCAGTCGGGCCCTCTCCCTATCCTCGCTGGGAACCTTGGTATGGAACAGTCAGTGTGTAAGTACCTGCCTATTGCTCTGCTTGTTAGGCCACATGGCAGCCTCTGTTCCTGTTACCCCATTAGCCCATCTCTGCATGCGCAGAGCACAATGGACATTACGGTCTCAATAACAGCATACATCCCAGGACTTCGAGGTCTGTCTCTCCATCACACAAGCTCTGAGAGTCTTTATCCTGATGGGAGAATCTCTTCAATCTGGAGCGGGGGTTCCCCTTCCAGGCTGCCCTGCTTTAGTGCTTACCCGTGATGCCTCTCCCCAGGGCTGGGGGGCCCATGTGGACAACCTCCACATGCAGGGTCAGTGGACCTCTCAAGAAGCTCTGTCAGATAAACGTCTTGGAGCTTTGGGCATTCAGAGACTGCTTGTCCCACAAAGCGGTCATGATCCAAATGGAGAATCAGGTTGCGATGTGGTACATTAACAAGCAAGGAGGCACTGGGTCGTTTCCCCTCTGGCAGGAGGCTGTGCAAATCTGGTCCTGGGCTCTGTCGCAAGGGATGTCTCTGCGAGCAATGTACCTGTCCAGGATGCTGAACATGCTGGCAGACCATCTAAGCCGCTCTTTTCAACTACACAAGTGGTCACTGGACCCAAAAGTGGCAGTTCGGATCTTCCGCCTGTGGGGAGCTCCAGATGTGGACCTTCTTGCCTCCTTGTTCAACTGCAAAGTGAACAATTTTTGCTTCCTATTCAGGATGGACGGACATCCACCCTCCGACACCTTCACCCTTAATTGGGGCACGGGTCTCTTCTATGCGTACCCTCCTCTTCCACTTCTCATGAAAACTCTCCTGAAGTTCCAGCATGATCCTAGTGGCGCCTCACTGGCCCCGGCAGGTCTGGTTTCTTCTCCTTCAGGACCTGTCGATCAGGGATCCCATCAGCCTGGGGACTGCGCCCAATCCGATAACACAGAATCAGGGCACTCTGCACCACCCGAACCTCCAGGTGTTAGTCTTGACAGCCTGGATGTTGAGTGCCTAGTCCTTAAGCCCCTGGATCTCTCAGAAAACGTCACCCAGGTGCTGGTAGCTTCCAGGAAGCTTTCCACTAGGAAGCCTTACAAATTGAAGTGGAAGAGGTTATTGGTGTGGCGTGAGGGGCATGGATTAGATCCATTTCCATGCCCACTTCTCAGATTCTTGAATTACTTGTGGCACCTTTCCGAGGCCGGGCTTAAAACCACCTCAGAGTTCATCTGAGCACGATTAGTACTTACCATCAAAGTGTTGCTGGCATACCCATCTTGGTTCAGCTTATAGTAGGTCGCTTTATACAGGGCCTGCTGCAGCTAAAGACACCTCTGCGGCCCCCCCCCCCCCTATGGTTTTCTGGGATCTCAACGTTGTGCTGGCATGGCTCATGCATCTTCCTTTTGAGCCTATGTGCACCTGTGAGCTAAAATTCCTCACCTGGAAGGTCCTGTTCCTGGTGGCAATTACTTTGGTTCGTAGGGTAAGCAAGCTTCAGGTCCTGGTGATATACCCACCTTACACGAAGTTCTTTCATGATCGTGTGCTCTGCGTACACATACCAAGTTCCTGCCTAAGGTCGTGACTGTTCTTCACCTTTAATCAGTCCATTGTGTTACACACCTTTTTTTCCGAGGCCCCATTCCCATCAAGGGGAACGGGCCTTGCCTACTTTGGATTACAAGAGAGCTCTGGCCTTATATTTAGAATGCTCAGCAGGCCATAGATGGTCCACCCAGCTATTCATATCTTTCGATAAGAGCAGACTGGGGGGGTCATGGTGGGTAAACCGACCTTATCCAGCTGGCTAGCAGATTGCATCTCATTCTGCTATGTGCAATTGGGCCTTCAGCTGGAAGGCTGAATTAAAGCTCACTCTGTGAGGGCTATGGCGGCATCGGTGACCCACTTACAGGTGTTCCCCATCACCGAAATCTTGCAGGGCTATGACGTGGAGCTCCCTACACACGTTTGCTTCCCATTACTTCTTGGACAAGGATGGTCAACAAGACAGATTGACCAAATTGTCCTACACCCATCTCTTCTAGACTTAAACCCAACTCTTCCTACCTAGGGCTCCCCTGGTTGAGACCAGGCTGTCTCCCTATCGTCCAACAGTATCTCAGGAACCGTGCCCCCCCGTGGAGTTGGGTTCTCTTGTGTGTTCTGTTAATTTTTCGCTCCTAGTTTGCTATGTTAAGAGACTGAAGGGGGGGGGGACCTCGTGTGGACGCGCAGATAGCAGCATGCTGGGCATGCTCAGTATGCCAGTCAAAGCTTCTAGAAACTTTGACAAAAGTTTTCTGTGCCAGGCTCCATATGATGTCACCCATCTGTGAGGACTAACATCCTGCTGTCCTAGGAGAATACCTGTTACAGGTAAGCAACTGTGCTTTCTTCAGAGTAGGTTCCGTTTACCATTACATGCTGTCTCCTGTCAGTCAACCTGTCTGCAATCCATGCTGCTACATTGGCACCAACTCCCAAGCTTCTCATTTTGTTCACAAGTCTCCTATGTGGAACCGTATCAAAAGCTTTACTAAAATCCAAGTAAATCATATCGAGTGCTCTTCTCTGATCCAATTCTCTAGTCGCCCAATAAAAAAAAAATCAATCAGATTTGCCTGAATGGATCTTCCCCTGGTGAATCCATTTAAGGTTTATTATCATTTATATACCGTTGTCTCAGCAAGCCTTCACAGCGGTTTACAATATAAATAAATAAACAGTAAGGAAATTACAATTCAATCATAAAAGATAAAACAGCTAGATTCTAAAAGAAAGAAATGTCTCGTGTCTAGCAACCTACCAGATTGTAGATATTCACCATTAATTTTCCCACCACCTAGGTGAGGCTAACCAGCCTGTAGTTTCTAGCTTCCTTTCTGCTCCCACTCTTCTCCAGTCTTGCAGCACCACTCCCATTTCCAGGGATCTATTGAACAGGTCCTTCAGCAGTCTTGTCAGCACATCTCTGAGCTCCCTCAGTATCTTAGGATGTGCCTTGTCCACTTTATTTTCGAAGCTCTTCCCATACATTTTCTTTTGTAAACGGAGTTTCATCTACTCCACGTCCATCCTCAGTCTTGTTAACTAGTGACGGTCCTTCTCCAAGGTTGTCCTTAGTGAACACCGAACTGAAGTGTTTGTTTAATATTTCAGCCATTTTTTCATCTCTCTCCACCTTTTGTTTTCACTATACCACTTCGGACCTTTCTCCGATATATCTGAAAAATGTTTTGTCATCTCGCTTTACTTCTTTGGCAGTCCTTTCTTCTGCCTGACTTTTTTTGCTTTCATGATTTTTCTTCATCTCCCTCAGTTTCACCAGATATTCTTCCCTGTGCTCCTCTTTTTGGGATCCTTTATTTCTTGAACGCTGTTCTTTTTGCTTTTATTTTATCAGCCACCTCCTTATTTCTCTTATTTCTTACAATAAAATGTAAATTTAAAAAAAGTATTTCATAACATTATTATATAAAATAACATAAGAAAAGCATCTTACTAGAATAGCAAAAAAAAAAAGAAAATTTTTAGAATAAGGCAATATTCATGCAAAAACCCACATTATCAGGGGGGGGGACATTAAGAAGAAAAAGAATTAATCTATCAGGAAATCCCATACTTATATCTTCAACCAGGGTTGCTCTTATCAAGTAAAAACCTCTCAAGGTCTACAGTACCTAAAAAGATAAACTTTATTACCTTGATGGCAAGGTACAAGGAAACTTCAGATAAAAGAATGCCTCTAAGGCTAACACCCTATTCTTCAATTTCTCTTACTTGTGTTTACTTTTCTAACATATAAATGTGTTGCCTTTGTATTGCTCCTTTTAGTTTGGCTCACTGTTCCATCTCTCATTTTCTCCCAGTCTTGTATTTTCTACCTCCAGGTACATCCCCATTTCGAAAAAGTCTGTATTTTTGAAATTCAAAACTCTGGTCTTTGTGTGACTTCTCAATATCCTATTTGCAATATTGAACCATACCGTTTATCAATGTTGCTGAAGTGGGCACCCACCTGGACATTAGAGACATCCCCATTAGTGAGCACTAAGTTGAGTACAACTCCCTCCCTCGTGGGTTCCATTACCATTTGTTTGAACAGAGTCCCTTGAAGGGCATTCATCAGTCTGTCTGGCAGATTAAAATCTCCAACAATCAACACTTATCCAACAGGTGGGAAAGAAGGGATATCTTCCACCAGATCAGTCTAGTTTTTCCATTTGAGTGAGAGGCCTATAAACCACTCCAGTAAAAATGGATGCACCATCATCTCTTTTTAGGGTGGCCCATAATGCTTCTTCTCTACCTCATATTCTTTGCAGTTCAGTTGTTTGACATAAAGAGCTACTCCTCCCCATTTTCTGTCCTTCCTTAAGTTATAGTCCGGTATGGCTGTATCCCAATCATGAGAATCAGTGAACCATGTCTCTATAACAGCAACAGTCTCCAAGTCTGCCTGCAGGTCTGGGATTTTATTACTCAACTATGATAGTTTGTTTTCATAGCTTTCCAATTTTTTTCCCTTGATATGTTGCTGATTTGATTTTGTTATATTCTCCTCCCACTTCCTGTATTGCTTGGGGGTGATATATCAGTTTCATTGGCCATCTCCTACCATCCCCATTCTTTAGTTTAAATGTCTGATAATATATGATCTGAATTTCTCACTTAGCATCCTCCTTCCTGCTACAGACAAATATAGGCCATCCTTATCATACAGCCTTTTACTGCTCCATACACTACCCCAGCCTCCACTGTATCCCAAACCACTTTCTGTACACCAGGCTTTGAGCCAGGAAATAAAATTAACTATATATATAGAAACATAGAAGTGACGGCAGAAGAAGACCAACGGCCCATCCAGTCTGCCCAGCAAGCTACGCAGTTTATCCATTTTTTTTCTCCCCCTTTTTCTCCCTCCCACCCGTCTCTATTGGCTTCCAGCACCCTCCGGCCCCAATTCCCTTCCACCCCTCCACCAATGCAGAGAGCAGCGCCATCCTAGTGAACATCCAGCTCAATCAGGGGTAGCAACCGCCGCAACCAGCAGGCCACACCCCTGCCCCTTACCCACCCGTTTAGTTTGCTTGTTTGTTTTTTTATTTTATTTTATTTTTGAGATGGCAGCCCTCCATCCTTCCGCTCCGTGAAGGTGGAACACCAATCACTGGCCACTGGCATCCCGCTCCGTGAATGCCTCTGTGGCTACTGCCGCTCCGTGCAGTGTTTTGTTGCATGAAAGTGGAACACCAACTACTGGCCACTGGCATCCCGCTCCGTGATTGCCTCAGTGGCTACTGCCGCTCTGTGCAGTGTTTTGCTGCCTGAAGGTGGAACACCAACTACTGGCCACTGGCATCCCGCTCCGTGAATGCCTCAGTGGCTACTGCCGCTCCGTGCAGTGTTTGCTGCCTCCTCTCTATTTATGCCCACTAGACTTGATGGATCCACAGTGTTTATCCCACGCCCCTTTGAAGTCCTTCACAGTTTTAGACTTCACTTCCTCCGGAAGGGCATTCCAAGCATCCACCACCCTTTCCGTGAAGAAATACTTCCTGACATTGGTTCTTAGTCTTCCTCTCCGGAGCCTCAGCTCGTGACCTCTGGTTCTGCTGATTTTTTTTCCTACGGAAAAGGTTTGTCGTTGTCTTTGGATCATTAAAGTTTTTCAAGTATCTGAAAGTCTGAATCATATCACCCCTGCTCCTCCTTTCCTCCAGGGTGTACATATTTAGATTCTTCAATCTCTCCTCGTACGTCATCCGATGAAGATCCTCCACCTTCCTGGTCGCCCTTCTCTGTACCGCTTCCATCTTGTCTTTGTCTCTTTGTAGATACGGTCTCCAGAACTGAACACAGTACTCCAGGTGAGGCCTCACCAAGGACCTGTACAAGGGGATAATCATTTCCCTTTTATTACTCGATATTTCTCTCTCTATGCAGCCCAGCATTCTTCTGGCTTTTGCTATCGCCTTGTCGCATTGTTTCGCAGACTTCATATCATTAGACGCTATCACCCCAAGGTCCCTCTCCTGCTCCGTGCACATCAGCCTTTCCCCCCCATCAAATACAGTTCATTCGGATTGCCACTCCCCATATGCATGACTTTGCACTTCTTGGCATTGAATCTCAGCTGCCATATCTTCGACCACTCTTCCAGTTTCCTTAAATCCCGTCTCATTCTCTCCACTCCTTCCGGCGTGTCCACTCTGTTGCAGATCTTAGTGTCATCCGCAAAAAGACAAACCTTACCTTCTATCCCGTCCGCAATGTCGCTCACAAAGATATTGAACAGGACCGGTCCCAACACCGATCCTTGCGGTACACCACTTAAAACCGCTCTCTCTTCAGAGAAAGTACCATTTACCATCACACATTGTCTTCTGTCCGTCAACCAATTTGCAATCCAGGTCACCACCTCGGCACTCACTCCTAAGCTTCTCGTTTTATTCACCAGTCTCCTGTGCGGAACCGTATCAAAAGCTTTGCTGAAATCCAAGTAGATGACATCGAGTGCTCTTCCTTGATCCAATTCCTTGGTTACCCAGTCTAAAAAGTCAATCAGATATGTCTGAAAGGATCTTCCCCTGGTGAATCCATGCTGCCTCTGGTCCATCAATTCTCTGGACTGTAGATATTTCACTATTCTCTCTTTCAGCAGTGACTCCATTACTTTTCCCCACCACTGAAGTGAGGCTAACCGGTCTGTAGTTACTAGCCTCCTCTCTGTTCCCACTCTTGTGAAGCGGGACCACCACCGCTCTTCTCCAATCTCTCGGTACCATTCCCGTTTCTAGGGATCTATTGAACAGGTCACACAGTGGGACCCGCCAGAACATCTCTGAGCTCCCTCAGTATCCTTGGATGAATCCCATCAGGCCCCATGGCTTTGGCCACCTTCAGATTCTTTAGCTCTTCCCATACATTTTCTACTGTAAAAGGATTTTCATCTATTCCACTTCCCTCCAGTTTCTTGTTGTGTAGAGATGGTCCTTCTCCAGGGTCTTCTTTAGTGAACACAGAACTGAAGTATTCGTTTAATATTTCTGCCATTTCTTCGTCTCTCTCCACACATTGATCATTACCACCTTTTAATTTCACAATACCACTATGGACTTTTCTCTTTTCGCTGATGTATCTGAAAAATGTTTTGTCACCATTTTTTATCTCCTTGGCAATCCTCTCTTCTGCTTGACTTTTTGCCAACTTGATTAATTTCTTTGTCTCCCTCAGTTGAATCAAATATTCTTCTTTGTGTTCCTCCCTTTGGGATCTTTTATATTTCTTGAATGCTGTTCTTTTAGCTTTAATTTTGTCAGCTACCTCCTTTGAGAACCAGATAGGTTTCAATTTTCTTTTGCTTTTCTTTACATTTCTAACATATAGAGTAGTTGCCTTGGTGATTGCTCCTTTTAGATTGGTCCACTGCTGCTCCACATCTCTCTCGTTCTCCCATCCTTTTAGTTCTTCCTCCAGGTACTTCCCCATTTCCTCAAAGTCTGTGTTTTTGAACTGTAAAACTCGGGTCTTTGTGTTTCTTTTCCCTATTCTTTTAGTGATATTAAACCATACCATTTGATGATCACTGGTGCTGAGGTGGGTGCCCACCTGGACATCGGAGACATTATCTCCATTAGTGAGCACTAAGTCGAGTATAGTTCCTTCTCTCGTGGGTTCCAATACCATTTGTTTGAACAAAGATACTTGCATGGCATCCACTATCGCTCTACTATTTTTAGTTTTTGCAGATGGGATTTTCCAGTCTACATCTGGCATATTAAAGTCACCAACGATCACCACTTCTCCCTTCTTAACTATCTTATGGATGTCTTCAACCAGATCTCTGTCCAGCTCTTCCTTTTGGTTTGGAGGCCTGTAAACCACTCCAATATAAATGGATGCTCCATCATCTTTTTTTTAGGTTGACCCATAGTGCTTCTTCCTTGCCCCAACTTCCTTGCAGCTCAGATGCTTGGATGTTTGTTTCTGACATAAAGAGCCACACCTCCCCCTTTTCTATCCTCTCTGTCCTTCCTTAACAAGTTATAGCCTGGAATTGTTGTATCCCAATCATGAGATTCTGTGAACCATATCTCTGTGATAGCAACAATGTCCAATTCTGCCTCAGTCATTAGGGCCTGCAGATCTGGGATTTTATTTCCCAAACTATGAGCATTTGTGGTCATAGCCTTCCAGGTACTCCCTTTAAGGTTATTGCTTTTCCTGGACTCGTTATGAGACTTTAGTTGAGATTTGTTATTCACTTCACTCTTTCTTTTTGCAGTTGTGCCACTGTTGACAGAGTTATCCATCTCAATTAGATTTTTCTTTTGTTTATGGATCTTGAAATTCTGCATGCATTGTGTTTGTTTTCTCTTTTCTGGTAACACTTCAATGTTTTTCTCAAGAACTTCTTCAGTTTTTAATATAGAGAAGGCTTTTTGTTCTTTTTGCATTCGGTACATTGTGTGTCTCCTCATCACAGGTCTAATTCTACCAGAGCCCACTGTAATCCTGGATTTTAAAGAATTTCTTAATGACCTGTTTGAGTGGGAGGGTGTATCTGTTGGCTGTCCATCTGTCAAGAATGGGTGACTGTGGGTCCTACCTGAGCCTAATGAATCTCTTTTTCTTGACTTCTGGTTTTTCTGTGATGTTGGGGAATTATTTTCTGAGTAATGCAATGTGGGTGTAATTCTTGTAATTGAAGCTAATTGAGCTATAACCTCAGTCAGCTCCTTTTTCAAGGAAGAGAGTTGTGCACAAATTGGGGAAGCTCTAAGTTTCCAGATGCTTTCCCTCAGAATAAAGGCTCCACAGCAGTTACATTGAATAGTCCTCATTTTGGTAAGTTTTGATTTTTGATGAATAGCAATTATGGAAATACTAATTTACCTTGTTGCCATTTATGAATCTAGGCAGGTTATATAAGAAACACAAACCTAGGGGTGGGTGGGTAGAGGGGTAGGGTGGGAGGGTGTTAAACAGTTAAAGCAGACTAGCAGCACTCCCAAATATCTATTTCAGTTGTGCTTCTTTTTAACAGGCAGTGCACTAGTTTTGGCATAGCATATCATTTTCCTTTCCATGAGCAGGCAATAGTCTTATCTTTCCTAGATTTTGGAAATCTTTGTACTTCATGGATACCATTTCTATTGAGGTCATTGGTCCCCAGATGGATGATAACACTGATACCACAGTTCCTACTTTCTTCTTCAATGACTTGAACTATCTGGTTTGCATTTCTACTAGCTAAGGAAGCTGGAAGGCATTTAACTGCTGCCACCATCAAAATGTGCTCCCAAATTGGTTCCTCTGAGTCTCCCAGCAGAATCAGCTTTCTGTTATGACATCTGATTCTGTTGAAGGACTTCTGGATACACTGGGTGAATTAACTTTTGGAAATTGCTTCATAATGTATTGCTGAGTTTTCTCCATTCTCCAATGCAGAAAAAGCATTATGTAGGGGTAACGGTGGGGAGAGTGCGGTGCCTTCATCACAGGCCTTATTCTGCCAGAGCTCACTGTTATCCAATTGTTCTTGGGTTTTTGAATCCTGGATGTCTGACATCTTTGTGGGAGTGGGGATTGATGCACAGGATGCTGTAAAGTTGGGGAAGGTGGGTATCTGTCACATGTCTTGTTCTACCAAAGCCCACTGTATAAACCATTTTTCCTGGGTTTCTGAATCCTCTGTGTGAGATGGGTGAGAGATACTGAATGGTTCAAGGAAGGGAAAGTTAACTGAAACCTGGACAATTCCTCCCTTAGATGAATCAGCTCCATTTTAATTGCAGTCAGCTGAAGGTAAAAGGGATAACCTTTGATTCTCCAAATGATGGGCCTTGAGACATAAGCACCACAATTGTTGCATTGAATGAAATACATTTTGTTAAATTATCACTAATTCCTTAAAATCTTATATTTAATGTAAGGTAAAATTTAGGCTGTAGCAAAGATTTTAGAGGTATTTGAAGTAAAAACTAAAACTATTAGTGCTAGCCAGTAAAGATTAGTAGGTAGAACATGAAAACCAATCTTTATTTATTTATTTATTAGTATTTTTATACCGATTTTCCTGCATAAAATGCATATCAAACCGGTTTACAATGAAACAGAATAAGCAGGAAGTAAAATTCCTTAGTCTAATACATTTAAACGTCAATTATACAAGCAATATGACAGTATAAATTACTATTATCTGAGCTGTAAGGAACTGCTATGTAATGGGAGATGAAGTAATTGAAGCTAATTATCTAGGAGTGCCAGGGAAGACTATAAAAGAAAAGTAAACCCAGGGGTGGGTGGGTAGAGGGTTAGGGAGGGAACTAAACAGTTGAGATCACTTGCAGGAATTTTTTTTTTCAGATAGCTTGTAGCTGCCTCTCACAAGAAAATACATCGCCCCCCCAAAGACAGAAAATATTACAAAAATCAGAAAAATATATTTAGCCCAGATATAAGTAACCAAATAATTTCAGATAGCTTGTAGCCTCACAGGAAAACTGTAAACAATGGCTAATGGCTGCTCCCTAATGCTGGTCTCTAGACCAGTGAAATCTACAAAGAGCCCTCCCCCTAGCCACACTAGTAAAACTTGGGCGACCTTTTTTTTTTTTTTTTCTATTTTAGCAGTTTAGGTCTTTTTGCTCACAAGAAAATCAACTACCCCCTTAAAGTCACAAAATATTACAAACAGACAAATATACTTAGCCCAGATATAAATAAGCAAATTTCATATAACTTGTAGCCTCACAGGAAAATTGCCTGTTCTAAAGCATATGAGAACAGACTTAAAGATCTAAACATGTATGCCCCAAAGGAAAGGTGAGAGAGGGGAGATACAATAGACTTTTAAATTCTTCCATGGTTTCCATGCACAGTAGGTAAGCCTCTTTCAGCAGAAAGGAGGCTTTAGAATGAGAAGTCATGGATGGAGGTGAGAGAGTACATTCAAGAATAATCTTAGGAAATATTTCTCAACAGAGAGGGTAGCAGATACATGGAACAGCCTCCCAATGGAGATATTGAAGACAAAAACAGTTTCTGAATTAAAGAAAGCATAGCGATAAATACAGGGGATCTCTGAGGGACTGATGGGAATTGTAAAGCTAAATTAGTTGGGCAGACTAGATAGGCCATACAGTCATTTTCTGCTGTCATATTTCTGTTCTATGTTAATGATCAAGAGAATCAAGAGTATTTGATAATAGGCTAGCTATGTTTGGCTAATATATGTTTAAGTGAATTGAGATGATCATTACTTGCTTCTTGGTCTGGTGGCAAATTCTGATACTCGTAGACACCAGCTATATATGGCAATGAAATTTAATGGGGATGAAGAAGATATAAGTTCTTAAGTTGCTTCTGAAAATGCACAATGACTTGCATTGTTTTTAGCCTGGCTTTTGAGTTGTCATTGATGATTGCAATGTTTGGCAAATGCCCTGCTTTTTCCCTCCTTGTTTCTTTACATGGATAAGCTATGAAGAAGAGCTTTGGACAGTGGGAGGTCAATATGCATCCATGTTCAGTGCCTCTGCTTAGCCGTGTAAGTCCCTTATATGGCTAAAAGGTTTGCCACATAAGTTGTGGGCAGGCAGTGGGCGGATCGGGGCAGAGCGAGTTAGCTATACAACTTATTCAGACTTGGCTGCTTAAGTTGTACAGCTAAGCTAGATGAGCCATAGGGCAGGTTAGGCTTATCTGGCTAAGTGCTCAATTATACACATATATTCAGCAGCATGGCTATGTTGCTGATTATACATTGTAACTTATCCGATAAAGTTACAAACTGGTTATTACTTAACCAGCCACTTTTGAATCTTGACCCTTGGGATATGTAAGCTGTTGCCGCAGCATTGTGCTGCTCAGTTCTGCCTCCTTTTCAGGCTATCATTTCTCCTTGCTTTCATGTCTTTAATTAATTGATTATATATATATATATATATATATATATATATATATATTTTTTTTTTTTTTTTTTTTACAGAGCAAAGGTGCAAGGAGAAGAATTGAAGGCAGTGGCAGCAAAACTGGAGGAAAAGGAACATGCTATAAATTACAAAGAGGGCTGTATTAAGGCAAGTGAGGACTTGGGGCAAGTTGTTCATCAAGTTCATTATTTATTTTTTATTCTTTGTTCTTGGACTTGTAATTTTATATTATGATTGTACTCTTGTTCATCGCCTAGTCCTTTTAGTGTTAGGTGATTCATAAATAATAAATGTAAATTTTGAATTGGGGGCCCTCTGTATAGTGATGTGCAAAAACATAAATAAACTGATTATGTATATTTCTGAAATGTTTCTTGCACAAATTTGCACCATAGTGCAGCAAAAACTTATTCATAAACCGATTAAAAAAAAAAAAAAAAAAAGCAATACTGCTATGACACTTGCAATATTTTTGATGCATATACTATCTTAGTTTCAAAGATATATATATATATAAAGGGGGAATTATTCGTTTTCTTTCCAAAGGTTCTTCCTCTTTTTGCCTGTGACATAAAAAAAACAAACTAATACTAAATAAATTTATTACAAGGTAGTGGATATTTATATATTTTCAAATCACTTACTTGTGCCTGCCATATTTCCCCGGGCCTCCGGAGGAGGTGGAATTGTTCACCCGGTTCACAGTTTTAAAATCCCACCGTTTTCATGCCATGGGAGCATACTTGTATTGCTTGTGGTGATTCAGGGAGCCGGCTCTCCCACGAGGGTCTCTGTTCCCGGTGTCTTCCCGGGGGTGAGGGACCCTCGTGGAAGACTGTCAGCCAGAACCTCCCGAATTCATAGCGCCTCAGAAGCGCCAGCAGCCAAACGTTTTCGCTCAAGCTCCCTCGAGGGCTCAGCGGCGGCCATCTTGAATGCATCGGAATCTGATGCAGAGCAATACTGGGAAGAAGGGGAGGATCCTTCTCTCTCCCCACCGGAGTTAAGCCCCGAGAAACAGCGCAATTTGACTTCTAATGCTGCTCCTTCCTCAAATTCAGCTCCTGAGGGAATTTTAAAAAAACAACCCCCTTTTTCAACTCAGTTCGTTCTATTAATGCATAAAGCCTACCTGGAGGCTGAAGCAGCTCTGTCTAATACAGGGGCAGTTCCTGTCAATCCTGTACCCTCTACTTCGGGCTTGGGAATTTCAGGATCAGCGGTCCCTATTACTGCTGCAGGCTCTGGGATTCCCAAATCCTCAGCTCCTGTAGGTCTTTCCCTGACAGACCTTGCAAACGCGGATGTTAATAGGGATATAGATTCTACTACCCCAATGGAAGGAGATGTTCTGCAGGTGCTCCAGTTATTCAGTAAAGAAGAATTGGATCCTCCGATTCCACATGTACTAGGTGAGTTGGAAATTCCTTTACCATCTCAGATTTCAGACCCTTCTCAGGGGGATTTGGTTTTGTCCGGTCTACGTTCCCCTCCCCAAACTTTTCCTTTTCATCCGAAACTTTTTCAAATAGTTTCTAAAGAATGGGATTCTCCAGAAGCAACCTTAATGGCTAGTAGAGCCATGGATAAGTTCTATCCTTTACCCTTGGAATCTTTGGATTTGCTTAAAATTCCTCAGGTTGACTCTGCGGTTACAGCCGTAGTCAAACATACTACAATTCCCGTTACGGGAGGAAGGGCCCTGAAGGATCTTCAGGACAGAAAATTGGAGATTTTACTTAAACGCATTTTTGAAGTTTTGGCTTTGGGGGTAAGGGCTGCAGTTTGCAGCAGCTTTATGCAGAGGGCCATCTTACGATGGGTTCAACAGTTGCTCATGTCTCAGGAACAGGGCCGGCGGAAGCACTAGGCGAACTAGGCGATCGCCTAGGGCGCTGAGCATTAGGGGGCGCCGAGCCGCTGATGGCCAATGGCCGCCGGTGGACGTCATCCCAATGGCAGATACACACAGCAAGAAGATCGCAGGGCCGTGGTACAGTCGCGTCTAAACATGCTGGTGCCCGCGCGGCCCCAGAAGAAAAATGTTGCCGGAGCCGCGCGGGCAGGAGGAGGAGAAGCAAGGAGGAGGAGCATCAGCCAATGCAGGAACTTCTCCTCCTTCCTGCCCGCGCGACCCCGGAAGAAAAATGTTGCCGGAGCCGCGCGGGCAGGAAGGAGGAGGAGCATCAGCCAATGCAGGAACTTCTCCTCCTTCCTGCCCGCGCGACCCCGGAAGAAAAATGTTGCCGGAGCAGCGCGGGCAGGAAGGAGGAGGAGCATCAGCCAATGCAGGAACTTCTCCTCCTTCCTGCCCGCGCGGCCCCGGAAGAAAAATGTTGCCGGAGCCGCGCGGGCAGGAAAGAGGAGGAGCATCAGCCGCGTGCCGGAAGGAGGAGGAGCATCTGCCACGTTCAGAAGAGGATCAGCGCGGCTCGAGAAGACCGGGGCCGCTGCAGAGCCCATCCTGCAGTGGCCCGTGAAGAGGAGGCCCAGAGGTGAGAGAGAGACTGAGGGTTTGTACAGTGTGTATGTGTGCGTGTATGAGATGAGTTGAGAGACTGTGTGTGTGTGTGGGAGTGAAGACCTGAATGTTTGCAGAGACAGCATGGGAGAGCCTTTGTGTGTGTGAGAGACAGCATGTGGTAGTGAGAGCCTGTGCTTGAGCAAGACAGCATGTGGGAGTGAGAGAGAGCCTGTGTGTGTGTGTGTCAGCATGTGACAGTGAGAGCCCGTGTGTAGGAATGATTGTATGAGAGAGAGCATGTGACAGTGAGAGCCTGTGCTTGAGCAGGACAGCATGTGGGAGTGAGAGAGAGCCTGTGTGTGTGTCAGCATGTGACAGTGAGAGCCTGTGTGTAGGAATGATTGTATGAGAGAGAGCATGTGACAGTGAGAGCCTGTGCTTGAGCAGGACAGCATGTGGGAGTGAGAGAGAGCCTGTGTGTGAGTCAGCATGTGACAGTGAGAGCCTGTGTGTAGGAATGATTGTATGAGAGAGAGCATGTGACAGTGAGAACCTGTGCTTGAGCAAGACAGCATGTGGGAGTGAGAGTTAGACAGCATGTGCAAGAGAGAGACTGTGTATAAATGATTGTATGAGGGACAGCATGTGAGAATGAGTGCCTGTGTATGTGAGAGAGAGAAAGCATGTGAGAATGAGAACCTGACCATGTGTTTGAGGGAAGCAGACAGATGGAGAGAAAATAAATATGTTATAAAAGGAATTGGCAAAAAAATAAGAAAGGGAAGGTGGAAAAAAAAAAGCCTGTGACCAACCAATTAGAAAACTAAGATCAGACAGCAAATGTAAAAAGAAATAAATTACTTTTTACTGATTGGAACATGTAATCTTTGGGAATGTGCAAGAGTAGCACTTTCTCTATGCGGATCTCACAATGTACGAGATCAACATAGAGGAACTGGAAGCCCATGGGGCCTGCACAGAGGAGGCAGCAGAATGGGCTTCAGTGCCAATAGCAGCAACCAGCACCTCCGCAATAGCCATACAGCGGCAGTGACAGTGGCAGCAGAAGAATGAGAGAGGCTCTGAGGTTGCTGGCAAAAGAAAGAGAGGGGGTCTCTGCCTTTAGTGTGTGCATGTGTATGAATGGGAGTCTGCCTGGGGGTGTATGTGTGTGAATGCATGGGTGCCTGCCTGAGGGTGTGTCTGTGAATGAGAATGTATGGGTGTCTTCCTGGGGTTTGTATGTGTGAGAATAGGTTCCTGCCTGTTTGTGGTGTATGGGTGTGTGTGAGAATAAATTGGTGCCTGCCTGGGGGTCTGTGTGTGTGAGAATGAATGTGTGCATGCCTGGGGGATGGGGAGGGAGTGGTGTGAAAATGAATGGGAGCCTGCCTGGGGTTCAGTGTGAGAATGACTAGGAGCTTGTCTGTGTGTGTCTGTGTCTGTGTGAGAACGAGTGGGAGCTTGCCTGGGAGTGTGTGTTTGTGTGTATGTGAGGGAGCCAGTGAGAGTGAGAGCATGAGTGTGTATGAGAAAATCCAGGGGAGTAAGAGTTTGTGTGGGGGTGTGTGTGGAGGGGGAGAGAGTGCCTTAGAGCCTGAGTGTGTCAGTGTCTGTGAGAGCGAGAGGTTATGGTTGGGTATAAGAGCATGAATGTGTATGTATGTGACAGTGTATGTGTGAGAGAGAATGGATATGTGAGTATGTGTGAGAGAGAGAGGATAACCTCCTAATCCTCGACAATATCAGGGTGACTGGAAATCAAGAGCTCCCATGTATGGACAGCAGGGATTTTTAAAATCCTTATTAATTTTAATTATTGTGTGTTATTTGATATATGTACTGTTTTGAAATATTTTATTGGTGTTTGGGAAATTGTAAAAAATGTATATGATTTTAATTAATAGAAATTCTATTTATCAGTAGTTTTAAAATATTTTATTAGTATGGTTTTACTATTATAACTGATGCTTTGTTTCTTGATTTTATTTGTTTTATGAGGAATGGTTGTTCTGTTTTTCCATTCCTAATACACAGAGTCTGGCTTCTTGGGGTTTCCATTTCAGTTTTTTCTAATTTGTGCTCCTTTATTTTGTATTCTGTATTTGGTGAGGGTGTGTGACCATGATGAGAGATTCTGCTTGCATATAGTGTCTGTATAGAGATCTATAGCAATTGGGTTTGTTTTGTTTCCTCAGTAGGTGGTGTATTGGTATTCTAGGACCCAGTGTAATATTTACCCTTGTTTTTTCAAAGATAGGGTTATTGTTGTTTGAGTCTTGGTGTTATTACTGTTATGTTATGATGGGATTGCAGTATAGATTTTGGGTGTCTTTTTGCGGTGCTTTGTGTTAGTTCACAATGTGTCTGGCAGTGGAAGGTGTTTGTGCTGCTGTTACTGTGAGGTGACACCAGAATTTGAAAATATCTTTTAGTATGATGAGCTGTAAGGGAAACATCCAAGCTCCATTGTTTGGGGGAATTTCAGTGGATGCACAGAGATACAGAACTGGAGGTGCAGGATTTGTATTGACATTCTGTCCCTTCCTATATATTCCAGACTTCACTCTCATAATCCATATAGAATTAGTTGAATGAGGCTATCAAATAATTTTATAGTAGTTTTACTAGAAGTGTGAAACTGGCCAGCTTTTTAAAATAATGCAGAGGACCCTTTGGACTTTTTTTAACAACACTTTTTTTTATAACCAATTTTAAAGCAGGATCCATGCTATAGAGGTGGGTGTGATGAAGAAATGTCATTTTGGCTCCCCCCCACCCAAAACAAATTCTTCTGTCTAGAGATGCCACTGATTTTCTGTGGCACACAAATGCATTGGCTCCTGGGCGCCGGAGACCCTTGGTGCGCCACTGGGTGCGAGCCATATGGGGCCGCAAGTGGTGGCAAAGAGGAGTGGAGATTTGGCGGGCCGCAAGCAGTGCCCAATCTGCTCGCGACCCAGAAAACCCCAGTCAGCGGGCGTGATTGAGAATGAGGTAGGAGTCGGGACCGAGACAGGGGGGGGGCGCAAGGAAGAAGGCTCGCCTAGGGCGCCAAATCCCCTTGCACCGGCCCTGCTCAGGAACTTTCTCCTGAGGAGACTGATCAGGCGAACCGCATGGAGTCAGCGATTGCCTACACGGCTGACGCATTATACGATCTCCTTAGAACTTCTGCTCACACAATGTACTCGGCAGATTCTACCTCTAAGTCTCAGCTGGGTTCCTTCCCTTTTAAGGGTAAGCTTTTGTTTGGAGAACAGCTAGAGCAACTTATCAAGGACCTTGGAGACAATAAAGTTTATAATCTCCCAGAAGACAAGCCTAAGTCTTCTCGGTTTGCAGGTACCTTCTGGGGACGGTTTCGGGGTCAGCGTCGTTTTCGTGCTGGAAGGGGGACTCCCTTCGTTTCACGACAGACTCCTTCCCGGACTCAAGCATGGACACATTCCTTTTGTGGCAGGCGATCTCAGCGTGGTGGGACCTCGCACACCTTTGCCCCTCCTAAGTCTTCCCAATGTAGGGATGCCAACCCATTCCTTCATCCCAAAGATCGGGGGACGTCTCTCCCAATTTTACGAGGAATGGGTCAAAATCACATCGGATCAGTGGGTCCTAGACATTATAAGTCACGGCAACGCTTTGGATTTTGTTCACCCACTTCGAGGTTTTCTGATATCTCCAGGCGGTTCTCGGGGAAAAACAACAGGTTATTCTCCAGACGTTATCTCGATTGAGAGTGCTGGGGGCCATAGTCCCAGTTCCATCAGCCGAACATCGGACCGGTCGTTACTCCATTTACTTTGTGGTTCCGAAGAAGGAGAATTCCTTTCGTCCGATATTGGACTTGAAAAAGGTCAATCTTCACTTACGAATCCCAAAATTCCGTATGGAGACCTTGAGGTCCGTAATTGCAGCTGTCCACAAGGGAGAGTTTTTGGCTTCTTTGGACTTAGCGGAAGCTTATCTTCACATAGGAATTCAAAAACACCATCAAAAGTTTCTACGGTTCATGGTACTAGGAGAACACTACCAGTTCTGTGCACTTCCTTTTGGCCTAGCGACTGCTCCACGTGTATTCACCAAAGTGATGGTAGTGGTGGCCACGAGTCTACGACGGGAAGGAGTACTGGTGCATCCCTACCTGGACGACTGGTTGATTCGCGCAAAGCCTTTAGTTACAGTGTGAACCGGTATGATGTATGCATACTAATACCGGTATATAAAAAGTTTCAAATAAATAAATAAGTCAGAAGAACTTTGCAAGGCAGCGGTACAATCAGTCTTGCTTCGTCTTCGCTTGCTAGGATGGGTCAACTTTGCCAAAAGTCAACTGATTCCGTCCCAAGTTCTGGAATTTCTGGGAGCACGCTTCGATACAGTGCTCGGAAAGGTTTTTCTACCGCTTGGGCGCATGGAAAAGTTGATGTCCCAGGTAAGAAACCTTTTGATTCTGCCTTTACCAACGGCATGGGATTATTTACAGGTTCTTGGTTCTATGGCATCTACCCTGGCATTGGTTCCGTGGGCTTTTGCTCCTTTACGACCCTTACAGAGAAGGCCCTTCTTTCTCGATGGGACCCCAAGTTTGAGGAGTTTCACATGCCCTTACCATTGCTAGAATCAGCGAGATCCAGCCTCCAATGGTGGTTGGTTCCACATTATTTGCTTCAGGGTATGGACCTGGAAACTCCTCATTGGATTATAGTCACGACAGATGCCAGCCTGACGGGTTGGGGAGCAGTTTGTCAGTCCCGATCGATACAGGGACAATGGTCCCCGTTCCAAGCGACTTGGTCCATCAGTCGCCTAGAAACCAGGGCTGTCAGATCGGCCTTATACCAATTTCTACCGATGGTTCATCACCAAGCGGTCAGGGTACTTTCCGACAACGCAATCACAGTCGCTTACATCAACCGTCAAGGAGGAACCAGGAGCCACCCGGTAGCCTCCGAAGCAGCAAAATTGATGTCTTGGGCGGAACGTCACATATCTTGCATAGCAGCGTTGCATATAGCTGGGGTGGACAATATTCAGGTGGATTTCCTCAGCAGGCAATGGCTAGATCCCGGAGAATGGGAACTCTCCTCCGCAGCGATGCGGCTCATCACTCACCAGTGGGGAGTTCCTCGCCTGGATCTCATGGCAACTCGCCTAAATACCAAAGCAGCTTGGTTTTTCAGCCGCAGAAGAGAACACGGCTCAGAAGGGGTGGATGCTCTGGTTCTTCCATGGCCACAGAACATTCTTCTATATGTGTTTCCTCCATGGCCTTTAGTGGGCAAGATTCTTCGACGCATAGAATATCACCGGGGGCCAGTTATTCTGGTAGCCCCGGAGTGGCCGAGACTGCCGCGGTTTGCGGATCTCATCAACCTAAAGGTGGACGGTCCTCTACGTCTGTCATCTGCCGAAGCTACTACGTCAAGGTCCGGTATTTTTCGATCAGGCGGATCGCTTTTGACTTGTGGCCTGGCTTATGAGAGGAGACAATTAAGGAAGAAGGGATATCCCGAGGCGGTTATTACTACTCTTTTGTGGGCTCTTAAGACGTCTACATCTCTTACCTATATTAGTGTGGAAGGTTTTTGACTCCTGGTGTAGCAGGTTGAAGGTGTCTCAGCGGAAGGCCACCATAGTCCATATTCTCGCCTTCCTTCAGGATGGTTTGAAGAAAGGTTTGGCCTATAGTTCGCTTAGAGTACACGTATCGGCCCTGGGTTGTTTGTGTGGTAAGATTGACGGATCTTCAATTGCTTGTTATCCTGATGTGGTTCGTTTCTTACGAGGAGCTAAACATTTAAACCCGCCAGTATGGGCTGTTTGCCCTTCATGGAACTTGAACTTGGTTTTACGCGGTCTTTGTAATGTTCCCTTCGAACCTCTTAAATGGGCAACTTTAAAGGATTTGACCCTTAAATCGGTTTTTCTGGTGGCTATTTGTTCGGCCAGACGTGTTTCAGAGCTCCAAGCTTTATCTTGTAGGGAGCAGTTTCTGTGTATTTCGGATTCTGACATTTCTGTCCACACGGTGCCTTCCTTTCTTCCAAAGGTAGTCTCTGCTTTCCATATCAATCAGTCTGTGGAGTTACCAGCCTTTTCTGACATGGATAAAAACTCTCCTCAAGGTTGGGAACTGCGGAAGCTAGAAGTCCAAAGGGTACTTCTTCGCTACTTGGACATTACTAATCCTTTTCGGCTATCTGATCAGCTTTTCGTTTTATGGGGTGGTCCGAAGAAAGGTAGTAAGGCTTCCAAGACCACTATTGCTCGGTGGTTGAAAGATGCGATTGCTTCCACGTACATATGTCACGGACGGCTAATGCCAGATGGGCTTAAAGCTCATTCTATACGGTCACAAGCGACGTCGTGGGCGGAAAGCCAATGTGTTTCTCCTCAAGAAATCTGCAGGGCAGCGACTTGGAAATCGTTGCACACTTTTGCTAAACACTATTGTCTAGATGTCCGAGCTTCGGATGACTATTCTTTTGGCAGCAGTGTGCTTCGAGCGGGACTCTCTGGGTCCCACCCCATTTAAGACAGCTTGGGTATATCCCAGCAGTCTGGACTGATCCTGGTACGTACAGGGAAAGGAAAATTAGTTTCTTACCTGATAATTTTCGTTCCTGTAGTACCAAGGATCAGTCCAGACGCCCTCCCAGTGAGTTTTTCAGTTCTTTTAATAGAGTCCGCTCGTCGATATTTCTCTTTCCCTTTTTTTCTTCCAAATAGGTTCCTACAGACGACTTTTCTATAGTTTCTCCAGTCTAGTTGCCTTTTTGTTCCAATGTTCGTTTAAATGTTATCTTCAATCTGTTTGCCTAAGGCAGTTTTTACTTGATCTAGTCATTTGTTATGGAATTTTCTGCTTTGTTGTTAATTATACTGAAGAGGATGCAGGTGGCACACCAGGTAATTAAGAGGGGTGCCTTTTTTCAGTTGTCTCTGACTCCATCTGCTGGAGGTGGGGATAACCCAGCAGTCTGGACTGATCCTTGGTACTACAGGAACGAAAATTATCAGGTAAGAAACTAATTTTCCTTTACGATCAGAAGGTGCCCACGTGTTGGCTATTCCTCTCTCAAATATAAATGTGTTCACTTGTTGCTGTGAGTTGCTGAGAGCAGTGTCCAGTTGCTGGTCTACATCTGAAGATCAAGCATTGGTGATTTTCTGTGGCATACTAGTTAGGAAATTCTGGTCTGAACAATCTATCAAGAAGTGACACTAGCTTTGGGCAAGCAGTTTTGCACAGGCTGTTTACCCAGTGGGTTTTTTTTGGGTTTTTTTTAAGTAAATGCTTTGCTGCAACCCTCAGCTTGGGATTCCCCATTTGTCATGGCTAATTCAATCCTGCTGGTTTTTTTTTTTTTTTGAGAAAGAAAGCTTGCTTACTGTACATGGGGTTGAATTAGCCATGCTTAATACCTGCCCACATCACTGGAGAGTCGACTGCCTAGCTAAAGCTAAGCTCTGCAATCAGCTGAGGGGCTCACAAGGCCACATGTGCATGCTGAGAGTAATCTGTTTGGCACTGTCAGGTGACATCTCCCACCTGTCATGGCTAATTCATCCTGCTGTCTGCAGAGAACCTCGTTTGTGGCAAGCAAATGTGCTTTTCAAAGGGAAACCTTGAATGCCTCTCAATCATAACTGCCAAAAGAAAAATTTAAAATAACATAGGCATTTTTCCCCCTCCACAGGATCTAGAGAAAGAAAATGAACATTTAAAAGTTCACATTCAAGAGTTACAGCAGCTAAATCATCAACAAATAGCAGAGGTATGGAGTCTTCTCTAATAGTTGTAATAACTGAAATCTCTCAGCACAGTGAGCTGTTGATATACCTCTTGGTAGCATACATATTATATGAACTTTTAGAAGTAAATCTGTTTGGAAATATGCTGTGACTAACTATGGATATAAATTGGTCAATGGTTAAGGCTTTCGTCCCATTCCTTTAATAATTCTCCTTCCAGTAGAAAATGCAGGGTTTAAGGCTTTTCTCCCATTTTGTCTCGTTGGGAAAACTATTAATTAAATCAAATCAGGCCCAAAGATAGTCATTCAGTGGAGAAATGGTTTAATTGCTGGTGATTTACATATATAAATTTAAATGGAAAAATTGAAATGTAAATGTTTGTACTAGCCATGTGTTAAACAAGATGCTCTTTTGTATATAGGTGTCTTCGGCCGTACAGTGTGAAGAATTACTCAAAGTGTAAGTGGAAAAGTAGAATACATAACAAAACTAGGCTAGGACACTACTTATAACATCAGTTGTATTCTTTTTTCCATTTTTCAGTCTTCTAGATGTAGCACTTAAGGAGTTAGTTGGAAGTCTGTCATTGTGGGTCAGCAGTGCAAATTAAAAAATATATGCATAATAATGTTTAATTGTAAATGCTAAACCAGCAAAGTTCCAAAGCTAGCTGTATGTTCATCTTTAAATGTAAACTTAAGGTGTACCATGGCCTCTCACTGATCAGAATACAAGCCTATTCTCATGTACCCATGTTGTATTTGCAAAGTGCTTTCCCCATTGCTCAGCACTGGATACTGCAGGAGCCCTTATTTATTATTTATATATTTATAGACATTTGATATTCAGCCTTATGCCAAGAATGACCCCAAGGTGGGTCACAACAAATTTAAATCAATAGCATTTGAAACAGCTTTAAAGCTAAAACAAATCTACAGTTAGAATAGCATTAGGAACCCAGTGGTTTTATTGTACCTACTCTGGACTAGAAGTGTGGTTCATAAATCTGTAGTGCTTGCGTGCACTGTAAACTGAATTGTTCCATTATTAGAAGGGATGGTGTTGCCTGCCTTGCATAGAGTTGACTTTAAAGGTGAGAGTGTTACCCTGCTAGAAGCCTAAAAATTGTAGAATCTAGGCCCACGAAGTACAAACAAACTTGACAGGTATCTGTGATCTGCAGTGTGACTTGAAAGGAGAAGCAGGGGGTTATGTCACCAGCTATAAACATTGAGATACTAAATTTCTGCAAATCTTATGCTGCTTCAGAGTTGCCGAGAAAGAAATACAAATTAACCTTCTGCAGAATGAGTTAGAATCCACCAGAGCTGCTGTTGAGCAACAGAGGAACAAAAACAATGTAAGTACATTTTCTAGTAAGAAAATATTCCTTTAACAACTTTTGCGACTTCAGCACAGTTCTTCGGAGCTAGAAATTAAATTTACTCTGCAACCAAGGTAAGATAGGAATATGTATGTGGAATGGGCCATACAATGTTTGAGAGGCCTTTTCTTTGTATTCCTATACATTTCTGGAATGAAAATGCAGTAAAGTGTAAGCTTCCTTGCACAGGAGAATGTGGTTCATGTCCTCTGTTCTGTTTACTGGTAGTGCAGTGGTAGGATGACTAGAGGCATTTCCTTAAATTAATTTATAGGGGAAAGATGTATGCCAGAAAGATGCAGAGGTGTGTAAAGATCTTTAGCAAGTAATGTGATTATTTTTCCCTTGAATGATACTGCTGCTGATTAGTGTTTCCTAATGCGCAAGTGGCATAAACATTGTTTCATAAGCTGGTGACACTTGTAAATCAAATGCAGAAATCAAAGAGAAAGTGGGAGAGCTTTAATACAGTGGCTCCCAAATCTGTATTTCAGGCTAACCAAAAATATACAGTACAAGTATACATCATGAATAATTGTGGGTATCTTGAAAGAAAGTGCTGAGCTGTTGGAGAAGGGGGATTCTGAAGGACCAGATTTGTGACCCCCCTCTGTCATTGAAACTTCAGTAAGAAGATCCCTCTGACTTGAGAGCACCCTAAAAGAGCAGTTAGGCATTGATTAATTGAATGCTTTCTCAGAATGATCATGAGACACATTCTCTAAACATTGAAAAGGATTTCATTCCTCCTTGAATATTTGTAATCTAGTTTTAGCACTGTGCTTTGTAAGTCATGTCATATAAACATCTGATGCATTGTGACACCACATGGTTATGTGCTCTTTAAGAACCTTCAGGGATAAAGGAAAATGATTTGCCGTCCCTGGCTGAAAATGTTCTTTTCTTCCCCTATGTGACAAAAACTGACTTTTTTTGTGTGAATTTTACACAATTGGGAACCACAGCAGAAACATTAAAATGTGAAATATTTAATTTAGGTCTGTGTTCACTTTCAGTATTTGAGGGTTGCAAACGGATCATGTTTTCATGATATCCCTAATGAATATGCTTGAGAGAGATTTGTATGCACGCAGCCTCAAATGTATATAAATCGGTCTCATGCATATTCATTAGGAGTATCCAGAAAATCTGATCCGTTTGTAGCTCTCAAACTGAATACCATTGCTTTATGTTGCAATGATAAGAGATCCAGGAAAAGAATGCTGGAAAACAAAACCTTGACGAGACATTTTGGAAGTGTATTGTGTGAAGATCTTCAGCTTCTAAAACTGCAGACCTCCAAAGCAAATTAGTACTTGAAAACCTGAGTGCTTATGAACCTGTCCACAGGCTGAAATGTGAGATCGTAAACAAAACCTGGAGCACTGGTCTCTGAGATCAGACAGTCAAATTTGTCCACCCTTATGTGAAATAGACAATAGTGTTTGATTTCAGAATGATCAGTCTTGTTTTTTGGCACAGTGACTAAAACACATCTATGAAACTGGCATTTCATCTGCACTTGCCGATTTACTTATAGCTTGCTCCAAGGTTTTGACAATACTTCCAGGCCCTAGAGGAGCAGCACTTTTGCCATCGGGTCTGGTTGAAGCTGTGCCTCAAATGTCAGAATTGCAAATCCTTATTCCACAGTCTGGTGAAGCATGTTCGGTAACCTTGCCAAGAAAGAATTCTTGTAGGAGCATGGCAAAGTTACTCCATTCCCAGGGAGGTCTGAAATATGTTCATTGCCTTTCCTGAAAACATCCAAACTTTGAGTAAAAATAAGGACAGGGGTTTAATTCTAATCCATGCCATAACTCGCACTTTTTTTAATAATGTAAACCAAGCCTGTACGTTTTCTATATATTGCTCAATTTCTGGAGTGTTATAAATCAGTGTGTCTGAATTTCTCTTTGTAACTTGGGGATTAGTGTGTGTGTTTCTTGCTCTTTGAATACTTTTTTTCCTTCTGTTAGTCTGCTGGATGGCTAGTAAAGTAGTAATAACTGGTAGGCCAATTCTTGGTGAATTTATTTACTGAATGGGAAAAATTGGCATTCTTCTTCCCCCCTCTCCTTTACATGTAGAATCCTAATTTACTATGAAAGTTCCTATGGTCACAAAAATTTCCCTTGCTGAATAGGGCCTCTAAACACCATCCTTCTTTCCTGACAAGATTATTGGTTTTGCACCAGAACCCATTTATCTATTCAGTAAGATCACTTTGCAGTAAGCTGCATTTAAATGCAAATTTACTGAATGTGTACATGCAAATTGATTTCTGAAAATAAACCACAGAAAAGTTGAACTTTTGGCTGAACTGAAACCAATTCTTTCTAAAAATGATTAGGACCTCCGAGAGAAAAACTGGAAAGCCATGGAAGCATTAGCATCAACTGAAAAAATGCTGCAAGAGAAAGTGAACAAGACTGCCAAGGTTGTAATGCGAAATATTGAAAACAGTGCATTGAACCGGAATGAGATCTGCAGCTATCTTATAAAGTCAATCCAAGCATTTAACGTTTACTGCAATTTCCGTGCAAACTGCTCTCTGATCATCCATATACCTCTTGCTGTCTAAGGCCTTTCATGAACATATTTTTCATAGCTTTTTCCTTTTCATTTGTGAGTATGCTGATTTGCATGGCTGCTTCATCTTTTCACTTCATTGCCACCTCTGCTAGTGATTATTTAAGACTAGTGGCTTAATTTATTATATTTTTCTTTCAAATCATTCTGTGCAGCAATATTTTGAAAATGTATTACTTTCTTGGCCTGGTTCATTGACACATTGCTCCCTATGCTTTTATGATTTGTATTTAAAAAATAAAAATAAATAAATTACAGCTCATTTAACGATGCACTTCATCCTAGCCAACTCTGCTTGGTTGAAATGCTGCCTGCTGGTGTACAGTGCTAAGAGTGCAATATTCTACAGTTTCAGAAGCAGAACTTTTAAACATAACTTGAATATACTGTCTTCCTTTGCACTCAGGCAGACCGATCCACACCAGTGGGTTATGCACGCCTACCATCAGATGAAGACTGAGTAAACCTGACTCGCTGATGATACTGACATATAGCTCTTCCTTGACATCAGCCTGCCAGTATTCTCGGTGTCCAGCCGATGATGGACATCTTTCTTGTGAGGATTGCTTGTGGTTTAAAAAAAAAAATAAAAACAGAAGACCAGGAGATTCAGACGCACCGCTTGACTTCCTGAGGTGAAACCTGTTTGGTCCCTCCCTTAGTTGAGCGCTTTGTCTGGAAGCCTAACCAGGCGTAGTCCCTTTTTTTTTTTTTTTTTTTAAAGACGAGGGAGTACTCAGTGATGAAGGCTTGTGCCCTCTCCCCCTCTGTAGCCGGTAACCCGATCGAGCTCTCAGCCAGGGAGGACTGAGCTCAGTTTAAAGAAAAAAGAGAGGGAAGTTCTAGGCTACCTCCACCCCCCCCTTTTTTTTTTCCTTACCGGATCCTCCTTCCCTCAGTGTTTTCCTCTGCGTCTCTTACCCCCTTTTCCCGTGTACTTCTCTGGGGAAGTTAGTATAGAATGGAGGTAGCTCAGGCTTGGTTCAGTCAGCTATGTGGTAGGCCATGGTGACTGTTTCTTTTCCTGTGTGCATTTTTGACGTGCAGCGGTGTCCTGATGTGGGCACATACATGTGTGATACTTGTGCAAGTAAGGCTGCGGCCTAGATTCAAGCACGTATTTGTGCGGGTACACCTGAGCACATTTGGGGTGCATGCAGGAAGTTTCCTAGAGCAGAGTGCAGGAAAACTGACGCTGGGAACAAAAAAGTCTATGCGCCTTGCTGTCTGTCAGGCTTGCCATATAAAGACAATCCAGCTATTGTGCTCTCTACGCCTGTGTCAGCGCTCTTTGGATGCGCAAGGCGATTTGCTTCTACAGATTTTGCTGATGTTGGGATAGCCTCTTGGCCTATGGTGGCTCTGAGGGCAGTGGGGCGGAGGCAACACAGTGAACAGTTCCCGCCCCCCTTTTCCCCGATTGCATAGGCATCCCTGAGAGAGGGGTCAGAGAGCGCCAGGTTTGGGACTATGGATCCATCCTCCTCCTGGGTGGAATTTTTCCAAGGCCTGCAGGCTTTTCTGCAGGGGTGTCCAGCAGATTCGAAGCTACCTACTAAGAAGGGATCGCATGCTTGGATCTCCCACTTGTCAACCACTGTGGGCAAACAGATGCTATCCCTGGAGATGTCCAAGGGGATGTGGATCATGATACATCAAGATGACTCCGATGGGGACTTGTTTCCCTCCCCTCTAGGAGAAGGAGAAATTAGACTGATTTGGAACTACATTAGACTCCATTCCATTTTGTTTTTTTCACAAAGATGAGTTGCCAAATCTGATTCAGACCCTGAAGATGCTCAGTGTAGATGTGGGTGGTGCTGTGGGCTTACAAAATAAAGATCCTATATTGGTCACTTTACGCAAAACATCCTGTTTCTTTTCCCTCCTGATCCAATTCAAGGGCTAATTGACCTTGAGTGGAATGCTCCTGAAGCAAGTTTTCAAGGCGGGTGCATTTTAGCAGGTTTGTACACCATAGATCCGAAGGCAAGGAAACAATTGTAATTCCCAAAGTGAATCACCATCCCAATAGAAGGAAGGGCAGCTCTTAAAAAAAAAAAAATACTCTGGATAGGAGGATTGAGGCTATTCTTAACCAGGCCTTTACTGCTGCCTGGCGGTTCAGGCTGGTTTCTTTCTCTCAAGAGACGCAAGGAGCGGGGTCCGATGGCGAATTGGTGATGGAACTGGGAGCCGCATACTTAGCCGAAGCGGGCTGTGACTTTGTATTGAAGGCTTCTATGATAGTAGCTAGGCACCAGTTGTAGCTGCAAAATTGGTTGGCAGATACTATTTTCAAGTCCATTTTCATAAGGTCACCATTTAAGGCTTCTCTTTTATTCGAAAGTGAGTTGGAGAAGATGGCAAATATCTAAGGCGAATACAAGATTCCTCAGTTGCTGGAGGACAAGAAGGCTGCGTCATTTCCTTTTGGGTGAAGGGCCACTCCAGGGATTCCAGTCTGTTTTGTCCTTTCAGAGGAGCAACTACTTTATTCCTTTTGGAAGATCTGTCCTTTTGGGCTAAGAAGCCTCACAAGGATGTGAGCTCCTGGGCCCAAAGCATCTCCTGGATCAAGGAGATAAGTGGACATCTATCTCACTTTTATCAAAGGTGGGCCCAGATTAAGATGGACTAGTGGGTCTTGCAAGTGGTAAGGGATGGCTATGCTCTAGAATTCTCTGAATTCCTCCGGATGCATTTATGGTCTCTCCATGCAACTGTACAAAAGAGTGGCAGTGGAAACTATGTTAAGGAGGCTATTTGATCTGAAGGCTGTAATTCTTTACCAGATCGCAAGAAAATATGGGACGCTATTCCATTTATTTTGTTGTTCCCAAGAAGGAAAAGCTGTCCTCTCTGCCCATCCTGAATCTGAAGGGAGTCAATTGATGTTTGAGTGTGAAACTCTACAATGCATAATAATGGCAGTACAAACAGGGGGAATTTCTCATGTTTCTCAACCTGATGGAGGCCTATCTACATATTCCCATTTGCCAGGAGCATCATTTCCTATGTTTTGCCATTCTGGGACATCATTATCAATTTCAGGCCCTGCCCTTCGGACTGGTTGTGTCCAGGACCTTCTCTGAGGTAGGGTGGTGGCTGTGCGCATGGAGGGCATTCTGGTCCATCCGTATCTGAATAACTGGTTGATTCAGGCTAAAAGTGCAGGTGAGCCACATGGCATTTCGCAAGGTGATTTCCTTGCTTCAGGAGCTAGGCTGGGTGATGAACTTGGCAAAGAGCAGTTTACAGCAGTCTCAGACACTAAAGTATCTCTGCGTATGATTTGATATGGAGCAGGGCAGTGTGTTTCTATTGGAGAGTCACATTAAGAAGTTACTCAAGTTCAGGCCCTGAAACAGACTATTTGCCCTTCGGTGTGGTCTTACCTGCAGGTCCTGGGATCGTTGGCAGCCACATTGGACGTAGTTCCCTGCTTGAGGACGTACGTGCAGCTCCTTCAGCGCGCATTGCTCTACTAGTGAAATCCGCAGTTGCAGGAGTATACAGTGAGACTCCACTTTCATTGGAGGTGAGTGTCCAGTTGCAGTGGTGGTTACAAGCGGATCATCGCAGGAAGGGGATTTTCTTTGAAATACCAGACTGGTTAGTGCTCATGATAAATAAGAGCCTTCTGGGTTGGGGGGGTTCACGGTCAAGAGTTGGAGGTAGGTGCACTTTGGTGTGGACAGAATATCTCTGGGACACATCCACTTCTCACATTGCTGGGAATGATAATGTAAGGGCCAACTTCCTGAGCAAGAAGGTCTTGCACCCAGGAGAGTGCGAGTTGGCAGTCGAGGCCTTTCAACTAACAGTGACGCGGTGGAGTTGCCCATATCTGGATTTACTAGCAAGCTCACACAGTGCAAAGGAGCCATGGTTCTTCAGTCACAAAAGGGGGATCTGAGAGCGCTGGGCATTGATGCTGTCATTCAGGTTTGGCCACAGAGCAGGGTATTATATGCCTTCCTGCCATGGGCATTGATAGGTAGATTCATTTGGAAGATTCCAAGTCAGACCAAAACTGTACTTCTGGTGGCTCTGGATTGGCTCCGGAGGTCGTGGTATGCTGATCTTCAGAGGCTAAAGGTGGACAGTCCTCTCAGACTACACCACTCAAGAAGGATCTATTTGCTGAGCAGTGACATGGTCCTTACACACTTTCTCCAAGCATTACCGCTTGGACATTAGGGCTCAGGAGGATGCAGCTTTTGTGCATGCACTGTTGATGGAGACTGCAGGCAGCCTCCCTCCCTTTTCGGAAGTAGCTTTAGTATATTCCACTGGTGTGAATTAGTCTGCCTGAGTGTAGAGGAAGGAGAAATTACTACTTATCTGATCATTTCCTTTCTTGTAAGGAAGGCAGGACAATTCACAACCCACCCTGGGCTGTCTGTGTTTTTAGTTCATCCTTTATATGTGAACGATGGAGTGTTATTTCTGTTAATTCAGTTTGATAACTTTTTTGCTGAGCTTGGTGTTTCCCAATTGGTTGGAAGCACGAGTGGTTGACTGTTAATAGTCATATTCATGTTTAATCAGTTTGTCCAAAATTTGGCTTTTCTAGAGATACTGGCAGGCTGATGTCTGAGCAGGGCTATATGTCTGTGATGTCAGGGAGCTAGCTTTATTCTGCTGCCTCTGCTGGTAGGAGGTCATAACCCACTGGTGTGGATTGGTCTGCCTTCTTTAGATGAAAGGAAATTATCAGGTAAGTAGTAATTTCTCAGTGTTGAGTATTCAGCCTTCGAGTTGGATAGATTGAAATACCTCTTTGGTTCTTTAGTTTTGCAGAAATTGGTTAATTCTTCTCTTCTTCCCTCCCCTCCATCCCCCCCCCCTCCCAAATGAAAAGCTTACAGTGGTATATGGCATTTCACTTTTTCCAACTGTTCTGAGGGGCTGCCTGCCACACAGGCTTATTCATGCAAACAGGCTTGTGTCTGTGTGCTCTCCTCATAAGTGACAGGCTAGGAGTCAAATTTAATTTCATTGCAAAGAGGATTTGTTGAAATAAACTTTGTAAGCTGGGGTAGAAGACTTCTCTTTGTTTGGCCAATGTATATAAAAGCACTACTAGTGAAGATTGTTTCCAGCTTCCTGGTTAATGCACAGTAAGATTTTGGTTTTCTTTTCCTGTAAAATAAGTTTGTTTGTTTTTTAAACAAATTAATTAAATATGCATAAGGTATGACTGGAAAGAGTCTTGAAGCCACCATCTTAATTAAGTGTGTTTATAAACCCAGTGCTTTCTAAATTTTGCATACTTCCTATCCTATCTGACCTATAAGAGAATAATTTTTGTGTTTATCAATCTTGTATCAGATCTCTCCTTCCATAGTGGTATCATTAACCTCTACCTAAATAAATGTTATAACTCCAGAAGGCAGCTCTTAGTGCTAAGTTTCTATAGGCCTCTAGCGATACAAAAATGAAAAGTGAAATGTATTAGGAGGGATAGAATGATTTTTGCCTGCATACAATAATTTTATTTTATGCTGTCCTTTAAGGCTTCAAAGATTTATGCCATGTACCAGTAGATTTAATTCCACAGTTTAACAAATGTCTCATCTGCTAATCTCTTGGTTTAGGAGAGAGAGCAGTACTTACAAGCCTTTGAGATCGAGGAGAGAGAGAGGTTGCAGAAACTCTTTCCCCAGGTGTCAGTTTCTTCCAGCTTGGTAAGAACAGGCTATATGGGGTTAGCAGATCATTAGTTAGTCCTCCCACATGCACCCAAGCTATGTTGTTAATAGAAATATGTAAAGATCAACATAGGTTGTACTCTTTATACATGTGTAATGATGAGGTACATAGAATACTGCAGGATGGCCAATTTTAGTTTTTAAGAGCCACAGATAGGCCTGGTTTTTAAGATAACCACAATCCAGTGGGAGTACTGAGAAGAAAGAATCATCTTGCTGGTGACTGAAGAGGATCGGTAAGTATTGCTTTGGGAAATCTTATAACTTAGTTTTAGGGAGAGGTGTAAACTATTGGGATGTATTCTTTAGAGTGTGTGTGTGTGGTAGTTATAAAAAAGCAAGCCAAAAGGTAGGAAATACCTTTAGAGTTCCTGATTGTACCTGGATCAGCCCAGACTGCTGGGTTATGCCTCCCTTCCAGCAGATGGAGATGGAGAAAAACTTGAAGGGCACTCCTGTAAGTAGGATGCGCCACCTGCAGCCCCTTCAGTATTTCTCTGTCTCCAGCAGATGAAGGTGGGAGAACCGCCAGTCCTGGCTAATTGATTCTATTAAAAAAAAAAAAAAGGTTGCAGTGACAGTAATCTTTTAAATTTGTCTGGCTGAAACAAAGTTTCAAAAAAATAAAATAGAAGAGCTGGGCCTCCCAGGGAGATGATTTATTTCTCCTCGGTGGTAGGCTTGCCGGCTAGTTTTCTCTTCACTTCGGTGAACCAGGAGCAGCAGCCGGTGAGTGACTGGGGGGATTTACCGGTGGGCTGGCCCCTTCCCCCCCCCCCCCCCCCCCCCCCCCCCCCCAGCCCAGAGACAACCATGGGTTGTGCTCGGGTGAGGCCAATGTGTTTAAAAACAAACAAAAAAAAAACCGGAACGATCTGCATTGGGTTTGGTTTTTTTTTTTTTTGGTTTTTTTTTAGAGCTGCGCTGCTCTTCTTCAGCTTCCTGGGCTCCAGGTGTTTACTTTGGCGGCCACCCTTCCCTTACAGCACGGTGATGCCGCACGCTTCGGCCTGTAAAGCCTGTGGGGAGCCGGCAGCATGGCTCTTTCGAGAGAGCCTCTGCTCCCAGTGTCTTCCTGGGGGTGAGGGCCCGTCAGCGGCAGCAGCTGGCGGAAGGGGGAGGCAGGCGCATTGATTGGTCCCATGGTGCAGGTACCCCAATGCTGCCTCATGGTACTCAGCCTGCCCCGCTCCTGCGTAATGCGGGAACAGCAGCCATTTTAGTAGCTGCAGATGCTGATGCAGATAGCTCGGCACGGGGGAGAGGATCTCCCTCCTCAGTTATTTCTGCAGGATTTTTACCCCGGATCTCCATATGATTTGTTTCCAGCCTTCCCTGCTCCCTTGGGTACCCCCCTCGGGAAAATTTAAAGGGCCAGCATCCTTTTGTGGCTGATTTTATTTTGATACATAAGGCATATTTAGCTAGCCTTATGCCCATGGGGGGGGATCCTGAGCCCCCTCCAGGGAGCCTGGGACTGGGCCCTCTCCTCCCATGCAGGTTCCTAGGCTGGATCCTCCTGAGGTCTCTCGGATTCGGGTGGTCTGGGAAGGGTCCGATTCCGGGAACCAGGGTGCGTTGCCGCTGGCAGATCCACTTCAGGCAGACATGGATGAGGATTCAGAGCGTGTGGCCCCGGTGGAAGGGGATGATCCTTGGGTCCTTGGGCTCTTTCGTAGAGAAGTTGGAGCTGATGATTCCACATGTCCTAGCGGAGTTGGGCATACTGGCTGGTCAGATGCCTCAGGATCAGGACACGGGTGGATCTGATGCTGTCCAGCCTTCGTCCCCCAGCTAGGACTTTTCCTTTTCATCCTATGTTGCTTCAGCTGATGTTTCGGGAGTTGGATACTCCAGAAGCTAGCCTTCGCATAGGCAGAGTTATGGAAAAATTGTACCCACTGCCAGATGACTCTCTCGACCTCCTTAAAGTTCCCAAGGTGGATGCGGCCACATCCGCAGTCACTAAGCGTACGACTATTCCGGTGGTTGGGGTGGCTGCCCTTAAGGACCCTCGGGATTGTAAGCTTGAGGTGCTTCTCAAGCGTATCTTCGAGGTGTTGGTTCTGGGGTTCAAGTGGCCGTTTGCAGTAGTTTAATGTAGCGTGTGAGTCTCCTGTGGGTTCAACTCCTGAGTGCCATAGAGCTCTCCCTGGAGGAGTCTGAGCAGGCTGATCATTTGGAGGTGGCGGTAGTGTATGGGGTGGATGCCTTGTACGATCTCCTTCGTATGTCTTCGCGTATTATGGTTTCTGCGATGTCAGCCCGCAGGCTTTTATGGCTCCGTAATTGGTCGGTCGATGTTTCCTCCAAGTTTCAACTGGGTGCTTTCCTCTTTCGGGGAAAATTACTTTTTGGAGATGACTTGGAGCAGCTCATTAAGTCCTTGGGGGACAATAAGGTGTACAAGCTCCCAGAGGATAGGCTAAAGGCTTCCAGAGATTTCTGCTCTTCCCAGTCACGTTTTCTCCAGTCTAAGCTGGCTCCATTTGGCCAAAGACAGTCGTCCGGCAGATCACACACTTGGTCTCATTCCTTTCATGGCCGTAGACCCACCCGAGATGGCAGTGCTATAGGGGCGACAGGAGTCAAGTCCTCCCAATGAAATAGCGCCAGCCCACTCCCCTGTTCTGGTTGTTGGGGGGGTGGCTTTTCCTGTTTTACGAGGAATGGGTCAAAATAATGTCGGACCATTGGGTTCTAAACATTATAGAACATGGCTATGCATTAGTTTTTGCTTGTCCCTTACGCAATCTATTTCTGGTGTCACCCTGTGGGTCCCTGGAGAAAAGGCGCCAGGTGTCTCTCACGCTTCCCCGGTTGTTAGACCTCGTGGCGGTCATTCCGGTTCCTTCAGACGAACTTCGGACCGGCAGATATTCGATTTATTTTCTGGTTCCGAAGAAGGACTCCGTCCTTCGTCCGATTTTAGACCTGAAGAAGGTCAACAGGGCTCTGAGTGCTACGTTCCGTAATCGCCTCCGTCAGAGAAGGGGAGTTTTTAGCATCCCTCGTTTTGACGGAAGCGTACTTACACATTGCAATTCGGAAGGATCATCAGCAGTATCTCTGGTTTATGGTCCTCTGCAAGCATTACCAGTTTCAGGCACTCCCCTTCGGGCTGGGTACCGTTCCGCGCATGTTTACCAAGGTGATGGTGGCCATAGCGGCGGCTCTCTGTCACCAGGGGATCCTGGGCAATCGCTACTTGGACGATTGGCTCATTCGAGCGAAGTCATAGGAGCTATGTGAGGCGGCAGTTGCCAAGGTCGTGCAGACACTTCTCGCTCTGAGTTGGATCATCAATGCGGACAAGAGCCAGTTATCCCCTGCCCAAGTCCTGGATTTTTTGGGGGCGAGATTACTTGGATTGAGAGTTTTCCTGATGCAGGAATGGATAGACAAACTCATGGCGCAAGTTTGGCGTCTCTTGTCCCTGCCAGTTCCCAGGGCATGGGGCTATTTACAAGTTCTTAGTTCTATGGAGCCTACTTTTGAGTTGGCCCGTGGGCTTTCGCTCATATGAGGTCATAGCAAATGGCTTTGCTCTCACGTTGGGACCCCAAGTCGGAGGCTTTTCAAGTCTCCTTACCCCTCCAGGAACCAGCCAGGTCCAGCCTAGCTTGGTGGCTGAGCCCTGAACACTTGTCCCGGAGGTTGGATCTGGAGGTCCCCCAATGGACTTGTCCCGGAGGTTGGATCTGGAGGTCCCCCAATGGACTATTGTGACGATGGATGCCAGTCTTTCCGGCTGGGGTGGCAGTTTGCCAATCTCAGGCAGCGCAAGGCCAATGGACGCAGCAGGAAGTGCAATGGTCCATCAATCGTCTTGAAACCAGGGCGGTACAGTTGGCCTTGCAGCAGTTCTTGCCTCTGGTTCATAGTCAGTCGGTGAGAGTGCTCTCAGACAACGCAACGACTGTAGCATACATTAACTGCCAGGAAAGCACAAAGTTGTCCTGTAGCAGCAGAGGTGGACAAGCTCTTGACCTGGGCAGAAATTCATCTACCCAGGATAGCGGCTTAGCACATTGCTGGAGTAGACAACGTACAGGCGGATTTTCTGAGCAGTCAGAGATTGGATCCTGGAGAATGGGAGCTGTCAGAGGCATTCGCGTTGATATCTCATCGGTGGGGGATTCCCCGTTTGGACCTACTGGCGACTTGGGGGAATGCCAGGGTGCCGTGCTTCTTCAGTCGCAGAAGAGCACGGAGCGGAAGGGGTGGACACTCTTGTCCTCCCATGGCCTCGTGACGTTCTACTCTACGCATTCTCTCCTTGGCCTCTGGTAGGCAAGGTCTTGAGAAGTATAGAAGCCCATCTGGGAGAAGTGGTGCTGGTGGCTCTGGAATGGCCACAGAGGCCGTGGATCGCGGATCCCCTTAACTTGCAGTGGATGGTCCGCTCTGTCTGTCATCTTCTGAATCTCCTGCAGCAGGGTCCAGTATCTTTCGACCAGGTGGATCGATTTTGTCTAGTGGCTTGGCTTATGAGAGGTGGCAGTTGAGAAAGAAGGGGTATCCGGATTTGGTCATTTCCACTCTTTTTTGCGGGCTCGCAAAACTTCCACCTCTCTTACTTATATCCGAGTCTGGAAGGTTTTTGACTCTTGGTGTAGCAGGTCGAATGTTTCCCCTAGGTGGGCCTCTATAGTCCACATTCTAGCCTTCTTGCAAGAGGGTTTGGCGAAGGGGCTAGCTTTCAGTTCTCTATGGGTTCAAGTGGTGGCGATAGGCTGTTTACGTGGGAAGGTGGATGATCTGTCCATAGCAGCTCATCCGGACATGGTTCGTTTCCTTAGAGGTGCTAAGCATTTGAATCCACCACATTGAGCGGTTTGTCCATCCTGGAGTTTGAATTTGGTCCTTAGGACATGTGAACCTCCTTTTGAACCGCTCAGGTGCGTCACTCTGAAGGACCTTAAGTTCAAAACGGTGTTTTTGGTGGCTATCTGCTTGGCTCAGAGGGTTTCGGAAATTCAGGCACTATCTTGTCGCGAACCTTTTCTTAGGTTTTCCCGATTGTGACGTTTCTCTTAGAACCATGCCGTCCTTCCTGCCTAAGTTTGTATCTGCTTTTCACGTGAACCAGTCGGTTGAGTTGCCTGTGTTCCCGGATTTGGATCAGAATTCTCAACATGCTCGTGAATAGCGTTTCGATGATAGGTGGGCGCTGATGCGTTACATGGAGGTCACTAATGATTTTCGCCTGTCTGATCACCTTTTTGTCTTGTAGAGCGGTCCCAGGAAAGGGCATAAAGCTTCCAAGGCTACTATTGCCCAATGGTTGAAGGATGCAGTTGCTTCAGCGTATATATGTCATGGGCGAGCAGTTCCAGAGGGTCTTAAGGCTCATTCACTCTGTTCTCAGGCAGTGTCCTGGGCAGAGAGTCAGTTGATTTCCCCTCATGAGATCTGTAGTGCGGCAACCTGGAAATCTTTGCATACCTTTGCTCGGCATTACTGTTTGGATGTTCGGGCTCCCGACTCAGAGAGCTTTGGCGGCGGTGTGCTTAGAGTGGGACTTTCTAGGTTTCACCCCATGTAAGGCAGCTTGGGTACATCCCAGCAGTCTGGGCTGATCCAGGTACGTACAGGGAGGAAAATTGGTTCTTACCTGCTAATTTTCGTTCTGTAGTACCATGGATCAGCCCAGACGCCCTACCAGTTTTTTTGATTCTGCTCAAGAGTTTGTCGATTTTTTTCTGTCATACTATATAGCAGGATGAAGATTTCGCAAATGCACTTAATTTGTACATAGTTGTCTCATAATTTTAGTTTGACCATTTAAATTTTTGATTCCTGTTACCACGTTAATTCTGCTTTGATACTGTTTATACTGAAGGGGCTGCAGGTGGCGCATCCTACTTACAGGGGTGCTCTTTGAGTTTTTCTCGGTCTCCATCTGCTGAAAGGGAGGCATAACCCAGCAGTCTCGGCTGATCCGTGGTGGTACAGGAACAAAAATTAGCAGGTAAGAACCAGTTTTCCTTTAGTGTACATTTCTTTCCCTCCCACCCGCCCCTAGTTCATCCTTTGATTTTATAGGTAAGAGACACTTTCAAATTAAAAATGAATCTGCCTTTTATCTAAACGCAGGATTGCCCCAGCCCTTATCAAGAGTTAAATTATCCCATTGCAGGTCACTACCAGATTAATAATGAATATACCAATAAATTTAAAGGTATCAAACTGTATGCATTCATATACCTATAGCAACCTAAACTAGGAGCACAACAAAATTAAGATGAAGGTATCAGTCCTGCGGCAAGGGGGGAGGAGGGGCTTCCAGTCTTCTGCATTGAGACACATGTATGATTTTTTTCCCCACTGGTGGGAGGTTGTATCTACATACAACCTCCCACCAGTGCAAAGAGCTCTTGGCTCTCAGAATGAGTCTGATCTCTGGAGGCTAGAGTGGTAGACCTGGAGGAGCTGAGGCAGACAGAGAGGTATATAAATGAGACCTTCAGGGACATAGTAGCCAAGTCCCCAGTCCAGTCTGGCAGCCCTTGTCCTGCTTTGGAGGAGGAAAGTCTACTGGTCGGAGGGCATCAACCCGGTACAGCAGGAAATGATCCTGCAGCAAGGACCTGCTCTCCAAGTGATGCATTTTCCTATCGCACCAAGGATGTCTTCCCAGGGCTACTGCCCAAGAGGAAAGGGTTAGGTTGTCAGTCATAGTTGGTGATTCGATTATTAGGAATGTAGAGATCTGGGTGGCTGCTGGATATTTTATTTTATTTTATTTATTTATTTATTTGATTTTATATACCGGCAACCGTTTGCACATCGTGCCGGTTTACAAGTAACTTATAAACAAAGAATATATAGGCGAGGCCTTTACAAAGAACAATATGTAACACAGTAACAAAGCAGATAACTAAATAACTTGGGGAGGGAGGGATAGGGGGGATAGAGACAAAAGGGGGGGTGGGGGAGGGTGAGAACAGATACATAAGGATAAGATATGTACATGGATTTGAGGAGCAGATGGTATGTACACTGGTTATATATGGAATTGTATAAGTGCGGATAAAAACAGACACATTATTTTAAAGTAAGGGGTTGAATGAAGTGTTTGAAGTTCTTAGAGGGAAAGGGGGTTAAGTGTTGGGTGTGGTTCCTGGAGGGGATTAAAGGATTTTTGGGGGGTATTGGTGAGAGATGAAGGTTGGGTGAGAGTGTTAGTAGGTGGTGAAAATGATTGGGGGTATGCTTGGAGGAAGAGCCAGGTTTTGAGATTCTTTTTGAAAGTGGGAGTGGAGGTTTCTGTGCGTAGGTCAAGAGGCATTGAATTCCAAAGGGATGGGCCTGCGAGGGAAAGGGCTCTATTGGTGGTGGAAATGAGTCTTGTGGATTTTATGGAAGGAGGAATAAGGGTTCCTTGGAGTGATGAACGGGTAGGTCTAGTGGAGGTATGAGGAAGGAAAGGTGGGTTTAGCCAGTTGTAATGTTCGTTGGTGATACTTTTGTGGATGAGGGTAAGCGTCTTGTAAATAATTCGTGAGTGAATGGGAAGCCAGTGGAGATCAATGAGGGTGGGGGTAATGTGGTCTTTTTTTTTTTTTGAGGATTGCCTAGTAAAAAGGTGGCAACCTCACACATCGCCTAGATAAGATTTTAGACAGTGCTGGGGAGGAGCCAGCTGTCATGGAACATGTGGGCACCAGTGACATAGGAAAATGTGGGAGGGAGATTTTGGAAGGGAGGGAAATTGGGTTTGGAGGGAAATTTAGGCTCTTAGGTAGAAAGCTGAAATCCAGAACTTCCAGGGTAACATTCTCTGAAATGCTCCCGATTCCACGCAGGTCCCCAGAGACAGGCAGACAATGCGTAAATGACACAGTGGTGCAAGAAAGAGGGATTAATTTTGTAAGGAACTGGAGAATCTTTTGGGGAAGGGGCAGTCTTTTTCCAAAGGAATGGGATCCACCTTAACCACTGTGGAATCAGGCTGTTGGCACTAACCTTTAATGAGGAAATAGAGCAGTTTTAAAACTAGAACAAAAGGGAAAACTGACAGTTACTCAGCAGCACATGCTTCAGAGGGAGGTATGTTCGAAAGATACTACTGAAGCAGGAGAGTTAGGGCATCCCAATGGAGAGGTTCCAATAAAAGCAAAAGTAGTCCATGTGCCTATAAGTTAAGAATCACTTGAGCTAAAAGATTTTAAGTTATCCCTGTCAAATGAAAAGTAGGCTGTTAATACAAACACACTTTGAAATGTCTGTATGCCAATGCCAGAAGTCTAAGAAGTAAGATGGGAGATTTAGAATACATAGCAGTGAATGATGAGATAGACTTAACTGGCATCTCAGAGACATGGTGGAAGGATGAGAACCAATGGAATAGTGCCATACCAGGGTACAAATTATATTGCAATGATAGGGAGGAGCAACTTGGTGGGGGGGGAGGGGTGCTTTTCCGGGATGGCATAGTCCAACAGGATAAGGATCCTGCAAGAGACTAAATGCACATTAGAAACTTTGAGTAGAAATCCCATGTGTGTTGGGGAAGAGTATAATGATAGGAGTAAACTACCATCCACCTGGCCAAAATGAGATGGATGATGAAATGCTAAGAGAAATTAGGAAAGCTAACCAAATTGGTAGTACAGTAATAATGGGAGATTACAAATTACCCCAACATTGACTGGGTAAATGTAACATCAGGACATGCTGGAGAGAGAAAGTTCCTGAATGGAATAAATTACATCTTTATGGAGCAATTGATTCAGGAACCGATGAGAGATGAAGCTATTTTAGATCTAATTCTTAGTGGAGTGCAAGATTTGGTTAGAGAAGTTATGGTGGTGGGGCTGCTTGGCAATACTGTTCATAACATAATCAAATTTGAATTGACTGGAAGAGGGACAAGTTAATCCACGGCGTAGCACTAAACTTTCTAAAGTGAAACTTTTGATAAAATAAGAAAAATAGAAAAAAAAATTAAAGGTGCAGCTACAACTATTATGTGCGCAATAGATGTGGACATAGTTTAAAAAAAAAAATCATCTTAGAAGTGCAGTTCGGATGTATTCCCAGCATTAAGAAAAGTGGAAGGAAGACCAAATGATTGTTATGGTTAAAAGGTGAGGTAAAAGAAGGTATTTTAGTCAAAAGATTTTCCTTCAAACATTGGAAGAAGGATCCATCTGAAGAAAATAGAGTATAAGCATTGGCAAGTTACACGTAAAACATTGATAATACAGGCAAAAAGAATTTGAAAAGAAGTTGGCCATAGAGGCAAAAATTCAAAATAAAAACTTTTTAAAATATATCTGAAGCAGGAAGCCTGAGAGGGAGTCGGTTGGACAGATAATTGAGGGGTTAAAGGAGCACTTAGGGAAGATAAAGCCATCGTGGAAAAACTAAATGAAAACTTTGCTTCAGTGTTTTCCGAGAAGGATATTGGGGAAGTACCTGTTTCGGAAACAGTTTTCAAGGGTGATGAATCAGATGAACTCACCCAATTCATGGTGAGCTTGGAAGGTATAGTAGGCCAGATTGACAAAATGAAAAGTGGCAAATCACCTGGACCAGATGGTATACACCCCAGGGTTAAGAACATGCCATACTGGGTGAGACCAAGGGTCCATCAAGCCCAGCATCCTGTTTCCAACAGTGGCCAATCCAGGCCATAAGAACCTGGCAAGTACCCAAAAATTAAGTCTATTCCATGTTACCATTGCTAGTAATAGCAGTGGCTATTTTCTAAGTCAACTTAATTAATAGCAGGTAATGGACTTCTCCAAGAACTTATCCAATCCTTTTTTAAACACAGCTATACTAACTGCACTAACCACATCTTCTGGCAACAAATTCCAGAGTTTAATTGTGCGTTGAGTAAAAAAGAACTTTCTCCGATTAGTTTTAAATGTCACATGCTAACTTCATGGAGTGCCCCCTAGTCTTTCTATTATCCGAAAGAGTAAATAACCAATTCACATCTACCCGTTCTAGACCTCTCATGATTTTAAACACCTCTTATCATATCCCCCCTCAGCCGTCTCTTCTCCAAGCTGAAAAGTCCTAACCTCTTTAGTCTTCCCTCATCGGGGAGCTGTTCCATTCCCCTTATCATTTTGGTAGCCCTTCTCTGTACCTTCTCCATCGCAATTATATATTTTTTGAGATGTGGCGACCAGAATTGTACACAGTATTCAAGGAGCGGTCTCACCTTGGAGCGATACAGAGGCATTATGACATTTTCCGTTTTATTCACCATTCCCTTTTTAATAATTCCCAACGTTGTTTGCTTTTTTGACTGCCGCAGCACACTGAACTGACTATTTCAATGTGTTATCCACTATGACGCCTAGATCTTTCTTGGGTTGTAGCACCTAATATGGAACCTAACATTGTGTAACTATAGCTTGGGTTATTTTTCCCTATGTGCATCACCTTGCACTTATCCACATTAAATTTCATCTGCCATTTTGATGCCCAATTTTCCAGTCTCACAAGGTCTTCCTGCAATTTATAACAATCTGCTTGTGATTTGACTACTCTGAACAATTTTATATCATCTGCAAATTTGATTATCTCACACTGAAAGAACACAAAAATGGAATATCATTCCTATACAAGTAATTTTTTACCTATGATTAAAATCATCTGTTGTACCTGAAGACTGGAAAGTTACTAATGTAATCCCAATATAGAAAAAGGGCTCCAGAGATAATTGGGGAAACTATAGACCGGTGAGGCAGGAAAAACCATGGAAACTGTTATAAAGACTAAAATCACAGAGTATATAGATAGACATGATTTAATGGAACATAGCCAGAATGGATTTACAGAAGGGAAGTCTTGCCTCACAAATCTGCTACATTATTTTGAATAAACATGTGGATAAAGTAAAAGCGGTAGATATGGTATATTTGGATTTTCAGAAGACATTTGACAGTCTCTCATGAGAGTTTTCTAAGAAGACTTAATTTATGGGATAAGAGGAAATGTGCTTGTGTGGAATGCAAACTGATTAAAAAACAGTAAACACAGGAGTAGGATTAAATGGTCTGTTTTCACAGTCGAAAAAGGTAAACAGTGGAGTGCCTCAGGGATATGAGCTTGGACCAGTGCTTTTTAATTTTTTTATAAATGATCTGGGAGGAGGTACGACGAGTGAGGTGATCAAACTTGCAGATGACACAAAATTATTCAGAGCAGTTAAGTCAGAAGTGGATTGTGAGGAGGAGCTTGTGTGACTAGAAGATTGGGTGTCTGTATGGCAGATGAAATATAATGTGGACAAGTACAAGGTGATGCATATAGGGAAAAATAACCCATGCTGTAATTACATGTGGGCCGTTACAGTTTAGCTGCGCGTTTTCAACGTGCTAGCTTTACCCCTTATACAGTAAGGGTAATAGCAGAAAAAACTGCTTTTCTGTACACCTCCGACACTATCATAGTGATATTAAGTCGGAAGCCCCAAAATTTTTAAAAAAATTAAAATTTAAAACAAATTTAAAATCGTCCCGCGGGTCGGAAGATGAACGCTCAATTATGCTGGCATCCGTTTTCCGAACCTGTGGCTGTCAGCGGGTTTGAGAAGACGCTGGCAAAATTGAGCGTCGGCTGTCAAACCCGCTGACAGCTGCCGCTCCTGTCAAAAAAAGAGGCACTAGGGACGCGCTAGTGTCCCTAGCGCCTCTTTTTACCGCAGGCCCTCATTTGCATACTAAATCGTGCACATGGGAGAGTGGCCTGTGTGCGCCCGCCTCGGGAGAGTGGGCGCTCGCCTCGGGAGAGTGGGCGCTCGCCTCGGGAGAGTGGGCGCTCGCCTCGGGAGAGTGGGCGCTCGCCTCGGGAGAGTGGGCGCTCGCCTCGGAGTGCCGGCTCTCCCGCAGGTTTTACTGTATCGGCCCGATGGTTAGGTTTTATATTATGGGTTACCACCCAGGAAAAAGATCTGGGCGTATTAGTTGATGTTATATTGAAATCGTCAGCTCAGTGTTCTTTGGCAGTCAAAAAAGCAAACAATGTTAGGGATTAGTAGGAAGGGAATGGCAAAATGAAGGATGTCATTATGCCTCTGTATCGTTCCATGGTTAGATTGCATCTTGAATACTGTGTGCAATTCTGGTCGCTGCATCTCAAAGATATAGTTGCACTGGAGAAAGTACAGAGAAGGGTGACCAAAGCGATAAAGGGATGGAAAGGCTAAATAGATTAGGACTGTTCAGCTTGGAGAAGACGGCTGAGGGGATTTGATAGAAGTCTACAAAATCATGAAAGGACTTGGGTAAATGTGAAATGATTTACTCTTTTGGATAATACAAGGACTAGGGAGCATTCCATGAAGCTAGAAAGTAGCACATTTTAAAACTAATCAGAGAACTCTTTTTCACTTAATGCACAGTTAAGCTTTGTAATTCATTGCCAGAGGACATAAAGGAGGTTAGTGTAGCTGGGTTTAAAAAAAGGTTTGGATAAGTTCCTGGAGGAGAAGTCCATAATCAATAGAGAATAGCCAGTGATTGTTTCGGCATTGGTAGCGTGGGATCTGTTTAATATTTGGATACTTGCCATGTACTTGTGACGTGGATTGGCTGCTATTAGAAACAGTATACTGGGCCTGAGGGACCCTTGATCTGACCCAGTATGGCATATCTTGTGTTCTTATGAACATGCATATGAAAGAGTTGCATGCACTGCCTCAGTTGTATGCAGATATCTCATGCTTATTTATTGTGGATATCTTGAAAACCAGACCAGTCTATGGTTCTTGAGGGATCGGAGTTGGCCACCCTTGGGATACAGTTTCAGACTCCAGGTGAAGAAGCATTGTCAGCATTCAGCACAGCTTTTACTACATCATTATCTTGCAAAGTTTCACATGATTAGGAAATCATTTTGAATGCTGTCCAATGTTATAGTGCAGTTTAATGTACAAACCGACAAAAGTACTACAGAAGCAGTGGTAAGTTTTGGCCAGTGACATCTCCAGATTTCTCAAATATTCACAAACATGCTAAAGGTTCATTAGACTTGCTTTGGTAGCCATATTTTGCACAGCTCAGCTAGCAACGCTATAAGCGGTTTGCAGATTTGATTTCCTTCCTCAGACTTCCAGGTTGTCCCCTTAATTTTTTTTTTTTATATAAATACTTTGTGTAACTTTTTTTTTTGTCCTTTCTGTGTGTTTTTTTGCTGCAGGTGGCAAAGATTATAAATGGCAAAAAAAAGTCCTGAGCCAATAGATAATTTGGATGTATGTAGCACCTTTATCCTAATTCTGCCCCATTGAGCTTTTCAGTGTAATACTTCAGGAACGTGCTCATAGCCACCAGTATGAGATCTGCACTGCATGAAAATTTGTAAACTGAACGGAGGAAAGAACTAATGTAAATTAAATACAGTTTAGGAACACAGGCACAGGGTCAAGTGATTTTTAAATGAAGCAGCATTTACAATAAGGATACCACCAAGATCACTGAATTATAGTTTGTTCCCTGTGATACCCTCGGTCCACTTTAACACAGCATGTTTTATTTTGGACTGTGCTCTGGTAACCTGTGGCAGGGGATTTTCCCTCTTCTTTGAAAGTTAGCATTTGGATTCGGTGTATGTTAGTTTGTTCATGTGGTCTTTGTGCTTGCATGTGTATGTAAATGTACACACAACTTATATATAATTTATCCCTGTTTTTTACAGAGGCATAGTGAGTGGACACGGGAGTTTGAGAAGTTGGCACAAGTGGAGTTGAATGAGAGTGCAAGGTCTGCGGAGGTGAAGGTCAGTAAAAGTAGCAAAGTCCGGCTGTGACGTGCATAAGAAATGGATAAGATTTTAATGTGGTGTGTACTGCTTTATATCTTTCTTTTATTCATTCTAGTATGTTTACACTTTTTGGAATAAGTTTCCCTCTTATGGTTTCACCCCCTGTTCTTTCAAAGAAACTTTCCCATAGAGTTCTGATGGGATTCACCATAGCAATAACCCTATTTTATGGTGGGGGGAGTGACTAAATAGTTTTCAGAATGCTAACAGAAATGACGCAGAAAAAGACCAATCAGCCCATCCAGTCTGCCCAGCAAGCTCCCACACTTATTTTCCCATACTTATCTGTTTCACCAACCACCAAGTTCAGGGCCCTTGTTGGTAACTGTTTGATTCAAATTTCCTGCCATTGATGCAGAGACTAATGTTGAGTTGCATCAAAGGTGAGCATAAGGCTTAATGGTTAAGGGTAGTAACCGCCGCATCAAGCAAGTTATCCTGATGCTTGTTTACTCAGACTGCACAGATCGATGCCTTGTTGGATGTTGTCTGAATGTAAATCCTCTCTTCCACATTTATCCCTGCCGTTGAAGCAGAGAGCAATGCTGAATATGCATTCAAAGTGATGGATCAGGCTTAATTGGTTTAGGGTAGTAACCACCGTAATAAGCAAGCTACCCCCATATTTATTTGTTTACCCAGACTATGAAGTTCGGTCCTTATTGGTGGTTGTCTGAATGCAAATCCTCTTTTCCACATTTCCCCTTGCCATTGAAGCAGAGAACAATGTTGGAGTTGCATTAACCATGCGAAGGCTTATTGAATAAGGGTAGTTCCCTGTATGTACCTGGATCAGTCCAGACCCTGGGTTATGTCACCAATCCAGCAGAGGGAGACAGAGAAAACATTCTAATGACTGACATATACCCTGGAGCACCACCTGCAGTCTATCAGTATTTCTCTGTCTCCCAGCAGAGGTGGACGTCCCTAACCCCTGCAGTCTGTGGTAGTTTATTTTTAGTCAGGTAGTTTAGGAGTTAATTTTTTGCAGGCTTTCTTCTTCTTTTGAAGAGAGCCTGTTCTTTTCATTTAAGTTATTAAAAAAAAAAAAGTTTTATTTTTCTTCACAGCTGTTTCACTGCCTCCCGGGAGGTTGCCAAGTCCTGGGAGGACTATCCCTCCTGGTTTTTGAGGCTGCTGGAGTTGGGGAGGTTTTGTACCCAGCAACCACGCCTGGCAGGGGTGATACCGGGGGCCCGGCTCACTCACCCTACTTGGAGCAGCTCCTGGGGGCCGCGGCATTTCGGTCAGGTAAAAAAAAAAAAAATAATAATTCTTGACAGCTGAATTGTTGTTTACTTACCTTTTGGTGTTCGGTGGGCCCGTGCCTTTGTTTTTTGTTTTTCGCAGAGGTTTTTTAGCTTTTAGTTTATTTCATACCTTTTATTTTGCGCCGTTTTTTCTTTATAATGCCGCGAGGCGCGGCCTGCCACGCTTGTGGAGATGCGCGCGTGTGTCTCTCCAGGGAGAGTCTCTGTTCATCCTGTCTCCCCGGGGGGGAAGGCTCATCAAGTTTGCCGATTTAAAAAAAAAAAAAAAAAAAAAAAAGGGACTCGGCCACTTCGCGCAGCCCCAAAACCTCGGCCCAGCTGCTCTCCTGCCCCGGACTCTTAGCTGCAGTGTGGGAAATGAGGCACTCCTGTCTACTCTGACGGTGGTGACACAACAAGCTATTCAGGGTTCTTCTGACCCGCCTCCGCTGTCGCCGCAGCCGGCGATCCCTGGGGGGGGGACAAGCCGCGCGAAATAGGGTCATATTTATCGGCTGAAAGCCTGGAGGAGATTTCAGATTCTTCTTCCTCTTCTGCCTTTTCAGGGGATTTTCTTCGTTTTCTTCGCAAAGCTTACAAATCTAAGAAATTTCATAAGAGACATAAGAGTCTCTCGCTGAACAGAGATTAAGGCCACGTTCCTCAAAAAGGGCTAGTCCCACGGATTTGGGAGTGGGGTCAGCTCTGAAGCGTCCCCTTTGTCAGGGTCCAGATCAGACAATTTTTTCTTTTTCAGATGATTCTGAGCATGGCTCTTTACCTATCCCGGACAAGTCCTTGCCGGAGGGGGTTTTAAATGAAGACCCTGCTTGGAGTATTAGTTCAGACCCTCATGTTGCGGATGGGATAACCCCAAAGTAGTCCGCCAGTTTAGAAGAGAGGAACTTAGTCCCTTAATTCCAGCTATTTTACTGGAACTGAGTCTCTAGGTTCCAGTAAAGGATTCTCAGATGGGTGACGTTGACCCAGTGTTGCTTGGCCTTAGAGGTCCCACGACATCATTTCCTTTTCATCTTTCTCTCTCTGACCTTATGTACCAGGAGTGGGATACTCCTGAGTTGGGGCTTAAGGTAGTACGAGCCATTGAAAAATTGTATTCATTACCTGAGGAAGCTTTGGAAATTTTAAAATTTCCTAAGGTGGATGCCACTGTTTCAGCAGTCACTAAGAAAACAACTATTCCAGTAACTGGGGCTATGGCTCTTAAAGATCTTCAAAATCGTAAGCTTGAGGTTCAGCTTAAGCAAATTTTGAGGTTTCTGCTCTTGGTGTGCGGGTGGCCATGTGTAGTAGCTTGGCTTTGCGAGCTGGACTAAGATGGGTCCAGGCTTTACAAAACAATTCTTCCCCCTCTGAAGAAGTTGATCAGGCTGGTAGACTGGAAGCTACATTTGCTTATAGTGCAGATGCTTTATATGATCTCATTAGGACCTCGGCTCGCTCTATCGTTGCTTCTGTATCGGCTCGCAGACTTCTCTGGTTGAGGAATTGGTCTGCAGACGCATCCTCCAAAGCTCAATTAGGGGCTTTACCCTTTAAGGGAAAATTATTTGGTAAGGAATTAGAAGATTTAATTTTGTCCCTAGGGGAAAATAAGATTCACAAATTGCCAGAGGACCGTCCTAGGCCTAGAAGCTCTTTTTCATCTCGCTTTCGTTTTCATCTAACAGAAGATTTCGTTCTTCTCGTCCGTCGGCTCCTCCAGCTAAACAGTCTTCAGGTAGACAACAGAATTGGTCTCAGTCCTTTTGTGGCTGCCGCTTTGGTAGACCTGGAACTTCCCAAGTCTCAGGAGGCACAAAGTCTGTCCAATGAGATAAGGCCGGTCCTTTCTCCAGTTCCCGTCATAGGGGGCAGGCTGTCTCTGTTTTACGGAGAATGGGCCAGATATATGTTGGATCAATGGGTTCTATCAGTGATAAATCAAGGTTGCGCTTTAGATTTTGTTCGGCGACTTCACCACCTGTTCCTAATTTCACCATGTTCTTCCCAACAAAAGCGTCTCATAATCCAAGACTCGCTACAGCGTTTAAGCGACCTAGGAGCTATATTCCAGTTCCAACATGGGAAAGGTCGTTATTCAATTTTCTTTGTTGTTCCCAAAAAGGAAGGAACCTTTCGTCCCATTCTCGATCTCAAGAGGGTCAACCGTTGTTTAAGGATTCCAAAGTTCCGGATGGAGACTCTTCAGTCTGTCATAGCTTGGGTTCACAGAGGAGAATTTCTAGCATCTCTCGACCTCACCGAAGCTTATCTTCATATCGGCATTCGATCCGATCATCAGAAGTTTCTCAGGTTTTGCATTCTAGGGCAACATTATCAATTCAGGGCTCTCCCGTTCGGATTAGCCACAGCTCCCAGAACATTTACCAAAATAATGGTTGTGGTAGCCGCTCAACTCAGGAAGGAGGGCCTGTTTGTACATCTGTACCTGGACGACTGGTTGATTCGAGCGAAGTCGGAATCTTTGTTATTATACAATCAACAGGGTAATCAGCCTTTTGAAGTCTCTAGGCTTGGTGATCAACGAAGACAACAAGAGTCACCTATTACCTTCCCAATCTCTGGAGTTTTTGGGTGCACGGTTCGACACTTGTCAAGGGATAGTGTTCCTTCCGGAGCATCACCTTCTCAAGGTTCAATCACAAATTTGAGACTTACAGTCTATTCCTATTCCTTGTGTGCGGGATTACTTGATAGTTTTAGGTTCAATGACCTCTACTCTGGAGTTGGTTCCCTGGGCCTTTGCGCACATGAGACAACTTCGGTTTGCATTGCTTTCACGCTGGAATCCGGTTTCGGAACTATACCACCTTCCCCTTCCTCTTACAGAGACGGCTCGTTCCAGCCTAGATTGGTGGTTACAGACAGCAAATCTGCAACGAGGTGTACCTCTAGAGATTCCGGAATGGACTGTGGTCACTACCGACGCCAGTCTTTCAGGCTGGGGAGCAGTATGTCAGAATACATCTGTTCAGGGTCAGTGGTCCGAAGAGGAAGCGCAGTGGTCGATCAATCTTTGAGACCAGAGCAGTTCGTTTAGCCTTAATCGCTCTTCAACCACTCCTTTGCGGGAAGTCTGTTCGGGTTCTTTCCGACAATGCGACCACTGTAGCGTACATCAACAGTCAGGGAGGAACCCGAAGCTTCTTGGTAGCTCAGGAAGCACAACAGCTGATCGCCTGGGCGGAGCAACATCTGCTCAGCATCACAGCCTCACACATTGCCGGGGTGGACAACATTCAAGCCGCCTTTCTCAGTTGGCATCATCTCGACCCAGGCGAGTGGGAACTGTGCGAGGAAGCCTATCAAATGATATGCAACAGATGGTCCACTCCGGCAATGGATCTCATTGCCACATTTCAGAATGCCAAAGCCCCTCTGTTCTTCAGCCGCAGGAGGGAAAGAGGAGCGGAAGGAGTAGATGCTCTGGTACTTCCTTGGCCAAGGGATGTTCTTTTCTATGTATTCCCTCCCTCGCCTCTAATCGGCAAGGTTCTGCATTGGATAGAAGTTCAACAAGTCGACGTTGTCTTAGTGGCTCCGGAGTGGCCACGCCATCTGTGGTTCGCAGACCTGGTCAGACTAGCACTGGACGGTCCCCTTCGATTTCAAGATATTCCCTGCCTTCTGTCTCAGGGTCCAATTTGTTTGGAAGAGGTCGAATGCTTCTCTCTAGCGGCATGGCTTTTGAGAGGCATCGGTTAAAGAATAAAGGTTATTCAGATGCTGTAGTGACTACTTTATTGCGTTCTAGAAAACCTTCTACATCTTTGGCTTATGCAAGGGTGTGGAAGGTTTTTGAATCTTGGTGTAATGAGCATCAAGTAGATCCAGTTCACTCTTCGGTATCCGATATTTTATCTTTTTTACAAAACTGTCTAGCCAAGGATTTATCCTGTAGTTCCTTACGGGTACAAGTAGCAGCGCTTGGATGTTTTCGTGGTAAGGTTCAGGGATTATCCTTGGCTGCGCATCTGGATGTAGCGCATTTTCTCAAAGGTGCACAACATCTACGTCCTCCATTTCGGAATCTTTGTCCTGCTTGGAGTTTTAATTTGGTTCTTAAGGCTCTGTGTTCGGCTCCCTTTGAACCCCTCAATCATGCGACTTTGAAGGATCTCACATTGAAGGTGGTGTTTCTTGTGGCCATTTCTTCAGCTTGTAGAATTTCAGAGTTGCAGGCCTTGTCTTACAGAGAGCCTTTTCTTAGAATTTCTGATACAGGAATTTCATTACTGACTGAACCATCTTTTTTTACCTAAGGTAGTATCTTCTTTCCATTTAAATCGGTCCATATAGCTTCCGGCTTTTCCATCTTTAGATCGTTTGGATCCTTCCTCTAGGGATCTTAAAAAATTGGATGTATGACGAGCTCTGTTGCGTTATCTTGAAGTTACAATTTTCGATCCTTTGTTTGTTTTGTGGAGTGACCCTCGCAAAGGTCATAAGGTTTCGAAGGCTACGATTGCTCGTTGGTTAAAAGAGACAATTCGTTCAGCTTATCTTCTAGCTTGTCGTGACCTTCCTGAAGGGTTGAGAGCTCATTCTACTAGGTCACAGGCTACCTCTTGGGCAGAATGTCAGTTTCTCCTCAGGAGATTTGTAAAGCAGCGACTTGGAAGTCGTTGCATACTTTTGCTCGTCATTACCGCTTGGATGTTCACACTCCAAGTTCAGCAGCCTTCGGAGAGAGTGTTCTCCGAGTGGGACTCTCTGGGTCCCACCCTAACTGAATCAGCTCTGGTACATCCCAGGGTCTGGACTGATCCAGGTAAGTACAGGGAAAGGAAAATTGGTTCTTACCTGCTAATTTTCGTTCCTGTAGTACCATGGATCAGTCCAGACGCCCACCCTTTATGTCTGTGAATTATATTTGTCTTTTCGGAGAGTCTGCTTGTTCACTGTTTGGGTGATTAATTCGCCTTTCATGCTGTCTATTTTTCTTAATATTTTCTTGTTTATTCCCAAGATTTTTTGGGGGAATTCTGCTTCCATTTAGGATTTGTGAGTTGGAAATTCGTTCTCCTATTTAGATAGCTAGTTTAATATGTTCATAGTTAAATTTCTGCTTTGATACTGCTCAATACTGATTGCAGGTGGTGATCCAGGGTATACGTCAGAGTCAATAGAATGTTTTCTGTGCCTCCCTCTGCTGGATTGGTGACATAACCCAGGGTCTGGACTGATCCATGGTACTACAGGAACGAAAATTAGCAGGTAAGAACCAATTTTCCTTAATCACCAGGTAGTAGCCTCCATTCCAGCAAGCCACCTCCATGGCTCTTCTCTTCATTCCCATCCTCTATCCTTTATGGATCCACAGTGTTTATCCCATGCCCCTTTGAAATCCTTCACAGTTTGTCTTCACCACTTCCTCCGGAAGGGCATTCCAGGCATCCACCACCCTCTCTGTGAAGAAATACTTCCTGACATTGGTTCTGAGTCTTCCTCCCTGGAGTTTCGAATCGTGACCCCTAGTTCTACTGATTTATTTCCAACGGAAAAAGTTTGTTGTTGACCATGGATCATTGAAACCTTTCAAGTACCTGAAAGTCTGTATCGTATCACCCCTGCTCCTCCTCTCCTCCAGGGTATACATATTTAGATTTTTCAATCTCTCCTCGTAAGTCATTTTATGAAGACCTTCCAATTTTTTGGTCACCCTTCTCTGGACCGCCTCCATTCTGTCTCTGTCCCTTTGGAGATACAGTTTCCAGAACTGAACACAGTACTCCAGGTGAGGCTTCAGCAAGGCCCTGTACAAGGGGATCATCACTTCCTTTCTCTTACTAGATATTCCTCTCTTTATACAGCCCAGCATTTTTCTGGCTTTAGCTATCGCCTTGTCATATTGTTTTGCCAACTTTAGATCGTTAGACACTATCACCCAAAGGTCTCTCTTCTGCTCTGTGCACATCAGCCCTTCACCCCCCCATCAAATCCCCATAAGATTTCCACACCCCATATGCAGGGCTCTGCACTTCTTGGCATTGAATCTCTGCTGCCATATCTTCGACCACTTTTCCAGCTTCTTTAAATCCCGTCTCATTCTCTCCAATCCTTCTGGCATGTCCACTCTGTTGCAGATCTTAGTATCATCCACAAAAAGACAAACCTTACCTTCTATCCTGTCCGCACTGGCATATTCTCAGGAATAGAATGTAAATGACACAAAGGGAAGTCATAATGCTTTTAATGGGAAAATAGGGGTTGTGCAGCTCTGCAGAAATTTCTGCTCCAGCAGCTCTGCAGTATTTTCTGCTTCAGCAGATAGGACCTGGTGATGCAGCAGCTCGTTGTTGGATCTTTAGTCCTGTCAGACCCGGGCCAGACTATTGACTCCAGCCAGCAGAGTGAGTCCAGTTTATCAGCTCCCGGTCCTGGGGGGATTAGGTAGATCTTGAAAGAGGGAAGACTAACTTGAAAAAACAAAAAAAGCACCCTAGAGTTGTCTTTGTGCCTGCACTGGCAATTCCTCTGGGCTCACCTCCCCTCTGCACCCTTTCTCTCTCTTTCCTCCGATGCTTCTCTCCTGAAGCTCCACAAGGCAACGCTTCAGGAGAGAAGTATCAGATGGGACTGTACAGCACAACTCCTGAACAGTGTGAGTAGCAGTGGGGGGCTGAGTTGCTGAAATTATCCAGATGGGTGCATGCACAGTAATGGACACTGGAAGTACAGCATGTGTGGCTCATGTGGTTTGGATGTACTGCATCAGAGCAGGGTCTGCACTTAACCTGTGCGCATATGTAGAGATTGGAATGAGACCGTAGGTGTGGTGCTTGTGGTGTTGACCAGCAGCAGAGAGAGAGACACTGTGCTTAGTCTGTGAGCGATTTGGGAGAAATTCTGAGGGAGATCTCATGGATGGGCTCTGGTGAAGATGCCTCCTCCTTCCTCTGGACGGACACAGTAAGCTGGGGAAGATGCAGACAGTTCTGATTGGGCCTTGATGGGAACAAACCAGGAGGCCGCCATAATGTTCGCAGTCCTCTTGTGCCCAGCTTCCTCCCCACCCGAGTTGGCAGTTTTGGGGGGGGGGATAACATTCCACCACACTTGGATCCTGTGACTCTTATGTTGGGCCCGCTAGTTTCTGTGCTTCAGGGGAGCTCGGGGAACGTTTCTCTGGAGTTCCACTTCTTACACCAGGCATTTTGCGCTGTGAGAGGCCTATGGAAGCCATCACATCATTGGACTACTTTAAATCTAAGGAGGACCCTCCTCAGTCTTTGGCCTTGGAAATCCTCTCTAAAAGGGCTAGGGGTGCTCTTGAAGCCCTGGGAACACCTTGGGAGGATGTCCAGGAGGGGTCTGAGGGACAGCTGGATATGGAGAGTTCTGCTTCCCTGGAAGAGGGTGAGCTCCCACCTAGTCCAGAGGAGGATTCAGTCGTTAGTCTTTCATCAGGATGAGATTGGGTGTCTGACCAAGTGGTCATCTGTCTTCGTGTTGAGGATACAGGAGAGGCCCCAGTCTGGGACCCCATTATTAAGAGAGTCTCTAAAGTGACTCAAGCTTTTCCTCTTCATCCTGAAGTTGAACAGATGATGCTGGCTGAATGAGAAGTGCCGAAGTTTGCGCTCAGAGGAGTGAAGCTGTTGTAGAAGTTGTATCCTCTTTCACAGATAAATCTTCAGCAGTTTTTTGTCTCCTACAGTGGATGCTTTAGTTACAGCAGTGACAAGGCATGCCACCATCCCTGTGGAGGGAAGTATATCTTTGAAGGATCCTCAGGATAGAAAGATGGAGCTTCCGTTAAAGCATCTGTTCACTTCAGCGGCTATGTCGATTGACATTTCTATCTCTTTTGCCCGGTTGATGCAGACACTCCTGCATTGGATCCAACAGCTCCCGGAGCATGAGGAGGCGGTCCGTATGGCGTCAACTGCAACTTTTTTGGTAGACTGTATGATCTGCTCCACAGTTCTTCCCGTTTCATGGCCCTGTCAGTTGCAGTTCGGAGGCTCCTTTGGCTATGCAACTGGGCAGCAGATTTTTAGTCCAAGATGAGCTTAGGTAAGCTTCCATTCAAGGGTAAGCTATTGTTTGGAGAGGATTTGCACTAGTTGGTAAAGAATTTGGGAGATCCAAAGCCACAGTGCCTCCTGGAGGACAAGGGGCGTTCATTTTATAGAGCAGGTAGATGTTGAGCCCAGTACCAGAATTCTAGATGTTATAGGCTGGAAAATCAGACTTATTCCTGTTTGCCCTATGTTTTCAGTCCACCAAGGGCAGAGGCCAGTCCTTAATTTTTTTATTTTTTTTTTTAATTTCCTATTTGACAATATTGGCATATACAAAACTCATCAACAAGCCATCTCGTGCAGTACAAGGAATTGAGAGATAATCATCATATAAGCACAATAAATAGTTTAAAGAAACAGATTCCTCAGAGATCCCTCAGAGTAGCCTAAAAAGAGTGAGTAAACACTCCCACAAATCCTCAAACCAGCATAGCTTATTTCCAACTGCCAGATGACTTTTCAAACATTTGGTTTCACCCTCAAGTCTACATCCCCTCTCAACGTCACTCTCCTCGCAATCCTACTTCCCTCAGGAGCAGGAACCCACTCAAGAAGTTACTCAGCACATAAAGACCCACTGTCTAAATCCCACTAGCTTAAATCTATGGGTTGTTGCCAAGACATAAGAGCTCCAGGTAGCTTCAAACCTTGCACTGTCATCATGTAAGTATGCAGTTTATGCATAGTAAAAAGACGAGTCAGCCTAGTCTCCAAATGTATTTTCTATGGGACCTCTATTTTTCTCCACTAGGCAACAAGTTCACGACATGCCCCCACAATAATATGCCAGGTAAGGCGCCTATATAATTTATATTAAGAAAGTCTACAGAAACCAAAAGTAGCTTAGGGGATTTTGACACTGATATTGGTTATTTCAGTAACAAGCTCTAATACCATATCTCAATACTCTGAAACCTTAGGACAGGTCCACCATATATGGAAGAAATTACCACATTCCCCACAATTACTCCAACAGAGAGCAGAGTTCCCCTGATACATTTTAGCTAATTTAGCTGTAGTGAGATATCATTTATACAATAGTTTATAACCGCTTTCCAAAATCAAAGAAGATACAGAGCACATATCACACTCAGCAATCTTTGTTTCTTCAGAGAAATCGTTCTCTCATAGCAGAACATGTTTTGGTTTGATATCAAAATCCCCAAGTAGTAAATCATGAATTTTGGAAATCATCTTTTCAACTTTATCCGCCCTAGAGCAGTATACTTCAAACATAGATTTGCAGCTGCAAAGATCCACAACAATCCTCTTAGACCCGATAAAGGAGGTTATTTGCAAATAGGGGAGCCTATCTTTCTCCTCTAAGGGGAAAGACTGGCGCAGAACATTAAAAGGAATAATGGACCCAGCACCCCATATGTTTGTCTCTCAATACCTAATCCCTTCCAGTAAACCACTGCAGCAGAGTCCCCTGACGGAAAATCTTTAGTGTACAGAAAAGACATAGCATGCCAATATCTCTTCCCTGTACGTACCAGGATCAGTCCAGGACACCTGGGTTGTGACCCCGCACCAGTAGATGGAGACAGATTAAAACTTGTGGGCGGAGCTACATATGCTCCTGTGCCAGTCACAGCCCCTCTTAGTCTTACTCTGTCTCCAGTAGGTGGTGCAGGTGTAGTCACAGCCTCTGGGTGCCCTGAGGACTGATACTTAGTTTTGAGTCAGGGTTATTTTACTTATTTTGGTTATTTTAAGCTCAGTTGGTAGTTTTTGATTCTACTTCTGCTTAGAGTAGTTTAAAGAAGCTGTCTGTCCTGCCTCCCAGGGGGGTGGGAAAGTTCTGAGAGGACCATCCCCCCCTGGTTGAGGCCGCTGCTGAGGGTCGAGGACCCGAACTACTAAAGCAGCAGCGTCGGGGGTGACACCGGGGAGCCCGGTTCACTCACCCCCAACAGGAGCAGGAACCCCAGGACCTTGGACAGCGGCAGGTTTGATTTAAAAAAAAAAAAAAAAAAAAAAAAAAAAAAAAGTGTTTTTAAATTCTTTTGTTTGTGCCGGCTCTCCGTTTCTTCTTCGCCGGGGGGGGGAGAAAAGGTCCTCGGTTTGGCAAGGGGAGGGGAGTTCTTTTTTTCGGCATTCAATCTTTAATTTTATTTTTCATTTTTTCCTCACGTTTTTCCCGCCGCGGCCGCGAGAATGCCTAGAGGCTCAACTTGCCGCGCTTGCGGCTCTGCGCGCGCGCGGCTCTCTCGTGAGGGAATTTGTTCTGCATGCGTCCCGGGCGGGGAGGGACCCTCTAAGTCAGGTAGGGGGGTCCGTTCCCAGTCGGTGCGGTCGCCGTCGTGCACTCTCGCCGCTTCTATCGCGCCAGCTGACTCCTTCCCGCTTAGTGCAGGAGCGGCGGCCATCTTGGCATCAGTTCACGAAGTTGTGCAGGAACCTGCAGGGGTTTCTGCCGCGCCTCCCGAGTTATCTCCTCAACAACGGCCTTCGGGGGGGGCTTCCGCTGGGGGGGCTGAGTCCCCGGATGAGGCTGGCGAGGAATCGGACTCCTCAGATTCGGGGTCGTCTTTTTCGGCGGATTTTGCCCTCCTGCTGCGAAAAGTTTTAAAATATAAGGGCCGCAGGCGCAAGGAACTTCATGGACACTCTAAAAAGGATACTCCAAGGAAGAAAAAATCTCGGGATGACCCTGCGACAGGATCTCGGACACCAAGAGGTATCCCGCAGGATACAGAATCAGAGTCCACCTCACAAGATGAGGTAGATCCGCCCGACGAGCCCCTGATGGGGGCCGATGGCGCGTCAGGGGACAGTTCTGCCCAAACAGGGCTGAGCAAACCTTCGCAAGCCGGTGATGGGGACGACCCAAAGGTGGTACGCCTTTTCCGAAGGGACGAGCTGTCCCCGCTTATCCCGGCAATCCTCAGCGAGTTAGGGGTTGAAGCCCCACCGACAGTCTCGCGCCCCGGAGCAACTATGGACCCGGTCCTGCTAGGACTCACTGGTCCAGCGGTAGCCTTCCCATTCCATTTCTCGGCGTCTGACATTTTGTTTCGGGAGTGGGATACTCCTGAACTAGGTCTGAAGGTATCTAAGGCAATGGATAAGCTCTACCCTTTGCCAGAAGACGCACTGGAACTTCTTCGGCTTCCAAAGGTGGATTCAGCGGTGTCGGCGGTAACTAAACGTTCCACGATTCCAGTCACTGGGGCCACAGCCCTTAGAGACATACAGGACAGGAAGCTTGAGGTGCAGCTCAAAAAGATCTTCGAGGTCTCAGCGTTGGGAGTCCGGGCTGCCATTTGTAGCAACTATGCCATGCGGGCTAGTTTGCGCTGGGCCCAAGTTCTACAGGCGAATGCAGGTCTTTCTCCTGAAGAGGCCACGCAGGCGGATCGCCTAGAGGCTGCCATTGCTTATAGTGCGGATGCTCTCTATGACCTACTACGTACTTCAGCAAGATCCATGGTCTCTGCAGTCTCGGCGCGTCGCTTACTTTGGCTTCGCAATTGGTCGGCGGATGGATCCTCCAAGGCTCACCTTGGAGCCCTGCCCTTCAAGGGGAAGTTGTTATTCGGCAAAGAGTTGGATGATCTCATGCTTTCTCTTGGAGAGAACAGAGCTTTTAAACTCCCAGAAGACAGGTCCAGAGCCCGATCCTCCTATCCGTCCAGGTCCCGGTTTCGAGGTAACAAGAGATCTCGTCCTCAGAGGTCCTCGGCTCCTTCTTATCGCTCGACTTCTTCCCGGGCCTCTTCATGGCCACAGTCCTTTCGTGGGAAACGTTACGGCAGACAGGGAGGCACCCCGTCCGGCACGGGTCCCAAAGCCTCTCAATGAGATACGGCGGGTCCATTCCTTAAGGCAACCAAGAACCTCCGTTCCAAGCGTAGGGGCGAGGTTGACTTCATTTTTCAAGGAATGGACCAAAATAACATCCGATCAGTGGGTCCTCAATGTAATAAGGCACGGTTACGCGTTAGATTTTGTACGGACTCCAACGGACAAGTTCCTGATGTCGCCCTGCAAGTGCCCAAAAAAGACCATAGCAGTGCTCAGCACTCTCAGGCGTCTGGAGGACTTAGGAGCAATCGTCCCCGTACCTCCCGATCAGCAAGACGCAGGTCGTTATTCCATCTACTTCATCGTGCCAAAGAAGGACGGCACGTTCCGGCCAATTTTGGATCTCAAAGGGGTAAACAAATGTCTGCGCATTCCACACTTCAAGATGGAAACAATTCGGTCAGTAATTGCCTCAGTTCGTCCAGGCGAATTCATGGCCTCTTTAGATCTCACGGAGGCGTACCTCCACGTCGGAATTCAGCCGTCTTTCCAGAGGTTCCTCAGATTTTGCATCTTGGGCAGACACTACCAATTTCGGGCTCTTCCCTTCGGCCTCGCCACAGCTCCGCGAACATTTACAAAGGTAATGGTAGTAGTGGCGGCTCATCTTCGACGAGAGGGGTTCCTGGTACACCCCTATTTGGACGATTGGCTGATTCGGGCCAAGTCCGAGACCCGTTGCCGTCAGGCGGTGGCCAGAGTCCTCCAGTTGTTGCAGACCTTAGGTTGGGTTGTCAATCTCAACAAGAGTCAGCTTGTTCCTACCCAGTCCTTGGAATACCTGGGAGCTCTTTTCGACACAAAGCAGGGCAAGGTTTTTCTGTCCACGGATCGTGCACGCAAGCTTCAGTGTCAAGTACGTCGATTATTAAGTCTTCAGCTGCCGCTGGTTCGCGATTATCTGACGGTTCTGGGATCTATGGCATCCACACTGGCGTTGGTTCCTTGGGCTTTTGCTCATCTGCGACCATTACAATTTGCGTTGCTCTCCCGATGGAAGCCGGTATCAGAAGAGTTCCACCTACCACTTCCACTCACGACTCAGGCGCGGGAGAGTCTTCACTGGTGGCTCGATCCGGGCCATCTCTCTTGCGGAGTGTCTCTGTTGGTCCCCGACTGGACAGTGGTGACGACGGATGCCAGTCTCTCCGGTTGGGGAGCGGTCTGCCTAGACAAGTCGGTACAGGGCCGATGGTCCTCCGTCCAGTCGCAGTGGTCCATCAACCGTCTGGAAACCAGAGCGGTGCGCCTGGCTCTGCAGGCCTTCCTCCCGTTGGTACAAGGGAAGGCGGTCCGTGTGTTGTCGGACAATGCAACAACAGTATCATACATCAATCGCCAAGGAGGGACAAGAAGTCCACTTGTGGCGGAAGAGGCAAAGCTTCTGATGAGTTGGGCAGAGTGCCATCTCAACTCCATAGCAGCATCTCACATAGCCGGGGTCGACAATGTTCAGGCGGACTTCCTCAGTCGACACCACCTCGACCCCGGAGAATGGGAGCTGACGGAAGATGCCTTTCATCTCATTTGCGATCGGTGGGGGCTGCCCCACATGGACCTGATGGCCACGTGGCACAACGCGAAGGCTCCTCGGTTTTACAGTCGACGTCGGGAGCGAGGTGCCGAGGGCGTCGATGCACTGGTTCTTCCTTGGCCAACCAACGTGTTGTTGTACGTATTTCCTCCGTGGCCAATGATAGGCAAGATCTTAAGGCGCATAGAGTTGCACCCGTCCAACGTGATCATGATAGCGCCGGAGTGGCCACGGCGCCCTTGGTTTGCGGATCTCGTTCAGCTGTCGGTGGATGCTCCCCTTCGGCTACAGGGGTTTCCGGGGCTTCTTCGTCAGGGCCCCGTTTGTTTGGAAGATGCGGATCACTTCTGTCTCGCGGCATGGCTTTTGAGAGGCAACGTCTAAAGAAAAAAGGCTATTCAGATGCGGTGGTAGCCACGTTACTGCGGTCCAGAAAGCAGTCTACGTCCTTGGCTTATGTACGTGTCTGGGTAGTTTTTGAGGAGTGGTGTATCAGCCGAGGGCTAGATCCCATTTCCGCTTCCGTCTCTGATATTCTGGCTTTTCTTCAGGCCGGTCTAGCCAAAGGGCTTTCTTGTAGTACCCTTCGTGTACAAGTGGCGGCGATTGGTTGTCTGCGGGGTAAGGTTCGCGGTTCCTTTCTGGCCCTGCATCCTGATGTCTCTCGTTTTCTTCGGGGGGCTAAACATCTTCGTCCACCACTACATCATCCATGTTCCTCCTGGAATCTTAATTGGGTCCTTTCTTCTTTGTCTACGGCTCCGTTCGAACCCTTAAAACGGTCTACTATTAAGGATCTTACTTTAAAGACCGTTTTCCTGGTTGCGATTACCTCGGCTCGGAGAGTCTCGGAATTACAGGCTTTGTCTTGTCGGGAGCCATTCCTGCGGATTTCAGATACGGGAGTTTCCCTGCGGACGGTTCCGTCTTTTTTGCCAAAAGTGGTGTCACCGTTTCATTTGAACCAGTCTATTGAGCTTCCTGCTTTCGCAGGTGCTGAATATTCGGACCCGCAATGGAAAGAATTGCGGAAGTTGGATGTGCGGAGGGTTCTCCTCCGTTATCTAGAAGTCACTAACCCTTTCCGGGTGTCGGATCATCTCTTTGTTCTATTCTCGGGCCCAAAGAAAGGAGGTCCGGCTTCCAGGACGACAATCGCACGGTGGCTTAAAGAGGCCATCGGCTCAGCGTACGTGTTACGAGGAAAGCCTATTCCGAACGGTCTTAAGGCTCATTCGACAAGAGCTCATGCTGCGTCTTGGGCGGAATCTTCTCAGGTTTCGCCTCAAGAGATTTGTAGGGCAGCTACCTGGAAGTCCTTACATACCTTCATTAGACACTATCGGTTGGATGTTCAGGCTACGGATTCCGGGGGTTTTGGAGAGAGGGTACTCCGAGCGGGACTCTCTGCTTCCCACCCTCGGTAATTTAGCTCTGGTACATCCCAGGTGTCCTGGACTGATCCTGGTACGTACAGGGAAAGGAAAATTAGTTTCTTACCTGATAATTTTCGTTCCTGTAGTACCAAGGATCAGTCCAGGATCCCGCCCGTGCTGTTGTGAAGAATCGGAGAGTCCGCTCATCTCTTTTGTTAACTATTCCGGTTATTGCTTTGCTCCCTCGTTTTGGGGTTCTGTTCCGGTTTGGGGTCCTTGAATGGCTCCCTGTTAAGGTTAGTTATTTAGTTTAGTTGTTCTGTTTTTTGTCTACTTTGACATTACGTATGACTGAGGGGCTGTGACTGGCACAGGAGCATATATGGCTCCGCCCACAAGTTTTAATCTGTCTCCATCTACTGGTGCGGGGTCACAACCCAGGTGTCCTGGACTGATCCTTGGTACTACAGGAACGAAAATTATCAGGTAAGAAACTAATTTTCCTTTATCCCCCACTAACTGCGTACGGTACCTACACCAAATTCTCAAGGAATGCGAAGTAAAAGGAGAACCCCTACTACAGTCCATCCCTGATTTCCCTGACCGCCACACAAGATATATTTGGGCAGCAGCCCAAATATATCTTGCTTCAAGTCTATCAAAACCTTACTCTTGCTTCTGTAATGCCATTCCCAGATCGTTCTCAACTGGGAAGCAGCATAGTAAAATTCCAAGTTTGGGACTCCCAACCCACCCTGGCTTTTAGGTCTATACAATACGGCTCTTGCAACCCTATGTAGCCTTCTCTTCCAGATAAAGCGCAATAATGCTTTCTGCCAATCTCTTAGTACCTGTGAAGGGATAGCCACTGGAAAAGTTTGAAAAAAATAGCATAGGTGTAGAAGGACATTCATCTTGATAACAAAGTCTACCAGATCAAGAAAGAAAGAGATGATCCCATCTCCAAATCCTGAAAAATCGCTTTAAACAGGGGAACTTAATTTAAGTCTAACAATATTGACAGATCTGACCCCCAAACGGATCCCCAGGTATTTCACACATCTAGGTGCCCATTTAAAGGGGAGCAACTGACATAACTGCTTAACCAGATCACTATCAAAGATAAGTTTAAAATCTCGGATTTGTCTTTGTTGACTTTAAACCCAGAGCCAAAACACCTCATATCCTCAAGGAGAGCTAAAAGGGATTTTTCAGGGTCGGTCAAGGTAAACAGATCAGCAAATAGTTATTTTATACGATTTCCCTGAGATGTGCACCCCATTGAAACCTCAGAACTCCTAATTTTCTTCGCAAAATGTTCCAGAGATGGTGGAAGCAAAAGGGGAGACAGTAGGCAGCCCTGTCTGGTGTGTCTGCCCACCCCAAACAATTCCGAATACCCCCCATTTACCCTAACACAGGCTTTCGGGTGATCATAAAGTGCTTTATCCCAAGTCAAAAAGGACCCCAACCCAAACTTAAATACTTGGAAGAGATAAGCACAATGTACCTGGTCAAAAGCTTTCTCAGCATCTACTGCCAAAAAAGCTGCTGGAATGTTAATGTTGTACCCACCAACTAATATTCAGTACCCTTCACACATTGTCCATGGCAAGCCTACCAGGAACAGAGCCCGGCTGGTCCCCATGGCGAAGTAGAGGGGCAATAAACCCCAAGTGAGTAGCCAATACTTTTAAGATCTTAAGATCCAAGTTTATAAGGGAAATGGGTCTGTACCATCCACAAAGTGTGGGATCATGCCCACTGTTTGCCAAGATAGTGATGCCTGCCACATTTTCTCCCGTCGCCAGATGGCCCCCTTCTCTAAGGAAGTTAAACATAGAGGCCAATGGTTTCACAATAGCTGACTTAGACTTTATAAAACTTCCTTAAGTCTGCAACCTCACTCCGCAGCTCAGAAAACATGATGCCAATCTGAGTTTAATATGCGACATGTCCACCGTCGGAAATCAGCCTGTGAAGACAGGTTCCCCTATCTTTGGGGCAGATCACGCCCTCCACCAAGTCTGACTCACATTCATCAACAGCCATGTCGTCCTCTTCTCTGCAGCTGAAGTCCTAGGATGCTTCCTGGCTCGTGAAGGAGAATTTTTTAAAATCAGGGGTTTTTGTTTTTTTTTTCAATTGTGATATTTCTGAGCTCAAACTCATGCTCGCATGCATCGGCACAGAATGTACAAGACAATGCGTCAGGATGGCAAATGATTGCGATTTTGGGTCGGGAATTCCACAGTTAGGCAGCCATCTTTGGAGGTAACGTCACTTCCTCCAGAGGCCAGTCCTTTTGTGGTATCTGTAGGCCACAATCAGACTTCAGTTCTGCCTCTGGGTCAGGAAGAGCACCGCAGTGACTCACTGGTGACTCCTGTAGGCAGCCGCCTGCAGAGATTTTACCAAGCATGGGCACAATTAACCTCCAATCAGTGGGTGCTGGATATAAACCGCTTCAGGTATTCTCTGGACTTGCGGCATCCGGTTCCCGATTCCTTTATGATTTTTCCCTGTTCCTTCCCGATCAAGCAGCAGGCAGTTTTTGAGACCATTCTGTAGTTACAGCTGGTGCAGGTGCAGGTGTGTCCCTAGTACCCACCTCAGAGCAAGGACTGGACATTACTCAGTCTATTTTGTGGCGCCCAAAAACGGATAGAACCAGACCAGCAACCCCTGCTATTGAGGGAGAAGACTAGGTGTGGCCAAGAGACCCTGGGCGGGAGACAGGAGAAAAACACCCTGCTCAGATGTGGAGAGTGACATGGAGTCAGATGGTGAGGGGCGAGAGCAAGCCCACACAGCCCAGCAAGCACCAGAGCTAAAAGCTAGTCTCCTTCCCAGATGGTAGCTGTGCCAGAACCCGTCCCAAAGTCGTTTTCTCACCTGCCCATATTCTCCAGCTCTCCAGCCAGAGTCTGCTTCAGAGGTAAACAGAGGAGATCACCTGAAGTTGGGTCCAGGATAAATAAGGTAGTCATTCCCCCTTCAATAGCAGGGGGAATGAAGACAAGATAATACCAACAAGGACTGAATTGCACAGTCTGGGTAAACAAATAAGCGTGGGAGTAGCTTGCTTTATTGCGACGGTTACTACCCCTAACAAATTAAGCCTGATACTTCACTTTGAATGCATATCCAGCACAGCTCACTGCTTCAGCAGCGGGGGGAATGAAGAAATATGATTTACATCCAGCCAACATCTAACAAGGCATTGATCTGAGCAGTATGAGTATACAAACATCGGGATAACTTGCTCGATACAATGGTTACTACCCTTAAACATTAAGCCTTATACTTAACTTTGATACAGCTCCAACACCGCTCTCTGTATCAATAGCGTGGGTGGAAGGAAATTAGAATCAAAAAGCTACCAATAAGGGCCCTGAACTCAGCGTCTGAGTAACAGATAAGTATGAGAAAATAAGTGTGAAAGCTTGCTGGGCAGACAGGATGGGCCTATTGGTCGTCTTCTGCTTTCATTTCTTTGTTTCTATAAGTATTAATATTAAGCAGACTAAGGTTTATGGCATGTTTACCACCCATGATACTAAACTTTCTTTAGGAAAACTGGTGCTTAGTGGCCAAGGTGTTAGAGACAGGAATTGTTTTTTTAAATGCTATATCCTACCAAATCTGATAAGTCTGTTTCTGAGGAGAATACACACTCCTTCTGACTTAGGATTGTGAAGTAAGGTGGGAGGACAATTAGTGGTGTCTCATAGCAGACAGGTCCCTGCACCACTAAACTTTCTTACACTCCACCTCTGTGATATCCATGCACTTGAAGTCTAGAAAGATGTCCACTTCTCTGGCCTACATCAGAGTTTGGTGCTGCTTTGAAAATTTCTATGAGGAAAGTCAGTCATCCCTGAAGATCTGAGATTCCTTGTATCCTAGCCTTCTTCCAGAGGGGCCTGGATAAGTATTTGTCATTGAATTCCGTAAAAGTGGAGATGTTAGAGGTTGTCTGAATGGTGTGTTGGTGCCAGCATACGCTGATGTTGCTCGTTTTTTCCATGGTGTTGAGGTTGTGTCCGCCTTTCCATCATTTTTTTTCCTCAATGAGATCTTACACTGGTGCTGAAGGTGCTAGCAGTGCTCCCATTTGAGCTCTTGAAGCATGTTACTCTCAAGGATCTCACTGTGAAGGCAGTCTTTTTGGTAGCCATTTGCTCCACTAGACTGATATTGGAGCTTCAACCCTTTGCTGCCATGAACCTATTCTCTTGATTTGCTTGAATGTGATCGTTTTTCAGCCAGTGCCTTCCTTTCTCCCAAAGATCAAGTCCTTTTTTTCATATCAATTAGGAAGTTTTCCTTCAGCTTTTTCTTGACGAGTACAAGAAGGAATTCAGATTTTTGAAATATTTGGATGTCTGCTGGTTGCTCATTCATTATTTGGAAGTGACTAATGAACAACCTGTCAGACTTGTGAAAGTCATCTTATTTGGTGGACCATGTAGAGGAGAAACTGATTCCAAGGCCACTCTGACTCGCTGGATCAAAGAGGCAATTGTTTCCTTCGTAGCTAGCAGGAAGCCTCCCGAGAGCCTCCAAGTGCACACTGAGTGCGTACAGTTGTCTTGGGTGGAAGTACATGTGGTCACTCCTGCAGACATTTGCTGGGTGGCCACTTGGTCTTCCCTGCTTACTTTTGTTAAACATTATAGGATGGACGTTTGGCCAAAGAGGATATGGCCTTCAGAGCTGGTGTTCTCAAGGTGGCCCTTGCTTAGTAGAGCTTTGGTACTTTTCATAAGTGTTTCTTGGACCGCTGTGGCTGAATGACATGGAAGGAGAAATTTCCCTTCCCTGTTAATTTCTTTTCCATCAGTCTTGTTACACCAGTCCAGGATCCACCCAAGAAGCAGGGCCTTTTCAGTTATAGTGATGTTGCAATTTGTCCCTTAAGTGCTGTCTGAATGTGTTTAGTTAGGAATCTGTCCTTCTTACCATTCTGTTCTGTTTGGGGGGGGGGGGTGGCCTGAAGACCAAGAGGATTTGCTTCTCAGGTCACACTATTTAATTAAAAAAAAAAGAGTGAAGGATGTTGGGTCTGATTCTGGTGCTTTGATAGTGGTTTCCTGGATTTTTCCAGAACTGCATCACTCCTAAGTAGTGTCACGCTGGGAAAATTGTGTTTTCTGCCACCTCCTGCTGAATAGTGGGGAACAAACCCACAAGTGTTGCTTGGACTGGTATAGCAGAACTAATGGAAAGGAAGTTAACAGGTAAGGGAATTTTCTCATCTATATTTACTAGGGACTATGTAATCAGAAAGAAGAACTTTCAGTATGGAATAAATTTTAAACCCCATTTCCTTCACAGGAAATGGAGCAGAGGTTAAAGGAGGCAGAAGAGGTGCATACTGTCCTGCAGCAGGAGTGTGAAAAGTACAAGTCTGTCCTTGCCGAAACGGTACACACATACTCCCTTCCCCTCCACTACTATTCTGCATATTTTTTGCTGGTTATTCACTACTCTTACTGAGACATCTTGAAATCCTTTTGTCTGCAGGAGGGAATTTTACAGCAGCTGCAGCGCAGTGTAGAAGAAGAAGAGAGCAGATGGAAGCTAAAACTTGAAGATTCTCAGAAGGAGCTGCAAGAGGTATGGCATGTCTGGCGATTAAGGCCAGAGTGCTGATTGCCTGTCTGAGATTGGAGTGGGAGCTTTTTATTGGCCCTGGACAGTTCACAAATATTTTTACAAAAACTGAATGACCCTCTAAGGCTAGTGAAAGCATTAGGTTCCTTGTTTGTTTCCCATATTTGTATGGAGTAGTCATGTTTTCTGAATCATTGTTTCTAAATCTAGATCTGCACATAAACAGCCATGCAGTCACTTAGATTCTGTTTCCATTCAGTGAGAACCTTGTATTCAACAGTTTCTAAATATCACTGACAGGAAACCTCACTGCAATGCTGGAGCTTCAAGGAAAGAGATCAGATTTAATGAACAATGTGTTATTATGGGCCATGGAACAAAAATTAATGTTCATGAATATATTTCTGAATTATTGAATTGCAGTGTCTTACTTGGTTGTATTTGTATGACAATTGCAGATGCACTCTTCAGTCCATTCTCTGGAGCAGGAGACTGAGAAATTGAAGCGAGTGAATAAGGAAGCTGAAAATGTAGGTTCTAGGGTCATTTAAACCTCCTCTGAACTTATTTTCCTTGCATTCTAAAATGAGATTACTGGGAACCATTTGAAATTTATTTGAGATCTACTTGGCAGTGTGAGAAGATCGATGAATTTGAATTTTGTACCTCAGTTAAGAGAAGGGAGATGGGGGAACCATCTAATAGCAGTGTGATGGGGGAAACATTTGAACCTATGGCATGCCAGGTTATAGGAGAATCTTCTTGCAGGGACCTTGACTGACTTCCCATCAAGCTCTCACTGGCAGGAGACTCAAGGAAGGAGCTAAAAATATTTAGTGCTGGGAACAGGCCCTAAAGGATAGGAGGAGGAAGCTTTGTTCCTTTTTCTTGGAAAGGAAAAAGGTTTATTATGGTATGACCCATACTTCAAACTGTACATCTTGTATACTTTGGCTATAGGTGGAAGTTGTCATTTTAGGGGGAGGGGGGGGGTAGAAATATGTTTAATTTTCAAAAGGAGAATTAGTTCTTACCTGTTAATTTTCGTTCCTGTAGTACCACGGATCAGTCCAGACTCCTGGGTTTTGCCTCCCTTCCAGCAGATGGAGACAGAGAAGTTTTGACAGACTCTGCCTTATATCCCAAGGTGCCACCTACAGTCCGTCAGTATTACTCAATGTCATAGCAGAATAGTTCAAAAGAAAACTAACTATCTACAACTAAACATAATCCAAAGTGTTTCACTAACCCTAAAAGGGAACAGAACCAGTTGAACACGGTAAACAAGCTTGATCTGGAGGACCGAAATGAACACGTAATGATGAACGAGCGGACTCTCTGTTACCTCTATAAAATGGGCAGCACTCTGGACTGATCTATGGTACTACAGGAATGAAAATTAACAGGTAAGAACTAATTTTCCTTTCCTTGTACATACCTGGATCAATCCAGACTCCTGGGATGTACCAGAGCTCTTTTTACCTGGGATGGGATCCAGAGAGGCCCGCTCGGAACACTCCTTCTCCAAATCCCCCAGAACCCTGAGCATGGACATTGTCTATAATGTCTTGCAAAGGTATGCAAAGACTTCAAAGTTGCCGCTCTGCAAATCTCTTGCGGTGATATCTGTTGGCACTCCGCCCAAGATGCTGTCTGCGAATGGGGAGAATGGGCACGAACCCCCATCGGTAAGGGTGTACCACGCAATAAGTATGCTGAATTTATAGCTTCTTTCAATCAGCGGGCGATTGTGGTTTTAGATGCCATATTACCTCTTTTCAGGCCACTCCAGAGCACAAACAGATGGTCGGATATACGAAAACTGTTAGTCACCTCAAGATAACGCAGCAAGGCTCTGCAAACATCCAGCTTCTGTAAATCCCTAGAGACTGGATCCGACTGGTCCAGTTCCAGAAAAGACTGGAGTTCCACCGATTGATTCAAATGAAATGCGGAAACCACCTTTGGAAGAAAGGAAGGAACCATCCGTAAGTAGACTTCAGAATCCAAATTTCTTAGGAAAGATCTCTGCATGACTACGCCAGAAGCTTGGACACCCTACGCGCTGAAATAATCGCTACCAGAAAAATTACCTTTAACGTGAGATCTTTCAACGTCGCCCTTTTTAGAGGCTCAAAAGGTGCAGCACATAGAGCTGTGAGAACCAAATTTAGATTCCAGGAAGGACAAGGGTGTCTAATGGGGGACATAAGTGCTTAGCACCCCTAAGAAAACAAGCCACATCCAGATGCGAAGCTAATGCTATCCTCTGAATTGTACCGCGCAAATTACCAAGAGCTGCCACTTGCACTCTCTAAGAACTACAAGACAAGTCCTTGGATAGACCGGCTTGTAGAAGCACAAAATATCAGCCACCAGTGCCCAGAGAGGAAGAATCCCACTCTGTATACACCAAGATTCGAAGACTTTCCACATCCGGACATACGCGAGTGAAGTAGACGTTTTGTGAGATCTCAAAAGGGTAGTGACGACCAAGTCCGAATAACCCTTACTCTTCAGACACTGCCTCTCAAAAGCCATGCCGCTAGACAAAAGCGATCCGCCTCATCGAAACAGACGGGCCCGTGAATGTAGAAGGTTCGGAAGGCCCTGAAACTGCAGGGGCCCCGCCACAGTCAAATTGAGTAGATGCGCAAACCATGGACGACTCGGCCATTCTGGAGCTACGAGTATTACCGCCGATGGGTGAAGTTCTATTCTCCTGAGCAGCTTGCTGATTAACGGCCAAGGCGGAAAGACGTACAGAAGCATGCTTCTCGGCCAGGGAAGAACTAGAGTGTCTACTCCTTCCGCTCCTGTTTCTCTGCGGCCAGCGAAGAAGCACGGGGCCTTGGCATTCTGAAAAGTCGCCATCAGATCCATTCTGGGTGTGCCTCAAGTGTCGCAAATGATCCAAAAGGCCTCCTCTGCTAACTCCCACTCCCCGGGATCAAGATGGTGTTGGCTGAGAAAATCTGTGTGAACGTTGTCGACCCCCTGCAATGCTGACCAGATTCCACTCCACCCAATGATCAACTGATGAGCTTCCAATGCCATTGGCCAGCTCTTGATCTCTCCTTGGCGATTGATATAAGCCACTGTGGTCGCATTGTCTAACACCCTGACCAATTTCCCCTGAAGCATCAGGAGAAATGCTTGAAGAGCCAAAAGTACCACCCTGGTCTCCAGGCGATTGGACCACTGAGATTCCTCTCGGGACCATTGGCCCTGCAAGAACTTCCGCAGACAGAAGCTCCCCAACCTGAGAGACTGGCATCTGTGGTAATTACTGTCCACTCAGGCACTACCAAGGGGACTCCGCGGTTCAGATTGTCCGAGAGTAGCCACCAATCGAGACTGGATCTCGCTGAGTCCGTAAGAGGCGGGGTAGATGAAATTGCTCGGAAACTGGACTCCACCGAGAAAGCAACGCCGACTGCAAAGGACGCATGTGAGCAAAAGACCATAGGACCAAGTCTAGCATAGATGTCATCGAGCCTATGACTCTAAAATAATCCCAAACTCGAGGAGGATGTTTGGACAACAACACTCGAATCTGGTCCTGCAGTTTGAGAATGTGCTCCACAGTAAGGAACACTCTGCCCTGTTGTGTGTCTAATCTTGTGCCCAGGAACTCCAGTGATTGCGATAGCACCAGATGACTCTTGGAAAGGTTGACAACCCACCCGAGCGCTCGCAATAGTTGCAGCACTCGGTTGACTGCCGAACGGCAAAGCGACTCTGATTTCGCCCGGATCAGCTAGTCGTCGAGGTAGGGATGTACCAACAGACCTTCTCTCCGCAGCTGTGCTCCTACTACCACCATTATCTTGGTGAAGATCCTGGGAGCGATAACAAGTCCGAATGGTAGAGCTTGAAACTGGTAATGCCCCAGAATGGCGAATCTCAGAAACTTCTGATGGTCGTTCCGAACTCCGATGTGTAGGTACGCTTCTGTCAGATCTAGAAACGCTAGGAACGCTCCACTTCGAACTGAAGCAATGACTGACTGCAAAGTCTCCATGCGGAAGCGGGGTATGCAAAGACATCTGTTCACACGCTTTGTCGAGAATGGGCCGGAAGGTGCCCCCTTTCTTTGGCACCACAAAGTAAATGGAGTAACTGTCCTTCCTTTGTTCTGCCAGGGGAACTAGCGTAATGGCGCAAAGATCGAGAAGGTGCTGCAATGTGTCTCATACCGCCCGACGCTTCGTGTCGTAAGCACACGGGGAAACTAGAAAACGATGCCGGAGGCGACGTGCAAAATCTAAAGTGTTAACCGTGTCTTATCACTGAAAGGACCCACTGGTCTGTCACTTTGGTCCATTCCTCATAAAATAGAGACAGTCTGCCCCCTATGACTGGCATCGAAGAATGGACCGGCCACACATCACTGTGAAGGCTTATTACCTTGTGCAGACTGGATGTTTCCAGGCCTGGAGAATCATCCACGAAAGGACTGAGACCAGGACTGTTGTTTGTCAGCATTCTGCCGAAAGGTGGTAGTGGACGAACGTGGCGCTCGAGATCTGTGACCTCCACGAAAACGAGATCTAGAAGAAAACTAACCTCTCTGCCTTGGCCTATCTTCCGGTAGCCAGTGAACCTTATTCTCTCCCAGAGACTGAATCATGTCCTCCAGTTCTTTTCCAAACAGCAACTTGCCCTTGAACGGCAGAGAACCCAGCTGAGACTTGGAGGAAACGTCCGCAGCCCAGTTTCTTAGCCATAGCAGTCTCCTTGCCGAGACCGTGGAAACCATGGACCTGGCAGACGTTCGCAACAGGTCATACAGGGCATTGGCACTGTAAGCGATTGTCTCTTCAAGACATCCAGCCTGAAGAGCTTCTCCTTCAGATAGCGACTCATTGGCTTGTAGTTGCTGAATCCAACGAAGGCCCGCTCTCAAAGAGAAACTGCTACACATCGCAGCTCGGACTCCAAGGGCGGAGACCTCAAAAATCTGGCACCCCAGAAGGGTACGGATACATCCTCAGGGGTTTCAGCCCAGGATGATCTAGACCTTCTGTTCCAGCCCCCAAGGGGGGTTGAAGGGGATACAGACCAGTAGCAGCAGGGTGCTGTGTGGGGGTCTCATGCTGTGGACGGAGATGACCCGAAGGTGGTCAGTCTCTTTGAGAGCTGTCAACCCCGTAACCGGGGATGGTGGTGGTCTTAGTGACTGCCGACACTACCGCATCTACCTTGGGAACTCTTAAGAAGGTCCAAAGCATCCTCCGGCAGAGGATGGTTTGCACCTTCTTAGAGTTACTAAGGATATAGCCTTAGTAACCTTCAGTCCTAAATCTGGAGTGTCCCATTCCCGGAAAAGCGAGTCAGTGACAGAAAAATGAAAAGAAAAAGGAAGTAGGTGGACCCCGCAGGCCCAATAACACTGGATCTGTGGAACCCAACCAGGATTCCTCCTGGGGAGCCTCAATGCCCAGTTCTCCCAAAATAGTAGGAATAAGAGGCCCCAGCTCCTCTTTTCTGAAGAGACTGACCACCTTCGGGTCATCTCCGTCCACAGCATGAGACCCCCACACAGCACCCTGCTGCTACTGGTCTGTATCCCCTTCAACCCCTCTTGGGGGCTGGAACAGAAGGTCTAGATCATCCTGGGCTGAAACCCCTGAGGATGTATCCGTACCCTTCTGGGGTGCCACAGACCTTAATGGGCGCTTCATCCTGGAGGGCTCAGCGCTCTCCGCCAACTTGGACCTCTTTCTGTGCTTGGGAAGTGGATCTGTGAATAAGGATTTGTCAGCTGACCTCTCTTGCCTTCCTGGCTTTAAAGGGTTTATGCAACAGTAACACAAAATCTGATGAAAAAGAGGATGAAGAGGAGGAATCTGCATCCCCATCGGGGCTGTCCTCTGCAGCCTTAGCGGTAATTCTACCCGATTTGCCCCCCTCAGGGGCCGTTAGTTGAGGGGATAAAGGCAGCAGGAGATTCCCCTCCCCCGCCACAGCCAGCGCCGCTGTCCTCGCTGCTGACAATAAGGAATCCAAGATGGCGCCCATTCCCAAGCTCAGCAGGAACGGACCCGGAGAAGGAGGCTGCACTTCAGCAAAAGCTCCGGCGACAGTGTAGACTCGAACCACGACCCTCCTGGGGCCTGTGGAGGCTACCCCCTCCCCCCCCCCGGGAGACAGACTGAGCATAAATCGTCTCTGGAAAGCCGCACGCGTGACATGCTGACCTCCGGCATCACAAGGAAAGGTAAAAAGAAAAAAAAAATCCCCTTTTCACAAAAAACCACAATTTGTAACCCCCCTGGCGAAAATCAGTGGCGAAGCAATAGCAAAAGCGACCGCAAGGTAAAGGAGAGTCCGAGAAGAAATAATTTAAAGGAATTTTTTTTTAAAAATCAAACCTGCTCTGGGGTGAGTGAGCAGGGCTCCCCAGTTTCACTCCCAGTGCTGCTACACAGTGGCAATAGGGTCCTCAACCCCTAGCCGCAGCTGCCTCAACAACTAGGGGGGAAAGTCTCCTCAGGCCCTGGCAATCCCCTGGAAGGCTAACAAGCGTCGTCTTTGCCTTTGAAACTTTTTTTTTTTTTTAAACTCAACCTATCTGTCTACAACTTAGTATTATTATTTTAAAATAAATAACTAGGACAGACTGTAGGTTTTGCACATCCACCATCTGCTGGAGACAGAGAAATACTGACGGACTGTAGGTGGCACTTTGGGATATAAGGCAGAGTCTGTCAAAACTTCTCTGTCTCCATCTGCTGGAAGGGAGGCAAAACCCAGGAGTCTGGACTGATCCGGGTATGTACAAGGAATGTGTTTTATGAAGCACCTTCAGATAAAACACAAGTAATCTTCAGCGACTGCATAGAAGCAATAAGTAACCATAATTTTCATAGCATTTGGATCCTTAGGCAGTCCTATGCTTAGGAATGACTTGAGACTGCTAACTTCTTGTCAGAATGGTGTGTTTAGCCTTTGGAATGAGGATAAGAGGTCAGAAGAAGGGATATTATAAACTTTACACAACAAACTCTTCCAACTTCTACAGCTTTGTGATTCAATGCCACTTATATTTGGAGGTTACAGGTGTGAGCAAATACAGGAAAATAACATTCAAGGTAGGCTTCCCGGGCAAAGTGAGCATTGGAAAAGCACAGAAAATGTGTATATACAATATGTGCAATATTTTTTATATTTATCTCCAGTTTAAAAGAGAGAGAGAACATTTGGAAACGGAGCTTGAAAAGGCAGAACTTGAGCGTGCCACGTACGTCTCAGAAGTCAGAGAGGTAAATGCATGTGACACTTTCATTTTTAAATATTTTTTCTTTAGTGTTAAAACAGAGGTGATGTGCCTTCAATCCTACCATTGCTGATTAATTCCATACAAGCCATAGACATATTTTTTATTTTAAGTTTAGAATACCTCTGGATTTCTTCATCTTCAGTATAGTGAGGGATGTTACTCCATGTGCTGCACACTCGAATTTGGCTGTGCTGTGGAAGCACTTCCCAACTTTAAATGAACTCATTCAGGGTTAAAGCCACTCAACTATACTGGCTTTGGAGTTCACAATGTGGTGGTGGGCAAATGAATACTAGAGTGAAAGAAGCCAGAACTATGCAAGGAGAAGAATCTCAAACTGTAACACTTCATTTCAGCTCAAAGATCTGTTGACTGAATTGCAGAAAAAACTTGATGATTCATATTCTGAAGCAGTAAGGCAGAATGAAGAACTAAATTTGGTAAGAAGCCTGGTTTCCCCCGAGCATAAGGGAGGCCACAACTGCATCATATTAACATGTGGAAAAAGAAGACTTGAGAGTTGTCTGTCTGCTAACCTCTTCTGCCTGATGTATTTTACACTTTTACTGCTCTGATTAGATAATGGTCTTTCTCTTTCTAATTTCTGCTTGTATGTTTCTTGACTTTCCTTCCATGCATGTTAGCTATTTTACGATCAGTCATATATGTCAATTGTATGGAGCCACATTTCCAGTTGTTTAGATTTTTCATATTATGCATTCAGAATAGACATTTCTGAAAACAGCTTATTCACACTATGAGTTTGTAGTGGTTTTACACAGCAGTGTGTCCTCAGAGGTTACTAAAAGAAAAACACTTTTTAGAAGAAAGTCTTTCCTGTAATTTATTAAGTAGCCCATTCCTGGAACTCTGCTTCTTGCTGGATCTAGTAGAGGGCTTCTTGTCTCTGAGTAATGCTAGGATAGTCCTGAAAATAGAATAAACTTTTTATGCCCTGCAGAAATTAAATTTATAGCTTTAGACACCCTGAGTTGTCCATTTCTTCTTCTGCTTCTCTCTTAGTATTTTGTGAGAGACTTCAAACTGCCCTTGAAGCCTGTGACCAGATGATAACCACGCTGTAATTTTCTATTTACATTGCAAATCTTTGACTAAATATCACTCATAGCAAAGCTGCAAGTATAGATGCTTGTTGGCACACAGCTAGAGTGTGTGCTGTAAATAGTGAGAGCTGAGTATAGCTGTCCTATCCAATCTCAGATGAACTTAGTATAGCATAATACAGAAACACTAATTCAATATATATGGCTTTCTTCATATTATGCCGTTCATTTTGGGGTCAGTATTCAGCACTGATAGAGTGCAGAAAGTTAACCGGATTTATCGGGTTCATGTAACCTGTAAAAGTGTGGCTGAATATTCATTTAAATCTAAATGTCCAAAAGTGATGTAATTAGGATTAGGATCACTAAAGAGGGTCAAGCAAGGTGACAAAACATTTTTCAGATATATCAGAGAAAGGAGGAAGGCCAGAAGTGTCGTCATACAGTTGAAGGGAGAAAGGAAACAATGTGGTAGAGAAAGATGAGGGAAAACAGAAATATGTAATAAATACTTCAGGTCTGTGTTCACCAAAAAAGACCCTAGAGCAGGACTGATGCTGCATGGATGGGTGGAGTGTAGATGCAACCCCATTTACAGAAGAGGAATATTTGGGAAGAAGTAGGAAAACTGAATGTGGGGCAATGCTATGGAGCTAGATGAGGTACATTCCAGAATACTATGGGACCTCAGATGTGCTGGTAGGACCACTGAAGGACCTGCTTAATAGATTCCTGGAAATGGGAGTGGTGCTGCGGGATTGGAAGAGAGTGGTAGTGGTCCCGCTACACAAAGGTGGCAGCAGAGAGGTGGCTTGAAACCTACAGGCTGTTTAGTCTCACTTTGGTGGTGGTAAAATTGATGGAGAGACTGCTGAAGGAAAGGATAGTGAATTATCTACAATCTGGTGAATTTCTGGAGCTGAGGCAGCATGGTTTCAATTGAAGTTCCTGTCGAATATGATTTTTTTTTTTTTGATTGGGTGACCAGAGAATTAGAAAGGAAGAGTGCTCAATGTGATATAGCTGAGTTTCAGCAAAGCTTTTAATATGGTCCCGCATAGGAGGCTCACAAATAAAATAAGCCCCAGAGCAGGTGAAAATTGGTGGAATGAATTACAAATTGGTTGACTGACTGGAGTCAGAAGAGAGGACAGTGTTAAGTGGAGTGCATAAAGATTAATTTTTGGGACAGATTCTGTTCAGTATCTTCGTGAGTGACATTACAGAGAGGATAGAAGGAAAAGTTTATATTTTTACAGATGATGCGAAGATCTGCAACAAATTTAGATATGCCCAAAGCAGTAGAGAAAATGTATGGGCCTGTGATTAAGCTGTAGCTTATCGATAAGGTGCAGTGGGTGTTAACCTCACTCAAATATTGTAACACTTGTCAGCATCAAAACAAAAACAAACACACAGCATGGATGCAGAGCTCAAAGGTGCAGTTAACTTGAACACTGAAAGAGTAGAACTGATTTTGGTCACCCTCCAGTCTTCAGGTATAATGGATTATTTTAATGATAGGTTACATTTTTTAGTTCCTTCAGTACCCTAGGATGCATACCATCCAGTCCAGGTGATTTGCCACTCTTTAGTTTGTCAATCTGGCCTACTACATCTTCCAGGTTCACAGTGATTTCGTTCAGTTCATCTGACTCATCACCCCTGAAAACCATCTCCGGAACTGGGATCTCCCCAACATCCTCATTAGTAAACACGGAGACAAAGAATTCATTTAGTCTTTCTGCAATGGCCTTATCTTCCCTAAGAGCCCCTTTAACCCCGCGGTCATCTAATGGTCCAACCGACTCCCTCACAGGTTTCTTGCTTCGGATATATTTTTTAAAGTTTTTATTATGAGTTTTTGCCTCTATGGCCAACTTCATTTCAAATTCTCTCTTTGCCTGTCTTATCAGTGTTTTACACTTAACTTGGCAATGCTTATATTTTATCCTATTTTCTTCAGATGGATCCTTCTTCCAATTTTTTAAACCAGTCAATTAGCCATTGACTGGCTAATTGGTTTTCTGTATAGTTTGTTCACTTTCTCTCATGCAAGCCTAAATTGTGCAGAAGAAGTTCAGAAGAATGGCATGAAAAGATGGCCCCCTCATATAGAGTTTCCTATGAGGAATGAACACAAATGGGAACAAAGGAAATATCCCTTCATCTCACTTCCCCCTCCCCCCATGTAGTCCCTGCTCTGCTCACGTCTATTGATCAGGTTGTGGAAGCTTGTCAATGATGCCGCTGTACACAATGGCAAGTAATCTTGGTGCCACAAAAGGGAGTAGATATTGACCATACAAAGACTAGAAAGTGTTATGTCAAACAGTCCTTCATTAGAATATTTTGGTGAATAAGAGGCGAAAGTAGTTGGGTGTGAGGATATTGCACAGAAGAGAGAGCTTTACCTCACATCCCTGGCCCCCCTTTGTGTGTTAAGTTATGAAAAAGACAATGACTTGAATGAGAAATGAGAAGCATTAGCAAAAGTCTTTCTGCTCTCTTGCCAGAAGGAGGAAACAGTCTGTTCTGCATGGATTTCTGACCCTGGTTCATGCTTTTTCTAGCTTTTCTTTCCTTATATGTTGCTTTACAAACTCTCCCTCTAAATCTGGTAACTCACATTCTGCTATTGTACTTTGTGATGGCTGTTGTCAATCATGTATAGTCATCTGCTGTGATAGATACCAAAACTTGATGCAAGTAGGATGTCAAATTTAACGCAGAAAATCCAGAGAATGTTGTACCCCCAGACTAAAATAACACATTTTATCATTAGCTATTTTCCAGGTAAACTAAATTTGTCACACTTAAAGTTTGAAATTCAAATTAAGATTTTTCTTCTCTTGAAAGCTTTGTAAACAAGTTACAGTCTAATGTATTTTATAGCTGAAAGGCCCCATTATCTCCTAGGAGACACTTTCAGCTCCCAATTATGCAGAAAATTAGAGAATGGAGGGCATGATCTGATGATACATAGTGTTTTTATCTTTTCAGAGTTGGATATTTGTTTCACTGCTTAAGCTGGTAGACAATATCAAAAGTACAAACTACAGCTGATTGCATTTTCATCTGTTGCTCCTTGATAAATGCGTTTAAATGTGGATTACCAGGAAGTGCATGCCATCCCCTGAGAAAATGATGTGAATCATGAAATATGCTATGACTTTAGCCTGACTTGTGTGACAAGTCATTTCATTTGGGAGGTGTGCAGCACTATTAGGATTTTTTGGTCGGCGAGCATGAATGACTCTGTAGCACTGGTCCAGTGGTGGACAGTAGTAATTTTGTTTACTTGTGTAATTGTTTTCACTTTTTGGTGGTTTTACAGTTGAAGACTCGGTTAAATGAAACGCTAACGAAACTGGAAGGTGAACAGAATGAAAGACAGAAAGTAGCTGGCGACTTGTATCAGGTAAAAAGAAACCAGATAAACTATTCCTGTTTTTTAATGAATCATTTGTTTCACTAAATACTTTCCCCAATTTAGGATATTTTCTTTATTTAGTAAGGGAGTAATTAGATTAAATAATTTTGTATTTTAAAGTAATTGATTTAAAGATTAATAAAAGAGCATCTTTGGCAGTATGCTGCATGACAAAGAAATACTGAAAACTGTGATTCATACAAATCCTGGGGTTTTTTGTTTGTTTTTTTTGGGTTTTTTTTTTTTTTTTAAGGATGTACTTCACTGCTGTAACCTTAGATGCTTTTCTAGCAATCTGATATTGCCATGGAGGGTAAGATTTCTAATGGGACAATAACTGAGATGGCAGTAGAGCTTATGAAAAGGATATTTAAATTTTTTTCTCACTTCTATCCAGACAGCCATCTGGTTTCACTGCGTAGTTAACTTGGGGGAGTGTGTGTCGGATGTGACAAAGCCCATCTGGCAAAAATAGGCCCTGAATCAATTGGAAATGTTACCCTTCAGTTTTGCTGTAGTTGAAATTCTCTCATCAGCTCTCCTACAATTTTTTCTGAACTCCTAGGAGTAACCATGTTGACCTGTGACACAAACTGTATCACATAGAATGGCATTGGATTAGTTCATGCATTATGCATGTTTCTCATTACTTATGACATCACATTCAGTATGAACCAGTCAGATTCAGGGTGGATGAGGTGCTTGGTGTCACTGTTCTGGTCATGGCTGCTGCCATAGATTTTGGAAAAATGCAGGCAGCTTGCCTTAAAGACCTTTAAGAGCTTTAATTGGTATGCTTATCCCGGATTGCCTTTGTATCTTTTCTACCCTAGACAAACCCGTTTGCTACCACCATTTCAAAGGTTCCATCTGCCCCTCTCATTCTCTCTGACAATCACAAGCTCTCTGGCTTCCATCCAAATTCTCTCTAATCTGTCTTGGCCTCCACAGCAGCTCAGGAACTACTACCACCCAGTGTAAATTTCCCAAAAGTGTGTTCAGTCTGCAATTGAGCTTACATGGAAGCACAGCATTGTACAGCTACTTGTGCTGAAACAATGGGGAAATTGAATAGTTGTGTGCGGGCTATTGAGTTATGGATGCAGTTTAACAAATTATGTGAACCCAAATCTGAAACTCTTTGGGTAAGCAAAGAGTTTCAGATTTTCAAAGAGTTTCAAAAACTCTTCTCCCTCGGCCCTCCAGCGGACCACGAGGACCCGACGCCCGACGTAGGAGCTGGGAGCCAGGGCCGCGCAGCCGGCGCCGGGACCTATCGGGGTAAGGCCTGTAAAGCTCGCCCTACCACCGACAGCCCACCGCCGGCCACGAGGCCAAAATTAAAAATACTCACCGCCATCCAGGCGCCCGATCTCAGCGCCGACCCCCTTCCAGGCGCGCAGCCGATGACGTCACCGAGACGCGACCGGGAGGGGATTTAAATCCCGGCGCGATCTTCGGGCGCTCTCTTCTCCCTCGGCCCTCCAGCGGACCACGAGGACCCGACGCCCGACGTAGGAGCTGGGAGCCAGGGCCGCGCAGCCGGCGCCGGGACCTATCGGGGTAAGGCCTGTAAAGCTCGCCCTACCACCGACAGCCCACCGCCGGCCACGAGGCCAAAATTAAAAATACTCACCGCCATCCAGGCGCCCGATCTCAGCGCCGACCCCCTTCCAGGCGCGCAGCCGATGACGTCACCGAGACGCGACCGGGAGGGGATTTAAATCCCGGCGCGATCTTCGGGCGCTCTCTTCTCCCTCGGCCCTCCAGCGGACCACGAGGACCCGACGCCCGACGTAGGAGCTGGGAGCCAGGGCCGCGCAGCCGGCGCCGGGACCTATCGGGGTAAGGCCTGTAAAGCTCGCCCTACCACCGACAGCCCACCGCCGGCCACGAGGCCAAAATTAAAAATACTCACCGCCATCCAGGCGCCCGATCTCAGCGCCGACCCCCTTCCAGGCGCGCAGCCGATGACGTCACCGAGACGCGACCGGGAGGGGATTTAAATCCCGGCGCGATCTTCGGGCGCTCTCTTCTCCCTCGGCCCTCCAGCGGACCACGAGGACCCGACGCCCGACGTAGGAGCTGGGAGCCAGGGCCGCGCAGCCGGCGCCGGGACCTATCGGGGTAAGGCCTGTAAAGCTCGCCCTACCACCGACAGCCCACCGCCGGCCACGAGGCCAAAATTAAAAAATACTCACCGCCATCCAGGCGCCCGATCTCAGCGCCGACCCCCTTCCAGGCGCGCAGCCGATGACGTCACCGAGACGCGACCGGGAGGGGATTTAAATCCCGGCCCATTCCCCAGGCGCCGCGCGCCGGGCGTCGCGCGCCGAAGGTGCGCGACAAAGTGGCCTGCCCCTTTGTGCGCCCCTTAGTGCAGTCCCGCAGAGCAGACCTCTCATCCGCCATCCTACAAGAAACCGACTAGAAGCCAACAACTGGTCTCCAAACCACACGCAGACGTCCAGTAACACCCAGACGTCAATTAATCTAAAAGTGAGTAAAACCTCACCTAACACCCCTGCAGCAACGCACTCTCGCAACGGACCGCCACCACAGGACTCACAACGATACATGCAATTTTATGTTCCTCTGTCCTCGCCTTTACAACTCTTAATCCAAATCTCATCCTACAATTAACCCAAACCGCCCCTGTGCCCCCTTGCCAACCAAGAGTGCATGACCTTACAAGAACGATACTTGACTCAATATATTTTGTTGTTACCTATATTGCTACTGTATTGCTAGAACCTATACTGTCTTTTGTGCCTGCCTCTGTATGCCTCTGTATGCTCGTCCACTCCTTGATGTCCACGTGCTCCCTTCTTAGCGCAGACCAGCCTAATTTCCCCACACCCCAGAGAATCCAGAGACTCCTCCCTCAAAAGGTCTACTCCACCCTCCCTGCCTCACCACACCAGACATGTGCATACAATCTGTACCCATCCTATATCTCCCTCACTTGCGCAAACCCCGCGCCCCCCCTCTCCACATTGCCAACCCTCGCAGCTCGCTAATACCCATCTTGACCTCTCCCCTCACCGAATTCCTTGGCCTAATCACCCTCACCTTAACCCTCATCAATGCACAATCCATCCTAAAAAAAGCCCCCCATCATCCATGACCTCCTCACGGATGATAACCCTGACCTTTTTGCCGTCACTGAATCATGGCTCAAAGAAACAGACCATGTCTATCTCAATCAGCTCCCCGGAACACTATACGACACTTTCTCCATCCCAAGACCTAAAAAGAGAGGGGGTGGGCTACTCCTAGCCGCAAAAAAGCACCTCAACCTCAAACTCCAACCCATCTGCCCCCCGCCCAAACTAGAAATCGGACTCTTCAAATCACCCACCCTCCAGATCTGCCTCATTTACGCCCCCCCCAACCTCATTGAACACGACCCCTCCCCCCTCATCGAATTCATTGTAGACAACCTCAAAACAGACTCTCCCGCCGTGATCCTCGGAGATTTTAATCTCCATGTGGACTCCACTCCCCGCACCCCCTCCTGCGAAACACTCCTAACCACCTTCGAAGCCCTAGGTTTCAAACAGCTCATCACTTCCCCCACTCACAAGGCAGGGCACACCCTCGATCTCCTATTTATCAACTCCCATCTATCTACACCCCGCCCCCCCCGCAACAACCCCCATACCCTGGTCCGACCACTTCATCATCAATGCCCAAATCAACCTCACTCCCCCCCACCAAGATATCACCAACCCAAAGGAAAATTGTTTCCTTCCATAAACCCTGCTCTTCTGAAAACATAGCCATAGCTTTCGACAAAGCTGTAGAAAACCTGGACCTCTCAAATCCAGATGCAGCCCTTCACTCTTGGAATCATATAACCAAATCCATAGCCAATAAACTCTGCCCCGTGCTACACAAAGAAATCCCCGTCCCTCAGAACAAAAAAAAACCCTGGTACTCCAACGAACTCCAAAGTCTGAAACAAGACCTCAGATCAAAAGAACGCCTGTGGCGCCGCCATCCCTCCACCCAACACAAAGCAGTGTATAAACTCTCACTGCACAACTACCGACAAGCCACCATCATCGCCAAAAGGGACTTTCACGCCAAAAAAATTCACGACCTACAATTCAATGCCAATGCCCTCTTTTCCTACGTCAATAACCTCACCAAGACCCCCCACCCTGCCACGTCTGAAGAAAACTCCAAGAAAAAATGCGAGGATCTTGCGAATTATTTCCAGCACAAAATCTCGAACATCCTCCAACGTTTCCCCCATAACCCCATGACCACATCCCCCCCCCCTAAAAATGATAGCTCCTGCATCAAAGCCTTCGACCCCACCTCCACGCTAGAAATTGAGACCATCCTCAAAAAAATGAAACCGGCCACACACCTCCTAGACGCAATCCCCTCCAAAACCCTCCTCTCCATACCCACCACCATCGCCAAACCCCTAGCTAACTTCATTAACTGCTCCCTTACCTTCGGCAAAGTCCCAGACCCCCTCAAACTCGCCGTTGTGAAACCCCTCCTAAAAAAACCTTCCCTTGACCCCTCTGACCCAGCAAGCTATCGGCCCATATCCAATCTACCCTTCCTCGCGAAAGTCCTCGAGAAAGTAGTCAACACCCAGCTCACCGACTACCTCGAGGACCACAACCTCCTGCACCCCTCACAATTTGGTTTTCGGAAAGGCCGAAGTACCGAGAATCTCCTCTTAGCCATCACTGACACCATGCTCATCGGACTAGACCAAGGAAAATCTTACCTACTGGCCCTTCTAGATATCTCGGCAGCCTTCGACACTGTCAATCATCAGATCCTTATCACACGCTTGACAGAGATAGGAGTCACCGACACTGCGCTAGACTGGCTCACCTCTTACCTTACTAACAGAGAATACCTCATAAAACTTGATAACTTTGAATCATGCCACATTCCCCTCAGACAAGGCGTTCCCCAAGGATCATCCCTTTCCTCCACCCTCTTCAATATATACCTCCTCCCCCTCTGCAACTTACTCTCAAACCTAGGCCTGGACTTCTTCCTATACGCCGATGACGTACAAATTCTCATACCCATTCAAAAAACCCTCAATGAAACCATCCTTTTCTGGGAATCTTGCCTAGGCTCCATCAACGCCCTACTAACCGACCTACACCTTGCTCTCAATGCAACCAAAACCGAACTACTCTTTATATCCAAGCAACCTGAACAAGATACCTCCACCACACCACCCGCCCCCCTACATCTCCCCCACACTACCCCCCCTCCGTAAGAGACCTGGGAGTCACCCTTGACCAACACCTGAATTTCAAACCACACATCAAGTCCCTCCTCAAAGCAGGTTTCTACAAACTCCAGATCCTCAAAAAACTCAAGCCCTTACTCCATACTCAAGACTTCAGATTAGTCCTACAGTCCTCTATTTTCTCCAAAGTGGACTACTGCAATGCCCTCCTACTAGGCCTCCCTTTCTCCACCATCAAACCCCTACAAACTCTTCAAAACGCCATGGCTCGTATCCTTACTAACACACGTAAAAGAGAGCATATCACACCCATCTTAGTAGACCTACATTGGCTGCCCATCCAGTTCCGCTCCCAATACAAAACCCTTACTATTCTTCACAACACCCTCTACAATAACAACTCCCCCTGGCTTAAAGAAATGCCCCACTTCCACCTCTCCACCCGCCAGACTAGATCCACCTCCACAGGCACCCTCCACACTCCCCCCCTCAAAACTGCCCGCCTATCCACCACCAGAGAAAGAGCCTTTACCATCGCAGGCCCCGCCCTCTGGAATTCCCTCCCCACATACCTCCGTCTTGAACCCTCCCTAACCATCTTCAAAAAAGGCATTAAGACCTGGCTCTTCCGACAGGCTTACCACTGCTCCAGCCCCTCGTAGTCCACCCCCCTAAATCTGCCCCGGCCCCCTATAGCCTACCCCCCTGAAACCCCCCCAATCGCTCCCCCCTGTCTCTCCCCTGCTTCACCACCCTGAATCCACCCGAGCCTCACCCGTCAACCCACCCATACCCCCACCCTCCCTCCCCTTACCCTTTCCCTATACCCCCGCCACCCTCCCACAGTGCTCCACTGTAACCCAGTTAAAACTTACAACCTATATGTCGAAATCAAGACTCCGTTATTACCTGCTGTAACTGCTGTAAATAAGCTAATACTTTATATATATGTGTTTAATTGTTTAATAAGTTATCTATATAATCCACCATAACTGCTGTAATTAAGCTTTAATATATATCATTATATAATCTATTTATTCCTCATTAACCGCTGTAAAAAATCAACCTTGTTCTAACCTCATTAAGCAACCTATCCTGTAAATACTGATATGTTCCTTGTACCTTTCTCAGCTGCTGTCTTTCCTCCTTTACCTCTCTCCCCCCTCTTCCCCCCCCCTCTTTTCGCTCCTGCTCCACTCCCCCACTCCCTGTTTTTTGTAATTTCCTCCTTTCTCAAGTTTATTGTAAACCGGCGTGATGTGCTTGCACGAACACCGGTATATTAAAAGCTGTTAAATAAAATAAATAAATAAATAAATAAGCAGGAAGATTAGACAGCCTCCTATATCTGGCATTGTGCTTAACAAGACTATTACTTTGAAAAGTCAGATTTCTAGTCTTGGTGTAGTTAGATTCTGCACATTCCATTGATCCACATATTGATAATTTACTAAATGCTTTCTTTGAGTTATTAGCTCATTCGCCAATTTGCCTTATTTATTTTTTTTGTGGATAATCTTTTCAAAACAGTCTTACATGCTTTGTCTTATCAGGAGTTTGTTATTATAATGCCCTTTCTCACAGGACAAGCAGGATGGTAGTCATCACATATGGGTCACATCACAGGATGGAGCCCAATCACAGAACAGTTTTGTCAAAGTTTCTAGAACTTTGACTGGCACCTACTGGGCATGCCCAGGATGGCACTAACCTTGCAACCAGCAGGGGTACTCCTTCAGTCTTGTTTAAAAGCTAAAGTAAGTGCCAAAAATAAAATAAGAAAAATACGAACCCAACACCGTGGGGTGGTGGGCGGGTTTCGTGAGAACTAACATCCTGCTGTCCCTGTGAGAACACCTGTTATAGGTAAGCAACACTTGCTCTCTCACAGGACAAGCAGGATGGTAGTCCTCACATATGAGTGAGTACAGAGCTGCGGATGTCCGAAAATGCACCAAATGTACCCAAAGACGTGCAACAGGCACAACTGGGGTGGAATTTGGTAGAGGGCATCCTGAACCCTAACGGGCAGGTGGAAGGGTGTTGGTACATCAAGATGCAAAAAGGTTGCGCAAGACAGATTGGCCGAAAATGGAATCTTGTCTTCCAGCCTTGTCCAGACAATAATGGGCTGTAAAAGTATGGAGAGAACTCCAGGTAGCAGCCCTACAAATATCAGGAAGTGGCCCAGAGCGAAGGTGCGCTACAGAAGTTGTCATGGCCCTGACCGAGTGTGCTTTAGCACGGTCCTGAAGTGGAATGCCTGCTTGCTGATAAATGTAGTCCACTAGCCAGGAGGAGAGAGTCTGCTTAACCACTCTGATGCAATCTGATGGAAGCAAAGGAAACAAACAATTGAGTACTTTGCCTGTGGGCAGTTGTACGGTCTAGATAGAATGCTAGAACCCGTTTGCAGTCGAGGGTATGCAGAGCCTGCTCTCCTGGATTGGAATGGGGCCTGGGAAAGAAGGTGGGTAGTATAATGGATTGATTAATGTGAAACTCCGATACTACCTTAGGCAAGAACTTCGGGTGAGTGTGGAGTACTGCCCGGTCATGCAGAAGTTTTGTGTAAGGTGGATAGGTAGCTAGGATCCGTAACTCACTAACTCTGCGGGTAGATGTTATTGCCAGAAGAAAAATCACTTTCCATGTGAGAAAGCGAAGATCACAGGACTGGGGAGGCTCGAATGGTGGTTTCATGAGTAGACCTAAAACCAGATTAAGGTCTCAAGAAGGGGCCGGAGGGCGCAGTGGAGGCTTGAGGTGGAGCAAGCCCTTCAGAAAATGTGTTACAAGGGGTTGTACTGAAATAGAAACATCCCCGATACCTTAATGGAAGGCGGCCACCTCACTGACATGCATTCTGATGGAGGAAGTTATTAGGCCTGATTCTGACAAGTGCCAGAGATAGTCTAGAAACTTCATGGTGGAACAGGTAAAGGGATCAAGGGACTGAAAGAACACCATGATTTAAACCTGTTCCATTTGTAAAGATAAGATTTACTTGTGGAAGGCTTCCGTGAAGCAGTCAGGACACGGGAAACTAGCTCTGAAAGGTTGAGAGGCTGCAGGATTAACCTTTCAACATCCAGGCCGTCAGGGACAAGGCCTGACGATTGGGGTGGCATAGGCACCTATTCTGTGTGATCAGAAGCGGATCCTTCCCCAGGGGAATGTGCCTGCGAATGGAGAGGTCCTGAAGAATCGGAAACCACACTTGACGTGGCCAGTGAGGTGATATCAGGATCATGCTTCCCTTGTCCTGACGTAACTTCACGAGAGTCTTCAAGAGAAATGAAGTGGAGGGAATGCATATAGGAGACCGGTTTCTCATGAAAGGGAGAACGCATCTCTTGGCTATGAGTGTTGGCTGCAAGTGAGAGCAATAGTTCTCTACTTTGCGGTTTGAGGTGACGCAAAGAGGTCTATATGAGGGTAACCCCAACGTTGGAATATCGAGTCCGTTACTGTGGGGTTGAGAGACCACTCGTGTGGTCGAAAGGTGCGACTCAGCTTGCCTGCCAACACATTGTCCAATCCCGGCAAGTAGATGGCCCTGAGGTACATCGAGTGGGAGAAGGCCTCCTCCCATATCTGTGCAGCTTCCTGACACAGGAGGCAGGAGACTGTTCCTCCTTGTTTGTTGATGTACCATATGGCCACCTGGTTGTCCGTTTGAATCAGGATGACCTGGTTGAAGAGGCGATCCTGAAATACTCTGAGAGCATATCTGATTGCTCATAGCTCCAGGAAATTGATCTGGTGTTTGGCTTCCTCTGGAGACCAGGACCCTTGAGTTTGTAAATTGGCAACGTGTGCTCCCCAGCCGATGTAGGAGGCATCTGTTGTAAGGGTTATTTGAGGATCTGGAGCTTGAAAAGGAAGGCCTTGAAGGAGATTGGCCTGATTCTTCCACCAAGCTAGAGATAGACGAAGTGGGTTGGTTATGTGGACAACAGTCGATAGTGGATGAGTTAACTGAATCCACTGTGACCTTAGAGTCCAATGTAGGATCCTTATGGCGAGACGAGCCATGGGAGTGACGTGTACTGAGGACGCCATGTGTCCTAGCAGGACTAGAAAGTGACGTGCAGTGGAGCGTTGTCGAGACTGCAGCTGATGGGCGAGAAAGGCGATGAGAGCTTGTTCTTGAGGAAGAAATGCCTTCGCCTTGAGGGTGTCCAAGTCTGCTCCTATGAAGGACAGGGTTTGCGATGGGACCAAGTTGTACTTTGGATAATTGATGAGAAACCCTAGAGAGATCAGGGTGTGCAAGGTGAGACATAGGGACGTCAGAACAGCTTGCTCTGTGGGAGCCCTGATTAACCAATCGTCGAGGTAGGGGCAGACGTGGATACCTTGAGTTCTGAGGAACGCTGCTACTACTACGAGGCACTTGGTGAAGACTCGTGGAGCAGAGGCTAGGCCGAATGGTAGCACTCGATATTGGTTATGCTTTGGGTCTACGAGGAATCGCAGAAATTTGCGATGAGACGGAGTTATTGCGATGTGTGTGTAAGCATCTTGGAGGTCTAGGGAGCAGAGCCAGTCTCCCCATTGTAGAAGGGGGAGGAGGGAACCCAAGGTCGCCATCTTGAACTTTTCTCTTTGTAGGAACTTGTTTAAAGGCCCGAAGATCTAGTATCGGGCGAACGCCACCTGACATTTTTGGGATTAGAAAATACCAAGAGTAGAATCCGAGGCCCTGTTGGGAATAGGGCACTGGTTCTATTGCTCTGGACTGGAGGAAGGAAATCTCCTGTTCCAGGAGCGGTGAATGGTCTGATGTTCCCCACATCAGCCGAGGTGGGGAGTCCGGTGGAATGGCCAGAAAGTTGAGATAACCTTGAGTTATTATGGTGAGAACCACTGGCCTGTGGTGACTTAGTGCCAGATGTGGCTGAAGTGGCACAATCGGCCTCCCACTGGTACATGCCTTAGTGGAGTCTGAATGCTGCTTTCTAGAAAAAAGTCAAAACCCAGATCCTGGACCTGATTGAGGAGTTGCTTGCGGCTTTTGCCTGGACTGGCCTTTCTGGTAAGGCTTAGTAGAGCGACCTTTGGACGGAGGAGGATAAGATTTCCTTTGGCGGTAAAAGGATTTCTTGGGCTCCTTTCTGAATGTTTGTTTAGCAGGATATTCAGAAGGTATCAAGGAGAGTTGGCGAAGAGTCTCATGGTGATTCTTGAGTTGTGCCACTGCCTTTTGTATTTGCTCACCAAAAAGATTATCTCCAGTGCAAGGCAAATCAGATAGTCTATCCTGGACTTCAGGCCGTAGGTCCGACAACTTTAGCCAGGTCCACTGCCTTGCAGAAATGACTGTTGCTGAAACCCTGGAAGCGGTGTCAAAAACATCATAGGCAGATCTCTCATGCTTGCCCACTTCTAAATCCTTTTGAGCTAGGGTGTGTAATTGGTCTTGAGACTGCTGAGGTAGGGACTCAGCAAAGTCCTGTATTTGTTTAAAAAGGACCCTGTTGTACTGGGTCATATTTATTTATTTATTTATTTATTGTTTTTATATACCGACATTCGATCTCAATTGAGATATCACACCAGTTTACATTCAGGTACTGTAGGCATTTCTCTATCCCCAAAGGGCTTACAATCTAAGTTTTTGTACCTGAGGCAATGGAGGGTAAAGTGACTTGCCCAAGGTCACAAGGAGTGACAGCAGGGCTTGAACCTTGGTCTCCTGGTTCATAGTCCACTGCTCTAACCACTAGGCTATTCCTCCTCCCTGGCACCATAGGGATAAAGTTGATAAGAGGCGATGCGGGATATAAGCATTGCCCCTTGAAAGATACGGCGACCTATAGCATCCAGGAATTTTTCTCTTTCCTGGAGAATAGGAAGAATGAGGCTTGGATCTTCGGGCTTTCTTTTGGACTGACTCAACCACCACTGAATGGTGGTCCAATTGGGACTTCTGGAAACCAGGAGTCGACTGGACTAGGTATGTAGTGTCAGCTTTCCGATTGACTGGTGCCACAGAACCAGGACATTCCCAATTTCTTTTCAGAAGATCCAGGAGGACATCATGGATGGGAATAGATGTTAGTTCTTTAGGAGCATCTAAAAATTGAAGAAGCTCCATCATCTGTCTATCATCTTGTTCCGTCTGAAGTTGAAATGGAACTACTTCAGCCATTTCCTTCACAAAATTAATGAAGAACAAGTCCTCTGGCGGAGAACGCTTCCTGCTTTCAGCCGGAGAGGTGGCGATGGCAAGTCATCGGTATCCTGGGATGAATAGTCAGTCCAGGTATCGTAGGGATCATCTCCAGCAGCCCCAGTATCCTTGGCGGGACGAAAAATTGGTATACCTGAAGGTCCTGGGCGAGGCACCGAAGGTATCACCGGTGGCACCAAGAGCATCGATGGACGGGACAGTGGCACAGATGGAAACAAAGATGCAATCAGTGAAACAGATGATCTAGGCATCGGAAGGACTCCCGATGGCGGAAGGAACGGTGTTTCTCCTTCTTCTGTCGATGAAAGAGGAATCTGAGAGGAAGGCACCAGGTCCATTGGAGTCGTCTGATCCATCGGAGGAAAAGCAGCGATCAGCGCTTCCATTCTCGTGAGTAACGGTGCTAGTGCTGCTGGAATGGGATCGGTTACAGTTTCAGGCACTGGTACCGATGGAACCTTGAAGCCTTGCATCGCTCTGCCGATGGCCTCCTGAATCATCTGATCCAGTTCCTTCCAGAAACCTGGCGCATGGAGCCCCGATGCCGGAGGAGGAGGCGTAGCCGGAGGGACCACCATTGGAGGTGGAATTGCGGCTCCTATCACTGGTCCCAGTGAAGGTTGCCTCGGTGACCCTGAACCACATAGGGACGGTGCCTTTTCTGGACGGGCTTTCTTCAGTGGCGGTTCAGACGATGACGACGTTGAGGCCTTGCCTGGGTCAACGGTCTGAGACCTTCGATGTCAATGCTTTTCTCGATGCTCACCTCTATCCTTTTCATGAGGGGGAACAGAGGGTGTCAATGGCTGTGGAGTAGTCAATGCTGGTTGGACACAGGCCGGTTCCCGATGATGGTGCGACATAGACTGTGTCTGTTCAGATGATTGGACAGAAGACCTTGATATGCGAGGGGGACAACAGCCCCTCAGAGGCAGTTTTCGGGCTATGGTCAGTCATGGGTGCAGACTTTTCAGGGAGCTCAGAGGCTCTTTAGAGCCCCCACCAGAGGTGAGGTTCCAGGGGAAAATCCTCTCAATGAGGCCGGCCCACTCCATCGTTCCCTTCTTAGGGGGCTGTCTTGTGCTTTTCTATGAGGAGTGGGCCAGACTCACTCAGGATCGGTGGGTCCTCTCGATCATAAGAGACTGTTACGCTTTAGAATTTGCTCATCCCGTCCGTGACCTCTTTTTGGTCTCCCTTTGCGGTCATTGACAGTGATGTGTATTTCGGGAGACCTTGGTCAGGTTGCAGGGTCTAGGAACTGTGGTGGAGGTTCCCCCGGAAGAACAGGGCACCGTGCGATACTCCATTTATTTTGTGGTTCTCAAAAAGGAGGGCACTTTTCAGCCTATTCTGGACCCAAAAAGAGTACATACAGTGCTGAAAGTCCCAAGATTTCGCATAGAAACCCAAAGGTTGGTGATTGCGGCAGTTCGCAGTTGGGAATTCCTAGCTTCTTTGGATCTAACGGAAGTGTATCTTCATATCCCAATTTGTTGGGATCACCAGCGTTATCTGAGGTTCATGGTTCTCGATCAGCATTTCCAGTTTCAGGCCCTTCCTTTCGGCTTAGCCACGGCGCCGCGGACTTTCACCAAGATCATGATCATAGTGGCGGCGGCCTTGCAGCACGAGGGAGTTCTGGTACATCCTTATCTCGATGATTGGCTTATCAGGGCAAAGTTGGAGGCCAGTTGTCACTCAGCAGTCAGGAAGGTTGGTCATTTAACTCAACTGCAGGTGAATGCACCAGCCACCATCTGCTGGAGAAAGAGAAATACCAGGACTCTGGAATGATCCGTGGAACTACAAGAAAGAAAATTAGCAGGTAAGAACCAATTTTCCTTTACATTGGCTTCCCTTTGTTTTTCCTTCTAAGTAGAAGGTTTTAACCTTAGCATTCACGTCTCATATGGGTTAGTGTCCTTTTATCTTAAGCATTTTTTTGCAGCATTATGTATCTCTTAGGTTTTTATTCTCGGGTACCATAGCTAACTTCAGTTTCTGCCAGTGTCTGTGATGAAGCTGAAAACTATAGCAGTATGTTCCTTTACTTGTGCAATGGCAGGACTTTGGAATTTTATTCCATTAGAAGCTAGAACTGAACAAAATGGGATATCCTTTCATCATTTTGTCAAAATCCTGTATTTTTCCAGGCGGCATTTAAGGGATGGATTGTTTAACTGATTTTAATTGCTGATATGCTTTTATGCTGATTCTGTTTTTTATTGTATCTATTATATTTAATGTATTTTTGATTTATAATTGATTGCTGTTTTGCTTTTTGTACACAGCTTTGGATGGAATTTTTTTTCTTTTTTTGAAAAACAAGCTTAAAGTGCTTGTAAATTGACTCTGGTTTAAAGATAACAAGTAAGCAATCCTTCTGTGTCACACCCAATATCTGATTCCTAAACTCTTTTCTTTGAGAGACAAAGTGGAAGAAAAGCTTTTCAAAGTCAAATCTTTGTTATAGAGCTGTTTCAAGATGAGTGAGCTCGTCTGCTATCTTGCTTTTTCCACAGGCCCAGCAATCACTGGATCTCATTCAGTCAGAAATAGTAAAAGCTGCCGGAGACTCCAGTGTTATTGAGAACAGCAGTGTTCCCTCTGAGATGGTGAGCCTCTTTCTAGGTTATCTCTGCAAATTGATTGGTAATCTTAGAAATGTTTGCTTGCCTTAGAAACAATATCCAGCTAAAAGCAAAAACTTGGTTTTATGGTAGTTGAAAGCTTTAATTTTTTTCTGACAAATATTCTCTGCCTGACCTTTTTCACTAAGTAAATTTGTAATTGACTTCATTTTTATGAAACTGAGTAGATGACAGACTTCAAAGCCACTGAATCTCTTACAGCAAAACATGTTTTTTGATAATGCAAGGTACCTTGACCTGGTAAATGTTTAATTGTGTTTTAATGTTTAATTATAATGCATTATTTCTTTCCTAGAAAGTAATTCTATGGAATGCTGTGGGGGTGATTAAATTTTGTACCCGAGGCTTAATGTGTAGTCAAACTGTGGCATGGAGGGAAGCAAAGTATAAGGGAGTGGGAGAGGAGCTAGGTGTTACACACTCACATATATATATGTAACACACCTAGCAGCGACAGAAGCAGTGGGGCTGAAAGGCATTCACTTAGTCTCTTCTCCCCTTCCCATAATCTCTTATGGCCTTTCAGTTGTGCCAGGGAATTGCATAAAAATCAAAGCCATATGGCTGCTCCTGTCTGAGTAAACAGCTCCAACACAGTCTGCTCTGCTTTCTCTGGGACTTGGGGGGGGGGGGGGGCGCAGAAATGATCCTGTCATTATAGGATCTGATCTGTTTCTGGAGGCAGCTGGAACTGATTTGTACTATCAACTTTGCTCTGTTTCTATGGAGGAGCTAGAACTGATTTAGTTTTTAGGTTTAGTTTTTAGACTTAGTTTTTGGGTACTTGCCAGGTTCTTATGGCCTGGATTGGCCACTGTTGGAAACAGGATGCTGGGCTTGATGGACCCTTGGTCTGACCCAGTATGGCATTTTCTTATGTTCTTATGTACCGGCGGAAAAATGGTGGCAGAACACCATTCTTGGTTGTTCCAGAAGAAATTAAGCCATGGATAACAGACATGAAAAGGGATTTAAATTAGCACAATTTTGCAACATGAGCTGCAGTGCTTATCAAGACCAAGGTTGAAGCCTTGATGACTGGCATTATTGCTCTTAAGTTTCAAACTTGTGCTAATTCATCCCCGTTTTGTGTAATTTTTTTTTTTTTTTTTTGCTCTGCAACATCTGCTTTAGAATCACCCGTTCTCCTGTTCCTTGTAGAAAAAGAGGGGAGGAGCTTAGGGATATAGTGGCTGCTCTCTCCTCTTCCCTGTAGGCTGTCGGAAGGAGAGGGGCTGTTCTGCTTCTTAAGTCTGAAAAGTGGAGGAACTGCATTCCAGGCTGTTCCCCTGTTTGTACCACAGCAAATGTGCAGGGCATTAAAAAAGAAAATACATGGGTTATCATTAAAATGATAACCCAGCAAAATGCTATTGTTTTACATAACATTTGCCTGTGTATTGCCTGTTTAGATCCTCCCAATTAGGAGACTATCAATTTGCATTATTGATGTAAATGTTGTTGATTTTTTCTGATGGTATTGTTTCTCTGTTTCAATGCAAATTGTTTCTTGATTTTTTGCATATTTGATAATTTGTAAAAATTCTAATAAACTATAAAAAAAAAAAAAAAAAAAGAAAAAGAAAATACATGGACTTGACTGTCTAACATGGACTCATGAAATTAACTTTTAAAAAGTAATTAAAAAAACATGTTTTGACACTGTATTATAATGTTAAAGTTCCTTTTACCTCTCTGATTCTCCAGTAGAATTTTCTTTTGCATTGTAACAGAGCTGTAGCATACTTATGGCTAATATGGCCACAGCCATAGGTGCAGCTACCAAAAGGCACCATATCGCTGCCATGTGCCAACGAGAGCAGTGTTGCTAGTAGATCCTCAGTAAGAGAAAAAGCAGCGTGTCCTCGTTGAAATGGACAGCATGGTTGGCGTGGCCGTAGTAAGTGGAAAACAATGCGGCCTCTCTGGCAACACCGCTGATTCTGGCGGGGCCGCGCTGCTTTTCCACTTACTAAGGCCATGCTTATCATGCTGTCAATTTCGGAAGGACTGCGCTGCTTTGGAGGAGGAGGAGGAGTGCTCCCTGCCCTGCCAGTAGTAGTTCAATGCTAGCACCGGCAGTGGCCAGAAGTCATTCCCTTGGCCATGGGGGGCTGAAAGAGACTGCTGCTGCCTGCTACATCAAGGAAGAAATGAGCGCGTGTGTGGTGGGGGAGGAGGGAGAGCGCGCGCGGGGGGCCAAAATGGTGAGATGGACAGTGAAATGCTAAGAGAAATTAGGGAAGCTAGCCAAACTGGTAGGGCAGTAATAATAGGAGACTTCAATTACCCCAATATTGACTGGGTAAATATATCATCAGGACACGCTAGAGAGATAGCATTCCTGGATGGAATAAATGATAGCTTTATGGAGCAATTGGTTCAGGAGCCAATGAGAGAGGGAGCAATTTTAGATCTAATTCTCAATGGAACCGCAGGATTTGGTGTGAGGTAAAGGTGGTGGGGGCTGCTTGGCAATAGTGATCATAATATGATCAAATTTGAATTAATGACTTGAAGAGGGGTCAGTATGTAAATCCACCGCTGTAGCGCTAAACTTGCAAAAGGAAAACTTTGACAAAATGAGAAAAATAGAAAAAAACTGAAAGGTGCAGCTACACAGGTAAACAATGTGCAACAGGCATGGATATCATTAAAAATAAATCATCCTAGAAGCACAGACCAGATGTATTCCATGCATTAAGAAAGGTGGAAGGAACGCAAAACGATTACCGGCATGGTTAAAAGGTGAGGTGAGAGGCTTTTTTAGCCAAAAAATCTTCATTCAAAAATTGGAAGAAGGATCCATCAGAAGAAAATAGAATAAAGCATAAGTATTGGCAAGTTAAATGTAAGACATTGATAAGACAGGCTAAGAGAAAATTTGAAAAGTTGGCCATAGAGGCAAAAACTCACAATAAAAACTTTAAAAAATATATCCAAAGCAGAAAGCCTGCAAGGGAGTTGGTTGGACCATTGGATGATCAAGGGTTTGAAAGGGCATTTAGAGAAGATAAGGCCAACACGGAAAGATTAAATGATTTCTTTGCTTCAGTGTTTACTGAGGAAGGATATTGGCAAGAGACCCATTCTGGAGAAGGTTTTCATGGGTGATTTTGATCAACTGAACCAAATCCGGTGAACCTGGAAGATGTGGTAGGCCTGATTGACAAGCTGAAGAGTAGTAAATCTCCTGGACCAGATGGTATATACACACCAGGGTTCTGAAAGAACTAAAAAATGAGATTTCAGACCTATTAGTAAATATTTGTGACCTATCATTAAAATCATCCAATGTACCCGAAGATTGGAAGATGGCCAATGTACCCCTATATTTAAAAAGGGATCCAGGGGTGATCTTGGAAACTATACACCGGTAAGCCTGATTTCAGTGCCGGGAAAAATCATGGGAACTGTTATAAAATCATAAAACATTTAGATAGACATGGTTTTATGGGACACAGCCAACATGGATTTATCCAAGGGAAGTTTTGCCTCCCAAATCTATATTTTTTTTAAAGAGGTGAATAAACATGTGGACAAAGGTGAACCAGTAGATGTGGTGTATTTGGATTTTCAAAAGGTGTTCAACAAAGTCCCGCATGAGAGGCTTCTAAGAAAAGTAAAAAGTCATGGGATAGGAGGTGATCTCCTTTTGTGGGCTGCAAGTTGGTTAAAGGTAAACAGTGGAGTACCTCAGGGATCTGTACCTGGACCTGTGCTTTTTAATATATTTATAAATGATCTGGAAAGGGGTATGATGAGTGAGGTGATCAGATTTGCAGATGACACAAAATTATGCAGAGTAATTAAATATCAAGTGGATTGTGATGAATTGCAGGATGATCTTGAGACTGGAAGATTGGGCTTCCAAATGGCAGATGAAATTTAACATGGACAAGTGCAAAGTGATGCATATAGGGAAAATCCCTTTGCTGTAGTTACACAGTTAGGTTCTATCTTAGGAGTTACCATCCAGGAAAGAGATCTAGGTATCATAGTGAATAATACATTGTAATAGCCCAGTGTGCTGTGGCAATTACAAAAAACCAAACAATGTTAGGAATTAAGAAGGGAATGGAAAACAAAATGGAGGACGTCATAATGCCTTTATCGCTCCATGGTGAGACTGCATCTTGAATACTGTGTGCAGTTCTGGTCACTTGATCTCAAAAAGGATATAGCTGCACTGGAGAAAGTGCAGTGAAGGACGACCAAAATAAGGGGCATGGAATGGCTGCCCTGTGAGGAAAGGCTAAAGAAGTTAGGGCTGTTCAGTTTGAAGAAGAGAGAACTGTGGGGGGATATGATAGAATTCTACAAAATCACAAAAGGACTTGAACAAGCTAATGTAAATCGGTTATTTACTCTCTCAGATAATAGAAGGACCAGGGGGCACTCCATGAAGTTAGCGAGTAGCTCATTTAAAACAAACCGAAGAAATTCTTTTTCACTCAGCACATAGTTAAGCTCTGCTATTCATTGCCAGAGGATGTGGTTACAGCAGTTAGTGTAACTGGGTTTAAAAAAGATTTGGATAAGTTCCTAGAGGATAAATCCATAAACTGCTATGACTGTAATTAATAAGCAATAGTAGCTTGTGATCTGTCTAATGTTTGGGTACTTGCCAGGTACTTGTGACTTGGATTGGCTACTGTTGGAAACAGGGTACTGGGCTTAATGGACCCTTGGTCTGACCCAGTATGGCATATCTTATGTTCTTATCGTATATTCTTATGTGGAGTGAGAGTGAGTGAGCATGTGTGTGGGGGAGTGAGAGAGAGAGAGCATGGTGTGGGGAGAGAGCAGGCATGAGTGCGCATAATTATGCCACTTAATTTCTGCCTGCTAATCCATGACAATTTCAGGGCATCTGGAAATCAAATGTTCCAAGGTATGGATAACAGGGAATTCTTTTAAAATTCTTATTTTAATTGTTGGGTGTTTGATGTCCGTTTTGAAATATGTTATTGTTTGGAAGATGTTTAAGTGTTTAATTATTGAGTGTTCTATTTCTTAATTGTTTGAATTATTCTTTTTACTAATTTTATTTATGAGGAATGGTAACGTTTCTGTTTTTCACATTGTTGCAGTGCATACAGAATTTTACTTGTTTTGGTTTCCAGTTCAGTTTTTGTCTGTACATTTCTATTTATACTGTATGGTCTCTTTATTCTGTCTTTGAGGGTCTGTCTGTGTCTTGCATGTGTGACTGAAGCGAGGTTTCCATTAGTGTGTAGTTTCTATGTAGGGATCTGTATAGCAGCTTGGCTTGTTCTGTTCTGAAATGTAGGCAGGATTGATGTTGGAGTACTGGCAGTTAGTGCTGTTCTTATAGAAAATTATTTTTTTCTCTAGGGTCACACCCATGCCCAAGATGCATTACAATAAGCCTCATACTATATAGATTCCAAGTGTGTCTTGCTTTTTTACAGGGTTTTCTGGTTGGCACCACAGTAGTACATGTAAATACAATATACATTTTGTAAGTGAATTTTTTTACCTCAGAAGACTGCTTTGAATGTTTTTTCCTGTAAAATCTGTTATAAATGCATAATTTTAAATTGAGTGAGGTGGGCGAGATAGGGTGGGGGGATGCAAGGCTGTAAAGTTTTTCTAGGGTACCTAATATCCTTGCACTGGCCATGGGCATTGCCGTACAAAAATTTAAGTGTTTCCCAAATCATAAGAACATAAGAAATTGCCATACTGGGTCAGACCAGGGGTCCATCAAGCCCCGCATCCAGTTTCCAACAGTGGCCAATCCAGGCTACAATAACCTGGCAAGTACCCAAACACTAAGTAGATCCCATGCTACTGCTGCCAGTAATAGCAGTGGCTATTCTCTAAGTCCACTTGATTAATAGCAGTTACTGGACTTCTCCAGGCACCTATCCAAACCTTTTTTAAACCCAGCTACACTAACTGAACTAACCACATCCTCTGGCAACAAATTCCAGAGCCTAATTGGGAGTTGAGTGAAAAAGTTTTCTCAGATTATTTTTAAATGTGCTATTTACTAACTTCATGGAGTTACCCCCTAGTCCTTCTATTATCCAAAAGAGTAAATAACCGATTCACGTTTACCTGTTCTAGACGTCTTATGATTTTAAAGACCTCTATCATATCTCCCCTCAGCCTTCTCTTCTCCAAGCTAAACAGCCCTAACCTCTTTAGCCTTTCTTCATAGGAGAGCTGTTCCATTCCCTTTATCATTTTGGTCACTCTTCTCTCTACCTTCTCCATTGCAACTATCTTTTTTGAGATGCGGCAACCAGAATTGTACACAGTACTCCAGGTGCGGTCTCACCATGGAGCAATAGAGGCATTATGACATTTTCCATTTTATTCACCATTCTCTTCCTAATAATTCCTAACATTGTTTGCTTTTTTCACTACTGGGGCACACTGAGCAGACAATTTCAATGTGTTATCCACTATGAGGCCTAGATCTGTTTCCTGGATAGTAGCTCCTAATATGGAACCTAATGTTGTGCAACTACAGCATGAGTTAGTTTTCCCTATGTGCATCACCTTGCACTAGTCTACATTAAATTTAATCTGCCATTTGGATGCCCAATCTTCCAGGCTTGCAATGTCCTCCTGCAATTTATCACAATCTGTTTGTAATTTAATTACTATGAATAATTTTGTACTGCAAATTTGATTCTCATTCGTCATATTCCTTTCCAGATCATATATAAATATATATTGAAAAGCATCTGTCCAAGTACAGATCCCTGAGGCATTCCACTGTTTACCCTTTTCCACTGAGAAAATTGACCATTCCCTGTACATACCCGGATCAGTCCAGACCATGGGTTGAGCCTCCTTTCCAGCAGGTGGAGACAGACCAAAACTGAAAGGGTATCCTATTCGAGGACAGAGCCTACCCTGTAGCCCTTCAGTATTTGTCTGTCTCCAGCAGGTGGAACAACTCACCCTATGGTTCCCTGTTCACTTCTACTTGTCCCTTCTGGGCGTTTTTTCCTTCTGTGTGTCTATCGTGTTTGGATCAAGCAAGTATTTGAGTTATTGTTAAAAAAAAAAAAAAAGTGTGAACTCTGTGGATCCTTCACAGGAGACAGCCCATGTCTCCTCACTCTTGCAGGGGCTTAGAGGGGCTTGGCCCCTTGTTTTATATAGCCTAGGCTCCCTTTACCCAGTGATCCTCGGCTGCAGGGGTGAAAATTGGTGGTGCCAGTCACTCCCCCTGTTCAGCTCCCTCTCTCCTCTTCTGTACTGCTCTCCCTTCAGTGGGATCCATGGTTTTGTAGCTGCTGACAGGGACCTTTGTAAAAAAAAAACAAAAAAAAAAAAAAAAACCAAACAAACAAACAAACCCCGAAGACTATAAGGTGATTTTACCCAGAGGAGTCCCTGATAAGTAGGGAAGGCAGGAGCCTTCTGTTAAACTTACTTTTGCAGCTTGAGAGAGTGTATTGAGAGCATGCACAGTTCATTCTGTGCCTCGGTTCCTTCAGCACTGGCAGCTCAGCTTATCTTAATGCTGCCCCTCCCCCACCCAGCAGCCATGCCACGATCTCTGATGTGTTTAGCCTGCAGGGATTCCTCGGTCAGGCTTTCGCAGGAGGGGCTCTGTTTACACTGCCTTACTGGGGAGGGGAAGGTTCCTCTGAGGTCCCGATGCCCTCCGAGACCCGGACCAAGCCGCCAAAACATTTTCCCCTGCCGTTCCCAGGCCGTCAAACTGCGGGAACGGCGGCCATTTTGGGTTTTTCTCTGGTTTCTTTATCTGAGCTCCCTGAAGCCCCCCCCCCCCCCCCCCCCGGACGTTTGGACCCGTTTTTCCACTGACTTTGTGCTTTTGCTGCACAAATCCTATTTAGCGAATTTGCAGGAAGAAGCTGCCCCCTGCCGCCCCCCCCCCCCCCCCCCCTGCTAAGATTCCTCGGCTCTCTGCCCCTCTCTCCCCTGCAGCTCCTGATGGGCAGGGGACGACCCGGGTCCGGGTGGTTCAGGGGGCCCCTCCCCCTCAGTCTTCTCCACTGGCTCCCGTGGGCCGCCCCCCCCCCCCCCCCCCGCCTGCCCAGGATCCGGACCAGGACACAGATTCGGTGACGCTTACCGCCCCCTGGAGAGGGATGACCCCCAAGTTCTTGGTCTCTTCCGCAGGGAGGAACTGGAGCCGCTTCTCCCCTTAATCTCACAGGAATTGGGGATTGACTGTCCCCCAGTGGACAAGTTCTTGGCAGAGATGCCAGCTTCCTCTGACCCAGTCCTGGCAGGGCTCAGGGCCCTCCCGTGCTCTTTTCCCTTCCATCCCATGCTCAAGTTAATGCTTCTAAGGGAATGGCGGGCCTCCGGGTCAGGAGGGCCATGGAAAAACTTTATCCCCTCCCGGAGGAGTATTTAGAATTAAGAATGCCTAAGGTGGACTCCTCTGTGACCGCGGTCACTAAGCATACCACTGTACCGGTCATGGGGGGGCTACAGCCTTACGGGATGTCCAAGACCGCAAACTGGAATTCCATCTCAAGTGCATTTTTTAAGTCCTGGCCTTGGGTGTTCGGGTGTCCATCTGCAGCAGTCTCATGCAGCGGGCAAGCCTTAGGTAGGTCCAACAATTACTCAGCACCCAAGACCTCCCGTCTGCAGAGGCAGAGCAGGCTGACAGGTTGGAAGGCGCCATTGCATATGGGGCGGATGCCCTATATGACTTGTTCCGGGTGCAGGCGAAGGCGATGGCTTTGGTATTGGCCAGACGGCTCCTCTGGCTCTGACACTGGGCGGCTGATTCATCTTCTAAGGCACAGCTGGGAACCCTCCCCTTTAAGGGTAAGTTGCCTTTCGGCGAAGATCTGGACCAACTTATTAAATCCTTGGGGGGAGAACAAGGTCCATAAGTTGCCTGAGGACAGCCCGAAACAGACTAGATCCTTCTTCCCAAACACTTACCCACTTCTGGGGCCAACGCCGCTATAACCCTAGAGCAAGGAGCGCCTTCCCCAGGGGAAATTCTTCTCGGGCCCAGTCTTGGCCCCAGTCCTTTTGGGGCCGTCGGCCCTTTCGAGATGCAGCTACCCATCGTCCTGCGCCCAAGCCCGCCTCCCAATGAGAATCCGCTGGCCCATCCCTCCGTTCCCAACTTAGGTGGTCGTTTGTCCCTGTTCGTGGAGGAATGGGCCAAGATCATGTCGGACCAGTGGGTCCTCGAAACCATTGACAAAGGCTACGCTTTAGAGTTTGCTTGTGACATCCCGGACTTGTACATGATTTCTCCGTGCGGCCACCAGAGGTGGCCCACGGTCACTCAGTCTCTTCTCAGACTCCAGAGTCTGGGGGCCATCTGCCTGGTTCTGGTGGCGGAGCGCGGCACTGGCCAATACTCAATCTACTTCGTGGTCTCTAAGAAGGACGACTCCTTCCATCCCATCCTGATCTTGAGGGTCAACCAGGCCCTCAAAGTGCCCCATTTCCGGATGGAAACACTTCAGGCGGTGATAGCGGCGGTACATCCCGGAGAATTCTTCGCCTCACTAGATCTGACGGAGGCCTACCTGCATATTCCGATTGGTCCCGAACATCAGTGGTTCCTCCGGTTTCACATCTTGGGTCAGCACTTCCAGTTCAGGGCCCTGCCCTTCGGTCTCGCCACGGCACCACGCACGTTTACCAAGGTAATGGTGGTGTGGCGGCAGCCCTTCGGAAGGACTGTGTCCTGGTCCATCCGTACTTGGACGATTGATTAATCCGGGCCAAGTCGGAGTCCCTATGCTGCCAGGCGGTGGACCGTGTTATCGCTCTCCTCGTCCCTAGGTCAGATAGTCAACTTCTCCAAGAGCAATCTCCATCCGTCTCAGGTCTTGGAGTTCCTGGATGCTCGCTTCGATACCTGCGTCGGCAAGGTCTTTCTACAGGACTCTCAAGCTTTCAAGTTGATGGATCAGCTCCAGGGCTGCTTCTCCATGCCTCTCCCCACGGCATGGGATTATCTGCAGGTCTTGGGGACCATGGCTTCCACAATCGACCTGGTCCCCTGGGCTTTTGCACATATGCGACCATTACAGAGAGCCTTGCTGGCTCGTTGGCAGCCGGTATCTGAGCATTTTCAGATGCAGCTCCCGCTTTCCGACTTAGTGGTGGCTTTCTCTCAAGCACCTTCTCCGTGGAATGTCCCTTCAGACCCCGCAGTGGATGGTAGTCATGACGAATGCCAGCCTGTCCGGTTGGGGAGTGGTTTGCCAGTCTCAGACCACGCAGGGGCACTGGTCCCCAGCCCAGTCTCACTGGCACATCAACCGCCTGGAGACCCGGGCGGTTCATCTAGCACTCAGGGATTTTCTCCCCTTACTTTGGCGACAGGCGGTCTGAGTGCGCTCAGACATTTCTACCACCGTGGCGTACATCAATCGCCAAGGGGGCACCAGGAGTAGACTGGTGGCCCTCGAAGCAAGTCGCCTTCTCGCGGCAAGTCGCCTTCTCACGGCCTCCCACGTAGTGGGCAGCGAGAATGTGCAAACCGACTTCTTGAGTCGTCAATGCCTGGACCCAGGCGAGTGGGAGCTGTCCGCCATGTCTCATCGACAGGTGGGGTCCCCCGCACCTGGACTTGATGGCAACTCTTAAAAACGCCAAGGCTCCCCGGTTCTTCAGCCACTGGCGGGAACACTGCGTGGAAAGGGTGGATGCCCTAGCCCTTCTGTGGCCGAGATGCATTCTACTGTACGTGTTCCCTCCATGGCCCCTTACAGGGAAAGTGCTCAGACGGATAGAGCTTCACAGAGGCCCGGTCATTCTCGTAGCTCCCGAGTGGCTTCGCGGATCTAGTTAACCTGGCGATGGACGGTCCTCTTCGCCTGGGCCATCTTCAACACATTCTCAGTCAAGGTCCTGTATCTTTCAACCAGGCGGACGCTTCTGTCTTGCGGCTTGGCTTTTGAACGGCATAGGCTAAGGCAGAGGGGATATGCTGAGGATGTCATCTCCACCATTTTGCAGGCCCGCAAAACTTCTACTTCCCTGGCCTATGTCTGGGTCTGGAAGGTTTTCGAGCTCGCCTGCGTGGAAGCGGGCGTTACACCACGATTGGCCCCGGTCTCGCTAGTGCTCTCGTTCCTCCAGCGAGGTCTCTCTAAGGGTCTCTCCTTTGGCTCACTTCGTGTTCAGGTGTCTGCCCTCTGTTCTCTCTTGGGTAGCCTTGACAGTCACGCGGTTGTGTTTTCTCAAAGGGGTCAAACACTTGAAGCCACCGCTGCGTCCTACTTGTCCCTCGTGCAGTTTGAACTTGGTCCTTCGGGTGCTCTGTCAGGCTCCCTTTGAGCCCCTTCGCCGTACCACTCTCAAGGATTTCATGCTAAAGACTGTATTCCTGGTTTCCATTTGCTCCGCCAGACGGGTGTCTGAGATCTAAGCGTTGTCGTGCCGCGAGCCTTTCTTAGTTTTTCGGATTCTGGGGTCTCTCTCAAGACAGTTCCGTTATTCTTACCGAAGGCGTGTCGTCTTTTCATGTCAATCAGTCGGTCGATCTCCCCGCGTTCTCTTCTGCGGACATTGCAAGCCCTGGTGGGGATGACCTACGCCAGGATGTGAAACGCATTCTCATGCGTTATATGGAGGTAACTAATGAATTCCGAGTGTCGGATCACTACTTTGTCTTATGGAGTGGCCCAAACCGGGGCAACCAGGCCTCTAACACTACGATATCTCGCTGGCTGAAGGAAGCGATATCCTCGGCTTACATATGTCAGGGACGCCCGGTCTCAGAGGGCCTCAAGGCCCATTCCTTGCGTTCACAGGTGGTTTCCTGGGCTGAAAGTCAGTCTGTCTCCCCGCAAGAGATATGCAGGGCAGCTACCTGAAAGTCCCTGCATACTTTTTCTCGACATTACCGCCTTGATGTTCAAGCGCCAGTTTTTGGTTCTTTTGGGTGGCAGGTACTTCGAGTGGGCCTGTCAAGGTCCCACCCTGTCTAGGGAAGCTTTGGTACATCCCATGGTCTGGACTGATCCAGGTACGTACAGGGAAAGGAAAAATTAGTTCTTACCTGTTAATTTTCGTTCCTGTAGTACCACGGATCAGTCCAGACGCCCTTACCTCTCTTATCATCCTGTCCGCTCGAAGATCCTTATGCTATGTTTGTCCTCATTGGAGGCACCGGAAGCATCCATGTGATGATTGTGGGCATTCATGCAAGAGTGTCCATATACGGAGTTCATTCATTTTTTCACTTTTGTTCCTAGTTCAATATCTTCAGAATTCTCTTGTGGTTTGCTCGAGTTCTTCTGTTACTTGCTTGTTCCATGGTGTTTATCTTCTCTGCTTTGACAATGGTTATACTGAAGGGCTACAGGGTAGGCTCTGTCCTCATATAGGATACCCTTTCAGTTTTGATCTGTCTCCACCTGCTGGAAAGGAGGCTCAACCCATGGTCTGGATTGATCCGTGGTACTACAGGAACGAAAATTAACAGGTAAGAACTAATTTTCCTTTTAATTCTACTGTTTCCTGTCTTTTTTAACCAGTCTATAATCCACGAAATGACACGGCCACCTATCCCATGACTTTTTTTTTTTTTACTTTTCTTAGAAGCATCTCATGAGGGATTTTGTCCAACGCCACCTAAAAATCCAAATACACATCTTCTGGTTCACTTTTATCCACATGTTTATTAATCCCTTCAAAAAATGAAGCAGATTTGTGAGGCAAGACTTGCCTCGGGTAAATCCATACTGATTGTGTTCCATTAAATTGTCTTTCTATATGCTCTGTGATTTTTATCTTTAGAGTAGTTTCCACTATTTTTCCTGGTTCTGAAGTCACTCATTTGTCTATGGTTTCGTGGAACGCCCCTGGGGCCCTTTTTTAATATTGGGATTACACTGGCCACCCTCCAGTCTTCAGATACAATGGATGATTTTAATGAGAGGTTATAAATTTTAAATAGATCTGAAATTTCATTTTTGAGTTCCTTTAGAACCCTGGGGTGCATTCCATCCAGTCCAGGTGATTTGCTACTCTTTAGTTTGTCAATCTGACCTACTACATCTTCCAGGATCACAGTGATTTGGTTCAGTTCATCTGACTCATCACCCTTAAACTATCTCTGGAACCGGTATCTCCACAACATCCTCATTAGTAAACATAGAAGCAAAGAATAGGTTTAGTCTTTTTGCAATGGCTTTATCTTCCCTAAGAGCCCCTTTAACCCTTCGGTCATCTAACAGTCCAACCGAATCCCTCACACGTTACTTGCTTTGGATATATTTAAAAATGTTTATTTCGAGTTTTTGCCTCTATGGCAGACTTAATTTCAAATTCTCTTAGCCTGCCTTATCAATATTTTACACTTGACGATGCTTATGCTTTTTCTTGTTTTCTTCAGATGGATCCTTCTTCCAATTTTTGAAAGTTATTTTTTGGCTAAAATAGCCTCTCTTACCCTCCCCTTTTAACCATGCTGGTAATCGTCGTGCCTTCCTTCCACCTTTCTTAATGCGTGGAATTTATCTGGACTGCACCTCTAAGATTGTTTTTTTAAACAATGTTCACGCCTGTTGTACACTTTTAACATTGCAGCTGCACCTTCAGTTTTTTATCTTTTTTCCTCATTTTATCAGTTTCCCTTTTGAAAGTTTACTGTATGAGTTGTAGATTTACATATTGTCCCCCTTCCAGTCATTAGTTCAAATGATTCGTTGTGTTGTGTGTTGTAATGGGTGAGGGCACAGTTTTTCACTTGGCCATAGGCGCCAAATTGCCTGGCTACGGGTCTGCATTGTAAAATGTGTGCGTGTTGGGGAGTGGGTTGGTGAGTAACTGTTTGCAATGCTCTACCCCCCCCCCCCCTCCCTCCTTGTAGGAGTCTGAGAGAAAAGAGAAAGTGTCAGCAAGTTTGAACCAGACTGTGATTCAGTTACAGCAGCTGCTTCAGGCGGTAAACCAGCAGCTTACAAAGGGAAATGAACACTATCAAATAGTAGGTAAGAGCAAAATAAATATGCCAGCCATTTCCTAGCGTGTAGCAGATGGACTCAGGACAAATGGGTATAGTGTACTCCTGATGGCAGTTGGAGACGGATCAGATTTCAATCTGACGTCAGCCCTAGTACATATACCCCTGCAGGAAGTGCAGCTCTTCCGTATTTTCCATCTCCATAGCAGTTTGGGACTCTGCACGCTACCACAGCGTTAGAGTAATTTAGCAAAGAAAACCAAAACAAGAAGAAATCTTACCTCTACAGACGAGCCCCGCGCTCCTGTGGTGACACTCATTGGGTCCCTCCCCCAGTTGAGAATTTCCGAGGTGATTTCCGCGATCCCTCAGATGTAAGCCTCGGTCCAGCGGCCGACCCTTGGAGGGGACCTAGCCCCCGACTTCGGGTGAAGCTGAGAGGCAGCGGGTGCAACTTCGAACGCAGCGGGGAAGGTATTTTCCCTCTCCCCCTGTAGCCAGAGACCGCCTGGATCGAGACCGGGAAGCGCCGAGACAAGGTAAGATAGAAATCTATTTAAAAGTCTCCGGTCTCCGAAGCTCAAGGAGTCGCACAGGTTGCTAGCCGGGACCAGTGCCACCGGGTTGATCTGCCTAGCAGGGATAGACCCCGGTCAGATCCGAGGGTCCTCCCACGTGGAGACCCTTCGAGGTGGTTGCCATATTGTCCGCGTGGTCGCAGTCACCATTTTGATCTGTTCGCCGCCGTCCCGAGCCGTGCGCACAAATACCTTGTGCGCACAAATACCTTGTGCGCACAAGGTATGCACCCGGCACAGTAAGCGCATAGCCACACGCTTACTGTGCCGGGTGCATAACTTTGATCTGTGCGTACAACAGCACGCATATCCCTCTGAGCGCATACCAATCCTATGCGCACCACTTAGATGCACCGGAGCGTATAACTGTATTTTACGCGTACAAGCCATGGCACCACCGGAAAAGAAGCTCCAGGGCCTTTGCCCAGCATGCCACATTAAAGCTGCACAGCATGAGGAGGCCACGGCCCTGTCTATACAATGCGAGGAGGCCCTGGGGGATCCAGCCCATGGCCCCCCCTCCCCCAGCCGGTGCCGGGTTCCAGCTTCTCGAACAGTACGCCAGACCTAGCGTCTCCCAGCGGGCTCCTCCCTGAAACGGGGCTTCCCAGGGACACAGCCCCTCTTAATTTAGACCCAGCATCTATCTCCTGGGTGGAATTTTTCAAAGGCCTGCATACCTTCGTCCACATGCAACCGGGGCCTCCAATAATACGGCCCCAACCTCCACCAGAGGACCTCAACATCCCGGGATCCTCTATCACCAGGGAAGTGATTCCACCGCCCAAAAGCCCCACCTTCGGGGACACAGACAACTCATATGAGGAATCAGAACCCCTGGAGGAAGGGGAACTCCCAGGGACAGAGCCCCCCCGAACTGTGAGGCGCTTCTTCACCAAGGACGAGCTTCCAGACCTGGTCTCACACAGCTTGAAAGAGCCTGCTATCCCGGGCACAAGTGCCTCGGTGGAACCTAAGACGAATCCCCTACTAGAGGGACTCTGTCAGACCTCTCGTCATTTCCCACTATTACAAGCCGTCCAGCAGCTAATTGACCTGGAATGGGATGCCCCGGAGACTACATTCAAATGGGGGTGTGCTCTGGCAGCCATGTACCCTCTGGACCCAGCTGTCAAAGATCTCCTGGCATGTTCGAAAGTGGATGCCATGGTCTGCGATGTTTCGAAGTGCACTACTATCCCAGTGGAGGGAGAAGCAGCACTCAAGGAAGCTCAAGACAGACAACTGGAATCCATCCTCAAACAGCCTTTTGACGTCTCCGCTATGTCTCTACAGATTGCGGCCTGCTGTGCCGTGGTGACACGTGCCTGCTTATCACAGACCAGGAACAACACTCCTGGGGAAGCCCTGGAACCAGCTGTATCATTCCTTATGGATGCTGCTACTGATCTGGTGCGCACAGCAGCCAGAAGAGTGTCATCAGCCGTGGCAGCCAGAAGACAACTCTGGCTCCGAAGCTGGTCGGCCGATGCATCTTCCAAAGCAAGACTCACAAGGATGCCCTTCAAGGGAACCCTCCTGTTGGGAAGCGAACTAGAGAAACTAGCCAACAAATGGGGTGAATCCTCACTGCCGCGTCTACTGGAGGACAGGAATAAGAGAAACCAGCTACCCTTCCCCCGAACTTTCAGGGGCAGAGGATCACAGCGCTTCAACCCATACAGAAGCACATAAGTGGCTCGCCCTGCAGGCAGGAGCCAGTCCTTTCGGAACAAGCACAACAAAAGGGGAGCCAGCTCAGGCCCAGGCCCTAGCCGCACCCCACAATGAAAATCAGCCGACCCGTCCAAAGGAAGAAGCCATAGGGGGCAGACTTGCCCTATTCAACCAAAGATGGGTCAAGATAACTTTGGACAAGTGGGTTCTAGTCATCATTCGAGAGGGATATTACCTGGATTTCCATCATCTCCCTCCGGACAAGTTTGTGGAATCCCCCTGCCACGACCCTTCCAAGAGGATGGCAGTGGAAGCTACACTGACCAGATTGCTAGCCTTAGAGGCTATAACACCGGTGCCCGCAAAACAAATAAATACTGGACATTATTCCATCTATTTTATCATTCCCAAGAAAGAAGGAACGTTCAGGCCCATCCTGGATCTCAAGTCGGTCAACCGCCACCTGAAGATGCCTCACTTCTGCATGGAAACCCTACGCTCATCCCTGGATCTGTTGGAAGCCTACCTACACATTCCGATCCATCAAGAGCATCAGTGTTTTCTACGTTTCATGATCCTGGATCGTCACTACCAGTTCCGGGCACTACCATTCAGGTTAGCCACAGTACCCTGGACGTTCACCAAGATCATGATGGTAGTGGCAGCATGTAAAGCAACACTGAGGAAGGAAGGAATCCTCGTTCACCCTTATCTAGGAGATTGGCTGATCAGGGCGAAATCCCCAGAGGAAAGCCACCAGGCGACCAACAGAGTTGAAACTCTACTGGAGAACCTCGGGTAGGTGGTCAACACAAACAAGAGCTGTCTGCAGCCCTCCCAATATCTAGAATACTTGGGAGTCTGGTTCGACACCAAACAAGAGAAGGTCATCCTGACACCGACAAGGAAATCAAAACTGATGACCCAGTTGCGAACCCTGTTGAGCGAGATTCGCCCCACGGCATGGGACTACCTCCTAGTCCTCGGCCTCATGGTATACACACTGGAAGTAGTGCCATGGGCAAGAGCTCACATGAGACCTCTACAGCGCTCACTACTATCACGATGGAATCCACTGTCCCAGAACTACATCGTATGTCTTCAGCTCCTGGACAAAGTTCGGACCCAACTACGATGGTGGCTACAAGAAGGCCATCTGAGCCAGGGAGTGAGACTATCTTCACCAACCTGGATCCTGCTCACCACGGACGCCAGCCTACAAGGATGAGGAGCACACTGCCAAGAGCTAACCGCCCAGGGGCAATGGAACAAAGAAGAGTCGGGATGGAACATCAATTGCCTAGAAGCCTGGGCAGTCAGACTAGCCTGCCTACGGTTCGGTCACAGACTCCGAGACAAATCAGTCAGAGTAATGTTGGACAACGCCTCAACAGTGGCCTTCATCAACCGTCAGGGAGGAACCAGAAGCCAACAGGTGTTTCTGGAAATAGACCCCTTAATGTCATGGGCGGAAGCGAACCTTCAAGAGATCTCTGCCGTCCACATCGTGGGGAAAGACAACGTCGCTGCGGATTACCTCAGCAGAGAAAGTCTAGACCCAGGAGAATGGAGGCTGTCGACCACAGCATTCCAATTGATAGAAAGAGTTGGGGAACACCAACCATGGACCTCCTGGCAAACCAGTCCAATGCCCAAGTGCCCAGCTTCTTCAGCCGCAGGACTACTTCTTCCCTGGGACTGTACCAGGGAATCGATACCCTGGTACAGTCCCAGGGAATAGATACCCTGGTACAGACCTGGCCACAGGAAACTCTATTATACGCCTTCCCACCATGGCCCCTATTGGGCGCAATCATCCACAAGATAGAACACTACAGGGGACCAGTACTTCTAGTGGCCCTGGACTGGCCAAGAAGACCATGGTACGCAGACATGCGAAGGCTGCTGACAGGGAGCCCCCTCCTGCTACCTCCACACAGAGACCTGCTCCAACAAGGACCGATCCTCCACGAGGATCCAGCTCTATTCTCTTACGGTCTGGCCATTGAGAGGACTCGCCTGAGGAAGAGTGGATACTCGGGGGCAGTAATTGACACCCTGCTCTCCACATCCCTAACATACATAAGGATTTAGAGAGTATTCTAAGCCTGGTGTGAGGACTGCGACATCTTTCCACGCTCAGTCAAAATTCCTGCGATTTTGGAATTCCTGCAGAATGGACTACAGAAGGGATTGTCTATCAACTCCATCAAGGTACAGGTGGCCGCATTGTCATGCTACGGAACCAAGAGTGAGAGTGGCAGCATAGCCTCTCACCTGGATGTCTCCCATTTTCTGAAAGGAGTCAAGCAGATCCGACCACCCCTAAAGTGGCTAGTGCCTCTTTGGAACCTCAACCTGGTCCTAGACTTCTTAGCAGGAGCCTCCTTCAGACCTCTTCATGGCCTGTCTCTCCGACTGTTAACATTGAAAACAGCCTTCCTGGTGGCAGTTGTTCGGCCCGTCGTATTTCCAAGCTACAAGCACTGTCCTGCCAGAAGCCATTCCTCAGACTCACCCCGGGAACCATCCAATTACGTACAGTCCCGTCCTTCCTCCGCAAAGTGGTTTCTCACTTCCATCTCAACCAAACCATCTCGTTACCATCACCAGATCAGCATAAGAATTTGGCAGTCTCGCAGTCTACACTACCTCAATGTCGGCAGACTCCTAGTCCGATACCTGGAAAGGTCGGAATCCATACGAAAGATGGACTATCTATTCGGCCTTCACAGCAGGAAGAAGCAAGGGGAAGTGGCCTTGCAAGCAACCATAGCCCGCTGGATCAAAGAAGTCATCAAGGCGGCCTACGTAGAAGCAGGCAAGCTGCCGCCTTTACAAGTCAAGGCCCATTCCACTAGAACCTAGGCAGTGTCCTGGGCAGAAACAAAGATTCTGTCACCCGCCGAGATCTGTCGGGTGGCGACATGGTCCTCCATCCACACCTTCTCCAGGTTTTACCGCCTGGATGTTCAGGCTTGAGAGGACACAGCATTTGCAAGGGCAGTACTAAGTGGGCCACGGGCAGCCTTCCACCCGGTTCGGGAGTAGCTTTTATACATCCCATTGGTCCTGAGTCCATCTGCTACATGCTAAGAAATGGAGAAATTACTTACCTGATAATTTTGTTTTCCTTAGTGTAGACAGATGGACTCGGCATCCCACTCACGGCTGCCGTTATTCATGAAATTCTCGAGTGACATTCCCGAGAGCGAGCGATTCATGGGTAAGCCATGCTTCCCACCAACTAGGACACCCATCCTACTGGGTATCGACGTTTCTCGGTTGAGGGCACTGGCGGTCTCTAGCTATAACCAATTCAACAAGTTCATATTAATCAAGTTAACCAAGTTATAAAGTTAATCAAGTTATTCAAATTATTCAGTCATACATATATCCACAATTGCTTTTCGAGGAGAATACTGAAGAGCTGCACTTCCTGCAGGGGTATATGTACTAGGGCTGATGTCAGATTGAAATCTGATCCGTCTCCAACTGCTATCAGGAGTACACTATACCCATTGGTCCTGAGTCCATCTGTCTACACTAAGGAAAACGAAATTATCAGGTAAGTAATTTCTCCATTTTTAATTCACACATACCAGTGCTAATATGTGAAAGGGAGAAGCTCCAGTCCTTTGTTTTTGGAAGGTCTGCTTAGGCAAACATGTTTAAAGGTGGGTTATTTATGGCTTTCATAGATGTATAGGGCTCAGAGAGAAGCGCTCTATTCTCCTTCCACCACCACCCCTCCCCCCCCCCCCCCCCCCCCCAGCATTTGCTGGAAATAAAATCTTAATAAAATTTCCTATTTTATTTTTATATTTTCTTCTAGAAACATTCATTTTTGTTCATCTCGTAAAAATGTTGAGCCACTCCTGTTGCAACCCCTCCTGCAGCCTCCCCAAATCTGCCAGTGTTAAAATTACAAATGGTGCTGGCAGACTGAGGCTGGTGCCATTATCAGTTCCTTCTGTTCATGAAAATGGCATTGGCCTCATTCTGTGGGCAAGGCAAGAGTGACTGGGGATCGCTCTTACCCTTTGAGGAAAGACTTTGTGTAAGCAGATCTGAGGAGGCTGCGAGGACTGAGGGAGGGCTGGGGAGGAGTTGTGTGTTTACAGAGGGGTTGATGTGACTTTTTTCTTTTTCTTTTTCTTTTCATGTCAAATGAAACAGAAGGAAATGAAATTTAAAAAAAAAAAAAAAAAAAGCAAAATGAAACAAGTATACATACCCCTTTTTGCCATGCAGGTTTCTGTAACCTAAAAAAAACAGCAGTCATTTGGGAAATTCTAAAATACATGAACTTTCCCATTAACCATATTCTTCTGTTTTTAATCCTTTAAAAAGTGGGTAAGAAAATCATCTGTCCTGAAATAAGGAAAGAGATTTGATACCAGGATTATACTGGATTCAGATACGGTTGTTTTCCATTTTCTGATATCTGTATGCTTAAGACTTGAGTCCTACAAAAATGTTTCCTTTTAGGAAACATTTTTGTAAGACTCAAGATTTGCTGTAAGGGATAATGGATATGTTAAATAAGAAAGCTTCATAGCTTCAGGCCCTGTGCAATTTGGTAGTGTGTTTAAACTTCAGAATTGAAGAATACAAGGTAAGGGCTTGATTTTAAAAAGCATTTACTCACGTGAAATTCTGTTTTACTTGAGTAAATGCACTTCCTCTGAGAACAAGCAGGATAATAGTCCTCACAGATGGGTGACATCAGATGGACCCCGATGCAGAAAACTTATTTCAGTTTCTAGAACTTTGAGTAGGCACACTGAGCATGTTAGCATACCCTATACCTAGCATCCACATGGGGTACCTTACCAGTCTCTTTCCGTAGAGCTGTAAGCCTTGGGGTGTGAGTGAGCTCACTTCGGCTGTTTTTTGGCCTTATGGAAAACTCTTCCTTTGTGTGCTTTGTGGTTTTTTTCCCATGTTATTCCATCACTGGGTCCATCTCTGTGTCTTACCATAGTGCTCCTAGTCAGGGTTTTCAGCGATTCTGGTAAGTTTCCTTTCATGGTCGATTCCCCATGGCGGCGGTGCATTGGTGCCCACCATCGATGCTCTGCTGCCATCGTCTGTTTGTGCCCCTTTTCTTTTGGCCGACATGGCCACATCCTGTTTTTGGAGATGACTCTGATGCCTGAGGACCATGACCATCACTGATTCGCATAAGATGTGTGTCCTCTGCCTGGGGGCATTGTATGACATCCGGAGCCAGATGACCCTGAAGGGATGTCTGATTTGACTCGATAAGATGGAGCAGCTCTTTGGGTCGAAGAAGTGCGAACCATCAGCATCGAAGGACCATGGAGCTGAACCAATGGACACTGAGCTCTCGACATTGGCGGGACTGTCATTTCTGTCAATGCCATCGATGGATAGGGGCACTAGAGACTTATCACTGTCTCTCTCTTCCAGGCTGAGAACGTTTGGTTCCTAGTCATCGGCCTCTGCACCGGGAAGCCGAAGAAACATTGGCACCGGTCCCTGTCAATACAGTGTTGGGCACTGGGATGCAATGGCTCATGCTGCGATGCCCCCGAAGCGACCCTGTGGCAAGAAGTGCCAGTCCTTCATCAATACCAGGGGTCTGCAACGGTCTGCACCGGTCCTTATGCTAGTCACTGATCCACCTGGAGGTTCAGAAGAGGATCTGGCCACTCCTTCCTCCCAGTCAATGTTGGCATCAGCAATGTTTGAGGAGGAGCTGGAGCACTGAGTCCAGCTAGTGGTAGACTGGGCACTGCAGGGCTTCAGTCCTGTGGCACTGATGGCACAATACCCGGTGCTGCCCATCCTCATACTGCTTCTGCAGAAGCTCAACGTGCTCATTGGTTTATCGACCCAGCAGGTGTCTGTTCCTAGGACAGCATCTATGTCTGGCAGGGCATCGAAACCTCATTCTACTGATACAGTGGTCGTTCCTGGTTCCTCCGAGGAAGCTCCACCAAGGTCGGCAGAGATGCCAAGGCCTGCTGCTCTCATATCCTGTTTTATTGGTGCCTTCACCTCTGGATGAAGGCTGAGCACCTAAGGACCCATCCTCTGTTGCTTATAGTGAGGAAGAAGAACCTTATGACTCCTAGGGGATGATGCTTCAGAATCCTCAGAGGGTCTTCTATCAGACCCTTCTCCAGACGAGTGGAGGACGTCTACGCCTGAGGACTTGACCTTCGCAGGGTTTGTGAGGGTGATGGTGGAAGCCATCCCATTTCGGTTAAAGGAGGATGATGCCAGGCACAAAATGCTTGAGATTCTCCAGTTTGTGGAGCTTCCTAAGGAGATCATGGCAGTCCCGGTGCACGAGACCCTTAAGGAGCTGCTGCTGAGGGCATGGGAACACCCCCTCCTATTAATTATAAGGCAGACTGAGTCTACCTAGTCCGGAAGGCCACTGGATTTGATAGGCATCAGCTGCCCCACCAGTTGGTAGTAGTCTAATCTGCATTTTAAGAGGGCCAAGCGCTCTCTGGCTCATTCCGTTGTGCCCCTGGGGAAGGACCATAAGAGTGGATGCTCTTGGGGGAAGGTATTTCAAGGCGCCATGCTCTTGCCCACATTGCTGCCAGCAGCTCTACATAAGCCAGTACTCATGGGAAATCTGGAAGCAGGTGCAAGAGGTGGCCAAGCAGCTGTGTCAACAGCAGCAGGACACCCTCAAGTCGCTGATGCGTAAGGGCCTGGAATGCAGAAAACACGAGATCTGAGCCACTATGATGTTTTTGACACTTCATAAGAGAGTCTCTGCAGCAGGAATCAGCACCTGCAGAATGGCATGGCTGCAGGCCTCTGATCTCTGACCCAGAAGTACAGGAATGACTAGCTGACATGCTGTGTACTGGGGAGAATCTATTCAGTGACAGGGTGAGGGACGCTGTGCCCCAACTTTGGGACCACCATGAAATCCTCCAACAACTCTCCGCCAGCACTACGGACCAGTCATCATTTCAGTTGGGCTTCCTAGAAGCCCTTCTAGACACGGCTCAGACCAAGGCCTTCCTGCCTTGCCAGAGGACCATCATATTGACTACTGTCGAAGCAGAGATTCAACAGAGCCAGCAGGTGTCAGCTTGGCAGTGTTGAGGCTGAGCCATATGGCCGCAACCATCCATGTCACTCCCTTGGCACATTTACACATGCATAGAGCCCAATGGACCCTGAGGTTGCAATAGCGCCAAACCATTCAGAGCCTCCAGGATTGCATCTGAATCATCCTGTTTCTCTGGGAGTTGTCACGGTGGCATGTACTTTCAGATCTGGAACAGGGGATGTCTTTTTGAAGTCTCCCCACCCAAATTTTCCTAATCGCGGATGTGTCCATCCTAGGTGGGGAACTCGTGTAGATGGGCTCAGCACCCAGGTTCTCTGATCTGCTCAGAAATGCTCTTGTCAAATCAACTTCCTGGAGCTTTGGGCAATCAGGACTTTCAGAGATCAGCTTTCCAACAAGCAGGGAGGCATGGGATTGTACCTCCTGTGTCAAGAAACTGTCCAGATCTGATCATGGGTCCTGTCCCACAGAATGATGTTCAGGGCCAAGTACCTGGCCAGGATGGAGAATGTGGTGGCAGACAGGCTAAGTTGAGCCTTCAGACTTCATGAGTGGTCCCTGGACCAGGGAGTAGCAAATTGGATTTTCCCTCTCTGGGAGAGCCTAGACATAAATCTGTTCGTGTGTCCTTGCAATAGGGAGGTCCCTCTGTTCTACTCCCTATACAGGTCAGATCGCAAACCAGCCTTGGATGCCCTTGCCTGTCATTGGGGCAAGGGTTTTCTGTACGCGTATTCTCCAAGTCCCTTAGTGGCGAAGACTTTCTCAAATCTTCGTGAGGGCAACTTTGAGCCTCAATGCCCCTCATTGGCCAAAACAGGTATGGTTTCTACTCCTAAGGGAGATGTCCATCCGGAGACTGTTCAATTGAAGTCTCCCTTAAGGTCTCCCGCTATATCTTGAGATTTCAACGTGCTGTTAGCTCAGCTTATGAAAGCTCCTTTTGAGCCGCGTACCTGTGACCTGGAAGGTCATATTTTTGGTGGCGGTCTTCTCAATTCACAGGTCAGCAAGCTCCAGGCCTTAGTGACTTTATCCACCTTACACTAAGTTTTATCATGACAGTGTTGCTTGCGCATGCACCCTAAGTTCCTGCCTAAGGTGGTGTCTGACTTCATTCTTAACCAGTGAGTGAGCGCTGCACAGTTTGGACTGCAAGCGAGCCTTAGCCTTCTGTCTGGAGCAGATAGAAGCCCGAAGACTGTCCATCCATCTTTGTTTCTTTTGATAGGAATAGGCTGGGCGTTGCTGTTGCCAAACACACTATCCAATGGTTGGATGTCTGTTGGTCCCCTTTTGTGTTGGGGAGCAGCCTGGAGCTGGGGATTCACCCATGTGTGAGGACTACCATCTTGCTTGTCCTCTGAAAAAGCAGAGTTGCTTACCTGTAACAGGTGTTCTCCAAGGACAGCAGGATGTATGTTCTCATGAAATCCACCCACCACGCCACAGAGTTGGGTTTTCTCTTAATGTTTGTTTTAATTAAAACTCAGTGTTACAAAACTTGAGTGGGACCCTGCATGGATGCATGGTATAGGACATGCTGTGCATGCTCAGTGTGCCCAGTCAAAATTCTAGAAACTTCGACATATGTTTTCCGCATTGGGGCTGCATCTGATTTTTGTTACCCATGTGTGAGGACTAACATCCTATTGTCCTCTGAGAACACCTGTTACAGGTAAGCAACTCTGCTTTACGCAAGTAAGTGGGCTTTTGAAAATTGCTACAATAAATGCCATTGAATTGTCCATAAGATTTGCTCATGTAAGTGAACTTTACACTTATAAATAGCTTTTGAAAATGTCTAAGATTGTTACATTTACAATGTGTAAATCCTTTTGAAAATTCACCTGTATGTGAGTAAAGTGCAGTGCCAAACATTACGGCCTGGATTTGAACCACCTGTGAGGTAGATTTGCAACTGAACAATGGGTTGGATAATTTGACTTTTATAGCAATAAATCACTGTCTTGTTGACTTTTGATTTTTTTTTTTTTTCAGTTTAACAGTAGTTAGGCAGTTGTCATAATCCATTAATTTAGGAGAGAATTGCATTTAAAGTTTGAGAAATCAGGAAATTCCAAACATTGAGGGGAAAGACAGCAGATGAGCAGCCAGGAGAGTTGTCTTGAATCAGTGACCAATCATTTCCTCCTTTGACTGAAACAAATTGTTACAAGCGTCCACCACCAATTTGACAGTCAGGGGAATGCTTTAATATGACCTTTTCTCCTTCCTGAACTGCTTGCTAATTGCAACCCACTGCAGACCATTAACAAATTGAAAACTCTTTAGTTAAGCTTTTAAATCAAGATGTTGAACTTTGGTTCCTAAGAGCCACAAGATGATCTGGTTTGCAGGATTAACCAAATATGTAAATTAAGCTTCAGCTAGAGCCAATGTGTATTCAAAATAGTCGACAGAGAAAGCAAGCTTGCTTGCCTGTAAAAAGTGAACTCTGTAGCAGAATGAATTAGCCATACTTTATACCCACCCGCTAAAGTTTAAACTCTGGAAGAGACTGAGGGGCTCACAAGGCAGCGTATATGGACAAAAACTCCCACACGTGCTCAGTAGTGTCTTTAACAAACTCTGAGGTGTGGCTTTGTTTGTGCTGTCAGATGGCATCACTTGTATCCTGGCTAATCTTGCTGTATATGGAGAATTCTGTTTACAGATAAGCAAACTTGCTTTTGCCTCACTCCTGTTTTGCTAACATTAATGGTGTTTTATCGTATTCCTCCATGATCAAAGAATGTGTGAGATTGATCTTACATTTTTGCAAAACTAAACAAAATTGTATGCATCTGAGTCAAGATACTAGCCTTGGTAATGTGTGTGTGCAGCCAGATAAGTCACCATTGTGGCGTTGCTGCTCATGGGCAGTGAGCACAGCAAAGTAACTTACGTTCTCACAGGTGAGCTGAACCACATAAGGCAATTATTTAAGTAGAGCTGGAATATTTGTTTTGTGCTTTAACCCATTAAGTAATCACCATATCAATTTTTGCTTTTTATTTCTATTGCAGGATGAAGTCACCAAGGATTGTTAATTTGAGGGTAGCAGAAGGCACTGTATTATATTTTGCCAAATTAAAGCCTTATTTATGTTTTCACCCTTTCTACTTTGTCAGACACACTGAGCAGAGCTTTGTCTTTTCTAATCCTTATTAGACTACTGATTTTAAAAGGTAAAACAAAACAAAATCCATGTTCCAGACCAGGAGTAGACAACTCCTGTCCTGGAGAGCCACACATAGGTCTGGTTTTTAGGACATCTACAATGAATGTGCATGAGATGTATTTGCATACAGTTGAAGCAGTGCATGGAAATATACCTCATAGCCATTGTGGGTATCTTGTTTGTGGCACTCTAGGACTGGAGCTGCCTAACCCTGCTGTGGATGGCCTCAGAGTTTAGTTTTCTAAAGAAAATCTGTTTGGGTAATTAAGATCTATATGTTCTTGGAGATACAGTAAAAGTGTAATATTATCTTATTTTGCTCAACATTTATTCAGAGGAATGAGAAATCTGGTGAAGAGAATAATGTAAGAAATGTAATCTTTAATACTGATGTACACTGTTTTACTGAAATACATTTTGGGAGTAGCTGCCTCTGACTTCAGCCTCAAGTAAACACTCCTTTTTCTGTTGCTAATTTAATCAGTTTTTGTAATGGTGTCAGCAAATAAAGGGATGCTTATTATTCACTATTTGTCTGGTGGTTAATTTCTAATCCCAGTAATCATTTATTTCTTAAATAATTATCTTAAATAATTATTTCATACATGAAGAAGCCTTCCTAGAGAGCAAGTCTGTACAGAACAATAAGGCATTTATTTAGTCTAATAGCTTTCATTTAAGCCAAGCTAAACTGTTACAACTTTCAGTATTACTGGATTGTAAACTATTGTATGTACAACTGGACATAAATGTAAATATTGTGTTACAATACAAAATAAGTCAACTTCTGAACTGTAGAGGGGCGATGCTAAGTTCATGGACCCAAAAAAGAACAATTGGGCGAGTGATTTATATGCATCTTATATCTCTCTCACTCTCTCTCTCACACATCAGCTCTGACAATAACCTAGGCTGAAATAGTGAGTCTGGACATGAGGGTACACGTTTATCTAGGTAATATGGGCAAGGTTAACAAATGACATAAAGGTCTGTAGTAAGCCATTGCTCACTTAAGCATGCTAATTTGTGACATGCTATGAAACATCTTTAGAGCTCAGTTTGCTGCTTCAAGGAGGGGACACGCTGGCTGCTTGATCAAAGAAGAAAAACGTGGCTGGGCTGTCCAGGCTGCGGAGGGAGGGGCCTGCTTGGTCATCATAATATCTTTTATAAGCATGCTGTAGCTTAGCTATTGTCTGTGTGTGCTGGAGAGTCAAGATAATTCCTCTGCAGTGGACCTGGGAGAAGAGCCAATTCTGATTTGGTGAGCCTGGAAGGGGAGCCACTGATGTTGCATCAGAACTGAACATGGGAGAAGCCATTACAGCAGTCCACAGCCCAGGAAGAACTACTTCCCTTGTGTCCCAGAATGGGAGAGTTCCTGCTGATGCTCTGTCCCTACCCAGGGGGGGAGAGAGCACAGCTACTGCTCACTTGGGTAAGGACAGAGGGAGAAGGGGGGGGGGGGTGAGTTAGGGAGGAAGAATAAAGGTAAAACATGTAAAAGTTAAATAAGCAAATCAAACAATGACAAAAAGATGAAGCAACTTAAGAAAATACAAAAAAAAAAAGGTAAAGAGTGAAAACAGTTAATAAAATAAAAAAGTTGGTCAAGGTGGGATTGCGTTTCTCTGAGGACAAGCAGGATGGTCACCCTCACATGGGTGACATCAGATGGAGCCCAGCATGGAAGTTTGATCTCAAAGAATAGAACTTTCAAACATGCCCTGCAGCTATAGTAGTCATCCTGCCCCCTAGGCAGAGTCTTAGTCTTTTTTTTTTTTTTCCACAGAGCCATCTGGTCATGGGAGTTGTGTGACTCATGGCATTCAGCTTTGCGCTTTCCTCACATTTTTTGTAAGTGATTTTTCTAGAGCTGCAGCTGTTTTCTTAACCTTACGATAGTTTTTATTCTTTTCCTTTTTCTTCTTTCCTCTGTCTGCCAGCTTCATGGTAGGCCTTAGTCACTGTGCAGTCTGGTAGAGACTCTTTCTATCCCTTATTTAAAAAAAAAAAACAAAAAAAAACCGCACCAGCAGTTTAGTATCTATGTCCTCTCCTAGCTCTGTCTTTGTACTTTTCTCAAGTGCTGGCAAGACTGACCGACTGCAGTCTGTGGGTGATCCGTGTAGTTCTACCCAAGCAGGAGTTCATCATTTCACCGATCGATCGGCATCAATGGAAGTTCATAGAGTGCAGAGATAGAGGACTACGCTGTTCCTGGGGGGGGTGGGGGGAGAGCTCATCCTCCCTGCATTTAAAGGAGTTAGTCTCCAAGGACAGGAGCCCTGGATGATGTAGCTTCCCCTTCAGCTTGCCAGTGATGGCAGTGCAGTCTCCTTGCAAGAAGGGTGAGCAGGAACCTGGTCAAGCAGCTTGCTGCCAAACCAGTGTCATGCCCAGAAACGGTTGCCCATGCACATCTTGACCAACGCACAGTTGATCTGACACATTGATGTCAGAACCATGTTGGGGACCAGGACTACCACTGAGCGCCATGATCCCCCTCTAGGCAATCAGGGTGCGTGACCACCCTCAATGTCGTAAGGTCCTTCTGTGCCATAGGCATCTGTAGATGTGGAGTCTCAATGCACTGGAGTTCGAGTGCCTTAGGCCTCGATGTGGCGGAGTAGCGGCACAGGCCTCTAGTGTCGGGGACCAGGTCTGCATCAAGCATCATGGTCCCCCTCAATGCCATCAGAACTGCCCTCAATGTCTATGCTCTCTGTGCCATCGGTGCCTCATCCCATCAGGATGGGTTAGTGGCTGGCCTCGGGGCCGTTGCTGTGCATGACCTCAATACCATTGACACTCTCGAGGCCATGGAGGTGCGGGACTGCTATGGAGGGCGTGTTGGTCACCAATGCCTTTTGTTGTTGCTCTTGATAATGTCAAGCACCACCAACAAGGCACTGGAATCGCCATTGAGCACTCTGATCATCCTTGAGGCCGACCACCGCAAGGGCTCTTGAGACCCTCGAATGCCTCAAGTCCTTGAGCGACAGGGATTTCAGCCTTGAATTGAGTGCTGGGGTCGCCATTTACTCAAGGCACCCTGGTACACCGAGGCATCCAGGCTTAGTGGTCTGGTGCCCTCGAGGCTCCTTGGCAGTGTCCCGATGGGGCACTGAGGGGGCATTGTGCTGTCCCATCACTGGCCTATGGCTATCGGGTACCATGGATGCTGATGATCTCCAAGGCTCTGAGCCGCTCGGATTGAGAGGCATTGATGGACTGCCGGTACCAAGGATGCCAGGCCTCGCCTGGATTCATGCACCATTAGTGTTAGTGCTAGCGAGGCTATTGTCAGCCATAGCCACTGGTGAGAGACACCATTGAGCTTGCAGCATCGATGTCCTCTGATGGGTAGGTGAACCAAGGGGCACAGTCGGCGCTGGCAGTCATCTGTTCCTCTGTAGCCCGTGTCAGGGCTACAGAGCCTTTGCCTGCAGGTGGCCCTGGCATCCTTGGTACCACCAGTCCATCAATGCTTTCGGGCTCCAGGGTTTCTATCTGTGCCACCGGGCTATTGAGTTCCATGGGTACCTGTGGCATCTGGGTTGGCATATATACCGTCAAACTGATCAAGATTCGGTCAAGCACTGTCAAAGCCCTAGGTGCAACGTTATTTGGTGCTCGTTATGTGATCCATCGTTGGTGAGTGCGAAAGCGCTATGAGCCCTATGGGCGCTGTCACCACTGTGGGCACCAGTGGGCATGAATTCTGCAGCATTTGACGCAGAGCACCATATCGGTAGCCTTGGACTTCGCTGCTGGTGTTCTGTGAGGAAAATGGCGGTGAACCATGTCGACGCAGTTTCAAGGGTTGTGTCCAGCCTCTTGGAGCATTATCAGGTACTGGAGGGGGGCGACACCATAGAACACCACCCATCACCTTGCCATATCCAGAGCCCCAGTGGTACTGGGGACTCCATCATCACACTGTTCTATGCATTCCACTGGGAGTTACTGTGACAGTAGAACACAACATGCATGGTTGAGTATGGCATGGCACCTACTCCAAACGACATGCTCCCTGTCTGTGCAGTTGTCAGCCATGCCAAGGTTTTACCTTCGTCATGTCAAGATCTCAGGCTCCTCTTCAGTTCTGCACCACAAAGTGCTGGGGAGCCCTGGCGAGGAAGACATCATCACACACTCTTTGATTTGCCTTTTGGCAGTGCACAGCCACCGACTCTAGCAAGTGGTGCTTGGTACTTGCTGTGCTGTGGGATTCTACCTACAAGCATGGCAAGTGAAGTCATAGGTGTGCTGCCATCCATAAGATGGGATACCACTGTATGATATGAGTACTGGTCAGCGTGCTTTTTCAGTGGAAGGCTCTCTTCTTCAGTTGTCCTTTACTGTATTGGGAAGGGGTATGTGTTTTCCTCGTGGCGAACACAACAGGTTGAATGCCGCAGCCACAGAGTTGACCTAGCTCTGTGTTCCTGGTCGAACCCTAAGGGGAATAGACACTAGGAGGGTAGTGTCAGGAGTCTTCTTCCTCAGGAGAGGAATGTCTTTAGACTATTTCTATGTCACAAGCCCCCTTTGTGGGGAAGCCCCTGGAGGCTCTGTCCCTGGCAGATTTATCGCTGAACCGGAGCCTCAGTTCTTTGAATCAGTGCATCTTTGTAGCCCTGGGCCGGGGACTGCAGCAATGGCTATCTGACCATTTTTACTAGGGTCCCTTCATAGATTACCATGGTGGCCTTTCCCCATCCGAGGGTGGCTGCCAGTGGCAGATTGGTTGCTTTTGAAGCTCAGTGATTGTGTCTCAACTCTTGACTGGCGTTGACAGGTTTTTAGGAATCAGGAGGCCCTAATTCCCATTGCTTTCCTATCCCTCAGGAAGGGGGGATTCAACTGTGTTCCAGGGCAACTCTTATAGGTTCCCCTCCTCTGGACACCTCGTCTACCCTTGCAAGGAGTGTCTTTGTTCTCTGTTTCCCGGAGAAGGCATGTCACTGCTTCTGACTGGTGTTCACTCTGTTCCTTGTGGGATCAGAGAACTGGTTGAGCAGTAGCACTGTTCTTAGGTCGTCCTAAGGCACAGCAGGTCTATAATCGCAAGGGAGCCTTTCCAGTGAAGATTAGGGGTTTCTCCCATCCAGGAGTCAACTTTGCCTGCTGAGCTCATTGGCAATAGTGGTTCTTATAAAAAAAAAAAAAAAAAAAAAAAAAATAAAAATGCCCTGTTATTCTCACCTGTGGGGACCCTACCTCAGTGAGGAGGGTTCTAATCCATCTAATTGGCAAGTATACCTTTCAATCTATCACCATACTCATGGCTGAGGGAGTGTGGGACGAAGGATCCTGCAACAGAGATGCTGCTCTGTGGTTGCAGTGGCTTGAAAGCTGTACTTGCCCATTTTAGGGATAGCCCTGTCTGCGGACTTGTGGAGTCCTGGCTCATGCAATGATTGTTCCATATACTGGAAATATATGCTATCATGGCTGAGGTATTAATACCTAAAGCCAGGTTCAGGGCAATCTATTCTGAGATCACCCTTGCCTTGCCCTGGTACCCTTAACAGTTTCCAGGCCGGTGAAGAAATCCTGTTCAACAGGGGTAGGCACTTGCAGCACCCCGGCTTACTGTCTTAGTGGAGATTCTGAATTTCTTCCCTGTGGAATTTGCTCTGTTTCAGCTGATCCAAGCTGAGAGTTCTATCTCAATGGGTAAATCCCTACTAGAGTCAGCAATGAGTTATTCGCTTGGGGTGGTTATACAACCTAGCGACTTGTGCTTACCCCGGCAGTCCAGCAATCTGCCTCCTTGTGTTCTTCTCTCCTTCTGCTTCCAGTTGGAATTTCATGGGGGGGGAAGCTAAGGCATTCGTGGTATATCTTAGTATATACCTGCAGGGAAAGAGACACCACTTTTCCCCTATATTTTCTCCAAGCTCTGGCCAATACTGCCTTTAGCTTTTCTCACTTCACTAGGTTACCCAAAGTGTCTTCCTGCTCACCTTAACTATCCTGTAGACAGGATGGATAATCCTGCCCTTGACAGGGTGTAGTGTAGGTGAGCTTCAGGCCTAATGTATCTCCCTGCTTGGGGGTTTGGGCTAGCGATCCCATTCAGGGATTGCCTTTCATCCCCTGAAACTTTTGATGCTGTCCGGTTAATTAGCTATGTCTGGTGCTTTGGCATGTAGCATCTGTCACAGACCCTGCCGTTGTTGCTGATTATTCTTACAAGTGTTGCTTGGATCCTCTGCCCATTATGCCTATTAGCCAAACATGGGTACATTTCTGCAGAAACATTCTGTCCTTTGGATGTCAGTGGACCACAGTTTCTTTCTGGAGAGCTCTTGGGCCCCAGTTTGTTTTTCGGTTGTCTTGTAACACCGGAAACTGTGCAGTCTTCATCCAAGAGTCCATTTCTTGTTTACATCTCTAGACTTTTTCCTGTATCCAGGAGGTTCTAGCCCTACTGTCGTCAGGGTTTACTGATCCGAAATCCTGCTTGTAATGTTTTCTGTGATGTGGAGTATGTTTCTTGCTGGTATTTGCATCATTCCCCTGCTTTGCATCAGGGTTTTGTCTGTCTTTTCAATGGTTTTCTCTATGTAGAACCCAGATTTTTTCTGCCTAGACCCCTTTGTGGGTCAGCTGTCTTACAGGCAAAAGGGAGAGGGGTGATGCTTTCAGCACAGGGCAGTTTCCTGCTTTTGTCCTGCTCTGACAGCCTATAGCTTGGGATTCACCCATGTGTGAGGATTACCACCCCGCTTATCCTCTGAGAAAGCAGAGTTGCTTACCTGTAACAGGTGTTCTCTGAAGACAGCAGGATTAGTCCTCATGAAACCCACCCACCTCCCCTCGGAGGTTTTCTCCATGTATTAGCTATATAATGGAATGAGGGACTCTGCTTAGGAGGCAGAGGGATGACTACAACTGCACATGCTCAGTAGGGCATGTTTGAAAGTTCTAGATTCTTTGAGATCAAAGTTCTATGGCAGGCTCCCTCCGATGTCACCCATGTCTGAGGGCTAACATCCTGCTGTCCTCAGAGAACACCTGTTACAGGTAAGCAACTCTGCTTTTTCCTAGCTCCTAAAATAGACTGACACCTAAATATTTTGAAAATGTTTCCCACCTCTTTCCATTCATGCTGTCTTGATCTGGGTCTGTTTGGATATGGAATGTGTGTCTGTGCTGTTTGGTCTATCTCCCTATCTCTGTCCATGTTTGCATGAGTGTGTGAGATCCATTTCCTTTCAGCAGCTTGAAGAGCAACAAAAGAGGAGATTTGAGCCACTGGCTGCCATTTGGCAAGAATTTGACACCAGGAATGCAGGTTGCCCTTCATTTAGACATAATATTTATAATATAGAGTGTGTGTGTGTATAAGTAATCCAACTTGGAGGGGCCCCATCTAATTGCCTGGATGGAAGGGGGAGGATGCCATGGCTTACTTTGTGCATACCTGCTTTAAACCATGAGTACACAAGAGACAATGTAGCGTGAGCAGTGCATTTACTATGCAGCTGTGACTTCAATAAATGAAGACCCTTCTGTAACAAGACTACCTTATCCCTCTGTCTGAACTGAAAAAGTACACAGCCTTAATGTTGTAACTTGCACTCAGAATTTTTTTATTAATACAACCGCCTTTAGGGATAAGTTTCATTATGCAGGTATACCTAACTTTTTTTTTTTATATATATATGGTCATACTAAAAGATTGTGTTTTGGCAATACAAGTCAACTAGCTATAATTAGTTATTGTAATGAAAGATGCAGGTATTTTTGCTTGTGCATAAAATATGGAGAGCAGTTTTCTTTGTTATATGCTTAGAAGTATAATTATAAAATCTGCACTTTTTGGTTCCCTTTGGTTTTTCTCTAACTTTGAGACTGGTTTAGCCCCCTTCCAAAGTGTACCTATTTATAGCTTGCAAAATTTATATTTCACATATTTTCACATTACCTCATATTTTATCAACAGTAGAAGATTACAGATAGGTGCCAAGATGAGAGGACGCTATGTTTAGAGCTCCCACAAGCTGGATTGAAAATATTGCCTCAAAAAAAAAAAAGCCTCATACTGAAAGGGGAGGATTAGAGAAGGTTCCTCGGCCTCTCAGAATCCCCCCCCCCCCCCCCCCCAGTGCAAACCACCATTGCGGGATTCTACTCACTGGCAGGAAGAACCTCTGAGAATCCCGCTGGAGCGGCGTGCGATGAGCAGACTCTGCCGCTCATGGGAGAGTCCACACTTAGTTATGGGGCACCAATGACGTCCTCCCCTCCAGCAAACGCTGCAACTGCTGTCCCGGAATCACTCCTGAGACTGATGGCTTTTACCAGAGTGAGTACCTCACTCTGGTAAACGCCAGTGTGAGGTACTAGGAATGCTAAGGAGGGGGGAATGATAACGTCTACCCTGATGAGGGGAGGGGCTGAACATTGAGGGTGACCGACCTGTTGGTGGTGTAGGGGTCACTGAAAGTTTCATCGGACGGATCAGTAGTCCAAGTGGATCTAAATATAGTGGTACAACTGCTGATTTTTCCTTAAAACCATTGGAGAAACCTAATATAACTTTGGAATCTTTATGATTTGCAATCTCAACTCTACAAAATTCAATTATGAACCTAACTGAGGTAATAAAAGGAATACAAGTGCTGTGTAACAATTGAGCAAGTAAAAACTGTTCAAAATACCATAATACAGGGTCAAAAATGATGAGCAGAAGAATTGAGACATTAGAGAACGAGGCCAGATATCGAAATCAGTTGAATTTTCCTAAATGCAAGATATTGCCTAAAGAACAATTTAAGCATTACCTGAAGGAAGTATTGATGATAGCTATGGAAGAACAGCCATTATTGACAAAAGTTTTTCTACCCGGATTTAAAGAGGGGAATGGAAACCAGCAGGACATAAAAGAAAGCACCTTAAATGTAACTGAGCTATTGGAGACTACATTTGAATCTCAAATAGAAGGGGCAAGTTGCTTGTATATTTTATGTTACCTCTAGATAGAGATAACATTATGAAAAAATTCCTTCAAAAGAGAAGCTCCCTCTATTTGGGACAGAGGATATGGGTATACCCAGATGTGGCTAAAGAGACACAGAGAAGAAGAAAAATGTGTCTAGTTGTTCAAGCTAGGCAGCGAGGAGCCCAGATAATACGTTTTCCATGCAAGTGTGTTATGAAAGTAGAAGGTATTAAATGTTTTCTATGATCCAAAGCAGCTTGAAAATTATTTGGAATCACATCAATGGACTCGAGATCCTGGATGATAACAGACCTTCTGTTAAATATATATAGTCTGCCTAACTCTTATTTACATGAAATATTAAGTTTAAAATTGCTGCTCAGATTGAATCTTATTTCTCCCTCTTGTATATGAGTAACAAAGGTAGAATGGTTTAAAAGATTGGTAAAAAGATTATATGAGTAAAATTGTGTGTAATCATTGTTACCTATTTCTATTGACATTGTTTGATGTCTGTAAGATGTGAAATTGAAAATTAAAAATTAAAAAAAAATTACAGATAAACATCTTCCATTTTCCATGTGTTTTAGACTCAGAATACAAATATAGTCAGGTGGCTGGACTGCATGAAATTAGTCTTAAAATAGGTTAATTCTAGAACAAGCTTAATATGGGGAGAGGGAGAATGTCACTGCATTGGTTACCAAGCCTTTATTTAAACATGCAAAGACTGAAAATCCTGTTTACATTTTTTTAATCTTTTATTGAAAATCACTTAAAATCATTGGTACTATGTGCGGATTTTCTGATTGTTTACAAATATCTAGGGTAGATAGTATGTTCATAGTACTTTGCCACCAGAGGGAGACTAAAATTAAACAGAGAAAGAAATCAAGAATTTATAAATAAATACAAGAGACACAGAAAACCTCATCAGTGTACAAAAAAAAAAAAAGCAAAACTTGCAATACCTTAAGAAGGCAGGTAGAAAGCATGCAGAACAGTAGGAACATGAAAGGCCAACATGTTAAAGTTTACCATGTCCCAACTTTGCTTTGTCCTTAAACAGGTCTTCTGGACAGAGTTTTTAAAGCACGCACTTAGGAAAGCAGCATCGTGCGTCTGCTAATGTTAAGCTGACCTGACCAGTCAAATAAGCTTATACTGGTTGATATATCATTAGTAAATATGGGGCAGTGTGACAAGGTAAACTTATCTATCCATTATCAACTATGTCATGGGTTACCATCAACAAAATAGCACCTGAAAAATACTCATCTAACATTTTAATCAATTATATCATGACATTTTCATGCAGCCCAGATAACACTTAATTGAACTACTGGCCTGCTACTTGAGCTCTTTCGTGTGCTGCTCTAGAACCGGACCTGTCATCCTCCACTTCTGCCTCCATAACTACCTCCTGTGATTAGGGAAGATGATGCCAGATGCATGTGTACACATGACAAAGACCTTGCTGACACTGGTAAAAGTAGCAGGAAAATAATCTTCCAGTATAGTCCAGTGTGTGGAACTGGACTTTTCAGGAGCTTTAATATGCACTGATCTAGTAATGGGTACAATTGTAAAGTTCTTCAGAGGTGGAAGAAATGGTAATTATGCCAACCGGAGCTGACAGTGATCACCTACAAGCACAGAAACCGGCACACCATGAAATAGGAGCTGCTATGAAGACGTCTCTGGTACCATTGAAGTGTGTACAGTGATTCCAATTCTTACCCACTAAAGCTCTATCCTCGTGTATCTTTAGCACCAGAGAGGGATTGTGGTGTCATCTTCACTACTACACTTCACTTCATTGCCTGACATACCATGGCTACAGGAGCATGATCACTGCTAGACAGACTGACCCCCTTACTCAGTTGGTTTTCTTGGAGTAAAATATGAAAATGGTATCTTCTACTTAAAAGCAATGTTGGCCATAAGAAAGTAAAGTTGATTTCTGGAGAGTAGAAAATATATATATGCATTTCAGGTGTATGTGAGAGAAAAGCCACATGGCTTGTTTGATCATGGTTTCTTATTTTACCATGTAAAGGAAAGAAAAGGGAAAATCATCCACATTGGACAATCATGGTATCTGCATACCTATGGCAAAGGTTCATATATAGAGGTACTAAACCTGCTTGTGCTTTTGGGTTCAAGGCAGTGAATAAAAGCATAAGTGTTGATGAACAATCCCTTGTGGGTTCAGAGGAGGATATTAATGGAGAGTCCAGGGTAGCTGTACCTTGTGTACACCAAATTTCTCTTTGGCTTGTCCTGTTTTTGTCTATCCTAAATATCTCTTGAATAGAGCATGAATTTCCTGAGATTTGCCCTCTGGAGCCCAGAAAGACCAGGCATGAACCAACCCTATTGTTACAAAGTTGTATCACTTTTAGTTCCAAGAAGCATATTTGTGGCTGACAAAATAGTGATATATAGTAACTTTAATTATAAAATTTTAATACTTTTTCTCTTAATGGTATGCACTATGGGGGCAATTTTCAATAGCCTGTGGGATTGCAAGCTATGTGCACACTTTAGTACGTATAGAAGGTGTGGATAATTTTCCTGCTGTTTTCGGTTTCCAGCTCAGTTGGAGCCGGTCTTTATTAAGCTATAAGACAATTCATTTATAATTAGGGGGGGGGGGGAGGAGCTTTGTCTTTTTTTTTTTTTAAACATTACCCCAGTTATTGTAGTGGGACTCCTTGGCCAGGGCCCATACAGCATGGCTCTTACCAGAACCTGGTAAGCATGACCTTAAACTGTCTAGTAGGAGTTACTATTGAACAATCTCTGAGACCCCTGCCTGAACAGTATCTCCAATCAGGCCCCAAACCAAAAGCAAGGTCTGGGCATCAAAGCCAGGTCTTTTGTATGGCAGTATACAGCATTGCCCCTGAGCCAGCCTCAACTACAATATTTTTCAAAACTAAATTGGCAGTTAAAATCATAAATTCTTTTCCTGTAGTCTGGTCCCTGAGGAACTATGGGTATTTAACACTTTTTTGAAAGCTTCATTTAATCAGTCGCTTCCACCATTATGAATTTAATTAAATCAGAATCCCCTGTGGCATCACATTGACATAAAGAATGAATATACAGTATCTTGAAGCAATTGAGTATACTTGCAGAAGGAATTTTTTAAAAACAAAAGCAGACCCAGACCTAGAGCAGTAGTGTCCAGAAATAATTTGATATTTCCTAGCGTGTAGCAGATGGACTCAGAACGAATGGGTATAGTGTGCTCGTGCTAGCAGTTGGAGACGAATCTGACGTCAGCACGGGTACATATACCCCCACAGGAAGTGTAGCAATTCAGTAATTTCCGTCTCCAAAGCAGTTTGGAGCTACCTCACGCTCGTTGAGTGTGTTTCCAAATTCTAATGACTAAATTCATAGAAGAAACTTACCTGAAGACAAGCCCCGCACTCCTGCGGTGATACCATTCGGTCCCTCCCCCAGTTGAGTTTCCCAAGCTCACTTCCGTGGTCCCTCGGAGGTGAGAGCCTTGGTCCGGTGGCCGAATTGCGGCGGGGACCTAGCCCCCGAGTGAGAAGGGCTTGGGCGCGGCATAGAGGCAGCCTCGGTCCTGATCCGTTCGCGGTGAGGACTTGGCCCCCGAGCGAGACGAGTTCGGGCGCGGCTTAGAGGCAGCGGGTGCACTTCCTCGAGCACGGCGGTGACGGTAATCACCCTCTTCCCCCCGCAGCCGGAGACCGCCCGGGTCGCAGCCGGGAAGCGCCGAAGATCAGGTAAGGCGTACATCTTTACTTTTGCTGGTCTCCGAAGAGCGAGGATTAGCGGGGTCTGCCTACATGGTAAGCCCTCCAAGGAGGTCGCCATTTTGCCTGTCTGCTCGCCGTCGCCATCTGCCCTGGTTCGCTGCCTTGATCTAGCGTTCAGACCAGACTAAGCGCACAGGCAACGGGCGCGTATGTTAGGCACCCGAAAGTAATTGGGCACATATTATATTGTTTAGGCGCACGTTGCTAGGCGCACATTAATAGGCGCACATCTTTCGCGCATATTACAAGGTGCATACTTTCGGCTGGGAGCACACTGACGCATAGAGATAACAGACGCGATGGAGCGTATGAGAGCCCATCCGTCCACAGAGCCGGCACCTCCAGAATCAGGCATAAGAGCTCTAGGCCTCTGCTCAGCATGCCACCTCAGAGCCACACAGCATGAGGAAGCAGACTCCCTATGTGCCCAATGTGAGGAGGCCCTGGGAGGTCCAGGCCAGGGCCGGTCCCAGCCCAGATTAATTGCCAGTTCCTCAGGGAACACCCCAGACCTAGCAGGCCGAGGTGAGCAGCCAGGGAACCCTAGAGACCTGGTGCCCCTAAGGCTAGAACCTGCTTCGCTCTCCTGGGTGGAATTATTCAAGGGGATTCACACCTTTGTCAAGATGCAGTCTGATCCCCAAACGGACCCATACGAACCGGATGATCCTGCCCCTGGACCCTCAAGACCTAGGCACGGCCACCCGCCACCCGGAAGCCCCACTTATGGGGATTCAGATTGCTCTGAGGAAGAAGGCGAACTCCCCGAGGAGGGAGAACTTCCCTCGGGGATAGAGCCGTATCGAACTATGAAACACTTCTTTCCTAAGGAGGATCTCCCAGACCTGGTCTCTCAATGCCCGTCGGAGCTGGCTATCCCGGGCCAAGGCACCCCAGGGGAACCTGGAGGGGTCCGTACCTGTCCAGCTGCTGCCATCCCTGGAGGGGGTCCGTACCAGCCCAGCTGCCATCCCTGGAGGGGTCAGTACCTGCCTTGTTGCCCCAGGAGGGGTCTAACCCTGCTGCCTTGCCCCAGGAGGGGTTACGGACTATTTCACTCCCCCAGGTGGGGTTTGTGTCCCCCTTGTCACCCCAGGAGGGGTTATGGACTGCTTTGCTGCCCCAGGAAGGAGTTGAACCTGCCACATTGCCCCAGGAGGGGTCTGCCTTCATTATTCAGTACCCCCTGCAAAGTTGGGACACAGGAGGAGGGGGAGGCCTTGAGGGGGGGGGGTACTGTTACGGCTATGGCTGCTGTGCAACCGCCTCACCACCAGGGGTCCTTCTAGAGCTGGTTCTCCTGATGGGCCCAGTCCATCTTCCTTGTTCACTCTATATTCTGGACTTCTCTTTATATCCCTGCCTGGCAGTTCCCTCGGTGCTTTGGCATCGAGCTCCCCTGGGCTCCCTGCTCTAGCCTTCCTTGCTTTGCTGTGCGTGTGGTCCTTGGGCTTTGTCTTGCGCTGTGTGTGGCATTCGGGCCTTCTACCCTGCTTGGCTTTGTCTTGCGCTGTGTGTGGCATTCGGGCCTTCTACCCTGCTTGGCTTTGTCTTGCGCTGTGTGTGGCATTCGGGCCTTCTACCCTGCTTTGCCTTGCCTTGCGCTGTGTGTGGCCTTCGGGCCTTCTACCCTGCTTTGCCTTGCCTTGCGCTGTGTGTGGCCTTCGGGCCTTCTACCCTGCTTTGCCTTGCCTTGCGCTGTGGTGCGGCCTTCGGGCTCTCTGCCTTGCCGTGTGTGTGTGGCCTTCGGGCCCTCTGCGCTGCTGTGAGTGTGTGGCCTTCGGGCTCCCAGCCCTGCCGTATGTGTGTAGCCTTCGGGCCCTCTTCCCTGCCGTGTGAGTGAGGCCTTCGGGCCCTTTGCTCTGCCATCTGAGTGAGGCCTTCAGGTCCGCTGTCCTACTGTGTGCGTGTGTGGCCTTCGGGCTCTCTGCCTTACTAGTAGGTACCTTGACCCAGCCTGGACTCTGACACTGTTGCCTGCCCTGACCCAGCCTGGACTCTGACACTGTTGCCTGCCGCCTGCCCTGACCCAGCCTGGACTCTGACACTGTTGCCTGCCGTCTGCCCTGATCCAACATGGAATTTGACACTGCTTCCAGCCTTACTCTGCTCCACTGTCACCATCATCAGAGACTTTCCAGCCATCCCTATCTCTCTCTACCTGGAGTCACTCCAGAAGGTGGTGTTCACAACACCAGAACACAGCCCGAGCATAACAATACCAGCCACCGCCCCCCTTGCAAGTTGAGCCCTTGGATTCTGGCAGCCAGCAGGTCTTATGTGGGTCCCTTAGGCTAACCAAAGGTGAGAGTCCAAATCCGAGCGAAGTTTGGGGTAGATAGCAGATGCAGATGCTAGGCCAATGGTCAGGACAGGTGCAAGTCAGCAGGTATGAGTATCAGGCCAGAGGTTGGGGCAGGCAGCACACAGATCAGAGTCAGGTCCAAGACAAGGGTTGAGGTCCAGGCAGTGATCAAGGAAGGTCTGAGTCTATGCCAGGGTTAGAATCCAGGAAGACAAGATGAGGAAGACAAAGATTCAGACAAGGAATGAATAAGGCAAGGAGGGGGTACAAAACAAGACAAGAACCACAGCAAGGAAGAAGGCAGGGAGCAAGACAAGAACAATGCATAGAGTAGTAATATGCACTGGGACTAAGGTACTCCAGGAGACCTGTTGCTGAGGTAAGGACCCAGTGCGGGGCTTTGGCTTAAATAGGGTGATATCATTAATAAGCACTGGTCCATTCCTTTCTGCCACTGCGCGCATATTATGTGCTCGCATGTGTGCATACACTTCTACAGGGAGGCTGGGGTGAGGCAGCTTGGCTGCTGGGTCTGGCGGCAACCTTTCCACGACTCTTAACAAAGAGAATAGCAAAAACACATGCTGCCCCTAAAAGGGTCAACTTAAGATTCCACAGAGAAAAATAGTGGCATTGGAATACTAAAGGCTAGGAGCTTACCATTTACAGTCCCCACATGGGGGCGCTAACTCAATTCTAAAGCTAACTCTGTTTCCCCCCATGATAAATGGATCATTCCTTCTGGAAGAGATCCTTTAGGGTCTCTACAAATACATTGGTGGAGAATGATAAAGGAAGATTGTACTGTGTATCTGTAAACAATCCCCCATGGAAGGGTTCACATCAATGTTATGAGCATGTGCAGACCAAAGAGTTTAAGATTAATCAAAGAAAATCAACTTAGACACTGGAGTCCCCCAAGGATCCGCCCTTTCTGCAATGCTCTTTAACATATATCTCCTCCCACTATGCCACTTCCTTGCAAATCTGAATCTAACCTACTTCATCTATGCTGATGATATTCAAATATTAATTCCAATAAAAAATTTGATTGAAGAAACATACAAATTAACTGCCAATTACCTAATCAGCATAAAGTAAATACTAGCTAACATCAAATTCATCTTCAACTTTGACAAAACTGAATTGATATTACTTGACAGAAAGAACAACTCTCTACAAACACCGCCACTCAAACTCATAGACCAAAATTCAATATTATCTCCAATCAACCATGCCCGCAACCTCAGAGTAATTATAGACAAAGATCTTTCATTCAAAAATCATAGATCAACAAAAATAAGACTGTTTTCATAAACTACTCACATTTCGTCGTCTAAAAAGGGAAGGAGCGCGGAGGAGGTGGGAAGAGTTTGTTCTTGGTTGCGAGCGGTAGATCCGGTGGTGCCATGAACTCAGCGTTGTCAATGTTGGCTTCCGTCCTCAGTCTGTCCATGCTCGCTTTGGGATTGACAAGCGGAGGCCCTGGCCGTTTACTGCCCACCTCACCCCGTCAGCTGAAGCTTACCATCTCCTGCACCTAACCCTTACCCTACGGAGCCCAGAGTCTGGAGATGAATTGAAGCTGCCAGTCAGCGAGGAGGCGGACCCAGCACTGCGACTCAAGCCAATGGGGAAAGGGAGCGTCTGCTATGTCTTTCTGTGGAAGAGCATTCTAACGCTGGGATTGGTTGTTTTCTTCTACGTCTTTTCCATTGGCATTACTTTCTACAACAAATGGCTGCTGAGGAAGTTCCATTTTCCTCTCTTCATGACCCTTGTACACATGACAATGATTTTTGTCATGTCTGCACTAAGCAGGGTGGTGATGCAATGTTGCAGCAAAAGATCAAGGGTTGTCCTGACTTGGACCGAATACCTCAAGAGAGTAGCTCCGACAGCTGTGGCAACTGTGCTGGACATTGGACTGTCAAACTGGAGCTTCCTGTACATCACTGTCTCCCTGTGAGTGGCTGCAGAGTTCTTTTCTGGCAGATCCCCCCCTCCTGTTTAGGGAAAGCTGGCTCAATTTTTCTGATGAGTAATAAATAGGAAGCATATCATGAAATCCCTTAGACTTAAATGCAGAATTATTCTTCTTTTCCTATCAAAGTAATTTGAAAACTGCAAAGGATATTGCAGAAAACATATCCATAAGCGGGCACAGGGTGCCCGCTTATGGATATTGATTATTACCTGCCTTTACTTTTTTTCCAGCTACGTAAGCTTCCAAGTTCTTACTCCTTGTTGAATGTAACTTTGCCTTATTCACCTCTATTGTTTAATTTACTTTAGTTACGCTTCAGTTATACCCTTGTTAAATGTAAACCGATCCGATATGGTTATTACTATGAAGGTCGGTATAAAAAAGTGTTAAATAAATAAATAAAATCTTTTCTCCCAAATAATGACTTCAGAACAGTTCTACAATTACTAATTTTCTCCAATATAGACTACTGTAACTCTCTACTTCTCAACTTACCGCTAAACACCATTCGCCCTCTCCAGATCCTACAGAATGCAGCTGCAAGAATCCTCACAGGAGCCAAAAAGCATGACCACATCACCCCAACCCTTTATTTCACTCCATTGCCTACCAATAAAATACAGGATTGAATACAAGGTCCTTTCCATCTTACATAAAATTATATACGGAAAGGAAAAAATTGGCTAAGCCCCTACATACACCTACATACCCCAAGTAGAAACCAGAGGTCAGCAAACAAAGGACTCCTAAAAACACCACCAATGCATTCAAATCAACTCACCTCCACCCAAAATAGAGTTATCTCCCTTGGCAGCCCAAAACTATGGAACTCCCTCCCGACTAAGCTAAGAATTCAAGAAAACCTAAAAACCTTTAAAAAAGAATTAAAAACTTGGTTGTTCAACAAAGCATACCAATCCACCCAAAGGATCATCTAAACATCGCCGTCCTCCAACACAACCTCATGACTAATTGAAATTCATCACATTTATGCTTTTCTTAAATAAGAAAGAACTCATAAACTGAACTTAGTCATTACTTATGTTATTTCCTAAGCCTAATAAAAGTTTGTACTTTACAACCATTGTTAACCCCCCATTTCCCTATAACCTATTTTGTAAACCGTTATATTGGCGTTATTTTAACGTTTCCAAATGACGGTACATAAAACTCTTCAAATAAATAAATAAATAAATAATCTATGAAAACTGATTATGGTAAATCTGTGTCACAGTTGCACAGGTTAGTCTGAAAGATCAGAAGTCAATAAGTTTGACTTTGTTCTTACTGCTGAACAGTTATCTTTCACAGTAACTTAGATCATAAGTAGAAAAATGCCATTTAATATTACATTTTTTTTTACTGTTTTCATAAGAAAAATATAAACTAAAAAATGTTACACGGAAATATCTCTATCTACATATATTATGGCAAGTTTCCTTTAAAATTGCACTACATTTTGAAATTGCTCTCACACCTGTCTAGCCTGGATAGGGAGGGATGAATTCATCTAGATAGTTCCTTTTCTAAACTTAGTTTTAGTTGCTTGGTTACCAATAATCTGAGGAACAACAGCGCAGCTAATAACTATGGCAATCTTAACAGTAGCATACTTGGTTTCTAGTGATTTGGTTTTTTTTCTGCTCTTAATATATTTTGCTTCTTTTTACCAGGACAAGACACTGGATACTAATATAGAATGCATGCATGCACTGGTATTCAGCGGGGGTTGGGAATTCCATGGACTCTATACTTCCAGTCAATCGGAGAGGGAAAATACATTTTCCTAAAAATATATATACATATGTTCTTTGACTTTTGGAATTTCCTGGAAGCATTTTGCCCTTGTAGGAAGGGTGATGGGCACTGCTAAGAACATGATTATTGGGGAAAAAAATTGGAAATTGCAATATGTGAAAACTAGTATTCAGAGTCCTTAAAAGGCATGGTTTTTTTTTTTCCAATTGATCTCATTATTTTTATTTGGCTATTTGAAAACTGTTACTTTCAGGTCAGACAATTCTTGGAGGAGAAGGCCTAGGTTATTTTAACTCACATATTTGTCATTTTAATTACTTTTCTTTGATGGGATTGCCTGAAGATGTAACTGCCACCCCCTCTCCTGGAACAGATAACGTGCTCAATTTGCTGACTGGGGAGAAATTGTATTTTTATTAGTGTTATACCAGTTTATGGCCCTCATTAAGAGGAGTTCTCCCACCCTAGTCTGCAACCATAATTTAGGTATTTCTTGCAGTTGAAGTGAGTATAATGAGATTCAAAATGCCTCATTACCTTTGTTTGGATCATTGAGGACTGAAATATGGGTCATATTACCATTGCCACCCTAAAGAGAAGCAAAAAAAAAAAAAAGTTTGACAAAGAAAGAAATTTGCAATGTTTTAGATACAATTTTTGGTTTGATCCATGGGTATTTTCCTTTAATTTAAACTCCACCTACTGTTTACATCTCCAAATCAGCAAACATACCATTCCTTCTTGACTTCAAATATAGGGCTAGATTCATCATTTCAAGGAATGATGAGCTGCCGCGGTAAAGGGGGTGCTAGTGTGCAGCCGGCTGCATCACAGCGGTATGGTTTTGCCTGCCGCACACTATCGCCCCCATAGTGCCACGCTAAAAGTTGGTGCTATTTCCTGTGCTACTGCCGGCGATAATGTCCAAAACAGTTGGAGCTGAATTGGTTGTTGTCTGAATCCAATCCCTCCCCCCCCCCCCCCCCCATCCCGCTGTTGAAGTGGAAAGCAGTGTTGCAGTTGTGTTAAAAGCATCAAGGCTTATTGGTTAAGGGTAGTAATCCTATGACTTCTGTTAAGGGTAGTAACTTCAGCAGAATAGTTTCTTCTATTCACCAGATGTCTCACCAGCTGGCCAAGGCTACTCAGAGAACAGTTTGATAAACTAAAATGATGACAGAGAATATAGTTTGACAAAAAAGAGAATTGGAGCACATTGACCATCACGTTAAACTTGTGATGGAAGACTAGGGGTGTGATATAATTAAAAATGACATAAAAAAGTACAACAAAAAAAGTGTTTTGTTTCTTTTCTATGACACAAAAGCAATTTAAAATTCATTTCGGTTTGTTTTTCATTTTAGGACATGTTAAATAAAACAATGAAATGAAAAACAAATGAAACTAAAATAAATGAAAAAATAATAAATGACACAACATAAGATAAAATGTAACACATTTTCACTGCTTAATCTATGAAAGACCGTATTGATTTCTCCTTCTTTAAAGATGTCAGCTAGGCTGGATCAATGGCCCAGTGGAAGCCCTGCACATTATTATTCAGTTTCTGCTTCCTGGGCTAGCCAAGGCTGAGAATGCTGTGGAGGTAGCATTCACAATCCCTGGGGGAAGAGAGCCCTAGTCGTCATGCCACACACTAGGGGTGGAAGGACTGAAGAGTGATGGGGCAGAGGGAAGCTTCACCAGGGCCTTGCAGTGAAGGGGATGCAATCAAGAAGAGTTGGTTCACATTTGTGGCCCCTGACAAGAAGCAGTAGCAGGCAGGAAGAGTTCTGGGATATCCTTCCTTCCAGCGGATGGAAAAAAAGGGTGGAATGGGGTCTCCTAACTTTAGTGGCTCTACCTTTCCAAAAATATCTGCGATTCATTGATGGTCTCCACAATTCCCTACACATCTCATCCTTGTTCTCTCAGGATAGAAAGACCTCTTGTCTCTCTCCTACAGATTAAATTCTTACTATTTTAGCATAAGCCCGAGTTTGACTATGCCAGTCAGCTGTCTGTATGTATATTCCTGATTATTGCTAAGTCTTGTTATGTGTATACTTGGCATGGTTTGTTGCAGTATGCTCATGTTGCTCTTTGCATGTGATGTTATTTTTATGTGACCTCATCCCCGGATGTACACTAGACATGGATAGGGCCATAAAAGATTGAATGTCTTTTCAGGGCTGGAACTACTCTTGACTAACTCTGTTAGTGTCCCTTCTTCCCAGGGTCTGGATTCTTTGTAGATAGTGGGAAAGAAAATGACCCTTTCAAGGCCCAGACGTGACAGGGGTATCCTGGTTATGCTTTCTTTTTCCTGGGACAGATACACTTTTCCCCCACCCCTGTGGAAGCTATAGGTGCTAGAAAAAATGCACTGGAGGCTTTATTTTTAACGTCCAAAATTAAAATATGTACAGATAGGTGATCAGGTAAAATATTGGCACAATTCAAAACAATAAGGCAAACAACAATAATAGACAAAAGTCCAACCTTCAAAGTTGAATAACCAATAAGAGGAGGAAGGACATAAAAAGTTTCATAATGTCCATGAACTATATGGACATTATGAAATTTTATATAATTCAAAACAATACCTTTGATTTCCACAGTTCTGTTTTTCTCTCTCTATCTCTGCAAGGGTCTTTTTATCGGGGTCCAGGGCAAGGGAAACACCATCCAAGGATTGAATTAATGAGGTTCCCAGGTGGATAAGGGCATCCTTGATGGGTCGGAAAATCCCCTTCCAGTGGGCCAAAAATCGATTGCACAGTCTCTGCACAGAATCCAAATTATCTCTCTCCTAGGGGTGAAGCCTCCAGTTGGGAGTAGGGGTCCTCAGATGTAACTCAAATTTGGTTTTACTCACAGTTCTCCTCAGTCCCTCTCGCTCCCACTCACTTGGGTTTTCTTTTAGAATCCCAAGTTGGAAAGGGATCCCTTGGAACACACAGCTCACGATGTTCCTCTGATGGGGCAGCAAAACTCTTCCTCCCAGATCTTCTAACCAAAATGTCTCTTTTCCCAAAAACTTATCTTCACACCAGAAGATGCTGCAGCAGATCACCACTAGTCCTCTGCTTCCTTGGAAGGTCACAGCGGGGTGGCTCTTTCCTATCCTGGGCCCCTCAGGGAGAGGATTCCCCTTGTCCTCACCCAGGAGTATCATCATAGTCTTCTTACAAAGCAAAAACTTTCAAAATCTCAAAAAATACCCAAGAACAACTCTGTCAACCAGTTGGTGGCCTGGAAGGGATGCTCCCTCAGTCTGGCCCAGGAACTGCAGGCAGATAGTATCTGAGTCCAAGGGTAGGCCCAAAAATGCAACGAAGGCAAAATCTCCAGAGCTTCCTCCCAACTCAACAACTGAACTGCATTGTCCCCAGAGCTCTGGAGAGAATTGCTTTTGATAACTCACAGGGGGACGGCCATTCCAGCAGCCTCAAAGGGAGGGGCTGCATTTGAAAGGTACCTCCCCTAATCACTGACCTATACTACTCTAACTGAATACAGGGATACCCGTAGTGTCCGTTATATTTATACTGTCTGTTTATTTTATTTTATGACTGTAATGTTGTAATCCATCTACAGCTGGTGATAGCACAGACTAATATATGTTTTCAAATAAATATTCCCAATTCTTCTCTCCAATGCTACATTGGATCTTTCAAGCTGAAAGTCCCAAAACTCTCATAGCAGGGGAACAAACTCAAAATTCGCTCCTCTCCCCATTCCTGGACAGGAAGGGAGGGCAGAAGAAACCCTCCCTGAACAAAATTCCCAAAATCCCAAGAGACAGAGATGCCACACTTCAACCCCAGGGTGTGACTTGGAAGAAAGCCCTTACCCTGCACATTGAACAGGACTAGAGGAATCAGCAATGACCAGAATCCAAAGCACTTAAAAATGTACTGAGACCCACTCCACAATCCCAGGGTGTGGACCAGCAATGTGCGCTCTCACTTTCTACTTTATTCAGCCTAGGTGAGAGCCACTGCTAAATAAAAGTAGGGGGAGTAGAAACATTCAATCCTTTCACTTCAGCTTCTAAACAAAATCCCACACCGATCCCAGGCATCACCTGCTGTTGAGTAGGCAGGAGCCCATGACTGATGCAGTCTCCAATGGCAATGCTGTAGCAAAATGTTATGCTCCACTCCTTATTTGCTATGGAGCTTATTACTAGGGCCAGTTACTAGTGGGGTCTCTAGAAATAATCTTTGTGCATATCCTGTAAACCTGAGTGGCTGTAGGGTCCCGGGACAGTTTTGGGAAGCCCTGCCTAAGACCATCAGGAACTGAACCCCTGATTAAACAGGGGTTCAGTTCCTGATAGGGTTTTACCTCTATCTAGTTGTATGCAATGTGAAGGCTCTGTGCTCTACTCTCTTGGTCCTTGTTCCTGTCTTTTACCTTTTCTGACTCTGCAGCTCCCACTAGGGATGTGCATTTGTTTAAAACAAATGAATAGAAATGACTCAATGTTCGATTCAGGGACAGATTTCTGATTCTGCTTCCCCGAGGCACTTTTGCTGCCATGGGCCCTTCCCCTCTACCAAGGTTCCTGATTTTCCAATCATATCCCCATGAACCCCCGACTTCCCTACCACTGCTCCCCTCAGACCTCACCCCCCCCCCCCCCCAATTCTGTCCCAGATCTGAAAGCCATCCCTTGATTCCCTCCTGCTGCCCCTCTACCTCTAACTCTGCTGTTACCAGAATTCAGGGAACATGACTCAACGCAGTCTCGCTTCCCAGTACCCAAGGACTCACAGGACACCCAAGCGGGGTGTTCCAAAATAAATGTTACTGCAAGGAAATATTCAAAAATAATCACAGGAATCTTCTCATTTAATCTTTCAGATCCAGGTGTGAAGAAACAGTCTCAGTCCAGGTATTCTGTGTGAGTGCCCTCAGGATGGCAAGGCATTAGGATACCCTCTGCTTCCAGGTGGTGGAAGCCAGGTCCCCAGTGGGGTTACGGGGTCTCCTTTGTACTCCAGAGACCTCTCTGGTAAAAAGTCTCCAAATCCACAAACACTGCCCTCAACTCCTTCTCCTGGGCAGGTATAGTGGGTAAAAACATAAAAACATAAGAACATGCCATGCTGGGTCAGACCAAGGGTCCATCAGGCCCAGCATCCTGTTTCCAACAGTGGCCAATCCAGGCCATAAGAACCTGGCAAGTACCCAAAAACTAAGTCTATTCCATGTTACTCTTGCTAGTAATAGCAGTGGCTATTTTCTAAGTCAACTTAATTAATAGCAGGTAATGGACTTCTCCTCCAAGAACTTATCCATCCAATGCTTTTTTAAACACAGCTATACTAACTGCACTAACCACATCCTCTGGCAACAAATTCCAGAGTTTAATTGTGCGTTGAGTGAAGAAGAACTTTCTCCGATTAGTTTTAAATGTGCCACATACTAATTTCATGGAGTGCCCCCTAGTCTTTCTACTATCCGAAAGAGTAAATAACCGATTCACATCTACCCGTTCTAGACCTCTCATAATTTTAAACACCTCTATCATATCCCGTCTCAGCCGTCTCTTCTCCAAGCTGAAAAGTCTTAACCTCGTTAGTCTTTACTCATTTAGTTCCATTCCCCTTATCATTTTGGTCGCCCTTCTCTGTACCCTCTCCAACAAAAAGGAATCGAAATCTTCAATTGAAATTCACTTCTCTGATATCCTTTCTGATAGTGCAGGCAGGGGAACACAGCTCTTTCACCCAGGAGTGTCATTAGGTCTGGGCATACGGGACCCCTGTCCCAAGTCTGATAGTCAGTTCCCCGAGTCTCATGTGCCGGGACACAAAAAAAAAGCAGAACATTTCTCCGATATGGTGGCAAACCCCCCTCCCCCCAAACCATCAACTCCCATGCAGGCTGGTTGGCCCGATAGGCCCCAGTCATTGCGTTCTCTGTTGCCAGCTTCTCAGCTATCTCAGCAGCAGAAACAGGGAGCAATTGCTTTAATACGGGCTGCGGGGACTTGGAGCATGTGCAGAGCTCTCTGGCCCAGCTCCTCCTCCTCCTCCTCACGTGTTTCCTGTTTCAAAGCAGAAACATGTGATAGGAGGAGGAGGTGGCAAGTGCCACCCCAATTTTATACATTGGATTGGGCAGGGATAAACCAAAACCCTGCCCAATCTGATCCCAGGCGATACACTTCCCTCCCTGAAGTCGGCAGCAGAAGTCATGTTTAACCGAATGTCAACTCCTGCTGCTGCAGGACCTGTCTGGAGCTCTTACCGAAAGATCAGCCCTGCAGCAGAAGGAGATGACGTTCAGTTAAACGCAACTCCTGCTGCCACCCACCCCATGACCTGGCAGGCTGCCACAGAGCCTATCTTGTAGCAGCCAAAGAGAGAGGGCCCCAATTATCGCCAACAGACTACATCCTGGCAGCTGAAGATCGAGAGGCTCGGCAGGTTACTGCAGAGCCCATCCCATGGCAGTTTAAGAGAACAGGAGGACCTGGAGGACCCCAGCTGAAGATGAAAACCAGACACTGAGAGTCTGTGTCTGCGTGTGGGAATCTGAGAGAGTGAGAGCCTGTGTGTGTGTGTGTACGTGTGTGTGTACGTGTGTAAATGGAAGCCTGGGAGAATGAGAGCCTGTAAGTGTGTGTATTGGAGCTTAGAGAATGAGAACCTATATGTGTGTGTATATGGGAGCCCGGGAGAGTGAGAGTCTGTGTGTGTAAGTAAGGTAGCCTGCAAGAGTAAGAGCCTGTGTGTATGTGTAGGAGCCTGATTAAAATGAGTGCTTGTGTGTGTGTGGTTGTGTGTGTATGGGAGCCTGGGAGAGTGAGAGCCTGTATGTATATATATATGGAGCCTGAGAAAGTGAGAGCCTGTGTATGTGTATGGGAGCTTGAGAGAGTGAGGGCTTGAGAGAGTGAGAGCCTGTATGTATATATATATGGAGCCTGAGAAAGTGAGAGCCTGTGTATGTGTATGGGAGCTTGAGAGAGTGAGAACCTGAGGGAGTGAAAGCCTGGGTGTGTGTGAGAGAGAGTCTGTATGAGATCATGTTAGAGAAAGAGAAAGGGTGTGTGTGTGAGAGATCCTGTGACCATAATTGTAAAACGAGTGCGCATTCACCCATACACATGCAAATTGGCATGTGAGCGAAGATACGGTGGAATTTTTCATCATTTGCACACTTGCGAGCGTATATTTTAAAATACATCTACCGTGTAAGTATGCGCATAAGAGGTTTCTTGAGCCCAGCTAGTGCGCATGTCTTCCATAGGACTTTCTCAGTTTTTACGCGTGTATGTCAGATTTTAAAACAAGCTTATGCGAGCCAATTTCCCAGTTTTCCAATTAGTCCACCAGTTTGTCCAATTAATAGCGAGGTCTTTCAGACCCCTCTGGTTCTTCATCTTGCAGGCTACCCAGTTGACTTGTACTCCTCACTCTGTCCTATAAGCCCTAAAACTCGTGATCTATAGACTTGCTCCTCATCAGGAATAGCAGTAAAGTTACGTAGATAAGTGTTGGCTCCACCCCAGAACACCCATGCCTTGCCCCTTTTCCTCCCCCTTATTCCTCACGTATGCATGAGTACATACCCACATAATTTGCAGCTTTTTAAAATCCATGTTGCTTGCGTGCTGCCCACATATGCACATATATGGACATTTTTGCACAGTTGACTTGTGTATGTGAGAGAGAGAACCTGTATGTAAGGGAGGGAGGGAGAGAGAGGCTATGTGTGTGTGTGTGTATGTATGTGTGAGGGTGAGAGAGTGAGCCTATGTGTTTAAGGGAGATAGCCTCTGCATATGTGGGTATGAGAAAGGGTCTCTGTGTATGAGCGTGTGTGCGTGCAAGCCTGTTTGTGTGAGAGAAAAAGAGAGGGAGTGTATATGAGAGTCTAGGTACATGTGTGTGTATGTGTCTGAGAGAAGAATATAAAGTTTGTGCAGTACCCTCCTCTAATCCAGAACAATCTCAGGGTGGCTGGAAATCAAAAAATCCTAGGTATGGAGAGCAGGAGATTTTTTAAATCCTTATTAGTTTCATTATTGGGTGTTATTTGATGTGTCTGCTGTTTTGAAATATGATATTGGTGTTTTGGGAAATTTCTAAACATTTTTATGAGGTTTTAATTAGTAGATGTTCTATTTATCAGTTTTGAAATATTTATTCTTTTTATTAGTATGGTTTTACTTTTATGATTGATGTTTTATTTTTCTTGATTTTATTTTTCCAATTTATTTATAAAGTTTACAAATTACAAAGTTAGAAATAAAATTTGTAGAAACATGTAAAGGGGTACAATTCAGAAACAAAACATAATAGAGATCTAAATATACAGCAAAAGAAAATAGAAATAATCCCTCCCTTAACATCTATTCATAAGTAACAAAAGGGGGCCAGCAGTAATGTATGGGAGAATAGGAAATTAACAACGAAACCATGAATAGCATCATAAGTCTTGCATAATGAAACTACTATAAATCTCTGGGTGTCTCAAACTGGGACTCAATAATCACACTCCTGGAATCTAAAAAAGAGCGTAACTGCTCGGGGGCAAGAAAACCATATCAATCATGATTGGAGCTAATGATGCACTTGCAGGGGTACCTTAACCAAAAGGAAGCCCCCAGTGCTGAAGTCTCTGGTCTCATAGCTAGGAAATCCATCCTCCTTTTTTGGGTGGCCCTGGCTAAATCAAGAAAATATTCTGTCGAAAATACAATTTCATAACATGAGACAAATCAAATTCTGAGACAAAAAGAAACCAATAGAGTGAAGCGTTCGGAAACTTCTACATTTGAATTTTCAAGAAAATTAATCAAATTAGACGTTTCAAAAGAAGAAAATTAGTTCTGAGGTGGCCGAGAAGGAGGGAGATGTGATTGCATCCTTCTGCAATAAAGCTGATGTAGGGGCAGCAGAAACAGCACCAACCTTATTTGTTGCTTCAGTGAGGGAAGATTACAGATTTCCCCTCAATTCATGTTCCAACTCCACTGAATCAGCGGAGGCACTGCCAAACACTGACATAGCCAGGGTTCCCTCCAACTCAGAAGCGCCGATGATCTCATCTCCTGACACCGCAGACAGCCCGCTCGAATCTGCATGTCACGCCGACGGTGGGGGCCGGAGATCTAGGGGACTCAGAGATGTTCCCTCGCCTGCCACCGCAACAGCGCCTACACAGACCCCCAAAGCTTTAGGAATTCTGGACACGAAGTATGTTATAGGCTGCTGCCTAAGAGAGTACTCTCTCTTGGAGGGAGAGACACGAACTTTGTCCTTCCTTTTTGGTGGCATTTCCAAGGGAAAAAAGAGCAAAGAAACTGGAGATGAGCAAATCGTTTCATTGTGTCCAGGTCATGCTGCCATCTTGGGCCCTCTTTGGTTATTTTTTATTTTCTTGTTTGTTGGCCCCTTATTCTGTGTTTCGGAAGGGTCTGTCTATGTTCTGTATGTGTGACCGAGGTGAGGAATTCTGCTAATGTGTAGAGTCCATCTGCTACTGTAGCAGTCCATCTTATTTTGTTTTTAGTAGAAAGTGTATTGGTCTTCTAGGGCCTGATATAATATTTGCTGCTTTTTTCTGGTCAGGGTTTTTGCTGTTTGAGCCCTGGGAGTTCGTGTTGTGTTGAAATGACAGATTTGTCTCTTTGGGTAAACTATATTCTTGGCAGGCTGAGAGAGATTTTATTGGACTGTGTAAGTATTTTCCAAAAATACTGTATGTGAGCTATTAAACATTTGACATCTGAAGAACAGACCTATGTAGCTTTAAAAGCTTTTGTACAATATTTTTAGGTACATGTTTACAGGTATTTTTAGGCAACCTGGTTTGTTATGTTTTCCAAATAGGGAGGTGTAATGTGTTTCAGAGCCTGATGTAATATTTGTAGTGTTGCCTTTCATAGGTAGGGTTGTTACTTTTTGAGTGCTGGCATAAGAACATAAGTCTTTCCATATTGGGTCAGACCAAGGGTCCATCAAGCCTAGTATCCTGTTTCCAACAGTAGCCAATCCAGGATCCCAAGGAGTAGATAGATTCTATGCATCTTATCCCAATAATAAGCAGTGGATATCTGCAACTCCACTTTAATAATGGTTAGTGCTGTTTTGGAGGTTTACGATATTGTAATTTAGTTTACTCATGGCCTTCTGAGGGCCAAGCCCACAGCCAATACATATGCCGATAGGCCTAATGCCATATGGGTTACAAGTGCCTTCTGTGTCTTGGGGAGAGGGATTTGAGGGAGCAAGACTGCTAGATACTTGGGGTGGGGGTGGGTAAGGGAAGAGAGCAGCAGGTGTAGGAGGGGAGAGGGGACTGGGAGTGTGAGACTACTGATGACTCAAAGGGGGCTGGATGGGAGTGGAGAGAGGACTAAGGAAGCAAGACTGAATATCCTGCTATAAATGTCATTGCATTCACTGGTTACTCTTGAATCTTCAGGTTCATTATCAATATCTGTAGGGGAGTAATATTGGTGGGAAGGACCTATGTGTTATGACCATCGGTCGCAGACAGCTGCGACCGCATCTTCTCATGTCTTCTACTGCCCTGCTTCCCTCTCTGGGCCTGCTCATGGCGGGGGCTAGCCTCTACCGCCTCGTATATCATGGTTCCTCGTGGCGGCCGGGACGCCGCCGCCACCCACGCCGACTCTGGGCCTTCCTAGGCGCGCGCGCGCCACCGGGCCCTATTTTGAAGTTGCTACGGCAGGAACCTCAGGGGCGTCCCTGACTGATGACATCATTTGGTCAGGGTTCTTAAGCACCACCTTTGCCCCCTGCTAGCCGACTAGGCAACGAGTTCCATCATTACTCTACTAGCTCCTGTTTTCTCAGACCTGTGGTAACTGTCCCGGATCCTTCTTGGACTCTGGACCCTGGCTTGGGTACCAGCTTCTCGGGGGCCTGCATGCGCTCTCTCCAGAGACTCGGTCTCCTGGCTTCCCCCGCTCTTCGGGCTAGCCCTGCACCTTCCAGGAGTCCTATCTGCCGGCTTTCCGCTCCTTGGGGTGCCTCTGGGAACGCTCTCAACACTTGGGAGACCTATCTCCGTGCTCCCCCGCTCCTCAGGGCAGTGCCTATGTTCTACTCCAGAGACTGTCTGCGCTTCCCTCCTCCTCGGGGTAGTGCCAACATTCTAACACCGGTGACTTTCGGTACTTCCCTGCTTTGCGGGGTTGTCTACATCATTACCTGGAGACCCGACTCTGGCTTCCCCGCTCCGCGAGTTGGCCTATGTCATCGCATCAGTACCTTCTTCGCTACGCAGCTCCGCCCTTCGGGGTTGCCTCTGCAGTATACCTCTTGCACTTCCTGCCTTGCGCTTCCCACTCCTCGGCCCTGCCTAGCACCACTCTCTTGGAGGACTCTGCCCAGGTACTGCTCTTCAGCCCAACCTGCTTATTGTGGGGTTCCTCATTGCTGTGTCTCTCACCCCGCTCCTTGGGACCTCCCCATAGATTCTCTCCCAGAGCTCCTGCCGTACCTGACCTCAACTCCCGACAGTGTGGGCCTGTGGGGCTCCTCCCCACAATTGGTAACAACTCTCACCTCGGGCCAAGGGTCCACGAAACCCACAAACCATAACACTATGGGTTCATGGTCCAGATGTTTAAGTACCTAGCAATGCCCCTTCTCCAGGCAGGGGAAAAATCATCCCAGAGGCAGAGCAGAATCCATACTAAAATAAAGACTAGACACACTCTCCCTTCGGAGACAACTCCTTCCAGATGCCTCTTCCTCTCTCCCAGGTACCAGGCCACCAGGCCGTGGGGCCTAATATTGGAATTTCCTAACACAGCACAATTCTTTCACAAAACTTAACTGAAAATCCCCACACTGAATCCCTGCTCTGCCTGCGTTGGAGTATCGCCTATGACTACAAGCCTGGCAAAGCAAGTGCCATGTTGATGCCTTGAGCTGCCTATGGATACAAAACTTTATTTTTCCACCTCTGGCCAAAGTTTTAATACTAGAAACTCTTCCTGATACTCCTCTCCAGGCTGCTCAGATAGCTAGGCTGACTGCAAAGGACGCTGATCTGGGTCATGCCTTCAACTGGGTTGGGAAAGTATGGCCAAAAGGTAAACTGCCTGAGAAGTTCAAACCATTTTTAAGCAGGTAGCATGAACTAGCAGCCCATAAGGGATGATCCTTTGGGGAAACCATGTTGTTATTCCAAGAAAAGGTCATTAGCTCATTCTAGCCATGTTACATTGGTCAGGAGCTCCATCTGGTGGTCTGGGATAAATGCTGGCATAGAAAGGGTTGTCAAGGATTGTGATACATTGACTTTGCAGGTTCATTTCAGGGGAAGAACGTTCTTGTAGTAGATTGACTTGAAGTGATTACAGTATCCTCAGAAAAACTTACTGCAACAATTACAGTGCTTTGGCAGCTGTTTGCAATTATGGGCTACTGAACACAGTCGTGCCAATCAACAGGTCTGATTTCACATCTACTGACTTCAAGGGTCAAGCCCACACCCAACGTGTTACAGTAGGCCTAATACCATATGAATTCCAAGTGTCTTTTTTGAAGCGTTTTCTGGCTGGTATCTCAGTAGTGCATGTAAATATACAGGGCTGGATATTCAAAAGGTAAAGCGCGTAAATGGCCTTGCGCGCGCCAGGCATATTTTAAAAAGGCCCGGTGACGCGCATAAAGCCCTGGGATGCGTGTAAGTCCCAGGGCTTGCAAAAAGAGATGGGGTGTGGGAGGTCCAGGGCGGGGGCGGGATCAGGCTCCTGGCACAGCGGCTATATTTGCCACTGTGGCGGGGATCGTGCGTGGCAGTTGGCCGGCATGCGCAACTTGCGCCTGCCCAGAGGCAGGCGCAAAAGGTAAAACAAACATTTTTTGGGGGGTTAGAGTAGGGCTAGGGGGGGAAAGGTTAGGGGAAGGGGTGGGAAGGTCAGGTTAGGGGGGAAGGGAACGGGGGAAGGCTGTGCGGCTTGGCGCGTGCAAGGTGCACAATTGTGCACCCCCTTGTGCGTGCTGACCCCGGATTTTATAACCTGTGCATGCCTGCACATGTACGCCCGCGCGCAACCTTTTAAAATCTACCCCATACTGTACATGTTTTTGTAAGTGATTTTTTCCTCAGAAGATTATACTTTGTTGTCCTTTTTCATGTAAATTCTGTTATTAATGTGTAATTAATGCAAAGAAACCTCATTAGGGCTTTCACTACTGCACCTTGTCCACCCCAGGCAAATGGCCTGGAAGAGGAAATGGTGCAGTCAACAAACGATGCAATAAAGAGAATCATTGGAAGGAGACTGGCCTCCAGACTTACTAGGCTTTCCCTATTTCTCGTCATGCGGCATGTCATGCCTTGTCCAACTACAGAGGTCATTCCAGGAGTAGTGCTTATGGGACACCACCTGAAGACGTGCTTAGACTGTCTCAGTTCTGACTTTACTGCAGAATTACAACTCAAGCAAGACCAGGAGCTAGACTCCTCTGGGCTCATCTACCTTGTGCTCCTTTATACCACAAGACCCTGGAACAAAGGGGGTTTCTGCTTCCATCATTAAGATCACTGGTCCTCTATCATACAAGGTCCAGACCACTGATGAATAGATTTGACAATGATCAACTGAGAGGCTGCTCATTCTAAAACACCTAGGTTCCTTATGAGACTATGGAAGAACAGTGTGTTAGTATTAGTATTTATTTGATTTGATTTATATTCCACTTTCAGCCACTTCAAAATGGATGTAAGGTGGCTGAAAGGTGGAATATAAATCAATTCAAATAAATAGTAATGCTGAACGTACTGTTGCCCCCAGAGGTACCAATTCATCCTTTAACTCTGGACATGTTCACGTTGCCAGAGCCACCACCATGTGAAGAAGATGCACTTGGCTCAAAAAGGGCTGAGACTGATGTACAGCCTTTAACCTCCAGTTGAGTGAAGATCAGCAGAGACCTCAGTGCAATTGCGGATGACCCCTGTGATTATGTCACCTAGGAGGAAGGGATGATATGTGTGCGGTAGGGGGCTCTAGTTCTATGGAATCAGGGATGGCTCTGTAATGTGTCAGGGTGAGGTGATCACTTTAGGTGGCAAAATTTTGAGGTGGCGGCAAGTGCCCTCCCCCCAAAATACCCCTGCAGTGACCACTTCAATTTCCTGCCTGACAAGAATCCCCAGGCAGGAAGTAAAGCATAATTTTTTGGCATGGCAGTGGGATTCCCACCGTCCCACACCAGTGGCCCTCAGCACAGAAAGGAAAGAGGGGGAGAGAGGACCCTGTATGAGTGTGTGTGTATGAGTGAGGCAGCATGTGTGTGTGTGTGTGTGTGTGTGTGTGTATGTGTGTAAGAGAGAGGAAGAGAGTACGTGAGAGAGTGTGCATGCATGTGAGTAGGAAAGAGAGGGTGTGAGTAGGAAAGAAAGAGAGCATGTGTGTGAGTAGGAGGGAGTGCGTAAGAGAGAGAGATTGCATCTGAGTAGGAGAGGGAAGAAGCACTTGAGACAGGAATGTGTGTGAGTAGGAGAGAGAGAGGGGAAGAATTCATGAGGGAGAGCGTGTGTGTAAGTCAAGGAAGTGCATAAGAGAGAGAGCATGCATGTGAGAAGAATAGGGAGTGAGTGAGAGAGCATGCATGTGAGTGGGAGAGGGAGGAAGCATGTGAGAGAGGGAGCATACATGAAGTAAGAGAGAGCGCATGCATGTAAGCGTGAGAGGGAAAGAGTGTATGTGAGGGAGAACATGTGTGTGAGAGTGAGAGTGAGCATGTCTGTGTTAGAGTGTGTGCCTATGGGAAAGAGGAGATAGTTTGTGGACCCCCCTCCCTCCACAAGTTTACAATAATCTCTAGGTGACTGGAAATCAAAAGTTCCCAGGTATGGAGTGTGAGGAATATTTTTAATTTTTATTCGTTTTAATTATTGGGTGTTATTTGATGTGTCTACAGTTTTGAAATATTTTATTGGTGTTTAGGACATTTTTTAAAATGTTTAATTATATGCTCTGTTTGTCACCTGCTTTAAAATGATTTATTCTTTTTATTAGTATGGTTTTACTGTTATAATTGTTTTATATTTCTTGATTTTATTATTTGATGTTTGCTTTTCCATTGTTGCACAACATACATAGTCTGTCTTGTTGCAGTTTCCTGTTCAGTTTTTGTCTGCAGGTTTCAATTTGTGCTTCATGGTTTCTTTTTTTTAGTCTGCATTTGGTGAAGATTGGTCTGCGTTCTACATCTGTGACTGAAGTGAAGTATTCTGCTAGTGTGTAGTTTGTGTAGGGTTCTATAGCAGCTTGACGTGTTCTGTTTTCCTAATAGCGGGTGTATTGGTGTTTTAGGGCCTGGTCTAATATTTGCAGTGTTGCCTTTTTCAGAGGCAGGGTTGTTACTGTTTGAAGGCTGGCAGCTAGTGTTGTTTTGGTATAGAAGGTTTCCTATATTATAATTCAATTTACTATGGCTTTCTGAGGGTCAAGCCCACACCCAATGTGTTACAGAAGGCCTACTACCATATGAATTGCAAGTGTCTTTTTTGAAGCATTTTCTGGCTGGTATCTCAGAAGTGCATGTAAATATATACTCTACGTGATTTTGTAAGTGATTATTTCCTCAGAAGATTATACTTTGATGTCCTTTTTCTTGTAAACTCTGTTATTAATGCATAATTTTTAATTGTGTGTGGAAAGGGCTGGGGGGAGGAGAAGGGAACAAGGCTGAAAGGATCACCTAAGATGCCACAAACATACCCCACCATTCACTCATCTCCTAGGGCACAGATGCTGGAGAAATATGGGAGACAGGTTGTAGGGTTCCTGAAAATGTGTGGTTGGGATGCCAGATTCCTAGAAATATTTTCCCTGACATTATCTGCCATTCCTCTGGGAACCCCGATCCCTGTCTCCCCCCTCTTCCCCAGCATTTCAGATTACCAAAAGGGCCAGACTCCAAGGAGTCTCTCCACCCCCTTTGCATTCTCGCTGATTTGATCCCTGCCACGCCTTGCGGGGAGAGGGTGGGGACGCCCCATCTTACCCCTCACCTCAGACAGCAGATTTTCTTTGGACGCCCTGCATGGAACATTCAGGTTCTGTGCTAAACACTCTCTAGGTTTTTGTTCTTGCCTTTTATCTTTTCTAGCTGTGCGTATCCCCCACCTATGTGTGTGCTGGTTTACATAATAAAAGCTGGCTCCGTCTAATCTACAATGTAGACTTTAATATTTTTTCATTTCTGTTGTAACTTTTCTACCTCAATAAATGCCAGCCAAGCCTGGTGTGTAGTGTGCCTTTTTTGCAGCTCTGTGTTTTCTGTTGTTGAGGATCCATTTCAACATCTACAAGACCCCTTGGGGACTCACTCCCCCTCCGCCCTGATAATTGGGGCAGGGAATGGCTACATACACAGACGTGTTATACTTTTTGTCATTTTTTTTTCCCCTATAGCACTGCCATCTCCCCCCTCCGGCAGGAACATAACAAATCAAATCAGTAAATTTTTACTGTTAGAAAAGTTCTTATAAATTTAGTTGGTTTTTGTTCCTATAGTTTCTTATATTTACTTTGTTTAAACTGTTACACTGTATTTTGTCTTTAAGAGGCTTGCCTTCAGACATTTCCGTTATATGTAATCCGGTGTGAAATTAAGAATCGAATATCTGTATAGAAAAATAAATACATAAATGGTGTATTTTTATTAGATTGTATATTTGAAAATGATTGTAATGCTATGGTGGGAATTTTATTTTATTGATTGGGAGGGAGTATTGTCTAGTTTTGTGATGTGGCTTATCACTTCCCTAGTAAGAGCAGAGTATGGTAGTTATGAAATTGTTATATTGATGTATTTTTTTATGTAAACTATTTTGGGTGTGGAGAATAAGGCGATCTATAAGTGTAAAGATAGAACAGAATATTCATGAAAGGTTGTACCCTGTGCCTACCAGTAGAGGGCATTAAGGGCCTAGTCTATGAAAATGTGAATTCTCTCTAGAGGATAGAATTTAAGGATTTGGCGAAAGGTTTTCTTCTTGGATGTTGGACCCCCTATTCAGGATGTAGTTTTCACTTGGATAGCTCCTGATCTCCATTTGGGGACAGGACTGGCTTCCTGCTAGTAGTCACCAGGAACATCAAACTCACAGCAATATGTTTTACCGATGTGTGTACAGTTGCGGCTGGAGTTTTGTTTTCTATTCCACTGAATATTTACGGATTCTGATTTTATGCTGTGAAGCAGTTTAGGAGCTCTGTATTAGCAACCTTCCATCACTCGGCAGCCCTTCCACTGTCCTGTGGGGCAATATTACAGTTCTATGTATTACTCTCTTCCTGCTTTTCTGAGTTTTTCCCTGAAGAAATCTTTTTTTTCACTGATATAGAGAAGGAAAGAAAGCAAAACAATAGCACAGGAGGAGGTAAATGAGTCATCTGCCTGCCAGGCTTCCTCACCTCTTCCTTTGCAGTCTAGTGACTGGGTGTTCCTCTTCCTATCAACTGCAGAAAATAATGAAGCTGCTACACACACAGTCCTGCTAAATCTAAATGCACAAAGAAGCACACTGGCAGGTCTGCAGCACCAGAGCTGAGCTGCTTCACTATTATTCAGTTCCAAAGAATGAATGTGTACATTAAATTATATTTAGAAAAATAACATTTTCAGATAAGTAAGCTGTCATAGGTCTGGGTTCCATTTAATAGAATTTTTAAAAAGGTTTGGACACAGAAGGGACAATAATAAAAAGTTTTTAAATGGGTAAGCATACTTTGAAAATTTTCCCCTTATGTGTGCTGCCCAAATTTTTAAAGGGAGCCTTTCGGGGAGTTTCCCTTTGAAAATGAGTTTGCAGTCCTGTAGGTACAAGGCACCTACAAGTCTGCAAACCCCTCGGGCAGTTATCAAAATTGCCCTCCCCGTGTACAGTTTAAGTATTTCATAAGAGTATGCGAAGCATAATTCTCACCTTCTGCCAGTTAGCCACGCCACTATTAAGTCATTATTTTTAAAATTTGTTAAACTGTGCTCCTAAAAGGAGGTGAACCATATTCAGAAGAATGGCATTGGATCTGATTGGATCATGCAGTGCGAGCTACCATTTATGACGTCCTAGCTGAATCCTATGAGTGCAAGGTAATTAGTGACTCTCTTGCTAACATGGAGCATGCAAAAGGGAAGCCAAAGTCATTAAAAAAAAATAAAAATGATATTAAAGGTGCAGGGTGAGTATTATTGTTTGCTATTTTTGAAATGCTAAAGAGCGCATACAGGGCAGATGCTTCTTTTAACGCATTTCTGACTGCAGATTAACCCTGAGTCAGGGCACAGTTTTACAATTCTCTGGAGCTGGGGGGGTTTCTCAATACCAATACTTCAGTCTTCCATGTATAGCACACATGACCTACTGAAAGTCCTGCCTCTTTTTTCATTCTATGTACAAAAATTGTTTGCTATTCTGTTAATAGGGTCTTGCAATAGCACAAATATAGAGGCAGATTGCTAGATTGTGATCTCTTAGCTCTTCCAGTCTGGCAATAAATCAAGTAGATGTAATCTACAGGCACTCAGAAAGCAAGACTTATATGAAATCCCACTGGGTTGAAAGCTTGTTGTTTTGCTAATCCATCTCCATCCCATCCCTCTACGGACTTAAAAATCGAGGCCCATAATTGCAAACACTGACCAGAATATGAGGCTTTCCCTGCGGGCTGGGTTTAATCAGATGTTTTAAACGTATTTTATATTGTTTTAAATGTAATTATCCTTGATATACCAACTAAATAACTTACTAGGTGGTTTGCATTCTTAAATAAAACCCTTGCAACCCCACCCTCTTACCTCCTTACTCATCACACAACCCACCAGCCGATACAATCACAAACTTAATGCACAACCAGAGAACCCTCCTTACCTCCTATTTCCACAGACCTATCCCCAGAAGCTTCCTTCATCCACTATGATTGATTGAATCAGTTTAGGGAGTTTCAGATTTATTTATATATATATAATTGATTTATATTCCGCCTTTCAGGCACTTCAAAGCAGATTACATTCAGGTGCTCTTTAATTCTCTTGCCGCTGTATTTTCAGGGGAACTTTAAAACACAGGAAAAAAAACTGCATGAAGTCCCTGATAAACTAGGGACTACAATTTCCCCCCATTTTCTAGGGTTCTTCTCAAACAGAATGAGCAGGTCCTAGCTGAAGTAATTGTCTGAAGATAGCCTTGAAGCACAGATTACATTACAAGGGGGGGAGGAGGCATGAATGGCGTGAGGGGAAAATTGATAAGAAGGTGACAGAAAGAGACAAAATTACATCTGGTAATGAGTTAAAAAAACCAAACCAAAACCAACCCCCAAACAAACAGGTCTTTGTCAAGTCCCTTCATGTTTGTATTGAAGTGTTTGGATGGATCTGAACTTCGCTTTCAGTGCTCTATTCATAAGGCCACTGATGCAGTGATCTTGCCCTGAAAAATATTCCCTCACAGAGGGGTTGCCTTGTTTTTCTTCACGAGGCATTCATTTTTGTCTGTGTAGGCTATTTTGTTTTAAATTTTCTTTATTCGAGAGACGCATATGAAAACAGCATAACACAAGAACAAACCCGAACACCAGGAAATACAGCAGCTGAAATTTAACAGAATTTGCATCCATCCGAAATGGTCTCTTGATAGTTTTACATTTTCACCCACAAAACTACAAGTCAAAAAACACCCACTCCTGCCAGTGCTCATCCACACATCCACCCTGTCAAACCACACTGCAAATCTCTGGAGGAATTTCACTCTGCAGTGCCATGAAGGATACAACTTCTGACCTGTTTCAGCAGTGCAACATCTCTCTTCAAATGCTGTGAATTGAATATACTGAATTAGAGGAGGAGGATAAATAGAGTCGCCTTATATCCTTTCCAAGTGGGTAACAGTGAGTTTCTGTAAAAATGTCAGACTCACATAACTTTATTGGCATGACATATATGGACAAAGTAATACATAAAGCAATTAACAGAGAAATAGGAAAATAGTTACAAAATAATAAAATAACAGTAAAGTAAAATTACAGGGTATATTAAAAAGGCTAATAACAAGGGCGATTCTTGGGTTTTGGAACTGATCCATGTTGTCCCTGGTCAGATTACATTCTGGTCCTGGCACCAGGATACCACATATTTTGCTGTCTCTTGTATCCCCCGGGATTATACAGTTTTTTTTCTACTCATTCTTTAGTGGGAAGTTGGTTTTAGGGAAGGTGTATCTTTGATATCTCATTTCTGCACAGTATTAGAGAAATGCATATCTGTTTCTATTTGCATACCTGGGAACGTCTGAGTCCTGCTTACCCTGAGACTGGCATGGGTATAAGGGGGGGGGGGGGGCTAGTATCCCTTGCAGGTTCTCAAAGACCACATCTCAAATAAGGGTTTAGTTGACAAAAGTCCTCTCCTGATGTAGTTATCCCCTGAAAGTCCAAGATTCCCTGTTACGGAGGGGTTGTGCATGGGGGTGAGGATGGGGAAAGATTTCTTCTTTAAACCCTCAGCGTTGTTTAAAAGTAAAGTGCAGTATTAAAGTCTCTTATACATAGCACTGATAATCACACTGGAAGCCACTGGCTGTTTCCAACTAAACTTTTACAGATTATAGATGGAAAAGATGAGAATATTACATTACAAGTTCTTGCTTCAGGGGATCCCTCCCTTCAGGGATCACAACAGAAAAGAATAAGGACTTCATCAGAAACAAAGAAATATTAAAATCAACTAACTGTGAGTAAAAGGCCAAGCCTGACATCCTTGAAAACATCCATCTGGTGCTTCTAAACCCTGGGGAGAGAGTTTTTCTCTCAGTGCAGAGACTGTAACATAATTATCTGTGCCTGATGGAGGGGTGTTCTGTCTTTCTAAAGGACACCCTACCCACCTGGGGACTCTAGTTTTCCAAATCCCTGGAGGGTAGAGGTTCCCCTGGCTCTGGCAGCTGATATTCCTCTACAGATTGAGGAGAGTCCTGTAACAGAACATATTCTCTGGTGCTGTGGATCAATGATGTTCCATTTTCACTTATTTGCAACAGTAAAGAACTATTTAGACACTAACATGTTGGCTCCATTGACTTGTTTTTGCATTTCTAGCACATACGAGGATTGTTAATTATCCCCTCACCCCGGGAAGTGAGGAGATGAGACAGTCACCCCACACTGGGATCCGAGAGGACTCCTTTCTTCCCCCATTCAAAAGAACTTACACCTTGGGAAGTACAGGAGGTTGGAGAGCTAACCAGGGTCCCTGCCCCAAAGAGTACAAATTATTTTATATCCACAACTGTGCTGGACCTGCACTCTGGGGTGGGGTTACCTATAGAACATATAGAAACTTGGCTGCAGAAAAAGACCCATATGGCCCATAAGGTCTGCCCATCCTTCCTTTATAATTCTCATCACTTCCTTAGAGATCCCCTGTATTTATCCCATGCTTTCTTGAATTCAGATACTGTTTTTTCTCCACCATGTCTGCTGGGAGGCTGCTCCACACATCCACCACCCTCTCTGTAAAGAAATGGTTCCTAAGATTACTCCCGAGTCTCTCCTCTTTCAACCTCATCTCTTGACGCCTCGCTCTAGAGCCTCCTTTCCTTTGAAAAAGTCTCACCTCCTGATCTATTCCAATTAATGGGGTAGTTTTGGAACTTTCTTCCAGAATTTGGTGAATTGGATGATTACTCTCAATTTAGATGTAATTAATAAAAGTTCCATTTTCATACCTTTGTCCCTAGTTTGTTCAGTCATTCTCCTTACTTCCCTGTTTGCCCCTGGATGCTACCTCCATACTCCTCTCTTCAGCATCTTTCATGATGTAGATGTACTTAATACCAGATGGGCACCACAGATCTTCTTCACGTGTTCCTCTCTTTCCCTAGGCATGAACCCAGATCCACAACTCCTCCAGGCCTAGTTAGAGTCCACCCCCCGCACTCTCTGATTGAGAGACACAGCTCCTCTCAGATGGCATACACCGAGGCCCTGGATCTTAAGAGCACTCAGGCTTGTTTAAAAGAAATATAAAGGCCTTAAATACTAGGGAAACCAAAAAGAGAAAGAAGGAGTGGAACAACTTCCTCCTCCCAAAACAAAATATTTCCAAGGGATCAAATAAAGCAGTGGTTCCCAGGACAGGGTTGGGAACCACTGATTTAAAGATTAGGTATGGGCACCCTCGTTCTCCATATTTCTTTAGCCAAGCCTCAGTCTTAGAGGCCCAAGGGTCCTTCCCTAAGTAAACTAAGCAAAACCGGGAACAGCATCACGTCATTCTGTCCCTTCAAGGGATAACTCAAAAGTCCACAAACTAAGATGGTGGCAGGGGCACCCCATGTCAGGAGGGAGCTAAAACCTGATAACAATAACACTATCTCTGCTCCCCCTATGTCAAGTGGAACAATCCTCTTCAGTGGAGATCCTTTAGGCTCTCTACACTATTATATTCAGTCCAGAATCTTTCCTCTTCATTTTACAATGGTGGGAGTCACAATGGATCTTGCTTCTACCATTTCTAAAATATATTTATATTTATAAATATATATTTATATTTATAATGCTACAACATGCTGCAGCGAGATTCATTGCAAACTCCCGCAAATATGATCACATCACCCCCATCCTCAGAGACTTACACTGGCTCCTCATAGCATCACGCATTATCTACAAAACACTCACCATAATTCACAAAGCAATCCACACGCACAACTCCAACTGGTTAGACCTTCCTTTTACAACTCCTAAGTCCAGTCGACCCACCAGAACGGCAAACTCTGGCACCCTACTTGTGCCCTCCTTGAAAACAGCCCATCTCTCCTCCACACGCGACCGTGCTCTCTCAATTGCAGGTCCCTCCCACTGGAACACACTACCGCCTGACAAACGCCTCGAACCCTGTATGAACAACTTCAAAAAGAAATTGAAAACATGGTTGTTCAACCAGGCTTACCCAGAATAAAAAGTCATCAATCCGTGACAAGGTAGACCACAATACGTCTACTCCCTTTTTCTCATATTGAGGAACTATGTTTTGTTATACTCCATCTCCTCTCCGCGAGGAACCTCGTTTTGTTTACTCTGTCTTTTCTTAGCTGCCTATTGTTACCCCCTCTCCCAGTTTTGACTTCCCTGTTAAAATGTAATTTTCCAAACTTAACCTGTTTACTGTAAACCGACATGATGTCCACAACGAATGCCGGTATATAAAAATGTTTAAATAAATAAAAATAAATAAATATTTTGGGCCAGAGCTTATTGTGCCAAATCATAGAAAAGCTGAGTTGAAGGGATGCATTCACCTGTGACCATGACAACAAGCAGTGCGCTTGGAACAGTTTTGGTGTCACGTGGTCAACTGAAGACACTTTGAAACTCTTGTAATCTTTTCAATAGGCCTGATTGTTAACATCTTCAAAATGTAATCATTAACTGTTCCATAACACAGATAATGACTGTAGCTTGCATTCTTTGGTCCCTCGCATCACATGCACTCGGCAACTGGTGGAATGTGTGTCAGTCAAAGTTCACTACTTCTCCATGCACTGGCAGAAGGGAAAGACCCAGCATTTTTTCTGCTATTTCATCTCTTGGAAAATTATCCCTCTGTATAAAAGCACTGTAAAGATCAACTGTACACTGCAATGTATTTCTCATCTTTTCTCTTAATTTTTTCTAATTTTATTTTCTTTCCCCTTATTATTTCTATTAAGTTAGGGCACTTTTAAACTGTGTCTTTTTTTGTCTTTTCTACGAAAGGTTTTCTGAAAGATGTCTTTTTGTTCAGGACCTTTAAATACCAATACTTTCTCAGAAATGAAATAAAATTCAGAACAAAAAAGGCTGAACTTAATGATTCTGGTTGTTGTAACCAAAAATTCTTTTTCTTTTTTTTTGTAATATTAGAATTAGGTTAAGTTTCCTGGTTGGGGCATATTTGAGCTCTGAATCAGTCAGATACCATAATGTGTAAAATGTTTTAAACTATGTTGTTGATATGAGGGAAAGATGACAAATTACATGTAAGAAAATTACTTTTTTATTTTAGGGCATTTTAAGAAAAGTAAAACAGCCATTAGGAAACTGAACTTCTTCCACTGAGGTTCTACACTTGATCTTAGCCAAAAGGCTGAGAAGCGATTCCACTGAGGTTCTTCTCCCTGAAAGAAACAAAGTTGGACATCGTAAAACAATACCATAAAGTCACCCTGCAAACTTGATACATTTTTGCCATTATAGGATGTAGACATTTTTTTTATATTATATCTATTAAATTTATGCAGGAACATACAAAATATAATAACATCCGACATTTATTCATTGTATTCTCACTCCAATTGTAACAGCAGACTTACAAATAAAGAATCCGGTAATCTGGAGTCAAAGAGGTAATAACCCAGACTTTATACTTGTAACATCAATTCAATAGAAACAATCAGGATTCAGAGCTTATAATATGTGTTGTATGGTCTCTGATACCCTCCCCCACTGCTTCCCCTCCCCTCCCCCCCCCCCCCCCCCAAGGCTTGTGCATGGCAGCCGTCTAACAGACATTGAATAAAGTGATATACAACACTAATACAGAGTCATAACCTTACGTATTAACATACCATATCTACGACAAGTCTAGAATTGTGAGCATAACCATAGTTGTGAGCGTATCTATAAGTGTGGGCATATCCTGGGGTGGAATCAGACAATCAGTAACGGGTCCTGGGTTGATGGATCCTGGTATTTGGCATGTGGCATAGGTGGCATCGTGAATCGTTTTAAGCGTCCCCCTGATACATAGTGTGGTCTAGGGTCGGAGATATGTCAAAAACGGGGCCCAGATCTCATCTTCCCCTATCCCTGGAGTGGTGCTTTGGTGCTTTAGAAAATACATTTTGTGTGTGCAATGGGTCAACATTTGCTGAAACCAGTGATCTACATCTGGTGCAGCCGTATCTAGCCATTTGGTGAGAATGACCTTTCCAATCACTGCCGCCTTAGCAAGAAACCGTGCCAAGCAGGCCTTTTTAGGCACCTTCAGTGGTAAAGTGGGGGTCTAAGGGGAGGGGACAGTACCAAAGAGAAGCACAGAACTTCAGTACATCCCGCCAGGATTTTTGTATGTTGGGGCAGTCCCAAAAAACATGGTAATAAGAGCCTGGTAGATGGCCACATTTTCCACAATTTGGGGATTCAGTAAGGCCAAAGCGGAAAGCCTGTTCAGGTGTAATGTCATAGAAATTTAAATTGGGTGTCTCGTAAGTCTTCATTAACTGTCAGTAAAGGTATCTTAGAGAAAGCCTTTAAAAAATCTTGATAGGGCAAGGTGAATACCGGCCAAAGATTCCATTTCGTAAATAAGGCCAGTAGTGGTTTATTGTCGCAACCTCTGGTCCAAAACCCAACATAATATGTAGATATAGATGGGTTTTTTTTTTTAAATAGTCCCTGCAAAGAGGTCTGTGAGTGATCTAGTTCTTTGAGCATCCTGCCAATGGGTGGTGTGGTGCTGCATAAAGTGTCTGATTTGTAAAAAGGCATAGAAGTCTTCTCGAGGTAATGCGTATTGGAGCTGGAGATCAGAAAATGTGTATAACACCCCCCGTATTGGGTGGATTAATTGATGAAGATATCCAAGGCCCACCCTGCTCCACCTTAAAAAGAGGGATATGCCAGTGTCAGGTAAAAAAAAAACCAGGTTATCAACCATATTAGACAGGGGGGTGGTTCCTGGTGGTTGTCGAAGTAAATGGCATACTCAGGACTACATAGTTCTACGGGTCACCACCAAGAGATGGCTCTTTAGGGAGGATGGGAGTTGCTTCGATGTCATGTGAAGAAGGACATTTAGAGACGAGACCCCATACCACATTATGAGAGCTTGGGAGGGTAGATAATCAGAGGTGTGAAAAATCCAGTCCCTGACCAGGCGTAAATTACATGTCACGTTGTAGTAAACTAAATCAGGACACCCCAACCCCCTTATGCCCAGCGGTTGTTGCAGCATATGTAAAGGAATCCTAGCCCTGCGACCTCCCCACAGAAAGTTCCTAAGGGGTTTATGGATAATCTGGGCATCCAGTGTAGAGATGCAAATTGGCAGCATTTGTAATATATAAAGCCATTTTGGCAGGATCACCATGTGATAAAGGTGGATCCTGCCTGTCAGCGAGATTGGTAAATTGTGTCAGCGCTTTAGCGTGTCTTGAGTGTATTGAATCTTAGGTGTTATATTTAAACGGTATATGTCGTCTAAGTGTACTGGTATTCGGGCCCGGTATTGATTCTTAGGTATTATATTTAAATGGTATATGTCGTCTAAGTGTGCCGGTATTCGGACCCCTAAGTATTTAAAATCTTTAGAAGCCCACCGAAGTGGGAAGTCTCCATGCCAGTACCTTTGGACCGTGTTCGTGACATCTAGTCCCTCAGATTTGTCCCTATTTATTTTTAGCCCTGCAAAAACTCCAAACCTCTCCTGTAGAGACAATAGCAGGAGCGCACTGTACTGTATCGGCCCGAAAGCTGGCTAGATCTAAATATCTACCTCTTAGAGACTGATATAAAAAAAAAATGAGCTCCTAAACTTAGGCACCTAAGAGGGTTATTTACTAAAGGTTTTCTCCTATTTTGTATCTATGGGAAAAATGCTTAGTAGATGGGTGGTACCTTGGCTAGGCACCTATTTTCAGCTTAGGAAATGAACTGTTGAACATTTATGCTGAAGTGATCTGTTCAGCTCTTGGCAGAGAATCTGCCCATCCCACTGGGTGCTAGAGTCTTATTTCTGTGTCTATTGCCAAACTAACTAATAAGAAAAAAGCACTGCTTGTGTCAGGACAACTCTGAAATGGTGGCTTCTTGTCTTTTGTACTCACTACTTGTAATTACATATTGTACAGACATTCTCTCTCTCAAATATGAAACCATTAGCTCTGCACTTCTAAATAAAGCACATTCTGTTGGACATCAGAATCATCATAATAAAATCTGCATCAGTGTCATGTAAATAAAAGCAATCATATAATTCACATAGAAACACTATTGTCAAACCAATACCAAAATGTGAGTACCCCAAAAGCTAAAAAATACACTTGTAGTCATAAGATCTATAAAAGTTTATTCTATGTCTATAAACTAAATCTGGACAGATGCCAAGTGTTTTCCAACTTTCAGCTCTCACTGTACTGCTTGGTGCTATGCTTATCTGCTAGTGCTGCATTTCACTAAACACAGTTTTTTAACTCCCTAACTACCAGCTGGCTATAAGTGGTATTCTTATCCTTTAATTAAGTCTTGTCTCCATTTTGTATTCTGTACTTCTCTGAGTGTGACCTTGAATTTTCCAACTTACTAGACTAGGTGAAGGGAGGGGAAGGAAGCCTATGGGCTGCAAAGGGGGAAATACCTAACTGCCCAGAATCCAGTCATTTCTTCTGTATGCTTTTCAGCATTATATATGCATATGAGTAGTACTGTGTATCCATTATCATTTCTGGCAAAATATTCAGTACTTTCCAAGCAAGCTATGTGCTGACCTTGTACTATAATAATGAAGTAAGTTTTACAGTGAATTCAAGCAAGCACAAAGCTGCATCCTATAACTATGAATTATTATAAATTAACCCTTCATATCACACTAAATGCTTCCACAAAGCTGTCCCTTTACCCACTAATACATTCCAACCCCCAAAACTAGAGAGAGAAATACTAAATATGATGGGTATCAAAACAATAATAATAATCAAGCCAATATCAAAGCAATTAAAAGATATGAAGGCCTTAATCCTAAAAGTGCATTGGGAAAATAAATGATCATTGGAGTCATGCAGGACTACAACACACATAGGGCCAGATTTTAAATCACCTACACGCGCTGGGACAATTTTCAAAGGCCTGGCCATGTGCGTAAACCCCTGGGACATGTGTAAGTCCCAGGGTTAGTGAAAGGGGTGGTCTGGGGGCAGGGCGGGGCTAGAGGTGCCTTGCACAGCAGCCATTTGCCACTGTGCCGGGGGATTGTGTGCCGGCAGGGTGCCAGCGTGCACAACTTGCTCCTTGTCAGAGGCAGGTTCAAAAGGTAAGTTAACAATTTGGGGGGATTTAGGATAGGGGGAGGGGGAAGAGGAAGGGAGGTCAAACTAGGGGAAGGCGAACTGTGGAAGGCCCTGATGCATCGCTGTGAGTAAATGCAAATATCTTCCCCCCCTTGTGCATGTTGACATGGCATTTTATAACATGTGCAAGTCAGCACGTGCATGTTATAAAATCACGCTGGGTAGCGCGCACACATGGATGTGTGCACGCATGTTTTAAAATCTACCCCATAATGCATCTTTCACTAGAAGTCTGGTAATGGGCATAAAAGAAAGAAAAGGGAAGAAAAAATGCTTATAACAATAATCATAGTAAGCATAGCCCCAAGAGAGTAATAGAGATGAACACAAAGTGGGCAGCTTAGTTGTCCCTTGTGTCTCTGTGCTTGCAACAAATGTTTGGCAGACAGATCCTTTGATGACAAACAGGCAAGACAACCCACACTGTATCCCCTTGTCTTTCAGCAGTGGTGTCTGCCTGGTGCAATGAGGATAAAGGGTGAGAAAACCAAACTATAAAACTTTCAATTTCTATGTACACATACTCTTCTCTATCTTCTACATCCTCTAAACCTTATGCAATATAATTATTACCTGACTTATTTGCATTCCTCCATCATCACCCAATAACTAAAGCAGCTTCATATTGCTAAACATATAGTTTCTCTCTCTCTGTCTCTTTCTAAGCAAACATTCAGCCACAAAACTTCTCACATAAGTAGATCTACATTCTGCAACAAACAAATTCTTTCACTAAATAAAGTAATCATTGCGGAATTTATAACAGGACTAAAGAAAATATGAATAAACTTATCAGTAGTAAAAATAAACACAATCTGTCATGGGCAGCAGACGTTCCAGTCTGAAGGAAGATGGTGCTGTTGACAGCTCAGACCAGAAGAATGAAGCTTTTCTCCCATTTCTTGCAGCAGGATCTCAGCAGCACGATTCATTTGTAATCAGGCATACAGACTAACAGGCACTTCTGCTTGATGCAGAGATAAAAAAGGAGAAGGTAAGCAAAGTGTTAACAAAACATACTGTAAATCTAAATAAAATGAGGAAGACAAGCTGTTCTATCCTTTTGATCAAAATGCTTTGACTTGCTAGGGGCCAGACTTCATTTCTGGTCTCCCTAACATCCTCATACCCCAACCTCAGTCATGTGAGGGCCAGCCCCAATTATCCACCATTTAAAATCGGTAGCTGTCATATTTAACATCCCCTTTATAGGACAGCACTTAAGAAAAACACAGAACAAGACCATCAGCTGTAAAGCGTTAATGCTGTCAGCTAAAGAATTCCTTAGCTTCTTTGAAGGAGGAGAGCCCTCATCAGGGTACAGATTCTGCAAGAACTCCATGATAGCCCCCAGGGTGGGCAAATCTCCCTCCCTGTCACCTTGATGAATTGCAGATCTCATTTTTTACAGACAGAGCTGGAAGTACATAGGAGATCCACTAAATCCAATTCATCTGTTGTAGAAATCATCTTACATTCCCACATTCTTAACAACCAGTCAAGGAGCAACTCTCTGTAAGTTTTACCCAGAAAAGCTTACTCTTTTGATCTATAGAAGCGAGTCTTTTTCTCCGTTTGTGTCTGTGATTGAGAGACACATTCAGCCTCAGCATCTGTCATCCACTCCTTCTCCACTCCTGCTTTCCTCTTATCAGCAAACTCCTTTAAATCCTCAGCTCCCTATGTCCTTTCAGGTCGTAAAACCTCAGTATTGGTAATCACCTCTGTGGCAACAGAATAATTAACGTCCTTATTAGAGGAGTTTTCTTGTCCCCTAGTGACCAGATCCTGAATATCTGCATGACTCTGCGTCTCCACTGTGAGCACACACTGACACTGAAGACAGATTCCTGGATCTAAAGCCGAGTCCTTCTCCTGGACTTGAGCACCCAGCAGTTCTTTAAGTTGATGCTGTAAGTCAGTCACACCCTTTTGAAGTATGTCCTGACTGTCAGACAGCTGTCAGAAGACAGAAAAAGCATCCGGCATGCTTGCAGACTGTCTCTGACATCTTCCAACTTCCACCTGGAGAGGCAGGTAACAACGTCGTCGTTCCAGCCTTTCATTCTGCTTCTCCATTAGCTGTCTCCGCCTGACCCAGTAACTGTGCTGTGGCATTCCATTGCTCGTGACTGGTCCAGCCAGGCACGCCAACAGGAACCTGGTTAGTGGGAGCATTGCTAGATATAAACATGAGCCCAGTATTAACAGCAACAATAAGGACATGTGCTCTGTTTGTCACTTTCTAGCACTTACTCACTGTATGGCAATATCTCTAGCAAACTAGAAGGCAAATAACCTCCATCCCATCCTTGTTGCTAAATGTACTGGGTGGAAGGATGGGGGGTTTTGCCATGTAGACTGGCACTACAGAAAGTAACACAGAATGCCCAGGATTGTTCTGAACCCTGGGTCCAACATGCAGGTACTGCGTGGGTAGGAGAGATTTGGGGGGAAGGGGTGATGTTGTGGGGATGGGATATGGAGTATTCTTTTAAAGCATTTATCAGGGAGGAGGGCTGATGGGCTGATACACACAAAAGTTGTTGTTTTTTTTTTTTTTTTTTAAATTTAGAGGGGTTTCAGAGGGTTGTGATATTTGATTCCCAGGCCAAGAGGCTCACTTTGAAGGTTTTTGTTGGTTTTTTTTGATAGGGTCACCCCTAAATCAGATTTCTTTTGAAGATATCCGGTTAAATGGTAGGTTATCTGGCCACACAAGGCCCAATAACTTAAAAACCTAACCGGCTATATTCAGATTTAGTTAGTTAGGTTTTTCAGCTAATCGGCTACATGTAGCCAAATAACTTAAGGAGAGTATATTTAGCGAGATGTTTATCCCGCTAAATATACAAGACAAGTTATCTGGCTAACTTCAGCTGGATAATTTGTTTACTAACCAGGTTACTGAATATGGACCTCAAGGGATCTTAGGAAGAACCCTCTGCATTATCTGTCTCATTTAACCATTCATGAGGTTTATTATTCCTATTCAGACATGCAGAATCATTCTGATGTCATCAAGACCTGGAACTAGACATAGGAAATGTACAGGCTGTGCTCAAAGAGTGATCACAGCATATGTGAAGGGCCAGAAGACAAAAGAGCTTTGCCACATTTCAATCCCAACTCTGCCTCATTTAAATTTCCTCTCAAACATTCATTCAGGCTTGTCGCCCCACTACTCCAACAAATGGCAGCTCCAGAAATTTGGTATAGGGGGACATCAGAGAGGGGGCACAGAGAATTTCAGAGTGGGCAAGTTCTGTGTGCCTTTCCCTCCAACCAACATGTGTGTGGGTGGGTGGGGGCGGTCACCCCATTTGCCTATCCCTCCCCCCTGGAGCCACCTGTAGTCCAGCTGACTCTGCCATGCTGTTTCTGCTCAGTATCTGATGGATGAGGGGGGTGTCCCCTGCAACTGGCTCTGCCATGCTGCTTCCCCCTCTCAGCTGTGTAGTAGGGGTGTGCCTGCAAATAAACTTCATTTAATTTGATGTTTGATTTTGCTTCCTTTTCTTTTGCTTTGTGTCGTTTTAAAATTTCTATTTAGTTTTTATTTCATTTTTTTGTTTTCAGTGCACGCTAGTAGCATACAGTGCCTTCTAAATGCATTTAGAGCTCCTTATTTGTGAATAGCATGCATTAAAAACATTTAGTGAGTGTTATTATTATAAAATAACACCATTAAATGGATTTAGTGTTCGCCATTTACAAATAGCATGTGTACAATGACAGAAACAGAAAAGCAAGAACAATTTTTTTTTTCCTGTTTCATTTCAAAATAACATGAAATGACTGCACGTGCCTATTGGGTTGGGGCTTTTTGGACTTGCTTCATCCTCTTGCTAACAGTCAGACTCACTGGTGGTGAGTTCATGATAATTGCCGTGATCCTAATGCCAGTAATAGCACTGGCTATTCCCTATGGGGTAGATTTTAACATGGACGCCCCGATTTTATAACATGCTCACGTTGCCGCACACATGTTATAAAATACGATACCTGAGCACACATATGCACCTGATTTTTATATCGGCATGCGCATGTGTGGGCCTGGTCGCGATTCATGTGTGCGGGGGGGGGGGGGGGGCGGGTTTAAAGCACGTGTGGTGACGAGATTGGGCCTTTGCCCAGTTCCCTCCCAGTCTGCTCCAATTAAGGAGCAGTCTGGGAGAGAACTTTCCTTTCCCCCTACCTACCCTTCCTCCCTTTTCCTTTCTCCTTCCCGACCCCTAACCCCCCCCCCCCCCCCAACTAACCTATTTTTTTTGTTTTGGAACTTACCTGCTCCTCCCATCTCTCTCCTACATAAACAAACACACTCATACACATGTAGCAGCAGAAGAAATCGGGTGGACAGGCATTCACCTCATGTCCCTTAACCCCTTCCCATCCTCTCTCATAGCCTTTCAGTTGTGCCAGGAAATTGTACAAAAAAATCAAGGCTGTGTGGCTGCTCCTGTCTCAGAGTCAGCAGCTCCAACACAGTCTGCTCTGCTTTCTCTGGAATGTTGGGGGTAGGGGCTCCGAAACGATCCTGTCACCATGGGTTCTGCTCTGTTTCTGCAGAGAGCTGGAACTGGTTTGCACCACCAGCTCTTCTCCATCCCTAAGCAGGATTCAGAACTGATATACACCATCGGCTCTATTCTGACAGTGGCAGATCACCATTTTGGGTTGTTCGGCCAGAAATCAAGCCCTGGCTATCAGACATACAAAGGGGGGCTGAACTGGCACACGTTTGAAATTTGTGAGCTGTAGTGCGTATCAAGGCCAGGACTGAAGTTCTGATGACTGGAGCAATTGCTCATAAATTTGGAACAACTGCTCATAAATTTCAAACGTGTGCCAGTTCCTCCTCTTTTTGTGTCTGTGTTTTGCTCTGCAGCATCTGCTTCGGTGTCACTCCTCCTCCTCCTGTTTCCTGTAGAAGGGAATAACTGGAGGGAAGGGGTTGGATTAGGGAAGAGAGTCTGTCTGCTCCAGGCTCGCCTTCTTTCTTCCTCTTCCCTGCAGGCTGCCTGAAGGGAGGGGCTGGAACAGAATACCCCTGCTGCTCCACCTCACATGTTACAGGGTAGCGTTGCTCATGTTTTATAAAATGCATGTATCTGATATGCGTGGATTATAGAACACTATCACAGATTTATGTGCCTATATGTGGCCTCAGGGAATTGTTTGAAAGTTATCCTCTAACACGGTAACTTTCAAGCTGGTGCGAGAGCGCATTTTGGCGCGTGTGCATTGGCGAGCACCCAGGCACCACAGCCATTTTAAAACTTGCGTGCACACAAATGCACACAATTCTAACTGGGCGGGCACAATTCCCAATCTACCACATAAGTCAGGGTGTTTTAAAACTGGCGCATCCATGCCCTTGCCAGTTTTACCAGTTCATCCACCAGTTTGCCTAGTTAAGAGCTATGTCCTCCAAACCCCCCTGGTTTCATGGCCTGCTCCTTCCAGTTACCCCAGATCCTTTAAACCTGGCAGGAATGGCTAATTTCTTTTATTTTTTTGTTACACCTCCTCCCCCCTAGCAGAAGTAAAGTTACACAGTAGTGGATCTGGGTGCGTGCCCAGGCATGTAAGTATTTATGTGCACATCTCTTCATCAGGCCCCAAAATGTCCATGCTATGCCCAGACCACGTCCCTTTCTGAATCAAAGTGAGATGTGAATGCTGCTGGAGATTCTGTGTGTATCTGGGCGGCATTTAAAATTCGGTGGACCTGCACGAGACCAACTTGTGCACACATTTTGCAATTTTGGCATGCACTGGGCTTTTAAAATTTACGTTTAAAAGTTTACCCACTACAAGGCTCTAGAGAAACTTTAGGTCTTATTCCTTGGTTTCCTTTATTTTCTAATTCTTAATTTTTATTGCTTTATTCCTCTTGTTCAAGGATGGGCAATTCCAGCCCTCGAGGGCTGCAAACCGGTCGGGTTTTCAGGATATCCCTAACGAATATGCACAAGAGAGATTTGCATGCACTCTGCCTCAGTCGTATGTAAATCGTTTTCATGCATCTTTGTTAGGGATATCCTGAAAACCCAACCGGTTTGCAGCCCTCGAGGACCGGAATTGCCCACCCCTGCTCTTGTTTGTGCCTTTCTTTTTGCTTTATTATGTTTGTGCCTTTTTTTTTTTACATCTTTTAAATTTTAACCACATACCCTATTTTTTTTTTAAGTTTTTTTCCTGGAGTTCATATCTCTAGTTGGTAGGTGGACTTCATACTTTACATATAACCATCTGCCTGTGGAGACAGCAGGGTTGGAGCACCCTGATTTTCTTAGCTACTGACATCGTCATAAATCTAAGCAGGAGACATTTCAAAAACACTATCAGTATCTTCTCAGAAATGAAGACAAAATCTGAATTATTATTTTTTTATAGCTGACTACTGATTTGTCTTTAAAATTTTATTTCCCTAAAAACAACCTGCCTAAAACCAACATAACCGTTGTGATATGTTTTAAGCTGTAACCTGCCTAGCACGAGTTTTCGATATAAGCAGAATATAAACATTTTCTAAATAGATAAATAAACATTACAGAGAAACATTTGGTTAATATCCACCAAGTCCTATCATTTTGTACTGACAGGTAGAATGATCATTTGGCTTTGTGGGTTAGATCTGAATGCAGACAGTATGGTTAGATGATTCTCTTTGGTAGGTTAGTCAGAGTTGTTCCTAACTGCAAGCGATTCCTCCTGGGGCTCATTTCTGTCTGAGTGCTCCTTGCCTTCCTAGAATGTATTATACAAAGCTGATGTAAAATCTGTATCCTCCTTTCTCTCCTGGTATTTAATTTGTGGTGAAATCTGGAGTCCTGTCTTCCTCTACTTCCAGGGACAAGTTTTTAATTAATAGCTTACACAACCCCCTGATGATTTCTGATAAAAACAACAACAAAAAGGAATTCTTGCGAATCAGGCTATTGTGAAACCTTCAAACTAAAAAAAAAAGGACAATCCACGTGAAGATGTGTATGAACAGTTGTTCAGCGCTTCATCAGATTTCCCACTGGCACAAAACATTGAGTTTCAGCTGTTTGGTAAATAATAAAGAGGTTATACAGGTGGAAGGAGGTAAAAGGCGTTAAGTGGAAAATATTCATTTCTTATATCAATTACTTCCTGGATGTGCAGTCAAGAAGAAATTAAAATGTAAATTGCAAAACAATTAGCAATTTTTTGGGAGATAATTATTTGTGTTTTAAGAGACAGTTCATTAATAACGAAGAAAGCTAAACTCAATAAGGGGGCTGTATTGCTGATAGATCAGGAGGGCAATCTTTATAAGGAGCCTACTTGCGTACAAATTCCCCCGACTGAAAATTGGTCTTTTCGAATGCGGCTAAAAGTACGCAGACGTTCCATAGCGCATGTGCTTTTAGCCATGGTAAAAAGAGGCGTTGTGTGGGCCTGGTTAGGATGGGCAGCAAAGCAGCATGCATCCATGGGATCTCCAGCCCTGGGCACACTGTTTCGCCCTCATTTGGCCACCCGCTTGTGAAAAATAGGAAGATCCTTTTTGTGTGCATATTTTGCACCTGTTCATTTTCGAAGGACACAGCGTGGTTTGTTTCCCTTCAAGAATTAGTACAATATACATAGCCTGCCATAGCTTGTGTACTTTGCATGCAGTGCAAGCTGCCAAAAAATGTCTCCTAAGCACATACAGTAATTTTGTTCATGGTATAATCTGTACGATACTCTCAATGAAATGCCAGCATCTTGGGCGTTTCTGTAGTGCATCTCCCCCCTTCCTTTTGTTGGGTGCTGACCAGTATTGAACTTGTAGGAGGAAGACAAGTGCCCTGGGTCCTTTAATATTTAAAGATATTCTTATTTTTCTTTCTCCTAGGGCCTGATTTACTAAGAGTTTGTTCCCCCATTTTGTGTCTGAGGGAAAAAAACATAGTAAATCAGGACCTTAATGTGCCAGATTATCACAGGAGTTGCACACTATTAAAATTTAATTGCACTGTTAGCACTGGTTATGAATCAATATTCTTATCCAGAAATAAGGTCACCTTTATGTGATCCCCTATCTCAGTGACTTTAGGGAGACATTCATATTTATGATTGAAAAAATGTTCAATTGTATGGCATACTGTCCGCTCTAAAATAAAGGAAAAAGAACAGAAGGGTAGTAGTTTTTTTAAAAAAGTATTAGTTTTCACTTTATGACACAGAGAGTGTCATAAAGTATTTGTAGTATACACATTTAAATGCAAAGTGGTTAGAAATAGAATTTTACATAATGATCATAAGCAAATAGGGGTAGTAGTTTTGATGCTCTCTATCCAGCTCAATGGACAGACCACACATTAAACAGAGGCACATTGTGCTGCCAGCTCTATGATCACTGCACTGTCTTGTGACAGCAAAAAACAAATTCATATTTTATTCTATATTAACCTTGTTGAGGACAATTTCAAAACCATTTACAAGGGTAAATAGCCAAAATTGTCCTTACTCAATCCAGCTAAAAGTCCACGTTCTATAATGCTGGTACTTTCTTTGAATTGAGAGGAGGCACTCTCAGCTGGGATGGGGGGGGGGCATGTTTAAGGCAAGATCACAAAATAATGTGCATGGATTGTATTTTCAAATTTGTACATTTTAGGTACCATAAAAAGAAAGTACAAAAGCTGGCAGGTACTTGTGCCCAAGGGCAAATTTCAAAGGGACAGTACACATGTACTTTCCATTTGAAAATTAGGTTTAAGGTCCGCAGATACAAAGTACCCGTGGTCATAGCACCTAGACAGACAGTTTGAAAAATGCCTCCATTATGACTTGCTCACCGTCCTGTGCCTGAAACCTGGCTGGCCCTAAGAAATTTTCCTTGCACCACAACTCATCTGACAGCAGAGTACACTTTCTTTTGTGAAACTCACCTGGGACATTTGCTACCAAAATTTCCGGAAAACTAATGAAAATTTGTAATTTAAAAACTCAAAAACATATTTTAATCCATTAAGTATACACTGACTTGAAATACATGTGCAGGATACGATGCTGTGGTGCAAGATTCTGCTGTAACTAGAATAGCAGACTACATGAAAAGGATAACAACATATAAACCTGACTGCACTTCAGCTTCCGAAGTTGCAATTATGTCTTTGAAGAATACATACACTCAGTGAAAACTCTCAAAAAACTGAAGAGGTGGTAACAGCCAAATTACTTCAAACAGAAAATACTGTTAAACCACAGACAATCTGATAAAGTTCACAACACCTACAGTGAGGGAAGCATTTTTTTCTCTCTCATATAACAGACCTCATGCGTAGGCATGAATTGTGTTGCTAAATAGCATATGAATTGATATGCCAGATAGTATAATCATCGGTCTTCAATGAGTATTTTCATTTGCTTAGTGAGTCCAATACACCAAAGAATAATTATCAAAATATTTTCAAATTTCTCAAATTATTGAAACAGATGACTTCCAAATTTCAAACTTTCAATTTTTTGAACTTAGCTTATTGCAGCGCAAAGAAACGCCATGTTCTTCATGTGAGGCTAGTGTGGAGAAAAAGCCCGACACTGGATCTGTGTTTCGGTTTGTGCCTTCATCGGGGGCTGAAAAAGCTGTCAAAGTAAATGAACAAATTAATGAGATGTGAAAGTGTGGGAGATAGTGTTTCCCTGGAAATCTTGAACAAGGAAGTAGAGCAATTGCTTGCAGGGCAAATTGTATTATTAGTATTCTCAATAAGATCAATAACCTCAGAGAAAATACAATGTCAAAAGTGTCCCATGCTGAAGAAATTTGAGAAGAGGGATCGAGGTACCAGTTTGGAACATTTGAAAAAGCAAGATAAAGCTTCTCCATTTTTAAATTAAAATATATATGAAAAGATTCTGCAGAGAGAGAGTCAACTGAGGAGAAGCTAGCGGGGTTAGAATTGGTAAGTCTCTTGGCAATTGAAAATAATACTTTGGGATATTAACCAACCTCTCAAAATTGCTGTGAATAAAATTCTTTTTTGGCTTTCATGAGTAAAGATTGGTAAGGTTTTTTTTTTGTTTGTTTTTTTTTTAATATCTTTATTTTTAAGATTTTACAAAACATGTGTAAACAACGTAAGTTTTAATTAAGATAAGGACGGAAAAGACTGGCATGTTTAGAGAATGGATGCTTTTGCCAACTGCGTTCTAATTTTCTTAAGATTTGACAAGCATTTTTAATAGCCAAATTAATCCAAGGTGGTGATTTAGATTTTTTTTATTGTCAATGATTCTCAAAGGGGCAATTTCATTAAGAACAGTTTCTAAAATGGATTCCCATTGAGACAAGTTATCAGAAATGTTGACATGGGGAATTTTAGTAGTAATGGTGTAATAATGGAGGAGAAAAGAGTGTAATCAATACTACCACGGCGAAGTAGCTTAGGCACACTATGAAAAGACTGAGGAGTTGCTTAAGAAATTGAAAGAGAAATTTGATTAAAAAATGATCAGACCAGGGAATTTGAGAAACTGTTCAAGATTGAGAACAGTGATACTAAGGGAATCATTGACAAATATAAGGTCTAGGGTGTGACCTAACCTATGAGTAGGAACTTGAATGATCAATTATACAGCACCTTAATTCACTAGAAGAATGTCCATAAGAAACAGAATATTGAACTATAGATGCCTCAGTTCATTGCTGATTTACACAGCATTTGTGTTTAGTTAATTATGTCTTTAATTTTCTAGTTATTTTCCCCATGTATACCAAATTGCAAGAACACACAAGTGTATATACCTTACATATATAATATTACCAACTGATACGTGTCTTAAAAAATATGAGCGTCCATCCAAAGGGTTCTTAAAGGATGAGGTTTGAAGTATAATAGGGCAAAAAATACATTGTCCACAACTTCAATGATGTCCTGACTGGCAGTTAACATTTGTATCTCCACTGGTAAACATCGAGGAAACAAAAAATTCCTGCAAATTGTTACTTCTCATATAAGCAAACCGATGGAGATCTGGAAACATTCATGTATTGACAACACAATCCAGTGTTTGTAAACAATGTTAGTAAACTGTCAGGAACAATTAGGAAACCTCAATGGGCAAATCAGTTCTGGATGTTGGTCTATTATATTTTCTTTTGGTCGTAGAAGCCGCTGTCTATTACTGGTAGGATCAACCACATTCCTCCTACTGAGGCAGGCATCCCCATTCTGGCTGTCTTTGAGCTTCTGTCCAAATCCATTTCCCCTACAGTACTTGTTGACTCTTGCTCTTGCCCTAGCCATCTACTGCTTTGCATGCTTGCTGCACTATTCCTCAGGCTTTTGATATCATTCTTCTTCCTGCCTCAGTCCTTGAAGTACACCTTGGGGGGGGGGGGGGGGATGTCTTTCAGCTAGTCTTCATTCAATGTTTTGCTCTTACAGTTTCTGTTTTTTATCATCAGCATCACTACTTCTGTTGCCATTCTAAGTCAGTCTTGGCAGCTTAGGATGCTTTCTCCTTTGCTCCATCTATCTTTGAGGTCCTTTCCAAATCCTCTTCCCCTATGGTACTTGCAGATGCTTGGTCTTGACCTGGCCATCCAATGCTTTGCACGCTTGCTTCACCATTCCTCAGGCCCTTTATGTCACTCTTGGCACCACTTTGCCCCTGCTGGTGCCATTCTTCCTCCCATCTCAGCCCACGATGTACACCTTGGGATTTTTCAGTTACTCTTCTTGCTGTGTTGATCTGTTCCTATGATTTCTGTTTTTAATTGCCAGTGCCACTGCTGCCATTCCAAGCCAGTGCCACTGCTGCCATTCCAAGCCAGTCTTGATGTCTTAGAATGCTTCCTCCTCTGCTCCGGCTGTCTTTAAAGTTTTTTCAAAATCCTATTCCTCTATAATACTTGTCGACTCTTGGCCTTGCCCTGGCCATCCATTGTTTTGCTTGTTTGCTGCACTGCTCCTCGGGCTTTTGATTTCTTTCTTCTTCCTGCCTCAGCCCTCAAGATATACCTTGGGAGTTTTATGACTACTCTTCTTGCTGCATTGCTCTACTTCTATTGTTTCAGTTTTTAATCATCATGTCACTACTATGCTGCCACTATAAGCCAGTCTTGATACGTTAGGGTGCGTCTTCTGCTGCTCTCGCTATCTTCTTGGTGTTTTTCAAATCCCCTTTCCCCACTGTACTTACCAACTCTTGCTCTTACCCTGGCCATTTGATGCTTTATACAAGTCTTTCCCACCCAGTTATCTTTAACAGTTTCATTCTTTCATAGACATTTTCTTCAAACTTTGTTACCTTGTGGTTCTTGCGATTGTTGGTCTCATCTGGTATTTAGCTTTTGATGGATTATACATCAAAAGGCAATGGCTGCAGAAGTGCAGCACCCAGAACCAGGACTAGTCTCCTCCATGATTACTGCTTCTGAGGTAATGGAGGCAGTATTTTCAAATACTGATTTAGAAGAAGAATTGTGTCCTGAGTTTCCTTAATCACAGGATATTAAATAGCGAGTGGCTAAATAACATTTGGTGCTTCTAGTCAGTATCTGAGCCTCCAGTGAAGACCAACTTCAAGCCCAAACAGCTAGCAACCTCACCTGATGACATACAGAAATGACCTTAGGCCTGCTCCAGGGATTTCCTCTGGCTTTTTACTGCCTAGTTCTTGCTAACTTGTTTTGCTGCTCTTGTCCCACCTTTGGAGCTTTGGGATGTTCTTGCCACTCTGGGAGGCTGCTTTATGCCTCTCATGATGCTTTGGGGTCTTTCACTTGCCTTCATCCACTAACACTACCATGGGGGGGGGGGGGTTTGCCTCTTTTGGTGCTTTCTTACACCTTCATGGTGCTTTGAGCTATTCATACCATACTTGGTGCCACTTTGCCCTTCTCATACAGCATTGAGGTTTTTATCCCACTATTGTTCGTGCCCTTTGCTCCACTTTTGCAGCCTTGGGGTGATCTGGCCAATCGTGCTGCTGCTTTGCTCCTCTGAAGGTGCCTTGGAGAATTCCTGTCACTGCTGGTACCATTTTGCCCCATTATGGGTTCTTGGACTCTTCATGCCACTTTTGGTGCCACATTGACATAGTCTTGATGCGTGGGCATGCCTTCACCTTTCTGATGACATCTATCCACCAGCTTCATTAGAAATGATTAGAACATCTCAATTTGAGTGCCCAAAATAGGCTGCATTGATTTCCCATTGATTATAAAGGTAAATGAAAGAACAAATAAGATGTCCATATTTTCTTTTTGATATCCTCTCCAAATAAAATGTTTTCATCTTCTCTAATCCAGCGTTTGGCAGACTTTTTAGGCCAAGCCCTTCTTTTTCCTCTCTGTAATACTTCTTGTGTATACTTTCCTATCCATACTACAAATATAAAAATGATAAAAGCTTTTCAAATATTGCAGTACAATAAAATACAATTAAAATTATGTCAAACAAATTCTCATGCCCTTATGCATGTATAGGTGATTTTCAAACACTTGTGTACTATTCTGCCCCTGCACCGCCCCCCACACAAATAGCAGGTTCAAGGTAGGCAGACTCTTTTAGAATGTGTACTTTCCATTTGCTTATTTTCAAAGGGAAACAAGTAGGTTTCCCTTTGAAAATTTGCATAAAACATGCATGTTAACAGCACCTGTGTAATTTGCAGCTATGTGGGTTATTTGAAAATTGCTTCCTGTATGTTTAAGCAGTCATATGGTAGAGGTACATTGTAGTACATGGATTGCAATGTGTTTCACCACAGCAAGTTGTCTTCCTCATGTTCAGCTAGCAGATTAAATGATTTAAAGATGACTCAGGAGAGTGGTTGCCAGTAATAGTATCACCCCATTGTGCTTTTCATCTTTCCTTGCTCAAACACATTCTGACAAAGGCTTATTACATCTATTGATATAGGTTCTTTCTATACACTCCTTAATGGGACCATTGACTGCAACATTAATCTCATGTGTGATTTTGCTTATTTCTAGGTTTCTGCTCAGTGTGTAGAATAACTCATATAAGCAGACTCCACAATCTTCAGGCTGATGGCTCTACTTTGGAGCCCCACCCAGGACATCCCTTATTTAAGGCAGAAACAGAAAAAAAAACACACCATATCACAGAATAAAAATAAAATCTTTACTTTGGGATTTATTAGGTTAAATAACAGACAGGAGTATATATATTTTATATGACAATTATTTGATAACTCAGAGAGATAAATCACCATAGCATAAACTCTTAAAAAGACAAATAACTGACCTCAGAGAACAGTGAGATTATAGATGCAATGAGAAAAAAAAACTGGTTGCCTCGGCCTCGAGGCTGAATCCTGGTTGCCTCGGCCTCGAGGCTGGATCCTGGTTGCCTCGGCCTCGAGGCTGGATCCTGGTTGCCTCAGCCTGGCTCTGGTATCAGACCCAGGTATAGGCCTAGGCCTCAGTGACTGAGATATGGCCATAGCCAGGCCCCATGCCTGGACCTTGGTAACTTGGATATGGCCTTGGCTGGGCCCCCATTGTCAAATTCAGGTCTATTCCTTGGGATTAGGGCCTTGGCAATCGGGACTCAGCCTCGGGCCTGGCCCAGGCCCAGGCCTTGGCAATCAGGACATGGCCTCGGCCAGGCCTCACCATCAGACCCGGGCCTAGGACTTGGAGCTAGGCCTGGGCTTTAGTAACTGGAACCCAGATTTGGTTCATGTCCTGGAATTAAGCCTAGGTCTTGGAAAGCCCCACTGACTTCACTGTAAAAGAGAAACAGAAGCTGAGGCCTGAGCCTAGGCCTAGAGTTTGGTGAACTGGTCCCGGCATCAGACTGAGTCCCAGCATCAAGCCTAGGCCTAAGCCCAGGTCTTGGGCTTAGGTCTCTGTTTTTCTTTTACAATGATGTCAATGAGGCCTTCCCCATTGATTTAAATGTAAAACAAAAAATAAATGGAACAAAAGCAATATTTTTTTTTTGTTCCAAAGCTAATGAAACGAAATGAGGTACCCACAAAATGAGCCAATGAACCAAAACAAATTTTTCAAGGATGCACATCACTAATCTTTATTTGGGTCAAGGCAGGTCAGTAGGGACCCCAAAAGCTGAGCATACTCTCTGTGTTTCAGTATGCCACTTTTAGCCTGAAGTTTAATCCTTTAATTGTAGGGCTGCAACAATTTTGGCACAGCCTTCTGATTTCAATAGACAAACCTCAGAACATGTGATATTAAATTGCAGGCACCACAGAAAAAATTTGATCTCAAGTTCAAAAATACTTTCCCATTAAGCAATCATCAATTAACCAGTTAGTTGTTTATATTGTAAAGCAGTGAGTAGGTGTTAAAGTCCAGATAGATGTTAAGGGTGGATCAGTAATTTACACCCCCCTCATACAATGTAGACTACAAAGGGGTATAGTTGGGAGATGAGATCTCAAAGCCTTGGATTATACATTGTGAGGTACCACAGGGTTTATTTACTCTCCAGTACTCCTGAATATGTATGTTGAACCTTTGGTGAGAATTATTGGCAGAACAGATTGATGTATGCTGATACATTCAAATATACAGCAATCTAGGAATGAATGCCAAGATGGATTAGAGAAGCAATATTTGTTTAAGAGAAGTAAAGGCCTAGATGTCTGAAAATAAGTTTTAAGTTTAAATCATTCAAAAACTGAAACAACATGTTTTCATAGTCTGTCATTATCAGCTTCCTGACCTTTAGTATATCTACAACATTGAGTCATTACACCAAAACCAAGAAACAAAAAGTTTAGGTATTGTCTTAGATTCACACATAACAAAGCATGCTCAAATTGCTAGGGTAGAAAAGGCCTTCTTCTGTTCATGGAATAATCAAAATTTGAATCCATTCCTGGAAAGGAAAGACTTAGTTACAGTGGTTCATCACTACTATAATTCTTTATATGTGGGTCTGTCAAAATATCAGCTTAACAGACAACAGGCTATAACAAATACTGCTGCATGCTTGGTTTCAGAGACTAGAGCCTACAATCATATTTCACCTACTCTTAAGACATTGCATTGGGATGCCTGTCAGGCAAAGGATTGAATTTATGGTAATCATTTTGTTTTTTTTACGTTTTAAATAATCTTGTCTCTCAATATCTAGCATGCACAAGGATACAACCCTGCATTCCTCCCAACTGTATCTTTTAATAATTCCAGATAATGTCAGACTGGTAGACTTCTAAGAAATTTTTTTTCCTGTGCAGAAACAGCATACTCAAATTCTATTCCACAGGAACTTAAATTAGTCAAAGTCTTACCTACAGTACCTGCATGTAATTCCATTAAAAGTGCCAAAGAGTGGAAAATAAATAAATAAAATCACACATTTTGTCCTTCAGAATTCATGGCTGCTTTAGGATAACTTCACTATTTGTAAATTTCTTAAATTTGGGGATTTCTGCTCAGTGATTTTAAATTTTATTGATTTGTTTATTTATTATTTTTATAATCTAAGATATCACATCAGTTTACATTCAGGTATTTCTCTATCCCTAGAGGGCTTACAATCTAAGTTTAGTACCTGAGGCAATGGAGGGTAAAGTGACTTGCCCAAGGTTACAAGGAGTGACAGTGGGGCTTGAATGCTGGTCTCTAGGTTTGTAGCCTACTGCTCCAACCACTAGGCTATTCCTCCTTCTCCTTCTCCTTTACATTTTATTATATTGTTTTTATTTTGTGATTATATCATATGCTTTTTTTTAAGTTATGCTTTTAAAAATGTTAATATCATTTGTGTGTTTTGGGTTTTTATTATGCTATTTTTGATCTTCATTTTATTTACATTTAGGGGTAGATTTTATTAAGTGCACACGCTTCCCAGTGCGCACACATGGAAGTGGCGATTTTATAACCTGTACATGCCAGCGCGCGCATGTTATAAAATACGTGGGCCAGGCACACATGCGCAGTGGATGTTATAATCTGTGTGTGTGTATGTGTGGGCAGCGCACGCAAGGGGGGGGGGAGGATTTTTACTATTTCTGCACGGCGACGCATTCCGGCCTTCCCCAGTTCCCTCCCAGTCCGCTCCAATTAAAGAGCGGACTGGGAGGGAACTTCCCTACCCCCTACCTAACCTCCCTTCCCCTTTCCCTCTCCTCTCCTCCCCACCCCCTAACCCTATCTTTTTCTTTTTTTTTTCTTTGTTGCATAACTTACTTCAGCTCCCAAGCTGAAGTAAGTTGCGTGCGCCGGCAGCCGGATCTTCGGGACAGCGCTGAATGGCGCTGTCCCGGCCTGCCCCCTGCACCACCCCTCCCTGCCCAGAAAACGCCCCCTGACCGGCCCTTTCGAAGAGGCCCGGCACTTATTCGCATACCGGCATTTACGTGCATGGGCAGGCCTCTTCGAAAATTCGCCCGGCGCGCACAAGGCCCGGCCACGCGTGTAAATGCCGGAATTTGCATGCATAGGGCTTTTAAAATCCGGGTTTTATCATACACTGCTCTGTGGCATCTTTTAAGGGAAAAGGTTTAGACACCTGAAAATAAATAAATAAAATAAATCTGTTAATTCATATCCTACTTAATTTTTCATGCAATGATCTCTGCAAATCCATACCTGGGAACTTTTGAGTTCTGGTCGCCCTGAGCTTTGATGTGGATTGGAGGGTGCATGCCTCAATGTTCTCTCTTTCACTCCCCCCCCCCCCCCCCCCCACTGTCTCACATACATACACAATCTCTCATCCTCTACTCCAGGAATGACATCATCAGACTCCCAAGCCCTACCTCTGTAGTCTCCCCTTTCTCTGACCCCTCAGCATGTTCTCTCCCCTCCCCTCCCTGACCCTAATGCCCTCTCTCCTTAGGCATGGGTACACAGCCAATGTCACCTAGCAGAGAACAGCCCTCTGCTTCTTGCTCCAGCTTTTGCCCTCCCAGGCAGCATATGGGGAACAGGAGGAAAGGGTAAGGCAGAAGGTAGAGTAGGAAAGGCTACTTTGCTCCTTAATCCAGACTCTCCCCTCCTGTCTTGCAGTGAACATGGGCCAGCGCTGAGGCTGCCTAGCTGATTAGCCCACCAAGATGCCCGTTCTCCCAATAGGCCAATCTGTCCCTGGTTAAACTAAATACTGGCTGGCATCGTCCTTGATGTCTTCTAGGTTCTTCAGGCCAGGTACATCTGCTTTTCTTCAGGTATTCCCTCCAAGGACAACTGATAAATCTGCCAATGAAACACAAATGCACAAATAAAGAGAAAAAGACAAAGTCCCTTTCTGGCTCTTCAAACTTTGAAACCAGAATTGCAGAAATTAAGCAAAACTCCTGTCCATTATCTCGTGGAAGGTTCTCTAAACACTAAGGGATAGATTTTCAAAACTTTGCGAGCATGACTGGGCTTATGTGCGCCGGGCCAATTTTCAAAGGCCCGGCAACGCGCGTAAATCCCCTGAACGCGTGTAAGTCCCTGAGCTTTGGGAAAGGGGCGGGGAGGGGGTGAGGTGGGGTGATTCATGGGCGTGGCGGGGTGTGGCTAGAGGGGCCCGGCACAGCGGCCATTTGCTGCTGTGCTGGGGGATCGAGTGCCAGCAGGGTGCCGGCGTGCGCAACTTGTGCATGCCCGAAGCAGGCGCAAAAGGTAAGATAAGGATTTGGGGGGGTGGTTAGGATAAGGCTAGGGGGTGGGAAGGGGTAGGAAGGTTAGTATAGGGGGGTAGGGAAGTTTCCTCCCTGGGAGGAACTGCGGAAGGCCCTGGGTGTCGGTGCGCACGTTATAAAATCGCGTGTCCAAGTGTGACCATGGATCACTCCTGTCCCAAGAAGAACGTCTCAAGCAACAAAATAGATAAAGGGTACAGTTGGGATCAGGAGGAGACTAGGAGTGATTTTCTTTTTCCAGCAACGGAGGACGTAAATGCTAAGATGAAACAAACAAAAACAAATAAAATGTTGCTTGCTTTTCTTTAATTTCTTTTTAAAAAAAACCCAAAATGAAACAAAATGGGAAATGTTGTTATAATTTCACCCTTCATTTCCATTGAATGCGCATCGTTAGTCCTTCCAGCGAGGGATTTCTACAGACCTTACTGATACAACAAAGCTGTACAGCTCATCTCCCTTCCTTTCTGTTTCGGGTTTTGGTTGAACGTTACACAGGTCGTGTGCCAAGACTGGGAGCTGATCTTCGTCCCTCTTCTCCTCCAGCAAACGTAAGGCCTGAACTTTCCTGGACTGGGACCAGCTCCAGCTCTCTCTCCTCTGCTTTTCTTCACTATTCTTTCAGGAAAAGGAATTCCTTACTCAGGCCTGAACTTCCTTGCAGCTTCAGTGGATGCTAAGGACTTCGGTACTTTCCTCTTACAAGAAAATTACTCTGTAGAAGGGACAAAGGGTCTCTACACTAATTTTGAAAAAAGATAGATTAATTTCAGGAAGCTGAAAATAATTTATGCTTCTTTTTAGGGAACATTTGTTCGCATTTCAGCCTCATAAGCAGCAGTACAAACTTCCATTTTTTAAAGAATTCAATAGGCGTGTAAGAGAAATGATCCTTTAAGATTTCTCTTTATTGTTCTGCTTTATATTTAATTGCAGGGGTGATAGTCGTGTTTATCACTTAAGGATAGATCCTTCCATTTTACCACACTCATAACTATGAATTTATTTTAAATAAATCAGGGTGCTGGTCACTCTATTGCAGTGAAAAGCTGATGTTCAAGGCTGCCGGCATGGTTGTTATGATGGTGCATATATTTCAAAGTGATGCCTTCCAATAATTTTGGACTTGAGAAAGAAACAAGATATGTGCCTCAGATGCAGTTTTGCTATTAGTTACGTTTGGTGCATTTGCTTCTAAGGATTATTTTTGTTACTGGGTAGGTAAGACATGTACAGCTGAAAAATGGGTAAATGGAAGAAGGAATTTAATAAAAAAACAAAAAACTCTACAAAATGAAAAAGCAAGGTGTGGCTCTAAGGATGCACAATAACATGGCAAAATAAAAAGAAAGGATACCGATGACGGAAGTTGAAAAAGGACAAAACAGAGCCCAGAAGCACATAAATAGCTGTTTTGACTAATCCAGCTAGTAGCGCTGCTTGGAGGATGTGAGATGATGACTGGGGCCATTATGCTTTTAATTAGCTTGCTGTGTAAATGCAGTTCTGTAAGAAGACTTTGACAGTTTTCACGTTTGTGAGCTTTCTGAGTCGGCAGAGTCTTGTTGGCCTGTATTATGTCCTCGGTGTTCTTCCCTCCCCCCCGAGGCGCCCTTAGAAAAAATTCCAAATTTCCAGTTTTCAACAGTTTTGATTTTCGCCGTCTTCGGAGATGAATGGTTTTAATGACAAGAGCTCCCCGAGTTGGGACGCAGAAGCTGCTTTGCTGATTAAAAGCTGCCACTTTCCATCACAGCTGCCCATAGTACCTCTGTCCGTAGTGCCTCTTTTGCTCCTGCAGTGCCCGTGTCTTCCTCATCTAACTCACATTAAGTCTGAGGATTTCCAGGGTCAGTGAACAGAAGATTTTTCTTGCTATCAAGCAGAGGGGTAATCTAAGATTTCAGCATTATCGGACCAGTGGGTGCTCTGCATTCATTGATTCATGGGATACATATTCCAATCCACTTATGGTTCCTCTTGAGGGAAGTCTGATTTCACAGCTTCCACCTCCTAATTTCCTATGACTGGAAATATGAGGAACCCAGAGGCCCCTCGGCTGTGCTTTGCCATCCTGTTTATTTGTTTCTCATACATCTTTTAGCACTGTGATTGATTTTGAATTTCGAAAGGACAAAAGCTCATCTCCTTGTTTCTTATGTAGCAGGAGTCAGAATAGCTACTCTTCACATCAGGAATTTATTTGCAGTGGGGACACAAAGGGTAAGCAATAAAACCAAAAGTGCTGTGGAGAATTTACATTTACTTTCAGGATAGTGGGCTGGACTATTGCAAACATGAGAAACTGAAATATCGGATTCAGGTGATGCTCCTTTTGGACTCTGGATGATGAATTGCTAGAATTATTTTGTTTTAAACGAATAGTAATTGTCATGAATTCTCAAGCTATTCAGAGCAAAAAAACAAAAATATACGTATATATACTTGGAATGTGACCTGAAAAAAGATATTCAGTTTGCACATGGGGGGGACGGGACCATAAAAGATACTCCATTAGCACACTTCTCCACTTATAGACCTGCCCACAGATATCTATTCAGCCAGACACATGGGCATCTTTTATTCAGCTTGTAGAGCCCTCAGACCTGAACACAGTATATGACTCCTGCTTCGGGCAAGCATAATCTCTCCACAGGCCTGCTACTGCCTCAGTCACACAGCTCATTTCTTCCTATGGGAATAATTTTTCATGTTTAGGACTATTTTGTGTCCCAGGGAAAAAATAATACAGAAAAGGCTTTGCTCAATCACATAACAGCTAAAACATTTTATCAACTGTAACCCTCTCTCTGGTGGAGGATCTCTGATGTAGGGCTTACAGTGAAGGCCCAGGGCTGTCTTTACTCTCCTGTACCTTTATCACTCTCAAACAGCAAACGTCAGCCCTGGAGCTGGACTTCTCCAGTGAGGAGGAGGCCTATACCTGCGGAGTCCTAGGTGCTGTGATGGTGAAACCAGGATACCCAGTCACTCTCACTCTTTGCTAAATACTCATAGTGAGGAAGTCGGTCGATCCAAAATGTCGCACTTGAATAAAAGGCTCAGAGTCTAAGGTTTGGAGTTCAAATAATTGAAAGGTTTTCTTAAGCATGAAAAATAATATCCAGGCAACGATTCCAAAAATCATCAATTAAATGAGGAAAATACAAATCAAGAAAAAAAAAAAAAGGGTTTCTCTGTCCATGGTGCCTCTTTTGATGACCCTCTGCTCTCACCTGGGTCCTGGTCTAAAGTGCCTTCCCCAATAAAGGTAGGTAAGTTCTCCTCCAGTTCTAGAGGTGATGCAAAAACTTTCCCCATCTTCAAAAATAGATGGAATCTCCAAAGAACTTCCCAAAACACTCAGAAAACAATCTGTCTTCCACCTTGCTGTTAACTGGGCACAAGATGCAAAAACAGGGATCCAGCCCTTCCTTCCAAGGAGGTCCTCCCTCTCAGTCAGGAGCTGATCCGAAATATCCTAAAAACACTTTTAATCTTCTCAAGAATACTTAGCCTTCAAAGACCTCTTCACTTCTCTAGGCCTTGAGGGCCTACTCAAAATCTCCTCCTCAAAACACTTCTCTTCCCTGTGAGATCCAGGATTGCTCCCTTTGCTGCACCACTAACCCACTGCTTGCCTTCCCTTTGACTGTTTGCATATGCTCAGTGGCAATTTATACCACTGAGACTCAGCCCAAAAGGAGGATGGTCCAAAAGCTGGGAGTGCAGGATATTTTAAAGCCTTTCTGAGAATATTTGTGTGGGTTCTAATCCCCACTACACAACCTTTGCCTATATTTAAACATTTGATAAAAATTTCTATGCAAATATTGCTCTTAAAGGGCCAGTATCAATTTTCCCACTTAGGACAGTGGTGCTTACTATTCAAAAACTATTTTGGCATTTCCAAATGACCATGCCTACCATCTTGCTTATTCTATTCTGAGCTGGATTTTATTTCTTTTTATAGCTTTACTCCTTCTCTCACACAGTCACATTTAACTTAACCTGCATGCCACGCATCTTCTACATATATGCAAACCAGACTATACACTTCACTGGCAACACGTCAGCACCATAGATAATGGATTGTAGGGTTCCCCAAGGCTTCATACTGACACCAGTACTATTCAACATATACCTCAAACCACTAGCACAACTGATCTGTAGTTTTGACATAAAAGCTTACATCCATACAATGTCCAGCATATGCTACCAATGGCCCCAAACCAAAAAACTACTATAAATAAACTAAGCACATGCTTAAAAGCTATCCAAGAATGGACAAGAAAACTACAAACTCCACATGAACGCCCAACAAAACAGAAATTCTTTGGGTATCATCAAAAGGACAAATTCCAAACCTGAAAATCCCGTTTGGAATCTATGAACTCCCATTAAAAACACAGGTCAAAAGCTTTGGAATCATAGTGGACTCAAAACTCATCATGCTCCTGCAAATGTAGGAAACAGTAATGAGTAGCGGAGTGGAAGAGTAGCTCTAGTAGAGCAGTGTGCTACGAACCAGGGTTCAAATCCCAGTGCTGCTCCTTGTCACATGGTAGGAGCACTGGCTGGCCGGCGCCATCTTTAAAGATGGCGCCGGCCATCTTTACTCATCAGCCCCTAGGGGGCTCCTACCATGTGACAAGGGCCGGCCAATGGCACGGATACCCTGTCACATGGTAAGGGCAAAGGGGCATCGGCACCATTTTCTTTTAGAACAGGTGATGCCTGGGAACGGGAAATCTCTTCCCGAGGCCCCCCTGGATCTCTCCTCTCCCTGAGGCCCCCCTGGATCTCTCCCCGAGGCCCCCCGAGGCCCCCCTGGACCACCAGGCAAATTTTAAAAGGTTTTGGGGGGGTCGATTTAAAGGGTCGGGTGTTTTTTGTTTTTTTTTAGCGGCGCGGGCCTTAGCGATGTGAATTGGAATCGGAAACGATTCCAATTCACATATCTTAACGATCAGATTCCGCCCCCCACCCTAGCCGAATCTGATCGTTAAGACGATCTGGCACACGATTCACATCTCTAGTAATTATAGAATGGGTTATTTTTCCCTATATGCATCACCTTGCACTTATCCACATTAAATTTCATCTGCCATTTGGATGCCCAATTTTCCATTCTCACAAGGTCTTCCTGCAGCTTGGCTTGTTCCATTTTCCTAATATGAGGTGTATTGGTATTTTAGGAGCTGGTGTTATATTTGCAATATTACTTTTTCATAGGCAAGATTTTTATTGTTTGAATGCTGGCAATTAGGACTGTTTTGGCATGGGAGGTTTGCTATATTGTAATTGTTTATTTATGGCTTTCTGAGGGTCAAGCTCGCATTACAAAAGGCCTAATAACATATGGGTATTTTTGCAGGGTTTTCTGGTTGGCACATCAGTAGTGCATGTAAATAAAATATACAGGTGGTTGTAAGGGTATTTTCACTTCAGAAGACTGTACTCTGAATGTTATTTTAATGCAAAATCTGCTATTATAGATGCATAATTTGTAATTGTGTGTTTATAGGGGGCTGGAGTGTGTGTGTGTGTGTGTGTGTGTGGGGGGGGGGGGGGGGGGTGATAGGGCATCTAATACAATTGCCTTGGCCACGAGTTCCAGAGGAGAAGGGATGGACCCGGGTAGGGAGGAATGTCAGATTTTAAAGTTTAGTTTACTGGAGGGAGATGAATGAATCACGGGGTGGGGGCAGCACACTACTTGTTCGCACAGGCAGCCAAAGCTAGCACCGGCCCTGACTCTTCCTGATGCTAATATTCCAATTGTATTCCCTGCTACAGACCATTGCTTTTTTTAATCTGATTTATATTCTGCTTTTCATATGCTTCAAAGCAGATTACATTCAGGCACTCTAGGTATTTCCCTACAAACTAACAGGGTCATTCATCAAATAGCATTAGGGTTTCATTGCTTGATAAAAGGGGTCTAACATATGATAAATGCAAAAGCAAACTTTTATGCAAATGAGGGACTCCTACCGAATGTTGCGAAAATTTAATATACACTAATGCGGGATTTTACGTCGGAAATAACACTTTCTGGTGCAGTAGGGGGAAAAAAGGTTTTATGGCAGAATAGCCGCCATTATCACGGGTCGCAGCTATAATGGGGGCTAATATTGCAACTGGGAAAACGAGGGTTATTCTCATACACACCTACACAGCCCTGCTGGGCCACATAAAATAACTTTTCTTACCTGCCTTGTCTTCCAAAATATTCTATATTAGGAGGAAGTGCACTAGTAGTGGGATACTGGCTGCTTCACTGGTCCAATTAGGTGATGGAATCAGGATTTGCCACATAAGCAGGATTTGAGCATGTGGCAGAAGCGGAAGCACATGGAGAGAATTTAAGGATGGGATGAGGTAGCATAGATTTGTTCTGGGCTGCAAGGGGGGTGAGTTGAGAGTAAACAGGAAGGTGAAAATGGTAAATGTTTATTTTTTTTTCCTATGGAATGCATAAGACACACTGCACTCTGAAGGTCTGTGTATTTAGTTACTTTGGCATGCCGACGCCATTGCCAGTTTCACCATTTTGTTCCCAGCTTGCCCAGGCTATGTTGCGGGAGTGCTAGGGAGCGATCCCGCTTCCAGGGAGAGTGGTGTGCTCTTGGACAATGAAGCGACTGCAGAGAGGAGCTCCTTAGAAATTTCGAGGCAGGTGAAACGTATCCCAGCATAGGTGGACAGGCAGAAGACCGGGGACTCACACCTCCGCCGAACCTGACGCATCAGTAGAAACCCAACAACGCAATGCTGGTCTCTGGGGTAGCCCTCCGGCCACTAGATAGCCCTTTTGGACCTGCTGTACGGGAACAGCAAATGCACCAGGATGTACAGAGGTCGAGAGCATACAATGGAACTGGAACAAGATGAGACTTGAAGACTGAAGACGATCAGATGATACTTGATGACGAGGATCAGATGAGGACTGGATAAGGATGAGGCAAGGCTGAAGAGAAGAAATCAGGGACACTGATGAAGACACTTGCTGAGTGGAAAGATGACAGAAGAGTTAAAACTGAGTATGAAGGTATCCGGCCATGACTCGTAGCAGAATCCATCCTGAACTAAGCTTCGGGGACCAGGCATGATCGACGCACCTGACAGGTCAAACGAAGGAAAACAAAACTTCCAACCCAGCGTGGAAGACGCATCTGAAAGTCATCCAATGTTGAAGAGAGGATGGTCCACTAGGAAGTAGATTCAGACCCAGGATATCCGAGAAGAAGGCTATCTTGACGAGGGAGCCGAAGAGTCTGAAGGCTTCCTTGACGAAGGAGCCAAAAGGGTCTGAACGCTTGGCAGTGAAAAGGACTAAAGTCAAGGACGTCAAAGGAGTTTGAAGACGAGGACATCTGTACATGAAGATATCTGGAACGTCAGGACATCTGGACTTCAACCCCCAGGACACTCAGTCAAGAGCATCGCGGAGGTGTTGAGTGAACTGGAGAACAAGACATCTGAGACATCTGGACATCTAGACCTTGGACCCCCAGGTCACCCAGCCAAGAGCAGCGAGGAGGCTCCGAGAGGCAGAACAACAGGTTGATGGACTTCAGGAAGGACAGGACCTCAGAAGATGAGGACTTCAGGAAGATCTGAAGGTGAAGACATCAGGAGGGTCGGATGACAAAGACATCTGAAGACAAGGACTTAGGATCCGGCGAAAGACCAAACATGGAACAAAGATGCAGACGAGGGATTAGGAACCTCAAAGGAAGACAAGGGAATTCCCATGAAGAACAGAGTGCCTAGAAGAAGCGGAGCTGGACATCAGGAACTCCTGGACCGAAGAGCTGGAAAGGAAGATCTGGAAGAGCTGGAAAGAGCTGGAAAGGAGCAGTCTGACTACATGACTGACTCCTTGCGAAGATGAAGAGGAACTGAAGGCTGAGCCCTTTTGTAGGGCTGAAGAGGAACACCCAAGATGACATCACTAGGAGGAGCCAAGGGACTGGCCCTTTAAAATCAGAGAGGAGGTGTGACCTTGTGCCTAAGGAGGTAGGAGGCAGGACTCTGGCCATGCTGTGAGGAAGGAATCAGGCCTGAAGCATTGGTGGCGGCCCCTGCCATGAAACGAAGCTGGGGACGGCTCCAGTCGCTGAAGAAAGGACTGAGGGCTGCTCCAGCCGCGTGATGCACAGGCGGCGGCCTCTGGGCTGCAAAGAGGAGCTCCAGGGCGGCCTTCTGGCCACAGAAGAGGAGGAAGATGTCGGCAGCTCCTGCCGTGAAGACTAAGGGCTTCAGGGTGGCCTCGAGGTCGCAAGGAACAGCGACGGTGGCCTCCTGGCCACAAGGGAGCACGGTGGTCACGGTTCCAGGCTGCGACAGTGATGGTGGCATTGGCAGCTCCTGCTGCGACGGCAGGAGGCTTTGGAGCAGCCTCCAGACGACATGGAAACGGCGTCTGCGGCCTCCAGATCTCAAGATGGATACGCGACGGCAGCGGGTCCGCCGCAGAGCACTGTGGCGATTCTAGACCGCGTAGGCAAGATGATGGTGGTGGCTCCAGGCCGCGAAGAAGCAGCGTCGGAGCAGCTGGCAGGCAGAAAAGGTGAGAGGCTGCTAGTGGGCTTGTTCCACAAGCAGAATCGTAAGAGGCTAGGGACAGAACTTCCAAATCCCCCTAGTTTTCTTGTCTTCCTTTCTTCTATTAGCTACAATTCATAACAGTCCACTGACTAGCCAAGATTTTTTTCTTTTATGCCTTATATGCCATCCATAGCAGTAGTTAAATTATGATGTAAGGGACCTCGGTGCGCACCTGTGCACTTAAGTATATATGTGCACATCTTTTGGCCTCTGTTACATGCCTAAGCTCTGTCACTTTTTTGATATTTTTCCCATGTGCCCATAGCAGGAAATATGCATGTACTTGGGCAGCTTTTAAAACCCGTTCTGCATGTAGTGGCCCAACTTGTGGCCCAACTAGTGTGTGTATCTTCTGGTTTGGGTGCGCGACATTCTATTGTGTCGCACACCGCAATAAACCATTCTGTGATATAAAAAATTATTGCTGGTTATGATTTTTATCTATGCGATGCGGAATCTAAAAAATTTTCATCGCGCACGTTAACACGCTATATTCCAGCGATAAATATAGCAATTTGATTAATCTAGGCCTAAGTTTGTACCTGAGGCAAAGGAGGGTGAAGTGACTTGCCCAAGGTCATGAGGAGCGGTAGTGATTTGTACTCTGGTTTCCCTGCTTTGCAGCCCACTGTTCTAACCAATATGCTACTCCTCCACTACTAACATGAAGTCCACTGACCTGTTTCTATTTTCTTCACCTCACCAGCTAGTTTGTATTTTGCCCTGTCCACTGCTCTTGAGATTCAAAGTTTTCTTCCTTTCATCCATCTCCAGTCTCTTCTGAGAGCATCTCATCCTTGTCATTGCCTTGACACCCTTCTTCTCTGTATTCTCCCATTCCTCTTCTTCCTCTGAGCTGGGGATATCAATCCCATTCCTGGCCCTCCAGGATAACTCTCGCCTCATGTGCACATCAAACCTTTACCCCTCCAATTTTATCCCTATCCTGCTCCTCTCTCTCTCCTTTTCTCATGTTCCCTGTAGATTGCCCACTCTATTTCCATCAAGCTTGTCTACATTCGTGAACTGTTTCTGATACTCTTTATCTTCTTACCTTGACTGAGACTAGATTTTCCCCTGAGGACTCTGCTTCATTTGCAGCTCTCTGTCAGAGAGGTTCTTTTTTATTCCATTCACCTCGCAGGTAGGCCACAATGTACTGCTGCTCTCCTTTCCTATAGGTTTCAACCTTTTCTTCCACCTCATTCCCACTCCTTTTCTTTCCTTGAAGCCCACTCCATCTACCTATCCACAACTTTATCTCTCTGGGTAGCTGTCATTTATTGACTCCCTGATAGAGCTACTTCTTACTAGATCACCTAGTTCAGCTCCTGGCTTTCCTTCGTCCTTGAGCTGTCTTTCCTTTCACTCATTCTTGGGAACCTTGTCCTTCATGTTGATGACCCTCTGACCCTTATGCCTCAAAAATACTTTCCTTCATGTGACCTCCAACTCTTCTTTACCACCTCTATTCCCCAGCAGAGCCACAGCCTTGACCTAGTCTTGTCTTCCAACTGCTGTTTTTCAGACTTCATCACGTCAGGTCTTCCCCTCTCAGACCATCACCTAATAACATGCACACTTAACCCACAGCCTCATCTAGTCACCACCAAGACCTTCAGGAATCTCCAGGCTATTGACCTTTGTATCCTCTCCATTACTGTCTACTCTTTTCTCTCCTATACTAAATTGTCGGAGTCAGTTAATAAGGCTGTTTCTTCTTCCAACATGATACTCTCCTCTGCTTTAGACACTTTTGCCTCTTCCCTTACCCATTCTGTAAGGCACAGCAAACCCCAGCCTTAGCTCACCCCTAGAATTCTCTTCTTATGTTTCTGTGCCTGCTCTGTAGACTGTCTCTAGCTAAAATCCACAATCTACTGTTGTGGACATTGACCACACATTTCAAATTCATGCTAACCTCCTTCCAGCCAAGCAAGTCTACTATGTCCATCTGACAAACTCTTACCTCCAACCCCCACCATCTGTATGCCACACTCAATTCCCTCCTCAAGCAGTCTTCATCTCCATTCCTGTTTCAGTTTCTGTCCAGATCATAGCTGACTTTTCCATGACAAAATTCACAAAATTAGTCTTGAGATCTTAACCAGATCACGTCCCCTTCCCCCATGTCATTCCTCCTCTCCTTTTCTGAAATCACATTGGAGGAAATTGCCCATTTTTCTCTCTTCTTCCAAACTTGATACATTTCCTCTGTCCCCATTTTCACCCAGCTCCTCAGCTCTATTTCCCCTGAAGTCATCTCTTGCATCTGTCATCCTCAGTCTATCACTTTCCACTGCAACTGTTTCTACTGCCTTCAAACATGCTGTGATCACAACATTCCTAAAATAAACAACCCTCACCTGACACTGTCTTCCCTGCTAACTATCATCCCATCTCTCTCCTCCCTTTCACATCCAGACTACTCGGATGTGCTGTTCACCTACACTTTCTTGACATTCTTTCATCTTAAGCCATGCCCAATCAACTCCAATCTACATTCTAAAAGAACAGCCCATGCCAAATTCTCCATTGACCTGTTCATGGCTAAAGTCAAAGGCCTTAATTCAATGCTTATCCTCCTTGATCTATGCACAGCTTTTGAAAATGTTTATCATCACCTTCTTGATAATCTGTCTTCACTTGGATTTAGGGACTCTATCATATCCTGGTTCTCTTCTTATTTCTCCCATCACACTTGCGTGTCCTCTGGTAGATTCTCCTTTACGGCTAGCCCACTTTCAAATGGTGTGCTTTAGGGCTCCGTCCTGGGCACTTCTCTCTCTATACTTGTTCTCTTGGTGCTCTGATCTTCTCCCACAGCTTTCAGTGCCATCTTTACACTGATGACTCTCAGATACATCTCTGTATACCAGAAATTTAATCAGGAATACAGTCCAAAATCTCAGTCTACTTGTCTGAAATTGCTGCCTGGATGTCCCACCACCACCTTAAACTCAGCACTGCCAAGACAGAATTATTAACTTTTCCCTCAAAACTCAGTTTCCCTCATTGCCCTTTCTCCATTTCTGTGGATAACACTGTTTTTCTCCCAGTCCTTTTAACCTTAACCTTGGGGTCATCTTTGACTCCTCTCTCTCCTTCTCTACACCCATCCAAAACACTGGTAAAATGTGTCATTTCTTTCTCTATAACATTAACAAAATCTTTCTCGTCCTTTCTTAACATACTACCAAAAGCCTTATCTACTCTCTCATCAAGCCTGCTTTGATTACTGAAATCTACTCCTCACAGGTCTCCCAGTAATCCATCTCTCCCCACTACAATCTAAATTCAGATGTATAGATTTTTTGTCAGTGTTGCTACACCCATATAACACCTCTTCTCGTCACTACATTGGCTCCCTATTCATTTCCAAATATAGTTCGAGTTTCCCTTACACATTTACAAAGGTATTCATGCTACAGCTCCTCCCTACCTTTCCTCTCTTATCTATCTCTACACCCCTGTCCACCTTCCACCCACTTTCAACAGAAGAAATGGACTCCCTGCTCATCACTCTCAGATTAACCACTTTCGCTGAGGATCCCTGTCCCTCCTGGCTCATTAAGCAAACTAAGCATGGTCTGCTTCACTGCAATACCTTGCTATCAGAAAGCTCACTTACCAACTGTCTAAAGAGTGCCATTGTGAGACTTGGTCCAAAGAAGGCCATCCTAGATCCAAATGATCTGAGCAACTACTGACTGATCTCAAATCTCCCCTTTTAGTAAAGTTATAGAGAAAGCTCTATCACAACTATCTGACCACTTGCATAACACAAATGCCCTTGACCCTGTCCAATGAAGCTTCAGGCAACATTATAGTATGGAAACCACACTATTAAGCCTGGTTGATGAATTTTGACTCTGTCTTGACCAGTGGAAGTCAGCCCTACTCATACACCTAGACTACGCATAGTTGATTACAATCTTCTCCTTGCCCGACTGCATGACATAGGACTGACTGGCCTTTCTTCAAGACCACACTCAAATTGTCTCCATGGAAACAACTTTCTCCAAACCCTCAATTGCTTTCATGAGGAATACCTTAAGGTTTCATCCTCTTACCCATACTCTTTAATAGGAGGAGGAATAGCCTAGTGGTTAGAGCAGTGGACTATGAACCAGGAGATCAGGGTTCAAGTCCTGCTGTCACTCCTTGTGACCTTGGGCAAGTCACTTTACTCTCCATTGCCTCAGGTACAAAAACTTAGATTGTAAGCCCTCTGGGTATAGAGAAATACCTACAGTACCTGAATGTAAACCAGTGTGATATCTCAATTGAGATTGAATGTCAGTATATAAAAATAATAAATAAATATACAGTATCTAATACCCTTTTGTGAAGTCATCAGGAACTTTCACATCACCTGCTATTCCTGTGCGGATGACATTCAACTCTTAGTCCCATTTTTGCATAAATTAGGATCAAGTTATATCACATCTCAACAGATTCTTAGAGAAAATTGTTAGCTTGCTACATCAAAACAAGCTAAGTCTAACCCCCAAAAGAGGTTCCAATCACCCACTCCCAAAAGTGATCCTTGTAGAAACTATACTCACTTTCATCTCACAAGTCTAGAGTCTACATTTGATACTAGATTCCCAACTTACCACCAAAACCCAGGTTCATGCTGTAATAAAAATGGCATTTTTCCACTTCCACCAACTCTGGCACCTCCACCCACTGCTTGACAACTCAGCTTTCATTATGGCTATTTAAGCCCCTGATATCTCTCACCTGGGCTACTGTAACTCTCTGTATGCAGGAATTCCCAAGAACCTAGTCTGCTGCTTGCAGCTCATACAGGCTGAGGATACACAGGTTTGAGCGAATAATCCCTGTCTTGAAAAGCCTGCATTGGCTACTAACACTATACCACACTAAATTCAAGATCCTGATTTATAAATCCCTCAAAGACCTAACTCCAACCTATCTCAGGACTACCCTCTCCTCCTTCACACTCACTTCAGTCATTGTCTCACTCCTGACGAACTATGCGCCTTATGAACACCAGAAAGAGAACTTTTTCAGGCTGTGCCTCACACCTATGGAACTCCCTCCGCCATCACATCAGGCTTGCCCCTAACTTTCTGACCGTCAGAAAATTGGTAAAAACCTGGTTGTTTAAGGCAGCTTTTGGTCTGATCCACTAACTCCGAACCCCCATGAAAACCTATATGCCGTCACCTAGTCATTTGTTCCACTGTGGCTCCCCTGAATACTTCCTGATATCTGTCTTTTGCGTGACCCATTGTACTCGACTCTTATCTTGTTTAAACTGATCTTGTCTTGAAATTGATCCATAATAACATAGAAACAATCGGCAGAATGAGACCAGATGATCCATCTAGTCTGCCCAGCAAGTTGTACGTTGTGGCATCTGCTGTTCTGTGCAGACCACCCTCAAGCCCTGTATCAAGGGTAGCAGTTGCCACTCTGTGCAGGTTACCCCCATTCTGCTAGGGTAGCAACTGCCACATCATGCCATCATCCCCAAGCCTTATATTAAGGGTAGTAACTACCGTTCTGTGCAGGTTTCTCCAAGCCTTATTTTAACGGTAGTAACTGCCACTCCGTGCCAGTTACCCCCAAGGGTAATAATATTTACAATCAAAATCAAACAACTATCAAACCCATAACAGAATTACTGTTCGTAACATTTTTTTTTTTTACAGGGTAACCAGTCATCTTGATAATCCAAACAATGCTGCTTGAACATGCTTTGCTTTTGGACTTGGCCATTGAAGCAGTCCTGTACTATATAATGCTTTTTCTCAAATGTAAAAGTTGGAGCCCAGCATTGGCTGTTATCTAAATCCAATTCCTCTGCCATCATAGCAGAGAGTGATGTTGCAGTTGCGTCAAAAGCATCAAGTCTAATTGGGCTGAAAATGTGAAAGTGTCTCATAAATAATTGCTATGCCACAACCTAGCCATTAATTTGTGGCCTCAATTGTACAGGCTGCTCTCCCTATCTCTTTACCAGTCACCCCAAACCTTATGTTAAGGGTAGTAACTGCCATTCTGTGCAGGTTATCCCCAATCTGAAATGTTGCACCTAAAGGTAATAAAGGTTACCCCATTTCTTCATTTCCATCCTCTAGTTCTCTAGGGATCTATAGTGCTTATCCCATGCCCTTTTGAATTCCATTATCATTCTTATCTTCGCCACCTCTTCTGGGAGGGCATTCCAGGCATCCTCCACTCTCTGAAGAAATATTTTCTGATGTTGGTTCTCAGTTGTCCTCCTTGGAGTTTCATATTGTGACCTCTATTTCTACAGTTTTCTTTCCAATGGAAAAGATTTGATGTCTGTGTATCATAGTCTGTATCATATCTTCCCTGTACCTCCTCTCCTCTAAGGTATCAATTGTATCTGTCTTTAACTTAACTGTCTGTAACTCACTTTGAACTCTCTTGATGGAAATGCATGTCACAAATAAAACAATGATAATGACAATAAACAGGTGCTTTAATCCTATGTCTCAAGTGAGACTCATGAGATACAGGGCAACGCTTCTCATTATGTCTGCTAACTGTTTGATGTAATTTTCTGTTCCTTGTTCCGTGTAAACCGAAGTGGTATGCACTAGTGCATGAACTCCGGTATATAAAAGCCTTTAAATAAATAAAATAAATAAATAACGCTGTATCCTGGACTCCAAGGTTCTCTTTCAGGCATTTCCACCCTCCTCTCTGAAACCTCCTCCCCTCTCTGGTTCTCCACTGATTGTGGGGCCTTGTATATTTCCTCCTTCTCCTCCAAGACCCAGGTTGGGACCCCTGGTTGTTTCCTTACAGGAAGAAACACTGCTCCAGCCTTGGGCCTTTCCCCTTGAAGGACTAAACTCCTGCAGATCCCTGTCCAAGAAGAAGTGATAGCCTGGGCTCACCAGCCTTCTGGTAGCAACCTCAGTCTCCTCCCAACAAACTTCGAAGGAGTGTTATATATTCTTAAGAACACTCACTCCAGAATTTCAGGACTGACTGATCCAATCCTGGTTTTACTCAACTGCATGCAGGGGCTTATATTATTTCTTTTCTTACAGACTGCAATAAGGAAATCAGAACTACAAGTCCCTGAATGAAATAAGATAAACAAGGACTGGTTCAATCTGCCCTGAAAATCTGGGGTCAATTGGCAACCCTGCCCCAAAGGATCTCCTACCCAATCCTCTCAAAGGAACCACATCATTAGAAACCAATTTGCATTCCATCCAGAACTTTGCCAATATGTACAATGCACAGTGCTCTTTCACTATGTACTCTGCCATCTAGTGTAGTGTACAAGGTCCCAGGAACAAGTGAAGGCCTTCCTACCCAGACTCTCTCCTAGGCCACACTGAGCAGCAAAGGGTCCATTTTGGAGGGCCATCAAACATGCTTTCCAGTTTGCTGCACTGTACATCTGGAATAAATTTTCCAAGTTGGTACGTCATGCTCTTGCTCTGGTCTTATTCAAATCTAGTTTAAAACCCCTCCATTTTGAAGCTGCTTTTAAACTTTAAACCCTGATTCTCCCTCTCACAGCCTTATTGATTTTAATCATTTTATTAATAAATGAAATTCCCGCTGTCTCTTTTGTCATAGATATTTGCCTTAATTAGATTGTAAGTTCTATTGGGAAGGGACTGCCTTTTAGGTGTAGGTAACCCCTCTTCTACTTGGGGTCCCCTTACCAGCCTTTAGGAACACTGGGGTAGCTCTCTCAAAGTGGGGGAATTAGACTGTCTGGCTATGGGCTTGGGGGCAAGATAGCCTACAGGGCCACAACTAGGCCAAGGATCTCTCCATGAAACAAATGACTGCCCATACTAAATGTGTGCTCCAAAATAAAAATAGTTTACTGACATTTGGTCAGAATAAAACTTTCGGAAAAACAGCAGAAAAAAACCCAGAAAAATTGCAGTTCTTATTCAGCAGTTCACTCTGACTCCCTCAGCTTACGTGTATTCTCCAACAAAACATCACTCCCACAACCACAGTCTCTTCCAGTATTCATTATGTCCAGGGATGATCTCTCCAGCTGCAGGCTGAAACCTTCTGAGACCTGCACACTAGGGATGTGAATCGTTTTTTGACGATTTAAAATATCGTCCAATATATTTTAAATCGTCAAAAATCATTAGAGGCGATATTTAATAGGAATTCCCCCGATTTATCGTCAAAAATCGTAAATCGGGGGAAGGGGGAGGGGAAGGGGGCCATATGGCCATGTTGCCGTACAGCAAAATGGCGCCGGCCGTACGGCAACACGATTCGAGTGCCGGAGATCGTTCCCGGACCCCCGCTGGACTTTTGGCAAGTCTTGTGGGGGTCAGAAGGCCCCCACAAACTGGCCAAAAGTCCCTGGGAGTCCAGCGGGGGTCCGGGAGCGACCTCCTACGCTCGTGACGTCGGGGAACAGGAACCAAAATGCACCGGCGCTACCTTTGCCCTGTCATATGACAGGGCAAAGGTAGCGCCGGCGCCATTTTCTATCAACGCGCCCGATGCCCGAGAGTGGAAGATCACAACGGGACCCCCCCACTGGACCCCAGGTAATTTAAGACATTTTAGGGGGGTTCAGGAGGGTGGGGGATTTATTTTAAAGGGTCGGGGTGGGTTTTAGGGATGTTTTAGTGTGCTGGTTTTCCCGCCCTCCCCCGATTTACGATTTACACGATATTTATAAAAACAAAACCGCGACGATCCGATTCCCTCCCCCCCCCCAGCCGAAATCGATCGTTAAGACGATCGATCACACGATACACATCTCTACCCTCTGGCATCAAAATGAACCTCTTTTACTGGAACCTTCCTATAACCACAATGACACAACCCTTACAGGACTTCCCTTGGAAGGAGAATCACTCCTTTAATATAACACACACTTTTTGCATTAAACCTTGCACACCTCTGCGATGCACAAGGGCCACATGTATTTGTAGAGAGTTGTGTACATCAGGAAGTGATGTACAATAGTAACAGAGAGAATCTGGTATGCAAGGAAGTTTGGCTATTATTCAGTAAATGTAACTATTGTGGTTGAATTCTGTGTTCTTTCATATTGATGTTTAATCAATGAACACAATATAATGATTATTCAAAATATGTTGACTGAGGGAAAAAAGGAAACTGAGAAAATCGGTGATCTTAACATGTAAAAAGCAAAATAGGAATGAGGGGGAATAGAGGGCTTTGACTTGATGTCGCTTCTCTGCAAATGTAATTTTACGTCTCCCCTCCCCCACCATTGCTAGACAACCACTTAGAGGATCAGGAAGATAAAACCAGGGAAAGGAAGTGGATGTCAAACAGATTGATGAAATATTTAGTTTCCTTTCAGTAAATAGCTATTATTAATTGCATATTTTCTGTTGTCTGGATAAGATTCCCACTACTCCATTTATGACGACCCCCTTCCTAATGTCTGCTTTCAGAGAAGCACATTACAATGGAGCAGCCTTTCGGAACTGAAGATGTCGATAAGCGCACTGCTGGGATTTTAAAAATGCACTTCAGGTGTCTCCATAACACTGCTGGAGCCATACTAATCGAACCTGTATAGTATCCACGTCTGCTGTGTGAGGGAAATATTCCAATATGATCCAAAAGTCTGACATTGTATCCTGCATGCCTGGATCTTATTGCAGCTCATAAAGACATCTTGAACCTAAAATCTGCACACGTGTGTCTGCATGAGGTTCACATTCTTCTTACAGAACTGGGAATGGAATTCTAAATTTAAACAATGCAGAACGGCTTACATGACTAGTTTGTTTTGTTAAATCACAAGCTTGGCTCTGGGAATAAAACTTAATTTAGTGCTTGAGATTAGCCTGAAGGCTGATTCTTTGAATGGCATATGTTCCTTGATTTGTTCCACATACCAGAGATCTGTAGTATCCTTCCTCAGTCTAGCTTCTGTTGTATATGTAGGGACCTTCATTTTCAGTTATTAGTTTATTTTCCTTGGGAATTTCAATGTTACAACAAAAAACCCCCCAAAAAACATCAGTCGAAAAATTACTTTTTCACAGAATCTTCTCCTTTTTGTTATAATGAAGTCATTTTTCCACTGATTTTTTTTTGTTATAACATTGAAATTCCCAGGGAAAATAAAATTAAAACTGATATACTGATATTCAAACAAGCTATTGTGTCTCATTTGTTAAGAAGTTCTATCTAAAGAAGAACTGTTATCAAAGAGAGAGAGAATAGCAGATGGATATTTTTTTATTTCTATCATCTCTCCAGTTTGATTATTTTTTTCTAGTAAAATAATTGCAAATATAAAGGTTTGGCACACACTTGTGGTCAGAGCCTTCAAGAGATTCAGCAAATCCCCAGACTTATTACCTTTTTTTTAATCTTTTGTTTATAGCAGCCAGGCAATTAGCCTGCATGGGCCCAACAAAGGCAGAGACTGGCATTTTTAACCTTTGCAGGACAAGAGGATGGTGTGACTTGGTCTGTGCAGGCCTGAAAAAGGCAAATATTACAGCTCAGTTTGTGGAGAAGTTGGGCCCTTTAGCCAAACAAGAGATAGCATAGGAGGCATGGAGGAGCACAGCAGGCAAAAATAAGAGAGAGGTAAAGCCTGACAGGACTAAAGAAAACAGGGAAGATGTCCAGCATGAGTGAGTGTATGTGCAAGTGAGAGAGAGAGAGGGAGCATGTATGCGAGAGAGCATGTGTGTATGTGAGAGCAAGCGAGAGAGGGTATATGTGTGTGTGTATGTGAGCATGAACATGCATATGTTAAAGTATGCATATATGAGATGTAAATAAGGGTACAAAAAATGGTAAAAATAAAAATTATAATTACCTGTCCTGTTCTAGTTTGAATGGGGTCCTGTTATCAAGTGGTCTGGTGGGATGGAGGTGTAGCTTGGGCTCCTAGCCTCAAGAGTTGTAGCCCAAAAGTAAAAAAAGAAATAAATTGAGGAGGTCACTGATGGCTGGCTGGGGTTTAAGAGCCCATGGAAGTGTCCGGTGTTGGCTACAATAGTGGCAGGAGAGGCCATGGGAACCTGGGTAGCTCCTGGCGGCATGAAGGAGTGTCACGGGGAGTTGTGCTGAGAACAAGGAATATCCCCTCAAGAGCAGTGCAGGACCTCATGGCTGGAGCTTGAATTATCTTCTGTCTAGCTAGCCCCCTCCCCTGCAGGTTGGGCCTTGGTTTCTAGGGGCCAGCAGGACTTGGATTCAATGGTTGTGCATACTGGAAGCTGGAGCAGGCTGGACAAAGCTGGTACAAGGCTGGAAGCTTGCAAAAGGATGGGCTGAACTGTTCAAGGCTGGAGGCTGGAAACAGGCTGGGCTGGTCTGGAGCAAGGCTGTGTAGGCAGGAGCACGGCTGGGCTGGGCTGGAGCAAGGCTGGTTCTTGGAACAAAGACCAAGACAAAGTACAGATGCAGGCTGGGTACAGACAAGACAATGGCAAGACAAGGCCTGGGACAGGATACAACAAGACCAGAAAAGGACAGGACTAGGCAAGGCAGACAAGACTGGACAAGGGCTTGACATGACAACTCTGAACAAGGAACGCTGAAACCCGAAGGTAGGGTAGGAGAAGGCCTGAAGGCAGGGGAAGGCCTCATAGCTAGGAACAGGAGAACCCAAGGCCCGGAAGCCACAAGATTTAGAAAGAGAGACAGAGGCCAGGTCAAGGAACCGAGAGTGACTCTATGAAACAGTCAGGTGGTTCTGGGTGTGGTGCAAGCAGCAAGGAAGAGCTTTGGCAATGCTGGGGTTGAAGTTCACTGAGGTCCCCCAGTGGAGAGGAGGACGCACCACAAGCAAAGTCGGGTAGCCATCAAGGAGACAGCTCAAGTAGCTGGGGAAGAGCTCACTGGAGACCTCTACTGGTGGGGAGGTGTCACAGCAGACTGGAACAGGGCACGGTGAGGCTGCATGGCAGGCAAAATTATGACAGGAGAGGCAGAAGCTGAATGGGAGAGAACAGAAGTTCAAGCTGTAGCTCCTGCTCTTAGTCTCCCACTCAGCTTGGAAATGGCTGCAGCATCATTTTTAAAAATTTAAATCAGTGCTGCTGAGTGCGGCTGAGGACCAGAGGCAGCAGCAGCCATGGGAGGACTGCCAGTTTGATATTAAGGAGTCAGACAGCACTGGGGCTGTAAGGCACATTGTGAGTGCGAGCCTAGGGGTCCTCACTGATGTCAGCGATGACATCAGTGAGAAACTGCCCCAAGAAGTGCAGAAGGCAATTTTGACATTTTGAAAAGTAAACTAAAAATTAAATTTTTTTTTAAAGGTTTAAAAACACAGGGGTAGATTTTAATACACGTGCGTGCGCGTCCATGTGCGTGCACTTCCTGGAGTGCACACATGGCGGGCCATACGCACATGTGCGCCGGATTTTATAATCCATGCGTGTGTGCATGTGGTGCGCACAAGGGGGGTGGAATTAAGCAATTTTTGCAAGGCGACGCATCCCGGGCTTCCCCAGTTCCCTCCCAGTCCACTCCAATTTCTTCTACCTTTACGTTTTTTTGTTTTGTTGCAACTTGCACACACTGGCTTCCCTTCCCCAGTACAGCGGCAAATGGCCGCTGTACCGGCTGTCTCCAGCCCCACCTCTCCCCATCCCCCTCCCCACCCCTTTATCTGGGCCCAGCACTTCGGCACGTAATGGGGGTTACACGCGTGGCTCGACCCCTTTGAAGATACGCAGGGCGCGTTCAAGGCCCGGCCACACGTGGAACCCCTGTTTTTTTACCAGCGTGACTTTTTGAAAATCTATCCGACAGTTTTTTTGTTGGAGAGCATAGGGAGAGGCTCCCACCTTAATTTCAGCACCTGGGAAGCACCCTGGTGAACCTGGTGCCAATAAACCTCTTAAATTTAATAAACTTCATTTCTTTGCCATTTTGGTCTTGCTTAGGGGTTACAATAAACTGGCCACAATTAGAACTAGGGGTAAAAAGTGAATTTTAAGGGAGTTATTCCACCTGTTTTCCCCAGGAGGTCATTGAGATTAAAATTGATTTAAAGTGGGGATGGTGACTCCGGAAGCCAACCTCAATTTTCACTGTCCCCTGTCTCTCCACCACCTCTCTGATCCAACCCAGGGACAAAATAGGCTTTCAAGATTTTTGGCAATTCACTAAGAGCAATAGATAATGACTCTTGAAAAAACTTCTTAAGCTGTTCCGTAGGGGATATTAATTTACATTTGGGAAAATTGATAATTCTTAGATTATTGTATCTAAGATTATTTTCCAGAATTTCCATTCTTTTCTCTATCCTAGAGTCCCCTTGAATCAAGCCCGTTTGTATTTGCTTGATCTGGTTAATTTGAACATCCATCTCTTGAATTTTCGTAGAATTCGCAAGAACCACAGGATTCACCACATTAAATTGGTCTAGAAAGCCTTTAACCGTTACCGTTAAGGAAGTTATTGCTTTTTCAAGAATTGATATCCCATTCCAAAGAGAATCTAAAGTCACGGTTTCTGGCTTATTTAAAAGTTTAATCTCAGTTGTATTTACCGTTATAAGATCTCTCAGAACAGCAAATAGAAAAGAGAGGTGTACTTCTAGTGAAATTTGCAACAGCTGCTGAGAGGGACATGGTATTAAAGAGTTTCTTCCGAAACAGAAATAAGCTATACCTTGGTGGGAAAATATGGATTTTTCCAGTTATAATCAGGTCAACTCAACTACGAAGAAAGAAATGTCTTACTCTCTGCCCTAGAGCATGACAAATTGGTGCAAAAATAATGAAAAATTTCCCTGTAAATGTATTTTAAATTTAGAAAACACCAGATATGTCTTTATGGAACCAGATCAACTGGAAATTTTCTTGAATTCGAAAAATGAGCTTAGACCTGATCTGCAATAGTAAGAAGAGGGTAGTAAGAAGTTTCTCACTACCCTCTTCTTACTATTGTATATTGTACAAGTATTAGAATTAGTAAATTTGCTCCTAACTTTCATATTTGTTCTCTCCAGATTACATAGTAAATTTGGGCAGAGTTTATTGAGTACATTCAGTATTAAGATATTATTAAAAACAATTTCTTTTTGCTTTATATTTGAAATATCTAATGATTTCTAAATGTTTATGATACGTTGTATCTTGGAAACATATATATAATCTGCCTGGAATATATGGCATGTATTAATGCTTATGTTTAATTTTTAAAATTCAATAAAGAAAATTTTTTTTAAAAAGTCATTTAAAAAAACTTCAGAAAGTGGGATTGGGTGGTGGTGGTCTCCAGTTGGGATTAGAAAAATACTGTTTTGACCTTTAGTTTGGAGAACAATGTTTAATTTGCAGAATATAAATATAATTAGTTTTAAAACTGCTTAAAATAACTAATATGGTCATGAAAAGACACAGGACACCTGCAGAATTTATTTGGAAGCTAAACTGAGAATTTGTGTGGTTTGAAATTGAATGAGTGGAGTTTTTATTGGTTTTATTTAACTAGTTTTCCCTATTCATTTTAATGGTCAATGTTAAATATGGTTAAAAATAAGATTCATTCAGCTCTCAGAGTAGGAAAAAAAAACCTTCTTAAGCCATCCCCTAGGCAATGCCATAGCAACATTAGACCTTCTCAGTGTTTATGCAAAGCAGTTAAGTGATTAGGTCTGTGTAACAATACTAAATTAAGCCAAAGCACAGGAAGATTTAAGAAATAAATTACTTAAAGAGAATGTTTTGAGCTTATTAAAAATTATTTTTGTGTAGGTTTTCCTTAGCCAAGGGATTTATAAGCTGTTTCTTAGAGAATTAGTAGGTTTCCTGAAGTAGATAAGTACTATTTCCTAAAATGACATCAGGGGAGTACGGATCTCTGCTGAGGATTTTCACTGAGCACATTCTGAAACTGCAGGCAGAGCTGAGCTGGAGATGGAGATGGATAGAGTGAGAACAGGTTGCAGATTCTTGTCACAAAGGCCTAGTTTACATGGAAGAGCATCCAAAACACTTAGAAACACTGGATTAATGTGTAAAAGTTTGTTCAAATGTTGGTGTTTGTAAATTTAGTTAAAGTAAATTTGATTTCATAGTTACATAGTAATGACGGCAGAAAAAGATCAAAATGGTCCATCTAGTCTGCCCAGCAAGCTTCCCAAGGCAGCCACTGCTGCTCTGTACAGGTTACCCCCATGTTTCTCTTAAGGGTAGTAACTGCTGCTCCGTGCCGATTAAGCTTTTTTTTAAATTTATTCCCATTCTCTAGCCTTTCAGAGATCCACATGCCCCTTTGAAATCCTTTACAGTTTTAGTCTTCACCACTTCCTCTGGAAGGGCAATCCAGGCATCCACCACCCTCTCAGTGAAGAAATAATTCCTGACATTGGTTCTAAGTCTTCCTCCCTGGAGTTTCAAATTTTGACTCCTAGTTCTACTAAATCAAATCGTTTCCAATGGAAAAGGTTTGTTGACAACCATGGATCATTAAAACCTTTCAAGTATCTGAAGGTCTGTATCCTATCACCCCTGCTCCTCCTCTCCTCCAGGATATAAATATTCAGGTTCTTCAATCTCTCCTCATAAGTGATTTGATGGAGACCACCCACCATTTTGGTCGCCCTTCTCTGGACCGCCTCCATCCTGTCTCTGTCTCCTTTGAGATACGATCTCCAGAACTGAACACAGTACTCCAGGTGAGGCCTCACCAAGGACCTGTACAAGGGGATTATCACTTCCCTTTCCTTACTAGATATTCCTCTCTCTATGCAGCCTAGCATTCTTCTAGTTTTGGCTATTGCCGTGTCACACTGATTCGTCAACTTCAGGTTGTTAGATACTATCATCCCATGGTCTCTCTCCTGCTCCGTGCACATCAGCCCTTCACCCCCCAATGCATATAGTTCTTTCGGATTACCACACCCCAGATGCATGACTCTGCATTTCTTGGCATTGAATCCCAGCTACCATATCTTCGACCACTCTTCCAGCTTCCTTAAATCCCATCTCATTCTCTGTACTCCTTTCGGCATGTCCACTCCGTTGCAGATCTTAGTATCATCCGCAAAAAGACAAACTTTACCTTCTATCCCTTCTGCAATGTCGCTCACGAAGATGTTGAACAGAACCGGTCCCAACATTGATCCCTGTGGCACTCTACTTAACACCATTCTCTCTTCAGAATAGATTCCACAGTGTTCGTTAGCTTTGATAGCTATGTGAATGTGAGGAAGAATGGATGATTGGTGATGTAGTTCTGAATTTAACTGAAGTACATTCTACCTCAGAAAAACTATTTCATAGAGTCCCATAGAATTCAAATTGTAGACATGTACATATAGGTACTGCAGTATTGAATACACAATACCTGTAGATAAAGGTACTTTTGTTTTGTTTCCTTAAAGGAAAATTATTTGGAATAATTTGCAATGTAGAAATCTTATATCTTGTTCCTGTCTTTACTGGCAAATTTATGTGTGGAATGTGAGAGTAATCATCATTAATTATTATCTTATGCTATAAGTTCTCACTGTAACTTAATATCTAACTTGAGCCTCTAAGTACAATTAGACAGGGCTGATTAAAAAATAACTATATTTCTGTTAGTAAGAACTCCAGTCTCAAATAGATGTCAAGACACACATAAGCAACATTGTGTAGTACCACGGATCAGTCCAGACTCCTGGGTTTTGCCTCCCCTCTAGCAGATAGAGACAGAGATGTTCTAAAGGACTCTGACGTATATAGCAGGGCGCCACCTACAGTCCATCAGTATTGCTCAGTCACAAAGCAGAATGGATGAAAAAACCCAAATTATATACACTAACCTATAACCCTTAACTGGATCACTAACCCCAATTGGGAACAGAACCCGATGAATACGGAAAACAAGATTGATCTGCAGACGAAAAATATACAATTGCTGAAAGAGTGGACTCTCCATTACCTGTATGTGCCGAGTGGGAGGGACTCTGGATTGATCCGTGGTACTACAGGAACGAAAATTATCAGGTAAGAACCAATTTTCCTTTCCCTGTATGTACCTGGATCAGTCCTGACTCCTGGGATGTACCAGAGCTTTTCTTACCTGGGATGGGATCCAGAGAGGCCCGCTCTCAGCACACCTTCTCCAAATCCATCGGCATCCGGAACCTGGACATCCAGACGGTAATGTCTAGTAAAAGTATGTAAAGATTTCCATGTGGCCACTCTGCAAATCTCCTGTGGCGAAATTTGCTGACATTCTGCCCAGGACGCCACCTGGGAATATGTAGAATGTGCCCTAAGACCTATCGATAAGGGCTTGCCACATAACAAATATGCAGAATTTATGGTCTCCTTCAACCATCGGGCGATCGTCGTCTTACTCCAAAGTACAAAGAGATGATCCAAGACATGAAAACTATTAGTGACCTCCAGATAATGCATCAAGGCCCTGCGAGCATCCAACTTCTTTAGGTCCTTAGCAACAGGATCCGACCGGTTCAAATCTGAAAAGGACGGAAGCTCTATTGATTGATTAAGATGAAAGGAGGAAACAACCTTTGGCAGAAATGAAGGAACTGTTCGCAAGGAAATTCCGGAGTCAGAAATCCTTAAGAAGGGTTCCCTGCAGGATAAAGCCAGAAGCCCAGATAATCATACAGGAACACTGGTATAAAAAAAAAATAAATCTAAAATAAATAAATAAATAATCTATGAGCCGAGGAAATTGCCACAAGAAACACGACTTTCAAAGTAAGATCCTTTAAGTTTGCACGTTTCAAAGGTTCAAAGGGTGCAGCACACAAAGCCGTGAGGACTAAATTTAAATTCCAGGATGGACAAGAAGGCGTAAATGCTTTGCTCCCCAAATGAAGTGAGAGACATCCGGATGCGCCGCCAACGCTCGACCCTGAATGGTACCATGTAAACAACCAAGAGCAGCTACCTGCACCCTGAAGGAGCTACAGGATAAGCCCTTAGCTAAACCATCTTGAAGAAAACACAAAATATCCGGCACGGACGCCCATGTAGGAATAATATCGCAGTCCAAGCACCAAGACTCAAAAACCTTCCATACTCAAACATAAGACAAGGAAGTGGAAGTTTTACGCGACTGCAAAAGTGTAGTGACCACAGCATCCGAATAACCTTTTCCCTTTAGATGCTGCCTCTCAAAAGCCATGCTGCTAGACAAAAGCGATCGACCTGATCGAAACAAATGGGCCCTTGATGAACAGGTTCGGAAGATCTGGGAACCTCAGAGGAGCCTCCACCATGGACGACGCGGCCACTCGGGAGCCACTAGAATGATGTCTGCCGGATGTAGTTCTATCCATCTGAGCACTTTGCCAATTAGGGGCCAAGGAGGAAACACATAAAGTAGAACATTCGTCGGCCAAGGAAGCACCAGAGCATCTACACCTTCCGCTGCCATGTCTTTGCGGCGAACAAAGAAGCGTGGAGCTTTGGAATTCTTGAATGTCGCCATGAGATCCATGCAAGGAGTGCCCCACCGATCGCAAATTAGCTGAAAGGCTTTGTCTGCAAGTTCCCATTCTCCTGGATCGAGACGATGTCGACAGAAAATCCACATGAATGTTGTCGATCCCAGCAATGTGGGACGCCGCTATGCTGACCAAGTGCTGTTCCACCCAATTGATCAACTGGTGAGCTTCCAACACAACAGACTGGCTCTTGGTTCCTCCTTGGTGATTGATGTAAGCCACCATGGTTTCGTTGTCGGACAGTACACGGACTGACTTCCCCTTGAGGAGCGGAAGAAACATCTGAAAGGCCAGTCGAATCACCCTGGTTTCCAACCAATTGATGGACCATGACCATTGTCCTTGTACTGACTTCCTCAGACACACTGCCCCCCAACCTGAAAGGCTGGCATCCGTAGTCACCACCATCCAGTCCAGAACTACCAAGGGAACTCCGCAGGTCCAAAAGCAGCCACCAATCCAAACTGGATCGAGCAGTCTCCATCAATGGAAGGGGAAGGTGAAATTGTTCGGACACTGGGTTCCATCGGGAAAGCAAACACCGATTGCAAAGGTCGCATGTGAGTGAAAGCCCAGGGAACCAGTTCCAATGTCTAGGTCCTCAAACCCAGGACCTGTAAGTAATCCCAAACTTTTGGAGGATGCTTGGACAACAATACTCGCACCTGACCTTGTAATTTTAGAATGCTTTCTGACTTCAGGAAAACTCTGCCTTGTTGTGTATCAAACAGGGCTCCCAAAAATTCTAATGACTGGGAGGGAATTAGACGACTCTTGGCCAGATTGACAACCCATCCGAGCGTCTGTAGCAATTGAAGCACCTGGTGGATCGCTTCATGGCAAAGGACCTCCGACTTCGCTCGAATCAGCCATACGTCCAAATACGGATGAACCAACAATCCTTCTCGACGAAGCTGCGCTGCCACCACAACCATTATTTTGGTGAATGTCCTGGGTGCGGTCACTAGACCGAAAGGCAGGGCTTGAACCTGGAAATGACGTCCCAGGATTGAAAATCGCAGGAATGTCTGGTGATCGGATTGGATCCCAATGTGGCGATACGCCTCCTTCAGATCCAGAGACACCAGAAACTCCCCTTGATGGATCGCAGTGATGACGGACCTCAATGTCTCCATACGGAAGCGGGGGATCCGAAGACACCTGTCGACCCGCTTTAAATCGAGAATGGGCCGGAATGTTCCTTCTTTTTTTGGAACCACAAAGTAAATGGAGTAACGGCCCCTTTGTTGTTGAGACGGAGGAACAAGAATGATTGCACCGAGGTTCAACAAGTGCTGTAACATCTCCTCTACTGCCTGACGCTTGGTTGAGTCCCCGCATGGAGAAACCAGGAACTTGGGACTGGGATGGCATGAAAAATCTAAAGCGTAGCCATGTCTTATCACAGAGAGAACCCACTGGTCTGATGTTATTTGGTCCACTCCATGTAAAACAGAGACAATCTGCTTCTGACTACAGGAACCAAGGAATGGACCGGCATCACATCATTGTGAAGTCTTTCTGCCCTGTGTGGACTGGGAGATACCCAGTCTACCAAAATGTCTCCCATGAAAGGACTGAGACCACGACTGTTGCCTGTTGGAATTTTGTCTAAAGGAAGGAATGGGCGCCCGAGGAGCCCTAAACTTTCATCCCCCCACAAAACCGAGATTTAGAGGAAAAAGAACCCCTCTGTTTCAGCTGATCTTCCGGCAAACAATGATCTTTATTCTCTCCCAGAGACTGAATTAGATCCTTTAGCTCCTTGCCAAACAGCAGTTTACCCTTGAAAGGAAGAGATCCCAGCCGGGACTTGGAAGAAACATCAGCCGACCAGTTTCATAGCCACAAGAGACGACGGGCGGAGACAGCCGATATCATGGTTCTAGCAGATGTGTGGAGTCTAGCATAAAAGACATCCGCACTATAAGCAATGACCACTTCAAGCGGGCCCGCTCGGAGGGCTTCCACTTCTGACAGCGAATCATTGGCCTGAAGTTGTTGCAGCCAACGAAGACCTGCTCTCAAAGAAAAATTGCTACACATAGCAGCTCAGATTCCAAGTGCCGAGACTTCAAAAATCTTTTTTAATTGAAGCTCCAGCTTTCTATCCTGCATATCCTTGAGAGCAGTTGCACCTGTAACCGGGATGATGGTCTTTTTTGTAACGGCCGACACCGCTGCATCCACTTTAGTAATACAAAGTAGCTCTAAAGCTTCTGGTAAAGGGCATAGCTTGTCCATAGCCTTTGCAACTTTTAGATCCAAGTCTGGGATATCCCATTCCCGGAAAATCAAATCCGTGGCCGAAAAATGAAAAGGAAAAGAAGAGGGTGCTCCACGGAGTCCCAACAATACTGGGTCTGAAGATCCCAGCCGAGATTCTTCATGGGGAGCCTCAATACCCAACTCCCCTAAAATAGCGGGAATGAGAGGTTCTAACTCTTCCTTTCTAAAGAGTCAGACTACCTTTGGGCCATCCCCTTCCACAACATGGGACCCCCGGGGAATCCCATGTGACTGGTCCGGCTCCCCATCAGCCCCCCATGGAGGCTGCGAAGGCTCATTCATGTCATCCAAGCTGTCAGAATCCATGGAAGTAGTGGAATCAGGCTGAGGTGTCACTAACCTCAAAGGCCGCTGAGACTTAGAGGGTTCAAGCCCATTATGAGACTTGGCCCGTTTCCTAGGCCTGGCCTAAAAAAGTGTATCCACTTTTGCTTTTTTGTAAAAAAAAATTGTCAAAATCATCACCCCTTAATAAAGGTTTCGGTTACTCAATAACCACAAACCTGAGGTCTGTAAATCCATGCCCTACCGCCAGACAGTGTTGGACCAAAGGTGCTTCTATCTGCTGTCTCACTATGGAACTCCTGTGTTCAACCATCTTTGTCCTTAAACATCGTTTCGTTTTTCCAATGTAAAGCAGTGGCAGGGACACCAAATTTTGTAAGCTTACAAAAGAGCCCGATGGACTAATAGAGACTTGCTCTTGAGATCCTTAGTTAGACAAAATACTGGGGAAGACAGAATGATTGTGTATTACCCTATTCACCTCAGGTCTATCGGATACAGAACAGCATTAAATGGCATCGACATGTCCTAAGTTTACATCAGATTTTCAAAGATATTCCACGGTTTGCGTTGAAAAGGGGTAGGAATATTAGGGACAGCGTAGTACATTCAAATTTTTCGGATGAAGTAACTATGTACATGATAGATGATGACATCAAAAAGGGACATTATCCATGCAATAAATGTTCTGTCTGTGACCAGTCTTTCACCGGCCAGGTTTTACCTTTTTTCAAAGGGGGCACATTTAAATTAAAAGGATACACTGATTGTTCTGCGATGGGCGTTATTTATGGGATTTGGTGTCCCTGTCAAGGTATCCGAGACTGGCCCCAGCCAGTTGGCCTCCATGCTTTGCAACGCTTCCTTGGCTTTACGAACCATTATAGAAACTTTATTGCTAATTATTTTACTCTAGCCGCTCCGCTCACTGCCATGACAAAAAAGGGGCTAACACCCGTGTGTGGACTCCCAAGGCACAAACCGCCTTTCAAACGCTCAAAGAAGCATTCTGCTCCAGTCCTTGCCTACAACATCCAGACCTAAGACGCCCATTCATCGTAGAAGTCGACGCATGTGCTATTGGAGCTGGGGTGGTGTTAAGTCAATTTTCTCCCAAGGGTACACTTATACTGGCAGCCAACGGTCTGAGTGCAGAAGGTTGCTCCCGGACCCCCGCTGGACCATCAGGGACTTTTGGCAAGTCTTGGGGGACCCTCCTGACCCCCACAAAACTTGCCAAAAGTCCAGTGGGGGTCCAGGAGCGACCTCCTGCACTCGGACCGTCGACTGCCAGTAATCAAAATGGCGCCGATAGCCTTTGCCCATACTATGTCACAGGGGCTACCGGTGCCATTGGTCAGCCCCTGTCACATGGTAGGAGCACAAGATGGTGCCAATGGCCATGTGACAGGGGCTGATCAATGGCACCGGTAGCCCCTGTGACATAGTAGGGCAAAGGCTATCGGCACCATTTTGATCGAGGCAGGCCAGACAGCACAGAGGGAGAAATCCCTCGCGGGACCCTGCTGGACCACCAGGGATGTTAGTAAGTCTTGGGGAGGGATCGGGATGGTGTGTGTGTGTGTGTGTGTGGGGGGGGGGTTGTATTACAGTGAATTTTAATGCTTGGGGTGGTTTTTTATTTAAAAAAATAAAATGTGCCCCTCCCCCCATACAAACCCAAAAAACTAATTTTCCTCGTAGTTCGGGGAAAATCAGTTTCAGGGTTCAGGGCCCCTGACCCACAACGAATTAGGCAATTTCTTTGAAATTGCCTAATTCGTGATAAACGAATGCACATCTCTACTATGTAGATTCATTCCCCGTCTGTGCCCAACAGAAACCCCCTACAGGGCGACCGTGGGATCTCCTCCAACTGCTTCCAGCTCCCACCAAACCTTGGTCAAGCATATCCACGGATTTCATCACAGACTTTTCACCGTCACAGATCTGGGTTATCATTGACCGTTTCTCTAAAATGGGTCACTTCATTCCCCTGCAAGGCCTTCCATCAGCCTCAGAATTGGCTAAATTGTTTCTAAAGCATGTCTTTTGCCTCCATGGTCTCCCAAAAGAGATTATCTCAGACCGAGGACCAAAGTTCGCTGCAAGGTACTGGCGCTCTTTATGTAAAAAGTTCAACATCACCTTGAATTTTATGTCGGCCTAAAACCCCCAGGCCAATGGCCAAGCAGAAAGAACCAACCAGATCCTGAAGACTTTTCTCCGCTCATATGTGAACGACCAACAGGACAATTGGTCCGACCTGCTGCCTTGGGTAGAACTGTCGCATAATACCCACATTGCTGCTGCCACTGACGTATCACCATTTTCCGTGGTGTTTGGTCGACAACCACATTTACCGCTGCCAGTACCTCTCTCTGTTCCCTCGCCAGCCACTCAGTTCACGGCCCACACCATTCACCAAGTGTGGAACCAAGTCAAAGAATGCCTTAATCAGGCCGCCAAACATCCTGGCCAGAAGGTGTGGCTAAGCACTCGACACATAAGACTTCAACTCCCTTCACACCGTCTGGCACTGAAATTCATTGGTCCTTTTCCAGTCCTATGAAGAGTGGGAGCAGTGTCCTACCAATTACAACTACCATGTGCCATGGGTAGTCATAATACTTTCCATGTTTCCTTGTTGAAGCCGCTAGTCCTATCCTGGCCCTCTCGCAGAGATCCTTCGCCACCTCGGATCTCCACAGAACCTGATTCTACCCTCCAGGTAAGAGAAGTCCTCGATGTCCGTTGGCGTCGAGGCAGATGGGAATACCTCTTATCCTGGGAGGGTTACGGGGCCGAGGAGAACTCGTGGGAACCTTCCCACAACATTCTAGACAAAGACCTCCTTAGAGCCTTCTACAGGGCTCACCCTGAAAAACCTTGCCCGCGTAGAGGGAGGCCTAGAAGGGGGGGGGGGGGGATACTGTTGCACGCCCTGTCCACGCTTGGCCCGTGCATGGGCCTGCTCACCTTTCCAAGTCCACTGCAGGTCCTGGGTAAGCCTCTCTGGCAGCATCTGCAAGTTCCTTCAGTCCTCAGTATCCTGCGGCGGCGGTCGCAGGGCCTTCCTCAGCACACCAGGCCTCATGGCGGGGCTCGGCATCCTCCGTGGCATTGGCCCTGCCCCTAGGCGCATGCACGCATGGACCGCCTGGTCTCTTATAGAGCCAGAAGTGGGTCCAAGCTCCACGGCACGCCCTGATTGAATGTATTACTAAAGGAAGAGCCTGCAATCGGGTCGACACCGTGTGTGTACTAGTTTGCCTCCGTGTCTCATCGCCTATTCCAGTCTTGTTCCAGTCTTGTTCCAGTCCTGTTCCAGCATCATCCTGTTCCAGCGTCCTCCTGTTCCAGCATCCATCTGTTCCTGTGTTCTCCCAGGTAGTACCTCTTGGACTGACTCTCTGGTACTGACCTCTGCCTGCTTCTTGACCTCACTGACTGTGCCCGGATTCTGACCTTTGCCTGCCTCCTTGACCACGCTGATCGCTGCCCGGATTCTGACCTTTGCCTGCTTCCTTGACCACATCTGACCTCTGGAACCTGACCCCTGCTTTGGCTGACTACTCTCGGACTGTTCCTTGGAACTTGACCTCTGCTTTGGCTGACTACTCATGGACTGATCCTTGGAACTTGACCCCTCCTATTGTTGACTATGCCTCCTTGATTCTGGCCCTGCTCCTAGCCTTGTCATCACAGACACTGTACTGGCCTTCCTTGATCCCTCAGGCATCTAGTCAAGACATCGACCACGCACCCTTGATCCTGGTGGGCACACCTCTATACTTCCTATCTGGGAGACCCTGCGAGGCCCACCTAAGTCCAAGTGGCCCAGGTCCTCAAGGGCTCCACCCGGGGGGACCACTGGATTCCGGTGGTGAAGCTCCAGCTAGCCTCTGTCTCCTCCTGTGCTCTGCCACCTGATGGCAGGTGCTTCCTGGGTCCGACCAGGGAGCCGCCCTATACTGCTCCAGAACAAGGGTCCACCTCCAAGCGCAGCAGTTTATATGACTTTTTAATTATTGGATGTTCTATATGTGAGCTGTTTTGACATATTTATTCTTTTTATTAGTATGTTTTTTCTATTTTAATTATTTTATACTTCTTGATTGTACTGAGTGGTGATCTTTCTATTTCCATAGTTGCACTGCATAAAGAGTCTGGCTTGTTGAGGCTTCCAGTTCAGGTTTCGTCTACACATTTCTATTTATCCTTGATGATCTTTTTATTCTGTATATGGTGAGGGTTTGTCTGTGTTCTCTATATGTGACCCAGGTGAGATATTCTACTAGGGAATCTATGGCATTCTGGCTTGTTCTGTTTTCCTAATAGAAGGTGTATTGGTCATTTTAGGGCCTAGTGTAATATTTATAGTGTTGCCTTTTCAAAAGTGGGTTTATTATAATTTGAACACTGATAGCTCTGTTTTGGTATGAGAGGTTTACTATATTGTAATTGTAATTCAGTTTACTCATGGCTTTCTGAAATCCAAACTTCACCCAGCATGCATTACAATAGACCTAATACCATATAAGTTTCCAAGTGTCTTATGTTTTTCTGCAGGATTTTCTGGTTGTTGTGATATTTTTACTTCAGAAGACTGCACTTTGAATGTCCTTTTTCATGTAAAATATGTTACTAGGAAAGGATGTAGACTGGAGCTGAGGGATACAGGAGAAAGGGCTTAGGATGGATCTGGGGAAAATAAGTGGTATACTGCTAGTCCCCTAGTGGTAGACTTTTTTCCAAGCAGTTGGTGCTACACAACTAAAAGACCTATTTTAAGTAGAAGTAAGCAATGGGGCGGATTTTAAGAGCCCTGCTCGCGTAAATCCGCCCGGATTTACGCGAGCAGGGCCTTGCGCGCCGGTGCGCCTATTTTACATAGGCCTGCCGGCGCGCGCAGAGCCCTGGGACTCGCGTAAGTCCCGGGGTTTTCTGAGGGGGGAGTGTCAGGGGCGTGGCGGGGCCGATCGGCGCGGCGTTTTCGGGGCGGAACGCGGCGTTTTGGGGGCAGGCCCGGGGGGCGTGGTTTCGGCCAGGGGCGGTCCAGGGGCATGACCGCGCCCTACGGACCCGCCCCCGGGTTGCGTCTAGGCGCGCCAGCGGCCTGCTGGCGCGCGGGGATTTACTTCTCCCTCCTGGAGGCGTAAATCCCCCAACAAAGGTAGGGGGGGGTTTAGACAGGGCCGGGGGGGGTGGGTTAGGTAGAGGAAGGGAGGGGAAGGTGAGGGGAGGGCGATAGCGAATTCCCTCCGAGGCCGCTCCGATTTTGGAGCGGCCTCGGAGGGAACAGAGGTAGGCTGCGCGGCTTGGCGCGCGCCGGCTACACGAAATCGGTAGCCTTGCGCGCGCCGATCCAGGATTTTAGCAGATACGCGCGGCTACGCGCGTATCTACTAAAATCCAGTGTACTTTTGTTTGCGCCTGATGCGCCTACAAAAGTGCGCGAGTGCGCCCTTTTTTAAAATCTACCCCAATATGTGCCAATTGTTGAGATGGAATAATTAACAGAACAGCCTGTGAAGAATGTAATTGTTGGGTGGGCTGATGATTTGATAGGTAGAAGGACAAATGGGCAGATCCTAAACCGTGTAATGACTTAAATACCAAGCAGGCTATTTTAAAACTAATTTGATATGATCTCTGTGTCTGGCCCCTGTGATAATCCTAGCAGCAGCATTTTGAACCCAACTACAGACAATTAAAAGAACATTTAGGTAAGCATGACAGCAAACTGTAACAATAATCTAGATTAATAAATACCAAAGATGCCATTAACATTCATACACAACTGATCTCTGCCCAAAAATGGTCTAGCCTGCCTAACAAAGTACAAGGAAGCAAAGCTGGTTCTATATATCTTTAGGATATGGTGCTCCATAGATAAATAATGATCAAGAAGACTTAGACGCGTCCCGGGGCTTTACGGACGTCACCGAGCCTTTATAAAATAGGCCTGCCACACGTAACCCCCCCCCCCCCCCCATGCACATAAATCCTTTAAAATCAGCCCCATATTAAACAGAAGTGGAGAAAACACAGGTCCCTGGGGGAATACTGAACAACACTGGAAACTGGACAGAACAAAAATATTGTATACAAACGGATTGTGTCCAGTTAGTCAAAGAACTGGCAAACATGGTATCCCTAAAGATTTTAGTCTCCTCAGCAAAATCAAATAGTCAGTGGTATCAGAAGCTGATTTAAGATCCAGAAGGATCAATAAGTCATTCTCTCCCCTATCCCTTTTTAAGTGAACATCATCCATCAGGACTGTGAAGATAATCTCAGTACTATGGCCCTGATGGAAACCAGATTGATGCAGGTCAAAACAGCCTCCATAAAATCAGACAGCTGAAGTGCTTCTGCTTTCTCAATTAATCCCCCTCCCCCTAAAAAAAGGAAGGTTGGCAACTGTGAGAAAATGATTTTAATCATCAATGGCTTTTTCAATAAAGGATATATCATGGCTGACTTTAAAACTATAGGAACTAACCCTTGAGCTAATGAAGTATATTAAAGGTTTTAGCTGTTTGCTAAGACCCTGCTTGACATATGCATTAAAACAGAAAGGCAGGATTCTAGTAAATACACGGGGGATCACAAGCCCATCAAAATATCTTCCACTCTTGGACAAATATTACATAAAACCTCTCCCAACTTTATCAGCTGCTCTTCCAAATTAGCACCATTCAGAGTTAATTGAGCTCTAAGATTAACTATTTTATCATCGAAGAAGCTCATAAAAGTCTCAAAGCCTCAGTGGAAAGCCTAGGAACAACCCCAGATTTCTGCACATTCAGCAGACATCAAAGAACCATAAGTCTTCTTGTGCCTATTCACTGAATAATCAATTTTGCTGTAAAAAGGCCTTTTTATATAAGGCAATCTGGTTCTTTCATATGATTTTCACAGAATCATTCTGGTATTTATGCCAAAGGCGTTCCAATTTCCTATTTCAATGTTTCATTTCCCTCCGTTCCCCTATAAATCAAGGTGTTTTACGGAAAGTAGGAACCGAGCTAGGGCTAGCACATCTCAAACACAAGATAATGAGAGCAATGTGGCCAAAAGAGCCCCAAAAAAGTTAATCCTGGGCTTTTAAGTGCACAAATGTCTTTCTTTCTTTCTTGGTATGACAGACCTGGGCTTCCTACTGGACTCTTAACTTACCACTGAAGCCCAAGTCTTAGCAGTAGCCCAAGTAGCAGTAGCAGTAGCAGTAGCTAATTCCATTATCTCCAGTCTTTCATTGATGGTCCTGCCTTTACTAAGGTTATTTAACCCTGTGTAATCTTGCACTTGAATTATTGTAACTTGCTTTACAGTGGGATCCCAAACAAACAAATCTGGTGTCTGCAACTCATTCAGAACTATGTGGCATGAACTTTACTAAATGTAAATACATTTAATAGGATCCCTCCAGTCCTTAAAACTCTCCACTGGCTCCCAACAAGCTATTGTGTTAAGTTTAAAATCCTGATCCTGGCCTACCTCAAAGTTTGAACACGACTGGCCCTTGAGGGAGGTATACCTCACCAGCACCCGAAAAACTTTTACCTTTTTGAATTCTCCACCACCTAACATCAAGCTAGTTCCAGATCTTTGAGTTTTCAGAAAGCTACTGAAAACCTGACTTTTTAAAGCAGTGTAGAGCACCTAAAGGATCTCTACTAAACAGTATTGTCCCATTTGTCACAGGGGGAACAGGCGCAGTATTATTTTTGGGTTTCGATCTCATATGAAGGAAATTGAGATGGTGGAGTCCTCGGAGTTTATAAACCATTGCCACCATTTTAGGGTATGGACCTTTTAGTTATCTCTTGTAGGGTCAGCATGTCACTATGCTTGCTCCAGTTTTGTTTAGTTTTCTTAGGAAAGGACCCTTGGGCTCCTAAGGGTGGAAGACTAGCTAATGGTTAGAGCGCTGGGTTCAATTTCTTCTGCCACTCCTTGTGACTGTAGGCAAGTCACTTTACCCTCCATTGCCTCAGGCACAAACATACATTGTAAGCTCTCTGGAAAGAGAGAAATACCTACAGTACCTGAATGATGCAGGTGAAGTGTACAAAAGGCAGAATATACTGTAAATAAAAAATAATAAGGGTGCCTTTGCCTAATCTTAATATGTCTTTGGGAACTTTTTTATTGTCTGAGAGGAAAGTTTTCTATTTTTCCTTTCTCTAGTTTTGGTTTCCCTTTACCTAAGGTTTTTATTTTTACTACCTGCCTGAGTACCCTAGGGCACAGGGTTTCAGGGTGGGCCATCTAAGAGGAGCAGTGTCTCTCAAACAGAGAGGATGGGTGGACTTTTGTAAGCCCTGGTGGGGGAATGGATCTGGGTTCATTCCTGGGGAGACGGAAGAGTGTGAAGAAGACCTGTGTTACCCATCTGATTGTTAAGATTTCACCTGTTTCGCAGCCTTATCCTACCTTCATGAGGCCTCCCCACCAACAGAGGCCCTCAGTAAGGCTCTATACTAGCCTTGCCAGTCTCTTCCTCACTGCCCTTTCCATGCCCAAGTCCCAGCCCTATGTAAACATGCCTTGCCAGAAACTATATGTCTTCTCATGGCATCACTTCTGGCTCCATGACTTGACCCTTGCCTTGTCTTGTGGCCTATGGGTCTTCTGCCTTGCCTTGAGGACCTGGGGCCTATTCTGCCTTGTTCTCTGTCTCAAGGCCTCTGACCTAATCTATCTTGTATCCTGCCTTGCAGCCTTTGGGCCTATTCTCTCTGTCTAAGCCTTATTGCCTTTGGGCTTTTGTATTCTTTGTTCATTGTTCCCTTGTCTGCCTTGTCTGACTCCTGCCCTAGTCTGCCTTGTTGGTCTTGTCTGTTCCAGTGTCCTGTCCAGTCTTGCCTGTATTAGAGTTTTGTCCTTGTCTTGTCTGATCTGTGTTGTCTAGTTCCAGGTCCAAGTCTTGTATCCAGCCTTGCCTTGTCCTGCTTGCAAAACCAGCCCTGCCCTGTCTTCAGTCACAGTCTCCAGCCTTTCCTTGCCCTGCTTGCCAAGCCTGCCTATCTTATCCACGCTTTGTCTCCAGCCTCTTGTCCAAGCCTTGCCTGTGTGGACTCATCACTATGATGTACTGCTGCCGCAGGGACCTACTGGTCACCAGAACTCAAGGGCTCAACCTGTGGAGGAGGGGGGTGGCCAAGCGGAAGACCGGCCCTTTTCTTGCTCCAAGTTCTTTTTTTTTTTTTTTTTTTAAATTAATTATTTATTTGATTTTCAATGATTTACAGAACAAAAGTTCAGAAATAATCACATTATAGTCTGAGGTACTACATAGGAAACATTAGCATTCAATAAAAGTAATATATAACCCCATTCTATATATGTCAATTTAGAGGTAATTGGGGGGACAAGATGTAGTATGAAGCAGAAAAACAGGACATTTATAACATATATATAACTTATGCCTCAAAATTAACTAGTGTTACACTTTTTTTATGCCAACCCTCCCCTAAGAGTTAATTAGAATGGGAGTTGAGAAATAGCCGTAACTGTTCTGGTTCTCTAAATATATATCTTGAATTTCTATATAATACAATACAATAGCTTGGAAATCATAGTAAATACTTAGCTTTCCTCGCCTGGGCTTCTTCCCTCATTTCCAAAAATGTTTTTCTTTTAATTTGGGTGATCTTTGTTATATCTGGAAAGATTTTTATCGGGTACCCATAAAATTTTAAAGATTGATTATGGAAGAACGTTCTTAAAATTAAGTCTCTTTCAGATGGTGTTGCTAGTTGAACAAACAATGTCGCTCTCTCTTCAACTACTAATTCATGGGACTTTTCCAGGATAGATGTCAAATCAAATGAGACTTCTTCTTTCTCTTTCTGTTCTTCAGAATTTCTTACTCCATTAGATTGAGACAAATAGTAGATTTTTTCAATCTTTGGTAAATCTTGTTCTGAGAATTTTAATATATTAAGAAGATAACTTCTGAAAAGTTCACGATGTGCAAGCAACCGCATCTTAGGAAAATTAAAAATCCTTATGTTATTTCTTCTTATGTAATTTTCAAGATTTTCCATCTTCACCATTTGAATACTCTCAGACTTTATCAAATTTACTTGAATTTTTCCACTTCAATTATTTTCTTTTCCAATCCTCCCACAGAGGATTCAATTTTCTCAATTCTTCCCTCTATAACTTGATTCTTAGTAATACTTTCTTTTACCATCATTGTTAGAGAAATTATCGCTCTTTCCATAGAAATTATTGCTCTTTCCAAAGTTGTATTAGAAGACATAAATTTAGGAACTTCACATATCACGCGTATATCTCCCTCTCCCCCTTCTTCCTTCAGGGGGTCAGCTCCCACCGCAGCTCGATGCGGCACTTCATTGGGTAGGCCCCTGGAGCCAGATAGTCCGAGGCTCACCGAGGGCAGTGCTTTATAATCACTCCATCTCTGAGGTCCTACTTCTAATGAAGATGATTTTCCTTCCAGCAGAACGGATGTAAACAATTCGGGTTCTATCCTCTCAAACGGGGGAGCTGAAGTTGTTGGCGTGCCGGGGCTCAATGATGTTTCTGTGGCCAGGGGACTCCGTGTCTGCTCTCTGCTGACTCCACCAGCGGCCCCTCTCTCCGGCATCGACTGCACTAGTCCGGCAAAAGCTTCCTCAATCTGGGGCTGCCGCGTCAACAAAACAGGAGTAGAGGTAATTTCTTTAATCTTTGCTTTACGTTTTGTGTGCAGCATATTACCACACTAGAAAAAGAAAAAGTTCAGGCAATAACAAGCAAAGCAAGCAGATCACCTCGGGAGCTCAGCATTTGCCGTTCATTCCTCGGCGGCCATCTTGTCCCGGGAGCGCTCCAAGTTCTGTCTTGCCATCCTGTGCTGCTCCCTGACTCGGGAAGCCATAACACTGATGATTTGGTAAAAATCTGTTCATTTACCATGATCATCTCATTGAAATATTGAAGGATGGAGTGTGGAGGTACCCTCCCTGTACCAAAAAGGAAGTAAGGAGAATGAATGAACAACTGGACTCTAAGGTATGAAAAATGGGACTTTACTTAAGAATACCTAAATTGGAAAAAACTTATCCTATCCACCAAGTTCTGGGAAGAGGCTCCAAAACTACTCCATTAGTTGGAATGGATCAAGAATAAGAACTACCAATTGATATCAGTAATAGAATAAATTAAGTCACAAGATTAAATTCACAGATTTATTAGGGGAACTAAAGTTATAAAAATGGACTGTAAATAACAAGAACCTGTAACTGGACATTTTGGGATCAATATTCAAAAGCTATTTAGATGGATAATGTAAAGTTATCCATCTAAATGGCAAGTTGTGTGATATTCAACCTGTTATTCAGCTAAATTATAGCCAGATAAGTTTAATTGGGGATATTCAGTGGGATGTGTATTCCACTGAATATTCAGGGTAAGTTATCTGGCTAACCTTAGTCGGATAACTTGTTCACTAAACAGCCGTATGAATATTGGCCTCTTTACTCATTCATTAGTAAAAGTTAAACTGGAAACTAATACAGCCTCCAGCATGATTATTAGTGCTGTTCACAAGAGACATTAATGTGGAATTGATTGGGATACTCAATTAACTTTTTAAACAACACTTGGGGCCCAGGAAGTAACCTTCCCACAATAGGGAATTTTGGATATTAGATTTGGTTTAACATCAGGAGAATACTTTAACAGCTTAAAACAGGGCTTCCCAAACCTGTCCTAGGGACCTCACAGCCAGTTGGGTTTTCAGAATATCCATGATGAATATTAATGAGATAAATTTGCGTGATCTGAGTCTCCGTTGTATGCAAATTTATCTCATGCATATTCATTGTGAATATCCTGAAAACCTGTTGGCGATGGGGACCTTAGGACAGGTTTGGGAAGCCCTGGATTAAAGCTTATTTGGAGTGTAATCTTTGGTGGGACATCGGCCCAGGGGCTCCACACTTTTGGCAGCAGAACAGGGACCCTGTGGCACTGAAAAATGTAACTTTAATGTAACCTGATCTCGAGTGGTTGATAGCCACCGATGGGGCCATAAATGAATTTAATACTTCTTTGGGGCTGGGTCACTCAGGCTGGATCTTACACCATCTCCTTCCCCCAGGGTCTGCGTTTTTTGTTGGTGGGGGTGGAAGAATCTTTCTTCCTGGGGCTCTGAGTGACAGAGGTGCCTTTTCACTTCTTTCCCTGGGATAGATATGTTCTCTTTCCCCACAGTGGGTGATGTCAGTGCCAATAAACATTCTAGAGGCTTTGGTTTAGTGTCAAAAAATGAAATCTTTACTGATGTGTAATCAGGTGAGATAATGGCACAATTAACACAGCCCCCAGCACCACAGCAAATCTAAGTCTACAGTCTTGTTTTTCTCAATCTGGCAAGGCTGGCTACATACAGAACAGAACTGAGAGACACTCACTTTCTAGGGCTTGGATGCAATGTGGCTCCCAGGTGGACAGGGTATCCATGTTTGGGCAGGAAAACCCCTCCAACAATGACAAAAAGACTAAAACACAATCTCTGCACAGGGAGTCAAAAATCCTCTCTTCCCCCCAGGAGTGAAGACTCCTGACTGGTGTCCTCAAAGGTTTCAAGTTTTACTTGCTCGTTTCTTTCCTTCGTTTCTCTCAATCGAATCTCTGATGGGAGGGATCCTCTCTGGAACAAGCAGCTCTGGATGTTCCCTGGAAGGGCAAGAGGATGGGCGGTAGCAGGGGCGGATTGGCCTATCGTGCTTCGGGCATGCCACGGTGGGCCAGCCAGCCTAATTACGTGGTTGGAGTTGGTCACAGCAGCCCCATGCCTGCGGAGCCGCTGTGCTTAACACCACCCCATAGGAGCTCTTCTTGTGGCTCAGGATACCTTTTCATTTTATGCACAGAGGCAGCTTGGGTCTGGACGTGCTTCCTGTGCTCCTCCCTCATGCAGCACCGCAGCGGCAGGAACTACTCTGGCCACTTCTTCCCGCAGCCTGCCCTCTGCCTTCCACGCCCTCGCAGCTGAAGAACATAAGAAATTGCCATGCTGGGTCAGACCAAGCGTCCATCAAGCCCAGCATCCTGTTTCCAACAGAGGCCAAAACCAGGCCAAAGGAACCTGGCAATTACGCAAACACTAAGAGGAACCCATGCTACTGATGCAATTAATAGCAGTGGCTATTCCCTAAGTAAACTTGATTAAGAGCTGATCTGCTGTGAGCCGCCGAAGGAACCGAAGACATTTGCTGTGGGCCGCCGCAGGAGACTAGGCCAGCAGGGCCGAAGCACGGGGGCTGTTCAACTGGGGACCGCCAGCAGGCCCCGCAGCAGTTTTATGGTTTTTATTTTCAGCGATAAGGTGGCTAAATGGGCCTTCGCTTGCTTCTCTTCTTTGCTCCTGCTGCCTCCCTCACACCTGCCGTGCCTCGCCCCCTTGGTCTCGAGTCTCCTGTGCTGGAGACAGGAAAGCACAAAACCTCCCAGGACTACCTCACTGGGGGCTGAGCACTTCCTGCTGCTCCCAGGCATGACAGCCTTCACGCTCAGCCCATTACAAAAAAAATTAGCAGCCCCTGCCAGCATCTGGGCTTTCCAGCCTACCCCTACCAATAGGGATCAGTACCTGCTGGAGAAACAACAGGGCATCTACCCAGACCCTATTCTTTTGGAACTCTGCCTGAAGAAGCTACTCTAGCTACAGATTATTGTGAGTGACCACTGCTCTCTCAGAGCTGTCCATGGAACCAGGTACTCGCTCCTCAAGGGCCTAACCCTTTCCAGCTGCTGAGCTATCTCAAGACCTTATGTGAGTTATCATCTAGTACTGGCTATGTATAATTGCATATCCTGTCTATTCACTATCTACAGTCTCTTTGCAGCTCAGCAACCTTGGAATCGCAGTTCCAGTATCTGAGGGACTTCAGCCCTGCCGGGCATACCAGCTCACTACTGCCACCTCCGGTGCTTATACTACTTATCTAATAAAAGAACTATCTGTGTCTGTCTCCATACTCCAGCCTAGCCGGTGGTCCCTCTAGGGATTTCCTCCTGGGGGCGCTGCCACCTGCCCAAGGATTCACCTAATTACCTTCTGTCTAGCTGAGCACCATCTCCAATACTCCGCTGGTACAGATTACCAACTCTGCAGTCTACATCATAACATATTGCCATTCCTTAGCAGACCCATAGGAGGCAGTTCACCACAGATTGCTACTCCTCCCCTTTGGGGAGAGGATTCTATCAGAATGCTATTCTCATCTGCTAGCTCCTTCCATCCGCATAGCATATCCCACAACAGATTACTACTACTTTCCAGATTTGCTACAGATTGCCAGCCCGCTAGCAGAAGTACATTAGATTGCTATCTCCTCCCCTTACAGGAGTATCCAGCATCAGATCCTATCAGATTACTAACTCCTCCCCTCTGGAGGAGCAGATTCTAACAGATTGGTAACATTTACAATCTGCCTGTGTGTAATCTGCAAATGTGTTCATTTCACTTGTCGCTCCCCTTTCTAGATCATAAATAAAAAGTTGAACAGCACTGGTCCCAGGACAGATCTTTGGGGCACACCACTATTCACTTTTTCTCTACTGGAAAAACTGACCATTTAGTCCTACTCTGTTTCCTGTCTTTAAACCAGTTACCAGCAAGGCAACACCTCCTATCCCATGGCTTTTTAGTTTATTGAGGAGAAATATGGGTTCCATGTGTTTTGTGTTTTTGGCAGGGTTTTCTGGTTTCCACTACAGCAGCACATGTAAATATAATATTCATGTTGAGATATGTTTACCTCTGAAGACTGTACTTTGGATGTTCTTCATGTAGAATTATTTATAAATGCATAAATATTAATTGTGTATGGGGAGGGGAGGGTGGGGCTGGAGGGGGCTGTAAAGTTCATCTATGGTGCCTAATACACCAGCCCTGGCTGCACTGGCTCCATGAAAATCCTCAGGAAATCCTTTACTGCTCTGAAGGTAGTTATATCATTATTCTTCCTATGCACTATATTTGACCATTCTTATTCTAATCAGTTACTGTACTTTGTTGCCATTGTAAATTCTAAACGAATATTACATGTCTTGAGCTCTTTTGTTGGAAAAGCATGATATAAATACATGAGGACGATTACCAGACAAGGTAATCAAAATTATGCATAAATATGGATTTTGTAGCACTTCTTCAACTTTTCACTTTTGTCTTTTGTGTTACACAAGGTAAAGAAAGGAGTTAATAATGTGCGTTTGAATTGAATTTGAATTTATTAAAATGTATTATTCACACTTGTCACACAAGTTCAAGGTGGATTACAAGATTAAAACATACATAAAGTTAAAATACACAAAAAGAAGAAATACAACAACATCAGCCAGAACCAAAACAGCAAAAAAAAATGACATCAAATCAACCAGGACCATGACAGGAGAATACAAAAATTGCAAACTGGGTGCCTAGATAGCCAACCACTGTCACTGATCTTTTAGATTAGGATTGGGTCTGACTAGACTTTTAATATTTTGCAGTACAAGGCCTACAGATCAGATTCTCTTGAATTTCAATTGGGAAAATTCTAGGTCCTGGTTGTCTTTCTTGGAATTTGAACTGATCAAGCCTATTTAACATAAGTTATGTCTCCAGATGGATGGAATGAACCACCACATAAGCTTTACAGATGTGTTGAAAAGAGCTAAAATCTAGGCAATAATTAAGTGGAATGGAACCTCAATTACTGGTTATTACATATTTCTGAATATCCTGAGATTATGCTGATCAACTTTACTCTTAGGAAAGCTGGGAGCTAACTCACCGCCTTTCCTTTGAAAACTCTTGCCTTTCCTGAACAATTGGAATGACATAAAAGGTTTATTCCTAAGTCCTCTTATTAATAAACTCTATTTTAAGAACCTAGTGTATACAGTGTCTGTGCAAAATATAGATTATGTATGCAGGTGACAGTATGCTCCAATTTACTGCTGACAGTGCATTTTCTGTTATTCTTTGCTCTGAAATGACATGTGGGTCTATCTGTCTAAACTTGCTTTTCTCCCACAGTCACACTGCTGCTACTGTCACCATACTCATTCTAATTTAATGCATTTTTAGACCAACAAACCTGCTCTATGTGTATACAGTACATGGCAAATAAAAGTTAACAGCGACTTTTATAGTGGAAAATATTGACTTCCACCCCAGGATTACAGTAGCGTTTCTGGAGGTCACTATGGGGGTCATTTTCTAAAGCTATCGCACGCGGGCAGGTGTAACTTTTATAATAAAGGTAGGGGGAATTTAGATAGGGCTGGGGGTGGGTTAGGTAGGGGAAGGTGGGGGGATGCGGAAGGAAAGCTCCCTCCAAGGCCACGTGATTCTCCGGCCCGGGAGCAGTTTTGGAGGCCTCGGCCACGCCCCTGAAATGCCCCCGGGCTGGAACCACGCCCACGGCCCTGCCCCCGGAATGCCCCCAGATGACGCGCCGGCCACGACAAGCCCTCCGACATGCCGTCCCGGGGCTTGCGTGCGCCACCGAGCCTATGCAACATAGGCTCGGCGCGCGCAGGGAGTGGAAAGGGCAGCTTTTCGGGGGTTACGCACGTATCTTACGCGTGTACCCCTTTGAAAATCTGCCCCAGTGATTGTCAGTCCAAAAGAGTACTTCTCACCATAGCATTCAAACTGCCAACCCAGTGTACATAGCTTGCATGTGGGAGAGATAATGGCATAGGTATGATAGAATTCCAACAGGGCCTAGGACATGGAGCCAAGTGCTCTAGAAGTCATGGAAATCACAAGTGGCTCAGTTGCTTAAAGGCACAGCCTGAAGCTACAAGTTGACAGGTAGAATCATCAATCACAGTCTTGACCATGTTACAGCCAGATTCCCTAGTGGACATCTGAAGATATCCACATATACATCAGATACATACTGTCACATGGGCTTGCAAAGACACATCTGTTAGCACTGCCTCAGCTGTTTCAGAGTGCTCACCTAGCAGGCCTTCACTTACAGCCTTTTGGGAAGTACATGTCATATAGTGTGGCAATCCCAAACTTCTCACAGATCATTGTAAGCTAGCATATCTCATAGGGGTTGCTCACAACCATGCACATCTGGGCCCTGCTACACCTAGATAAGCAATAAGTCAACTCTCATGTTCAGATAGTGAGGGCCTTCATCTGTCATGTTGGTTATGTTAGCTGCTCGAGGAAGCTATACAAGGATGCTGGTCTAACTCTCTGAAGGCATAACAAGAATAGAATGGGAATAGAATGGTGTTATGCCTTCACATGTTGTAGAACAGGGGTCGGGAACCCATGGCTCGCGAGCCAGATATGGCTCTTTTGAGGGCTGCATCTGGCTCGCAGACAAGTGTCGCCACACTTTCCCGCTGACCCAGCTGCACCCCGGTCCTCCTCCACCCGGGCTTAAAATGCTGTCAGCCCGGGCGGAACGCAGCAGGACAGCTGGAGTCAGTGGCACCGGCGTGCTCTCTTCTTCCCCCCGCGGCCCGGAAGAGGAAGTGGAGAGTATCGGGTGCGTGCGCGGCAAGAAGAGGCCACGCTAGTGCGCTCGGCATCGGTCCGAAGAAAAGAAGACTGCAGCGCGGCTCGGAGGAAAATGAAGAGGTTCAGCCGTGGCCGATGGGACTCCGCCTCCGCGAGGGCTGAAAATGAAGAGGTTAGCGTTGGGAGAAGGCTGCTGCTGCCACGAGTTCCCGGGGTGGGGGTGGGGGAGAGAGAGAGTGAATGTTCACTCTCTCTCTCCCCCACCCCCACCCCCACCCCGGGAACTCGCGGCAGCAGCAGCCTTCTCCCAACGCTAACCTCTTCATTTTCAGCCCTCGCGGAGGCGGAGTCCCATCGGCCGCGGCTGAACCTCTTCATTTTCCTCCGAGCCGCGCTGCAGTCTTCTTTTCTTCGGGCCGATGCCGAGCGCACTGTGTGGGGGCTGTGTGTGTGTGTGTGAGTGAGTGAGAGATTGCATGTATGTGAATGATTGAGAGCCTGTACATGTGAAAGAGAGTATGTCTGTGATTGAGAGCCTGCCTGTGAGAGAGAGAGAGCATGAATGTAAGTTTACCATTGGGAACCTGTATGTGTAAGTTTGTGATTGAAAACCTGTTTGTGTGAAAGAGTATGTGTGTATGATTGAGATCCTTTGTGTGTGAGAGAAATCATGTATATGTATGATTAAGAGCCTGTGTGTATAAGTAAGAGAGAGATCATGTGTGTGATTGAGAGCTAGTTTAGGTGATGGAGCATGTGAGTATGTGATTGAGAGCCTGTGTTTAAATGAGAGAGAGAGACCATGTGTGTCTGTGTGTGATTGAGAGCCGATTTAGGTGAGGGAGCATGTGAGTATGTGATTGAAAGCCTGTGTGTGTGTGTGTAAGCGTGAAAAGATAGACAGCATGTGTGTAAATGTGTAATTAAGAGCCTATATAAGTGAGAGAGAAAAAACATGTGTATATGTGAGTGACTGAGAGCATGTGTGTATAGGTGTGTCATTGAGAGCCAGTGTGAGAGAGAGCGCTGGTATGTGACTGAGAGAGGAGAAAGTTCCAAGCAAACCACCCCACCTCCTGCTAATTCAGAACAATCTCAGGACACCTGGATATCAAACGTTCCCAGGTATGCAGAGCAAAAAAAGTTTTGTATCCTTATTATTTTTCATTACTGGGTCTTTGTGTCTGCTATTTTGAAATATTTTGTTGGTGTCTGGAAATGTTTTATATGAGTTTTTAATTATTGGATATTCCACTCATCAGCTGTTTCGAAATATGTTCTTTTTGTTAGTACAGTTTTACTGCTGATGATTTTATATTTCTTGATTTGTTTTATAAGGATGGGTGATGTTTCTTTTTTCCTTTGTTACACTGCATACAGAGACTCTGGCTTGTTGCAGTTTCCAATTCAGTTTTTTCTGCATGCTTCTTGTTATGCGTTTTGGTCTCTTTATTCTATGTTAGGTGAGGGACAGCACGTGATTCAGGTGAGGTTTTCTGCTGGCGTGTTGTTTCTGTGTAGGACTCTATAGCAGCCTGACTTGGTCCGTTTTCCTAATAGGAGATGTATCGGTGTCTTAAGGCCTGGTGTAATATTTTCAGAGACTTATTGTACTTTAAAAGTGTGATCTTACATAAAATGCACACATTTACTTGTATTTAGTTTTAAACATATTGTATGGCTCTCATGGAATTACATTTTAAAATATGTGGCGTTTATGGCTCTCTCAACCAAAAAGGTTCCTGACCCCTGTTGTAGAAAGTCACCTCTGAAATGTATTGTCAGAGTTTATTTTGTGATGACACAAGCTAGCAGAATGGTAATTTTTCATGCTGAGTCACAACTTTTCAGGTCTCTTCAGGTTTGAGGCCCTTGCTTGTCTACATGGCTGCTACGACTTGTGGCCAACATAGCAGAGTTGCTGACCTATGTGCTGTTTGAGCTCTTTTGACGTTGTGGATACCGAGATCAAGGCAGGTGTGCTGATAGATTCTCAGTAATAAACATTGTGCATAGCATTAAGGCTAGAGAAGGTGTTGTCAGCTGATGACCTCATCAGCCAAATACAATCCTCTTTCAAAAGCCTGCCACTGTATAAAAGGTAGAGGCCAACAGTTCTTAGAGATATCATGTGATAAACATGAAGTCTTCTGCACTTTCGGTGTTATGTGGAAAGACACGCATTTAGGGGCACCTGAGGCCTAGAGGGGCCCATGTCTGTAACAAGGACGAATCAGTGAGCATACATGCCTCCGACAGATGTCTGGCTGCCCGAAGTAGACAATTTTCTGTAAGGAGTAATGACTCTGACTACCTCATTAGCAGATAGGGTAAAGCTTGGCACAGACATCTTTGATGGCTGATGATGAACAGGCCAAAAACAGCAAAACTGGGCCTCAGTAGGTAAACAACAATGTTCTAACCAATGTGTGTGTCTGGGTGAATGATGTGCTGTGTTAGCCTCTGTCTATATCTGTGTATGAGGTGATATTGGGCTCGTTGATATCTTCCTTACCACACCAATGCATTCACCCAATTGTCTATGCACCCAATTAGCACACACTGGGTTTAGACACAAGCAATGTGCTTCCACTTTTTCCGATGGATGCCTCAGCTGATCTTTGTGTGAGATCATCCTTAGCTAAGAGATGTGTACAGATTACCAATCCAAGGCAGTACAGGGGTTGGAGCCATTCTGTTGAAGTCTGCCTGGTCCCAAGCAACAGCAGGCCTCATCACTGTCTGTTCTTGGGCAGTGGGGAATCTCTGCCTTTCACACCTTCTTGACTCATCCATAGTTGTCACACAGCAGCCTCTATGAGCTTTTCATAGAGCTCACTTTCTGGGATGACATGGTCTTCTAGCAGGCTGCAAGTAGATGACATCTTATTTTTAATGGTAATACCTAAAATAGATTTTTTATTGAGTGCTTTTAAGTGGAGTACAGTCACAAGTAAGGGGCCCTAGTAATCTCTTGTGGGGTAATAAGGGTCACATCACCTAGTACCACATAAGATTTGCATGTACACTATGTACTCTCTAGGCCTGTAACCTGTAGCTGAACATTTATCCTCCCTAGAGATGTACAAGACATAGTTCTTTATGTACTTTTCAAGTATGCTTCTGACTAAAGACTTATGTGATGACAGCATTCAGTGTTAGACCCAGAGAGAAGGCCCATTGTTTGGTCAGAGGTGATAGATCTTCACTATGGAAGAGGTCAATGGTATAAAATGAAATGAAGACATTATTACAGCACCTCTAGCCAAGTATTTCTATACCTCTTCGACGAGTCAGCATATGGAGGTGAACATTAGCTAGATAGGGCCCATATCACATACATGCTCATGTATCCAAGAGTTAGCTAAGAGTATGCTCTCTGGAGAAGGCAACATGAGCTATAGTAAGGAGTTTCCTGTTTTGCTCTTGTTGACTTCCTTGGGAGCATAAAATGAGCTTTCAGTTTTAGGGCCTAGGCCCTATGGTCTTGCATATGAGAAATATGCTTAGGTAGAATGGCCAATGGCATTCTAGCATGCAAGGACATGTGGGTCCCAAAACTTTTACCTAGTGAACACTTAAAACAAAAACCATACAATGAAAAGACACAAACAGAGAGTGAAGTTTCAAAGCATGTGACAAATTTATTAAACAACAACTGTAGTTACCAGATTCAAAGCAAGTCTACAGCTTTGGTAATCACATTCTGCAAGGACAAGACATCAAATAGCACATGACATTGTAACTGAAATGACTAGCACATTTATAGTGGAGACATGTATATACACTGTTGCAAATGGCAACATGACATATACAGTATTATGATCTTATCCTTTTACAAAATCATGATTACTGCAAAGAACCTAGAAAGCGGAAGTGGCAACCCAATAGCTACAGTACAGCTCTAAAGTTAGATCTGATGCCAGCACAACTATGTGATGACAAGAGAAGGCTCAGACAGTCCATGTTGAAAGAGTGCATTCAAATAGGACAGCCTAAGGGCCATTGCAGCAAAGTTTAAGAGAAAGCCCAGGAGGTCCATGTTGAAAGAGTGCCCTCAAATGAGACAACCTAAGGACCACGGCAGCAAAGTTCAAGCAGAAGGCAGCATAACCAGCTCTGGAGCATGCAGCATGGAGGCAGGAGCCCCAGGAGATGAGACAGTAGCATGGAGGCAACAACAGGATGCGATTAAATGAGACACCAGCATTGACACAGCAGCAGGATGAGATAAGATAAGACAGCAGCATGGAGGCAGCAGCAGAAGGAGATAAGATGAGATAGCAGCATGGAGGTAGTGGTAGGATGAGATGAGACACCAGCAGCAGGACCAATAGATGAGAGATGATGAAAAGAAACAACAGCAAGATTGTGATTGGAGATCTCATCAAGGAGGCAGAACTATGGGCAGAGCATAGAGGAGGGCTTAACAAGCAAACAACAGGGCAACCATCCCCATCAGCAAGCTGCACAGGAACTCTGTAGTCAGGATTGGCCCAGGAGTTTTCTTCCATCTAGCCAGCTCAGGAACTCTGTACACAGGACTGGCCTGGCTTGTTTGGACAAGTCACCTTTGATTGCTTTTTTTTCTTTTGACAACTGGGGCCTCAAGGGCATTTCCTCTGTGGAGCTTTTGGACTGGGGATGGCATCTGTTTGGAGGGCCTACTCCTGGCCCATCCTCGTAGCCAGGGACTGCTGCATGGAGTTGACTCCTGGGATGATGGGGATGGATGGGTGGAGGTTCTGGCAATCTGTCAAAGATTTGTGTTAGAGCATTTGTCAGATTGTTAATGGAGGTCGAGATGGTGGTTAGGCCCTGCTTCAGGGCTGCTGTCTGTGCCTTCAGGGCTGAGTGTGGTGGATCTGAGCCCTCCTGAACCGCATCAGCTCTGCCCACATGTGGTGGAGGTGCAGCCCATGCCTTCTTTCGATGCAGTCAAGTGTATCTTGTAGTGTCTGCTTCAGTGTTGCTGGTTGATGGAGTTGAGGTACTGTCTGTGACTCTAAAGCCAGCATGTTCAGGCTGGTGCACCAATTTGGCTGGGTGTCTGCTTCATCATGCTGGTAATGTGACATTCTGGAGACAGATGGGGATTGTCCAGCTTCGTCCCATGGCATTGGACTAGAGAGGGTTAGGTTCATGTCAAGTTGGAGGGCTATTGGAGGAGAAGGAGTGAGGAGCAGCCTGTGGGAGTTTAGAGATGCCAGAACTGAGAAATAATTACTTGGAATAACAGCTTTCTTGAACCGCTGAGGGTAAGAAATTGCCTTGCCCCGATGGGACTCGAACATTTCTGCATCTGACTTCATCATTCGGGGCCTATAAGATCACCCCACCCACGGCTGCCTGTGAGGAGAAGGAGCGAGGAGCAGCCCATGGGAGTTTAGAGACGCCAGAACTGAGAAACAATTACCTGGAGTAACAGCTTTCTTGAACCGCTGAGGGTAAGAAATTGCCTTTCCCCGAGGGGACTCGAACATTTCCGCATCTGACATCATCATTCGGGGCCTATAAGATCGCCCCGCCCACGGCGCGCAGTCGACGTTGGCACGCGTCGCCCAAGCTGTGCGCTCCTAAGGAGTGCGCGGCTTTGTCTGACAAGCCCCTCTGCTCACCTCCTCTCCTCATGTAAGTAAAACTGGTTTATATATATTAAAGTATTTACCATCTCCTCCATCTTGAAGTAGTATCCAACTGAACATATATTTGAAAGTGCTGATAATCTCTCGATTCTATAAAGGACTATCGTTGCTAGTTTAATTAATGCCTCATACCAAGAGGAAGGGGAGATTAAGGGAGATGGCAGCTGTGACTCCTTTGACATCCCCAGCTCAAGGGAAAATTGAGAATTTTTTCAGATCAGCTTCTGAGAAATCTCCCGAGAGAAGCGCTGCAGATCTACCAGAGGAGCCGAGGTTAGATCAACTAGCTTCACCGATATCACTATGTCCGGGAGCTCCGACAACCCCATCTCCTCCCTGTCAAGCTACACTGCAGGAAAATACATTACTTGTTAGTATACTAACTGGATCTTTTGAAAAATCTTCTAATATACCCCCAGTTGAGGGAGAAGTTCCTTGCTTGAAGGGAGAAGTGGAAGAGCAACCCAATACGCTCACAGATAAGATGATTACTAGGGATGTGAATCGTTTTTTGACGATTTAAAATATCGTCCGATATATTTTAAATCATCAAAAAACGTTAGAGGCGATATTTAATAGGAATTCCCCCGATTTATCGTCAAAAATCGTAAATCGGGGGAAGGGGGAGGGGAAGGGGGAAGGCGGGAAAACCGGCAAACTAAAACATCCCTTAAACCCACCCCGACCCTTTAAAATAAATCCCCCACCCTCACGAACCCCCCCCAAATGTCTTAAATTACCTGGGGTCCAGTGGGGGGGTCCTGTTGTGATCTTCCACTTTCGGGCGTCGGGCGCGTTGATAGAAAATGGCGCTGGCGCTACCTTTGCCCTGTCATATGACAGGGCAAAGGTAGCGCCGGCGCCGGCGGTCATATGGCCGGCGCCATTTTGCTTTGCTTTGCTTTGCAAAATGGCGCCGGCCATATGGCCATATTGCCGTACAGCAAAATGGCACCGGCCGTACGGCAACACGATTCGAGTGCAGGAGGTCATTCCCAGACCCCCGCTGGACTTTTGGCAAGTCTTGTGGGGGTCAGGAGGCCCCCCCAAGCTGGCCAAAAGTCCCTGGGGGTCCAGCGGGGGTCCGGCACTACCTTTGCCCTGTCATATGACAGGGCAAAGGTAGCACCGGCGCCATTTTCTATCAACGCGCCCGATGCCCGAGAGTGGAAGATCACAACGGGACCCCCCCACTGGACCCCAGGTAATTTAAGACATTTTGGGGGGGTTCGGGAGGGTGGGGGATTTATTTTAAAGGGTCGGGGTGGGTTTTAGGGATGTTTTAGTGTGCCGGTTTTCCCGCCCTCCCCCGATTTACGATTTACACGATATTTATAAAAACAAAACCGCGACGATCCGATTCCCTCCCCCCCCCCAGCCGAAATCGATCGTTAAGACGATCGATCACACGATACACATCTCTAATGATTACTGGGGCGACAGAACTAGTGACCTTATCCCCCATGAAGAAATTAGAGAAACCCTCAATAATAACATTAGACTCTGTTTGGACAGCTATTGTCACTCTTGAAAATGCTATATCTAAATTAACCACTATTACCTTACAGATGAATCATCGTGTTGTAGAAAATGAGGAAAAAGCAGAAAAACAAAATTAAAAATTGGTTGATATTGAACAAAAGTTATCTCAAATGCAAAAAGTACAAGTTAACTTAATACAGGGGGAAAAGAAACAAATTAGAAATCTAGAGAGACTAGAAAATGAGGCAAGGTATTTAAATTTAAGGATTATTAATTTTCCTTTAACTAGATTCTCTCTATTGCAAGACCAGTTGAAGAAGTATCTGGAAAGAAATACGACGAGTGAGATAATCAAATTTGCAGATGACACAAAATTGTTCAGAGTAGTTAAATCACAAGCAGATTGTGATAAATTGCAGGAAGACCTTGTGAGACTGGAAAATTGGGCATCCAAATGGCAGATGAAATTTAATGTGGATAAGTGCAAGGTGATGCATATAGGGAAAAATAACCCATGCTATAATTACACAATGTTGGGTTCCATATTAGGTGCTACAACCCAAGAAAGAGATCTAGGTGTCATAGTGGATAACACATTGAAATCGTCAGTACAGTGTGCTGCGGCAGTCAAAAAAGCAAACAGAATGTTGGGAATTATTAGAAAAGGAATGGTGAATAAAACGGAAAATGTCATAATGCCTCTGTATCGCTCCATGGTGAGACCGCACCTTGAATACTGTGTACAATTCTGGTTGCCGCATCTCAAAAAAGATATAATTGCGATGGAGAAGGTACAGAGAAGGGCTACCAAAATGATAAGGGGAATGGAACAACTCCACTATGAGGAAAGACTAAAGAGGTTAGGACTTTTTAGCTTGGAGAAGAGACGACTGAGGGGGGATATGATAGAGGTGTTTTAAAATCATGAGAGGTCTAGAACAGGTAGATGTGAATCGGTTATTTACTCTTGCAGATAGATAGTAGAAAGACTAGGGGGCACTCCATGTAGTAAGCATGGGGCACATTTAAAACTAATCGGAGAAAGTTCTTTTTTACTCAACGCACAATTAAACTCTGGAATTTGTTGCCAGAGAATGTGGTTAGTGCAGTTAGTATAGCTGTGTTTAAAAAAGGATTGGATAAGTTCTTGGAGGAGAAGTCCATTACCTGCTATTAAGTTCACTTAGAGAATAGGCACTGCCATTAGCAATGGTTACATGGAATAGACTTAGTTTTTGGGTACTTGCCAGGTTTTTATGGCCTGGATTGGCCACTGTTGGAAACAGGATGCTGGGCTTGATGGACCCTTGGTCTGACCCAGTATGGCATTTTCTTATGTTCTTATGTTCTTAAGTATATGTATGAAGTGTTAAAAATCCCAGTAGAAGCTTCCCCTCCTATTTCTAAGATATATTATATAAAAACAACTAGCTTATTAGAGGAGCAAGTATCTTCTTTAAATATATCCCAGGTCCTTGAGTCTTCTACTGAAGATATAATAGAGAAGAGAGGAACGGTTTTGGTTAAATTCGTATTTCCCTCTGACAGGGACACAGTCCTTAGATTGTTCCTTCGAAATAGAACAGTAAAATTTTGTGACCATCAAAACTGGATCTTTCCAGATATAATAAGAGTGACACAACTTAGAAGGAAACAGTTTTTAGATATGAAGGCACTAGCAGAATAAGTGGGAGCTCAAATGTTAACTAGATACCCGTGTAAGTGCTTAGTAAGGCATGAAAATACCAGGTATATATATTTTGAGCCAGAGGATCTGAAAATATTTCTGGATTCAAAAAAAGATATTGGGGAATAAAGTTGATTAAGTATTTGTTGTCAATAAAGTAAGATAAAAAGCTTACACTTTCTTTACCTAAGATATTTTCTTTATAAAGCTCATTATTGAATGTTGGATTTCTGCCTATTACATGGTAACTAGGATATCTAAAGTTTAAGTTACACTTGCTTGTTAAGATATTAAAGTTGGTATTAGATTGAGTATTGTATTTTTAGGAGAATAGATATCTGTATTGTATATGACTGTATATGTCATGATAATTATGAAAATTAATAAAATAAAATAAAAAGTTGGAGGGCTATGTCCAAGGAATGGAAATAGCTTTGCTCTTCTGGTGACTGCTGCAGCTGCTCTTCCTCCTCTTCCTCACTCCACTGTGTCTGAGAACCCAATTGAAAGGTTGCAGTGAGAGCTGCTGCTGGTCCCTGGGGCTTCACAGTTGGGACCGGCTGGTTCCTAGGCGAGAGCTAAAGAAACAAAGAAGAAGATATAAGTATGAATGCTAAGAAGTACACATGTACTGTTTAGCATAAGATGCATAAATCAATGTGAGCATCTTATGCCAAAATATGTGGACATCTGAAGCAGACTTCACATTTACAGGAAAGGTGAAATTACTGGCCCTGGCTTGGGTAGTATCCAGGGTCTCGTCAATCCCCTTGAAGACATTTGGTCCCAGCCATTGAATCATTTGCTGCTCCATGGGGGTCAGGACTATGGGGTAAGGGGCTCTTTCTCCCTTCTGGTACAGATACTTATTGCAGCTCACTACTTTGGTCTTCAGTTGGGCCTTGCGGTGGGCCACTTGCTCTATGGTCATCTTAATTCCACTGCGTTGGGATATGGCCTGGGCGATGGTGCACCATATCTGGCCCTTGGCTGCCCTGGATGTCTTCGCCACTTGGTTCCCAAACAGCTTGCTGTAGTTCTCGAGGACCCCAGCAATAAGCATCTTGTTGTCCATGATGCTGAACTTGTATGCGTGAAGATGAGTCCACCTTGCTGCGTGGCTGCTGGATGATTGGGATGCCACTTCTGCTTCTGGAGTTGTCACTTTCCTCACTTTCTCTCTCACTCCTCGCTCCCCTCCCTTCCACCCCCTTCTGCACCTGCCCTGCTGATTCCCTCCCCCCTCTCTGTCTAGTCTTACCCTACTGTCCTCCTCCCACCATAATCACCTGCCTATCCCCTTCCACCTCCTGCCTCCTGCCTCCTCCTCCTCCTCCTCCCTGTCTCTATTCCTGTCTCTCCCACTCCTCCTCCTCCTACCACTCCTGTCTTCCTCCTCTCCCCACATCTTCTACGATCCATCTTCTCCACTCTTCACCACCACACCTCCTCAACACTACCACTCCTCCACCACCACTCCTTACCACCTCCACCACTCTTCCACCACCACAAAGACAAACTGACAAACAAAAACTTACACACACAGATAAAGACAAGAGACAAAAGTAAAAGTAATCAGATGTTAACACTAAACAACAGAACAGCTCACTCAGGAATTGATAAGCTCCAACTCCACTAAACTTCAAAAACTCACCTCCTCTCCTCTCTCTCCCACACCTGACACACCCTCAAAGAGACAGCTGTAGGAAGCCGGTATATATAAGCAAAGAAAATAATGCGCTAGACGTAAAATGGCATGCGACAAGCTAATGCGGCACACTATGCGATACTTTATTGTGTCATGCAACACAGTGTCTTGAGCTGTGAAACTTACCTATGTGATGTGGTAGATCAGAAATTTCCCTAAACACACCCTTTTTTTTTTTTTTAGCACGGTTGTTAATGCTATGTTTCTGATTTATTTATGTGATGGGGTCCACAGTCCCACCCCTAATAAGATTAGGGAAAGCCCTTGTTTTAGAGAGTAAGAGAATAGGTTAGAGTAGTGGAAGGAACCTTTCAAATGCAGCTCCTTCTCTTGTGGAGTGTGGAATGACTGTCCCTCTGAAAGTCTGTTTAGGAGCTCTCCAAACTGAGTGTTGCGTCCGTTGGTGCCCGACACCCTCTCTCCGCCCTCCTTACCTCTCTGGCGCCTCCCTCTCCGTCCGCGGGAAGATTGACTGCCGCGACATTCTCCTGCCACTTGTTCTTGGGCGTTCCCGGACCGGCTCAACGCTGCAACTGCCATGTTCCTGGAGGCCTAGGGGCACGCAAGCAGCGCGGCCCCGATTGAAGTACCGGAATTGGCACGAACCTCGGGGGCGTCCCCCGAAGATGATGTCACCCGCGACGGATATTTAAGGTCTCAGAATTTGCTAACCCATCGAGTTAGCAAGGGTCTCGCTACCTAAGCTACTCTGCCTCCTCGGACTTACCAGAGGTACCCGCTCCTCGGGGGCCTCGCTCTCTCCTTGTTTTTTCAGGTGACAGTCTGGAACCGGTACTCGCTCCTCGAGGGCCCTGATCCCAGACTTGCTTCATATACTCTTCTGCCTGGAAGTCTTCACTACCAACTATCAGATCGATACAGTAAAGTGCAACCGCGGTTACCCTGCTCCTAACTCGCCTTCTACTCACTTTCCGGCCGCATTAGCCCTTCCCGCGATACACTATCCCCTTTAACTCATCCCTACCACCTCTTAAAATCCCCGGGTGACCCCTTCCGCCCGCGGCATGTATATTAAATGTAAACGAGCGAATTAGCTATTCCCTCCCATACAGAAACGCGCGCCCCGACTATCGCTTTTTTACCCTGCCGTTTTGCCGCGCGTTTAACCTGCTAACTTACCGCCTACCCTTACCCCAGCGTTAGAGGCAGGGGTAAGGGTAGACGGCAAACTTTCCCCTAGCCCCCGCTCACCTGCCCTGGCCGCGTCCGGTCTCCGGTGCAGCCCCAGTCCTGTCCCCTCCTCCCGAAGCAAAAAAAACAAAAACCCCGAAAAAAAAGTAGCAAGAGAGCGAGGGGAGAGACGGGCAATCCTACGCTCGGGCCTGCTAGTCCCTTCTCCTCTCCTCCCGAAGCAGGGCGCGAAAAGCAGCCTTGCTCCGGGAGGAAGGGGGGGGACAGTTTAAAGCGACGAAGCGACTTACTTTTGCAGCCCCCCCCCCTCCGGACATCGGCGACAACCGCGGCTCCAGCCTCCAGCTGTCAGACAGACGCATCGCACGTGGGAAAGCGGCCCCTATGCGTGCAATTGGCTGCTCAAGACGTGACGTCATGATGTTTGGCGTCACGGCATGTGACGTCACATCTTGAGCAGCCAATTGCACGCATAGGGGCCACTTTCCCACGTGCGATGCGTCTGTCTGACAGCTGGAGGCTGGAGCCGCGGTTGTCGCCGATGTCCGGAGGGGGGGGGGCTGCAAAAGTAAGTCGCTTCGTCGCTTTAAACTGTCCCCCCCTCCTCCCGGAGCAAGGCTGCTTTTTGTGCCCTGCTTCGGGAGGAGAGGAGAAGGGACTAGCAGGCCCGAGCCTAGGATTGCCCGTCTCTCCCCTCGCTCTCTTGCTACTTTTTCGGTTTTTTTTTTTTTGCTTCGGGAGGAGGGGACAGGACTGGGGCTGCACCGGAGACCGGACGCGGCCAGGGCAGGTGAGCGGGGGCTGGGGGAAAGTTTTCCGAGCATCGGAGAACATAACTGTCCACTTCCTGGTACCTGTCATTTCAAATGTCATTTGAAATGACAGATACCAGCTTGGCCGTGAAGCGTTAGGCCCGTGCACCCAGGATACTGTATAGGCGCTCTATACAGTAAAATGGGTTGCGAGGGCCTAACCTTCGCCTAATGCTTCGCAGACATGGCATGCATTTGCATGCAATTTGAAGAGAGTATCGAGCGGTAGGTGAAGAGAACTGTGCGTGCGGGGAACGAGGGTGCGCCTGGCACTGCCGCACTCTTTCTAACGCGGCATAACTGTATCGACCTGTATATCAGCTACATCAGTGAGTTACCATCATTCTCTCTGAGCTTTCCCTGGAACCAGGTACTCACTCCTCGAGGGCCTATACTTTCTAGCTCAAGGGCTTCATTGGGACATTGTATGAGTGTTACCATCTGCATACCCTGCCTACTCACTATATCTCAGTCTCTCTTCAGCTCAGCCTCCAGGGATCGCTGTTCCAGTATCTAAGGGACTACAGCCCAGCCAGGCTTACCAGCTCACTACTGCCATCTCTGGTGGTTCAGTATACTGTCTAATAAAAGAACTAGTGTGTGTTTGTCTCCTAACTTTGAGCCTGACCAATGGTCCCTCTCGGGATCTTCCCCCGGGCGTGGTCATCTGCCACCGGTCCAAGGATCCACCCTCAACTCTCATATATAACTACAGATCCCGAACAGAGTGCTAACTACTATCTGATTGCTCCTCCCATCAGGCATCAGATCAATAACAGAATAACAGATTGCTAACTCCTAGCATCAGATCCTGAACAGAGCATCAGATCAATAACACTGAGCTTAGGAGGCAGTCCCTTTAGATTTTCAAAGAGTGCAGAGGTGTAGAGAAGTTTAACATTCATTGTTTTTGCAGGCCAAGTCAGCAAAAACAGGCTAGCCCAGCCTGTGGAGCCTGACCAGGATCAGGAGGGTATTCTTCTTCCAGTACACAACCTGTTGAGGGGAGTTTTTCCTCTGGGTCTACTTTAAGGGATTTTTGAGATTTTTATTAGGAGCCTCACTTGAAACCTGGACTTTTCCTGGGACGCCTACACATAGGGGAAACCTGTCTGTAGGCGTCTTAGGGATAGCAAATGTTGCTTACCTGATGTAACAGGTGTTCTCACAGGACAGCAGGATGTTAGTACTCACAAATGGGTGACATCGAGGATGGAGCCCACCACGGAAAACTTCTGTCAAAGTTTAAACAGAACTTTGACTGGCCCCTACTGGGCATGCCCAGCAAGGCACTGACCCTGCAGCCAGCAGGGGTCTCCCTTCAGTCTGATTTTCAAAGCTACAGGCAGTGCCTAGAAAGTAAAAACAAAACAAACCCAACACCGCGGGGTGGCGGGCGGGTTTCGTGAGGACTAACATCCTGCTGTCCTGTGAGAACACCTGTTACATCAGGTAAGCAACATTTGCTTTCTCACAGGACAAGCAGGATGGTTGTCCTCACAAATGGGTGAGTACCGAGCTGAGGATGTCCTGACTTGCACCAAATGCACCCAACGACGTGCAACAGGCACTACAACTGGGGTGGACTTTGGTAAAGGGCATCCGCACCCTACCGGGAAGGTGGAAGGGTGTTGGTACATCACGTTGGAAAAAGGTTACGCAAGACAGATTGGCCGAAGATGGAGTCCTGTCTTCCAGCTTTGTCCAAACAATAGTGGGCTGCAAAGGTATGGAGAGAACTCCAGGTTGCAGCCCTGCAGATGTCAGGAAGCGGCACCGATCGAAGGTGTGCCACTGACGTCGCCATGGCCCTCACAGAGTGTGCTTTCACATGGTCTTGAAAGGGAATGCCAGCTTGCTGATAGCAAAAAGCAATGCAGTCCACCAACCAGGAGGAAAGAGCCTGCTTACCCACAGGATGTCCTAACTTGTTAGGATGAAAAGAGACAAATAATTGAGTGCTCTTCCTGTGAGCAACTGTACGGTCTAGATAAAAAGCTAGAGCTCGTTTGCAGTCTAGGGTATGCAGAGTCTGTTCCCCGGAGTTGGAGTGGGGCCTGGGAAAAAAGATAGGTAGTATGATGGATTGATTAATATGAAACTCAGAAACTACCTTAGGTAAAAATTTAGGGTGAGTGCGGAGTACCGCCCGGTCCTGCAGGAGCTTAGTGTAAGGCGGATAGGTAACTAGGGCCTGCAATTCACTAACCCTGCGAGCTGAAGTGATAGCCAAAAGGAATAACACTTTCCATGTGAGATACTTTAACTCACAGGAGTGCAGAGGTTCGAAAGGAGGTTTCATTAGACGACCAAGAACCAGGTTAAGGTCCCAAGATGGGGCCGGAGGACGTAAGGGTGGCTTCAGATGGAGCAAGCCTTTAAGAAAACGGGTTACTAGGGGTTGTACTGAAATAGGGACACCCTGTACACCTTTATGGAAGGCGGCTACCGCACTGACATGCATTCTGATAGAAGAGGTTTTAAGACCTGATTCAGAGAGATGCCATAAATAGTCCAAGAATTTGGAGATTGGACAGGAAAGGGGATCAAGGGACTGAGAAGTGCACCATGATGTGTACCTTTTCCATTTGTATGAGTAAGACTTTCTTGTGGAAGGCTTTCGTGAAGCTATCAGGACCCGAGAAACGGAATCTGAAAGGTTGAAAGGCTGAAGGACTAACCTTTCAACATCCATGCCGTCAGGGACAAGGCTTGGAGGTTGGGATGGAGGAGGCATCCGTCGTTTTGAGTGAGCAGATGCGGGTCCTTTCCCAGAGGAATGTGCCTGCGGATGGAGAGATCCTGGAGTATTGGAAACCATACTTGGCGTGGCCAGTAAGGTGCTATCAGGATCATGGTTCCCCCGTCCTGGCGTAGCTTCACGAGAGTCTTTGACACAAGAGGAAGTGGAGGGAATGCATAGAGCAGACCGGTTGTCCACTTGAGGGAGAATGCATCCCTCGGCCGAGAGTGCTGGCTCCGAATGAGAGAGCAGTAATCGTCCACTTTGTGGTTCTGAGGGGACGCAAAGAGGTCTATGCGGGGAGAACCCCACTTGTGAAACAGAGAGGTCGCTACCAGAGGATCGAGTGACCACTCGTGCGGTTGGAAGACACGGCTCAGCTGGTCTGCCAATACATTGTCTACTCCCGGCAGGTAAGTGGCCCTGAGGTACATGGAGTGGGAGAGGGCTTCCGCCCAGATCTGCGCAGCTTCCTGACACAGAAGGAAGGAGCCTGTGCCTCCCTGCTTGTTTATGTACCACATGGCCACTTGGTTGTCCGTCTGGATTAAGATTATCTGATGGAATAGATGATCTTTGAAAGTTCGGAGTGCATAGCGGATTGCGCGAAGTTCCAGGAAATTGATCTGGTGTTCGGCTTCCTCGTTGGACCATAACCCTTGGGTTTGAAAGTCGTCCACATGGGCTCCCCAACCGATGTGAGAAGCGTCGGTGGTTAGGATTACTTGCGGATCCGGTGGAAGAAAGGGTAAGCCCTGAAGGAGGTTGACCTGAGTCGTCCACCAGGTTAAGGATAGGCGCAGCGCTTGTGTGACTGTGACTATGGAGGACAGAGGCTGAAAAGCTTGAATCCATTGGTGTCGTAGAGTCCATTGTGTTACTCTCATGGCTAGTCGGGTCATGGGAGTGACTTGAACCGAGGATGCCATGTGTCCTAGGAGAATGAGGAACTGGCGAGCCGTGGCAGTGTTCTGAGACTGGAGCTGGCGAGCCAGGGATATTAGGGTGTGGACCCTCTGAAGAGGAAGGTAAGCCTTTGCCTGCAAGGTGTCCAAGTCTGCTCCAATGAAGGATAAGGTTTGAGACGGGACTAAGCAAGATTTCTCGTAATTGACGAGAAACCCTAAGGAAAGGAGTGTTTGAATTGTCAATTTTAGGGAGGATTGAGCTATCTGTTGGGTGGAGGCCCTGATTAGCCAATCGTCCAGGTATGGGTAGACGTGGACACCTTCCTTCCTGAGGAATGCTGCTACCACTACGAGACATTTGGTAAAGACTCGTGGGGCAGAAGCTAGACCGAAAGGGAGGACATGGTATTGATAATGGTCGTGGCCAACTAGAAACCGCAGATATTTGCGATGGGATTGTGTGATCGCAATGTGGGTATAAGCGTCCTTGAGGTCGAGAGAGCACAGCCAATCCCCTCTTTGTAGCAGAGGGAGCAGCGCGCCTAGGGTTACCATTTTGAACTTCTCTTTTTGAAGGTATTTGTTGAGGGCTCGAAGGTCCAAAATGGGACGTAGTCCCCCCGATTTCTTTGGTATTAGGAAGTATCTGGAATAGAATCCCTTGCCTCGTTGAGAGGGAGGAACGGGTTCTATAGCATTTGATTGCAGAAGAAGAGATACTTCCTGTTGTAATTGAGCCAAATGGGTGGATAGACTCCACGCTTGAAGAGGCGGGGAGTCTGCCGGAAGAGTTATGAAGTTGAGGTGGTAACCCTGTGCGATAATTGTTAGCACCCACTGATCTGAGGTGATCTGCAACCATGGTTGTAGAAAATGGTACAGTTGACCTCCTACAGGGATGTCCGGAAGAGGGGTTTGGCATGTGTTCCCTACAGGGGAGTCAAAGGCCAGCCGCAGGCCCAGGAGGAGGGGCTACAGTAGGCCTTTGTTTCCTAGGCTGACGCGGCTGAGGCCTAGTAGAGGATCGAGCTGGACGAGGCCTGGCCGATGGAGGGTAATAACGGCGTGGTCGAAAGAATGACTTCTTAGAGTCTTTCTTTTGCGGTTGCTTGGAGGTCAGCTCAGGTGGGACAGATGAGAGTTGTTTCAACGTCTCATGGTGGTCTTTCAACTCCGCCACAATCTGCTGAATTTGCTCTCCAAACAAATTATCGCCTAAGCAGGGTAAATCAGCAAGACGATCCTGAACCTCTGGGCGAAGGTTGGATGATTTTAACCAAGCCCAACGTCTGGCTGAGATGGCTGTGGCTGAAACTTTTGTGGAAGCATCGAATATGTCGTAGGCAGTCCTAATCTCGTGCTTCCCTGCCTCAAATCCCTTGTGAAGAAGGGCTTGAAGCTGCGGTTGGTATTGGTCTGGTAACGTGTCAGCATAGTCTTGCATCTGCTTAAGGATGGCTCTGTTGTACTGAGTCATATAAAGTTGATATGAAGCTATGCGTGAAATCAACATAGCTCCATGATAGACTTTCCGTCCAACACTATCTAGGAACTTGTTGTCCCTGGTAGGCGGGGTAGAAGAGTGTGGCTTAAGACGCTTGGCCTTCTTCTGCGCGGACTCAACCACAACAGAGCGATGATCCAGTTGAGGTTTTTGGAAACCTGGTGCTGACTGGACAAGGTAGGTGGAGTCAGCTTTTTTGTTAACTGGGGACACTGATGAAGGAGATTCCCAGTTTTTCTTGAGCAGATCCAAAAACACCTGGTGTATAGGGATGGAAGCGATGATTTTTGGAGCATCCAGAAATTGAAGGAGTTCCATCATCTGGTGTCTGTCATCAGCTTCAGATTGTAGTTGAAAAGGTACAACTTCTGACATCTCTTTCACAAAATTAATGAAAGATAGATCCTCAGGAGGAGATCTTTTTCTACTCTCTGTAGGAGATGGAGGCGAAGGCAAATCCGTGTCAGAAGATGTATCATCATCATCACCCCAGGTATCGTAGGGATCAAGTGGGGTTTGTAACCCTGATGGACCTGGCTGAGGCTCTAAAGGCATCGATGGAAACCGAGGTGGAATCGGTGCCGTAGGTGGAACCAGAAATGGCATCGATGGCTTCGGTGCTGTCGATGGAATCGGTGCCTGGCGTGGAATGGATGGAACCGAAGGATATATCGGTGGAGATATACCAGAAGGCACCGATGGAACCACCCCGGAAGGGGGAATCCGGAACGGTGTTTCTCCTGCCGATGAAAATCCAGTCGGAGACGGTGGTGTTGTCGATGGCACTGGAATCACCGATGGAAGGGCCGTCATGAGCGCCTCCATGCGGCTCAGTAGCGGTGCTAGCGCTTGTATCAACGGCTCGGTGGTCGGTTCCCTCCTCGGTGGCGAAGCCGGTGCCGGTGTCGGTGCCGGGGGCGGCACTGGAACCGGTGCCGGAGACGGTGCCGATGGAGGTTGCAATTTCTTCATCGCTTTCTCGATGGCCTCCTGGACCAGCCGGTCCAGTTCTGCCCGGAGACCAGGGGTAACCATACCCGGCTCGACGGGAGAGGGAGGCTGAGGCAGGGCCGGAGGGACCACCGTAACCGGTGGGATCACGGCCCCCGCACCCCGGGAGGGTGAGGGTTTCCTCGATGCCTGCGAACGAGACGTGGAGGATGTCCGGTCTGTTCGCGGCTTCTTTGTCGGTGGCTCGGCTTGAGCAGAGGTCGATGGCTGTGGATCCTCGACAGGCCGAGATTTGTGCCGTCGATAGCGGTGCTTTTCCTTCCGATCCCCTCGCCCATCCGGGGAAGGGACGGGAGTCGACGGCCGAGAAGCGATCGATGGCGGACGGTCACCGGAGGGTTGACGATGATGGTACAACTTTGACGGTGCCGGTTCCGATGACGTCGATGCTATCGATGGCGTTGGGGTGGGTGCATGGAAGAGGAGCCCCATCTTCTCCATCCTGGCTTTGCGACCCTTGGGTGTCATTAAGGCACATTTGGTGCAAGTCAGGACATCATGCTCACTACCCAAACACATCACACAAACCCTGTGGGGGTCTGTGATGGACATAGTCCGGGTACAATCCGGACAACGGCGGAACCCCGTTGCCATGGCCTGAAGCCAAAATTTAGGCTGGGGATCGGTAAGTGCCAACAGGCCTCAAGGGCCAAATTCGACGGTAGTCGATGGAAAAAGGCAAAAAACTTACCGGGTTCCGTAAGATGACTAAAAATTTGTCGAAGGGAGACCCCTGAGGGGCAAATTTTCTTAGGAAATTAATTTCCAAATTCCTGTCAGGAACGTGGTTAGAGAGCTCCTTTCACCGCGTGGCAACTGCTGCGCGGAAAAAAGAAGACTGAAGGGAGACCCCTGCTGGCTGCAGGGTCAGTGCCTTGCTGGGCATGCCCAGTAGGGGCCAGTCAAAGTTCTGTTTAAACTTTGACAGAAGTTTTCCGTGGTGGGCTCCATCCTCGATGTCACCCATTTGTGAGGACAACCATCCTGCTTGTCCTGTGAGAAAGGAAAGAAACACCCATAAAGTGGTGGTGACCTGCTATGAGGAGGGGACTCCAGTATTTTGATTCTGTTTCTTTTGGGGAGAGAACACTTTTTGTTAGAAGATCCAGGAGGAAGTATGGCTGCCCATTCCTTTTTGTTTAAAGCAAGAGGGCATGTTGTTTCCAAGAGGATTCCTTACCATCAAGGATCTTGCAAGAGAGTACTAAAGAGACTGAGAGCTCCACTGAATTAATCCAAGAGAGTAAGGGTTTTCCCTGGTTGCCGATACAAGTGAGTCCTGCACAGATAGAGGGAAGAGATTGTAAAGAAATTGAGAAGATAATTCTGTGGTATTGCAGTTTGAGTTTTGTGCCATGCATCATCAGTGTTAACAGTAAACATTTTTATTTTGGACACTATCAAAGTGACTCCGGAGTATTTATTTTGCACTCACAGCACCCACATAAAGGACAGACATCCTCCCCAGGGAAACTACATTCGGCAGGAAACCACCCCATCACATCGGGACTGAAAAGTTCCTTTTTTCCCCTAGTCCCATGAATCCACACCTGGGGAAGTGAGAGAGACAGAACAGCTAGCCATGGAAAGGTTCCAGCCCCAAAGAGTAACAAACAACTTTGTGTACCCACCTATGCAGAACAGGTACACCGGCGTGGGGTTACATTTATAGCCGGCCAAATTACTGAATATGGGCCTCACGATAAACAGAATCACATTTCCAGATAAAAAACATATATTAAACAACAAATTTAAGAATGAAAGAAAAAAAATCAATAGAAGTCAATCCAAAACAGCAGCAGCTATATGCATGAGAAGATCATTTAAATGTGCCGATAAGTCTAAGAAAACTTTCTCCAAAAGAGCTTCCTTTGGAAGAGAGTTGTAGAGAATAGGAGCAGCATAGGTGAAGGCACAGGCCCGTGTCTTTGGCAGTAATTTGTTCACAGTTGGAATCAAAAGAAGAGCATCATGTGCCAAACTCAAAGCCTGAGAGAGAATCTAACTCAATAACCAAGATGATAAAGAAGCAGAGCTAACGATGAGAGCTTTAAAGGTCAAGCAAGGTTCTTGTGCTTATTGAGCATGAAAGCTGAATGAAGACTGCACACTGTGTAAACACAGAGAATGCAAGATATCATATTAGAGGATGAGGTTTACTGTTGCCTTTCTAATTGTGGTATAATATTGCTGTCATTTCTTCCTAGCCACTGTCACTACGTTTATTCTCTGATTAAAAGGGAGGGGACTGTATTACTGTAAGAGACTGTTTTTGTGTGGCCGTCGATAATGTACAGTTTCTTATGGAATTCGATAATGAGTTTCTAAAACATCTTTTGCTATTCTTTTAAGTAGAAGAGTGCTTTCACCACAGTCTCCTTCAGTGGTGAGTATTTGGTTTTGACAGTCTGACAGTGCTGGAGACAGGCTTCTGTCTCTCTCAATACTTAGCTGGTACATCTTCCTCATGGTTGCAATGGACTGCATTGAACCACTTCCAATGCCAGTACTGCTAATTCCCTCTGCAGAACTCTTTTGGTACTTGTATTCCCCTACCATTGGCAGAATACTTCAGCATTATGACTGCTCTGGCAATATCTAACATTACATCTTTATCAGATTTTTAATGTAGCCATTGGCAAACCAGTTAAAGTAGCACAGCAACCAAACATTTAGAGTAAGAATTATTGCTGATAGGAAGAGTGGACATTCAAAGGGAAATTTTCAAAGCCATTCACATGCGTGTATAGCGATTAGCCTGGGTAAATTGACCTGGCTGAAAACTGCCCAATGCAGGCACTTTCAGCCATATTACAAAGAGGCTTCCCTATGGTCATCTTTGGGTCAGGGGAGGGGAGAAGAACATCACATGTAGTTGACATTTTCAAAACCACACATGCTATTTACCTCCCCCTTGGCCATTCGCACACAGCGAGCGCTAAGTATGCAGGTGCTTTTAGTGTGCAGACTTTACATTAGCTCATTTTCAAAGGGAAACTACCTGTCTAGTTTCCCTTTGAAAATTAGCAACAAAGTATATGGGATAAAAGTACATGTGCTATGCGACTACCTGGGCTACTTAAAAATTGCCTCCTCATAAGCTGTCTGTTAATTGCTTTGGGCAAAATCAGTGTTCCAGTTCTATTACACAATATCTGCTCCATTGTAAACTCTCTTCTTTATAGATTATAAAGGAATTTTTAGAATACATATATCTTGGTTTCCACAAAAATGCAAATGATATTCAGAAGGAATGACATCAGTTAGTTTGCTATGTATAGTGTTGAAACTGGGGCTTTTGAAACTGCAGCTTCTAAAATGTAACATTACACTAAAAAAAAAAAAGGACAAGCAAAACGTGTGCAAAAAAAAAAAGATGGGGACTTTTGGCCTCTGGGGGTTACATTTAAGGACTGGGTAAAAATTCCACAGTGCTGATTACATGCGGTGCAGTTTGCATATTTTATTTTCCTGCAGACATTTTTTTCTCTTTCAGAAGAGGCAGGAAATTAAACTGCTTGGGGCAAAAGATACACTGCACTGACTATAATCAAAACTGTGCTAAGAAAAAAAGGCTTGCAGACAATTGCATTCTCCAATCCTTAAATCTGGCCTGGCGATTCCGCTTAGTTGTCCTGATTTTATTTCTATTTCTGAAGAAAAATAAAGGTTTGCAGATTCTGAGCGCACTTCCTACTTTGTCATTCATAGCATTATGCATATAAATCAATGAAAGACCCTGCTGTCCTGACCTTCATCAGAGACCCATGCAAGAACCACACTGGTAGACATGAATAAAGCTGATGAGCTAGAGCTATAATGAGATGTACATAACCTTATTTTTCAAGAAAAAGGGTAAAAATAAGAGAAGTATAGCAGGTCATAAAAGAATTTAGATCACGGAATCAAACTATAGAAGAAACAAAAGAGTCAGGAAACAGGGAAACCAAGATTTTGAGCAACCTAGACACCAGCACAGCTTTAGAACTGAAAATACCAAGCTCACCAGCCAGGAGTGTGAATGCACATTTTATAATTAAGTTATAAGGTGATAATAACAGGTGTGCTTATTAATTGCAGATTATCATGCCCTGGAGCATGATTACGGCTATCAGTCAAACACACCCAGTGGGTTTCAAATCCTTCAGGAAGGAGATTAGTTCATGATAACCACACTCCTCTGCCTTGTTATTAGCAGAAACAAAGCCTCTGCTGTTGAGGGACCCCAGATAGAGTGGTAACTTAGAATGCTGAATTACTTTTTTTAGTGATGTGATTCACTAAAAAGATAACAATTTTGTTAGAACCAATCGTAATGTTCCAAGGACACATGTGGCAGACCCCTCCCGGTCTGGCCACCAGAATACACTTTGTGAGGAGCTTAGTCCCTCCTACCTGGAAAATCTGGATTGGATGCCTGAAGACCATTTAGCCCAGCCATGTTATTATACCATGGGGGTTCAGTTTGAGGAAACAGTCAAGGAGTAAAGATGTATTTTTGCCACCTCCCGGCTTCACCCAAAGGAGTTTATTTTAGAAGTGACACCACCCAGTGCACCCCCCTGCCTAAGGGTCCTTCTTACAATTTACAAAGAGATTTTAAGCCTGATATCCTTTAGGGCAAAAGGGCTCTCACCAAGGGACCAAAGACCTGTGAGCCTACTCTAAATCCTAGGTAGGCAAGCACCAGTGATGAATCCTGCTGCGAGAGACAGTGAAGGCAGAAGAGATATCCAGTTTAAACTTTAAATTTAAGAAGAGTGGGGAGATTTTTGGATCCCCCTTCCCCACTGAGATTTCAGAGTGGAGAACTAGCCTGGTCTCACTAACTTGTCCCCAAGAGAAGTTCCTAAAAAGATCAGAGAATAAGGATGAAGGAATCATTAAGGAAGGAAGAATAAGGTCAGGAGTCCCCATCCAGTTCTCTACAACTATAGGACCAGGACGGGCCTGGGTGTCTGAGAAGAAGATGTTCAAAGTTTTTGCAGTAAAGTTGGGGACACCTCCACTAGGATTCCTGTACAGCTACTGGGAGAGTTTGCTCATATAAAATCACCATGGGCTCTACCCAGAGGTCAGGTAAAAGGACACCTACCTACCCAGAATTATACCTGTACCATCAGTCAGATGTAAATTCACATTTCTGGATAATGGACTTTAATGTAAGAGTATTAATCAGTAAACTTTTATTAAACACCCAGACCTGGTCCTCTCTGAAACATTTCAGCTTCTCAGCCCATGAGAAGCACCTACAGTTCTGATAACACTGGCAACCTTTTCTCATCGTCTAGGCCATAAGTGAGAGCTTCCCCCCCTAAAAAGAATCTCCCTCCAGGGATTAAGGGTCAACGTGGGATGGAACGGTTAGCCAGAGCAGCCCTGAAGATATAAATTAGTTGTGTGCCCAATGGAGTAGCAATCCTCCAAGAAAGGGATTATATATAGATAGGCTAGAGATTTATTTATTTAAGGTTTTTTCTATACCGGCATTCATGAAAGCGTTCACATCATGTTGGTTTACATGTAAACGGGGGTGTGAAGAATACAACCAAGAACATAAATAAACGTGATGAAGAAATGCAGAAATCCAGAGAAGAGCAATCTAAATGTTTATTTTATTTATTTTTTATTTACTTAATTTTCTATACCAATGTTGGTATATACCTTCACATCGGTTTACAATGTTTCGTAATTAAAAATCATAAAAATACAATAAAAATGTTTAAACCAATCAAACAGATACTCATTCTTAAATTATATATTAATATAAAAGAAACAAATGGTGCAAGTTTGTACCAAAGGTTTAGTTTTTGTCTGAATATTTCTATTTATACTTTATAGTCTTTCTGTTCTATATTTGGTGAGGGTCTGTCTGTGTTCTGCATATGATACAGACTTTCAGGTACTTGAAAGGTTTTAATGATCCCTGGTCAACAACAAACCTGTTCTGTTGGAAAAAAAATCAGAAGACCTAGGGTTCACGATTTGAAACTCCAGGGAGGAAGACTCAGAGCCAATGTCAGGAAGTATTTCTTCACGGAGAGGGTGGTGGATGCCTGGAATTCCCTTCTGGAGGAAATGGCTATTGGCTAAAACTGTGAAGGATTTCAAAGGGGCATGGGATAAACACTGAGGATCCAAAAAGGCTAGAGGATGGGAATGAAGAAAAAATCCATGGGGGTGGTTTGCTGGAATGGTGGCTACTACCTGGTGATTACTACCCTTACTCAATAAGCCTTCACACGGTTAATGCAACTCCAACATTGCTCTCTGCTTCAACGGCAAGGGGAAATGTGGAAAAGAGGATTTGCATTCAGACAACAACCAACAAGGACTGAACTACACAGTCTGGGTAAACAAATAAGCGTGGGGGTAGTTTGCTTATTGCGGCGGGTACTACCCTAAACCAATAAAGCCTAATACTTCTCTTTGAATGCATATACAGCATTGCTCTCTGCTTCAACAGCAGGGGGAAATGTGAAAAAGAGGATTTACATTCAGACAACATCCAACAAGGCATTGATCTGTGCAGTCTGGGTAAACAAGCATCGGGGTAACTTGCTTGATTCAGCGGTTACTACCCGTAACCATTAAGCCTTATGCTTCACGTTTGATGCAACTCCAACATTACTCTCTGCATTAACGACAGGGGGGTGGCAGGAAATTTGAATCAAAAAAGTTACCAATAAGGGTCCTGAACTTGGTGGTCAGTGAAACAGATAAGTATGGGAAAATAAGTGTAGGAGCTTGCTGGGCAGACTGGATGGGCCATTTAGTCTTTTTCTGCCATCATTTCTCATTTCTATATGTTTCTATGTGACTGAGATGGTTTCTGAGAGAGATCTATCGCAGCCTGGCTTGTTTTGTTTTCCTAATAGGAAGTGTATTGTTTTAGCACCTTGTGTATTATTTACTGTTTTGCCTTTTCATAGGTAGGGTTGTTACTGTTTGAGTACTGGCAGTTATTGCTGTTTTGGTATAGGAGGTTTACTATATTGTAATTGTAATTCAGTTTTCTCATGGCTTCCTGAGGGTTAAATCCAAATTCAACATGTGCTACGATAGGTCTAATATCATATCGGTTCCATGTGTCATTTTTGCTTTTTTGTAGGGTTTTCTTGTTGTTACCACTGTAATGTATGTAAATATAATAAACATAGGGGTAGATTTTTAAAAACGGCGCGTTCGCGTACTTTTGTTCGCGCTCCAGGTGCAAACAAAAGTACGCTGGATTTTAGCAGATACGCGCGTAGCCGCGCGTATCTGCTAAAATCCAGGATCGGCGCGCGCAAGGCTGCCGATTTTGGGCAGCCGGCGCGCGTCGAGCCGCGCAGCCTGCCTCCATTCCCTCCGAGGCTGCTCCGAAATCGGAGCAGCCCCGGAGGGAACTCTCTTTCGCCCTCCCCTCAACTTCCCCTCCCTTCCTCTACCTAACCCACCCCCCCGGCCCTATCTAAACCCCCCCCCTACCTTTGTCCAGGGATTTACGCCTCCCGGAGGGAGACGTAAATCCACGCGCGCCTTCAAGCTCTTTCCCCCCAATGTTACCGCTGCTATCTCCCTCACCTCATAGCCACCCGTACAAAACCTTGGTGTCTTAATCGACCCTTATTTGAACCTAAAAAAACATATTAGCTCCGTCCTAAAAGGAGGTTTCTACAAACTCAATATCATAAAAAAGCTCAAACCCCTTCTACACACACATGATCTCAAAACTGTTATCCAAGCCACCATATCATCTAAGCTCGACTACTGCAACTCCCTATATCTAGGCCTCCCTTACGCCACCATCAAACCTCTACAGATGCTGCAAAATGCTATGGCAAGAATAATCAGTAATACACGCAAAACTGACCATATAACCCCCATCCTCAAAGACCTACACTGGATTCCTATCTTATCTCATCCCGCATCCTCTTCAAAACACTCATTATCATACACAAATCGATCTACAAAAATAACTCCTCCTGGCTCAGTGAACCGTTCCAACTCATGCAATCTGCTCGCTCCACCAGAGCAAACCTCAAATGCACTCTGCAAGTCCCACCCCTCAAGAAGGCCAGACTCACAGCAACAAGGGACTGTGCTCTCTCAATAGCTGGCCCAACTCTCTGGAACTCTCTACCTTCCAACCTCTGCCTGGAGCCATGCCCTTTTAAATTCAGGAAAATGCTAAAGACATGGCTTTTCCACCAGGCACTTCCAGATTAACAGCACTCTTCCCTGCTCTCCCCTCTCACCCTCCCCTCTCCTAAGTCTTGGCTATCCCACTAGGCACCTCTAGATTAACTGCTTTCCCCCCCTTCTCACCCTCTCACCCACTCACTCACCCTGTCCTTGCCCTCTCCCATTTCCTTACCGCACGCATCCAGCAACTCTGTACATATGTTTTTACTGTCTAATGTATCCAGTAACTCTGTAAATATGTTTTTACACTAACTAATGTATCCTGCACCGTGTTTAGTTCCTTTCTCAGGCTCCCCATTAGAGCTGTCTAGCTTTTGTTTTTGGGTTGTCCCTCTTCCCCCGTCCCTGTTTATTGTATTTTCTACCTCCAGTTACAATGTAAACCGATATGATGTGTATTTTAATGTTGGTATAAAAAAAAAGCTGTTAAATAAATAAATAAATAAATTCTTTCTTTCTATTGCCAAAGCAGCAAGAGACACATTACCAATCAAGACTGCCCAGCTCTCCCAGTGACTGGCTGCTGACATGCTTGCTCAGGCTTCTGCTTACAAGGATGTCCCAGCAAACAATAAATATCTCTATTAATCTTCAAACCATGGAGTTGTCCATTAGGCCTCCTCTCATTAGGCATCAAGAATCCCATAAAAAGTCAGAATCTGACACAATCTGCACATTAGGCTTCAATTAGATTGCCGATGCTGCTTCTTAGCCATACAAAGAAATAAAGTGAAGATGGCTCTATTTTGCCATGGTTGTTCCAACAGAGTTTTGCTGCAGTATCTCTTCAAGGCAAATTTACACAGGACTATAACTGGTGTGCCAATGTGATTAACACTTAAATAACTAATATCAAGCAGGACCAGTCACATGCCTTTTATTCATTAGAAGGCATCATTTTTTAAACTGTCTCTTATCAGTATGTAAATTAGATTTTGACTCTGTAATAGTCTGCATCCAGAGCAGTCAAAGCAAATTCAATTAATTTGATTTACATTCCAGTGCGACATGGGAGGCTGTGTGCCGCATGATAAGGCCTCAGAATGTGAGCTGAGCCACATCTTCTAATGGCTGTACTAGTTTGTGTTTAAATAATGAATTAAATATAAAAAAAAAAAATAAGATGCAAGTACAAGGGAAGAGTGTCTCTTTGGACTCTTGAGTATGTGTGTGTGTGTGTGTGTGTATATATATATATTTATATATATAAAATTTATCATACACTGCTTTATGTATATTTCGCTATATATGGTAGCTAAGCTGTGTCAATTGGGCAGAGAGGATGGTGCACAAGAACTGGTCACCAATATACATATTATCATCCATCCTCATTTATATAGGACATACCAGACATACACAATAGACAGTCCCTATTCCTTGGAGCTTACAATCCAGTTAGACAGACACAACACATATATAACAACAAATAAGAGGCTTTGTGTTAAAACAATGAGGTCATGATTGGGAAGAAATAAATTAGGTGGGTTTTGGATAATAAATTTTAATTTAAGCTATTTTCTACACTGGAAGAATGTACACTACAATTTTTAATTAGTTTATTTATTCTGCCTTTTGGCACTTTAAAGCAAATTATATATTATATTGTAGAAGTATTCCAGCCTTGTCATCTAACAGGTCAGCTATGCTAAAATGCTTTTGGTACAATAATCTGCCTAGACTAATGTTTTTCGGACATTTCTACACCAATTTCTATATTGAAAAAAAATTGAATGCCTACAATACAGGGCACTAAATAGATACTGGTCAGAGTGTAATTTGTTCTGCGGTTAAAAACTGAGCAATGTGAGAGGGCTACAAATTCATACTCACCAGATTACCTAAGCTAATGTTAATTCCCCCTTGTTCGTTGTAAACCGATGTGATATGACTTATGTCATGAACGTCGGTATAGAAAAGAATTAAATAAATTACCTAAGAATAAAAAATCCAGCCCAAGAACCCAGTAAATTGCCTACAGAAGGCATTTGCTTTACAGGTGACAGGCAGACAGCATATAATTAAATCAGAATGGTTTCCCGTATACTGCGGTCATGATTAGCAAACGAGAAGAAGACTTTATCTTCCTTTTCAGCCATTGTACGGAAAGCAGGAAGAGGACAGCTTGGCTCGGGATGTAGCCGCAGATTCCTGCCTGTGCGCTGCAGCTGGAACATTCTGCAGGGTGGGCGGAGGTTTGGGGATTTATCCACATCCTCTTCTTGACCACAAACATGAACTTCGTAGAGAGCAACCAAATCAGTATTTTATCCCTGAATATTCCCAGGGCCCAGGAATTTGATTTATTTAACACATGGACAAGGTTACGGTCGAATGTTTTCTATTTTTACTTTTTTTTTTTTTTTTTTTAGAACCTTTTAGTCCTAGCTTTCAAAGTCCATGTTTTCCTGAAGTTAGTGGTTTGTCTATCTTTTGCAGTTAAGAAAATGTCCCCTTTTGCTTGCCATAATGTTTCTGCTCTTATAAATCAATTGTCATGTTGCAGAAAGGACAAAAGTGGCTAGAAAACATGAAATCCATAGGGATTTCTCCAGTGCAGAGTTCTAGGGGTCCTACTGGGCCTGAAGAAAACTGGTTTGGACCAATGAAAGAATTAGCCACAAAGAATTTCTGGACCACATCGGTGTCATTTGAAGAAAGGATCTGTATGATCTTGAAATGTAGAATATCCTCTTTGACTAATGGTTCTGTTAGTCTAAGGAAAGGTATTGCCGCCTCCAAAGAATTCATTTGCTTTCTCTGAGGACACACCCCATAGCGTTTATCCCAGGATTCCAGTCTCTCGTGATATGGAGAGGGAAATTATCAGATCAAGTCATTCCTAGCCACAGACTGGGCTGTGAGACACCCTGCTGCTCTCTCTGCCATGGTATAGTCTTAAATGTTTTTAAATAAAAACAAACCAAAAACCAATTTTTTAGATATTAAATATATAAAAAGACAACCGAGCACAACTCTCTCTGATACAGAGTAATAATATTTTGTATTTCTAGACTGCCTTTATATTTTTAGTTCAAGGTGATTTACAACATTTGTCAGGTATGAGAAGTCCCTTCCCCAAAGGGTTTACAATCTTAAGTGGGTACTTGTAGCAGCAGGGGATAAGGTGGCTTGCTCCACTGTCACAAGAAGCATCAGTGGGAGAGGCTGGATATTTAGCCTGGTCACAGAGTCCATTCCGCTAACTGCTAGCCCCTTCTTTTGTCTTTTCTCCTTGCCAGCTAGACGGATCCAGGAGGAACTTGCAGATGGATATAAACCCTGTACTTTTAATCTCTGTGCTATAGGCAATGGAGACAGCTTTATAAATGACTGTAATTTTTCAAGCCCTTCCTTCGCTGTACAGTGGTGATGCTGAGATTAAAACCACCATGGACCTTTGTGCTCCGAGTTATCAATTCCACCAAAAGTAATGAAAAGGAGATCTTCCACTGGCTACGCAGGGGGAGCTATGTAAAAAGAAAAAAAACCCAAAAAACAAAAACCCAACTTCTCAGCTGCAGTTCTGAAATATTTCTCATTAGAAACCAACCAGACCTGCTCATATTACACAGCACGGGCGACTTTCTAGTCAGACCCAGATAAAGACTGCAGAAGAGTGGAATGAATAAAGCACAACCTACGCGGATAATTTCACTCCTTTCCCTCAAACCATGTCTTCGTTCGCCTACACTTTAATGCATTAGCTGTAACAGCTCTGAGACAAAGGTCAGCTCATTCCACTGTGAATGGACCTCAGGGCAAGAACAGATCCTGCTGGTGATGAAAGGGGAGGAAAGATAGCAAATGGAGTGTAACAATACCAGAAATTAACATAAGTGGCAGTAATGGGAGAGTTGTGGTAAGGGTGCTTGTGCTATTCTACCAAGATCTCACCATGAGAAAAAAAATGAAATATATGTTGCTTTAAACTTAATTACATTAGGTAGAAAACCATCTGCTAAAATAATTTCTATTCTCTTAATCTGAAAGGATCAGCGTTTATATAAATGCATCGTGTAAAGAAAACATTGGGGGAGGAGGGGTGGAATTTGACCCAGCGTTTTCGTCTTGTCCCTCTGGGCTTCCAGCTCAATCAGGACCAGCCTGATGCTGGGCTTGATGGACCCTCGGTCTGACCCAGTATGGCATGTTCTTATGTTCTTATATTGGGCAAAAATATCATAAGCCTTTATTTGCATTTATTTGGGAGCTTCCCCCTATTTTTATAATCTCCCACTGAACCCAGCCATTGCAGTGATGATGTTTGGCCAGGGGCTACAGACAGCAGCTGCCTCTGAGACCAGGTACATGTGCACCTTAGGTCTGGTCAGCAGGTGTCACCATTGAGCAATGGCTAAGGCTCCATTCCACCTAATGTGAATGCCATCTCTGCAGCTTCCCCAGTTCTCATCAATCCAATAAGCAGAAGCCTGGGTCTTTCACATGACAGCACTGTCACTGAGCCACTGGCCCAGCCCAGAAAATCATCAATTTTAAATTCACAAAAACAACAGAGTGGTTTATGAGATATATAAATTCACTGTAATCCTAAAAATAAGGAAACTAATTCCAAGATTTCAAACAGATGGACTCAGATGGACTTAAAAAGAGTCACCATCTTGAATTTCTTCAAAGACACTTGGTAGTGTGCTGAAGAGAGGTTGCAAGGACTCTTGAGAGGCCCTTCTTAAATTATTTTATGAAAACAAGAGTGTCTCAATGAGTGGAACAGAAAGCCCCTTGATTAGTTTAACTATCATAGGAGGTCAGGAATTAAGGCAAACAATTCACTTCTCGTGAGAAGAACCTCTCGCTATTACAAATAGTTCATCACTTTGAATTATGAATTGTAAGATACAGTGATTCATCCAGTGAAATAAATCATAAACCATTTCCAATCCAGGGTATAAGAAAGACCGAACAGCTTCAGGTCATAAGGAAGAACATGAGCCAACTTAGGCTTTGAATTCCCAGTCCATTGCATATACATGGATTTGTCCTTTCATGGGAATATGAAAGCTTCAAAGTCCTGATATGCAATAAGTAAAAAAGTAGGACTAACTCACCAGGGTCTGACAATCTGGAGTCACTAGGAGGTACTGTTACCCTGATCAAAGAGCAAATGTTGTCACATTGCTTGCATAACATAATGAAAAATATTAAAGAAATTTCACCATTCTCTAATAGCAAATTCCAGTTCCTTGCTTCTCACATAGTACAGATTAAAATACTACAGCAATAACTGCAGAAGTAATGTGAGCTGGAAGAAACACTTTATGCTCTGAAAAGCGCCCAAGTATTTATTGATTCTTCCAGGTTGGCATAGTTCAAATAAGGATTAAGCAGTGGGTTTTGGGTTAATATAGGTCACAGCTCTGTCTTACTCCCATAAGTTATCTTTTTGACAGAAAGAATATAATAAGTTCTTAACATTAAGTCAAAATGAAATTTTGCAATAAAATATAAAAAAAAGACTCCAGGGATCATTCTGCAGCTCAAGCTGAGGCGCTGTGAATGTAGCCCAGGAGACTCAGCCAGACCAGCGAGGAACAGGTGCACCAGGCAGGCAACAGGAATGATCCTGGGTAGTGAATGACTGGAAAAGCCAGTTACTATTAATAATGAAGACTAAAAGAAATTGAAAAATAAAATGTGGAAGTGTTCATATTCCATAGAGGGACTTGATAATAATCTTTTTTGTGGCAATCCATACCCTCTTTACTGGAGCTACTGGACTTATATAGTAACATAGTAATGTAGTAATTGATGACAGAAAAAGACCATCTGGACCATCCTGCCTACCGTATTATCCCTGTCCACACTGCAGAGATAGAGCCATGCTGTGGAAGCATGATCGCTTTGCAAGACATCACTGTTTTGCCAGTCAGCTTTTGCTTCCTTCTCATAGGTTCTTCACTGTCCTGAATAGATAACCTGACAAGATCCCAATCTCCGTCCAACATCTGGATCCCCAGGACTGGTATTAGGCGCTCTAGGTGAACCTTTTGCCTGTGCCCCCCTGGCCCTGACCTCCCCTCCCCTCCCCCCGCCCAAATACCCAAATAAAAATTATGCATTTATAATAGATTTTTACATGGAAAGGACATTCAAAGTATAGTTTTCTGAGATAAAAGTATCACTTACAGCAGTGCATGTAAATATAATATACAGTATATATTGTATGTCAACCAGAAAATCCTGCTAAAAGGCAAAAAACCCCAAACCCTTGGAACCTATAAGGTATTAGATCTATTGTAATGCATGTTGGGTGTAGGCTTGGTACTCAAAGCCATTAGTAAAGTGAATTACAATTACGTTATACTAAACCTCCCATACCAAGGGGCCGATGCAATAAATGAGCGTGGAAAGCGGGCGCTCACTGTTGAGCGCCCGCTTTCCTAATGCGCGCCCAGGCACCTCTCCTGGGTGCTCGATTTAATATTTAAATTGGGGGTCGTGCTGCCAAGGAGGCGCAAGGGACAATTGCAAGCCCCTAGCACCTCCTTGGCAACGGGCATCCAGGAGAGGTCGGCTGCAGCAGGTTAGGAAAACGGACGCTCAATTTTACAAATGGCTGTTTTCCTAACCGGTGCACAGCCACAGGTTAATTGAGCGTCCGTTTCCCTAATCTGAGCGCTGGCACTTTTTTTTTTTTTTTTTTTTAAACCTTTTGGTTCCTTCGACTTAATATTGCCATGATATTAAGTCAGAAGACAAGCAGTTTTATCTGCTTTTCTGTACAACGTTTGGGGCTGCTCGAAAATTAACACCTGATCTGGGCAGGCATTAATTTCTGAGCATAAAAATGTGCGAGTCAGGCGCACATTGTTTTTTTAGATCTGGGGTGGATAACTAATATCCTCATCGATATGCATTTGCATGTGATGAATGCTATTAGTTTTGCTGCGGGTTGGACATGCGTTTTGGATACAATAACCCCCTTATAGTATACAGTAGGGATGTGAATCGTTTATCTGACGATTGAAAATATCGTCCGATATTTTCAATATCGTCAGATATTGGGGGGGTCCCCGATAGCGATAGGAAACCCCGCGATTAATTTAGTGGGTTTTCTGATAGTTATGGGGGGGGGGGGGCGGGAAGAAAGGACACAACCTAAAAACACAACCTGACCCTTTAAAATGAGTTTGTTAGTATCCCCCCACCCTCCGGACCCCCCCCCCCAAAAATTTTAAATACCTGGTGGTCCAACAGGGGTCCTGGGAGCATTCTCCTGCGCTCGGGCTGTCGGCTGCCACTAATCAAAATGGCGCCGATGTCCCTTTGCTCTTACCATGTGACAGGGGCTATCGGTGCCATTGTTCGGCCCTTGTCACATGGTAGGTGCACTGGATGGCCCGCGCCATGGTAGGTGCACTGGATGGCCCGCACCATTTTTAAAGATGGCGCCGGCCATCCAGTGCACCTACCAGTGTATTTAAAAAAAATTTTGGGGGGGGGTCCGGAGGGTGGGGGGATACTAACAAACTCATTTTAAAGAGTTGGCTGTATTTTTTGGTTATCGGCTCGGGCGCAGCCGATAAAAAAAACCCGATCGGACTGCAAGATAAAAATTTCACGATGTGAATCGGAACCGATACCGGTTCCGATTCACATCTCTAGTATACAGGGCTGTGGACGCGCGTCCAAATCACACGTCCAACCACTGGTTAAACAGTGCGCTGGACTGAGCGCACTCTTTTGCATCGGCCCCCAAAACAGCACTAAGTACTAGTACTAACACTCAAATAGTAACAACCCTACCTATGAAAAGGCAATGCTGTAAACACGCTAAACACCAATACATCTCCTAAACACTAATACATCTCCTAAACACCAATACTCCTCCTATTAGAACAATACACCTCCTATTAGAAATCAGAACAAACCCAGCTGTTATAGTACCCTACATAGAAACTACATGCTAGCAGAATACCTCAGGTTTGAGCACACATGCAGAACACAGGCAAAACCTCTCCAAATAAAGAATAAAGAGACCACAAGGTAAAAATAAAAAATGTGCAGACAAAAACTGAACTGGAAATATGTCTCTAGACTCTGGATGCAGCGCAACAATGGGAAAACAGAAACACTGCCATTCTTCATAAAATATCAAACAATAAAAAGAAGAACTCTAAATCATCAATAATAGTAAAACCAAACTAGTAAAAGGAATATTTCAAAATAGCAGACAAATAGAATGACATCCAATAATTACAAACTCATAAAATAAAAATAAAATGTTCCAAATCTAAAACAAAAATTGAAAAACAATGCACACATCAACTATTAACACCCAATGATTAAAACTAACAAGGATATAAAATGAAGCACTCAATGTACCTGGGAACTTTTGATTTCTAGATGCCCTGAGATTGTTGTGGATTAGCTGATGGGGTAGGGAGTGGGGGTTGTTGTGCACAAACTTTCTCCTTTCTCTCTCGTATACACACACATAATTATCTATGTTTGTTCTCTCTCACTCACAAACACACACAGGCTCTCCCACACATGCACACTCTACCAGACACACACACACACTCATATGTTCTCTCCCTCTCATACACATGCTCTCATTCACTCAGACAGGCTCCCCTCTCACACACACATAGGTTCCTTGTCTCATTCAGACATGTACCCTCATACAGGCCCCCTCCCTCCCTCTCACTAACACCACTGCTGTCTTATGAGAGCAAGGAATTAGTAAAATGGGTAGAAAGGAAAAACCATACCAAGGTCTATCCATTTAGCCAATGCACTGGAACAAAAAGGGAAAAAAAATCAAACAACATCCAAAGTAGTGTTCAAAAAAAACCACAGGTGAGGAGATCCTTGCAGATTTATCTGTATGTGGTGTTATGATCGTGGACCCTTGGGCCGGTTGGGACAGTGGATGGTTTGCTATGGAAGACCACAGCAGGTGTCCCAGCTGGGAGGCGGCTCGGCAGAGACTCAGAAGAGGCTTCACCACGGGAAGTCCGAGGTCCCCCTAGGAGGAGCCCGTAGGGACCCGGGCCTCTTGGACTTAGGTGGTCCTATGCGACCAAGGACTCTGGCAGCGGCTGAAGAGACTTCACCCTCGGAAGCCCGCTGCTCCCCCGGGAGGAGCCCGTGAGAGCCCGGGCTGCTGGGACTTAGGAGAATCCTCTGAGCCAGCAAGTACCGGATACCTGAGGTGAGGAAGAAGCCAAAGTCGGAGTCCAGGAGCGAAGCCGGGTCAGAAGCCAGGAGTCAGAGATCCGAACCAAAGCCAGGGATGAAGCAGAAGACGGAGTCGTGGACGGAGCCGGGTCGGAAGCCAGAGGTCAGAAGTCAATACCAAGCCAGGAACAGAAGCAGAAGACGGAGTCGTGGGACGGAGCCGGGTCGGAAGCCAGAAGTCAGACGTCGATGCCAAAACCAAGGGACGGAAGCAGGAGACAAGTCAGGAAGCAAGCCGGGTCGGAGACAGAAGCAGTCCAAGAGTTCGCAGCAACTAGCAAGTCAGGAAACCTGAGGATCCTCGTTGCAAGGCACCGAGGGAGTGCAGATGCAGGGTTTAAATAACCTCAGGGCGTCTGACATCATCCAGGGCTGGCTTGAAGGTTTCCCGCGCTGGCCCCTTTAAATGGGACTCCTCCTTTCATGCGCGTGTCTAGGGGGCGGGGCCAGTCGCAAGCAGGGAGAGAGGCGCTGGAGGGCCTGCAGGCCCGTGGAGCCCTCGGAACAGCCCGGGCCATCCCCGAGGGAGGTGGGGGGCCCTGGAAACGGCCCGGGACCGCAACATATGGAGCAAACTACCAAAAGCTGGACACAGTGCACTGGGGGGGCTGTTTGCAAGCTTTCAAATGTATTCCTCCTTCTAGCCAGACTCTGAACTGCCAGACAGTCACTGGGAAGGTAGCACCAGTAACCAGTGGCTTTATTTCCTGAAAAGTACTTCCAGCTCTACCAGAGAAAATAAACTTTCCTGCTGATTCTCAGTTCACCTAACTCAAACATCTTCAAAACCTTTGCACTTGTTTTCTCAGGATCCTCAGAAGCATGTGTGCACTGCTCCTATTTCTTCTTCTAACAGACGCTAGAGAAAGAGGGACAAACATCTCTCTCTCTCTCTCTCTCTCTCTCTCCCTCTCTCTGCGACCCAGAGATTCAAAATTAGCCCTTGGCTCCAGCAGGCTTCTCAGTTCCCACTGGCTCCTGAGTCAGGTGACTTCCTGGTTCACTGCCAAAGCTAGGTCCACAGCACAGGGTTCAGTATACTTGTTAATTCCCTTCAGCTGCTAGCTCAGCAGGACAGCAGCTCAGGAGGTAAAAGCAAGCTGTTTTAATACACACAGGCTGATGCGATATTTGGGCGAAGAAAAAGGGCACTCAATGCTGAGCGCCCACTTTCCTAACGCGCGCCCAGCCACCTCTCTTGGGCATGTGATGCAATTTTTAAACGAGAAGTCGCGCTAAAAAGGAGGCACTAGGGAAAACTGTGCGTCCCTAGCGCTTCCTCGGCATCAGGCGCACAGGAGAGGTGGCAGTCAGTGTGGTTGGGAAAACGAATGCTCAATACGAGCGTCCATTTTCGCCCGCTACCGGCACAATTTTTTTTTTACCTGAATCTGCTTTCTGTAGTTCCTCCTACTTAATACTAATAGGAGGAATCACAGAAAGCAGGATTTTTTTTGTTTTATCAATGAGCCCTTGAGTGCAGCATACCTTTACGCCAGGCCCAGGCTGGTATAAAATTTGCCACTTTACAATGGGTGCATTGGTTGCATGGGAAAGTTTTTTAATTGAGGGTATTAGCTAATAGAGATGTGAATCGTGTCCTCGATCGTCTTAACGATCGATTTCGGCTGGGAGGGGGAGGGAATCGTATTGTTGCCGTTTGGGTGTTTAAAGTATTGTGAAAAACGTTAAAATCGTGAGCCGAACCCCCCCAAAATGCCTTAAATTACCTGGGGGTCCAGCGGGGGTCCGGAACGGCCTCCTGAAATCGAATCGTGTTGTCTTCAGCCGACGCCATTTTGCGCCGCCATTTTGCAAAATGGCGGCGCAAAATGGTGCCTGGGGGTCCGGAGCCCCGGACCCTGGGACCCCCGGACCCCCAGGGACCCCCGGACCCCCAGGGACCCTCCCGGACCCTGGGGGTCCGGGGGTCCCTGGGGGTCCGGGAGCGATCTGCAGCAGATCGCTCCCGGACCCCCAGGGACTTTTGGCCAGCTTGGGGAGGGGGCTCCTGACCCCCACAAGACTTGCCAAAAGTCCAGTGGGGGTCCGGAACGACCTCCTGCAGTCGATCTCCTGCCGGCGCCATTTTCCGTATGGAAAAACGATTCGCGGCAGGAGATCGCTCCCGGACCCCCGCTGGACCCCCAGGGACTTTTGTCCAGCTTGGGGGGGGCCTCCTGACCCCCACAAGACTTGCCAAAAGTCCAGCGGGGGTCCGGAACGACCTCCTGCAGTCGAATCGTGTTGGTCTATGGCCGGCGCAAAATGGCGCCGGCTGAAGACAACACGATTCGATTTCAGGAGGCCGTTCCGGACCCCCGCTGGACCCCCAGGTAATTTAAGGCATTTTGGGGGGGTTCGGGAGGGTGGGGGATTTAATTTAAAGGGTCGGGGGTGGGTTTTACGGTGTTTTAGTGTGCCGGTTTTCCCGCCCTCCCCCTTCCCCTCCCCCTTCCCCCGATTTACGATTTTTTGACGATAAATCGGGGGAATTGTTATTGTATCGTGGCCCTAACGATTTTTGACGATTTAAAATATATCGGACGATATTTTAAATCGTCAAAAAACGATTCACATCCCTATTAGCTAATAGCGCTCATCTACATGGAATTTACATACGATGAGCGCTATTAGCTACGCAGTGGTTTGGACGTGCATTTTGGATGCACGTTTTGGAAGCACTAATCCTCATATTTCATCAGTGTTATAGATGCCCATCCAAAATGCACATCCAATCGCGTGTTAAACCATGCGGTAGCCAAAGTACACGGTATTGCATTGTCCTGACAGTTCCTTGGATCCACTTTCCCTTCCAGCCAAGGGCAGATAGCAGGATGTAATGCTGCAAGGCTCCAGAAATAAGTTTGCAGCACATATTTAAGAGCTCAGTCCATGCTCAGCATAAGCTCAGGGGGCTAGGGAGGAACCTGGTCACACCTATATGAAAACACAACTCCACAAATATTCCATGGGACCCTAAAACACTAATATACATCCTAAACGGAAATAAAGCTATTTGAAATGTTACACATCCCAACACAGAGCCTACATGTTAGCAGAATAAGAACATAAGAAATTGCCATGCTGGGTCAGACCAAGGGTCCATCAAGCCCAGCATCCTGTTTCCAACAGAGGCCAAACCAGGCCACAAGAACCTGGCAATTACCCAAACACTAAGAAGATCCCATGCTACTGATGCAATTAATAGCAGTGGCTATTCCCTAAGTAATCTTGATTAATAGCAGTTAATGGACTTCTCCAAGAACTTATCCAAACCTTTTTTGAACCCAGCTACACTAACTGCACTAACCACATCCTCTGGCAACAAATTCCAGAGCTTTATGTGTGCGTTGAGTGAAAAAGAATTTTCTCCCGATTAGACTTAAATGTGCTACTTGCTAACTTCATGAAATGCCCCCTAGTCCTTCTATTATTCGAAAGTGTAAATAACCGATTCACATCTACTCGTTCAAGACCTCTCATCATCTTAAAGATCTCTATCATATCCATCCTCAGCTGTCTCTTCTCCAAGCTGAACAGCCCTAACCTCTTCAGTCTTTCCTCATAGGGGAGCTGTTCCATCCCCTTTATCATTTTGGTTGTCCTTCTCTGTACCTTCTCCATCGCAACTATATCTTTTTTGAGATGCAGCGACCAGAATTGTACACAGAATTCAAGGTGTGGTCTCACCATGAAGCGATATACAGGCATTATGACATTCTCTGTTTTTTTCACCATTCCCTTCCTAATAATTCCTAACATTCTATTTGCTTTTTTGACTGCTGCAGCACACTGAGCTGACGATTTTAAAGTATTATCCACTATGATGCCTGCAGTGTGTGAAAGTGTGTGCAAGAGAGAGAGAGAGAGAACCTGTATGAGGGAGAGGGGAGCTAGAGATCACTGGGTGGGGGGAGGAGGAACGGAGAAGTGAATGGAGGGGGGGGGGGAGGGAGGGACGGGAAGTGAATCGGGGGGGGGGGGGGGGAGACCAAAGGAAGTATCCACCCCGGGTGCCAAATATTTTAGGTATGCCACTGCTCTCACATACACCATGCTCTCTCACTCTCTCACACACATATGCTTTGTCTCTCATTCTCCCACACACATACACACACATGCTTTCTCTCTCCCATACGCATACACATATGCTTTCTCCCATTCACATGCTCTTTCACTCCCCCCTTGAAGCAGTAGGCAGCAGCAGCAGTCTCCTTCTTCAGGCCCCGTGGCCAATGGAATGATTTCCGGCCAAGGGGGGCCAACCCAGCTCTGGTCTTGTACTCCTTCCGGCAAAGCAGGACAGGATGGGGCAGGGCATGCTTCTTCTCCAAAGAAGTAGTGTGACCCTGCCATAATGAACAGCATAGCCAGTGGGGCCACACTAAGCACCACCGACTTCAGTGGGGCTGCGCTGCATTTTCTCTTACTGAGGCCCCACTGGCCACACTGCTTTTTCTGGCACATGGCGCCCTTCAGTAGTGATGCCTATGACCATGGCCTTATTGGCCATAGGCACGCTATGGCTCCACTAAACAGTCTTCCAAGGCCAAGTGTTATGATCTCAGAATAGTGTTTGACATATTTGTTTGGCCTTCCTAAATGATTCTTTTCAGTAGTCTCCATTTTGACCTCTAAATGAGTGAAATGAACCTTAAATTTGTAAGGATAATAACTGGTGCATATTTGCCTGAAGATAAGGCCTTTTTGCCAGTTTCCTAATATTACCACTGCTTTGTTGCTATTGTTAATGGACACTGACTGATAAAAAGATCCTTGGAGATTTAATAGAATTATAGTAAAATCTGTAATTTCTCTGAACAAGAGAACCACAGAATAAGTAAATTTAGCCTCATTGTATTGCAAGTGGTGAAGTTCAAAGTCTAATGATTCATGAGGAAGATGATATTCCATAGTGATAGATACACTATATTAAACGAAAGAGAATATAGAGGGCAAGCTGCGAGGAGAATTGGAAATCTGTATCGAATGTTCTCCTATTCATTCAGTGAAAATAATTTTCAGAGCTTTGGTAGCTCTTCAGACCTTTTCCTCAGATGTGCAAAAGGATAGCTCAGAGGATATATTGACATATGACATGATGGCAGCTTGAAAGCTTTATGATTAAAGAATTATTTTCTAACTTTATAGCAAGGGCATGATCTTAAAAAAAAGTTTTGATTTATTGCTTTTAATTTTGTGCTTATGATAAATATATTATGTAACCCCTTTTTCCTCAGGGTCACCTTTGGAGGCTGCAGAGGTGGTAAGTTACCTTGCTGCAGCTCCGGTATCAATCACGGTCCTCCAGAGATCACCAGTCGGGACCAGAGCAGTCTCTTGAAAGCCCAAGGAAGGACTTACCAAAGATAACAAAGTCCAATGTCCACACCAATTGTTGGTCCGAAATAAGAAAAATGTATTGTCAATCCAAATGTAAAACACTTCTTCACAGGGAAAAATCTTCAATCAAGTCACACGATACAATCCGAAATTGAAACAAGATCAGCAGAGACCTTACTTCTTCAAATAGCTTTCTTTGAAGAGGGAATGATACAAAATCCAAGTTAACCCCAAGGTCTTTGGGATAACAAAAGTCAGAAAACCTCTTTCCTGAAGCTTCCCAGCAAGGTCAGTATCCTTTGACTTTAGTGTTGTTCCTTCTGGATGGCTGTAGGAATCCTTTCAAAGTTATTGAAAACTGCAAAAAACATATCTGCCTCAGGAGCCCTTACACTCCCAAGTCCTCCTCAAACTTCTCTGTTACAACTCTCTAGATGCCTGGAAAAGCATCTTAAATAACCTTTCCTTAGAGGGCATGTACCTCTTATTATTACTACCTTATCTACACCATTACATCATCCTTCTCCAGCACCAAATTCTCATATCCCCCTATAATCACCCTCTCCTAACAAGAAATCAAGAAGGAACAAATAATAATAAAAGAAAATGACCTATGCACATAATAATTATTAATGAGCTGATGTTAATTAATATTAAGTTATCCCAGACTAACATAAACATCTCATTATTCTAGATCTTCCAACAAAAAATCTAGCTAGGTGGTTTATCCATGAGGAACGTCTTTAAATGATCAGGGTCATAGAAAACAAACTTGTTATTTTGATAACCAATAATAACCTTTAGAAAAAAAGGGAGCACCAAATCTCACAACATGATTTTAAACAACAAAAGGCTCACTCTTTGACCATAAAATAATAAAATACAACTCTGAAAATATAGTTTCCAAACGAAGTAAATCTCTTATTTCCAAGGGAAAAGTCACTATTAAATTTCTTCTACCAAGTAGAGCTGAGAAGTCCAGACCATTCACAGACACCAAGGGTTTGATTTCACCCTCCTGTACCACATAGTCTCGTTTTGAAGTAGGAAAAAAGAAACTTTATTTAATGGTGGTATTTGCTGTGATTATATTTTTAATATATCTTGGAAATATTTCTTAACCCTTTTGAATGGTGAAAATCATTTTCAATTGGGGAAAGTTCAAAAACCTTAAATTGTTATTTCTAGAGAAATCTCTAAAGACTACCCCTAAGAAATGAATTCTCGTTCATCAAAACAATCTTGATACTTTGAAGGGAAATGATCTGAAATGATAAAGTGGTAATCTGGGAATTATGGTGCTTCAGTTTTCCTCATCCTGCAGTATTTTAGCTGAATCCGAGGAAAAGATACAAAGTTGAGTCACACACTCTTCCAAGATACCTTCCACTCTTACTAAGGTTACAGCCAGGTCCTCAAGAGAAACTGGCTTAGAAACCCAAGGGGATTGTGATTCACCCATGCTCGGTGGGAGCAGTGGAGACGATATCACAGCTTGAGAAAATTCTTCAAAGACTTCTATAAATGCAGCACTTTATTCCTCCAGAGCCCTGAAATATGGCTAAGATGAAAGCTGATCTATTTCAAAAGTTCTTAAATCGCAGGCTTCTTTCCAATGAATTATTTTGTGGACAAGACTCAAATCAAGGCTGGTGCTTTGTCTATCTTCAGGACAGGCGGTGGCCTCTGTTTCTGCAAAGATAGGAAATTTGGGGGTAATAGCAAGGGATTGTGCAGATCAGAGCTCAGTGAGACACTCATACTCATTGGGGATGCCATCTTTCAATCCAGCTCCCCTCTCAAGTGTATTCCAGAGCTGCATGGCATGACAAGAGGATGAACAAATCCAGCATGCTCCCAAAGCTTGGAACAGACAATGCTGGATAGGCATGAACTTTGCCCTTCCATGTCTTGTCCATATTCAGTTCACTAAACAGAGAATGATGAAGAAAATTCAGGAGCTGTCATGAATGTATCTGCTCAGTAGGACACCATCTTGAATCCCCACCTGTTGTACATTTGATGCATGTGATGCACTGTAAACTACATGTAATTGTAACAAGGCATTGATTCAGCCACTAAAATTGCCCCTGTTTTTTAACTATTGAAGGGTTTATGCATTTTTGGGGTCCTCCCCTTGCCTTTGGCCTTCCCCTTTTTTGAGATGGGTCAATAATGTATAAATTGCCCCTGAGCATGTGCAGAGGATCTTTCTGCTCTCCAGTGTGTAGATCGAGAGGTGTCTGAGAGTAGGGGTATTTTTGGAAGAAATTAGTGGAGGAGCTTTGGAGATATTTTTGCACAGTGATCTACCACTAGGACTAATTTTGCCCTTGCTAGAAGGACTGGATTTGATCTGGGATGTTTGCTTTCACTCAGCAAACAGCAAGGAAGAGATTTTGAAAGTGAAGGTATTGGGGAAAGCCAACAGTGGCTCAGCAGCGTATGGTTCGGAGGGAGGTATCTTCAAAGGATACTAATGAAGCATTAGATTTAAGGCATCCCAACAGAGAGGTTCCACTAATAATAAAAGTAGTCCAAGTGCCTATAATTAAAAACTCACCTGAGCTAAAAAAATTGTAATTTATCCCTGAAAAGTAGAATGTAAATACAAAAAAACCCCCACACTTTGAAATGTTTGTATGCTAATGCCAGATGTTTAAGAAGTAAGATGAGAGAATTAGAATGTATAGCAGTGAATAATGACATAGACTTAATTGGCTTCTCAGACGCTTGGTGGAAAGAGGATAACCAATGGGAAAGTGCTATACCGAGATACAAATTATATCGCAATGACAGAGAGGAGCATCTTGGTGGTGGGTGGTGCTTTATGTCCGGGATGGCATAGAGTCCAAAAGGATAAAGATCCTGCATTAGACTAAATGTACAATCAAATCTTTATGGGTAGAAATCCCTTGTGTGTTGGGGAAGAGAATAGTGATAGGAGTTTACTACTGTCTACCTGGCCAAAATGATGAGATAGAGTGTGAAATGCTAAGAGAAATTAGGGAAGCTAATCAAACTGGTGGTGCAGTAATAATGGGAGATTTCAATTACGCCAATATTGATTGGGTAAGTGAAACATCAGGGCATGCTAGAGAGATAAAGTTCCTGGATGGAATAAAAAACAGTTTTAGGGAGCAATTGGTTCATGAACCAACGAGAAAGGAACAATTTTAAATCTAATTCTCAGTGGAGCACAGGATTTGGTGAGAGAGGTAGCAGTGGTGGGGCTACTTGGCAATAGTGATCATAATATGATCAAATTTGAATTAATGACTGGAAGGGGGACAGTATGTAAGTACATGGCTCTAGCACTAAACTTTCAAAAGGAAAACTTTGATAAAATGAGAAAAATAGAAAAAACCTGAAAGGTGCAGCTACAAAGATAAAAGCGTGCAACAGGTGTGAACATTGCTAAAAAATACCATCCTTGAAGCAAAGACCAGATGTATTCCATGCATTAAGAAAGGTGGAAGGAAGGCAAAACAATTATAGGCATGGTTAAAAGGTGAAGTGAAAGAGGCTATTTTAGCCAAAAGATCTTCATTCAAGATACTGATAAGACAGGCTAAGAGAGAATTTGAAAAGAAGTTGGCCATGGAGGCAAAACTCACAATAAAACCTTTTTAAAATATATCCGAAGCAGAACGTGTTGCATCGGAGGTGGACCCTTGAACCGAGGTGGGGTTGACGCAACCCGTAGGTAGGGACCTATGGGTCCCCACTGTCGGCAGGTGGAGTGGGCTGAAGATAGAGGCCTCTGGAGCTTCACCTATACCAGCCCTTGTTCCCCACGGGTTGAGCCTTTGGGTGCCGGGGCTAGCAGGACTTAGGTGGGCCTCGAGATTGGTTCATGAAGTAAGGTGATTCAGCCCAGAGACAGTAGTCGAATGGAGCGACGAAGCAAAGCGAGTCACTCGGGGGCACAGCGCAACAGGAAACCGGGAGGCTAACCCATTGCAAGGCCAAGACTGGATGGCCGTGGCCGGCTTATCAAGGCCGCGGCGTCTGACGTCAGGAGTTGGGCGGAGTCACCACTGGCGGGAAACAGCCTAGAAAAGCGCCCAAGTGGCGCGCGCGCACGCGCCTAGGAGCCGGGCATCCATGAGAGACCTCGCAGCGGCGCAGCCCCAGCGGGGACGCCGCCAAACAGGCCGCAAACCAGGCCTCCGGAAGCAAGAGCAGGTCCAGGAGCCCGGAGGTAAGGGCATGGCCACGGTGCTCGCGGCCAGAACCGCAACACCATCTACATTAATTATATCTTTTGTGTTGGATTCAAATAAAGATTTAGTAATGAAAAAGTATTTTCATACAAAAGAATTATTTCTTCGATTGTAAGTTCAGATATTCCACAATGTGGCGAGGGATACTCAAAAGAGAAGGCGTCAGTTTTTGTTAATGAGACATCAGTTATTACAGTTGGGAGCAACTTACGACCGGTGCTTTTCAATATATATATAAATGATCTGGAAAGGAATACGAAGAGTGATATTATCAAAATTGCGGATGATACAAAATTATTCAGAGTAATTAAATCACTAGTGGATTGTGATACATTACAGGAGGACCTTGCAAGACTGGAAGATTGGGCATCCAAATGGCAGATTAAATTTAATGTGGACAAGTGCAAGGTGTTGCATATAGGGAAAAATAACCCTTGCTGTAGTTACATGATGTTAGGTTCTATCTTAGGAGTTACCACCAAGGAAAGAGATCTAGGCGTCATAGTGGATAATACATTGAAATCGTTGGCCCAGTGTGCTGTGGCAATCAAAAAAGCAAACAGAATGTTAGGAATTATTAGGAAGGGAATGGAAAATAAAACGGAGGATGTAATAATGCCTCTGTATCGCTCCATGGTGAGACCACACCTTGAATACTATGTGCAATTGTGGTCACCGCATCTCAAAAAGGATGTAGCTGCACTGGAGAAAGTGCAGAGAAGCGCGACCAAAATTATAAGGGACATGGAATGGCTGCCCTATGAAGAAAGGCTAAAGAAGTTAGAGCTGTAGTTTGGAGAAGAGACGACTGAGGGAGGATATGATAGAAGTCTACAAAATCATGAAAGGACTTAAGAACATAAGAACATAAGAAATTGCCATGCTGGGTCAGACCAAGGGTCCATCAAGCCCAGCATCCCGTTTCCAACAGAGGCCAAAACCAGGCAACAAGAACCTGGCAATTACCCAAACACTAAGAAGAACCCATGCTAGAAGACTTGATTATTTCAGACCACTCCCCTGTCTTGGGTAGCTTTCAGGTGGGGGACCTTAGGGGAAGAGATAGTTGGAGAATGCCTGCTACTTTGTTTAATGACCCGGAGTTCCCCTCATACCTGCAGTGTAAGTGGCAGGAGTTTGTTGAATTTAACTGGCAGCATTTGGACACACCGTTGTTATTTTGGGAAATCGCTAAGACGGTACTTAGGGGTGACAATCAGCTATGTTAGTTATATGCATAAGAAGCGAAATATGGACATCATAATTCTGGAGGGCAAGGTTAAGCATCCTATCTTTTCAAGAGCGTAAAAATCTTGAGGAATTTAATTGAGGAATATAAAAGTATGCAGATTAACTTGAACAAGTTAATGTAAATCGGTTATTTACTCTCTCAGATAATAGAAGGACCAGGGGGTACTCCATGAAGTTAGCAAGTAGCTCATTTAAAACAAATCGAAGACAATTCTTTTTCACTCAGCGCATAGTTAAGCTCTAGAATTCATTGCCAGAGGATGTGGTTACAGTAGTTAGTGTAAGTGGGTTTAAAAAAGGTTTGGATAAGTTCCTCAAGGATAGATCCATAAACTGCTATTACGGTAATCAATAAGCAATAGTAGCTTGTGATCTATCTAATGTTTCGGTACTTGCCAGGTAATTGTGACTTGGATTGGCCACTGTTGGAAACAGGATCCTGGGCTTGATGGAGCCTTGGTCTGACCCAGTATGGCATATCTTATGTTCTCAAGAAATGGTGTCAGCAAAGAGGGATGGATTCATATCCATTTCTGGGCAAAGGATTTTCAAGTATGATGTCAGAGTTTCTTATGGAGATCAGAGAGAACTTTCAGAGAAGGGAGGTTTGATAAGGTGCCCATTAGGTGCCACAAATTTGACAGTGGAGAATGTGAAGTCAAACAGGAAAGGTCTGAGAATTGGAATTTTCTTACATGTTGGAAATAAATTGGGATCAATTTTTTTCTTCCTGTGGGAAAGATTTGGAGAGTAACTTGAAAAGTGAAGAGAAGTAAGGAGTCAAATTACTCAAAGAATTGTGTGAAGTAATTGGAGAACTGGTTGCTGGAAAGGTATGGTCACAAATTTATTAAATTTCATCTTGTGACCTACTGGGTTATTATTTTTTTCAGCTTGAGTTGTTAAGAACCATCAATTCATTTTTAAAACCTATCAGTAAAATTGAGTTGGAACCGGCAGAGTCTCCAGCATGATTATTGATGCTGCCTGTGTTGGGAGATTGTCAGTTCTGTTTACAATAGACTGATTGAGGGGTTTGGGAGTAAACAATGGAAAACGGCCTCAAAGCTGAGCTTTCCCCCAAAAAGGGGGTCCTGGACTCTCAGGGTGATATGTTAGTTTATGAAAAATGTGCAATTGGGGTCCGAAAACTGAGATGTGAGCTTCTGGAACCAAAATCAAGGTTTTCCCATCCAAGGGTTACATTTCATTTGTATATTTTGATTTATTTACTCACTCATATGTCACAAACTGTGAGCTAAAACTGCCTCTATTCCCTTCAGTAATCCCAGCTCCTGCCTAAGGCCTTTTTTTTCTATCACCCATCTTACGTTCATAATCCCATCTCTCTACCCTCATTTATACCCCCTAACCATTCCAATCCAAGCCCCGAGTTCTTGATCTATCGCCAAATTTCCAGGTCCCATTCTCCCAAGCTTCTACTTTCCAGAATCCCCAGTCAGTCTCCAAATCCCCCATCCCTCAGTCTCCGATATCCTGAGACCCCCTCCACCTACTTCTTGAATAACTACTCTCCCGAGTCTCTCCTCAATCTCTCCAGTCTGCACAGAGCTTCAAATCTTTTCTATCCTGTTCCTTCTGACTCCTGTGCCATCCCTCTCTCCCTCACCTCCCTTGCCCCTCCATGCCCAACCCTGGGTAGCAGACGAATGGATCCAACATTTGGGCACTTCCGACCCACTCCTGCGGCTGGGCCCTCTCTTCTGTCTGGTGCTATTTATTGATGGCATTCCAGGCAGTTGAAACTGCTGATTGCTTGAACCACACAGTGGCAGAAGGAGTGGGTAAGAAGGACTGGGCTATCAACGTTGCTTTGCTGCTTGCTGGTGAAGGAGAGGGAGGTGCGAGTTTTTTTTAGCAGAGAAGGACAATGCAGCGGCATTGATTGGGGGAGGGTGGCAAAAGAGGTCAAGCCATATTTTAAAGGGAGCCCTTATCTCCCTTACCACCTTGTGGCAATATCTATGGAGGAAGCACAGGTGAATCTTGATTGGAGAGGGAGGCCCATCAGCTGCCTCCCCAGCACTTCCACATCTGCTGCAGCAACCAGTACGAATATTCAGATGGTGTTTGGGAAACAGGTGAGGCTGCAATAGCAATAGTGGCCATGGAGAGGGTAATTTTGAAAGCTTTATACTGGGGTAAACAGCTGTTTACCTGCATGCCCCCTGTAAATTACCTCCAACCCCCCCCCCCCCCCCCCCCCAACGAGTAAAAAGAACCTGCATTATTCACAGAGTGGGCACTTTTACGTGTGTCAAAAAAAAAAAAAAAGGAAAGGGAAAGGATGGGATTAGGTTGAGGGATGGTCAGTATGCACAAGGCTTTCATTCTGAAAGCCCTGCATGTATTTTCCCTGGGTACATTTGCACCTGCTTCAGGTGTAAATGTACGTAGCTACTGACTACTTGTTATCCCCCCCCCCCCGTTGGTTGGATTTTCAAAGGGAAATCCCATATGGGCTTTTCCTTCAAAAATGTGCTTGCCGTAAAAATGTGCTGCAAGCCCAGCGTTTAATTTAAAAATTGCCCCCAAGATGTCAGTATTCCATTATTATAACAGAAGATACAGACACTTTGTAGACTCTGCTGGTCCTGCAGCCTCGTGCGTTTCCTGGACAGACCTCACAAGAGAGTTATTATTATTGATTGGCTTCCTTCAGTCTGGGCTTTCATTGTTAACACACCTTCAGGATATTTTCTCAGAACTCTGTGGGCTAATTGGGAAATATCCTGTTTATTCCAAAATTCTCCTTTATCTAAATGACTTTCTTTTAGCTACAGCTGGTTACTGCCAGGCCTAGACACGGTATTCCTGCCTGTGCAATTAGTATAATTAAAACAGCATAAACTGGAATTTTTGGAACCACCTCTGACTCTTCTAAGTAAGTCATTCAAAAAGAAATGCGATGTGCTTTTCCAAATGTCTTTGTTTAATCCATATTATTTTGGGTATGCTTCAAGGGAATATGTATGAGATGAGGATATTCTTTGTAATAGGATTACTTACAAATTATTCCATAATCAACAGATTTAATATAGATTAATAATTCAGAAACTGCTCTCAGGAAGTAATGCTATAATTGTGCCTGCAATCTACTGCAAGTACAGAATACATAAAATGTTAATTTGCAGTAAAATACTGTTATAAGAAAAATCTTTTAATTATGTAATGTCCCTCATTACAATGGGTAATCAACACCGCTGCCACATAGTCCCGTTGACAGCGTTTATTCATAACACATAAAGTTTGGTTTGCAGAAACTGGGTTTGATTGTGTGCAACGCTCTGAATTCTGCGCAGCATTCAGGAATGGCTTGACACAATCTTGATTTTTTTACTGCCCCCAAAAGTCACCTTTTTTTTTTTGTTTCCTGAAGAACTTAAAGAAACCAAGGCCAGATTTATAATCTGAATTTTCATAAGCAGTGAGGCGGGGAGGGGAGGGGAGAGGAGAGGAGGGGGAAGAGGTCAATTCCAATCCCATCCCCCTCCCTAAAAAGTTATCAGAAGTACAAGGGGATGACAAGGTGGAAGGGGAGTGGAGGGACCCCAAATTGCCCCTGTCCATTTCCTCTCCTCTCTGGCCCTCTCCCTTACCTCCAAACCACGGCAGCAAGAACTTCACAAGGGAAACTCAGCTCGGGGCCTCCAGCCACCCATTACATGCTCAAGGCCCTGTAGTGACCTGCCTCCTCCTCCTCCTCTGTAATCTTCCTGTTACTATGGAAACCCAGGTGAGGGGTGGGGCCGCCACAGGTCCATGAGTGTGCAATGGATGGCTGGAGGCCTGCGCTGAATTTCTTTTGTAAAGCTGCTGCTGCTGCTGGAGCAGAGCCCTGGCCGTGGCTTGGAGGCAGAGACAATCGAGGCATGGGAGCAGCGCCAATGCTCTGGCGTCTCTCAAAGTTTGGCGCCCGGAAGAAGTTGCCTATGCCTGAGAGAAACATTGTATTATGGTAGCAATGATGGCTGAAAAAATAATTCTAAAGGATAAATGAACAAATGTGGTTAATTTTCAGTCTTGGTTAAAATATTTCCTTTTTAGTTTTACAAACGTTTGCCAAAGAGTCACAAAACGCTGCCCACATTTCGGACTGGTGAGAGCTGGAAACCTGTTTCTGAAGGCATCTACAAAATTGGGCTGGCTTCGGGAAGGGCCTGGAAAAAGTAAGCCGGATGCCGTTGCACAGCCTAGACAAAATTAGGCATAATGAAAAGTTTTTGTTTTGCTACATCTTTTTCATATTAACATTATTCCTTAGCATTGTGCACATTGAACTCTAAAGGCCAGATTTAGGGACAGTGTAAATAGTGTGAAAAACCTGCAGGGCAGTTTACTTACATAGTTTTCATCATCATCATCATCATCATCATCATCATCATGAACATTTATTTATGGCACATTTTTACATCAAAAGAGTTTAAAGTAATTTGATAATCAGGTACAATGCCACAGGACAGGAGGAAAGAAAGATGAGACAATAACAGTTCAGTCTGAAAATTAATTACAAAACTCTGAGAAGGGGAGAGTATGTCCCAGTAGCAGGGGGTGAGAGGGTATAGCAGATTAGAGACAGTGATTTGCTTCATAGGGCCTCGTTTTCTAAAGTATCGCAGGCCTGCAATACTTTAGAAGATGAGGGGCGGGGGGCTGAAACGGGGGGAGGGCCTGCGCTAGCCGGCAGCGATCGCACCGTCGTGGTGCGATCGCTGCCGGTTTCGCACCCAATAGCGCCACCATAGGAGGTGTAGCTATTGGGAGCAAAAGCTGCCACGAAAAGGCCCTTACCTTTTCGCTGTCCATGGCGTCGGCGCAGAGTCGGCCCCGGTGACGCCCCGACTCCTCCTCTTCTGGGGCCGACTCTGCCCCCACTCCACCCCCATCCTGGTATCGCACGCGATAAGGGACTTTTCGCGTGCGAAAGGTCCCTTATCGTGTGCGAGCGGCGTGGAAAATGAGGCCCTTAGTTCTCTATAGTAGAGATGTCCTGGGCAGGTAAAGCAGGGAAATACAGCTGTCAGGATCTGAGCCTAGGTTTTAGAGGTTCAGGTAGTGTATATGCACAAGTTAATGTTGGTGACTGTCACCACAGGTTTCCAAATAGCATAATTTTCTTGTACCTTTCTGAAAGGGAAACATAAATTCCATGATAAAGACGTCTGGGCCTTTTGCATGGCAGGGCTCAATTTTAAGACCTGCTTTTACAATATTCTTCTGTGGATTTTTTAATTTTTTTTTTTTGTTATCTAATAGGCCATCCTGTCATTTTATAGGTGTCTGGAATGTATGCTTCGTTTACCAAGTGCCTCTGCATCGCAATTTAATTTTTGTTAAAAATATTGAAATTTGTTAGCCTTCTGTAATGTGATTTCAAGCTTGAACATATCATCTTCTATAAGGAAACCGTTAATTTTAAAATTCAGCAAAATAATAAAAGAAATACACCTCTGCACCCTAGAAAATGTTATTTTCAGAGGTTCCCAAATTTGTCCTGAAGATCCCAGCCAGTCAAGTTTTCAGGATAGCCACAATGAAAATGCATGAGTTAAAATTTGCATGCTATGGAGGTAGTGCATGCAGATTTATCTCATACATATTCATTGTGGCTATCCTGAAAACCTGACTGGTTGGGGGTCCTCCAGGACAGGTTTGGTCTGATCTAGGTTTTATGGGAGTTTATGTTCACACATTTATTCAACAACCAAAAAGTTCCACACTTAATAGATAGTTTAATTAATTAATTATTTGGATTTATTAGCCACCTTTTTTAATAAACAATTCCTCTAAGGCAGGGCAGAACAAATTAAAATAGCAGCATACAATCAGAAAATCAACAACAGCTTAACAAATCTAGAAAGTTTATTGGAGAAAGTGTTTTGAAGGCATATTTAAGGATAAATTTGACTCATGACTAGTCTTAAGAGAAATAAACAACATATATTCACTATAAGCAGACTATAAATATTTAAAATGAATAAGCATATCAGATAAAAAAAAAATCAATGGAGCCAATATTCAGCAGCAGAGCAGTTAGTTAAGGGGGGATCATTTATCAAAATGCGTTAGGATGTTATCACAGATGTTAGGGCCCTAATGCCCACGATAAAGCCGTAACTCATATGATAAATACCGCATTGCAAAATGCGTATGCAAATTTGAAAATTTCATTCAAGTGGGAGGAGTAAATGGAAATGAGGGCTGGTTAATGTTGCATGCGATTATGTAATACACACTATTGCGGGATTTAACGCGGGAAATAACTACACCTTTTTTCTGGGTGTTATACCTGTGAAAGCTGTGCGTTACAGCCGAAACGGGATTTATCACAAATCTAGCTTGATTGCAACTAGGTAGATAGTGCATCAAGCTAGGTAGAGAGAACATGGTAGAAATCTACTCTTCTTTCACATTTCATCCCTCCAAATCACATTAAATCTTCACTGATGGTAACCGTGCTGTTCATACATATGACTGTGCATGTAAAATTACCCCCTCTGAACCCATCCCACCCCCAACAAACCTCACCCTGAGTTACTAGTGCTCCCTCTTACAGTGGTATAAATAGTTAACTTTTTCATGTACCTTTATAGAGGTTCTCTCTCTCTCAAAAATTACCCTAATCATGCTCCTTTTTTTTTTTTGTCATTTAAAGTTTTATTATTATAAATATCAACACTACATGTCAGTAACAGATGAACCAGAACATGAACATAAGCATGAACATAAGGATAAGGCATCCACAATACAGAATGCACATCTTTGCAAACCAGTACGTACTATATTTATTACAAAATGATGAATCTAGGCCTTAGTTAGCTGGATAAACCTATCCGGCTAGCTGAATATACCTTGCTATTTTAAAGTTAGCCGGATAAATATATCCAGCTAACTTTAGGACAGCCCTATGGTGCGACCAGAGTTAGCCGCAAAAATTAAGCAACTAACTCCAAATATTGGAGTTAGCCACATAACTTATGAGACTAATTCTGCTGCTCCCCGAAATACCTCCTGCCCATCCCCATAACGGCCCTGGCTTATGTGACTAAATTCTAGAATTTAGTCTCATATGGCTTCCAATATCGACGCTTTGCCATTTAGATGGATAACTTTTCAGTTATCCATCTAAATGGCTTTTGAATATCGACCTCAATAAGATTGTAGCAGCCATTATGGGTGCAGGTTTTGGTCGCTTTCAAGAGGGAATTTTGCACTGAAGACCTTGCAGAAAAGCCAGGCTTTTCCTTGCTTCCTGATGAAGTAGTTTTGCATTTGGTGGAACTCTCCTGAGAGGGAGCTCCATAAGGTAGACTCCACATGAGGATCTTAGTGGTCTGGAATGATGTATAAGACAGTCTTTCTCTCAAGTAGGTAGGCTCCTATCCTGTCAAAGCCTTGAATGTGTCAGGATTTTAAATTTGGATCTGTAGGAGACTGGTAGTCAGTGTACTGTAGTTTACATAGGACAGGTGTGATATGGTCATGTGGCTTGCATCCTTCTATCAGTCATGCAGTGGAGTTTTGTATCATCCGGAGTGTTTGGAGAAATTAAGCTGCCTTCAGTTGAGTTAGAGAATATAGAAACATTCTGGAAATTAATCCAAAATAATCATATTCATTAAGTGCCATTATGAGACAATCTCACGGAGAAAATGAAGCTAGTTTTATTTTTCTTTATTTTACTATCTAATCAGTTTTTCTTAGGGGAACAGCACCTTTAAATATCTGACTTCGGAAATGGTAGGTTTCCAAGGAGGCAGATCTCAATGTCGAGCAGACGAGAAGACCTCATTGGAGTGGGCCTGGGGAGAACTGCGGCATAGATAGTAGCATTAGTTTGCCAGTGTAAGAGCTAAAGAGGCCATGAAGCAGAGCCAGATTGACTGCTCCCATTGTGCAGGCTGCACAGAAGAGACAGGTACAGTAGGGGGTGTACAGTCATTTAAAAACAACATAAAAACACAACAAAATGAAAGCATATTTTTCTCCATCAGTATGAAGTTTTAAGTATTTTGAAAACCCTGCATTAGTAGGCATTAGTAGGCCCTGCATTAGCACCTCAAGAAATAGATTCCTATATTGATATTCATCTAGAAATCTCCCCGCCACTGCAGAGCTGAAAAGTTCAGCAGGGAGACAGCAGAGTTGGACAGGGAGAGAGCTGTTTGGGCACAATTGTGTGCCTGAAGAAAGGAGGCCTGTACAGCATGGAGCTGTAATAAAAGAGAAAGTTGTGGTTAGGCCCAGAACTGCCACGGGAAAGAACGGTGCCGGCTGTGCAGGGCCCAGTGGAGAGGCAGCTGCCGGAACTTACTCCGTGGGGATTGAGAGATGAATGGTGGCAGAGAGAAGAGTACGGCTACTGTTGTCGTGGAGCAGGGCCCGACTACTGCAGAAAGCAAACTTGGCTTGCTTGCAGCTAGAAGAAAAGCCTTTCTTAAAGAGACAGCTCCTGACTTGCCGGCAAATTTTCTTAAAAGAGTAAAGCACCCCCTTTTGGAGTTAGCAGGAGGGAAGGGAGCAGTGCCCTGCTGCCCATAGAGGAGACCCTCACTGCAGCCAAGAATGGGGTGGCAGGAGCTGAACCACAATGAAGACAAAGGCTGGCCCATGTTGAGCCATTTGTCAGCAGTGGAGAAGCAATTGTGGCTAAGGATTTCTGGAGCTAGACTAGAGCTTCCCACAATGGTTCTAGCAAGTTGTCTGGTCCACTTTGAGCTATTAATAAGCTGTATTCTCTTGTTCCAGTTTAACCAGCTGAAATATGAGCAGAATCACAATGAGACTGTACTTTGCCTTCTCTGTATGTCCTGTCTTTTTCCTTTCAGGTCCTAGGAAACTCCTTGTGATCATGAACTGAGTTTAATGGGACTTTGTTGTAAAGAAAATGATGACCCGCCCTATCAAATGAGTTGGAAGATCCTAAAAAGCCACCAGAGTTTGGTTATCTGTTATAAGACCTAAGGACTGAGATGTGGTTACATTAAAAAAACAAAACAAATTTCCTAAAAAAAAAAACCAACTGCAAAATGCTTAAAAATTAGAAAAAATATTGGTGTTCCCTGGGTTAATTTTACCCACAGATGTTCTAACATTACTTCTTTTCCAAGTGGGATTCCCATCCAAAAGAATCTTCACTGTGCACAAAAAAATTATTTTCCTTTTAGTGTCTAATAAATACCGGATCTCCTTACAGACTGTGAAGAAGAAATGTGGTGAATGGGGTTTCAGATGTGAAGAGCGCTGAATCTCTACTGTGTGGTTAAAAATGAGATTGGTTGTCTTCAAGGGATTAGTAATTTAGGAAAAAAATCTGTGTTCGTGTCCCTGTCATCAGAATTTTTTTTTTTGGGGGGGGGGGGTGAATGTAAAGTCCGTAAGATCATCACTATCCAGTTGGACCCTAGCTAAATCTCCAGGCAAGGATTTTTGTCATTTGCAGACCATCCTTACAGTCATCCCCAGCTAGGCTTGGCTGGATTGGTCAGCAGTTTGCTATTAAAGCAGGATATACATGAGGAGCAGTGTGGCTTTTCTGTAGGTTTTGTTTGGCTTTTAGTTGTGGTTTTTGGCGTCCTCTCCATCTTTGAGACCCCAGCCTGAAACAGGGGAAGTGGGGTTTTTTTTGGAGTTTTAGAGGGTTGATCTGGAGTAGTGTGGGGGCTGATCCCTATTTTAGGATTCACAGTCATTGTGGGAAGTGACTCTGCCCAGTGCCAGTACACCATTTTCTGGAAGGTACTGTCTTGGAGGAGTGAAGAAAAATTTGAAAGAAGTTTTGAGAAGAGTTTTGTCTTTTTAGAGATTTCCTTTTGGAATTCTGTTCCAGCCTAAGAAGGATTGTCACCCCTGCTGCCTTGGGAGGTCCTTGAAGAGGGGGTTACAGTACCATATTGTTTGCAGATTAGAGGTGTGCATAGAAAATGCTTTCATTTTGTATCATTAATTCCTTTTCATTTTCTATTTTTTGTTGTTGTTTCGATAAATTTAGTTTCTCAAGCTATGTTGTTTATGCCATTTCTAATAAAGTCAAAGGAGAAAAAGGTACATCCTGTTTTGGTCTCTAACATCGGTGTTGTCCATCCAAGTTTTATTGAACTTGCAGGCAGGAATCAACAACAGAGAAAGTAGCACCCCAATACACCAAGAGTGGGGCAAAGTGGCACAAAGAATGAGATGAACATCCCAGGGCCGCCGTGACAGGGCTTATTGGCCAAACAGTGGTATGAACAGAACACCTCAAAGCACCAAAAGAGGGGGGAAATAGCGGAACAGTAGAACAAACACCTCAAGCCAACGAAAGAGGGACAAAGCAGCACAAGCAATGGTATGAAAACCCAAGGCATCAAAAGAGGAGCAAAGAGCACCAACAAGAGTGACATGAACACGCCAAGGTACCAAAAGAGAGATAAAGTAGTACCAACAATGATTTGGATGAACAAAGGAAGAGCAAAAGCCAAGCAGACATTGATATAAACACCTCAAGCCAACGAAAGAGGGACAAAGCAGCACAAGCAATGGTATGAAAACCCAAGGCATCAAAAGAGGAGCAAAGAGCACCAACAAGAGTGACATGAACACGCCAAGGTACCAAAAGAGAGATAAAGTAGTACCAACAATGATTTGGATGAACAAAGGAAGAGCAAAAGCCAAGCAGACATTGATATAAACACCTCAAGCCAACGAAAGAGGGACAAAGTAGCACAAGCAATGGTATGAAAACCCAAGGCATCAAAAGAGGAGCAAATGGCACCAATAATACTGCCATGAAGGCAATAACAGAGTGGAGAAAACAATAATGAAAAGTATGGCAACTAAACATCAATGGTATCAGATAATTTGTCAAAATATATAGTCAAGAACAGCAACCATGATACCACATACAAGGCAAAAGCTGTAATGACTCCTGATGACAGTATCAATCATTTACCAAAAAACCTCAAAAAGCAAAATTGTCGAAAGTTTTATGTATTTTTCTCATGCACATAAAAAACAATGGAAATATACTTAGCGTTAGCACAATATCGCATGTAAAACTCAAGCTCTGAGGCAGGAGAGGAATAAATACTGCTATTGCCAGTTGGTCAAAAAGCAGGAGGTGTTGACAGATTTCCCTGGTTTTTGCCACTCCAGCAGCAGCAGCAGCAGCAACAGCACACAATCTTCTCTTGCCTCAGAGCTTGAATTTCATATATGATATCGTGCTAAAGCTATGTATATTTCCATTGTTTTTATGTGCATGAGAAAAATATATAAAACATTTGGACAAGTTTGCCAACCTCCACTGTGCACAAGTCCAAGCTCCACCCAGACTCCACCCCCCCCAGATTGCCTCTCCGATAGATATGCGAAAGGAACAATGCCTGAACAAGGTGTACGTGCATATTCCCCCCCCTCCTGGCATATTGGGTGGGCAATTTTAGAAGACGGTATTATGGATAAAGCACGCAACATTTTCTGTTTGCGAGAGGGTGGGGAGATGGCAGGGGTCTGCTGGCACCCTCCTCCCAACAGTTCTTTATGTAATAAGATGAAGAGGGGATGGCAGGGGGTGGGGGTGGGGGTTGTCTCCCCTGCCCAATATTTTCAGGCGGGGAGGGTCTATTGGCATTCCTGGAAGATCTCCAGATTTCCCCTAGAGACTCAGGAAATTGCATCAATTGCCAGGACTCATGAGGAGCACTAAAAAGCTCAGGGCCTCTCTGCTTGCTGCTCCAGCCATTCCCCTTCAGCATTGCTGGCAGGCAGGGGAGGGGTAAGCCTGGAACATACACAGCAGACAGCACACGGGGAGAAACTGCAGCTGTGATTCCAGGATTTGGGACTCATCTGAGAGCAGAGCAAGGGTGCACAAGTTTGTGAGCTGTGACTTACAAGGGGATGGGAGCAAGGGAAGTGCTGGGATCGGGAAGGGAAGAATGTTGAGGTTGTCCCTGGAGGAGGGAAAAGTGGTGGTGGTGGTGGCAGAGAGAGAGGTAGTGTGGATTAGCAGGGAGGGCGTGGAACAGAGAAAGCTGATGGGATTAGGGTGAATGGGGATAGGCTCAGGAGTAATCTAAGAAAATACTGTATTTCTTTACAGAAAGGGTGCAGGATGCATGGAACAGCCTCCCCATGGAAGTGGTGGAGACAAGGACAATACATAAAATCAAGAGGTGGTAGGGATTACAGAGCTGAGCAATTGGTGTGGATAGGCAGACTAGATAGGCCTTCATGTTTCTATATTTCTATGTTTCTGTGATACTCATTCCTTCTTCTTACCTTCCTCCCGCTCCTTCTATCACCCCTGCTAATCAACAGCAATCTCAGAGTGACCTCAACACAAAAGTTCCCAGGTGCGTCTCCTGCGCCCCTCCTGCCCCACTTTTCACTTTGCTGGGAGTGGAAGGATCTGGCCCATTCAGATGTAGGTCTCCTATGGCAGCACCTAGATTTGGCCAGCCAAGTTAGGCGGCTAACACTGAAAATTTAGTGCCAGCTACTTCCCTCTCTCTCCATCCCACGCCGACCTAACTCCACACTCGGGCCCACCCAGAATGTGAGAAGTTAAATGTAGCTAAAGTTCTTTCTTTCAGCCTGCTTGATCCCTTTGAAAATTGAAGTCATTGAATCAGGCCCTTCGTGATAAGGAAAAGAAGATTCAAAATTCACAGGGATTTTTTCTATTTCAAGAAGTAGATTTCCTGGGGAACACATTAAATTAATTGGTGATATGAAAATGTATGAAACAGAAATATCTAATGGCCCTCTTTAAGCAGGAATTTTTCTGAGACACTGGCACAAAAGGGCTCTGTATTTCCCCTTTCAGAGATGAGCAAGCAGCCACAGAATAACTTAGTCCTGAGTGATTAATAACAGGGTGTCACATGGAGCAAAAGGAAATTAGGACACTTCCTCTTTTTCTATCTGCCGGAGAACATCTGTCTGTCTACACTGGCCTGTGGGATGGGAGAGCCTCAGTGCTTTAGATAAATTTTAGCCTTAGGGTTCCAGTGCTGTGTTTGCCCATTATAGTAGATCTTGTCAGACCATACAAATTACTTTAAAGTTTTCTTCAAAGTTTTCCAGTTTAGTTTCCTGTATATTTTTTATGTTTACACTTTTAGTTTGCTAAATACATTCAACTTTGCATTTTCTGAGCATATGTTCCATTTAATATGTAACAATTAAGTACATGAGATTTAAAAAAAAAAATGTTTTATAACATTAGCAAATCTAAGTCTTATTTACTAAGAGGTTGATATTCAAAGAACTTGACTACCCTGGTGTTTGAAATCCCCGCCCCCCCCCCCCCCCCGAGGCTAAATTTGGTTGCCTGCATTCAAGGTTGCTTATACCTATGGGCAAATGGGGCAGCTGTCCTGGGCACTGCATAGCAGGGGGGCCTACTATATGACCACAAAGGGCTCTGCCCCAATGATTCTATCAGTCAGCAGCAGAGAACAACCCTATGCTTCCTGTTTCAGTATCTCCCCTACCAGGCATCCTGCAGGGAATGGGAGGAGAGAAGGAGAACCTGAAGCACAGAACAAAGAAGAGCCACTCTGCTAACAAATCCAGCCTATCCCCTTCTGTCATTCAGAGACAGGAGGTGGTGAATCTGAAGGAGATACTGCCATACCTGGGAACTTTTGATTTCCAGTCACCCTGAGATTACTGTAAATGGGGGGCAGGGATGAGGGAGGGTAGGGACGAGGGACCGGATGTGCACAAAGTTACTCACACACACACACACACACACACACACACACACACACATTAACACTCGTATGTTCAAGATCACTTTCCACACACACACACACACACTCATTCTTATATGCTCTCATTCCTCATTCTCTGACACATTCTCACATGCTCACTTACAGCTTTACTCCTCTCGTTTTCCCACACATACCCCTCTCACACACATGCTCACTCACTCACTTCTCTCCCTCTTCCACACATACACGCCCACTCACCCTCACACCCACATTCATTCACGCTTTCACTTCTCTTCCTCCTACACAAACACACACACTCTCACAGACAGAAAAGGACCAAATGGTCCATCCAGTCTGCCCAGCAAGCTTTTTATGGTAGACGTGCCACTCCGTGCAGGTTACTCCCATGTTTCTTTCAAGGGTAGTATCTGCTGCTCCGTGCAGTTATCCCCAAGCCTTATGCTAACCCATAAAAATTGCAGCTAGCAACATTTTTTTTACTGGGTAATGACCTTTCTTGAAAATTTCAAACAGCGCAGTTCGGCGTGCTTTCTTTATGGTCTTGGCCATAGAAATCGTCCTGTGCTGTTTTTCCTTGTCTGTGTAGCAGGACCCCAGACAGTAGAAGTCGGTGCCCTCTTGGTTGTTGTCTGAATCCAATTCCCTTCTTCCCTCTGCCATCGAAGTGGGGAGCAATGCTGCAGTTGCATTTAACAGCAACACTTGTTGGTTAAGGTTAATAATCTCCATGCCTTCAGCTAAGGGTAGGAACTGCCACATGAGCAAAAATGGCTACAGAGCTGTATACAATCATTTAAGCCACCAAATACAAACATCACTTTATAACAAAAATGCAATAATCTTCTAAAATAAATTATTAAACGTACATTAAATATAAGGAATTTAAATGGAAAAAATATGGAAAGTCATCCAGCAACAATCCAATATGCAGTACCAACTAAGGCTGACAATTACATATAACTAACTCCCCTCATGCAAAGGTATCCCCATGCACTTCACATGCTGAGAGGTACATTAAGACATCAAGTCACTGCACTGTAAGCAAAAAACTGCAACCCCGAGGCGCAAGCCAAACACCGGACGGAATCTCAACCTGACAGCATGAGAGATTTAAACAAGCTTTAAAAATGCTAACTTTTGTCGATGCTAGTTCATATACAAAATATGGGCTTCCAATGCATGAAATCATTGGAACAGAAACGTCTAGTCTTGAGCCATAAACTAAACAGCGTTGAGATACAGCGGATATTACCGCCTTCACATTAGAAAGAAAGCTCAGAGATTGAAGGCGCTGGGGGGAGTTGCTTGTGTGTATATCGGCGATGTGATGATTATCTGTGGGGGTAGAGAGGGTGTAGCTGTTTGGGGATGGGTTAAAGGGTAGGGATATGATGTGCAAGGGGGGGTTAATTCTCGAAATAAAAGGCAAAGTTGCCTATTACTGGATGGTAGGGCTCAACTTTATTGGGAGTGTATTCTTTCCCCAATTTTTTGATTTGTTTATTGAACATGTTTATATATTATGAGCTGTGACATTCAATTTGCTAACTAAAAATTATTTAAAAAAAAAAAAAAGCCTTCTCATTCTATTACCCTCACCCCCCCTTACTAAAATATCAGTGGTATGCAACCTACATTTAATTTACTAACTTTCTCAATGCAGAAAGGAAACTGTGTTAGAACAAAAAGGAGCCTAGCAGAAGTGGCAAACAAAACGCAGGTAGGTATCTCAGTTTACATGATACACCGAGACCCGGACAAGCTGGGGATACCCGAGCACAGAGGGCAGGTTTGAGCATCGCTGAATGCATCCCTTGCCTCCCAGCACCTTAGCTGGCTTCTTTTGAATAAAAGGTTATTTGGCCCATTATTTATTTATTTAACTGTTTATAAGTAATTAATGTAACTGATTATAGTCTGACAAGACAGCACTACAAGGCAAACAGGTACTGGGGTTTAAAAAAAACAAAAAACTAAACAGGAACTAGACTGCCCCCAACACACATGCATCGTGCTTTACATGCTGCTTTCCCTCTGCAACATATGATTGCAAGACCGAGGGACTAGCAAACATATCAAGACAAGTGCTAATTAAAACAAAAATGACGATGAAAACTATTGAGCGCTTCACTTTTTCGCAACAATGGAAGGGCCTCCTCCTCCAAGGCCCTCATGCAAGCGGATGCGGCCTCCCTTCCAACGGCCGCCTCTTTGTTTCCGTTCTCGGCAAGAGAATGGAGAGGTTCAGTGGGGACGGGGGAGGTCGGTCCCCTCCGGACGGAGCGCACGCGCGAGTGACTGACCGACCAGAGGAGTACTCTGGCCACCATTTTGTCAGTGCGCAAGAAAGCGGCTACTGGATAAATAGGCCTACCTGCCACCAGACCCTTGCCACCCTGACTCCGAACGCCGCCTATGCTGCCTCCTCAGGCACACGGACCAAGCTGCAACCGGCTTCCGCTGCTATGAGGACTAAAATAATAGTGCTACCTCCCCCCACCACTTCGGGGGAGGGAATGAGAACCTGATCTGCACAAGCTCAGTTATCCATGGCATCCTCTTCCTTCTCCTCCTTCGCCTCTTCCTATTCTTGGCCTCTTGGTGGGTTCAGTGGTGGCAGCGTTAGCCACATTGTCTTTATCTTGGGACTGACTGGGGCCCCCAAGTCGCCGCCCCCTTCAGGCCGCTGCCCCATGCACGTGCACAGCTTGCACAGTGGGTTGTGCCAGCCCTGCAGATGAGACCTCGCCAAGGACCTGTACAAGAGCATCATAACCTCCTTTTTCTTACTGGTTATTCTTCTCTCAATGCAGTCCAGCATTCTTCAGGCTTTAGCTATCACTTTGTCATATTGCTTCACCATCTTCAGATATCCAGACACTGATACCTCTCTTGGTCTGTTCACACCAATCTTTCACTCCCCATCACATACAACTCTTTTGGATTACCACATCCCAGATGCTTGACTCTGCACTTCTTGGCATTGAATCCCAGCTGCCAAATCTTCAACTACTCTTCAAGTTTCTGTAAATCCCATGCTTGAGTACACACCGAATCCTAAGAGATTGCTTGAGAAAACGTACTTCGCGTATCTTTCCTAGGACTTTGCCGGCTTTTATACGTATATATAGATGGATTTTAAAACATGCTCGCATGAGGGAGAACCCAGTTTGTCCAGTTTATATTGAGGTCTTCAAGATCCCTCTGATTCTTCATCTTGCATTTTAGACCTTATAAGCGATGAAAAGGAGCTGATTTGTACAATGCAGCTAGCAGAGTGTTGCGGAGCGCTCGGAGAGCGATCCCACTTCCTGAGAGAGGTGTGTCCTTGGGCCGCGGCTCGACCCCAGAGGATTCCAAAGAGGGCCACGGGAGGCGTGGCATGCCTGAGCATGGGTAGGACGGAAGCAAGACTGGAGTGATGACCAGGCAACAGGCCCTCCTCCCGACCTGCACGCTTCAGAAGACCCAACAACGCAATGTTGGTCTTGTGAACAGTCCTCCGACCGTTCCCAGCCCTTTCGGACCTGCCGCAGGGTACGGCACGAAGCGGCAGGCCGGACAGAGGCCAGGACAGCGAAGACTGGAACATAGATTCAGACGAGACTCAGGAACAGGGTACTGGAAGTGCAGACGTAGACTCAGAAGCAGTGTACTGGGAGTGCAGACGTAGACTCAGAAGCAAGGTACTGGACGTGCTGATGTAGACTCAGAAGCAAGGTACTGGAAGTGCAGACGAAGACTCAGAGACAAGATACTGGGCGTGCTGACGTAGACTCAGAGGCAAGGTACTGAAGGTGCAGAGGTAGATTCAGAAGCGAGGTACTGAAGGTGCAGATGTAGACTCAGGAACAAGGACTGAAGGAAGACATGAGCACAGTCCCTCAGGGCACCCTGCTCAGACCACTCCTGGGAATGAGTCACGGGCCACCCTGTCCCACGCATCCCCAACACTGCCTTGGAGGGCAGGTCACGGACCATGCTGAGAATGGGAAAATGCAGGAGAAATCCAGGCGAAGCGAACTCCGATGCTGGGATACTGACATCCGAAGCCCCGTCGGCTGGCAGGAAGGGAAGCTCCAAAGCACAGGGACGAATCCCACCTGTTGGCCACTCCTGGGCCCAACAGGCCAGAAGGCTCAGGAGCCAGACGAAGACGAAGGGCAGAACATATGGGACTGGATCAGGAACTGGATCTGGCACCGACATCAAGGTAACAGGGAAGAAGCTGGTTTGCTGCACACCGGCAGCCAAAGCAGGATTTGCTACACACCGGCAGCCAAGGCGGAGACAGGGTCAGGAACAGGGACTTCTCAGAGACTTAGAAACGAGGTACATGGCTTGCGTCACCGATGGCCCTAATCATCCCGCCCCGAGGGCTGGTCACGGACCACGGTGTGGCTTGCCGCGAGGTACCAGGACATTGGAGGACACTGGATCAAGGTGCTAGCTTTCAAGAGGTTCAAGGGCAAGGTACTTAGCTTTCAGGCGAGTTTCAGGAACAAGGTGCAAGGCTTGTAATATCTGGACTGGATCATGGATACCGGATAGGAATCAGACCTCAAGGCAGGAACAGGAACAAGCGAACATCAGGACTGTAACAACTGAAGACATCAGGACTGGAACAACTGGAGACATCAGGACTGGAACAACTGGACAAGAAGCTCCGACGGAAAACATAGAACACTTAGACCTTGCAGAAGGCTGGAACTCAAGGCAGCTCCTGGAACGAGGGTCTCAGGAGTGACCAACTCCTTGCGAAGGCAAAGACAGACTGAACGTTGAATCCCTTTGTAGAGCTGAGGTGGACAACGCCCAGGGAGGAGCCAGCAGGAGCCACACCTGGCTGGCCCTTGAAGAACAGACGAGAGGCTCGCGCTCGCACCCTAGGAAGCTGGAGAGATGAGTGCTGGAAGCTGGTGGCATCCTCGGCCACGTGGAGGACCCATGGAAGCAGGCAAGCAGCGAAGCAGGCCTGCCCTGGAGCTGGAGAGGTGGCAGGCTGCGGGAGCGGCTTCCAGCTACGAAGATGAAAGCAGGAGAGCAGGAAGAGAGCTGGAGAAGGCTGACTGCAGGACAAGCCGGTAGCTGTAGCAGACTGCAGGCAGAGAGGTAGGCTGGTTGCAGGGAGGCTGGAAGAGCGGTTGCAGACCGCAGGCGAGGTGGGGAGCTGCAGGCACTGGCAGGGACGACCTCCCTGCCGGGCAAGGACCCGGACTGCAGCGACAGGCACCGGCAGGGACGCCCTCCCTGCCGGCTGAGGACCCCGGGAGCGGCAGAGCATGCCGGGGAGAGCCAGGAGAGACGGCGGGGGTCCCGACCATGAGGAAGCGCTCGCGGCAGGTCGGCCCCGCTGCACGGAGCAGAAGACGGCCGGGGAGGAGCCCGGACGCCCAGGAGGGACCGCTGCAGCGACAGCAGCGTCAGCGGCCCGACTGGCCGCGTGGAGGTGAGGGCCTGCCCGCGCTCCTCGCGGGCAGGATCGTAACACAGAGTCTGCAGTGTACAAATCAACTCCTCTTGTTAAACGTTTCATCGCTTATAAGGACTAAAATTCTTTAGTGATGTCAATTTTACAATGACTACCTCTGCACAGCCACCCTAACCCCCACTCACCTCCTGAATACCCACCCCAATTCAAAGTGTCCCTCTACAGTGGTACCTATATAGAGTGTTAGGCTGATTCTATACAGAGTCTCTCTCTCTCTCTCATGAGGTGCATGTTTGCTTGCAATGCACGTGTTTCTTTTAAAATTTGCCAGTTAGTTATGAAAATGCAAAAGAAATCAAGAAGTGCAAAGCTCTTAATCCCAACCCTGCACTCAGAAATTCCTTTGCTCATTGCGGGTCAATGGGCCATATGCACATACAGTTTAACTGCATATCAGGTGGACAATTTTGCAAAAGTCCATTTTCTCAGGTACAGTACTGAGGCTTGGAAAATTACCTTTGCAATGTGCAAAATGTATACAAAGAAAATTGTTAAAAATGCACCTATCTTTAAAGATTTGCTAAAAGAGTGAAACCCCGGAAGAGACCCAGTCAGACGTTCTTTGAAATAGGACTTTTCTCTTACAAAAGAACTGCCAGTTACCCTTTGGTACATCAAAATGTGTAAGCTGCTGAGCCAGTTTGATTAATGACATTTTTTTTTTAAAGTAAGTCTTATCTCTTCTTGACTGCATATGAGAGAGGAGAAACGGGTGCCTTTTCAGAATGCAGTAATAGGCTGGGAAATTTCTGTGCGGCTCTTCTTATGGTCGCACCCTTAAATTAAAAATCAAGAGATTACAGAGCTAAAGTAAAAGCAGATGCCTAATAAGATTTTACTATAACATAAACCTCTGTATTATAAGAGGGTACATATGTTAACAATTTTCTCAAGAATCTATTTGAGTAGTATATTAACATTAGCTTAATATATTTCTCACAGTGATGGAGAATGGTATTAGCATGCACAAGTTTTTCAGTTTTAAGGAAGAGGTTTTTCTTTTGTAGCTGACAATTACTTTAAAATCTTAATTACAGACACGTGGGGTTCTGTTCTCCAGTAGTCAAAATGATATTGCATTGGTCCTCCATTGGGGAGAAAAACGCCACCCTTTACTTCATCCACAAACACTTGCACTGTATTTAGATAAAAATGTTAAGATACTTGGTCAGGTTTTTGATCAGGTATTCTATTCCTCATCCCTGCTTCTCTGTGCTACTGGACAGACTTCCTAATGAGGTTTATTCAAGTTTTAGATTTCTGATGCCAGAGCACAAAGGGCACCATTTTGTTTAGGGTGAAGAAAATTCCAGCCTAGCACAGAAGACCCATTGGTTAAAACAGCATATTACCATCTGGCCACCACCCCAAAACATGGGGGGTTTCACTCATGGAGCATGATCATTGGTGGATCAGGAATCCCAGTACCTAGGGAGATTCTTCTCACAGATCCCATGAAAGTGTGGTCCAGAATAATTGCAAGCCTGGACCATTGGCATGCTTGCAGCTTTTCCAAATGCCAACCCTACTGCTCGGTGTTGCCTATTATGAAAGTGTTTTGCAATGTTTTGAGGTTATTGATGACTTTTCAAATAGCATCCAGATTCTTCTAGTATTCTGCCCCAGGAAAGCACTATAGTTGCTCTCATTCCTACTGTCCTGTAGACTTCTCTCAGGGCCCTAAAACATCCCTGTTGGCAGAGCACATATGAGGTGAATCCAGAGGGGTGCACTGGACTGTGTCATTCTTTTTGTAAGGCTATGGATTTATCTTAAGTAAGTCAGGGCCCGTGTTAGTTGTTGTCTGTATCCAGGGGCAGATTGGCCTTATTAGGGCTTCGGGCATGCCCGGTGGGCCGGTCCGTTAAGTCACATGGTTGATGTTCGCAGCGGCCTACACCAGGCTCTGCATAAATTCTTCTTACTAGCGGAAGCCTCCCCTGAAGCTCTCTGTGGCAGTATGCCCTGGGCCTGTGCTTTTCAAGCCCTACTTTCCCTAGCTCCTGGCCTCTCCACTCTTCGGGTCATTCCTCCTTCCCTCCACCCACTAGAATTACACAGTAGCTCCTGACTTCTCCGCTCCAAAGGCCATTCCTTCCTCCCTCCCACCAGCTGCTTTTCTCGGCTCCTCGGGCATTCCTCCCTCTCTATACCTGCATCTCTCCTCTCCTCTGACAGTTCTTTCCTCCTTCCACCCACTACAAATACCATGATAGCTCCTGGCCTCTTTTCTCCTAGGGCATTCCTCCCTTCATGTGCTATGATCACTGTGGCAACTCCTGGCCATCTCTCTACTCGGCCCTTTCCTCCCTCCATCCATCCACTACAATCACTACAGCGATGGCTCCTGGCCCTCTTCTCCTTGGATCCTTCCATCCTCCTCCCACTGGGTTCATTGCAGCGGTGAGGCTCTTGCTCCGAAATTGGAGCGGCCTTGGAGGGAACTTTTTCTCCGGCATCCTCCCACCTTCCCCTCCCTTCCCCTATCTAACCCACCCCCCCAGCCCTAATTAAATCCCCCCTACCTTTGTTGAAAAAGTTGGCAGGCGTAACTTGCGCGCGCTGGTGCACCATGCCCCGGCACAGGCCACTGTGCCGGAGCACTCGACCCCGCCCCTGGACCGACCCCGGACCGTTGCCATGCCCCAGACACACCCCCAGGCCGCCCCCGATCTGCCGCCATGCCCTCGGCCATGCCCCCTTTTGTGAGCCCCAGGACATACGCACGTCCCAGGACTTGCGCGCACCGCTGAGCCTATGCAAAATAGGCTCGGTGCATGCAGGGGCAAATTTTCATGGGTTACGTGCATAGCCTTTGAAAATCTACCCCATATAGCGCAGCTCACTGCTTCAATGGCATGGGGGAATGAAGATAAGAGGATTTACATTCAGACAACTACCAACAAGGACTGAATTGCATAGTCTGGGTAAACAAATAAGCATGGGAGTAGCTTGCTTATTGCGGTGGTTACTACCCCTAACCAATTAGGCTTGATACTTCACTTTTATGCAGCTCCAACACTGCTCTCTACATCAGTGGCAGGGGTGGAAGGAAATTAGAACCAAAAAGTTATCAATAAGGGCCCTGACCTCAGCAGTCAGAGTAACAGATAAGTATGAAAAAAATAAGTATGAAAGCTTGCTGGGCAGACTGGATGGGCCGTTTGGTTTTCTTCTGCCATCATTTCTATGTTTCTATGATTATATAAGCTATATCTAAAGAACACACGGGAGTCACTTAGCCTGTGGGCAGTTTTGAAAAAATCTCCCAGGCTGATATTTTCCTGCAATCCGCCCCTGTCTGTATCCATAATCCCCTCCCTCTCCCCGCTTTGATGGCAAGGGAAACTGAAAGAGATAGCAACCAACATGGTCCCTTTCTTTTACAGTCTGGGGTACTAACTTGGGGGTAATTCTATGGATCAGCAGTTACTACCCTTGAGAGAAACATGGGGGTATTCTGCATGGCACGGCAGATACTACCATAAGAAGCTTGCTGGACAGACTGGATGGACTATCTTACCCTTTTATGCTATCTTTACTAAATTACTATGAAAGGGAATACTATGTTAGCCCACTAAAATTTAGATTAGTTATAGAAAACAATACAGCAGTATTAGATTATCAAATTTTTCACAATGAAGACTTTTGGGAACTACTAAGATGTCTTCTGCAGGAAGGGACTATCTTTATTATCAAGTTTCTTTGGAGATGAGAAACACCTGGATAATATGATGACAAAAGATGTCTTTCTTGCTAGCAATCTCAGCCCTGTATTTTTCACATTGAATAACTCTGTATATTGGTTTGTGGATAGCTATCCATGAACCTTAGGTTACCTTAGTCTAAAATAACAGTTCATAGAACACAAGTATATGGAAGGCTGACTAGGCTTTTCCATAGGTTTTGTATTGAAGAGTATTCCAGCCATGGGAGGTTCATGGGTGTAGTGGATTTTTGTGGTTGATCAGATTGGCTCAGTAATGCAAAGTTATAAAATCTACAATGACCACCTAAATCCTAAACCCACCTAACAAGGGTGTGCATGCAAAAAGAATATTTTGTTTCTTTTAAATTTCTTTTGTGTCATTTTTAAAATTTATATTATTCAGTTCATTTATTTTGTGATAGCAATTTTTAGCAGGTGCTATTTGCAAATAGTGCACATAGAATGACAGAAATGCCAAGAAACTAAAGGGCCGATGTAATAAGACCCACGGTGAAATCGGCGCTAATTGTCAGGTGGTAAACTTTTTAGTGTGCACAATAAAAGCTGGTGCCTCTGCAGATATAATAAAGGGTCCGCATGCAAATGAGATGAGTGCAGAAAATCCGCGCAAAAGTGAAACTTGTGCAAAAATGCTTGCTCATGGCCCTGTGTAATAAACGGTGCAGAAACCCACGCTGGCACATGGTGACCTGCGAGTGATTCTCGAGGCAAAAGCCTTCTCTTTTTATAAAACAATGAAGAAGTTAGTGGCCCGGGAGTGGATCTGAAGGTAGGCAGAGCAATGTGTAGCCCCTTCATGTTCCGCCTCCGACCACGTGGCAGCTGTACCGGCGGATGCCAGCAGATGCTGGAATGCAGCAGAGATTTCTACAGCCATCCCACAAAAATGTACCAAACATCTGGAAAAAATGAAGGTAATCCATGATTATCTCAGAGTAAACCAGTCTCCAGACATGTGCTTTAACTTAACTCCTGCCCTGACCCAGGCTCTAAAAAACCCATATTCAAAAACCTGCACTAACCGATGCAAGGCACCCTACATGGCCCATGAATAGTTAATTGCCTCATTTACATGCATTCACACTAAAACAGCCACGTGTTTTAAAGCAGGTTTATATGTGTGTATTTTCTGCACTAAACATTTTATTTCATACCCGCGTAAGGCTAGCATGGGAAAAACGCATGCAAAAACCTGAGCAAATACACCAAAAACCTGTTGCAGCTTTAGCGCTGCTTATTACATCGGCCCCAAAATGTATTTGTGGTTTGGGGGTTTTTTTTGTCATTTCATCTAGAAAATAACACAAAATGACATTTTCTGCACATCCCTAATGCCTATGATACTGTCATTTTCTCGACCAGCTAAATTTGTGTCTTTTCAGATGCCTCTGTAAAGGCCATAACCTAAGTGAAGATGACAAATGCAGAAGGCAGGTCCCATGTGGGATTTATCCTGGGCAAGGCTAGATTACCACTTCAGCCTAACCACATCATATGATGTCTTGAATTATGTGGAGCAATACTGGCTACAGAGATAGCGGAGCTGATACTGAGTGAAATGGACATTCAACCGGATGTAGTCAAGTTCTACACTAATCAGAATCCAGGAGATCCTACCACAGGATCTCCCTCTGCAACTCACCTGATGCAGACAACATGGCTAACTGCACCTGAGTTCTTCATAATTGGATTCCCAGCTGAAAGAGACTCCTTCAAATTCGTGAATCTGGTATCAGACACAGAAATCCAACCACAGACCCCAGATAATACAGCAGATGCATGTCACTACTGGCATTTCTACACAAGATGGTTTATGTTTGAACTCTCAGATTCAGAGAATTCCTTTCTGTGTTGTGTACAGAAAGAAGTTCATACCAAAGAAATCAAGTAGATCATCAAGATAGTATTCCTAAAGATAGTCGTCTTTGGAAGTTGAACCCTTTCATTGATGAAATTGGCTGAGGCATTCATCAGACCAATCTCCAAAATGCCTTTGTCTCATGAAAATACTTGAACATTATAAACTGTTGCATGTTTTTGAAAGTTCTTTGATTGCAAAATGTTTAAAATAGTGAAATCTACGATAGCAAGTGGGGAGTGTTCTGCCTCAGCAACATGTTTGAATTACATGTATCTGTGTTTCTTTGTTATATTGCTACCTGCTTCAATTTATGTCATTGTTTAGTTTAGGATCTTTGCATGCTGTAGAGCTAAACCTCCTTATAAGTTGTTGTTTAAATGTTGCTGAGCTTCTGATTGGATCTGTTACTGAATGTTCCCTCTCTGTCTGCTCTCTTGCTTCTTTTTATTGGTCTGAGGCCCATTGGAATCACTGGGAGATCCTACTTTCTGCTGCAAGATCCAGTTTGGAACTGGTTCTTGATAAGCTCTCCAGAATCCTCCGCAGATTCGTAGAAGCATCCCTTTTCATCTTGCTTCCTCTCCCTACAACTGCTGGTTTCTGCTATCTAATGGTGGTCACAACTTCCTCTATGGCTGCAGCTGTCTGCATTTGACTGAGCTCTGTTTCTTATCAAAGCTGTATCAGGTCCACCGTCTGTGCAATTATCTTCAATACACTGCCATTCACAATAAGTGTCAAACTGTTTATCATTCAGTAAATGTCTTGATGTTCAGATCTGAGTTCTTTCTGACTTGGAATCTAGAAAAGGAAGAAATCTTCAAGGAAGAGGCTTAACTCTCTGTACAGACTCCAGAGTCAGGACATCGGGAACAAAGGACAGAATAGTGTGCTTTGTGATTTAAGGCACACAATTTTAGCTTGTTTAGATGGCTAGCTTTTGAAATTAGCCAGATAAATATTTTGAAAATGCACCCTAATCTTTTATTTATTTAAAATCATTTCTATACTGCACGCTCCCATGATCACAGCAGTTTGCAAAATCTAGTATTGACCTGCATAATTAAAATCATCCATAATTGTAAACAAAATAAAACTGACACAACAAAAATAACAGAAACAATAGGCATCGGTGCTTCCATCTGAGCCAATTCAGGTTCTTAAAATGACATGGTATTCAGTAGGTACATACTGTATCCTTTATTCTGGCTCATTTGCTCTTTAGAAATTAGTTTCAAATTCTTGTTTGAACAGTCATATTTTTAAGGCCTTCTTAATTGCTGTGGTATCTGTGATTGTTCTGCTATGGTGTTCAATAGGGTTTGAGCAGCCATTGAAAAAGGCCCGGCCTCTGATCTTGCCTAAGTGAGCTTGATGGGCAATGGGTATCTCTTCTAGTCCTTTGTTTTGAGAATATAAGGCACACGAAGGGGTGATATTCGCAGAGATACACCTAGCTAAGAGGCATTAGTATTACTTATTAGTTTATGTAGTAGCATTAATGGTTTTTATTTCATTCTGGCTTGAACAGGAATGGAGAGAGGCTAGTACTCATGTTATATGATCATAATTTTTTTTATAACTATATTTAATACGTTTTTCGACATACAGTAAATCTAAATTTCAGCAACAATTGAAACAATTCATGGTATACAGAGGGCAAGTATATACAACATAATAGATACTATAAAGACATATCTGGACAAAAGAAAGAAAAGGAAATGTGTAAAACCAGAGAACATATCTTAGGAACTAGCAAGTCAATCGAATACACCTCACATGGATATTGGCCTAGGGTGGCCATAATATTGGTGATATATGCCCCAAATAATGTCATATTTAAAAGATTCCCCTTTTAAATCAAAAAGAAGTCTCTCGATATAAGCCACATTTCATACTTGCGTTCCTCAGTGAGCCACATTAGTGTTAAACTTCCAGAAGGTTCCAATTGTGAACCTAAGCACTAGCAGCATTTGGTCCACTAGTTTTTGCAGAATTTTTGAGAAATGAGTGAAACAGTCCACCTACCCAGAAGACACAGTAAAGGTATGACATGCACAGGGATATTGAGAATATCTGAAGTGTCCTGTATTACCTGTGACCAAAAGTGACTCATATTCAGACAGTACCACCACATGCTTATACGTCCCCCTCTCCCCACAACCTTGCCAACACATAGGGCTTGAATCAGGAATACATTTGGAGTAGTATAATGGGGTATGGTAAGTTCTATGTAACAATTAACCAGAAGTTTGGTCCTCTTTGTTCATATAGTAATATGATGTGCCGAGGCCATATATTTTTTTTCCAGGGTTTAGCAACTAAATCTACCCCTAGGTCTTCAGGATGCCCTGATACATCAAGGCTATCCTCTTTCTTTTAGCACCTGGATTATTTAGATACTTCTCTAGGCCATTTAACAGTTGCTATCTAAATTAAAGTGCTAAATTAAAGTGCTGTTCCAAAGCACTCCGTCCGTGGTTGAAAAAAGGAGGCAGTCTAGTTCAGAAAATTGCATGAAAGCATCGTCTTCCCACAACTGAGATATAAAGACCAGACCTTTATCTCTCTATTCCTTAAAAGTTGGTGAGAGAGTGCAACTGGATAAAATAGGATTTTAGTACAATGGTGCGATAGGTGATAGTGTCTCCCCATCCCATCCTAAAAATTTTTTAACCTGTCTCCAGACTGAAATTGTATGTGCCAGTATAGGTCTTGACCTGCTTATTCTGCGACATGAAAGGGATTCAGAGGAAAGAAAAGGGACCATAGCTATGGTTACTATTTCAGCGTGTTCTTTTTCTAGAGCTAACCACAAGACATCCCCTCTTATTGAGCCACTCGTGCATGCAAACTAACCTGGACACCCAATAATATATATGCAGATTAGGGAGTGCCATGCCTCCTTGTGATTTAGGCAACCACAAATGCTCAAGCCCAACCCTAGCTCTCCGCTGCCACCAAATAAACTTAACCAATCATTCTATGCAGTTCTACCAGCACTTAAGCTAAGATCGAACAGGGGAGATGCTGGAACAAGTACAGCAGTTTAGGTAAAATATTCATTTTAAGCAAATTAATTCTGCCTGTCCAGGAAATTGACAAATTTCCCCATGCAGCTAAGTCCTGCTTTATTTTACTGAATATGGGCCCATAATTATTTGTATACAGATCTTGAATGTACATAGCACAGTTAAATATATTAGGATATTATCAGCATATACAGATATTATATGGCCTCTTCCCTCCAACCTTATGCTCTTTATTTCTGGATGCTACCGACCGCCCTCGCTAGGGGTTCTATAGCTAAATTAAAAAGTAACGGAGACAGCGGACAGCCCTGTCTGGTACCCCGCATGATCTGGAGGAAGGGAGAGAGCATACCATTAACTAGCAATCTCGCTCTTGGCTTTTCATACATAGCCGATATCCATGCTATAAACCTGTCTGTATGCCTGCAAATGCCAACACTTTAAACAGAAAAGGCCAGGACAGCCTGTCAAAGGTCTTCTCTGCATCCATAGATAACAAAAGACCAGAGATGCCTTTTTGCTTGGCCAAATGCAGAATGTTGAACGAACGCCTTGTACTGGAAGTAGATGTCCTACCTTCGACAAATCTGGTTTGGTCACTCTAGATCAAACTAGGAAGTACCTGTTCCAGGCTCATTTGCAAGACTGTAGCAAGGATTTTTATGTTAGAATTGAGAATAGGGATATAGGCTGATACAACCACAATTCGTAGCATTCTTCCCAGTTTTGTGTATGAGAGAAATATTGGCATCCACCAGAGGCAATCCCTTTAGCCTGCCAAGTTAAAAGTCTGAAATAAGAAATGTTTCACATGGGGAAGAAATTAAAAAAAAAAAAATCAATGGGATACCTGTCTGGGCCCAGGTACTTGCTCCCTGGTAGCACTGCTACAGCTGCTTGTATCTCCTGCAGGGTTATTGGTGCCGATAACTGTTCAATAAGATTCGGCTGAAGTTTAGGCATGTCTAAACTGACAAGAAATCCATGGATATCCCCCCTGGCGGTTCTATACGAATCTGAATAGATGTTTGTGAAAAAATAATAAAAGATTTCTCAATTTCAGTTGGGTCTGAAGTACTAATATGCCTGCAGGATTTTATATTTGAAAAATGTAGGATTGGCCAGCCTTCTTCACAGCTCTGGCCAGGAATGCCCTAGCCTTGTCACCATGTTCGTAAACTTTTAATCTAGTATATTTGAGGGCCTTACCTATCCCACCAATTTCCAGTTACTGAAGTTCCTTTCAGTTGGCTTCCAACATTTTTAACATACGCGGCAAACAATTTTGTTTATGCAAAACGTCCAGCGCCCATATTTTAGGTGTAAGGGCCATAGCCCTTTTCTTTCGTTCTCTTTGAAGAAAGATGGCATAGCTAATGAGCTTACCTCGTCAAAATGCTTTAAATGTTTCCCAGCATAACACCGGTGTATAATCTTTTTCAGGATTATGGGTTTCATACTTGGTGACTACATCTTTAACCAGTTTCTGAAATCGCTTATCCCCTAACAGCAAGTTATTAAGTCTCCAGGAGAACAATTTTACCTGATTCACCTGAAAAGGAACTTCAATTGGACTGGGTGATGGTCAGAAATGGTACTTGGCAATATATCACTATTTTGAATCTGAGAAACCAGATTTAATGAACATAGATAGCAACTGATCTGATTGTACATGCCATGCCTTGGTGCATAAAAAGTACAATCCCGTTCCCCAGCTGATGGTGTCTCCAGACATCTGCTAGATGTAATTTGTCAATGAGATCTTTAATCAGTACCAGTATGATGTGTCCAACCCTTGGTGTGAAGGTTTTGTCTACAGATGGACTTGGACATACATTCCATTCACCCCCAATACATAACGACTTATATCCAAATAATGTTAACTCATTAGTGAGAGCCTCATAAAAGCCAATTTGATCTGCATTAGGCCCATAAATGTTAGCTAAAGTGAAATTAACAGAATGCAGCGTGTCTCCCTTCAGCATTTCTTAGAGATCTGTTTACCGACTGTGGGAGTTGTGAGACGATTAATATAGAGACCTCACCCAACCAGTTTTTAGCTTCTCATGCTCTTTGGTAGTGAGATGAGTTTCTTGTAAAAGAAAAATCTGCGCGTGATTCCTGCATGCATGTTGAAGGATACTTTTCCTTTTACTAGGGGAGGATGTCCCCTGCACATTCGAAAAGAGACAGTTCACAGCCATACCCATCTAGATTGTGAGGTTAAATAAGTGAATGACCCGTAATCCCATGTAATTGTACAGCTAGCAACCCAAGCAGCCAGCCATCGATATCCCATAAAAAAAACATATATTCATGTGCTCCTCTTCATATCTTCCCATTGCTGCACAATTTTCACCTCTGTTCCACCCTGTAACTAATTTGTTAGTGTGCCTTTTACCCCCACACTGTGGATTCTGCAAAAAGAAATTGAAAATATACAAACAAACCCTTCCCTTCCCCACCCCTTTCCTTCCCCATCTTTAAGCAACCAACTATATTCAAAGAATCCTTTAACCCTCAAGTGGAAAAATCTTCAGGACCCAACAGGAGGGCTTTCCCTATCTAACACCACCACCCCTTCCCTGACTGAGAGCTGTACCTATCCCACTGCCCCTATATTCATCATTCTTACCCAATTCCCCTCAACCCCTGACTCTCTCCAGTTCCTCTAGGAACTCTAAACCACTTTCCCCCTTGCCTATACTCAACATCCATTGTCTGACGCTGTTCCTAAACATTACTGTCAGACACAGCAAGAAAAAGGATAAAGTGATAGAAGTGAAGAACCAGATAAGAGAGAAAGAAAATAGATTCACCAAAGTATTGGAGACCACAGGGTGCCGAAAGGCAACCTGGGTCCAATCAAACACCGCTCTCTCAAAATAAGTATCACATGGTCCACTTTGAAATAAAAATCAGAATTGCCATGTTACATAGACTAACCAGGCTTCCTTGCCAGCATATAAATAAGCAACCATGAGAACCAGAAAAAAAAAGTTAGATATGCCCACAGCCAGAGAAGCCTGCTCTGCTGCCATACATCAGTCATGACTTTCTGCCTGTACCACATCTCTGCAGGCTGTCTCCCATACCATGTGTACAGGCTTCACAGAAGAGTTTGTGACCACAGCCAGACTCATAGAGGCAGAGAGCAAATAAAAGGTAACAACAATATTAAATAAGAGTCTGAAATGTTGTTAATTTGGCCCGAGTCCCAGTATTAGCTGAAAAATCATGAAATTCAACAGTGGAGGTAACCAGGTGCAGCTCTGCACTTGCTTCAGTGTCTAAATCAATGACTGCATGCTTAGAAAAACCAGTCTTATGAATGATATTGTTTTCAAGAAACCATGAGAACAATACAAATGCAATAAGGCATGCAAAAGAGAACTTCCGTCTGGAACTGTCAGAGTTTACTCCGAAAACTCCAGACCTCGTCTCCTGCCATTACTTATGGATTAGTCAAGTCAGTTAAGTACAATTACCTGCTATGAGGCCTCGTTCACGCGAATTTTGTGGAGGTTTTGGAGCCATTACTCGCCTGCTTTCACAGTGTCCAGTGTCACGGAGGCCCCTTTATGGAATATGCACAACTTAGCTGGATAAAGCATGGCATACCTCACATTCATACTTTGTAGAATTTTTTTTTAACAGTGGCATAACTCTTCCATTTCCATTGCAGTACTGGTGAATAGTCTGGGAAAATCAGAATGTGTCTGCCTTGAAAAGATGGGGTAGATTTTAAAAGAAACGCGCACGGTTCCAGGTGCACACACATGGACGCGCCAATTTTATAACATGTGCGCCGGCACATTCATGTTATAAAATCCATTGACCACGCACACGTGTGCCAGATTTTAAAATCCATGCGCGCATGTGCGGGCAACACGTGCAGGGGGGGGGTGAAGTTTAGTAAATTTCGTACGGCGACTTAATCAGGCCTTCCCCAGTTCCCTCCCAGACCGCTCCAATTAAGGAATGGACTGGGAGGGATCTTTCCTATCCCTAACCCTACTCTTCCCCTCTCCATCTCAACCCCCAACATAACCTAACTATCCCCATTTTTTTGTTTTTTTTACTTACTGCTCCATCAGAGCAGAAGCAACTTCTGTGGGCCGGCTGGCTGCCGGTGCACGCTTCCCCGGAACAGCAGATAATGGCCACTGTCCCGGCTGGCCTCCAACCCGCCCCTCCCCACCGTCCACCAAGCCCCCCTGGCCTGCCCTTTTTTCAGGGTCCGGCACTTGTGCGCATATCAGGACTTACGCTCGTGGTCAGGCCCTTTTGAAAATGTGTGCGGCACATGCAGGGTCCAGACATGCGTGTAAGTCCCAATTTTTACATGCGCAGCCCTTTAAAAATTTGCCCTTTAATTCCTTGAGGTCACGAGGTGCTTATTAGTAAATCGTGAAGTATGATGATAACCTCTTGTGATCGCCCTCTTTGAGTAGGTGCCGGAGCTAAGGCCCTATGCACTTAATCTAATTTTAGGGGACCAAGGCCCGATTCAAACTTAAGCAGATCCAGCAGCCACTTGGAAAAGAAATTTATGGCGTCATTACCCTCTGCTTACTCTGGAACCCCCAAGACTCAAATATTGCAGTATCGAGAGTGTTCTCTACATCATCAGTTTTTTCCAGTATCAGCACATAATTTTTATCTAGCTTTTCAATTGTAGCTGTATTTGAAGTGGCATCCATTTCCAGATCTGCAAGTCAGTCATCTTGCTTGTCTAACCACTCTGAGTGCTAGCAAACATTTTGCAGTAGTTAGGCCAATTTTTTCCACGAACACACTTAAGTGAGAGTCCAACTTTAGAGATCTGTTAGGCAAAATTATCCATTAGCTCTCATAAGCACTTGGATTCTACCTCCGGTTCTCAGCCCTCGACCAATAGGTCATCTTCCGACGCCGGGTCAGCAGCCTGCATTGCATCTTCCGAACAGGCCTTTTTACTTCCTTGCACAGTTTTACTTTTGTTTTCTTTCTTGGCCCATTGAGAGGGAATGGACTACTTCCTTAACTCTTTTATTGGAGGCATCTTTGCATTAAAAAATGAGATGGGAAAAATATACAAGTGAAATTAAGGAGTTTCAGTGGGAGCTCAGCCAGCATGCATCTGCCTGCATTAGCGCATGACTGGAAGTCCTCATATGATGTATTCTTTATGTCCTGTTTTGAGCCTCCTTCCCATAAACTTCATAGGATGATTTCTTGTCCTTGAATTTTTCATCTCTGTTCAGACCAGTGACAGCAAAAGGTATGCAGGGCGTACTATTCGAGAACACTATACCAATACGTGTAACTGATGTGGTGTAGAAGGTGTCAGGAGCTGACAGGAGTGGGAAATATGAAGGCAGAATCTTATCTATTATGGTATGACAGAAGGGGATGCAAGGTAGAAGATGCAATGATAGAGCTCTTGTACATGACAGATGAGACCCAGAGCGTCTAGCTTAGCTGTGTTGTGCTTATGTGTGGAAGGGGGTTTTGAGATCATGACAGCCTTGCAAGGGTTACAGTTTACATGGTGTATGGCTAAGTTTCTGTGAATGCTCTGCCTTTAGAGCATAAGAACATAAGATTTGCCATACTGGGTCAGATCAAATGTCCAACAGTGGCCAATCTAGATCTCAAGTACCAGGCAGGATCCCAAAAGATCGATAGATTCCATGCTGCTTACCCCAGGGATAAGAAGTGGATTCCCCCAAGTCCACCTGGACTTTTCATCCAGGAACGTGTCCAAACCATTTTTAAAGCTAGCTACTATAACAGCTTTCAATACATCCTCTGGTAATGAATTCCAAAATTTAATTATGCTTTTATGGACAGGCCAACTGTCAGCATGAGAGCCAACTTTTCAAAATGATTGTGGGTAAACAACTCAAAACACATTACTTCATGCTGGCTGAAAAAGAGAAAAAAAAGCATGGAAGGTCTTGGGCACAACTGGCCAGGCCATTATTGCAGGTGGCGGACTCTTGAACCAAGGAGGAGTTGGCACTACCTATGGTGAGGAGCCCGACAGGACCCCACGGTTGGCAGACGGAGTTGGTGGAGGCAAAGGCCAAGTGGAGCTTCGCCAATACCAGCCCATGTTCCTCTTAGGTTGAGCCCTCGGGTGCCAGGGCCAGCTGGTCTTAAGTGGGGGCCTCTGCAATGACAGATATCCAGGGAAGCACTGCAGGCCAGCACCCTGAGGAGGCGGCGGAAGGACAGACCAGGGTCAGATTGAGATCAGAGCAAACAAAGCACAGCAAAGTCGGGGTCCAGGCAGTGGTTGAAGGCAAGCATGCAGGAAGCCGTCCCCCACCCGGTCGGCCAGGAGGTGAGAACGGCGGTCCATGGAAATAGCCCCTGGATTGCCGAGTGTAACAGGCATATTTAAATGTACAGCGTGTGTCTGGTGGTGCAGACACAAAAGGACTCATGGTCAAAAGAAATACTAGGAAAGTAATGAATATCTCATCAGTCTCTCTCCCCAAACCCAGCTCATCCCTACCAGTCACTCCACCCTGCTGCCTACCCACACCACATTCTGTCTGTCCTCTACCACCAGGCCTGACCCATCTGCACCATCCATCTCTCTGTACAAGTCAATCATCAACACTCTCTCTCCCCTCCCCTGTGCACTCTCTCTCAAGTCTACTTTTCTCTCACTTTGTCCTAATCTTTCCTTCCTCCTCTCCCTTTCTTATCCTATTTTCTCCTCCCTCCTAACTCCCTATGCATAGGCACAGTTTGACATATTTGGAGGCATGGATCTTAATATCCCTCTGTCTGCTTCCCTCCCAGTTCCCATCCTTTTGCTCATCAGCTCACCCACACCTTCATTGCTGCTTACCCCTCCTTAGCAGGTTCAGTTGCACTCTCAGTTCGTGAGTCTCCTTTGCATCCCCCCCCCCCTCCCAACAGGCTTCGACCATCTCCCTGTTCCACCTTCTCAGAATCCAGATATGACTCTAATTCCCTGGGACCATTCCTACCTCCCTAAGATGAACATTGGAGTGTTCATCTTAGCATTAACAAAGTAAAAATGTTTCTGCGCAAAAAAACCCCCAAAACTTAACAAATTTTGGGCTGGATTTATCATTCTTTGCAGAAAGATGAATCTAGTGAAAAAGGGGGGTGGGCCTGCGAAAGGCCGCAGCCATTCGCACCACGGTGGTGTGATTTCACAGGCCGCGGTGCAGCCTTTCATGCAAATAGCGCCACCGTGAAAGGTGGCGCTATTTGCCGCACTTCTGCCAGCGATAATGTTCCTCACATTATCGCCGGCAGCGGTGCCGTGGCCGACTCCTCCCCCTCCCCGCCCGACTCCTCCCCTCCAGCTAACTAACATCCTATCGTACGTGAAAAGCCCCTTTTTGCGTGCGATAGGGGTTTATCGTGCAGGATAAGGCCCTAACACACGCGATAAAAGTTTAGAAAATAACCCCCTTTGTTTGAAGTTTTGAATCATTTAAACAGTGTCATCATTTCCAGAAATGTTGTTGCATAATACTTTAAGTTAAAGACTTTATAAAGGCACTTTAGAAAGTAATGTGAATGTTTAAAAATCAGTTTATTCCCAATTAATACAACTGTGATTGATTTCTGACTGTGCATGTGGTTGGGATGCAGATAATAGTAACATGGATGTACGGAATACAAAAATACCCCACAATGACAGAAATAGTTATATTTTTCTGATCTCCATTGAAAATTGAAATACCTAAACGTGTCCTGGAGGACCCCCAACCAGTCGGGTTTTCAGGATATCCATAGTCAATATGCATGAGATAAATTTGTATGCACTGCCTCCACAGCATATAAATTTTATCAGGTTTGGGAACCTCTGACCTAGAAATTAAAAAACCTTGATCCAACAAGGTCATACAGCATTTTGTTTACATAAAAGGGATAAAAAAGTTATACCGTTTATTTTTAAGATAGATAACAGTAGAATGGAAACTTTCAAGGATTTTCTGATTCTAGACAATGGCAGGGAAGGAATCTAATCTGTCAAAGCTATAATAATCCAACCCACACAGTCCCTTTAGATTCTAAAAGAACAGTCTGACTACTTATGTACTTTTAAAAAAACCTAACAAAATGCTGCATGTTGGAGAACAGGAAGCCTCCAAAGTACTGAATTTTTTCTAGAATCTTGCAAGATGCAGTTGATCTGATGGCTCACAGCACTGCTAAATTTCTACTGAGGATGCAAACAGTGCCTTTCATATAAACATAGCATACAATGGCAAATAAAGATTGCATTCTGGCTTTCCCGTTACCCTTTCTACAGCAGATCCACTGTTGTGCTTGAAGGCTGGCTTTTAGCTTTGCTTCTCTGCAGCGAAGGACCCCTTGTGCTGGAACCATGCTTTTTTTTGAATTGCAACACCATTTCTGTTTCCAGCATCTCCACTGGGAGGTTCTTCCAAGGTCCTTGGACCAAGGATGACCACCTTTCTTTGAGAAATGCTTTCTTGCATTGCTCCCATATTTAATCCCCATTCAGCCTCGTCTTGTGTCCCTTATTCTAGAATTTACTTTTACTTCAAGGTCACCTATTCACTTCCAACTGGAAGAACCTTAAAAGTGCCACCATATTTCTGGAAAATATACCAGGGGCTGGCAGTGTGATTCTGTATTTTGGAGGCATTCACAAATACTTTGGTTCAATCTCATTGAGAAGATAGCCCTAACAGTTTAGAACAAACAGCTTCATGTAAATCTGGTTAATAGTTGTAGAATCAATAGTAAGTGCTATTGGCATTTACCGAGAGAAGTATAAAGAAAGCTATTGTGAATCAGAAGAAATTGGCCATTATATAGGGAACAAAAAAAAATGTTTGTGTATGACTGAAAGTGAAATTGTTTGTTTTCATGCTATTCATCTTAGACCACGAAGGAAGCCTGAACATGAACGTCAGCTGTAACCATTTTACTATTTTAAACTGAGTTTATGTTTTTCAAAATAACAGGTTTTTGTATCATTGCTTTTGTGGCTGGGGAAAATATAGATGTTATAACCAACAGCTGTTGCCAAAGAGGGGCATTTTAAGGGCATGCTATGCCCATTAAAATGATGCATCTGTAATCATGAACACAGTGGGAGTGGAAAGCAATATGCAAGGTGTTTGATTCCTGGAAATGTTGTGGGAATACATCAAATTCATTTAGAAACTCCAGGGTTCTTGTTATTCCATCCTGACTTCACATTCACTAAAAGGTTCTGTTTTACAATATTTCCACTCACATTCTCCTCCCAATTCTTGTTGCCCAGTACCCTCTACATTAACCCCAAACACTTCCTTCTTATAAATTAGCTATATGATAATGATATTCAACCTGCTTGCCTCCCAATCTAAAATAAGACTGATATGTTAAGACTGGAAAAGGACAAGCAAAAGGCATTTTGTGGTAGAATCACAGTAAAACCAATATAAAATACAATAGTCTATTTTACTACATAGTGTAATAATTTAAATATCCTCATAATGACATAGAATGGATTATTTAACAAAATAAGAATAGAAAAAGTGCCATAATATGTCAAACCAATGGTTCATCAAGCACAGCATCCTGTCTTCAAAAGTGGCCAATGTGGGTCCCTTGGAAAATACCCAGCATAACTTAATGGGAAGATTCCATAATTTCCCTAATTAGTTGTTTTACTTTCACGTAGACCCAATCTAAAATCTATCAAAAGAACTGAGAACTATCATCTAACCATGCAGCATAGGAAATATAGTATCATATTAACATGCTACTCTCGCAAATGGTCCTTAGTGTAAAGGTACCCAATAAACATAAAGGGCCAGATTTTCTAACCTATGCGCGGGTGTAGATTTGTGCGCGCAACCCGGTGCTCTCCTGTGCGCGCGATACAGTAATTTAATTTATTTAAATTAGGGTCCGCGGTAAAAAGAGGCGCTAGGGACACTAGCGCCTCTTTTTGGACAGGAGTGGCGGCTGTCAGCAGGTTTGACAGCCGACGCTCAATTTTGCTGGCATCGGTTCTCGAGCCCGCTGACAGCCACGGGTTCGGAACCGGACGCTGGCAAAATTGAGCATCTGGTTTTCAACCCGCGAACCCATTTTAAATTTTTTATTTTTTACTTTTTTTAACTTTTGGGGCCTCCAACTTAATATTGCCATGATATTAAGTCGGAGGGTGCACAGAAAAGCAGTTTTTACTGCTTTTCTGTGCACTTCCCCGGTGCCGGCAGAAATTAACGCCTACCTTTGGGTAAGCGCTAATTTCTTAAAGTAAAATGTGCGGCTTGGCTGCACATTTTACTTACTGTATCGCGCGGGAATGACTAATAGGGCCATCAGCAATCATTTGCATGTTGCGGGCGCTATTAGTATCGGGGGTATTGGATGCGCGTTTTCGACGTGCTATTACCCCTTACTGAATAAGGGGTAAAGCTAGCGTGTCGAAAACGCGTGTCCAAATGCCAGTTAACAGTGCACTCCATCGGAGCGCACTGTACTGTATCGGCCTGATTGTTGGGGCAATTTTCAAAAGTCTGTGGCTAGAGCAAAGTCTACAGGCACTTTTACCTGGCATTTTGTACCATTTCTTAAAGTGAAAATACAAACATACCTTCCTTTTTGGAAACTGCCCATGGAAAAAGTAGCTGTAGAGATTTGCACCTGTTTTTTTTGGTTTTTTTTCCTGAGGGTGCTTTTTCCCTTCAAAGCAAGGTATGCAGTTTTGAAAAATGCAAAGATATAGGTACTGTTTGTTGCGCGTCCCGGCCGCGTTAGGCCCGCACACGGGCCTACTCACCTCGCACACACTCCAGCGAGGCCCAGTCTGACCTTTCCCGCTGCCGCAGCCAGTCCCCTGCATCCGCGACCTCCTAGCTCTCCTCACGATGGGGCTTGGCATCGGGTCCGCTCCTAGGCATGTGCGTGCAGACCGCCCAGAGGCAGGAAACTGCTCCGCAGCACGCAGTGATGACATCACCTAGCTCTAGTATTTAAGCGAGGGCCCGCTCCTCAGTCCCTCGTCTTGGCAATCGGGTCATCACCTCTGTGTGAGCTAGTTTGCCGTTCTTGTTCCTGTTCTTGTTCCAGTGTTCCTGCATTCCTTGTTCTTGTTCCAGTGTTCCTGTGCCTGTTCCAGTGTTCCTGCCTTGCTCCTGTGTTCCCGTGGTCCTTCCTGTGCTCCAGCGTCTGTTCCTTCGTTCCTGAGTCCTGTCCCTCGACTTGCTACCCAGGTAGTACCTTCTCAGACTGATACCCGGTACTGACCTTGGCCTGCCTTTGACCATGCTCGGACTGATCCTTGGAACTGACCTCTGCTTGCCTTTGACTATGCTTGGACTGATACCTGGAACAGACCTCTGCTTGCCTTTGACCACGCTCGAACTGATACCTGAAACTGACTCTCATTTTGGCTGACCATTCTTGGACGGATTCCCTGGCTTTGACCCTTGAGCTCCATTCGGACACTCTCTTCGTTCCTCCCGAGATCACCAGGCCTGTCTGCTTTGACACCCACGGCCTTCTTCGAGCTGGACCACTAGGAGTTGCCTATCCTACCCGGAGGACCTCCAGTTCCTGTCTTCTTCCAGTGGTCTCCAGTACTCTCAGTTCCGGTCTAGCTCGCCTGTTTACTGACAGCCGCGCACCTCTTCTCTTGGTGGGCACCTCTCCGTCATCCCTCCGGGACACCCCCAAAGGCCCACTAAGCCCAGGCAGTCCAGGAATCCAAGGGCTCAACCCGCGGAGCCCCCGGACTGTTATTGGTGAAGTTCCTGTCAGCTTCTATCTTCTTGTGTGCTCCGCCTCCTGGTGGCAGGTGCCCTCTGGAATCCCTCAGAGGGCTGGACCAATCCTGCGCCAGGCCAAGAGTCCACCTCCAGCGCAACAGGTTGCCAAGGCCATGGACTCGGCAGAGTTCTCCGCCCTGCAGGCTATTCCGGGCCTGGCTACATGTATTTGGGAGCAGCAGCAATACCTCGAGGCATTGGCTACCTCAGTCAAAGAACTGCAATCCCAACTTGCAGAGTCCTCTATGGCCAACCCTGGGACTCTTTCTAACAGCACTTCCTCTGGTTCATCACCGTCATGGGCACTGCTGGCCTTCCCAGCTCCTCCCCGATTCAATGGGGACCCTCATCTCTGCCGAGGCTTCATTTACCAGTGTTACAGGCAATTTGTGCTACAACCTTCCTTGTTTCCAGACGAAGTGACCAAGATTACATTTATTCTCTCACGTTTGGAAGGAAAGGCCCTAGCATGGGCCTCCCCACTTTGGGAGCGTTCTGATTCCTTACTCCAGCAGCTCCCACATTTCATTTCCACATTCTGACGCACTTTTGATGATTCTGGCCGACAGGCAGTCGCAGGACACCATCTCCTCCACCTCCGCAAGGGCTCCCATTCCCTCACAGAGTACACCGTGGAATTCTGAAATTGGGATGGCCAGCGGGCACTTTATCTCAAGGGCCTGTCTTCCACCCTAAAAGATGAACTGGCAGCCCGAGAGATTCCTACATCTTTGGAGGACCTCATTTCCTTGGTTGGATGGATTGACCACCATCTTCAGGAACAGCATCGGGAAGTAAAGATCATACGAAGAGCGGCCCTGGGACCACCTCGGTCCGCTAGCCCCAAATCAAGGGCACCATCGGAGGTCACCCCATCACAAGAAGAACCGATGCAGATCAATTGCGGTCGTCTTACTCCCGAGGAACGCCTCCAAAGAAGGAAGTCTGGTCTCTGCCTCTACTGCGGGGGTCCAGGCCACCATATCCAGACTTTTCCGGTGCTTTCGGGAAACTCCAGAGCCTAAACCCGGCAGGCTTCCCGAGCTTGGGTACTACAGTTACAGGCCCCCAATTACTGCTTCCTGTCTCTGTCTTCAGGGAGGCATGTTCATTCTCCACCACTGCCCTTGTGGATACTGAGGCCGGTGGGAATTTTATTCTTGAGGAGTTAGTCACACTGCTCCAGATTCCTATTCAACCCCTGGAGGTTCCACTACATATTGCCTCCATCCATGGAGAACCCTTCCCAGATCGCATCACCCATCACCCCATAGCTATCTGGCTGACCGTAGGGACTCTCCATGATGAAGAGATTCGGTCAGTACACCCCATTGTCCTCGGTCTACCCTGGCTACAACTGCGCTCTCCCCACTTCGACTGGGAGTCGCTTCAGGACATCAAGTGGGGTTCCCGGGGCCAAACACACTGCTTATGGTGGGTGTCCCCATCCGTACCTGTGTTAATGTCTACGACCCTTCCTGGACTACCTACGCCCTATGATGACTACCAAGATGTCTTCTCTAAGCAACAAGCCGACATCTTACCACCTCTTCAGAAAGTTAACTGCCCTATTGACTTTGCCCGTAACATGCCTCCCAAGGGGAGAACGTACCCACTCTCGCTTCCCGAGACCCAGGTCAATTTTTGCCTACCTCAAGGAAAACCTGGCCAAAGGATTAATCAGGCCTTCCACATCCCCAGCTGGTGCTGGATATTTCTTTTGTAAAGAAAAAAGGACGGTACTCTCAAGGCCATGTATCTCTATCGTGGTCTGAACACCGTCACCTGCAAAGGCCGGTACCCACTTCCGCTCATCAGTGAGCTATTCGACCGGCTCTAAGGGGCCCGCATTTTTACCAAGTTGGACCTGCGTGGGGCCTATATCTAGTCCGCATTCAAGCCCGAAGATAATGGAAGACAGCGTTTAGTACGCAAGACAGACGCTACGAGTACATAGTGATGCCCTTCGGGCTGTGTAACGCTCTGGCCATCTTCCAGAGAATGATGAATGAGATCTTCTGAGACCTTCTATACTCCTTCGTTGTGGTCCATTTAGATGACATCTTGATCTTCTCTAAGGACCTGGATTCCCATCGCTCTCATGTCAGGATCATCCTCAAATGGCTTAGGGAGCATTATCTCTATGTCAAACTTGAAAAATGCCTTTTTGAACAGTCCAGTCTCCCATTCCTGGGCTACATCATCTCCAACCAGGGATTCACCATGGATCCCGATAAACTCCAAGGGATTCATGACTGGCCTCAGCCTGTTGGTCTGGGGGCTCTACAAAGGTTCTTGGGATTCACGAACTACTACCAGCACTTTATTGAGACTACTCCAGACTAGCCGCTCCACTCACCACCATGACTAGGAAAGGATGCCACCTTTGGGAGTGGAGTCTTAAAGCCCAGTCTGCAGTCCAAGCTCTGAAGGAGGCCTTCCATACTGGTTCTTGTCTCCGTCACCCAGACCCGAACCGCCCCTTCATTGTAGAAGTTGACGCATCTGCCATTGGCGCAGGAGCACGAAGGGAGCCCTAGTCCCATGCTCCTTTTATTCTCATAAGTTTTCACCTGCAGAACGCAATTACACCATTGGGGACTGCATACTTTTGGCTGTGAAGCTAGCTCTCCAGGAGTGGTGCCCCTGGCTTGAGAGGGTTCAACATAAGTTTACCATCTTAAAGAAGCCCAGCTACTAAAAGCACGGCAGGTCTGATGGGCCCTCTTCTTCGCATGGTTCAATTTCGAGTTGCGCTACCACCGTGCTGCAAAAAATCTCCACGCCGATGCACTTTCATGCTCAGTTGAGCCAGAGGATATTCCCAAAGGTCCATCTCACATCATTGACCCTGCCTGCATCTCCCTCGCAGCCATCACTACTCTGCCATCCGGTAAAACCGTGGTACCTCATTGCCTCCGAGAGCGAGTATTACACTGGGCCCATGGCTCCAGATTCACTGACCACTCAGGTTGGACCCGGACCCTAGAGATGCTTCGTCGCCATTATTGATGGCCTTCCATGGTTAAAGATTCACGTGATTACGTCGACTCCTGTCCCACCTGTGTGCAACAGAAGCCGCCCTCAGGGCATCCATGGGGCCTTCTGCAACCCTTACCAGCTCCCACCGGACAGTGGTCCCATTTGGCCACAGATTTCATAGTGGACTTGCCTCCTTCCAAGGGGAACACCTTCATATGGGTCATCATTGACTGTTTCTTTAAAAATGGCCCACCCTCAGCACCAGAACTGGCCCAACTCTTCCTGCTCCATGTCTTCCATCTCCACCATTTGTCTCAGGAGATAGCCTCTGACCGGGGTCCACAATTTGCCGCCCGCTACTGGAGAGCTTTATGCAAAAAGTTCAACATCTCGCTTAACCTCAATTTGGCCTACCACCCTCAGGCCAACGGGCAGGCCGAGCGGACCAACCATTCATTGAAAACATTCCTTAGAGCTTACGTAAATGACCAACATGATAATTGGGTGGACTAACTCCCGTGGGCCGAGTTTTCCCACAACAGTCATTTATCAGCAGCTACTGGGACCTCTCCATTCGTCATTGTATTTGAACGACAGCCTTGTCTACCACTACCTGTTCCACTCCAGGTTCCTTCCCCTGCGGCTCAAGCCATGGCTCAGGAGATCCGACGTATATGGGATCAGGTGACGCAACGCATTCGCTAAGCGGCCGAGTGGGCCAAGAAGACCACCAATGCCCACCGGCTCACAGCGCCCACATTCCTCCCTGATCAGAAGGTATGGCTCAGCACTCGCCATTTCTGGCTCCGCCTTCCGTCACAACGATTTGCACCCAGGTATGTAGGTCCGTTCCCTATCCTGCGTCACATCAGGGCTGTCACTTACCAGTTACGCTTGCCTGCTAGTATATGAATTCACAACACATTCCATGTATCCCTCCTCAAGCCACTTGTTCTCTCCTAACCTTCCCATCGGCCACCTCCGCCTGCTCAAGTGGCCACTGAACCTGACAATATTTTACAAGTAAAAGAAGTCCTAGATGTCCGCCGCCACCTGGGGCCAGATGGGGAGGGAGTACCTCCTTGCATGGGAAGGATTTGGACCTGAGGAGAACTCGTGGGAGCCGTCATAGTACATCCTTGATAAGGATCTCCTCTGGGCATTCCACTGATCTTACCCTGAGAAACCCCGACCGATTAGAGGGAGGCTTAGAGGGGGGGTACTATTGCGCATCTCGGCCGCACTAGGCCTGCGCCCGGGCCTGCTCTCTTCGCTCACGCTCCAGCGGGGCCCGGTCTGACCTCCCCCACTGCCACAGCCAGTCCCCTGCGTCCGCGACGCCGTGCAGCGGCGTCCCCAGGCCCTTCGGGGCCTTCTACCTGTACACAATTTTAAGTGGGAGCACACATGTATGTGCAAATCCAGCTTCACCTCATAAGTGGGGGGATTTTAAAAGGGGTCGTGCTTCCATACCATTGCCAGTTTCACCAGTTCATTCCCAGTTCACCTAGGCAAGGGATAGGACTTCCAAAACCTCCCTAGTTTAATAGCCTCCCTTTCCCTCCTGTTACACCAACCCTTAGAAACCCCACTGACTAGCCTAGAATTTTTAATTTATTACTTACATGCCATCCATAGCAGTATTAAAGTTACGCAGCCTGACGCTTAGAGTATTTACATGCACATATAGCTTTGGCCTGCCCTGACATGCCCACATCCCGCCCTTTGACTTATTGCAGTAGCGGGAGATACATGCGTACATGGGTGCTTTTAAAATCTGCTTGACACATCAGGCCCACTTGGGCACCTATCTCCCGGTTTTGGCATGCGTAGTGCTTTTAAAATTCACCTTTATGGCTTTCCAAACTATAACTTTACAAGTCTTCTTGTATATAGAATATACTAAAGATTTGTTCCCACATACAATGCCAGAAGTTATTTAAAGTTGAACAGTGATATATCAAAGGAATATAAAAAATGCCATGCTGGGCCAGACCAAGGTCCATTGAGCCCAGCAGCATCTTGTCTCCGACTGTGGCTAAACCAGGTTATAAGTAACTAGCAGATCCCATAAAATAGATCTATTTGCAATTACTCACTCATAGGTATAGTAATAGTTTTCCTTAGGCTACATGACTAATAATGGTATATGAACTTTTCCTCTAGGAATTTGTCCAAACATTTAAACCCTGCTACACTAGTCGCCTTAACCATCCCTTCTGGCATCAGATTCCACTGTTTGATTGTGCACAGGTTGAAAATGTACTTCCTACTATTTGGTTTAAACCAGCTAGTTGTTAGTTACATGGAGTGTCCCCTTGTTTTCGTATTTTTTGAAAGAGCAAATAACCATCCTTTATTTTTTACCTATTCTATCCCACTCATGATTTTATAACCTTCTATCATGTCCTCTCTCAATAGCCTCTCATCTCAGGAGAGCCATTCCATCTCCTTTATCATTTTTGTCACTCTCCTAGCTCTGCTATGCATTTTTTGAGATGGGTTGACGAGAAATGCATACAGTACTCATGATGCAGTTGCACCATGGTGTGATACAGAGGCAATATGATATTGTCTGTTTTATTCTCAATTCCTTTTCAGATCATTCCTAACATTCTATTTGCATTTTGACTGCTGCCACACGCTGAGCTAAGGATTTCAATGTATTGTCCACAAGTCTTTTTCCTGCAAGGAAACTCCCAATACAGAAGCCAGCATTGCCTACCTGTAGTTAGGATTATTTTTCCCTATGTGCATCATTTTGCAATTTTCCAAATTAAATTTCATTTGCCATTCAGTTGCCCAGTCTTCTAGTTTCACAAGGTCCCTAGAAGTACCTCACTATCCACTGCTGTTTTAACAACTTTGAATATTTTTGTTTCATCTGCAAATTTGATCACCTTACTTATTCCCTTTTCCAGATCATTTATTTATTTTATTAATTAACATTTCTTTTATTGCGCCATAACCAAACTATCAGAGAGAGTTAAACTAAAAACATCCATAAAAAATCTAAAAACAAACAAACAAAAAAACAATCTTCACTGCTAAACTGCTTACACCTGTGTTGCATTTGGTGGTCTGCGGGCTGCTCCTATGAACCACTGTACTCACCCATCGGGCCAGGCCCCACCTGTCACACTCTGATGCCGTCAGGATGCTCTTTGTCCCCATGCAGCAGCATGCCGATGACAGACTTCGCAGTGGGACGCCACCAATGTTTGCCCAAGGCCCTCCAAGGCATGTGTGCGCCCAACGACGTATCACATAAAGGGCTCGTGGCGGGAAAAGGCCAGCGGTGCCCTGTGATGACTGCAGAAGGAAGGATCTATAAAAGGTCAATGCAGCATCTCCTCCTCGCCTCAGCAACAGGTCTCCTACAGCTATTGTAGTGTGAGTTGCCTCGGCATTCCCTGCCTGTGTTCCTGCCTTCAGTTCCTGGTCTTCATTCCATTCTTCAGTTTCAGTATCTTGTTCCTCAGTTCTTATGGTTATCATCTTGTTTGTCAGTTCCTGTGATCAGTCTTCAGTTCTTCTGTGTTCCTTGCCTTCTGTGTTGCTCCTCATCTTTCTGCCCTGACTATCCATCCTGACTTCCCTTGGATGGATACCCAGTATTGACCTCCGCTTGCTTCCTGGACTTCTCTTGAACACCACCCACCACTGCCTGACTACTGGACATTACTTGAATGCCGCCAGCCTTGATCCAAGCTTGTCTTTGACTTTGCCTGCTTGCCCCAGCTTCAGCTTTAGATCTTCAGATCTTCAGCAGAGGCCCCAACCTAAGACCTGCTAGCCCTGGTACCCAAAGGCTCAACCCAAGTGGAACGTGGGCTAGTATAGCAAAGCTCCAGTTGGGCCTTTGCCTCTTCCCCGGGGGGGGGGAGGGGGTTAGGTGGGGGAAGGGAGGGGAAGGTGCGGGTGGGTGGAAGAAAAGTTCCCTCTGATGCAGCTCCAATTTCGGAGCGGTCTCGGAGGGAACGGAGGCAGGCTGTGCGGCTCGGCGCGCTCAGGCTGCCGATTTTGGGCAGCCTTGCACGCGCCGACCCTGGATTTTAACAGATATGCGCAGCTATGCGCATATCTATTGAAATCCAGTGTACTTTTGTTCGCGCCTGAGGTGTGAACAAAAGTACACGCGCGTGTAGCTTTATAAAATGTACCCTAATATGTCCTTATCTACCCTGCCTGGATGCGGGTTACATACCGCAGTGTTACCAAGACTTATGACTCTCCTGAGGATTTTCAATCCTATCTTAACAGTCTTTCACTGACATCGGAGTTGGTGATCTGATGACTGATTATTTCGCCCAAGGTCATTCAACATGATTGAATGTTTTTATCATCGTTGATATTCTCTGATTATTTTTGGGGGCTCTTTTTTTTTTTTATTTGAAGTATTTCTACATAGAATGTTTTTTCTTTCCAATTGCACTGGACTTGCTATGTGCTTTTGATGCATGCTTTATAGCATCTTGTGGATTCTTTTCATATGCCGTTCTTTTTTGCCTGTTCACTTGCCAAAATACCGTTGTTATATTTCTCTTTATGCAGTTTTATATTGCATTTAAAAGTTTCATGGATGCGGGAGATTGAGCTGCCTTTTTTATAGCACACTTGACCCTACTTTCTCCATATCTTGGGACTAATGACGCAGCAAGTTTTTTCTCTTTTTCTCTCTGATTTGCTCTATTTTTTCTGGTATTTTTTCCCTTCTTTTCTCATCAATGTTCAAGCATTTTCTTACTAGAGTACCTATTGTTTGCTGATTTTAATGATGTTTGTGAGCAGCAATTTTTTGTTCTTTCATAATCTTTTTATAATACAAAGTTATTTAAGAATGTATCACTATTTTTCTATTTTTGTTTCTTCAATGATCTTCTCAATATGTCATGGCCACTGAGCTAAAAGTTTACTCTTTGAATATGAATGGTCTTACTCACTGTATTAAGCATGAAAAGGTGCTGACATATTCTAATTCTTTACTGATCTTGTTTTTCTATGAGAGAATCACCTATCCCCTTCTGAGTCTCTTAAACTTAGGAAAGACTGGGTGGGACAGGTGGTGTTTATGGCGACATCCTTCAGAAAAAGGGGTGCGGCCATTTTGTTTCACAAAAAGCTTCAGTTACAGATTCTTTATCAAGTCAGTGATGGATTGCGATTATTGCAAAAATTCATAATCTCTTTTTATTGATTGTTAATATTTACGCTCCTAATTCCTCTGGGATGGATTTTAAAGGACCAAGGCAGAGAAGCCCAGTGGCCCCTTCTGATGAGGTCACTATCCTGGGCCTATTAAAGGCCTCTTCAAACCTTCCTCCAGTGCCTCATCTGAGAAGTACTTTGCTACTGTGTTCCTGCTTCCTGCTTCCTGTAATCTTCATTCCTATCTCCAGTTCCTGTTGTGTATAGCTCCTGTGTCTCCATGTCATGCTCCTGGATTCCTGGGAAGATCAAATGCTAAAGACTAATACCGATACCAATGAGCTGATAATAAGGTAAAAGATTTGGTGTCTTTTACCAAATGGGAGATCAAAAGACTAGTACTGAAAAGCCTTCCTGGGTAAAGTGCAAATTAAAACAGAGGGGTATATAAGGCATTACATATGCTTATTTTAGTTTGATGAATTGAAAGGAACAGAGAGCGAATTGTTCTTTTTCAGAGTCCCTGGGCCTGGGTCTTCCAGGTTTTTATGAACACTGGCTTATATTCAAGGAGAACATATAAGGGAGGTGTTCTTTTCTTTTGTGTTCTTTGTTGTCCTTTGATTAATGTTTTATCTTTATTTCCGTCTGTCTCCTATTTACCTGTATTGATTTATGAACAACTTACTGTGATACTGTATTCAATGTTGATATTACTTTGCTGATTTATTATCCATATATTTACAACATTTAGTAAACTAAGTTTTGCTTTACCAGATTGTGTGTAGAGTGTTCTATGACACATGGCCACCTCACACACAGCACCACCTAGGTATGCCAGGGATCCAGAACAGTGTGGGGATTCCTCAACCAATGCCATAAGCATTTCTCCCTTGAGGTGGCACTATTCCCAGATGACATCACAGAGGTAACATTCATTCTCTCTCTCCTTGATGGTAAGGCCCTGGCCTCGGCTTCCTTCTTATGGGCGTGCTCAGATCCCCTTCTCTTGGCCTTCAAACATGTCGTTGATGAACCTGGCTGTTGCTCACGATAGGCTCTGATCTCCTGCACTTGCACCATGGAAATTGAGTATTAATATATTTTGCCATCGAGTTCCGAACTCTGGCCACAGAACTGAACTGGCAGGGAAATAGTTTTATCCTCCAAAATTGAGGATGAACTCGTGCATGGGAGCTTCCCACCACTCTCAAGAGGCTCATTGATTTCACAGGGGAAATTGTTAAACAACTCCAGGAATGTGCCCGAGAAGCATGCTTGGCACAAAAGAGTTCCTCCAGAATATCATCTCTTCCCATTTCATCTCTGGGGGTTTCACCAGAAGAGTCCATGTAGTTAAGTCAGTCCCATCTCTCCAGTGAAAAGAGGACTCGAAGCCTTCAACTAGGTCTCTGTCTTTATTGTGGAGTTCTGGGTCACCTAATAGCTCAGTGCTCGCTCAGAGAAATAGGGAATGGCACCATGCCCAGAGGCCTCGAAGCAAGTTACCCTCAGTCTGACTACCCTGTCTCCCCAGTTCCTTCTGTTTGTTTCCCTTGGACAACCTCCACTATGCTTTACCACCCAGCTTTAGTGGATTCCAGTGCCTGGGGGGATTTTGTGCAACAGGAGCTCATCACCTTCCATGATCTTCCAAGAACCGTGAATCCAGTCATCTTGGGCCTGCCCTGCCTATGGAGACACTAGCCACAAATTGACTGGTCCAGAAAGAACTCATCCATTGGGGAAAGTGATGCATAGGATACTGTCTGAGGTCTGAAGAGCCCTCAAGCTCGCTGGTCATTTCTGCCACCTTTCCAAATCTCATCAAAGGAAACTTTTCATATCTCAGTTTACAAAATGAGCAAAGACCTCAAAAATATTTTTTTCTTAGAGAGTAAAGTCCTCATATATATTTAGTGGAGATACCTTGGTGTTAACTCACACTAATTATCGATAGCTCTGACCTCGGCCTCAAATTCTTTCTATATGCGGATGACGTCCAAATCATCATCCCGATTAAAGAATCCCTTTCCAAAACCCTCAAGTTTTGGGAAAGCTGCCTCCCCTCCATAAATACTCTTCTCACCAACCTCCATCTGGCCCTCAATACATCCAAAACCGAACTCCTCCTTATTTCTAATCATCAGAATCCCTCACTACTCAATTACCACGACCCCAATCTCTCCGCTGACTCCTTCCCATCTCATGTGCGAGATCTTGAGGTCTCTATCGACAATCAATTCAACTTTAAAAAGCACATTAACACCATTTTAAGAGAAGGCTTTTTCAAGCTCCACATTCTAAAAAAACTTAAACCCATGCTTCATGTACAAGATTTCCATACAGTCTTACAAGCGACGCTACTCTCAAAATTGGATTATTGCAACTCCTTACTCCTAGGCCTCCTCTACACTACCATCAAGCCCCTCCAAATATTACAGAATGCCATGGCGAGAGTCCTGACTAATACCCGTAAAACTGACCACATCACCCCCATTCTTAAGGAACTGCACTGGCTCCCCATCCCAGCCTGTATTATACACAAAACCCTCACTATCATTCACAAATCTCTCTACAACCATAATCTCTCATGGCTTGACAATCCCCCCTGTTTCCTCTCATCCGACCAGCCATCTAGATCAGTTCACTTTCTCAGAGCTTTTCTCTTACTTGCTGTCCCCTTTCCCCTTCCCTGTTTATTGTATTTCTCCTCAGTTTATGTAAACCGCTATGATGTCTATTCGAATAACGGTATATAAATATATTAAATATCAAATGGCTTTTGAACTTGTACCCTTATAAGTTTTTGTTAAAAGTCTTCATTTTTCTTTAAAGAACAGGGTTTCCAGTACTGGCCTTACCTTACTGCAAGTTTGGACTTGTAGCACTTTGTTTTCTTAGAGAAATCAGAACTACATGTTCTGGCATGCCATGTGGTAAAACCAGGACTGGCTGAGCCTATCCTAAAGAAAAACAGAGCCAGTTATTACTTACTGCTGCAAATGCAAATAATGCTATTAAACAGGTTGCAGGGAAGCAAAGGACTTATGTATTTTAGAGAAAGATCATAAAAAAAGAACCATTTCAGAACCATTTCATCATCTGAAAGTAAATGCTTAGAAGTTATGATAAGAAATTTTTCCTGACATTTATTTTACTGCAAATTAGGGCAGGCTGATTTATACAGGATGCACTCAGGATAACAATCTACGTTCTCAGTAGCTGTCTTGGAAGAGCTTTCTCTGGCAAGACTAGTCATAATTGACAGAAAATTGTATGCCAATTGAGGATGCTTGTACTCTCTGCAGCACAGTAATGATAGGGATGACTATACCTAGGAGGTATTTTCAGGGGAAACCTGTAATTTTACATACTAATGGTGTTAAAGTAAAATCCAAAATAACCAATTTTGCCATTTTAATAAAATGTAAATCTGTTTTCTTGTGTAATGCAAAATGGATACATCTTCTAAAGACCTAGGTGGTAATTTTCAAAGACTTACACGGGGATTATGCAAGTAAAATCAGCATTGTATGCGCTTAAGTAGCCTCTGTGGATGGTAAGCACATTTTCAGAAGGGAGGGGGTGTGCTGTGGTTGCATGCAGAAAAGTTCAGAGAGGGCATTTTGAGGGAGTTCTGGGATGGAGTTGAAAAGTCCACACACACATTTACATATTTTATAAACGGCTTATGCACATATGTCATCAAACATGCGCGCATGCTTGTACGCCTTCTAATTAAGCCACGGAAATTTAAACGGACTTCTTTTTTATCTGCAGTTTTTGGGTAGGAGGCCTGTAGCAAGCGGGAGAATTGGTGAAGGATTTGGTCAAGTAGTGTATGCCTCATCAGACTGGTACTTGTACATGTGCACACAAGCATTTTTATAAGCAAGATATTCACATACATCAGCCAGCTTTATAAGACACCTTTTTCCATTCATAACCTTTGGGAACAATTATTTAATGTGTAAAGTGTGGGGCCGATTTTAAAAGCCCTACGCATGCCGAGCCTATTTTGCATAGGCCCGGCGATGCGCGCAAACCCCGGGACGCGCATATGTCCTGGGGCTTGAAAAAAAGGGTGGTGGCGGGGGCGTGGTCAGAGGCCTCCATAGGGCCTCTAGGCCGGGGGATCGTGTGCCGGCACTTGGCCAGCGCGCGCAACCTATGCCTGCCCAGAGGCAGGCGCAACTTGCATAACAAAGGTATGGGGGGTTTTTTTTAGGTAGGGCTGGGGGGCAGGTTAGGTAGGGGAAGGGAGGGGAAGGTGGGGGGCGGAAGGAAAGTTCCCTCCGAGGCCGCTCCGATTGATTATTGATTGTTCGGAGCGGCCTCGGAGGGAACAGGGAAAGCCATCAGGGCTCCCCTAGGGCTCTGCATGCGCAAGGTGCATAAGTGTGCACCCCCTTGCGCACACCGACGCAAGATTTTATAACATGCACACGGCTGCGTGCGCATGTTATAAAATCGGGCGTAGATTTGTGCACGCCAGGTTGCGCGCACAAATCTACGCTCGCGCGTAGGTACTAAAATCCGGCCCTATATGTGCATACTTTCATCAAATAGGTGTATAAATTATGTGGATCCCAGCATTAAGAAATGTATGCGTACTGAGGCACCTAGGCCTTTTTGGATATCAACCTCAAAGCTTTTAGTATATCATGCATGATAAACAAGTTTTTGGCTTACCTAATATGTTCACATTAACATCGACATTAATGCAAAGATATACATACACCTCTCAGAAGTGTAGTTGATTGGGCTAATGGCAATATTAATGCAAATTTGTTAGTGCAAATTGTGATAATCTGTGGTAACTTCAAATGAGCTGATTAATATATTTTTGCATCTAAATGAGCTCATTTAACTATTTGTTGAATTAGTCCGCATTATGACCGTGCTAATGGAGATGGGACTAATGCACTAAAGTGTTATTACTATCACAAATGTTAATTTGTGTTGTCGTACATTTAATGTGCATTAATGCTTGTCTTAACCCTGATGCACTTTAGTTCATTGACCTCTGAATGTGGTGATTTTTCTTAATTTAATTTGGATGGAAAACTTATTTAAAGTACAATATTTGCCAAGAAATCAAAGTATGCTTCATTTTGACGCCAGAGAAAAATGTTCATTAACTAATTTCTTTGTTGCAGATTAAAGACAGAAGTAAACCCAAATGGCATCACACTCCTCATCTAACTCTCCCACGAACGGATTGGTAATGCATTCCATGTGAGTTCTGAATGCATCTGAGTAAAAGTTAAGATCAGAGGGCATGGATTTCCATCTTATTTGTGGGAGAGTTAAATGAGAACTGTGCTATACTGAAGCAGTCCAAACCAAAAGATTTTACAGCTACTCAACCACCAACAAGATCCAGCTTCCATAATTAAGAGATATAGATCTGTGTTCCTGTTAAACCTACAGCCTAGAGAAACCATTACAAATAATGATTGGCTCCTTTTAATTGGATCTGCTGTATTTAATATGAAATGAATTTCTGGGGACTGCTCAGTGGCAGGGAATGTCTGTAATCCCAGTGGGTTCTTAGAGCTGGACTGGGAAGCTGCTCTCATTTCCTGGTGGGCGTCTAAGAAAGTAGGCAGGAGAATGTTGAGAATTCAGCATAAAGAAGGCTTGTAAAACGGCCCTTTGATTAGCACGAACAAGCCTCATTTATCCCTTGGTGCACTAGGCTTTTGCTTCTGCTTTAAAAGAGCTACAGGCAAGCAGAAATGTGCACTTGTGGCACTTTTCCAGGTTCCGTGGTTGTCGCCTGCTTTTCCTGAGGTAAACTGGGTGATGCGCTACCAATTTCTTATCAAGGGGCTTTTGCCACTACCAATTGTTTTATCAAGGGACTTTCGGCAACTGTGCAGCTCTGGATAATACGCTGCTTTCATAAAATGTAACTGGGGGCTCCCGGGAACTACCTCCAGCACATGAATATGTAAACTCCCCCAGCCTCCTGGCAGAGGCGCTGAGGAAATCAGTGCCATATATTTGCTTTTTCTTTTATATATATAACAGTGTAGGTGGACAATGCCAGGAATCACATTACTGACATTCCACTGCTGCTCCTTGGGCAAGTCATTTTACGCTCCATTGCCTCAGGTACAAACATAGATTGTGAGCCCTCGGGGGACAGGGAAATACTTACAGTACCTGAAGTGCCAAAACTCGAAATATAAAAATCAGATAGATAAAATAAATAAATAAATAAATAAATGTGGCTCATAGGTGATTGGAATTTTTACTGAGCCAGCTTAAAGTATTTGCACTCCCTTAAGCATTCTCTGTCTTATTAATGTTCGCTACCTCATGAAGCATCAGCGATTCAAAGAAAGGAAGAAGCGTGCACATCTGCAGGTGATGACCACGTGGAGTAATCATAAAATTAATGACTATTTTCCTGGTGGTGACATCCAAACAGCTTCTGTATACCACATGAATTTGTTGTTAGCACTTATTAGTTTTCAGTTGCGTTCATGTTCCAACTCTTATACAGGGGCCAATGGCATCTTTTCATTTTAGCAACATTTTCCAGAGGGTGGTCTAATGGCTCATCAGCAGTGTGTTGTTGTGCAGGGGAATCGGGCCTGTCTTGTACTCCTCGAGCCAGGTGGAGCTGGTTATGCAGCAGAGGCAGCATTCATAACCCTGAGGTGGGTGGAGAGAGACTTGGCCTTTGTACAAATGGTGGCCTCTAGCAGCCAGACTCGGAGTGCATGAGCACCAGCTTCCGGAGGTAGTCACAGTCTGTGGCCCTTGGCCAGGGACTGCAACTGCAATGTCTGGCTTCAACAGGAAGAGGGAGGATGGATCCAGGAAGTTGAGAATGAAAGTCCACAATGTAGTAAAGCAACACAGCTGGAATCCTAAAGGAGATGGTGGAAATTACTAAATGAAATGATGGTTTAAAAATAAGTTTTGGAATTTATGGGAGGGTTTTTTTTAATATAACTATTTTTATTGGGTTATTTTTATACTGCAGTATATTATATTGTAATCCCTCTGGGGATAGGGATATATCTACTGAATATTACTTGCTTTGAGCTCCCTATGAAAAGACATAAGCTAAATATAAAGAGGCTGATATTCAGCTTGACTTACTCAGTTAAGTAGCGACTTATCCAGAGAAGTTAATAACTGGATGTCTAGTGGGCAGATGGGGGAGGTGCTACTTAGGTCTGGACTTATCAAAATGTGAAAAATATTGCATTTGATAGGAAAAGGGGCATGTTTTATGGTAATAGGCAGTTTATTGCAAAGTGCACTAATACCAATGCTAACCTTTTCAGAATTGTTATATTTCCTACATATGTCACTGGGTGGACCATTTTTATTGGCTTGAGAGAGAGAGAGAGAGAGAGAGAGAGAGAGAGAGAGAGAGAGAGAGACTAGCCAATAACTGTAACACCTACCCACTAGATAGGTATTTATATCTCTATGGGAAGCCCACCTAGTAACTCGAGGTGAGGTTTAGGTATTAGTGTAGGGGTAAGGGGCCACTTTGACATTCAAAGTAAGACGTACAAACAGCACAGTGCTCTCCTGTGAAGATTTGATGTCCTTCAGAGTGAGGAAACTCACCCAAAGATGAGATTTGTGCAATGGACTCGCTACCTGGGTAACATCAAGTTAGGCTGAGAGAACATTGCACAAATCTCATCTTTGGCTGAGTTTCCTCACTCTGAAGGCCCTCAACTCTTCTTAGAGTTAGAGGAAAGATAAAAGGTTTAACAAGAAGTAAAACATTGTAATGATTGGTAGATAGTGACTGTTTCAGTTTAATAGGAAATGTTCAGTAATTCTGCATTTGATGGTAGTGAATCTTTAAGGGTCCGGAAATGCTTTCATGAACAGCCATGTTTTGTTTTCAGTCTTTTCCTGAAGGTTGGAAGACATGGTTCCTGTCTTAGTTCTAGGGGGATGGAGTTCCACAGTGGGGGACCTGCTGTGGAGAAGGCCCGATCTCTCAATGTTATATGTTGGGTGGTATTGTGTGGTACCTGTAGATATTCTCTATATGCTTCTCTGATGGGTCTGTTGGAGGAGTGTTTTTTAAGAGCTATTTGTAGATGGAGTGGAGCCAGTCCATGGATATTCTTGTAGATTGTGGTGAGGGATTTATGAATTATTCTGTAGTGGATTGGTAACCAGTGTAGGTCTTTAAGGACTGGTGTAATGTGATCTCTTCTTCTTTTGTTTGTTAGAATTCTTGCTGCGGTGTTCTGTATCATTTGGAGCGGTTTAGTATGTGATGATGGGAGGCCTAGTAGGATCGAGTTGCAGTAATCAATTTTCGCAAATATTATTGCTTGGAGCACTGTTCTATAATCATGGAAGTGAAATAGGGGTTTTATTCTTTTTAATACGTGCAGTTTGTGGAAGCAGTCTTTGGTTGTTTGGTTGATAAACGATTTCAAATTTAGCCGGTTGTCTATGGAGACTCCTAAATCTCTTACTTTTGAGGTTTGCAAGTTGGCTGGCGGGTTTGTAGTGATTTTGCAATTATCTGGAGTGATTAGAATGAATTCACTTTTTGATTGGTTAAGGATTAGATTTAAGCTGGATAAGAGCTCGTTAATTTCTTGAAAGCAATTTTCCCAAAGTTCTAGCGCTTTAGTGATGGATTCTTTGATGGGGATCACAATCTGGACGTCGTCGGCAAATATGAAGTGTTTTAGGTTCAATTTGTTTAGCAGTTGGCAAAGCGGGAGAAGGTATAAGTTGAAAAGTGTTGGTGAGAGAGAGGAACCCTGAGGAACTCCTTGTGATGATGGGTATCTGGAGGATTCTTTGTTGTGGATTTTAACTTTGAAACCTCTGTTTTCTAGGAATGTTTTGAACCATGTTAGTGCTGATCCTGCAATACCGATGTTCGCTAGTTGATTTAGTAGTATGGCATGGTTCACAGTATCGAACGCTGCCGATAGATCCAATAAGATCAGTAGGAAGGCCTGTCCTTTATCAAGGCCCAAAATAATGTAGTCAGTCAGTGAGATGAGAAGGGATTCGGTGCTTGATGCTTTTCTAAAACCGAATTGAGTGGGGAATAGAATTTTGTGTTCTTCTATGTAATCTGCTAGTTGTGTGTTAACTAGTTTCTCCATCACCTTGGCAATGAAAGGCAGATTTGAGATTGGACGGAAGTTGTTAGGATCTTTGGGGTCCAAGTTAGGCTTCTTAAGTAGCGGTTTGATGGATGCTATTTTGAGGTCGTCTGGGTAGAAACCCTGGATGAATGAGCAGTTTATAATGTCTGCTAGGGTTTTGGTTATGGTGTCCGGGATTAGCAGTAGTAATTTAGACGGAATCTGGTCTAGTGGATGCGATGAGGGTTTCATTTTCTTAAGAAGTGTTTGAATCTCTGAGGAAGAGGTGAGTTCAAGAGATTGGAGGGAGATGTCTTTATTATGAAGAATGTAATTGCTGGTTGGTGTGCCGGTATTATGCTTTAATTGTGTTAGTAGGTTCGTGATTTTCTTACTGAAGAAGAATGCCAGCTCATCAGCTTTTGTTTGAGCTTGGTTAGGTGGTATGTCAGGAGGGTTTGCCTGAGTTAGATTGGAGACAAATGTGAATAGCGCTTTGGAATCGAATATAATGTTATGAATCTTGTGTGCATAGAAGTCCCTTTTTGTTTTTAAAGTGGAGCTCTTGTATGATTGGAGGGCGAGTTTGTATGTAGAAAGTGTGGAGGGGGAAGGGGCTTTACGCCATTTACTTTCTTTTTGACACAGGTCAAGTTTGAGGTTTTTAAGTTCATTTGTAAACCATGGCTGCCTTTTTGACGCACCTTGTTTGACTTTTTTAGTTATCCACGGACATAGTTTGTTTGCCACGGTTTCTGTTATGGAGGACCAGGAATTAACGGCTGCATTGGGTGATGTGAAGTCCATGTGTGAAAGTTCCGTGATTAGATGATTGCTGAATTCATCAGAGGCGCATACTTTTCTGTAGAGAAATGAGTGTTGAGGGGCATGATTTTTGTTCATTTGGGTCATTGAGAAGGTGGTGGAGATTAAAGAGTGGTCTGACCAGGGAACTTTTTTGTAAGTGGGATGTACTGAATGTGTTATACCTGAGTTAACAAAGATAAGGTCCAGTGTGTGACCTGCCTTGTGGGTAGGTTCATTGATTATTTGTTTGAATCCCATTGCAGACATGGCTGTAAGAATGGTTTCGCAGCTGGCTGAGAGTGTGGGGTTATCAACGTGCAAGTTGAAATCTCCTAGGATTATCGTTGGGAAGTCTGGTTTTAGATAAGATGCTAAGATTTCTAGGAAGGGTGATGGGTCCATTTCTAGAAGTCCTGGAGGGGCATATATTAGAAGGATTTGTAGTGAGTCTGATTTGAAGAGACCTGTTTCCAATTTCGAGTCAGATTTGATTGGGTGATGAGTGAATCTAAGATCTTTCTTAGCTGCTAAGAGAATGCCCCCACCCCTTTTTTTCTGTCGTGGGATTGAGAAAAAGTCGTATGTCTGAGTAGGTAGTTGATTAATTAAAGCTATATCTGTAGATTTAAACCACGTTTAATGCAAACGTATCAGTATCAATGCAAACCAGTATCAATGCAAACCAATTCATTTACAAATTTAAAAAATGTGGGTGTCAGTGCTTTCTGTCTGCTAGCAAAGACTCTTGTAAAACCTAATGATCATCTATTACATCGTGCTAGTGTGTATTTTTTTATTTAACAATGAATGAAACAAAAACACAATATAGTAAATTAACAGGATATCTCATTCATCCCATCCATTCATCATCTGAACTTCGCTTCATTTATCAATTTCCTCTCCATTCAGCCTCTGAGAATATATTATGTGGCATCTGTTTTGCTTCTTTAGGGAGCCAATTGATGAAATTACTCCACACAATAATAGTACAATATTTATTTTCAGCATGGTCACATTTCAAAGATCAATTCTCTCCATTTCTAATAAGTTTATTATAATTGAGGAACAGAGAATTATGGCTGGTGGGTGTTTTTTTTAATCCATTGCATTAGTATTGCTTTCGTTGCTGCAACCAGACATAATGTAACAGATTTCTTGCTCTGCTAAGTTTCAGTGCTTTTCATCTCTATCCAACAAGCAATAATATTTCATTCAGTGGCAACTGAGTCTTCAAAAGTTTCCTGTATGGGCAATTTTGAAACTGTCCGCCCTGCTGCAAAGTCCACAGGTACTTTTGACTTGTGGACTTTGCACCAAATTTCAAATGCACTTTAGTTTTGCAGTGGTTACAAAGTACTTTTATCCATGGACTTTAATTTATAGACACAGGGAGGCCCATATTCAAAACCTATTTAGACGGATAACTCGGGTTACCCATCTAAAGAGCAAATGTGGCATATTCAGCCATTTTCCAGCTAAATCCTAGCTGGATAAATAGTTATACGGCCAGAAAAAAAAGAGACGTTTCAGGGGCATTCTGGAGAGAGGCTGAGATATCCGGCTAACCTAGCCGACTATTTGGTGCACTTGGTGGCCAGATAATTTGCTGCTTATCCGGATATCTTTTAAAAGTGAGTATTTTAAAAGAGGACAAAAATCAAAGAGCCCGGGGCTTCCATCCTCGTGTAAATTATGTAAATTGTAATGTCTGGCCCAGCGCTCCTCAAATACATTAGCACTGTCCCTCCCCCTCCCCCACACCCTTTTCCTATTTTCACTTTAGAAATGTATATTGTGTCCCCCCTCCCCGGACTTTGGAACCACCTCCCCCTCTGAATCACCAAGTATTTGTTAGGCCTCCCCACCCCCCCCCCGAACCACCACCCCATCCCCCCCTTCCCCTGGTGACAAAAAAAAAATCATCGCTGCCAGAGGCACCAGGAGTGGTGACCGAGACCCCTGCTCCCAGCAGGGATGAGGTGCGGTGGGATGGGATGGGGGGGGGTATGGGTGGGAGAGATGATAGTTTCGGGGGGGGGGGTGGCTAACAAATACTTGAAGACTAAGGGAGGCAGTGGTTTCAAAGTCCAGGGGAGGGGGGTCGCAATAGCAATTTTTAAAGTGAGAATGGGGAAAAAGGAGCGTGTTGGGGTGGGGAGGACAGACGGCATTAATGTATTTGAAGGGCGCTGGGCCAGACGTTTCAATTTATAATATGATTTACAGGAGGATGGGAGCATCAGGCCCTTTTGATTTCTTTCCTTTTTTTAATGCTGATACAGCGCTACTTACTTAAAGATAATCCGGATGAGCGGCAAGTTATCCAGCCATACAAGGCCGGAGAAGTTAAAAAACATAACCAGTTATGTTCAAACAAAGCCAGTTAGGTTTCAGAGTTAGCTGGCTACACGTGGCCGAATAACTTTAAGCAAGTATATTCAGCGGGGGCGTTTATCCTGCTGAATATGCAGGACAGGTTATTCAGCTAACTTTAGCCAGATAGCTCGTCCACCGAACGGCCCGCTGAACATTGGCTTCTTGATGTCCTGCCTTTCTCCATGAGTGACCTCAAGGCAGGTCACAAAAGTCCATTGGGTCAAAAATCATTTACAATCACAGCTGAATCACATTTACAATGGAAAACACTGAGAGACCAGGGCGTATAACTTGATTCTGGGAGGTAGGCCCGAAAGACTGAATATCTCTGCCAAGGGGGCTCTTAGGGAAGGTGTGGTCAAAGAGCTACGCCTTAATATTTTCCTGAAAGTGAGGCAATATGGCTCGAGATATAGTGGTAGCAGTATTCCATTCCCGATTCATAGAGCATAACAACTGAAGACACAACATCTTTTTTTTTTTTTTTAAATCTCTTTATTTGAGCCAACAAGCAAACATCATGACAATAAACACAGCAATCAGCGTTCAGTCAAAGGACAGAGCAAGAAACACTATCCCTAGAACTGATATACTTAGGGCCGGATTTTAAAACATATGTGCGCGGGGTACATTTGTGCGCACTACCCAGGCCCTTTTGATTTGGCGTGGGCGGTCAGGGGGCAGGGCATGGGCGGGGAGGGGGTGTGGCCAGAGGCCTCTCCACTGCCACTGGGCCGGGGGATCGTGCACCGGCAGTTGGCTGGCAGGCGTAACTTCTGAAATAAAGGTATTGGGGGGGGGGGGGGGGTCCAGGCTGGGAGTGGGACAGGTAGGGGAAGGGAGGGGAAGGTGGGGGGGAAAGGAAAGTTCCCTCTGAGGCCACTCCGATTTTGCAGCAGCCTCGGAGGGAACGGGTTAAGCCAGCTGGTTTCCCCAAGGGCTCGGCTCGCGCAAGGGGGTGCACCTTGTGTGCGCCGAGCCCTCAGGGAGACCAGCTGGATTCCCCCGTTCCCTCTGAGGCCACTCCAAAATCGGAGCGGCCTCAGAGGGAACTTTCCTTTCCCCCCCCCCCCCACCTTCCCCTCCCTTCTGCAAACAGAATCAACTTTATTTCCTTATGTTTAATCTGAATTCCCTAGAAGGAAGGCATAGCGCATACTTTAATTGCAAGGGGCTCCAAAGCGAGAACAAAAAGCAATGGGGACAAGGGACACCCCTGTCTGGTACCCCTCCCTAGCTCAAAGACTTCTGACAAAGACAAAGTAGCTAGATAGAGAGTAGAGATATGAATCGTGTGCCAGATCGTCTTAACGATCAGATTCGGCTGCGGGGGGGGGGGGGGGGGGGGGGGGGGGGCGCGAATCTGATCGATAAGATATGTGAATTGGAATCGTTTCCGATTCCAATTCACATTTTTTTAGGAGGCCCGCACTGCAAAAAAAAACCCAAAAAACACATCTGACCCTTTAAATCGACCTCCCGACCTGACCCATCGCTAATTATTTTTTTACGGAGGCCCGCGCCGCAAAAAAAAAACAAAAACACATCCAACCCTTTAAATCGACCCCCTCCCTCCCGACCCGACCCGACCCATCGCTAATTATTTTTTTACGGAGGCCCACGCCTCAAAAAAAACAAAAAAACCCATCCGACCCCTTAAATCGACCCGACCCGACCCATCGCTATTTTTTTTTTACAGAGGCCCGCGCCACAAAAAAAAACAAAACCCATCCGACCCTTTAAATCGCCCCCCCTCCCGACCCCCCCAAAACCTTTTAAAGTTACCTGGTGGTCCAGGGGGGCCTCGGGAGACCTCGGGAAGAGATCCAGGGGGGCCTCGGGGAGAGGAGAGATCCAGGGGGGCCTCGGGGAAAGATTTCCCAGGTATCACCTGTTCTAAAAAAAAAAAAAAAAATGGCGCCGATGCCCCTTTGCCCTTACCATGTGACAGGGTATCCGTGCCATTGGCCGGCCCCTGTCACATGGTAGGAGCACTGGATGGCCGGCGCCATCTTTAAAGATGGCGCCGGCCATCTTTACTCATCAGCCCATAGTATAATATGGGCTGATGAGTAAAGAAGGCCGGCGCCATCTTTAAACATGGCGCCGGCCATCAGCCCATAGTATAATATGGGCTGATGAGTAAAGATGGCGCCGGACATCCAGTGCTCCTACCATGTGATGTCTCGCGTGAGACCCAGAGGAGGAGATAAAGATTCCTCTTACTGAGACCATAGGTCTTGATAGTTGGGGGGGAGTTATTTCCTGAAATTTCCATGCAAGTGTATGGTCAAATATTTAGATAATACCTATGTTTTTTCTGATCCACCTCAGTTAACCCAATTCTTAGTGGGGAAAACTCCTATAGCACCCACAGTGCCCAGTTTAGATACTTCTAGTCCCTCATAGAATATATAATGTCACTGTTATATATCTGTGCATTTTCTTTTTTAATGAAAAGAATTTTCTTTTAGGTTGTGTTTGATCAACTCCCCCAGATTGAGGACTTTAATTTAGAGAGATTGAAACAAATTGATTGCTTGTTGTTATATTTTATTGCTTTGTATAGTATGTATTATTCTGCTCTCATAATTTTTCCAGTTCAAGAATGCTCTTGAGATTAATGTAAATTGGCATAAATAAAAATTTAAAAAAATATATAAATAGAATGTTAGGAATGATCCAACAAGGAATGGAGAGTAAAATGGAAAATATCATATTGCTTCTTTTTTTAATTCATGGTGTCACTACACCTTGTATATTGTGTGCAGTTCTGCATGTCCCATCTAAAAAATTACATAGCAGATCTAGTAAAGGTGCAGAGGAAAGTAATACAAGTGATAAAGGGGATGGAATGATGAGAGGTTACACAGGTTAGGCCTCTTCAGCTTGGAAAAGCTATGACTGACACAATAGAAGTTTATAAAATCACGAGTGGCATGGAACGGATAAATAAAGGATGGTTATTCACCCTTTCAAATAATAATAAAACAAGGGGACATTCTATGCAACTAATAACCCACAAATGTAAAACAAATCATAAAAGTACTTTCCCCCTCAGTGGACAATCAATCTGTGTAATCTGTTGCCAGAGGATGTGGTCAAGATGACTAGCATAGTGGGGTTTACAGGAGGTTTGGGCCAGCTCCTGGAGGTAAAGTTCATAAAACAATAGTATCCAGGCAGACTAGAGAAAGCCATTGTTCTCCCTGGGAGGAAGTAACGAAAAATAGCTCTACTCTTTGGGATCTGCCAAGTACGAGTGACCTGGATTGGCCATTGTCGGAGATAGGATGCTGGGCTTGATGAACCTTGTTCTGACACAGCATGGTATTTCTTATCTTGTGCTACCTCTAGACTTTAATAACTGGCCTTGACTCCATGATACTAAGCAGACAATATTTAGCTATGGACTGTGAGATGGACTTGCAGGTTAAAAAAATGACTTGCTAAACATTTGCAATTGACCAATTTGACAAGAAAGAACTAAAGGCATTTTCCAGTTTTATGAGTTAATTTCCATTGGAAGGCAAAGATAATGTGAAACTTAGTAGACAGAAACTGCTCAAATTAGAAAAACTGCATGTAAATATTTAACTCGTCTTGGTTATGTTATTACAGAACTATGTCAAAAAGCATGATATGCAATATAATTTGGAAACTAATGGGAAAGCAAAACAGAAGTGATCTCACTCAATTGTTTCACTGGAAAATTTATTTTTCATGTGAGCTATATAATAAAGAAAAAAGATGACATTTTCCTCTAAAAATACTTTAAGATCTGTAAGTAAGGCAGCAATATTATACTGGCTTAATTAAAGAATTCTGATTTACCATCATAGAAGGCATCATAACCACAAATTGTTTATGTGCTTGAAAGCCAAGAGGTTTTATTTCACACACTATAACTCAGCATAATCATGACCACACTTCATGTCATTTTTGCCCATGTGCTTCACATCAGATGCTGACACCACATCTGTATCTATTGTGATTGAAATGGAGCTCCCTAAGCAGGCCCTGCCACATCCAGTCTATGTGGTCCTGCTTAACCCCCACATTCAATCTTTCTTGCCCTGCTAGGGGCAGCTGGTTGTCCTGCACACTGTCCAGAAACCAGTTACTGAGGAGAGGAAAACTGAGCACCTCTTGATCACTAGGATCACTATAAGACTACTGGTCTTGGGCTCTGTGAATTTTCACATTTAACTAATCATCCGCCAGTCTTCTGTCTTCCCCCTTACTTCTAAAGTTCAGCCGTTGCTGTGACCCAGGAGGCTGGTAAGCTCTCCCTAAAAGACCCAATCACACATCTCCCCTCCCTGAGTTATGGAAATAGATTGGAATTTTTAGCAGTATGTATTTTGAATATGTTAATGATGAAATACATTTTACTAACTGTGAAATGTATTTTATTGCTGTTTCTTATGTATTGGTTTTTTTTTTTTTTTTACTACTTTGGGCAATCTCTTTGAGACTGATAAGGCATGTAAAATTGTAAACAGAAATGAAAAGAAATATAGCAAAAATATATTTGGATTGGTAGTTTTCTCCTGGTACTTTGAGTTTTTAGCTCAATCAGAATCAGCCTCTGTTGGGCCATGAGTTTTCATTCACAACCACCCTATTTATATCCCCTCACAACTTAATCCAGGCATCACAGGGACAGTTCTTGACTAGGACCCACAGTTCATAGCTTCCTCTGGAACTATGGGTGTCAGGTTTGGCCATTAGGTGTTGAGCGATAACTGAGATTCCCTCTCCCCGCCTCTTCTGCCCTGGCTGACCTGTGAAGCTAAAGCCTGGCCTGAGAATCAAACCTAGGCCCTCTTCAGGGCAGTGCACATGGTCCAAGTTAGTCACTTTTAATATTTCCCAGAACTCTCCTCTTTGTCTTGTCTCAAACCCCATTACATTATCTCCTAAGTATGTCTACGTACATTAGGGAGGAGAGCTAGGTCACTTTGCTGCTTTTCACATACTTTAGGCTCAGAAATATCATTTCAGCATGATTCACAATGTATTAGGAAAGGCAGGGGAAGTGATTGCAGAATCACTGCCTTTGTTAAGAAACTAATAAATTAGAATGCCTGTTGTCTTATCTGCATTGCCTCACAAGTTTCCCAGTTATCATGAAACATTGTGAAACAAACAGCTACTGAGCATTTTTTCTATAGCATAATATACAGGTGGCAACTGTGTTGCATGGGGCAGTATCTTGTTTCAGAAAATAAAATAACTATTTTTCTCTGCTTCTTCATGTTCCATCTGGCTATGAGATAAATCCCAGCTCATGTTTTGTTTTTTTTACAGTGATCTTGCTTTCAAAGTGATATAACATTAGAATCGTTATTGAAAATAATAAAGTGATCACCACAAGGTCTTTTTTGGAACATTCATATGATGATAGAATTCCATTCACAATTACATTCATGAAGTAGATTGCCAAATTATAATCATGGCTCCTTTTTTTTAACATTTTCTTAGGTTTCTTTCGCTATTTTGCAAATAAAATTGTGACTCAGACAGTTTATTGAAGATTTTTGCAAGCTGGTGTTATTTTATATAAGTCGCTGATAAATGAACCACTGGGATTTATCAATGCGGGATCTATTCAATCTTGTACTTTTATGTTTTCTGCATGCTTTCATAAATGAACCATGCATCACACTATCTGCAAAATGCTGAAAATCCTAAAAACAAAATTTTAAGAAAAAGATCCATGACCTTGTGATGATCCACTTTATTATTTTTTTTGTAATTGTTCATTACTTGTGGATTTATTGGATATTTTTCCTTGTTTGATTTCTAGTCATAATCATAGAATCAACATACTGTATATGTTAGAACTGTGGACCCTTGAAGCTGGCTTGAGAGCTATGGATCCACCGAGGGAAGGCCCTCTAGTGACTCTTGTAGCCGGGAGGCGGTCCAGGACCAGGAGACCAGACAGGAGCTTCACCTTTACCAGCCCTCGTTCCCCGCAGGTTGAGCCCTTGGGTGCCGGGGCTGGCAGGACTTAGGCGGAGGTCTCCTGGTGAAGGAAAGTTCAGTAGACAGTCCGAGTCGAAGCTGGCGGAGATCCAGAAGAATGGAGACGGTCCGGGAGTCGAGGCGGGCAGCAGCAATGCAACACGGTAAACCAGGCCAGATGTCGGGGCAGGCAGAAGACAAGCAGGAGCCAGAGAACATGCCAGAGGTCAGGACGGGCAGAAAACAGAAGAATCAGGATACCAAGCCGAAGTCAGAGCCGAGGAGACAACCGAAGGCAGGAACAGAAGGAGGAGCGGGACCACGGGAGCAGGAACACAGGAACTCAGGAACAACCACTGGAACAAGCTGGAACACAGGAATGGAGGCAGAAACAAGCAGGAACACAGGAACAGAGACTGGAACGCAGGGACAAGCAACTAGCTACTGTCACAAGCTGACCTGTTGCCAAGGCAAGGAAGAGAAGCAGGAAGTGGGCTTAAATAGCCCCAGTTGATGATGTCAGTGCTGGGGGCTGGGCCGAGGTTTCCCGCCACGGCCCCTTTAAATCCCCAGCTAGGCTGCGCGCATGCACCTAAGGGTGTTATGGTTTCTGGGTATGTGGGCCCTTGAACCGAGGTGCAAGTTGTTACTCCCTGCGGGAAGGACCCCCACAGGTCTGCACCATCGGGAGGCGAGGTCAGAGACAGCGGAGAGCTCTGGGTGAGGCAACAGAGAGATCCCGCAGCACCAGGAGAGGACCCCCGTGAGAGTAGACTGGAGGCAATGCCTGGGCAGGGACCCTGAGGGAAGGGATGCCAGACAGACTGCAGAGCAGGGGGCGTGAAACTTGACCAATCAGGAAGTACTCCAGAGGGCAACCCCGAAGGGAGGAGCTGCATAGCGCAGGATGATGATGTAATGCTGTAGGCCAGCCCACAGGACAGGGAAGCCCGAGCTGAGCCTCTAGTGATGACGTAGCACTGCCCCAAGGAGCGGGGAAGTGTAGGCAGTCCCAATGTCATTCGTAGGTGCAACCCCGAGGAGCGGGGAAGCACACAAGTCCCAGGGAAGCTGGAGAGCATTACCCCGAGGAGTGGGGAAGCTCTGGCAATCACTGTAATATGAAGGCGCGGTCCCAGGGAGCGGGAAGTGCGGCCAGTCCTGTTCAGGATGTGGGCGCAACCCCGAGGAGTGGGGAAGTCCCCTAATAGAACTCACGAATAGTAGAAGTGCTCCAGAGGTAGTCCCGAGGAACGGGAGACCTTGCAGGTTAGAAGCCAGGAGACACGGAGCCAGCCCGAGGAGCGGGATAGGCAAGGAGAGCGAGTCCCCGGTGCATGCACTGGCCCCCGAGGAGCAGGTACCAGACAGGGTTCAATCCAAGGCATGAAGTGTAGTCTCAGGAACATGAAGCAGTAGTCGAAGAAGTACGGAACTTGTTGCCAAGTCGGCTAGCTGAGGGCAAAGGTGGAGTTTAAATACACCGGTCTGATGATGTCATCAACTGGAGACGCCCCCGAGGTTCCCGCCAAGGAGGCTTGAAAGGAGGGCCCCGTGGTGCTCGCACACGCGCCTAGGAAGGCCCAAAGTCGAGAAAGATGGTGGCGACGTCCAGGCCGCCATGAGGAGTCCTGGGGAACATGGCGGTGAAAGCTGGCCCGAGCCACGAGCAGCCCCAGGGAGGGCAGGAGAACAGTGCAGTAAGTAAGTACATGCAGTCATAGCCGTCTGCGACTGACGGTCATAACAAAGGGGGAGGAGCCCAGGAAGCAGTCAGCGGCATCTCCCTCATGGGGAGAACGCCACAGCAGAGGCCTGGAGCGGCCTACCTGACGGAACCGCGGAGGAAGGCAGAAGCCGGCGTCTGCCGGTTGAGGTAGGGGGACCTGGCTGTGGCGGTCCGCGGCCGGGATTCCCAACAGTATAGTCTCCTATTTTAAAGGATATTTCTTTGGACACTTTCTTTCTCCTGGTATGCCACCAATCAAGCACTCTTAACGCTCTAGAATCAGTACCAGCCCTAGCAGTGTGTCTTCTATTTGCAGTGCACTACATACTGTTTCACAAAGCATAGAAATCTGCAGGTTTGCACTGACCTTCATCTTTTGGGTATACGTTCAAAGTGAAGAGGACTAATGAGATCAGCATGTGTGTGTGGTGTGTATGCAAATAACATTTGAGGTGTTGTGTAGATAGCATATCCTATTCACATGAAATTGTCAGTACATGTCAAAGGCTTTGAGGGGATCCTCACAGGAATATATATATATATATATATATAGAGAGAGAGAGAGAGAGAGAGAGAGAGAGATCCACATACATGTGCACATAATAACATGTGGGCAAGAGTGCTCCAGAAAATAGTCTCTATTAGTTTTGTTATATAGTCAGGGAATAAAATGATAGACTGCAGTTAGCTAGTAGACTGCCTGGTGGGAAAGATAGACAGAACGGTTTGGGTTCCCGCACATTTTAACAGTGAGAAGAAGGCTCCGATAATATTTAAAAATTTGTGTTATTGTGTATAGCATTCATTCTGACAGTGGGATTTAGAGCATTTGATATGCAGACGCTGTGAAAATGTATTTGTTAAATCATACACCCCCTGATGAAGCCTCATTGGGCGAAACAAAAAGAGCTTTGTCGGGGTTTCCTTTGAATATTTGTATCTTTGTTTCCAACGCTGAGGAATCTTCCTCAATCAGACAGTCATTATTCTCCTTTGTTGTCAGCACCTGATACATAATATTACTGTATTTACAACATCTGGTTTTTCCACGTCATAAGCTGTGGGTTCATCCTCTGCCATCATTCATCAGCTGTTAACATGTGAACTACGACACTTCTAGACAGTTTCATTTAAGTTAAAATGTCCGCAGTCATACTTTGTGATTGTACAGTTTATGGAAACATTTTGAAAAAAAACATTTTTGGTAATTTTGGTATTTTTTGTATGAACTTTATTATGACAATTGTGTTTTTTATGCCAAAACGTTTTGGCATATAAAATGGTTCATTAGGGTTCTTTTTTGTAATTTGGTATATATATATATATATATACCCTAATCTGGACTTTCACCAGACTTGACCAGGAGTAAATATATTCAGGTCTGAAGGCTACCACATATATTTTTGAATGATTAAGAACCTATATGCTAAAAAGATAACTTTCAAACAACTCTAAATGGCCCCACATACACGCATGTATGTGCATGCAGAGATCTACTATAGCATTTTATAATCGGCATGTATTAGTCTGCACAGATTATAAAATATATGTATGCCCACGTCCCAAAATACACACTTACTGTATGTTTCAATATAAGCGGATATTTTGCAATGCAATAGTAAACATTATCTTTTTTTATAAACATATGCACATATATTTTATGCACAAAAAAATAACACATACATGTAAAACCCTGATTTATACATGGAAGTAGGTATATATTAAAATATGTACGCATACTTGAAATCACCGATTTACAGATGCCTCTGCCAGTTCACTCACTCCATCTCCAGGTCACCAAGACCCTCCTGGTATATCACCCTGAATGCCCCCCCCCCTCCAATTCACCCGAAACTCCTACCCAAAAATAGCAGGCAACAGACACACCTGATATCAATTATGCTAATTAGTGTATGTAAAACTGTTCAAATAGGTTGCCTAATGTATCCACATAGTTTGTTTATAAAATAGTAACTTTCGCATGTACCTCTAAGTTTCGCCCCAGAACATTCCTAGACCACCCCTTTTTTGGGCAGGTAAATGTGAGCGCATAATCAAAAATAAGCACATACTTTTGATGTTTATAAAATACCATGTACGTGAATACAAGCTACAAGTGTGCATATATGCTAATTTTATGCACTTAATTCTTTGAAAATGTATTCATATTTTCCAATCCTGAGGATATGAATTTGGGCCTGATTTCTCAATGCTGTTTTCCACAGACAGAGAACAGGAAAAAAAAACCTTAGTGAAATAGAAAAATTTCTTTATTACATCTGGCCCTAAGTCTTTGTGAGCAAAGTGGAAGGTGTTAATGGAATATCTATGGCTGCTGCATATCCTGAGCGCTCAGGGGATATATATATATATATTTCTTATAAACATCTCCCTAATATCTCCTTTTGCAATAGCTGCTTGATGGGCTTTTTCCACTATTCAGCCTCCGGTTGACAAAAGGAATTTAAGTGAATGAAGCTCATGGTCTATGATGTGCCAAAGAAAGCTGGCCTGCCTGCCTGCCAAAGAATGAAGTCTGATATTAAGGCTGAATTGGTTCTTCCCTGATTTATCCTCATTCAATGAACACTGAGCTAAGTCAAACCAGCACCAAGGACCAGATTCCCCACCTCTAATTTTAAACATGTTAAATGTTGATAACATGCCTCAGATTGCTACTGAACTAGAAAATGATCATCCATATAAACACATTTGGGGGCAATATTCAGCTACTGAGCAGCTTGGCTAGTTAGCCAGATAAACCTATCTGGCTAACTAGCAGGGTATATTCAGTGGAACAGTTGCACCGCCGATAAAACCTGGCTATCTTCAAGTTAGCCAACTATGTTTATCTGGCTAACTTTAGGACGGGTCAGAGGCACAATCAGATAGATTATTTGGCTAATTCTGAATATTGGACTTGACTTATCTGGCTAAATTCTAGCCTGTTAACTAGTTAAGTCTTTAAATATTCTGGTTTAGCCATTTAAACAGATAACCTTTCAGTTAATCGTCTAAATGGCTTTTGAATAGCGACCTAATATGTAGCATTAAAATCTAGCCAGCTGGCAATCAGTATGAGTACATAACCTTTCAAAGGGCAATTGCCAAAAGTCATTTACCCAGGTTAAGGGGCTTTTTGAAAATTACCCGCCATCCTTGAAGATAAAAGCAAGCATGCATGTTGTAAAATACAATGTGTATGTATTTACCAGAACTGAGCGGAAGCGTTCCCAGGGGCCAGGGTAAGGCTGGGATTGCAGCAACACATTTAGTTTTGTATTTCCAAAATTAGGCATGTTGTCTGAGTTGGAAAAATGTACAGGCAAACAAAGCAGACACAAGTCTCTCTGGGTACTTTTACCATAGGCACTTGTACTTTCATTTGGAAAACTGATGCAAACATCTGTGGGTAAAAAGCATCTGTGGACTTTGCAGTGATGTGGGCAGTGTGAAAAATGCCCCCTGAACGTTCAGTTTGTTTCCTGTGAAATAACCATCTTCAGTTTACCAGGAACATTCTCCTGTTTTGTGCCGTAAAGCTGTGGGGACGTTCTTTTAGCTCACATTCGTGAGTGAAATACATAATTTGAAGCGTGATCAAAGACTTTAAAAAAAATACGGTCTTGGAGATTATTAGAATCGTGTCTTTGAATTAAGAGAATGGTCTCTACACTTTCTGCACGTTAGGGTCAGGGCATTAAGTAAGGAGATGTGTTTTGTAGTTTATGGCTTTCTGACTCACTAAAATTATTACCACATGTGGTTTTGTCTTTGATGTGGTGATATCTGGCAATTTTTGAAGGGCACTGGATGATTTTTTTTTGCCTCCAGAGAGGTGGCTGTGAGCTGAGGTGGTTCAGCGCCACAAGAACAGATGTTCTGAACCTCTGCGCACATTAGATGTATGGAGCTCTGACACCCAACTGCTTAGCAACAAAAAAGAAGTGTGTAATTGATGATAATCTGCCCTTTCTGTGCAGAATTTGTCACAAGGATGTATTGGAGACAAGAGAAATATTGCTGTGACTTTGGAGGCTTCTTATTCAAAGCGAAGAGCAAGGATCCTCATTCTTTATGGAATCAGAACATCAAGGCCTTAAGAACCATAGAATCTGACCTTTAAGGGTTTTTTTTTTTTTCCTTTTAGCACGAAATCTTTGCATAAATAAGTCCCTTATTGTTTAGACCTTAAAAGGCATTTGTTCATAGCATCTATGCTGCTTCGAAGGGTTCTGGACAACTGGTAATGATACATAAACACGCAATACATATTTGTGCTGTAATTATTATTCTCTGTTTTGGTTGGACCCAGATTTAACTCTACTAATTATTAAAGTGCTTTATGTGCTTGTTACATACCCAGTGCTCCTTTATTTTCTCTGTTGAAGTGAGTGTAACCAGAATGTCGTGAATCACTCGTATCTGGACCCCTAAAGATCTTCCTGTGACACTCATTCCTAACAGATCATGTTTACTTAAGAATACTTCTTATGATGTTGGTGCCATGGATGGATCTGGACCACCACTGACCACAGGCATGGATTCAGTATTAGTGTCATGCTGTCTTCTCCCCTCCCCAGCATCTTCTAGAATTCTGCTGCAGCACTATTCCCGCTCTTGGACCTTGAACCTTGAACCTCACCTCCTGGCTCCAGGGCTCTGACATTCCTCACAGTAAAGTAAGTGCAGCAGCTAAGCCTACACTCAGAGGCCCTACCCCTTGAACAGAAGCCCAGAGGGGGCAGGGCCTGAGAGTCCCCAAGCTTTATTTTCTTATAAGATCACCTCTGGAGCGAGGAAACGAAGGTCCAGGGGGAGGGGCAAGGGCAGTGTTTGGGGCAGTGGCAGCAGTAGCAGGCAGGGCAAGATTGCAGGGCAGTGGGTGGAGGGAACAGGCTGAGTAGGCCTGTGCATAAATCCAGGTTTGGATGGTGTTTATACTCTGATTTATTTTCATGAAGTAAAAAAGTGGTACTTTTTGTAGCACTTCCTTTGAGTGTCCTGGAAATGTGGTCCATGTCTGGATATTACTACAATGCAGTACACACAGGCAGACCTAATAAGAACAGTAAACCTCATTCACTGATGAACACTTATTTGCCGTTCTCAGCAACTGAAAATATAATGCTGAGGGAAATAAAAAGATTGTATATACAGTACTGTAGTCATTGAATTTTACCTCAGGCCCGTTTGAAATGCATTTGAGCAAAAAAAAATCCCATTTATGGACCACATGTCAAAGCCATGGGCAAAAATATCTGTAGGTGGCATTCAAGGTTATTTAATTTGGCTAACAACAAAATGACATGGAAGAAGTGTGATGCAATTTTAAAACAGAGTTTACTTCAATCAAAACCAATTCTGATTCATCGCCTCTGTCCCGAAAGGTGGTCCGCTCTGAGTCATAAGTAGTGCCTGGGATGGATCTGGTAAGGGGGAAGCTGCCCAGGTTGTATAGCCTTTGAGTGCAAGAAAAATGGCTGAAATGCAAGCCTGTGATGGCAGTGGATGAAAGGCCAGGAAGAGGGCAGCTCTCCTCCTACCATCTGGGTTTTATGAGAAGGTGGGGGTAGAAGAGAGGGAAAGAGGACTGAGATTCAGAATGGAGGGGATAAAGAGAGCGCAGGAGCAGGGATTAGGATAAGAACAGAAGGGAAAGGGGGCTGCCCTGGATACTGAAATGCCTAGCTCTGGCTCTGAGTCAGGTCATTAAACACTAGAACAGGCAGTTTCCCCTCCCAGACCTTTTGATAAACACCTGCTTCTGATTACTACCCACCCATCATATGCAGCAATTATGCAGAATAGTGATGTGTCGTTTTGTAATTAGGGTTCATTTTTAGCCTATTTTTCTTCATCTGATAGTCTGCCTTGCTGACTCCTGACCTGAACTGAACCCTGAGACATGTAATTATTTATCTACATACCCTCAGAGATCTAATCATCCAAATACAAATGCCTCTAACAGAGTAATAGCTGGAAGGGTGCAGATGGGGCAGTGACAGAGGGCAAAGCTTTGGGCATGGCATAGACTGAACTGCACAAGCTGCTGGGCTGTTATTCCTGCCCAGCTGGAAAAGGAGGGGTGGGCGGTATGGTTACTATGCTTTCTGCTGTTTAAGCACAGGCAAGGTAGTTGGAACAATTTTTATAGTGGGAGTGCAGGGTTTATGACCTGTGAATAATGGAAGCTTGCCCCCAACAGCCCTAGTTCCAACATCCATGAGCTCATGGTTCTAGCAAGGAAGATTCAGAGATGAGAAAAACATTATAGATATAGTGTTACCGATAAGTCAGTGAGTACCTGTACAGGGCTGTGTACACCTTGTAACTATATAAATGTGGAGAAGAAGTAGCAATAGTAGTAGTAGTAGTAGGGCAAAGCAAAATATTCAAAGGGGATGAAAGAATGCATGCTTATTAAAAACAAAAAGAAACAAAAATAAAACAAGAAACTATAATTCAAATGTTATTTTATTGTTTCTTTCCCCCAAAATAATTCCTGTGGTATTGGAACATGTAAGTGCTTTCAGGCATATTTAAATGAGGCAGTGTGAGCGAAGATTGTTGGATTTTTGCTTTTAATTCAAGTTGACGTCATGGCAACAGCATGCTTATTGCACTTCCTTCATCGCCTCACAGGTGTTGATGATGTCAGGAGAGCCATTCTACATATCTGGGAAAAGGATGATGAGGTTATTCAGATTGTATAGAAAGTAATATGTAATTCAGTGCTTCCCATCTAGGGTGCCGTGACTGACATGCAGGTGGGCCATGAGAAGAGGCGGGTATGAAAAGACGAGGTGCCGACAGTCTTCTGTTTTTTCTCCCTTCCTGGCCTGCAGGATATCCTCCTGCCAGCAGAGGGCGTCGGAGAGCAGCGATTGTCTGCTGCTGCTGTTTGTTTCCCTCTCTGCTAGCTCTCTCTTGCCAGACCTGCTGGCCTCCTGTTATTACTATTGCAGAGGCAGAAGCAGCAGCAGCTGGCTCCGGGGGTGGGGGAGGGGGCAGGGGAGGAAGAATAGCTAAATGTGCCAAGGAGTGTGGGGAGAGGGAAAGGGGGAGAGGGAAGGGAAGGCAATGATGCTAAGGAGGTGAGGAGAGAAAAGGTAATGATGGCAGAGGGTGGAAAGAGGGAACTTGATGATAACAAGGGCTAGAGAGGCTAGGTGGCTGGACAAGGAGGGTGATGACATAACAGGGGGTAGAAGGAGAGGGAAGGGAAGAAGGTGATGATGCCAGGGGAGAGTGAAGAGAAAGTGGGGACGATTCCAGGGGGTGGAGGGAGAAAGTGATGATGCCCCGGAAGACGGAAGAGAAGGTGGTGATGATGCCAGAAAGGTGGCGAGAGAGGGGAGGAAAGGGAAGAGAAAGTGATGATGATGATGATGATGCCAGGTGATGGAGGGAGAGGAGTTGGGGAAGAAGGAAGGTGGTAATGATGCCAGGAGCGAGGGAAGAGAAGGTGATGATGTTGCCAAGGGGTGGAGGGAGAAAGAAGAAAAAGCAGTGATAATGCCAGCGGGTGGAGGGAGAGAGGGAAGGAAACAAGGTGATGTCAGGAGAAAGGGAATAGAAGGTGATGTGATGATGATGATGACAGATGTGGGGGGAGAGAGAAAGGAAGAGAAAGTGATGATGTCGGGGGTGGGGGGGAGGAGGAAAAGAAGGTGATGATGCTAGGGGAGTGGAGGGAGAGGAAAAGGAAGGTGATGATGCCAGGGTGGTGGGGAAGAGGAAAGAAAGAAGAGAGTATAAGGTGATGGTGCTAGGAGGTTGAAGGAAGAGAAGGTGATGGTGCCAGGGGTGGGAGAAAAGGAAAGGGAGAGTGATGATAGCTAGAGGGAGATGGAAGTTGATGTTGATGCCAGAGGTGGGGTGACAAGGAAGAGAAGATGGTGATTGGGAAGGGGGTGCTGTGCCACGACAAAATGAACCCTGTGCCAGGTGGCTCACGACACAAAAAAGGTTGTGAGTCACTGATGTAGTACATCATTCAATGTCTGTATATGTCTGTGTGAGTGTTGGGGGGGGGGGGGGGGGTCTCAAAACCTAAATATGGGGGTTTACAGAGCTTTCCTTAGACACAGATTGCAACTGAGCTGCAATTTTTAAACATAGGATACAATTAATTATATTTGCCAAACCTGTTGAATAATTATTGCAGAAAAATGTTCTGAAATCCTGAATTCTGTTAAATCAAGCCCACGGTAAAGAGATTGTTAATATCTCTATGATCAAACACACTGAGTTCTTCTACACTAATTGCCCCACCATACTGCACAAAGGGCAAGTGTTCTGCTTTCTAAATTCAAGTCATCTTGTCAAGTAAATATTAGTTCCCATGTGTCAGTCAGTTTGCTGGCACCACACTGCAGACACAAAATTAAGTCTTTTTTTTTCTTTATCAACCTCCTGTTGGAACATGCTTTAAAAACAAGTGCCATTTTATTTGGGTCTGTGCAGAATAATTGCATGAGACTTGATAGTCAATAATGAATAGTGCAATTTATTTCATGCTGGATCTTGCAAGGCATTTACCCAAAGGCAGAAAATTCTACTGATGAGCTCTGCAGTTGTTAACAGTTTTCAAGGCCCTCTAGACAGCTCTTGCCAAGAAAGTAGGTTTTTATATATCTATATATATGAATTTGATTACAGCTGTGAGTCTCCTGCCCATTCACAAATGAAAAGAAACCCAGCCAGCCTCTAAACTTAACGCATGTTGATGCTAGTAATAACCAGCGAGATCTACGTCCTCATTTGAAAAGGCTACTGTGGAGATTTCCAGATTTTAATCTGTTTTGTTCCTGCCTTCCCTGTTTCCTGGGCACGTGTGTCAAAGCTAATGGCCTTTCCGTTTCTATAGTCATGACACAAAGCCTAGCGTGTGCTTCTTTGTTCTGTCCCATCGAGCTGGCATGAATGTTGAAAGAATCCCAACCAAAGGGTTTCCGCCACTGAAAAGAGCTGCTAGTGCTGAAACTGGTTGTGCTGTTTTGTGACTGCCGCAACTGCAGAAATTATATATTAAAGGAAAACGCCTAACTGTAAATCTGTGAAACATAATGAGCAGACAATGATTTATGGAGGCAATAACTCAGTACATCTCAGGTTGAATGATTTTTTACGCTTGCTCTGGGTGGGCTTTGGTCTTGGAGCCCTTCACACCCAATAAGTATGTCAAATTATTTAATGCATACCATGGTTTAGGTTATTGCACTTATAAAGTTGCTATATGACATGACCCTGTTGGAATTTAGAAAAAAAACCGAAATTTTAAGGGGAGTCAAGAAGAGAAATAAATTAAGCATTATTCAGGCTAGAAAAAGTAGTCCTAAGGCTATGTCACTTAAAGGAGCTCAAATCAAATCCGTGCATATATATATCTATCTAAGCTCAGTTTCTATAAATTCAGTCTAGCACAATTCAAATCAGTATTTTCAGAGCTTACAAAGAATTGCAACAACTCTGAAAATGGCTTCATGTTGTGCTCTCGCCGCTGCCATTCGGCTGCTGTTGAGGATTTTACTTCTTTTTACCTCTTTAAGGCGATGGTAAAAGGGAAAGTAAATGCCCACTCAATTTGTCTGTGCTGCCTCTTTAATTGGTAAATGTAAATATACAAAAAAGTGCAGTACACGGCAGAAGCCGACACACGAAACGGAGAAACAAAATGGTAGAATGGAACAAGTATGTGGTACACACTGGTATCTCGAACCCAATCTACCAGAGTTCAAAAAAAGGTTAAAAACCTGGCTCTTCAGGCAAGCATTCCAACTCCCAGAGTGAAACTAGGCACCTCCTCCTGTCTTTCAGATCCAACCATTGCAAGGTGTCACAAACACATTGACACTCAATTTCATACACGGACTTGATTATTCACAATATCTATTTATTTAAGTCATCCTTTTCATATTATATTATTTAACCGATTACTTGCAGACTATTTACGCTACCAAAGTTCCTTGTAAAATGTGAACACGAATAATGTTATAATAATATTATATGTTTGTTAAATACTATTGTTACTTTCACTGTTCCTTGTAATAATGTTCAATAGTTGATTGTTATTGTTCTATGTTCTATGTAAAAAACCCCAGTCTAATCTACCAGACCAGGGCAACCTTTTCGTTACTTGTAAACCGGACTGATTTGTATTGCATACAGGAATTCCGGTATATAAAAATTAAAAATAAATAAATAAATAAATCTTTGTACAGAAGGCAGTACCTTTGTTCCATTGTACCAACAAAAAGATGTTGTTGTACATGAATTGTCAAGTCCATATAAGCCCCTTCTTGAACTGCATCGTCTTTTGTTGGTCCAATTAAAAAAGTACTAGGGTATGCAGGCCGAAAACTCATTTTATTTCATTTTGTGGGTTTTCCAGCCTAATTTTGTTTCACCAGGTGTTCTCTTTTGCACTTTTTTTAAATTGTGTTTGTGCTCTATTTCCTGAAATGAAAGAAATGAAAAAAAAAAATCAGAATTTCAGAAGGATTTGTTTTCATTTTGTTTGCAATTGAAACAAAACAAGGGTATTTTGTTGAATTTTTCATTTAATTTGGAATGAATGCACATTCCTAAAAGGGAGCACTGCCAGAAATTAGTCAAGTTTACACCACAAACTTGTTCAATTCAACCAAGGCCCATTTAGGTTCTTTCTTTAGATGCATATGGTGTAGTGATATTGGTAATGTGATCAGTTCAAGGCCAATAGCACTCTTGGACAAACCACACTGCTGAACTTCTCATGATTTTACAAGAGCTGGAATACATGTAGCCTTGATTATCCATGCTCTTATTTCACCTGACTTGAGTTAACTTTCCAGATCATGGGGAACTTTCACAGGCATGCACGGTTGTCAGAATAAGGTCAGTATATTGATTTCCATTAAATGTGGAACTCAAAAATGAAATTTCTGATCTATAAATTATAATTTGTCATCTATCATTAAAATCATCCATTGTACCTGAAGAATGGAGGGTGGCCAATATAACCCCAATATTTAAAATGGCTCCAGGGGCAATTCGGGAAACTATAGACCAATGAGCCTGACTTCAATGTTGGGAAAACTAGTGAAAACTATTCTAAAAATCAAAATTATAGAGCATATAGAAAGACATGATTTAATGGAATACAGTCAACATGGATGTACCCAAGGGAAGTCTTGCCTCACAAATCTGCTTCATTTTTTTGAAGGGATTAATAAACATGTGGATAAAGGTGAACCGGTAGATGTAGTGTATTTGGATTTTCAGAAGACATTTGACAAAGTCCCTCCTGAGAGGTTTCTAAGAAAACTAAAAAGTCATAGGATAGGAGGCGATGTCCTTTCGTGGATTACAAACTGGTTAAAAGACAGGAAACAGAGTAGGATTAAATGGTCAAGTTTCTTTGTGGAAGGGAGTGGGCAGTGGAGTGCCTCAGGGATCTGTACTTGGACCAATGCTTTTCAATATATTTACAAATGATCTGGAAAGAAATACGACAAGTAAGGTAATCAAATTTGCAGATGATACAAAATTATTCAGAGTAGTTAAATCACAAGCGGATTGTGATAAATTGCAGGAGGACCTTGCGAGACTGGAAGATTGGGCATCCAAATGTCAGATAAAATTTAATGTGGACAAGTGCAAGGTGTTGCACATAGGGAAAAATAACCCATGCTTTAGTTACACAATGTTAGGTTCCATATTAGGAGTTACCACCCAGGAAAAAGATCTAGGCTTCATAGTGGATAATACTTTAAAATCGTCAGCTCAGTGTGCTGAAGCAGTCAAAAAATAAGCAAACAGAATGTTAGGAATTATTAGGAAGGGAATGGTGAATAAAACGGAAAATGTCATAATGCCTCTGTATCGTTCCATGGTGAGACCGCACTTTGAGTACTGGGTACAATTCTGGTCATCGCATCTCAAAAAAGATATAGTTGCACTGGAGAAGCCACGAGAAGGGCGACCAAAATGATATAGTTGCGACTGGAGAAGCCAGAGAAGGGTGACCAAAATGGTAAAGGGTATGGAACAGCTCCCCTATGTGGAAAGGCTAAAGAGGTTAGGGCTGTTCAGTTGGAGAAGAGACGGCTGAGGGGGGCTATGATAGAGGTCTTTAAAATAATGAGAAGCCTAGAATAGGTAGATGTGAATCAATTATTTACTCTTTCTGATAATAGAAGGACTAGGGGGTATTCCATGTAGTTAGCAAGTAGCACATTTAAAACCAATAGGAGAAAATTCTCTACGCACAATTAAGCTCTGGAATTTGTTGCCAGATGATGTGGTTAGTGCAGTTAGTGAAGCTGGGTTTAAAAAAGGTTTGGATAAGTTCTTGGAGAAGTCCATTAACTGCTATTAATCAAGTTGACTTAGGGGCGGATTTTAAGAGCCCTGCTCGCCTAAATCCGCCCAAATCCGGGCGGATTTAGGCGAGCAGGGCCCTGCGCGCCGGTGAGCCTATTTTGCATAGGCTCATCGGCGTGCGCAGACCCCAGGACTCGCGTAAGTCCCGGGGTTCTCAGAGGGGGGCGTGTCGGAGGCGTGTCGGGGGAGCGAGCCCGGTCGTCGCGGCGTTTAGGGGGCGTGTTGGCAGCGTTTTGGGGGCGGGTCCGGGGGCGTGGTTATGGCCTGGGGCGGTCCGGGGGCGTGGCCGCGCCCTCCGTACCCGCCCCCAGGTCGCGTCCCGGTGAGCTAGCAGCCCGCTGGCGCGCGGGGATTTACTTCTCCCTCCGGGAGGCGTAAATCCCCCGACAAAGGTAGGTGAGGGGTTTAGACAGGGCCGGGCGGGTGGGTTAGGTAGGGGAAGGGAGGGGAAGGTGAGGGGAGGGAACGGAGGTAGGCTGCGCGGCTCGGCGCCGATCCCGGATTTTAGCGGATACGCGCGGCTCCGCGCGTATCTACTAAAATCCAGCGTACTTTTGCTTGCGCCTGATGCGCCAGCAAAAGTAGGCCAAATCGCGCGGTTTGAAAATCTACCCCTAAGGGAATAGCCACTGCTATTACTGACATCAGTAGCATGGGATCTTCTTAGTGTTTGGGTAATTGCCAGGTACTTGTGACTTGGATTGGCCACCATTGGAAACAGGATGCTGGGCTTGATGGACCCTTGGTCTGACTCAGTATGGCATGTTCTTATGTTCTTGTTGTGTCCGTCGCTGCTTGACGTCTCTGCTCCGCCCACCTGACCTCGTTGGTGACTCCCTTCAGGGTTGATGGAAGGTTAGCTGCTGCGGCATCTCCAGGTCATCCTCCTCCGGCGTTCCCGGACCGGCTCGACGCTGCAAGCCATCATGTTGACCAAATGCCTAGGGGCGCGCACGCGTGGCCGACTGATGTACCAGCATTGGCGCGAACCTCAGGGGCGTCCCCCTGAGATGACGTCACCAGCTCCAGAAATTTAAGGTCTCAGTTTTCGCTAATAAGATGAGTTAACAAGGGATTGGTTACCTAGCTTCCTCCTGGTCGCTGCGGATGGGATTCGCTCTCCGCAACCCTAGCTACTCTGCCTCCTCAGACTTCACTAGAGGTACCCGCTCCTCGGGGGCCTTGCTTTCTCTTTTTCTTTGCAGGTTACTGTCCGGAACCAGTACTCGCTCCTCGAGGGCCCACGTCCCGGACTTGCTCATGAATACCACTTCTGCTAAGAAGTCATCGCTGTTTACAACATTGTGAGTTTCCATCTATCTCTCGGAGCTTTCCCTGGGTACAGGTACTCACTCCTCGAGGGCCTAATGTATACCATCTCCTGGGCTGCCTTTAGAGACTATTGTGTGAGTGTTACCATCAAGGACTTGTTCCAGAACTCTGCATATACTGCCTACTCACTGTTTTAGTTTCTCTACAGCTCAGCCACCCTGGGATCGCTGTTCCAATACCTGAGGGACTACAGCCCAGCCGGGCGCTTCCAGCTCACTACTGCCACCTCTGGTGGTTTACCATATTGTCTAATAAAAGAACTAGTGTGTGTCTGTCTCCTACACTAAGCCTGACCAGTGGTCCCTTTCGGGATTTCCCCCGAGGGCGTGGTCACCTGCCACTGGTCCAAGGATCCACCCACAACTACTCTAAATAACTACAGATTGCTAAATACCAGCTTTAACAACAGAGCTTTCTGACAGATTGCTAACTCCCAGCTTTCTCTACAGAGCTTTGGCATCAGATTGCTATCTCCTCATGGAGATCACAGCGGATCCACATCAGATTGCTAACTCCGCACGGAGAACACATCAGTTCTTAACAGCATTCAAGTGAAAAGCGATACTAGAATTCATATTTGAAAATATTAAGAAATGTATTTTTTTAAATATAGAGTTGGAGACACTCCCAGTATATGTGGAAGAATCGAGAGTTTAGTTTTGTGAGACCCACAATCTTGGCTCATGAATGTCCTGACTGAACCGAGCAAGTTGCTCTATCTCCATTTACTAATATGGAATTGGAGTAAAAGCAATTATAATTTATAACATTTTGCCAATTTGGAAGCTTGGGAAAATTTCAAAGCCATTTCCTTGGGTGTAACAGTGCTTTACCAATGAAAATATGCTTTTTACATTTGGGGTAGGTTGTGAGGAATAGCAGGGGTGGAGACCTTCAAGATTATCCACAAGACCAACTGAGCTCAAAATACCTTGGTAATCTACCTGGTAGCCTCTGGAAGCTCCTGATTAGACCAGCCATGGGTGTGTTCCCTGATTCGAAGCTGTATATAAGGATACCCTGCTTGACACACTCTTGCTGCTCCAGTCTTCTGAGGCCTTGTCTATGGAAATGCGACTGATTCCTGATCCATGCCTGACTTTGGATCCATGCCGGATTCCTGATCCACTCCTAGGCCCAAGCCTTAACCTGACTGTGCCCTCAAATTCCACAGACCATCAAAAGTCCCAGGTACAGCCTGCACTGGCAGGCTCATGCGGTGGGGAACAGCTGTGGTGTCTGTTAGGATCCGTGGCTTAGTGGGCCCTTGGCCCGAGGTGAAAGTTGGTACCGCCCACGGGGAGGAGCCCCACTGGACCTGACCGTTGGGAGGCAAGGTCTGTAGCAGCAGATCACACAGCCCAGAGAGCAGAAACTCACTGTGGTGGAGTGCAGAGCAGGTCCCGAGGAGCGGAGAATGCTAGAGTATTGGAGGAGTGCCGAGAGGACAATGCCGAGGAGCAGAGCCATGTGGTGAGTCAGCAGAGGAGAAATGACGTAGGCTTACCTGAGGAGTGGGGAAGCCCCCAATGGAGTCTCTGGCAATGCACATAGGCACTACCCCGAGGAGCGGGGAAGTGTGAGCACAGTCTCTGAAGTGAATCAGGGCACTGCCCTGAGGAATGGGGAAGCGCGGAACAGTCACTGAAGTACACAAAGCGCTGCCCCGAGGAGTGGGGAAGCGGGGCACATTCGCTGAAGTAGAAAGGCAATGGCCCGCAGAGCGGGGTAAACCAACGCTGAGTCTCCAAGAGGCAGTGTAGTTCCAGGAGCGACCCCGAGGAGCGGGGAAGCTGGCAGGCAAGGCTTCTGAGGTACAGGACCTTCCGAGGAGCGAATAGCCAGAGACAGGAGAGAGCCCCCGAGAAGCGGGTTCCCGAAGAGTGTCTCACACCAGGAAGTGCAGGAAATGGGAACCACGGTCCGAGGAGACAGCAGCAGGAATCAGCAATGATGGAACTCATTGCCAAGTTGATTAGAGCCAGGCCCCAGTGGTGCTTAAGAGTCCGGGGCTAGTGATGTCATCAGGAGGAGATGCCCCTGAGGTTCCCGCCCTGGTGTCCTTAAAGGAGGGCCGAGTAGCGCATGAGCCTAGGAAGGCTCATGGAGGAGACATGGCTGTCAGTGGCGTCCTTGCCGCCATGTGGAGTCCCAGAACAGGGCAACATGCGTTGGAAGCAACTAGCCACAGCCGCGAGTTCACCCAAGGAAGAGAGGTCGGCAGCACATGATGTGAGTAAGAGCGGTCGCAGCAGTCTGCGACTGACGGTCATAACAGTGTCGAATGAAGACACCACCTGGGTGCTGTGCATTGTGAGCTTCTTTCTGAGCTACTGCTTACCAAGACCCCTGGCCTCTTCCAGACTCTGTCCTTGTCGTCCTTTGTAAGGAAGCCACTCAGCACCTGACAGTGATGTTCCCAAGGGCAGAGTAGGGTGGGGATTGAAAAAATGCATGCATTTTTTTAAAGTATTCACCAGGTTTACTCAAAAAAAGGTATCTGCACAAAAAGGAGGTACAATGTTGTGCAGGTACTTTTTTTTTCTGAAAATTGCTGCAAATCCACAGGTGAACAGTATCTGTGGACTATGCAGTTCTGTGGGCAGTTTGAATATTGCCCTCATGGAGGTCATTTTTCAAAAATTGGAACATCTGTGGTTACTTTTTACCTGCAGACTATTCACAAATTTTCAAAGCAAAAATATGCAAATACTTTCAGTTTGAAAATTCTTGGACAGTACATGCAAAAATTCCCTGTACAAAGTTGCACCTGCTTCTGACATGTGGATGTGGATGATAGGGCTGGGCAGGCCAGTACAAGGTAATCCCCAACAGGAGTGGTTCAGGACTCAAGGGTCTTCTCCCTGTCCAGCCACCTCCCTTTTGGGTTGGGCCTGCAGGTTCTGGTGGCTGACAGGACTTTTCTGGCAGGGACAAGGCAGGCTGTGATCTGGTCAGGTAGCATTCAGGTGGAGTCAAAGAACAGGCAAGGGTCAGGGCTGGCAGAGTTCAATCAGAGTCGTGTCCAGGCAGGGGTCGAAGTAGGCAGAGATCAAACAATCGTGGTCCGGGCAGACGTCAAAACAGGCGGAGATATGGAACAGCAAGGTCAGAAGTCAGTCCAGGTCAGTAACAAAAAAATCAGTCGAAGGAACGTTGACTGGGAGACAAGGTAAAACAGGACAGGGAACCAAGGTTGGGTGGAGAGGCAAGGCTAGGAACACACTGGCAGCAACAAGGTAACACACACAGGCAGGAATAAGGGTGAAACTGGAATGGGGGTGCAAGGCAGGATACAGACAGGCTAGATAGGCCACTGGAAGGCCTGGACAAGATAAGGAACACAGAAACAAGATAGGCTTCTGGAAGGCCTAGATGAAGCAAAGGCAAGTAATACATAGACAAGGAGGGCTACTGGGAGGCTCAGACAGAACAGGAACAGAGCAATGGACAAGCTAAACAACCGGGAGACCTAGGAAGGACAATGGCAAGAAATACAAAAACAAGGAGAGCCACCAGGAGGCCCACAGGTAACAGGAGGACCACTGGGAGACCCACATGAAAACAAACAAAATAGGAACAAGATAACAAGGCAAGAAGGCCTAAACTGGGAACAAGGCCAAGGCAAGGCAAGAAGACCACACAGGAAGCACCAATAAGTGCAAGGTTGGCCAGAGCAAGGAGCCAAGGTGACTCGATGATAAAGCCCCAGTCTAAGAATCAGGGAGGGTTTTTATGGGACTGGCCTTGCCACATCATTCAGTCTTCAAGGTGGAGGCTAGAACAGGATTGAGTGCAGCCCACTGAGGGCTCCTCCTAGCAGGCAGGATTTAGATGCCCACTTTTTAAAACTGAAAGCACGCATGTAAATCAAAACTCAGCTCCCCGGAACACCTCATTTTTGAATGCACAAAAGTGTAGGGATCCTCTAGATCCCCACTAGCTAAATTGACCGCACCTTAAGCCCTGAGATAGGATTTTAGGTAGGAAGGGTAGTTTGCTGACCGTCCCTTACCGGCATCTCCCAAGAAGCTTGCCTGGATTGGACAGTTAGCTCCCTAAAAGCAGCCATGCATAAGGAACAGTGTGGGGTTTTTTTTGTGTTGGAGCTTTGAGAAGCAGGACAGTGTTGCAGTGCTCCCCAATTTAGCCTGATCCAGGGGAAGAAACATTTTCCCTTGGCAGTGTCCCCAGGTTTGGAAGAGAGTGACAGAGGGGTTTTTGAGAGAGGTCTATGTTTTTAAGAAGAGGGGTTTTGTTTGGATCCTGGTCCTACCCAGGAGGATTTCCCCCCCTGGCTGTGGAAGATCAGGATGAGGTGTAGTGATTCTTTCTATCCAGCTAAGTAGAGACAGCAGTGTCCTGAGAGAGGAAGAGAGAACCAGTCTGTGAATACTGAGACGTTTTTGTTTCTGTTGTGTTGGGAGAGATATTCTGCTACCAAGTCCTTGCCCTGAGAAGGAGGAGAGATTTTGGGACATTGTTTGGACTGTCTAGAACCAGAGGTCCAGTTTTAACATCAGAGAGAGATAAGGAGATCCCAGTCCCCACTAGGAGCCCACATTCTACAGGCCAGGGTGGCTCATGGAAAAGTAGCCCACCTCCAATACCAGTGCCATGAGGTAGGCTACTTTTCCATGGGCCACCCTGTACTACTAAAGGGTCTTGGGTCTTTGCCTACTGCTTGTCACCCTTAGGGACACGGACTCAGCTGATAAAACCGAGAAAAGAAATACTTTTTGACTGTTCAGTTTTTTGTGAGAAGATCAGCCGGAGAAATTTTCTTTCCAATTGGATCTGAAATATTTTTGGTTGCAGTAACTTCATCTTGGAACACTCCATTATGTCTGGCCAGCGTCTTCTTTAAAACGGTAGAGGTGCCCTATAGCCAGGACATCCAAACAGTGAGCACAGCTGAGCAGAAGGACCGAGAGACCGTGTGTTGGTGCCCACCCCTGAGAGCCTGGGTCCCCACAGATTAAATCCTCTCCCTCGCCAGAAAGAACCCTGGCACCCCAGGGAAGCGTTTGGTATGAGACAAGAGAGAGAGAGATGGGAGAAAATGTCCCCGGGGACAGCCATGAGCGTCTGCATTCCGGACGGCCATCGAAAAGGGGGTTACAAACGTAGATGTGAAATCGAGTTACGCACACATTTTCTGCAAAGGACACACACCGGCCGCATTTTCTAATGAGCCATTTTCATACAGCACGGCATTTTTATATGTGTAAACGGCTTTGAAAATTACCACCTGTGAGGACAATTTTCAAAGTCATGTATCCAGGTAAAATAACTTGGCTTGAGATAATTGCTTCCTCTGCCCAGCTGCGAGTACATGCGGGCTTCCACAGCATGTAGTCTCCTAGCCAGGCTTGAAAGAGGCATTCTCGTGAGTGTGTTCAGGTCAGAGGAGTCAAACAGGCCAGGTATATTTGATTTTCAAAGGTCCGTTTGCTATTTTACCTGCTCTTGGCCCCCCCCCCCCCATGCAGGTAAGAAGTGCAAAAGATGCTGACAGTTTTATCCTGCTGCTAGTTTTCAAAAATGTCTCAGAGCAGGTGGCTTCCCTTTGAAAATTACCTGCAATGCACTGCATGGGCTAAACGTACATTACAGGCCTCCAGGCTGCAATTGTAAATTGTATTAAGATCTTGTTGGGTGAAATGACCTAACTGTATATGACCTAATAGTAAATATTATGAGGGCCAATTTTCAAAGATTTTAGGCTTCTGACATTTGGAGTTAGGCCTCTAAATTAGCCCTTTTGAAAATTGACTGAGGTTGAGTATGTAAAGTTTGGCTTCTAGTTTCATTAGGCTCCCAAATTTAGGATCCTAAAAAATGGGTAGCTATGGGGTCAGAGTTAGGGCGGGGAAACAAAGGGATCTATTTACTAAGGCTTTTCTTCCATTCTATGTCTATGGAAAAAATGTTTAGTAAATGAGGCCCTAAGTTAGGAAATTAGCACTGATTTTTAGAACTGGGCACCTAATTTAAGATCCTAAATCTAGGCAAATAAATAGCTCTAAATTTAGGGGCCTAACTTTTAGGAACCTGAATTTATGTGAATTTTCAGCTGAAAATAGGTGCCAACTTAGGCCTGGATTCACTATTCTCGCAGAGAATAGTGAATCACGCGATACCAGGGGGTGGGCCTGCGAAAGCCGGCAGCAATCGCACCAACACGGTGTTATCGCTGCCGGCTTTCGCACCCAATAGCGCCACCGGCGGCGATAAGGATTCTTACCTTTCGCCGTCAGCGAAGTCATCATGGAGTCTGCCCCGACTCCTCCCCTTCCGGAGTGGACTCCGCCCCATCTAGGCATCGTCCCTTTTCGCGTGCGATCCCTTTAGAAAATGACCCCCTTAAGGATCTAATTTAGAGGCCTAAATTTAAGAGCTTGGCTTTTTTTTTAATATCTGCCCCAATATGATGAAATTCAGGATTAAATGAAAGTGCTACAGCAGCCAGTTGCATAGGGATGGAGAGGTCTGAAGACTTCTAGATCTGATACTACATCTTCCCAAGCATAGACAGGAACAGGTAAGGTTTCATGTTCCAAATCGATCGCCAGTTTCCATTCGGGAAACCTAACAGTTCCCTGTAGGAGAAAAGAAGCCTGTGCTCTCTGATTTATCAGCTAAGCTGGAGGAGAGACTCCAGTGGAAAGCACCCAAGGCTGCTCTAACCAGACCAAACCTAAAATCAGATGTATCATCCAGGAAATGAAAATAGTAACCTACAAATCATAATTTGGGAAATTGCAGTTTTGAAGTAAAAAATATCATTTGTAGAGGCTACTGTATATCTGAAAACAACCAGAATGAATATCAGTGACTTGGGCATTATGACTTATAACATAGTCACCAGTTGGATTTATTCTTACTTCATTTTTCTAATGTAAGAGGATCATACTCCATAGATGCCAGCATGATATCTTTTGTCAGGATGAGCATGATGCTGTTGCAAGATAGGGAAAAAGCTATTGTAACATGATAGGAAAAAACCTAGAATAAATAAGCTAAGGAAACAATTCTGGTGTGTTCCACGACTGTGTGGAGGAAAGGGAGCAGAGCCACTGTGTGTATGGAGGAGAGGGAATGGAGCCAGTATATGTGTGTGTGGAAGAGAGGGAGAGAGCCAGCGTGCATGTGCCCAAGATAGAGTAAGCCAGTGTGTGTGTGAGCCTGAGAGAGAGGGAGCCAACCAGCTGTTGTGTGTCTGTGAGTGTGGGTGAGTTTTAAAAGAGTGTTTATGTGTGCCAGTGTGAGCATGAGGATGAATATATGTGTATAAGAGATAGGAGAAAGTGCGTGCACCTCCCTTCCCCTCCCACTACTCCACCACAATCTCAGGTTGACTGGAAGTCAAAAGTACCCAGATATGGAGAGCGAGTGATTTTTTTTTTAATCCTTATTGATTTTAATTAATCGGGTATTATTTGATGTGTGTGCAGTTTTGAAATATTGTATTGATGTTTGTGAACTTTTAAAAAATATTGGATGTTATTCTGTTCATCTGCTGTTTTGAAATATTAATTATTTTTATTAGTATTTTCACTATTATGATTGATGCTTTATATTTCTTGATTTTATTGTTTGATGTTTTCTGAGGAAGGATAATGCTTTAGTTTTTCCTTACATTCACTACATAGTGAGACTGACTTGTTGCAGTTTCCAGTTCAGTTTATGTCTGTACTTTTCCATTTATACTTTGTGGTCACTTTATTCTATATATGGCGAGTTTCTATCTGTGTTCTACATGTGTGATTGAGGTGAAGTATTCTGCTAATGTGTCATTTGGTTTGTTCTGTTTTCCTAATAGGATGTATAGTAGTGTTTTAGGGCCTGGTGTAATTTATTTATTTATTTATTTAAAAAACATTTATTACCTCCCTTTCTACGCTCAGGGTTACACTTTAGCCGGATAATAAGATAACCAGCTAAAGTTTAGCCAGATAAGTGGGGGAGATATTGAAAGATCGGCATTACTTGCGAGTTATCTGGCTAAATGCCTCTGAATATGGACCTTATCATGGCCAAATTTAGAGCCATGATACAGGGTTCTGGAGGCTCCCGGCCTCAGAACAGCTACTGTAATGCGCAGACTAGGATTGGGGTGCTGGTGATAGTTGTGGGGGTAAGGGGTTAATCTATTAAAATAGGGGGAGAATACTTGGGTAGTTGCAAATGAAGGCGCATGGTGCCAGAATTCCAGCACTGGTTTTAACTGAGCTAGAAGAAAAAAGTGCAAGGTGGAACTATCAGGTGTATAAAAAAAAAGAACCCATTTAGTAGGTACAACACAATAGACAAACCTCATTAGAACCATTCAATATTGGGAAGCTTCAGAATGTATCATTCTCCTAACACACATTTAAGTAGCATTTCAGCTCAGAAGAAACACCATTACTATAAACGAATACTATCAACTCCCTTTTCTAAAGAAGTCTGACAATCAAGTTCTGCTTTTTTTAAATGGCAAAATGTCTCACAATTATAGTTGTTAAGATTTTCATCTGACGGTAGGGGAAAATGTTTTTGTGCTCAAGTGCCATAAACCTCTAACCTCTTCAGTTACCAGATAGGTGAATGTGAGCATCAGTTTGGTTTCACTTATTTTCACCAGGGAGGGGTTTCTCTTGAGTGTCAGTATAATGGGTTGTAAGTGCCTCTTTGGAGATTCACTAGTCTATGATTTGTCAGCATTTATGTTCACAAAATGACCCATGCAATGTAAACAATATAGTAATGTTACTCAAGAAAAAAGAAAGATAGAGATAGTTCCGGAGCAAATTCCTGGGTTAGCTGAGCACCACCAGATATTCTCAGAGAGTACTCAAGCAGATTGAAAGCTGACATGTTTTAAACCTCCTCTCTGGGAAACCATAAGTAGGGACACTCTATCTAATCGGCACACGTTTTCCTCTGAGTCTATATGCCTCAAGTCCTTTTCAGTCCCAAGATTGTGGCACTGTTAACTTTGAGGTCTATTTCTCAGTTCCTGTGATTCATCCTCTCCTTTTATCTGTCTCTAGATGCCAGGCTCTAACTAGAGAGAAAAAGAGCTGTTTTGAGGAAGAATACAAGTCCAAGATAAGCTGTTGATTAGAGAATATGATTATGAGAATTCCATGGAGATGGCGCACTCGTGAAACGTCATTGAACTGGATGGTGAGGTGTCCAATGTTGTGGATTTAGCTTGTATCCCTGACAGCACTACATTTCACAAAAAGACATTCTTCAGATGTAATTAGCCTAGATGCAGAGCTAAAACTTTCCACATTTTCTTTCTGTACTTGGAATATATTTTGATAAAGAAAAAAAAAAGAAATAGTTAGTGCTACAATGGGTATCAGATATGCAGTTGGCATGGACTTAAACATTAATATTTAATTTTTGTTTGCTTCATGATTGTTGCGAGCAGGTTATACAAAGAAATTTGCAGGCTGTTATTTCGTAAAGTCTGTTTTAATGAGTGGTTCCAGAGTCTTTCGTGAGTACGGAAACATATACGAGTATGTTACGGGGTAGACATACATGTATTTTGTAATCTGCATGTACCTGATACATGCAGGTTATAAAATATCGTAGCTGATCTCCGTGTGGTCTTATATGCATGTATATGGGACTGCGCAGAGTTGTTTGCAAGTTACCATCAAAGTAAGCAAGGCTTTTAGGTTGGCTAGGGGTTCTAGGCAGGCAAATTCATCCTTGATGTGGGCTACTAGACCCACTGGAAATTAGCATTCAGGGCCAGATCATTTCAGTTCAGATCATTCACTAACTGATTAAGATCCATGGTGTATTCAGTCATGCTTCACCACCCCTGGTGGCACCCAAGATCTTACCTTCCACCAGCTGAACACAACCTGGTTCACCATAAGCCTGGGAGAGGGCAGACACAAATGAGTCTGCTTAGTTCAGGACTGGAGCATCTCATTTCAGAAATGGAGTTACCAACACCAGGGCTTTCTTTGGGAGCAGGCTAATCATAAACCCCACCTTGAGCGGTTCTGATGGATATGAGAACGAATGTAGATGAAACCATAATTTGTATCGACACAGGAATCCCTGCAGCTCACTCCTATTGCCACCAACCGTTTCAGAAAGCGGCAATCGAGGCCCTGGAGGTGAAAAATCTGGCCAGGTTTGCTCACCTTGACTGGTGGTAAGGTCCTGGAGAGAGTCCACCCTCGGCTGAAGGGAAAGAGACTGAGCCTGTATCCCTTCTACTGCCTCCATGAGGTCTTTCGGGTCTGCAAGAGATTGCCCTAGACAGGTATCTGTTTGGACTGGTCCAAGCTATCACAGCCCACTCTGCTAAGGACCGAGAGAAGGTATAGCTCCTGGGCAGGGGCATATCTTAGAGAGACCAGCTGATCCAGAGCCAATGTCATCTGCCTGAAGCAGCTGCCATTCTCTGTAGGTCAGGACCTTGGTTGCAAGCGGCCGCAATAACTTACTAGGTGGAGTGAAACAGGAATTAGAGTACGACCCAGAAGTGGAGCTGAAGATCTGGATGGAAGCAGACAGCAGAATACAATACACACCAGGGACACACAAGAAAAAAGGCCAGGCAGGCAATGGGATATCATAAAGCAAACTTTATGAGGACTGTTGGAGCAGTAAAAGTGTGTCAGGCTAGGGCTCCTTATATACAGCCCTCAGTTTGGGACATACCTAATGCTGGTTCAGTAAGGAGCCTCCAGGGGTGTCGCCCTAACACTGTTTTAGCTTCATTAGTTCTATAAGATTCCTGCTGCACCCAAGTCCCTGTGGCTCCAGTGCAAGATCACTGGGCCTTGAACACCCATCACTGCAGGTTTGATCCCCACTACCCCAGCCAATTGGATCCATGTTGTAACTTCCCCCTGCATATTGTGGTAGCTATTATTGAGGGGGATGATGCATTATTGGTGAGTGACATAGTAAATCATGTTTCTGAGACACAAAAATCATGTCTTATGTACTGAATGAAGAAAATTAAAAGTAAATCCTGCTGTGGATCAAACCGGAAGTCCATGCGATAGGAAAAGACAAATCACAGAGAAAACAGTCTGTCCTGGAGCAGAAGAAATTTGTAGGGACTAGTTGAATTTAGTAGGAATTCAAAATAAGGCTGAAGCCTGTCCTGGTCCCTCCTCATCCCATTGGCCAGCAACTGGATGCTTGTTCTCCTCTTCTGTAACGTTAAATTTCCCAAAAATTAAGAAACATTGCCAACTTAAAACTGTTTTTGAGGCATATTTTCCATTAACAATTCAATGGCCCCTAAGGTGCTAATCTTTACACATGGAATTGACTATAAGAGGCCTGATGTAATTTGAACTGGTAGATTATAAATCAGCAGAGATGAACGTTTGCTACAGATGACTTAAAACTATGCTAGGGCTTTCCTTCTGCCTTTTTAATATGCAGAAAGGGAAATTCCATCACAGCTTACCGAAAAAAACAGTTATAAAAAGAAAACCAACCAAACAGATGGGTATGGCTAATACCTTGATTTGACTAGTGAATGTTTTAAAGAACAAGCTCTTGGGACTACTATAGTCCTTTTCTTCTGCCTCATGAACATAACATAGTTGATCCAAAATCTTGTATTTTCAAATTGCTCTTAAAACTCTTCTGAGAGCAGAGTTATAAGAGTAGATATGAAGAGAGTGTTGGCAGATTGCCCTGCAGTTGGAGTTCCTTACTTGCCCTGGGCTTTATTTACTATGGGGCCGATGCAATACAGTGCGCTCAGCCGAGTGCACTGTAAGGGATGTGAATCGGTACCGGACTTGTTTCCGGTATCGAGTTTGGGTAAAACCGCGGGAAATCTTCGTTCCCGCGATTCTTACCCGTTTTAATCGGCTGTGTCGTGCCGAAAACAAAAAAAAAAGACACCCCGACCCTTTAAATTTAATTCTTTCGCATACCCCCCCAAAATTTTTAAACTACCTGGTGGTCCAGCGGGGGTCCCGGGAGTGCCATCCATTGCTCCTACCATGTGACAGGGGCCAGCCAATGGCACGGATACCCTGTCACATGCTAAGGGCAAAGGGCCATCGGCGCCATTTTGATCAGTGGCAGCCGACGGCCTGAGAGCGGGAGATCGCTCCCGGGATCCCCGCTGGACCACCAGGTACTTTAAAAATTTTGGGGGGGGGGGGATGCGATCCCCGCTGGACCACCAGGTACTTTAAAAATTTTGGGGGGGAGGATGCGAAAGAATTCAATTTAAAGGGTCGGGGTGGGTTTGGGGTTTATTTTTAAGTGCCCATTCTTCCCGCCCCCCCCCCCCAAAACGATAAGAGAACCCCATTTGAAAAAATTCATGGGGTTTTCCTATCGGGTTCGGGGGCCCCCGAATTCTGACGAGTTTGAAAATATCTTCCGATATACATCCTTGTATAACCCGCAGTCAGACGCGGGTTAAATAGGCTCTAATCCACCCCCTAATGCAATAGGGGGATTAGTGCCTATTTAATGCTTGTCCGACGCGGAGTGAATGGGATAGCGCTCATCACATGCAAATGCATGTGAATGAGGCTATTACTCATTCACTCCAAATGTAAAAAAATAAATGTGCGTCTCAGATGCACATTTATCTCTCAGCTATTAACGTCTGCCTGGAGCAGGCATTAATAGCTGAGCGCATTGAGTTAAAAAAAAGTGACCACTGAGTTAAAAAAAAGGCGACCCTAGCACCTCCTTGCTAGTGCGACCCCCTAATTTGTTTATTGCATGCAACCCCCCCCTGCAGGCATCATGCACGCGTTAAGAAAGCGGGCGCTGAAAAGTCAGCGTCCGCTTTCCGCATTTAATATTGCATCGGCCCCTATGTATTTTTCCCATATACACAAAATGGGAGAAACCTTTAGTAAATGACCCCTCAAGTTCCTCAAATAGACTGTTTTTTTTCTATCTGTTACATAAGAACATAAGAAGTACCATTCTGAGTCAGAGCAAAGTCCATCAAGCTCAGCATCCTGTCTTTAACAGTGGCCAGACTGGATCACAAGTACCCAGAAGATCCCAAAAAGTAGATCCATTTCTTGTTAATCACTTCCAGGCATAGCAATGACTTTCTCTAGTCTACCAGTGGCTAATAATGTTTTATGGTCTTTCTGTCCAGGAACTTGTCCAAACCTCTTTTAAACCCCGCTCTGCTAGTCACCTTGACCATGTCCTCTCATCATAGGGGAGCCAGTCCATCCCCTTTATTATTATTATCCAGGTCTGACCCTGACACATCTGTTCCTTCACAGAAGTGCTCCTTCTGTTTTATTTATTCTGTATTTGAGATCAGAGACAGAGCAGCTTTTACATGAGAACATGGGGGAAGGCCGACAATTGCTCACTAACACATGGTTTGGAGGGTGGTATCTTTGAAAGATACTAACAAAACAGGGAAGTCAGAGCGTCCCGACAGAGAGGATCCAATAATGGAAAGAACAGCCCAGGTGCCTTTAAGTAAAGAGCCGTGGCTAGCCTACGACCTATTTATTTATTTATTCATTTGAGGATTTTATATGCCGTCATTCCTAATAAAGAGATCACAACGGTTCTCAAGAGACATTCATAGATCATAGCCTCAGCCATAGGCGCCGCTACCAAGGGGCACCATCTCTCTCTCTCTCACGGTTTAGCGGAAGAGAGAGATGGCGGCCCTCCACCTGATACACAGCTTTTCAGCCAGAACTGCTGGGCCTGTATTGGAGGGCCCCCCGTCCCCCCCTGCAGTCAGAAGCAGAGCCCCGGTCCAGTCAAAAGCAGAAACATTGGCCTTCCCCTCCCCCACCCAAGCAGTGAGAAGGTGCAGCCTGGTGGAATTGCAACAAACAGTATCGGCCTTCCACACTCCCTGCCCTAGCGGTAAGAAGAAGCGCTGCTGCGGAGCCACACCAGCAGCATCGGCCTCCCTCCCCAGCGGTCAAGAGGAGCGCGGCTTACGAGGCTGAAAGAGGCGGCACCGTGGAGCTCAAAGCAGCAGCACTGGCCTGAGGCCTCCCAACCCTCTTTCTCACTTCAGCAGTCAGAAGGAGCGTAGGGGCGGAAAGCAGCTGCATCGGTCTCCCCCCCCCCTCCTCACACTCATAAGCAGGAGCAGCAGGGGCCGGAGTCTAGAAGCAAAAAAAGAAGAGTTTAGTGGCTGCCTGGGCTGCAGAAGGAGACTGCTGCTGCCCTTTGTTCTTCCAGAGGAGGAAACAAGTGAAAGAGCATGTGTATGTGTATGACTGAGCATGAGACAGCGTGTGTGTGTGTATATAATTGAGCATGAGACAACATGTGTGCATATATATGACAGCATGTGTGTGTATATGACTGAGCTTGAGACAGCCTGCATGTGTGTATGTGCATGACTGATCATGAGGGACAGCGTGTGTGTGTGTGTGTGTGTGTGTGACTGAGCGTGAGACAGACTGTGTGTGACTAAGCATGAGAGACACAGCATGCATATGTGTATATGACTGCATTTGGAAATCAAAAGTTCCAGGTATGGAGAGTGGGGTATTTTTTAATATCCTCATTAGTTTTAATTTATTGGGTGTTATTTGCTGTATCTAATGATTTGGAATATTTTATTGCCATTTGGAATATTTTCAGATGAGTTTCTAATTATTGAATGTTTTATTTGTCTGCTGTTTTGAAATATTTATTCTATGTAATGGTATAGTTACCTATTATGATTGATTATTTATATTTCTTGATTTTATTGTTTGATGCTTTATGAGGTTCTGTTTTTACATCGTTGCACTGCATACAGAATCTGGCTTGTTCTAGTTTCCAGTTCAGTTTTTGTCTGCATATTTCTTTTTATACTTTATGGTTTCTTTCTTTAAAATTTGGTGAGGGCCTGTTTTTTTTCTGTACATATGATAAAGGTAAGGTATTCTTCTAGCATGTAGTTTTTGTTTAGGGATCTATGGCAGCCTGGCTTGTTCTGTTTTCCAGATAGGACCAAAGTGATTAGAAAAATAAAATGTCCAGCCAGCAAGGGTAGAAAAAAGCATTTTATATTCGGTTTAGTGAATGGAATATGCCAATTTTGGGAATGTGAGGCTTATATTTTATTTTGCACAATACAGGAGGAAATACATTTGTTTTTATTTCAAAGAAACAGAAATGAAATTCATAAATAAATAAATTTCTCGACATGCAACAACTGGCTTCTCAGAGTTTCCAATTCAGTTTTTGAATGAAGGCTTATGGTGCCAGGATCCTACTGGTTCCAATTGAGCTAGAAGCACAAAGAAGCAGGGGGAAACTACTTGGTGAAAATAAAAATTAAAGCCCTCTGCATTTAACAAACTCTCCCAGCTCGTGGTGCTGTATGTTGTGTTCAGGGTGAACGTGCACTTTTGTACTTGGCCATAGGTGCCATATGGCCTAGCTATGACTCTGGTGTCAACCGCCCCACCCCACTCACCAAAAAACAAAATGGGCCCCAATCTTTAAAAAGCACACTAAAGTTCAAGAAATGAATGCCGCCAGCCAAGGCTTCCAGCCCCCCTCTCCCTGCTAAAAATATTAATTTATCTCTTCTGCAGCCCCCCACCCCCCCAAAACAGAGATTTCTACAATGTTCTCTCACCCTAGCTTGATGGACTCTCTACCAGGGTACTGTCAAGCTAGGGCGAGAGAACATTGAAGTAATCTAATCTTAGTCTGACTTTCCTCACTCCAAATGACATCAAATCTTCACCGAGGTCTACTGTGCTGTGCGTACGTTTCACTCTGCATGTAAAACTGGCCCCAAAACTCTATACCACCACCACAACCTCACCTTGCGTTACTAGCTGGCCCTCCTATAGTGATATAAATAGTCTCTCTCTCTTCCTCTCTCCCCAAAAGTAAGAAAATGCCTGCTGGGCACTTCACAAGTAGCAAAGTACAAGTATTGCAGGGTGCGAAAACTTTAACGCACGTCACGATAAACTACCTATGTGAAGCGCTAAGATAGTGTGTGGTTCGGTAACTGGGAGAGAAGACCCAACTGGACCTTCAACTATATCAACCCTCGCTCCCCGCAGGTTGAGCCCTTGGGTACCAGGGTCAGCAGGACTTAGGCACGGGTCTTCCCAAGTTTGGAACCAGAAGACGAGGGCTGAGGCAGCATCGGATGAATCCAGGGGTCGAGGCAGGCGGCTAACAGAAGATCCAGGAAAGGAACAGAAGTCAGGGCAGGCAGAGATCAAGCAGAGTTGAATACCAGGCAAGGAGTCAGGACAGGCAGAGGTCAAGCAGAGTTGAATACTAGGCAAGGAGTCAGGACCGAGAAACCAACCAAAAGGGACGAGAAGCAAGGCAGGACCTGGAGACAAGGAACAGGGACGCTGGAACCAGGAATCAGGAACAGGGCAAGGCAGAGTCAGGAATGCTGGGATCAGGAACGCAGACAATTCAGAAGAGCAGGACCCATTGCTGAGGTGAAGTGGAAGCAGAAAGGAAGGGTTTAAATACCCGCCTAGCCTGACGTCATCAGCCCGGGCCGCGGGGAACTTTCCCATCGCTGGCCCTTTAAATCCTGAGATTCGGCGCACTTGTGTCTAGAGAGGTGGCCATGAGGTGCTGGAGTCGGTGGCAATCGGGGTGCCACAAGAGCAGGCTGTGGGTGGAGTCGGCGGTGAGGAGTGGCGACGGAGAGAGCTGAGCCAGGCCTCCGACTGGCGCAGGTAAGGGAACCCAGTTGCGGTTCTACACGGCCGGGGTTCCTAATAATTTCCCTATATCCAATCCATGCCTCTCCTCCTTGCACTAGCTTTCTTATCCATCAATCCTTCTCCTCGGCGGATAGGATATCACCATTACAATTCCAGCATTTAGAAAGGCCGGATAAAGATTGAAAAATTCCCTCAGTCCAAAAACTGGACTTTCAACTTCAAAACAATCCAGCTACTCCTACTCGAATGTAAAAATCTCAGTTTTTCACCTCTTGATTTACTCCTTCAGTATAGGCAAACAAATGATCACATCCAGTCCATCCAGATACTGGAGGGAATCCCTTCTGTAGGAACTGGCTCCAATAGAAGTCCAAAAGATAGTGAAAGTCCTCAAACTCCAACTCTGCTCCCTTGCTCGCCTCCACTGCCATAGAGAACCCCTCTCTCTCTTCCTGGTCAGTCCATCTGGGGGATAGCAATGACCCAAATCACATGCTTGGAAGGATTTTTATAGTCCCCTACAGCCTCCCACAAAGAGGTGGAGATAAGTCAAAGGCAGGATCCCCCAAAATATCCCACTCCTACTATACTAGAAAAATAAAGTAAAACTTTAGTGACAGGTAAAGCCATGTCACATATAGTCACACGATTATAATCCCACCCCAGTGTGTGTGTCCTACATGGTTAGGGCCATAAAAATAGTTGTAAATTCTTTGGAGCAGAACCCTGACTAGCTCTTCTCTGTTCCTCTTTCCCTGGGGTTCAGATCCCTCTGATTGGGGGGGAAAGTGTCCTTTCAGGGCCCAGTGCAGGAGTTGCTTAACATCTTTATATCTATCCCTGGGAGAGGGGTCACTTCTCTTCTATGTGAGTGCTTTAATGCCAAATGAATACACTGGACATACTGGATTAGTGTCCAAATTTAAGTTTACTAAATGAAATAGTTGCAGAGGGCATAATAAATATATTTACAGCACCACAGTCTCTCTTCTCTTGATTACAGAATTCACCTCTATCAATAGGCAAGGGATCCTAACACCCTCCTGGATTAGGAAAATGGTAGTCCCGATGGGAAGAGTAACCTTTAAGCTGGTCAGGAAAACCCCTTCCACAGATGTCCAAAACTCCTGTCCTCGCACAGAGAGTAAACTTTTCTCTCTCCCCAGGGGCTGAAGACTCCTCATGGGCGTCCTCTGGAATCTTTACAGTTCTGTTACTCACAGTAGGTTCTTCCACTTTTTTAGATTTATTTCAGTCTCTGATTCTCTTTGGGACCCCAATGGGGGCTCCCTGGAAACAAGTTTTCTTACTCTACTCCCCTGCAGATAGAAAGGGACAGCCAACAACCTTTGTCCTGGATGTCTAACTCAATAGTATTTCCCTTAACCAGAGATAACATCAGAGTTATCCCTTGCAGCGGGTCACCACCTCAGATAGGCAGGGTCTTCCCTATCCCTGGGCGCTCTGAATGCAGGGTTCCCCGTTCCCTGAACCCAGGATAGGCCCAGGTGTCCAGCAAGGTTCCTGCTAATACAAACTCAAAATCCCAAAAACAACCCTGAGGGGGTATCCAAATCAGCAAGGGAGTAGACTGCCAGAACCACTCTCTTGACCCTGGTCAGGATTCCCAGGCCGGGTTATCCTGTTCCCTCTGATTGGGCCTGAAATTACAACAAAAGGTAAGCGCTTATCCACCTCCTAGCTTTCCAGAACTTATATGGGACTGCCTCCAGACTCTCAGGAGAGAGCACCCTTCAAAGGGAGGGACTGAATTTGAATGGGTCCTCCCCCCATCCACTAACTTACTCTAGCTAGTATTTCCCAGGGCTTAATAGTAACTGTCAGGATGGTCGGGTTCCATGATATTAGGTTCCATCCTAGGAGTCACCACCCAGGAAAAGGCTCTAGGCATAATCATGGACAATAATTTGAAATCCTTGGCTCAGTGTGTGGGGGCAGTAAAAAAAAAAAAAACAAAACCCAAAAAATGGGCCCAGGTCTGGTGCTTCCAGTAGGCAAACTAGGTGGTTGCCTAAAATGCCAAAATTTTGGAGGCAGCAAAATCCTGCCAGCATGATGCCCAAAGAGGTGCTGTGCCAGAGGCAATACTGCCACAGAAAGGAATGCTGTGCTGTAGCTATTGCAGCTGATAAGAGGAAGCGCTGTGCTGGAGGTGAGTTGGGGGAGGGGGTGCTAGACCAAAGTTCGCTTAGGGTGCCAAATACTCTTGCATGGGCCAGATTTAATAAAGCTTTTCTCCTGTTCTGTGACTATGGGAAAAATGCTTAAAAAATTAGGCCCATTGTTAGGAATTTTTAGGAAACTGTAATGATACTGGTTGCTAGGCGGCCACTCTGCCAGCAGGGGCCCTCACTGGGCCATGCTTGGATCCACTCTAGCCTCCGCCTTGAAGGCTGCATGATGCAGTAAGGCCAATTCTATAAAACCCTCCCTCACAGGTTACTCCTCACCTCAGCGAGGAGTCTCTTCTCTGCTTGTGGCCGCTTATTCATGTATTCTTTGAGTAGCATCCCTGCTCTAGGACTCCTTGTTCTTGTACGCCTTGTCTGGTTATTTGCTCTGTCTTGTGTTAGGCCTCCCGGTGGCCTTTGCCTGTCTGTTCCTAGCTTTACTCTGTCCTCTGTTAGGCCTCCCAGTGGCCTTCCTTGCCTGCATGATCCTAGCCTTGCTCCTGTCCTGTTAAGACTTCCCTTGTCCTTGTGGTTCCCTTGTGCAATCTATTGTTGTTCTGTGTTTTTTCTAGATTCTTGTTTGGTGTCTGGACCTACTCTGTCTTGTGCTTACTTGTCCGTCCTTGTCTTGTCGATGCTCACCCCTGTTTGTGTTTACTGTGGCCAGGGCACCTTCCCGTCCCTTGCATCTTGCTGCCTGCTGGTTCCAGTGGGTGCCCTGTCCCTGACCCTGTGTACCACCCCCCCTATAAGACCTGCCAGCCTCCAGTATCAAAGGGCCCAACCTGAAGGGAAGGTAGCTGGTCAGCATACCTGGGAACTCTCCGATTTGACCCAGAGACTCAGAGGTTAGAGACCTGCCGCTGGGTCTCCGGGAGAGCACCCAGGATCTACGAGGTCCTAGAAATCTCCATCTCTGCTCAGCTACAGCCTCTTTCCTCAGTCTGTGCTGAGGAGATGGCGGGCATTAGGATGAAGTCCGAGGCAGGAGGAAGCTCTGCTGCCAGTTCTCGTCCTCTGGCTGCTAATTGATTCATTGCGATAGCTAGAGCCAATCAGCAGTGAGAGGCGGGGAAGCATTGCTAGTCCTGCGTAAACAGATGGCAAGAGAAACTGTACCCACCGTGTGATAGTGAGTGATACAAGGAGGAGAAAATGTGTGAGTGTTCGTTGGGGGGGGGCCCAGAGAGAGGAGGAAACGTGTGCGTGTGTGTAGAGTTGGGGAGTAAGAATGTGGAGGGAACCAGAATGGGAAGTAAAGATGGGAAAAGAGAGGGGCAAACAAAAGGAGGGACAAAAATGTGGAAGTGTGTGTGGGGGGGGGGGGGGGGGGGGAGTGAGAAGAGCCAGCCAGAGAAGAGATCAAAAGTTGAAGGAGGGAAGGCAAAGGCAAAGGGAGAACAATAATATGTATGGTGGGTGAGGAGAGGGTGGTAAGAGCAAGAGTGTGGGTGGAAGAGAAAGGAGTTGGGATACAGATGGGAGCGCAATATAGGGGAGGGAGAAGGCAATATATGAGGAGAGAGGATTGAATTAGGGAAATTCGAGAGCAAGGGAACAGGGGATAAAGGAGGGGGGATGGAGGGGAGGAAGAGAAAGGGGTATAAACATCAAGGATGGCCTGAGATGGAGAAAGAGGACCCTGGGTTGGGGGAAGGAATTCAGGGTGATAATACAGAAGGAAGGGGATGAGGAATGGAGGAGGGAGTGCAGGAGAAATGGGAGGAAGAACGGTGAAAGCAGAGCAGGTAGGATGATTAGGAAAAAAGTAGGAAAAGGGGATAGAAAAGGAACAGAAAGTATTAAACTATCTGCTGCTGAAGAAAAGAGATAAAAAAAAGGAAAGGAGAGACAGAGAGAGAACTGAAACAAAAAAGATAAATGAAGGTCACCAGAGAGAGACAGAAAACAAAGGAATAGAGATAAGGACAGAGAATGAGAAAAAAAAAGGAAGAGCCAGAAAATCAAGCCAGAGACACCAAAGGTTGGAAACTATTTTATTATCTGATAGCATAAATGAAGAAGAAAGTACTTGCTTGGCAGGGGAGATGGGGTGGAGGAAGGGAAAGTCTGTACAGCCCGCCTAACCCCCACCCCCAACCCCACCCCTACTAATCTCAGACAGGCCGATACAGTAAAAGTCATGGGATTCAGTAAAAAAAAAAAAAATCAAATTAGGGCCCACGGTAAAAAGAGGCGCTAGGGACACTAGCACGTCCCTAGTGCCTCTTTTTTGACAGGAGCGTCGGCTGTCAGCAGGTTTGACAGCTGACGCTCAATTTTGCCGGCGTCGGTTCTCAAACCCGCTGACAGCCACGGGTTTGGAAACCGGACGCCGGCAAAATTGAGCATCCAGTTTTCAACCCGTGAGCTGCGGGCCGATTTAAAATTTTTTTTTTTAATTATTTTTAACTTTTGGGACCTCTGACTTAATGTTGCCATGATATTAAGTCGGAGGGTGTACAGAAAAGCAGTGTACAGAACTGCAAAGCCTGAATAAGAGGTAAAGCTAGCGCGTCGAAAACGTGCGTCCAAACGCACAGTACAGTGTGCTCCGCTGGAGCACACTGTACTGTATCAGCATGAGAGTGAGCAGAACTCAAGTTTCAGGAATGCGGGTCAGGCAGAAGACCTGCGTCTGATCTGCCTGCTCCTGACTCTTGCAGACGACCTCATACTTGACCTGCCTGCTCCTGATCCCCACATACCCCTGCCTAGGGGTACCTTCAAATCGACCTGCGCGGCCGTGACAGAAAGAAATGGAGAATATCATAATACCTCTGTATCGCTCCATGGTGAGATCGCATGTAGAGTACTGTGTGCAATTCTGGTTGCCAAATCTAAAAAAAGTTATAGTGGAAATGGAAAAGATTCAGATAGGGGCGAATAAATAATAAAGGGAATGGATCTGTTTCCATATGAGGAAAGGCTAAGAAGGTTAATGCTCTAAAGTTCGGAGAAGAGATGGCTGAGGGCAGATATGTTAGAGGTCTATAAAATCATGAGTGGATTGGGACCCGTAAATGCTAATCAGGTGTTTACTCTTTCAAAACCTAAAAAGAAAAGGGGACACGCCATGAAGTTACTAAGTAGCACATTTAAAAAAATATCTGAGAAAATACTTTTACTCAATGCACAATTAAGCTCTGGAATTCATTGCTGCAAGATGTTTTAAAGGCAGTTAGCATAGCTGGATTTAAAAAAAAACATTCAGACAAGATACTGGAGGAAAAGTTCATAATTGCAAATTACCATATAAAAACAGGGTTACTTATATCAAATGCAAAAATTGAATACAACAAACATCAAGAGCATTTAAAGTTAACTGTTTTAAATGCCGCACACCACCACAATTAAGCATGTGTTAAATGAGGACCTTCATAATACCCAACCGGCTGGGTGTGCCTTTGAGCACTGGGTTGAGAACCACTGCTCCATGCCCTCAGGCCAAATCTTGTTCAGTTTCTGATATAAAAATACTGTGCTAAGGTCTGTTGGCCAACAGTCTGAGACTGGAAGATATGGCGTTGTCCCCTTTGGCAAAAGACTGCAAGTCTTGAATCAAGTGAGGGTTTCTCTTCTCTGCAGAAGCATGGCCTCAGCAATAAAGCAACAAAAAAGAATTAAAAAGGAATGTTAACTTACCTCATGGGCCCTATGGCCCTACTGGCCAATCAATATTACTTTTTCAGCTTTGTCTGTTTACCAGCTGCTAGCCCTTATTCCAGGATCTGTTTGTTTGCAGTGTGTCTAGCACAGCTGCCTGGGGGGAGGGGGTTGCTGCTAGTCTCCCTCCACCCCCCAGCGACTCCTCAGGTCTCTGCTCTGGACCTACTGCTCCTGGTTCCTCTTTGCCCTGGGCTTTTATTCTGTAAAGCAGCTGGATTTCTGACTCCTGACTGCCTCTTAAGATAGTCTGATATGGTTACCCGTTGCACCTTCTTATGATGGGCAGGCCCCTTTGAATATGTTCTCCTTTCTAAATATACACAGCAGCAACTTAACTAAGTGTTATTAGATTTTCTTTCATATCCAGATCAGTAGGTTCTATGCAATGTTTTTATGGCGAGTCATCTCGTATAGCAAATGAGAACATGGGGAGGGTCATTTTCAGAGGCATTTCCGTGAGTAAAACAGTGCTTTACCCGTGGAAATGACGTATTGCAAAATTGCTTGCCCAATACCTATGCGCTTATGTCTTGCTTGTGCCTGGACTGAGCAGAGGCATTCCTGGCGGTGGAGATGGGGGGAGGGGCTTGGACTGACAAGTATGTTTGCAAATTTCCTGGCAGGAGTTAGCAGGTGCACTTGTGTGTGGGTAGGTTTGATGGGACAATTTTCAAAGTGAACATATGCGCATGAGTTCACTTTGAAAACTGGAGTAACTGATGTGCTGAGTTTATGTGGGCTGTTAGAGCAATTTCCAAAACCGTTTAGCGGATATATTGTCTTCCTTTAATTTGGCTAAAAGTGCACGGGTTCTGCTGTGATGCATGTAATTTTAGCCGTATTCTAGGGCGGGGCCTGCATAGACCTAACACAAAATACAGTGTGTAACCCACCTCCCACCCCAACCATCCTTTTCTACTAATACCCATACAAGAGAGAGAGAGAGAGATCACTGGCAGTTCACCCTTGATCACTGTGGCTAGCCTAAGGAACGATGCTACCAATTTACAATGGCCAATAATTTGTCAGTGGTCCCTTCGCAGAGTGGGGTTACATAAATAATCCCTCTTTTCAGCTGAGGAATTTAGAATGGGCATGCGGAATGTGCCGACAGAGCCCAATGTTTCCCAGAGGTAGGGAGGAGGGGCTGGCATGGATACAAATTACTGCCACAAGTAATGCAAGCGAACCAATACATTCACTTTTACATTACACATTTAGACTCCTAAACTCTGTACGGTACAAAAATGCATGCTTTTACAGTAAAGGGGAGTTATTTCATAGGAGAGGGTGGAAAAATTAGCTTTTGGCAAATTATAAGAAAGAAGCCATTAATCCCCTTTCGGTTCTCAGCTCAGTCAAGTTTAAAGTGAGTCCCTCAAGTCCTCAGTGAAATTCCAGCCAGTAATTAGTATAAGATTTCTCAGATCAATCTCACGTGTTTGCTGAATGCTTTAGCTGGATTTCTCTGCAGTCCTTGGATGATGACACAGCTGCTAGATGCTTGGAGACTCCACAATGACTTTGGTGCACTCTGTATTGACTCATATTGACTCATGGAAAAACAACCTACTCTTACCAAAAATGAAATAAAATTTCCCTAGCTATTCTGAAAAAAATCACTACAGTTCTTCTAATTATTCCCTATAACTCAGTTTCATAATAATTATAAAATGTATTAAACTGTCCTAGTACAGTTCTGCTAACTGGAAATAAAATAAAACCAGCAGTTATCTAAAAATTACTTTACTCAACTATTGCTGTCAAAAAAACAGCCAGAGCTTACTTTGAATTCAAGTTGCCTGAACTAAGAACATCATCTCTACTCTAGATGAATGATTTCTTGCTAGGTTAAATTCATTAAAAACATCTTGCACAAAGAAACTTATTTTCTTTTGTTTTCAGCAGCCAAAAGCAGGCTGTAGTAACATTTCACCTTATTGATCCATCCCTTACTTCTGTTGTCTTCCTCTGCCTCTCTCTTCAGCAAAGAAAGCTCATCTGTTTTCATCCAAGACTTCAAAGAGACAGCTGTGATTGGTTAATAAATCTCATTAATACTCGATTACTTGTCTGTTACTGGTTACAGGGATGAATAGGAAATGTATCGCTTAACTAAGTGATGCACACCATTTCTTACTAGTCCTTGGCTCTGAGACAAAAGTCTACCATTCCCCAGTTTTCACTTTGATATTGTCTGATAGGATCCCAGTGATGATTTAATTATAATATCCCATTCCCTGATAATGTAAGGTCATCAGAGTGGCACTGATCTCCAGCCAATGGCACAGCCCTGGCTTCTATCCAATAAGACACTTCCTTCTCCATAAATTTATATAAAACTGAAAAGCACAACAATCTCTCTTCCTCTCCCCCCTGGAATTTCCCATAGCCAAAGGAAAGGCCTGAGTTGCCAGCATTGCCACAGTCACCTAGCCATAAACAAGGGCTGGTTACCTGCCTCTTCTGCCTTTCAAAAGTGTATTTGGTCAGTTTCTTTTATGAACCATTTCCTCTTTCAAACTTAAAAAAAGAAGTTGTAGAGACCCTTTTCATGTTTCAACTGTAAAAAAAAAAATAAATAAATTAGGCCTTAGCTATCAGAGGGGCCGATGCAATTATGTGCGCTGAAAGCGGGTGCTGACCTTTCAGCGCCCAGTTTTTTTTAATGCACGCATGGCGCCCGCAAGGGGGGGCGCCTTGCAATATGGAAATTAGGGGGTCACGCTAGGAAGGAGGTGCTAGGGTTGCTTGCACGACCTTAGCGCCTCCTTCCTAACGCGACCCGCCACGGCTGCCGGTTAAGATGACCGACGCCGGTAAACTCGGCCTCGATTTTCATAACCAGCCTGTCTGCCAGTAATGAAAACGGCCGCCCATTTATCTTTGCATTCGGAGTGAATGAGTAATAGGCTCATTCACATGCATTTGCATGTGATGAGCGCTATCCCATTCACTCCACGTGGGACGCACGTTAAATAGGCGCTAATCCCACTATTGCATTAGGGGGTGGATTAGCGCCTATTTAACCCGCGTCCGACAGCGGGTTAAACAGTGCGCTTGGCTGAGCGCACTGCATTGCATCGGGCCCAGAGGGAGGATGCTCTTAAGTCACTGACTTACATATTTCCCATGCCTGCCCGCACTCACTGAGAAGTCTGCAAGCAGTCACTCTGCACCCATGGCAAATTTCAAAGTGGAAATATGCATATATTTTCCCTTTGAAATTTGGTGCAAAGTCCACAGGTAAAAAGTACTCATGGCTTTTGCACCAAGGTGGACAATTTGAAAATTGCCCCATAAGGCCTTGTTGAAAAATGACATCCCCCCCCCCTGCCCCCATTCCATGCCAGTTGAAAATAATCCTTGTTGAATAAAGCCAGAATCTAAATTTACAGGGCTAAGGTCAGAGGGTTTCTCTGTCAGTGCAGATAACTTTAGTCAAGAATCCAGTGTGAGAGAAAAGAATACATTTCCCCCCCCAGAGATAAGTTCCTGAAATAAGATTTTATTTTCTGTTTGCCATTACTTGAGACTCACTTGCTTGTTGGCCAGAAAACAAATAGGAAAGTGAAATCTGTAAAACCTCTGCTTGCTATGAACCTAAGCCTCAGATCTGATTTGTTGTTTTGATAGCCAATGATGGATTTTGGGGGCTGGGAGAGGAAAGAAGAAGGACACAGGGCACTGTCGCAGAAATGAAAATTCAGAGAATGAAACTAGCAGACTCCTACTCTAAAGAATAAGGTTTCCTTATCATGCAAGGCCTGCTTAATGCAAGAAACATTATCATGCAAAGTCCAACCATGGCTTCCTCAGAGCGGAGACTGCAACACATCAATGATCAGACCAACACAGGCAGCTCTTTTAATTTCCTGGTGCCCGCTTTTCACAGTGCTAGCATATAAGCATTTTATTGAGTTTATTTTTATACCTTCAGACTCTATTGAGCTTTAGTCATGCTTTTATACAGATTGATTTATCCTCCCCTGCCTTTTATGCAGCTGAAAGATGTAGATTTCAGACTCCGGTTCTGACTATATTCCATTCTTCCTCAGAAGAACCAGGTCCATGAATATTTGTGTTGTTTAACATGAGGTAGAAAAAAAAACCACAAAAGTGCCTCTGCGGAAACATCTTATTTCAGTGCCTCTATGTACATAGCATGTAGGGTCCAAAATGAACCTGGAAGATCCCATAAAGCTTGCGCTGGGGTGGAAGAAAGAGAACGGGGCTGTAGTTATATGGAGCACGTAAGCCATACCCCTCTACCCTTCAGAACATCTTGGAGGGTAAAACTGAGGGGCAGCAAGGGTCATGACTGGGCAAAACATTTGCTCTTCCTTTTCTTCTCACTCTTTTCCCCTAAGTTCTTATCCACCTGGTTTCTTTTTCCTTCCAACGCCTGTCCCTCCCTCTCCGCTTACTCCTTCATTCCCAGTCCATCTTTCTCTCTCTTTCTGTTCTTCACTCCCAAGCCTGCCTCTCCCTCTCCTTATTCTCCCTCCTCCCCACCCCCATATGTTTCTGCCTGGCTGTGTGGAGAACGAATTCCCCTCTTGCTGGCGGATGTGGCTTGCTCGCTGTCAGGGAAGGAACTCTCCGTGTGCTGTTTGATTTTCTTTTCAGAGCTGCGTATACGTTCCTACAATTATCAGTTTCTATCACAACAAAATTCCCATAATTCTCCCACTGCATTCATTTAATTATGAATATTTATTTAAAACATTTCAGGTGTTTACAGACTCAGCATATATGCCTTTTCTTTAGGGAAGTACAAGAAAAATATATCATTTTGGGCATAGGAATGGAGTGTGGTACTGTAGCTGTATTTATCTGCTGAATTTAGCGTTAAGGGGAGTGATATTTCAAGTCTTTTACTTGCAGAAAACTGGGTTTAATGTGCGTGATCCAGGCTCAGTGGCACATAAAATTGTGCACATAATCCAGTTTCATGTGGACTTTTACACGCACTGTGCAGAGGCATTCTGGGTGGGGAGCAGAGTTGGAGGCTGAGTTATCACATAGGAGCATATGTTTTGTTTTTAAAAAGTACACAAGTATGTTGCGGCCATCAACCAGAGTATTTTGGAATTAGGGGTCAACAAACAAGTTATAGGCGAGATCTTTTTACTGGACTAACTTACTACATCTGTGATGATCTTTTGAGAGTTAAGCTCTCTTCATCAGCTCAGGTGGGTTTAAATACAGAATCATTTAGGTCTTTGGCTGCCTACAATAAAGGGAAGGGGGAATGACAAAAGGTGATGAGACTGTAAAACTTTGCAATTTGAAAGAGCCTAAACCTGATAATGGGTGAGAAAGGCCAATGTCCATACTAAGCTCTTTAGTGTTTGTTTCACGAGTTGTTTGCTTTGAAAATACTCAGTAAAGTCTACGTGTACGATGTATACGCAGACTTTACTGCTATATGGTTTCATTGAAAATTACTCCTTAAAAACACTGCAATTATCTTACCTGCTTAGGAAACTATCATGAAATTACAAAGGTGTAAAGCTCTGCTAACAAGTATATGTTTTTAATTTAAAAAAAAAAAAATGTAAACCACAAAAATAAGTTGGCTTCTATTAAGTCATGGAGCAACTGCACTTTTTGTCTTGCTGCCAATTTTCTAGTTGTTTCTGGCCTGGGCCCACCTCTGCGGCTGCTTTCCAAGGCTTTTATGTCAATGGAAAGGGGCTATTTATTCTAATTACCTTAGGTGCATTTGCATTGCCACTGACAATAACTGTTTCTAAGATTGCAAAACCTGGGAATCACGTAGGTCATGCATATCATGCTCACATTTTTAGTGTCCCAGCTCTATTGTTATTATTTAGGAGCAAATGTACTAATATGCATTAGTGGTAAAACAAACATTAATGTATGTTAAATGCCAGCATTACCTATCGTAAAAGATTGGCTTGTGTTAGGGTTAAGGCAAATTCTGTGCTAATTTATTTAATTTTATTTTTTATTATTTCCTTAATCCTCAAAGCAGATTACAAACGATAAAAAAGTACAAGATAATGTCAGATACATGCAGTAAAATCCACAATATACTCCATCTGTGCCAGCATAAATCTTGCTGCCCCTCCTGTTATGCCTGCAGTGCTCACAGAATAACGTGACCACTGCAATCCTTCCATGAACATTTCCTTTCAAAGTATTAACCAGATCCAAAAGCCTGGCTACAAAGGCAGGCTTTGACTCTGTTCTGAAAATGGAGATAATTAATTATTCTCCTTCTGGATATCAGTAATGAGATGCAAACTATGAAAAATAGTTCAGTACCAATATTCACAATGCAAGCATCTAAATACAGAAGCATTAAGGCAAACTTCTTATTATTCTTCAGGGAGGTGTAGTTAGGTTTTTGCATTAATATCCACACCAAGGCACATACTTTTATGCGCAAAGCATTATAACACCTCTTAAATTTCAGTTTGGAGAGATACCAAAAAAAATACACGTTTATTTATTTATTGTATATTACGCCTTACGCCACTTAAAGCAGATACATTCAGGTACCATTACATTACTTGGATGTAATTTTGACACTCAGTGGCATCCTGTAGATATTCTATTTAGGGTGCTTAAATAACTACAGTTGAAAATTAGATATAGGTACCTAAGTCCATTTTTTTAGGCACCTAAAGACTGTGTAAGCCTTTGAATGTTAGGCTCTAAGGCAGCGGTTCTCAACCTATGGGTCGCGACCCCGGCTGGGGTCGAACACCCAAAACGCAGGGGTCGTGCGCTCCCGGTCTCTCCCGCTGCCGTTGCCGCCGGGCTGTCAGCACGTTCAAGCCCAGCGGGAACGGCAGCGGCGCTAGAAGAAGCTCTGCACCCGCGGCTGGGCCTTTTCTTCTTCCTGCGCCTGCCCCCCCCCTCCCGTGACCCGGAACAGGAAGTGAATCGTGGTGCGCGGGAAGGAGAGAGAGCCGCGCCGCGCGAAAAAGTAGCAGCGGCGGCTGCAGCATCGGCCCCCGAGCAGTTGAAGCAGCCGGTAATGGAGAAAGGAGAGAGCAGCACGAGCCTCCCGCGGCCGATGGGATTCTTCTTTCTTGGCCAGCGAGGCTGCTGCAGCTCCCATTTGTGCTCGGGGGAGAAGAGGAAGTGAGTGAGAGAAAGAGAGAGAAGCAGCCAGCCAGCCTGTGTGTGATTGACTGGTCAGAGAGCTGATGTGTGTGTGTGTATGTGAGAGACAATGAAAGTGATTGCTCAGGGAGATGACTGATGTGTGTGTGAGAGTGTGAGACATTAGTCAGGGAGGTGACTGATGTGTGTGTGTGAGAGAGAGAAAAAGCATGGAAGGGAGAAGTCTGGGTATGTGAGAAAGCATGGGCGTAAGAAGCCTGGTGTTGTGGGGGTGAAAGAAAGCATGGGAGTGAGAAACCAGGGTGAGTGTGCATGCATGAGAGAGAGAGACTGCTTGGTAAGGTGATGGTGTGTGTGAGAGAAAAAGACTGGTGTGTGTGTGTGAATGTGAGAGAATGTGATTCAGGGAATGAGAAGCCTGTGCACGTGGAGAGTGAGCATGGAAATGAGAGAGTCTGGTGTGTGTGTAACAGAGAGAAAGTGATTATGGGAATGAGAAGCCTGTGCATGTGGAGAGAACAAGCATGGGAGTGAGAGACTGGTGAGTGAGTGAGTGTGTGTGTGTGAGAGAGAGAGAGAGAGACAGAGAAAGTGATTATGAGAGTGAGAAGCCCATATATGTAAGTAGAACACGGGAGTGGGAAGCCTGTGTGTGTGTGTGTGTGTATGGCATGAGAGAAACTGTTCAGGAAGGTGACTGGTGTGTGTGTGTGTGAGAAAGTGATTATGAGAGTGAGAAGCCCGTATATGTAAGTAGAACACGGGAGTGGGAAGCCTGTGTGTGTGTGTGTGTGTGTGTGTATGGCATGAGAGAAACTGTTCAGGAAGGTGACTGGTGTGTGTGTGCCAAAGACTGTTTGGGAGATGATTGGTGTGTGAGAGACAGAAACTGGTCATGGGGGCATGACTGGTATGGTGTGTGTGTGTGTGAGAGACATGGGCACTAAGGAAGAGGACCATAAGTATAGAGCTTAGCTTCTACTGCTGCTTCTGGTGAGTGCCACGGCCTGCAGGGAAGGGGAGTAGGAGAGCTGCTGGAGGGGGTAAGTAAAGGTGGCTTTTTAAGTTTATTTTTCTTGACTGCCATTTTAATTGTGTGATGTCTGCTTTTTTGAAATATTTTATTGGTGTTTGGAGAATGTTTAATAGTTTTTATGCGTTTTTAATTGTTGGATGTTCATAGCTGTTTTGAAACATTTATTCTGCTTATTAGTATAGTATAGTTTTACAATTATTTCTGTGTGGGGATCTATAGCTGCTTGCTAGTTCTGTTTTCCTAATAAGAGGTGTATTGGTTTTTAGGACCTGATTTAATATTTGTAGTGTTGCCTTTTCATAGATAGGGTTGCTCCTGTTTGAGTGTATTCCATAATACAGGTGTAACTGTGTGCGGATTAGTTTATGTGCATTACTACAGATCCTGGGAGTATGTTAGGTCGGTTCTGTGTCTGTTACCGAGATGAGATATTTTGCTAGCATGTAAGCGTTTGTATCGGTCTTATTTGTTGTGTTTTCTCAGAGGACATGCATTGGTGGTAAACTGCTGTCTTTTCATAAGTAGGGCTATTGAGCCTGGAAATAGAAGGAGTTTGAGTTGCTGTTACTGAGATGTCACTAGAACCAGAATATCTTTTTTGTAGGGTGAGTTGTATGGGGAATGTCATAATTCTGCTTTACATCCATTATTGTGGGTCAGGGGGGTTCCTGTGGATACAAACTGTACTTTTACATCTAGCCCCGTGACGATCATGGGTCAGTGTGCCATGCATGTGAGAACCTATGGTGAGTTGAGTTACATTCACATTATAAATGTCATAATTAAATGATAAGTGTGCACTAAAATCCAACCCCATCCATAACCCCGCCCCCATATGACCAAAGCCCCGCCCTCACCCCACCCTCACGGGGCGAGGGCGGGGCGAGGGGTCACCGCAACATGAGGAACTGTATTGCGGGGTCACGGCATTAGAAAGGTTGAGAACCACTGCTCTAAGGGCTTAATACCCTTTAGTATATACATTAAGGCACACCTGGTAGTGCACTTTTTATGCACATTAATAAATAGTCCCCAGAAAACTCCCATTGCCTCAGGTACACATTTAGAGGCTAATTTTAAAACGAGCCTGCGGACACCCATAGGCACACATATGAGTGTGCAAGTGAACCTATACTGGAATTTTAAATCATGCACACATTGACGCACGTAGGATTTAATATATGCTAGCACACATAAGTATGCTCCTAGGTTACTCGAGCATACCTGCTTCGTGTATCTTCTTCCATAGAACTTTTCTGGCTCTAACACACATATGTAAGTGGATTTTAAAACATGTGCATACGAGGGACATTCCCAGTTTTTCCAATTAGTCAACCAGCTTGCCCAGTCTACCTCGAGGTCATACAGACCCCTCTGGTTCTTCATCCTGCACTCCCCCCCCCCTCCCCAGTTGACCCAGATCCCTCACCCTGTTGTGAAAGCCCAAAAGCACAAGATCTGCAGACTTGCTCCTCATCAGGAGCAGCAGTAAAGTTACACAAATAACAAGCCAGTGTACGCTGCGGCCTCCAGTTTTAAAATACAGAGTTACACGCATCGTTCCTAGCCCTGTCCCAGAACATCCATGCCCCGCCCCCAAGGCCACCTCTTTTCCGCCATGTTTTTTATTCGTGCACACATACACATATGCGCGTAATTTCCATCTTTTAAAATATGCGTCGCGCGCATGCAGCCCAGAAACTCGCGCATATGGGCTTTATAGCATGAGCAACCCTTTTAAAATTTGGCCCTTGGAATGTTAGTTTTTTTAGGCCAGAGCTCTCTTGACCTGTATGTATTTTGTTGTAACGTGCCCTAGTTTAGGGCACTGTATAAATGTCAAGATAATAATAATTTGTGCGACGGAAGGGAATAAACAGGGAGTCAGAGCTAAATATCAAGGGAGCACAGCAAGCCTATTTGTGTAAATAGCACTGAGCAGTCAGAGTCAAAACAATTGCTTTTAAATGTTGGCTGCCTGGTAGTACCATGGGAATCTTCAGTCTGATTAAAAATAATTATAGCAGTCATTACATCCCTTACAGATGGCTTCATATGCTTAATCGTCCCTCTTCTGCTGCCTTCACGTCTTCCCTGGTGAATGGAAAAACTCAGTCTCCTTGTGGCACTTCGCAAATATTTAGAATTGGGTGTTTCTGTATCGCTAAACAATTTTGACAAAGAACATAAGCAAATAAGTTTGTTTCTCTTTCCCCAGGTAGAGGCTGAGTTTTGAGATAGAGAATATGAAGGTTACAGGGAAGTACAAAATCCACTGTCTGAGAGAGAAGGAAAAAAGGCAGGAGAAATCTCTTTCATGTCTTATTATTAGCTACAAACAATCTTTCTGTTACGCGTAAGGATGGCACAGGTACAGCTGAGGAGATTTCACACTGGAAACATGAGCACATTTTCATTTCAGTTTATCATATACATGGAAAGTTTGGAATCCTAGAATCTCCCATGTTATTTAATATACTGAAGTGGGCATATAAGGGTGGGCATATAAGGGTCATAATGCCTCTGTATCGCTCCATGGTGAGACCACACCTTGAATACTGTGTACAATTCTGGCCACCACATCTCAAAAAAGATATAGTTGTGATGGAGAAGGTACAGAGAAGGGCGATCAAAATGATAAAGGGAATGGAACAGCTCCCCTGTGTGGAAAGGCTAAAGAGGTTAGGACTTTTCAGCTTGGAGAAGAGACGGCTGAGGGGGTATATGATAGAGGTGTTTAAAATCATGAGAGGTCTAGAACGGGTAGATGTGAATCGGTTATTTACTCTTTCGGATAATAGAAGGGCTAGGGGGCACTCCATGAAGTTAGCATGTGGCACATTTAAAACTAATCGGAGAAAGTACTTTTTCACTCAATGCACAATTAAACTCTGGAATTTGTTGCCAGAGGATGTGGTTAATGCAGTTAGTGTAGCTGTGTTTAAAAAAGGATTGGATAAGTTCTTGGAGGAGAAGTCCATTACCTGCTATTAATTAAGTTGACTTAGAAAATAGCCACTGCTATTACTAGCAACAGTAGCATAGAATAGACTTAGTGTTTGGGTAGTTGCCAGGTTCTTATGGCCTGGCTTGGCCACTGTTGGAAACAGGATGCTGGGCTTGATGGACCCTTGGTCTGACCCAGTATGGCATGTTCTTATATTCAAAAGTCATTTAGACTGATAACTCACAAATTATCTGTCTAAATGGTAGGTTTTGCCATTTTCAGACACCAATCTGGCTAAATAAAAAAGAGGTGTTCCGGGGCACTTCTGGGAGGGGTTTAGTTATGCAGCTAACTTAGCCAAATATAAACTTTTTCTGACTAACTGGGTGATGCATCAAGTATTAAACAATGGTGCAATATACACAATATTTTGCATGGCCCTGCCCTATTACAATGACCCACTTTGCATGTGATTTGCATTCACAAATAATGCAAATGCATGCAAACAAGGTCATTAATAGGCAATTTCATGTAAACATTTTATCGCGGCCAACTAAGAAAGTGGTCAGCCAGAAAAAACAACAAGATCTCTTGGGGAATAGTTAAATGTAATGCAGGAGCCCTGAGACCCTATTGCAGGTCCAGAGGCTCCTGGGTTACATTTAAAGAGCCATGCAAAGAAAAAAACAAAGAGCCGTGGCAAAAAATAAGAGTTGAGCAGGGGTCAAGCCTGACCCCCGACTCAACCCGGTGCCGCAACTTGAGGCGGCCCCTACACCTCAAAGTAAAAAAAAATAAATAATAAAATTTACTTCACGTGAAGCAACGGCCCCTGTCTTCTCAAAATAAGTTGTACTCACCACCCCCTTTCCCAAAACATGCACCATGACCTACCCTCTTTCCTCCCACCTCAGTAGTGATGTAACTTCATTGGTGGTATAGTGCCCCCCTCTCCCAAATGTATCTAAAAAAATCATTAGGGTTTAGGAGGAAATCCCCATCCTCCTGCATCCCCAAGCACTCCCCCCCCCCCCAAATCTTTAAAAGGAGAAGACGCTTTTGTGATGGGGACCAGGACATCCCCTAGTTCTGAGCCTGGTCGTTGCCATTATTCAAAATGGTGCCGACCTGACCTTGCCCCTGTCACATAACTGAATATCTGCTCCGGGCACAGAAAAAGCTGGTCCTAACACCCCCCACGATAATGGGACCCCTCCCACAGAAAAAACATTATGACTTAGTGCTTCTAAGTGGAAATTAGCTGGATAACATCTTTAGATCTGCTTCAAAGCAGGCCTACAGTTATCTAGCCTTGTGTGGCCAGATAATTCTCTACTTAAGTGGATACCTCCAAAGATATCTGGTTAAGTACCACAATAAAAATGTAAAAAATAATTTGTGGGCCAGTGGCCTGATGCCCATACCCCAGCACATTATGTTCAAATTGGCCCCAACAAACTGAGCCCTGCCAACTCCTCCAAACCTCTCTCCCATATAGTAAAATCTATCCGGGGTTGGGTCTTAGATTACCCCAACCTCCTCCTTCCTTGTTTGGTATTTTTTAATCCAAGGCTCCCTGCCGGCCCCCTTCCCCACCCTCTCCCCACCTACGCTCACGATACTAGTTACCCCCTAGACCCAACCCCAATAAACCAGCTGGAAGCAAGGTAATCTCTTAGTGCTCCTGTCTTTTCCAGCACTGTTCTGCTATGACAAATGCTGGAAGTGCCCAAAGCAGGTATAGACACATGGGCTACTTTTATTGGAACCTCCCTATTGGAATGCTCTAATACCCCTGACTTTTCAGTATCCTTTGAAGATACCTCTCTCTGAGCCACGCACTGCTGCAGCTCTGGATTTGTCAATAAGCACTTATTATGCTTGTGCCTAGGGCAGCAAACATTTAGGGGCAACAGGCTTGCTAAGATTTGCTGCCTTCCAGCTCTGCTGAATGATTGCAGCAAAAATTTTAAGGGCCAGCAACTTCCTAAATCCATCCTTGTATATCATTGAGAGCTTATGTGAGAGGAAGCATGTGAGAGCATATGTGAGAGAGGGAGCAAGTATTTATGTGAAAGAACACGTGAGAACATATGTGAGAGAGGGAGCTTGTGTGTGTATGAGAGACAGAAAGGAGAAACTTTGTGTAGAATGCCATCTCCCCTCCCCATAATCCACGACAAACTTAGGGTGACAGGAAACCAAAAATTGCAAGGTATGTTCATATGTAATAATGCTACAGCCCAGTTTAAGATCATGTTGATGAAATCTACAAATTTATCTGTATTCCCACATGCAGGGGAAAAGACTGTGTAATGTCAGTTGGCACTATTTTGAATTTTGGAATTGATGGGACAACTGTTGGGGGGTCATACTTGGATGCCAGGAGAGGAGAGAAAGGGGAAAGAGTTTGGGGGACTACCGACCACATAACTTTTTTCAGCCAAGGGATGTGGAGCCAACATGACCCCCTTTGGATTGCACATTACCGTGACTGGTAATATTGATGCATTACCTGTGGCGGTGACACATTGGTATTAACTGCTACACTATCCTGGGTTTAATATACATTAGTACATTGGATGTTTAATGTGGGATTTTCAGGGAAATACCTGTGTGTTAAAATTGGCCGATAACACATTATCGGATGATTTGAACATGACTAAGTATATTGGCCCCTTAAAGCCACAAGTTTTCCGCAATCAGTTCAATGGTTATGCAATACTGTTTCATTTTCTTTCTTTGCTACACTTAGGCAACATGTGTTCTGTATCAGTGAATTGGCAGGTTGAAGGATATTTTAAGCAGTACTGAGGAAATACAAAAAGAATGTCTAAGAAACCTTTGAAAACTTTTGACATATGTTTTAAATGGTTTTGCATAAACATAAAAGAGCAAAAAGCAGAAAGAAATAACTTTCCACCCAATTTTCCTAGACAGCTATAATGTAGGACTTGTTTTTTTCCCAACCAAAAATGAGAGGAGAGAGGTATGGCAAGCTGTTTCATTGTTCATTAATCCAGTATTGTGTAGGGATCACTTTATGAGTGATAAAGTGATTGTATATATATATATATATATATATATATATATAAGTGTGTGTGTGTGTGTGTGTGTGTGTAGTTTCTCTTGTTTGAGAAGTCTATAAGTGTTTGTGAAAATAAGATGTGAACATGTATTTTTCATGAATACTTGCAAGTTAAGGAGGATATAAAAGATACAGGTGGAACTGAAAATGCAGATGAAGGGGGAAAAGGCCCAGAGGAAGATTCAAGAAGATATGGATTACTATTACTCATTGTTGCGACTGTCGCTGCCCGACGTCTCCACTCCGCCCACCTTACCTCTTTTGTGACTCCCTCTTTGGTTGATGGAAGTTTGGCTGCCGTGGCGTCATCTTGCCGACCTCCTCTGGCGTTCCCGGACTGGCTAGACACTGCCTTCCGCCATGTTCTCCTGAAGCCTAAGGATGCGTGCGTGGCGCGGCCCCAACTCAAGTACCAGCTGTGGCGTGAACCTCAGGGGCGTCCCCCTGAGATGACGTCATCCTCACCAGATACTTAAGGTCTTCATTTTTGCTAGTTATTCGAGTTAGCAAGGGCTTCCTCCAGGTATCGCTGCAGATAGGATTCGCTCTTTGCAATGCATACCTTGCTACTCTGCCTCCTTGGACTTTACCAGGGGTACCTGCTCCTCGGGGGCCTCACTCTCTCTCTTGCTTTTCAGGTCGCAGTCTGGAACTGGTACTCGCTCCTCATGGCCCCACGTTCCCAGACCTGCTACCGAATACTACTTCTGCCAAGAAGTCACTGCTGCCTACAACACCAGTGAGTTACCATCTCTCTTTCAGAGCTTTTCCTGGAACCAGGTACTCGCTCCTCGAGGGCCTACTTCATTCCAGCCTCTGGGCTGCTTCAAGAGACTATTGTGTCAGTGTTACCATCAAGGTTACCATCAAGGTTCTGTTCCTGAACTCTACATACTCTGCCTACTCAGTATATTCAGTTTCTCTACAGCTCAGCCTTCCTGGGATTGCTGTTCCAGTGCCTAAGGGACTACAGCCCAGCTGGGCTCTTCCAGCTCACTACTGCCACCTCTGGTGGTTCACTATACAGTTTAATAAAAGATCTAGTGTGTGTCTGTCTCCCAACTCTGAGCCTGACCGGTGGCCCCTCTCGGGATCTTCCCCCGGGGGCGTGGTCATCTGCCACCAGCCCAAGGATCCACCCACAATTATCACAAATAATAACAGATTGCTAACTCCATGGATCCGGCACAGCTTAATGCTTTGCAGGCCATACCGGGCCTGGCCCGGTGCATTTTGGAGCAGCAAGACGCCTTGGAGAAACTTACTTTAGCGTTTTATCAGCTACACACACAGAAGGTTCAAGGCACAGCTTCCAACCATGAAGGTCAGTTACAGGAGGTAACTTTAAAGACTGCTGTATCATTGGTGGCTCCAATTCGTTTTTCCGGAGAAATCCAGAAGACCCGGGGGTTTTTAAACCAGTGCTGCATGCATTTTGCCTTACAGCCATCTTTATTTCCTACGGCTCTCTCCAAGACTATCTACATCCTTTCATACCTGGATGGTAGGGCTTTGTCTTGGGCATCTACTTTGTGGGAACGCAAGGACCCCATTTTGCAGGACATAGAAGGATTTATGGACTTATTTAAATCCGTTTTCGATGACCCTGCTCGAACTTCTGTCGCTGGTTCTGCTTTAGTTGAATTGAAGCAAGGCAACAGATCATTGGCTGAATTTGCCATAGAGTTTAAAACTCTTGCGGCGGAACTCTGCTGGGACCCCAAATGTCTCAAGACTCTCTTTTTCAGAGGCCTGGATAACCATTTAAAGGACGAGCTGGCTGCTCATGAAACACCTGACTCGCTGGACGAATTAGTAGCCTTGGCCACTCAGATTGATCACTGACTTTGGGACAAGATGAAGGAACTCTGGCCTAAGGTGTTACCTGGGTTGAAACAGGCTAGTGCTATACCTGCACCTCGGATTGTTCCAGTAATCCCTGCTGCTGATAAAGATGAACCGATGCAACTTGGTCATGGACGTTTGACTTCCAAAGAGAGACGACTTTGGAAGAGGCATGGCCTTTGCAGCTTCGAGAAGAGACGGCTGAGGGGAGATATGATAGAGGTCTTTAAGATCATGAGAGGTCTTGAACGAGTAGATGTGACTCGGTTATTTTCACTTTCGAATAATAGAAGGACTAGGGGGCATTCCATGAAGTTAGCAAGTAGCATATTTAAGACTAATCGGAGAAAATTCTTTTTCACTCAATGCACAATAAAGCTCTGGAATTTGTTGCCAGAGGATGTGATTAATTCAGTTAGTGTAGCTGGGTTAAAAAAAGGTTTGGATAAGTTCTTGGAGGAGAAGTCCATTAATGGCTATTAATCAATTTTACTTAGGGAATAGCCACTGCTATTGATTGCATCAGTAGCATGGGATCTTCTTAGTGTTTGGGTAATTGCCAGGTTCTTGTGGCCTGGTTTTGGCCTCTGTTGGAAACAGGATGCTGGGCTTTATGGACCCTTGCTCTGACCCAGCATGGCAATTTCTTATGTTCTTATGTACTGTGGTCAGCCCAGCCACGATGTCTCTACATGCTCCATTCGTCCAGAAAATGGACGGGCCTAAGTCCTGCAGGAGAACTGTTCTCAAGCCTCACTACGCCCTCTCCTCCGCACTCTCTCCCAGTCTCCTTGACCTACGGACCAGTCACAGTTCAGACTCCTGCCCTGGTGGATTCAGGGGCAGGAGGCAACTTCATTCTCAGACATCTAGTGGAATACTTGAGGATTCCCCTCATCAAGTTGAAAGATCCACTACTGTTATCCTCCATTCATGGAGAGCCCTTACCGGGCAACGTGACTTGCCAAACCGTACCAGTTACTCTCCGCACCGGAGCTCTCCATACGGAATCGCTCTCCTTCTTTGTACTGGAAAGGGCCATGCATCCTATCATCCTGGGGTTACACTGGTTGCAAGTGCATCAACCCTAATTTGACTGGGCATCCTTGGATCTCTCCTGCTGGGGCCCAGAATGTCACAGGAGGTGCCTTAAGGAAATCTCGCCTATCATTTGCATGCCTACGACTCCAGTGATGCCAGGACTGCCACCCCAATATGCATCCTTCGGGGATGTATTTTCCAAAGAAGCAGCTGATATTCTTCCTCCACATAGGCCCTATGACTGTGCCATAAGACTGAAGCCCAATGCTGAACCACCGAAAGGACGGGTGTACTCTCTCTCAGCCATTGAGAATAAAGAAATGTCGGAATACATTGAAGAAAATCTCCAGAAGGGCTTTATCAGACCATCAAAGTCACCAGCCGGCACAGGCTTTTTCTTTGTGGGGAAGAAGGATGGTACCCTATGTCTATGTATCGATTACCGAGGTCTAAACGAAATCACGATCAAAGCCCGTTACCCCTTGCTGTTAATCTCGGAGCTGTTTGACCGGCTGCAAGGGGCCAAGATATTTTCAAAGCTCGACCTGAAGGGGGCCTACAAACTCATTCGCATTCGGAGCGGCGATGAATGGAAAACAGCCTTCAACACGCGAGACGGCCACTTCGAGTATCTAGTAATGCTGTTCGGGTTGTGCAATGCACCCACCATTTTCCAAAATATGATGAACAACATCTTGTGGGATCTGCTGTACAAGAATGTTGTGGTCTACCTGGATGACATATTAATCTTCTCCCAGGATTTGGACACCCACATTGCAGATGTCAAGCAAGTACTCCACCGTCTTCGCGAACACTGGCTATATGCCAAACTCTCTACGTGTGAATTTCACAAAGACTCAGTGCCTTTTCTAGGCTACATAGTGTTGAAAGAAGGCTTCCAAATGGACCCTCACAAACTTGAAAGTATCAAGAATGTTTCCCAACCTACCAGCCTGAAGGCTTTAAGGAGATTCCTGGGGTTCACCAACTACTATTGAAGCTTTATAAAGAACTATTCTTCTTTAAGCGTACCCTTGACTGCGATGACTCGCAAGGGTGCCAACGCTTCAAAATAGTCAGCGGAGGCCATTTCCGCGTTCGAGAAATTGAAGACTGCCTTCTCCACAGAACCGTGCTTGCGGCATCCAGACCCCAACAAGCCCTTTATCGTCGACGTTGATGCTTCAGATGTGGGTGTAGGGGCTGTGTTGAGCCAATCGGGAGACTCAAAAGCCTTACATCCCTGTTCCTTCTTCTCACGAAGATTTTCTCCAGCTGAGAAAACCTATGGGATCGGCGATAAAGAGCTCTTGGCAATAAAGCTTGCATTCGAGGAATGGCGGCCTTGGCTCGAAGGCGCTCAACATCAAATAACCGTATTCACGGATCATAAAAATCTAGAGTATCTCCATCACGCACAACGTCTGAATTATAGACAGGCTAGATGGTCCTTATTTTTTAATCATTTCGATTTTGTGCTGAAGTTCCGCCCGGGAGATAGAAACACCAGAGCAGACACTCTGTCAGCTCTTTTCATTCAGAGGATGTACCTGATGAGCCACAGCACATAATTGACCCAAGGAAGATCCTCTTGGCACCCACCCAGTCTGTACCCGCTGGTAAAACAATTGATCCTAAAAGACTCAGGAAGAAAGTGCTCTTTTGTGTGCATGGTTCCAAGCTGGCTGGCTATCCTGGCCAACGCCGTACCCTGTTCAAGATACAGAAGCTGTATTGGCGGCCTATTATCAAAAAGGATACCTATTCCTACGTGGCATCCTGCTCCAATTGTGCCAAGAACAAACCCGCTTCTGGACAACCATGAGGTCAGATGCAACCACTGCCAGTTCCAGAATGGCTCTGGTCGCACATCGCTACTGACTTTGTAGTTGATTTACCCACTTCCAGAGGAATGAACACCATTTGGGTGACAGTGGATCGGTTTAGCAAGATGGCACACTTCGCGGTGCTTCCTGGCATACCTTCAGCCTTGGAGCTTGCAAAGCTCTTCATAATGCACTACCCACCACCACTGAAGGAACTCTTCCTTCAAACCTCAAGGGCGCAATAGTGCATCCTATTCTTAAAAAAAAAGAACCTGGATCCTTCAATTTTGAACAAATATCGTCTGGTATCTAATCTCTCCTTTTTGGCCAAGTTAGTTGAAAAAACAGTGCTGAAACAATTAAACTAAAATCTGGAATCTAATGACATTTTATTTCCTTCTCAATTCGGTTTTAGACGCCATTTTAGTACTGAGACCTTGCTGTTATCACTTTCTGATACTGTATTAAGAGGGATGGACCATGGGAAAGCATATTTATTTATTTTATTGGATCTATTGGCGGCTTTCGATACCGTTAATCATCAATTTTTAATTGCGAGATTAACTGAAATAGGAATATCTGGAATAGTATTAAAATAGTTTGAATCTTTTTTAACAAACCGTTTTTTCCAAGTACAAGTGAACAATACATGTTCCAATAAAATGGATTTAAATACAGGTGTCCCACAGGGATCCACAGTGTCGCCCCCCCGTTCAACATATACATGTTGCCAATTTGTCGGCTACTGTCTGGTCTTGGATTGAAGTATTTTTTGTACGCAGATGACATTCAAATTTTATTACCAATAGAAAATTCAGTAGAGGATACATGCAAACTTCTATCAATATATTTGAAGGCTATTAAACAGGTGCTTGACCAGCTGAGACTTGTACTCAATGTTGAAAAACTGAGATTATTATACTTGAGAGAAAGATTTCCTCTAGAGATATAAACCAGATACAGCTTCACGACAACATTATTTTAAAATTTTCAGAATCAATTAGGGACTTAGGTTTTATAATTGATCTGGAATTTACATTCAAAAAACATATTTCAGCAAAGGTGAGAGAGGGCTATGTGAAACTGCTAATGCTCAGAAGGCTGAAACCATTATTAGAAACAAATGATTTTCACACAGTGCTGCAGGCACTTGTGTTTGGGAGCTTAGATTACTGTAACTCCCTCTTGCTGGGATTACTGGCATCTACAATCCGTCCATTGCAAGTATTGCAGAATACAACAGCCAGAATCTTAACCGGAGTAAAGAAAAAGAACATATTACGCCCATTCTAATTAAATTACACTGGCTGCCGATCGATTCCCGAATCAAATTCAAAGCTATATGTATTCTGCATAAACTGATCTTCGCTGACCAGGTAGATTGGCTGAATGCAGCCATAAAATTAAATGTCCCACAGAGAAATATGCGTTCAGAAAATAAGGGTTTGCTGACTTTACCAGCTATTCAGTCAGCACGTCTCAACCAGGTGAGGGAAAGAGCGTTATCGTTGGTTGGTCCAGGAATTTGGAATTCACTTCCAGCTTCCCTGAGGCTAGAGTCAAATTTTAAAAAGTTCAAACGTGAGCTTAAGACTTGGATTTTTGGTACAGCCTATTCGTGTTAGTCCAATATACATTTCCTGTTACTGCAATTAGTTGAGTTCAGAATATCTAATAGAAGGCTTTTGAGTATTTATAATTTTAGAATTTTACGATAGGTTATATATTTAATTTTATCAGCAGTTGTTTGAACTAATTTTAGATATGTTTTATACAATGGAGTAGAATTTGAAGTGTTTTTAGGACATGAATGGAGCTATGTTTTTAGGAACATTTATATGTAAGGTTAGGAAATTTTTATGTTAATGGATTCGTTTTAGGATTTGTAATGTATGCTAGTTTTAGGTTTTATAATGTATGCTAGTTTCTTACAAATTGTTTTTAATCTGTTGAGAACCATTTCGATGGACTCTGAGTGACGATATATAAAAAAATGTTAAATAAATAAATGTTAAATAAATATGTTAAATAAATAAATATTAGATATTCTTAACTCAACTAATTGCAGTAACAGTAAATGTATATTGGACTAACACGAATAGGCTGTACTAAATGTTGGGTTCCATATTAGGTGCTACAACCCAAGAAAGAGATCTAGGTGTCATAGTGGATAACACATTGAAATCGTCTGTTCAGTGTGCTGCGGCAGTCAAAAAAGCAAACAGAATGTTGGGAATTATTAGAAAGGGAATGGTGAATAAAACGGAAAATGTCATAATGCCTCTGTATCGCTCCATGGTGAGACCGCACCTTGAATACTGTGTACAGTTCTGGTTGCCACATCTCAAAAAAGATATAATTGCGATGGAGAAGGTACAGAGAAGGGCTACCAAAATGATAAGGGGAATGGAACAGCTCCCCTATGAGGAAAGACTAAAGAGGTTAGGACTTTTCAGCTTGGAGAAGAGACAGCTGAAGGGGGATATGATAGAGGTGTTTCAAATCATGAGAGGTCTAGAATGGGTAGATGTGAATCATTTTTTTACTCTTTCGGATAGTAGAAAGACTAGGGGGCACTCCATGAAGTTAGCATGTGGCACATTTAAAACTAATCGGAGAAAGTTCTTTTTCACTCAACACACAATTAAACTCTGGAATTTGTTGCCAGAGGATGTGGTTAGTGCAGTTAGTATAGCTGTGTTTAAAAAAAGATTGGATAAGTTCTTGGAGGAGAAGTCCATTACCTGCTATTAAGTTCACTTAGATAATAGCCACTGCCATTAGCAATGGTAACATGGAATGGACTTAGTTTTTGGGTACTTGCCAGGTTCTTATGGCCTGGATTGGCCACTGTTGGAAACAGGATGCTGGGCTTGATGGACCCTTGGTCTGACCCAGTATGGCATTTTCTTATGTTCTTATGTTCTTAAAAGAGGAAGAGGGCCGTGGGCCTGCCCCCTAGGAGGAGCAGGAAGAGGAAGTCCAGGACCTTGGACAGCGGCATCCCTGCCGCTGCCCTGCAGGAGGAGGAGTTAGGCCTCAGAGCAGGTCCCGTTGAGGGAGGCGGCATCCAGCCGCAAGAAGGCCTCCGGGAGTGGCTCCATGCCACAATTGAGTCCAGGGACTGCGGCCTCCAGGCCGCGGAGGAGCAGATGTCAGCGACAGCCTCCGGGCCATGGAGGAAAACCCCGGCTCAGCACCTGCCGTGCCGGCATGATGGCAGTCCCGGGCCGTGGGAACCAGAGCATCAGGAGAGCAGCAGGCAGGTAAGAGGACTCCTGTGGCTTCAGCCACGGGAGGAATCACAACAGGCAGTTGTTTAGCCTTTCTTCCCCCTTTCTTAATGCATGGAATACATCTGAACTGCACTTCTAAGATGGTATTTTTAAACAACGTCCATACCTGTTGTCCTTTGTAACTGCACCTTTCAGTATTTTTCTATTTTCCTCATTTTATCAAAGTCTCCCTTTTGAAGGGTTAGTACTAGAGCTGTAGATTTACTTATTGTCCCTTTCCAGTCATGAATTCAAATCTGATCATGTTATGATCACTATTGTCAAGTGGCCCCATCACCATTACCTCTCTCACCAAATCCTACGTTTCACCAAGAATTAAATCTAAAATGGTTCCCTCTCTTGTCAATTCCTGAACCAATTGCTCCATAAGCAGTCATTTATTCCATCCAGGAATTTTACCTCTCTAGCATGTGCTGATGTTATATTTACCCAGTCAATACTGGGGTAATTGAAATCTTCTATTATTACTGTGCTGCCGAATTGGTTAGCTTCCCTAATTTCTCTTAGCATTTCATCATCCATCTTATCATTTTGGCCAGGTGGATGGTAATATATTATTATCGCTATAGTCTACCACAACACACATGTGATTTCTATCCCTAAAGATTTTACTGTGCATTTAGTCTCTTGCCATCCTGAGCATAAAGCACCCCCCCCCCCCACCTACCCAGTTGCTTCTGCCTATCATCCTATCATTGTGATATAATTTGTACCCTAGTATAGCACTGTCCCATTGGATATCCTCCTTCCACCAGGTCTCTGAGGTGCCAATTATATCTGCATCTTCATTTAGTGCTATACACTTTAACTCTCTCATCTTGCTTTTTAGACTTCTGGCATTGGCATACATATATTTCAAAGTACATTTTTTGTTTGTATTAACAACCAGCTAAATCTGAAAGATTTAGATTCTGCGCCAATGCCAAACTTATTTTAAAATGAGAGCTACAGTTTTTAAAACCATGTCAATCATTTTTATCTGAAATAATGTGGAGCCGATATAATGCGGGTGATGGGGGTCCAAAAATTTGGACCACATTATAAATGAGCCCATGTTATATCAATTAAAAATCTGCAGTCACATAACTGGATAAGCCTGTACTTATCCGGCTAAGTGGTGCTGAAAATCTATCAAATTTGAAATTGGGAGCCAACCTTTGACTTAGTTATAAGCGATCTTGTGTTATGTTGAGCTGCATTATATTGGGTCTACAGGGTATGTTCCAAAATGAGGAGAGGCCCCTTCAAAAGTTATCAAATGAGTCAAAAGCAATAAATAACTTCTCTTGCCAGTTAAGCTTTTTTATTTATTCCCATCCTCTAGCCTTTTAGGGATCCACAGTGTTTTTCCTATGCTCCTTTGAAATCCTTCACAGTTTTAGTCTTTACCACTTCCTCTGGAAGAGCATTCCAGACATCCACCACCCTCTCCGTGAAGAAATATTTCCTGACATTGGTTCTAAGTCTTCCTCCCTGGAGTTTCAAATCATGACCCCTAGTTCTTCTAAATTGTTTCCATTGGAAAAGGTTTGTTGATGACCATGGATCATTAAAATCTTTCAAATATCTGAAGGTCTGTATCATATTACCCTGCTCCTCCTCTCCTCCAGGGTATACATATTCAGGTTCTTCAATCTCTCCTCATGAGTCATTCGATGGAGACCACCCACCATTTTAGTTGCCCTTCTCTGGACTGCCTCCATCCTGTCTCTGTCTCCTTTGAGATACGGTCTCCAGAACTGAACACAGTACTCCAGGTGAGGCCTCACCAAGGATCTGTATAAGGGGATTATCACTTCCCTTTTCTTACTAGATATTCCTCTCTCTATGCAGCCCAACATTCTTCTGGCTTTGGCTATCACCGTGTCACACTGCTTTGTCGACTTCAGGTCTCTCTCCTGCTCCATGCACATCAGCCCTTCACCCCTCAACACATATAGTTCTTTTGGATTACCACACCCCAGATGCATGACTCTGTATTTTTTTGGCATTGAATCCCAGCTGCCACATCTTCGACAACTCTTCCAGCTTCCTTAAATCCTGTCTCATTCTCTGTACTCCTTCCGGCGTGTCCACTCTGTTATAGATCTTAGTATCATCCGCAAATAGACAAACTTTACCTTCTATCCCTTCCGCAATGTTGCTCATGAAAATGTTGAACAGAACCGGCCCCAACACCAATCCCTGTGGTACTATTGTGTTTGTGCCTATTCTCGCTTTCGCTCCACCCTCTCTACCTTTGTGGCGACTCCCTTCAGCTCAGACGGACAGATGCTGCCATGACTTCTCCCTGCCTCTTCGTCCAGGAATCCCCAGGCTGGCTTGACGCTACGGATCTGCCATGTTGCTGATAATGTAAGGGCGCGCGCACGCGCGCACTCCAGATTTTGTACCAGCAAGGGCGCGAACCTCGGGGGCATCCCCCTGTAGTGATGTCATCCATTTTCAATTTAAAAGGACTTTGTTTGCAAGGAACTCCAACAGGACTTGCTTCGGCAGTCCACGCTACTTGCAACAATGATCCAAGTCAGCTAGGGGAAATCTTTCTCCACTGCTCGGCCTTTTCAAACTTACCAGGAGTACCCGCTCCTCGGGGGCTCTGTTCTCTTTCTTCTTGATTTCAGATTGCTAAGACGGGATCCGGTACTCGCCCCTCGAGGGCCTATGTCCCTGAATACTCAGAAGACTCCTCACTGCCTGGAAGCGATCGCAGACATGAACACTGTGAGTTCTATTGCAGATAGGAATCGGTACTCGCTCCACGAGGGCCTATATTCCTATATCTCTGAAGACTCCCTTCTGTCTAAGACGTATCGCAGGTACGGAGATCGTGAGTTATATTTGCAAATTGCAGATAGGAACCCGGTGCTCGCTCCACACGGGCCCATGTTCCTAAAATCCTTTACAGACTCTCTTCTATTCTAGAAGCTATTCCATACACCGCTATTGTGAGTTCTTATTACAGACTGCCTATAGGAACCATTGCTCGCCTACGGCTCCTGTTCCTGAGTGTACTGAAGACTCTCTGTTGCATAAGAGACCATTACAGATATCTACAATTGTGAGTGTACCATCTTCTACTGGTTATGTATCCAGCATACCCTGTCTAATCACTACTTATAGTCTCTCTCTACAGCTCAGCAACCCAGAGATCATAATTCCAGTATCTGAAGGACTTCAGCCCTGCCGGACACATCGACTCACTACTGCCACCTCTGGTGGTTCAACTTCCAGCCTAATAAAGAGCTATCTGTGTTTGTTTCATATTCCCGCCTAGCCGGTGGTTCCTCTCAGGATCTCCTCCTGGGGGTGCTGCCATCTGCCATCGGCCCAGGGATTCACCATTTCTTCTAAGTGGTTATTCCTTGCACTACTAGCAGTATCATACAGACTGCCACTTCGTAGGAGCCAACCACTACAGATCATTAACCCCGCTTACAGAGTATTATATATTGCTAGCTCTTTCCCTTGGAGGAGCAGCATTGAACAGATTACTAACTCCATAGCAGATTGGTACAGACTGCTATCTCCTTGGCGGACCCATTACAGTTTGCTAATTCCTTAGCAGATATCTAACAGATTACTAACTCCTCCTTCTATGGGAATTGCCAGCAGCCATATGTATAACAGATTGCTACTCCGTAGCGGAAGCGTAATAGATTGCTATCTCTGTAGCGTAGTACACTAGATAGCTAACTCCGCCCTCCTGATGGGGTGATCACTAACAGATCACTAACTCCGCCCTCTTGGTGGGGTGAGCGATAACAGACTGCGCTAACTCCTTAGCAGATCCAGAACAGGTACTCCACTTAACACCATTCTCTCTTCAGAGTAGGTTCCATTTACCGTCACATGCTGTCTTCTATCCATCAACCAGTTTGTAATCCACACCAACACCTTGGAGCTGACTCCCAAGCTTCTCATTTTGTTGATGAGTCTTCTGTGTGGGACTGTATCAAAAGCTTTACTAAAATACAAGTAAATTACATCGAGCGCTCTTCTTTGATCCAGTTCTCTAGTCACCCCATCAAAGAAATCATTAGATTCATTTGACAGGACCTTCCTCTGGTGAATCCATGCTGCTTCTGATCAAGCAACCCACCGGATTGTAGATAGTTCACTATCCTTTCCTTCAGCAGATTCTCCATTAATTTTCCCACCACCGAGGTGCTGCTAACCGACCTGTAGTTTCCAGCCTCTTCTCTGCTCCCACTCTTGTGAAGCGGGACCACCGCCGCTCTTCTCCAGTCACTAGGCACTACACCCTTTTCCAAAGATCTATGAACAGGTCACACAGTGGACCCGCCAGCACATCTCTGAGTTCCCTCAGTATTTTGGGGTGAACCTCATCAGGCCCCATGGCTTTGTCCACTTTCAGTTTTCTTAGCTCTTCCCATACATTATCTTCCGTAAATGGAGTTTCGTCTACTCCACTCCCTTCTACAGTCTTGATAACAAATGACGGTCCTTCTCCAAGGTCTTCTTTTGTGAACACTGAACTGAAGTATTTGTTTAATATTTCTGCTAATTCATCATCTCTCTCCACCCATTGATCCTTATCCCCTTTCAATTTCACTATACCACTATGTATTTTTCTCCTTTCTCTGATATATCTGAAAAATGTTTTGTCACCTCGCTTTATCTCCTTGGCAATCCTTTCCTCTGCCTGACTTTGCATGTTTGATTACTTTTTTCATCTCCCTCAGTTTCGCCATATAATCCTCCCTGTGTTCCACTTTTTGGGATTCTTTATATTTCTTAAAAGCAGCTTTTTTTGCTTTTTTTCCATCAGCCATCTCCTTTGTGAACCAGATTGGATTCTTATTTCTCTGTATGGTCGCAGTCACTTGATCTGCTATGTACTGCTTCTGATACCTGGTTTTTTTTCTGCTTCCAGTTCCTCCTACTGTGTATGACCCTGATTCAACCCTTGCATATCTCCATCAGTGCAAGATGTACTTGCAGAGCCCAGTGTTTAATTCAGACCTAAAGTAATTATTATTATGCCTTCCGTGTTCTCTCCTTTGGAGAAAAAACAGCACAGAAACTGTAGACTCCATATGGCACTTACATTTTGGGAATGTTGCTATAATTAGCTTGGCTTTAAATAGGAGTTAGTTGTGTGCCTTCTCTTTGAAGAAGCCTTTATAAAATGATTAAATCACAGGAATAATTATTGTTAGTGACAATATGTGTTTAAAGAGAACACAACTATCCCAGGAAGCCTTCACCACCCAGGAAAAGGACTATGGAGTTCTTGTGGACAGTACTTTGAAACCTCTGCTCAGAGCGCGGCAGTGGTCAAAACAGTAAATAGAATGTTAGGAGTGATCCGAAAAGGAATGGAGAATAAAATAGAAAATATCATATTGTCTCTGTGTGACCGCACCATGGGTATTGTGTGCAGTTCTAGTTGTCTCATCTCAAATAAGACATAGCAGAACTAGAAAAGGTGCAGAGGAGGGCCACAAAATGATGAAGGGTTAATGGAACGGCTCCCTATGATGGAGAGGCTACATAGATTAGGGTTCTTCAGCTTCGAAAACAGATGGCTGAGAGGAGACATAATAGAAGTGTATAAAATCATGAATAGGATGAAATGGGTACATAAAGAATGATTATTCATGCTTTCAAATAGTACTAAAACAAGGGGACACTCCATGAAACTAGCAACCAGCAGATTTAAAAGAAATGGTAGGAAGTACATAGTCCCTCAGCATACAATTACACTGTGCAGTCTGCTGTCAGAGTACATGGTTAAGGTGACTACCACAGCAGGGTCTTAAAGAGGTTTAGACAAGTTCTTGGAGGAAAAGTCCATAACACATTTATTAGCTAGGTAGACTAAAGAAAGCTATTGCTAACCCTGGGAGTGAGTAGGAAGAAATAGATCTACTTTTTGGGATCTGCCAGATACTTGCAAACTAGATTAGTCACTGTTGGAGACAGGATTTTAGGCTCAATGAACCTTGGTCTGACCTAGAATGGCATTTCTTATGTTCTTATGCACAGCTAACTTCACCTGAACTACAGTCAGGACTGAGAATAATGAAGCTATATTGAACTAACATGTATGTCAGCTTAGTCCTTCTGTAAACAATAGTAGTTGCTACAAAATCCATGTAAGTTTTGATGCTTGCTTTTTCAGGTAGATGCCTGAAAATACCGTAATTATTTGCTTGCATTTGGTGTTTCTAGGAAATGTTACCCAGCTGGAGAAAAGATGCATTACATTTCCAGGCATTTAAAGCAATATTTCAGAGACCACATAATATAAGCTGCTCTTCTTCTTGACTTTTTACATCTTGCTGTTGACCTTATTTCTTTTTTATCTTGCTGCATCCACTACACTTAGGGGCAGATAGTAAAAAAAAAAAAGCTTAGAAGTCAATATTCAAAAGCATTTAGATGAATAAATCACAAATTATCCATCTAAATGGCAAATGTGGCATATTCAGCCACTTATCTGTCTAAATTATAGCCAGATAACTACTTATTTGGCTATAATGTAGACAGATATAAAAAGGGGCGTTTTGGGCTTCTGAGCAGGTCTAAAATTATCCAGCCTTGTGTGTCCAGATAACTACCTACTTAAACGGCTATCTTCAAAGATACCTGGTTAAGTAGAGATCTGGAAAAGGAAAAAATATATACATGCAAAGGGATCTGTAGCCCATTTCTTTTGATCCCATGGCAAAAGTATAAATTAGGCCCTTTCGGCCTTCCATCTGCCCACCCCCCAAGCCCAATACATTATATTAAGTGCCCTGGGCCCACCAACCCTATTAGCTACTTAAAGAAATCATATATTTTCCTCTTCCTCCCCCCCTCCCAGACCATCCCACCCATCTATGGCTTAAAATACGACCAGTCAAGCCCACCCACCCCCAGATACCGAGGACCCCTCCTCCATCTCCCCAAGTCGTCAAATTCCGTGCTGCGAGTGAGGAATGACCTTACCTGCTCCTGGTGCTCCAGTCTGTCAGATTCAACGCTGGAAGCATAAGTAGTGCGTAACGTACGCTTCCGGTGCTGAATCTGACAGGCTCAGCACTGGAGCACTGTGAGCGGGAAAGGTCATACCCCACTCCCAGCATGGACTTTGATGACTGGGGGGATGGCGGAGGGGCTTGACTGGCCATATTTTAAGAGGTGGGTGGGAGAGTCCGGAGGGGAGAGGAAAATTTACAATTTCTTCAAATAGCCCAGAGCATTTAAATATATTTTATTGGGTTTGGGGGGGCAGATGGAAGACCTACAGGACCTCATTAATATTTTCACCCCAGGATCAAAAGAAACAGGCCACAGGCCTCTTTACATATATATATTTTTTTACTTTTACAGTTCTCTACTTAACCGGATATCTTTAAAGATATCCGGTTAAGTAGCTAGTTATCTGGCCACACAAGACCAGATTATTTCAAAATCTAACCGGCTATATTCAAGCATAGCCAGTTAGGTTTTAAAGTTATCCTGCTACATGTAGCTGGATAACTTTAAGCAAGTATATTAAGTGGGACGTTTATCTTGCGGAATATTCTAGCCAGATAACTTGTCCACTAAATGACGTACTGAATTTTTTGGCCTCTTAGCTCCTAAATTTAAGTCCCTATGAGGGTCATTTTCCAAAGGTATTGCAAGCGAAAAGAGACTTTTCGCGTGTGATATCTAAATTGGGGCGGAGTCGGGGCGGAGTCCGCACCGGAAGGGGAGGAGTTGGGGCGGCCTCGGGGCGGACTCCGCGACAACTTCGCTGACAGCAAAAGGTAAAACTCCTTATCGCCGCCAGTATTGTGCCCAATAGCACCACCTTTCACGGTGGTGCTATTGGGTACGAAAGCCGGCCCGCCCCCTGCTTCGCCCCCCCCCCCCACCCCCCATTACTGCCGGATTTTCTAAGGTCACAGACCTTAGAAAATCCAGGCCTATATTAGGTGCCTTGTTCTGAAAATCAATGCTAAGCTCCTAACTTTGTTTCCCCACCCTAACTCTGCCCCCATAGCCACCCACTTTTTAAAATCCTAAATTTGGGAGCCTAATGAAACTAGGAGCCTATATTTAGGAATTAAGCCCTAGCAAATTTTCAAAATGGCTAAAATCTTTGAAAATTGGCCCCTTAGTTTCTTGTATAGGTTGTTGTTTTTTGTTTTGGTTTTTTTTTTTAAATAAATATGGCTACCTTTGATTTTTAATCATCCTGCAGTCCATATTCAGAAATATTTATCCAGATAACTCTGGTCAGCCTGTAGACCTGTCCTAAAGTTAGCCAGATAAACTTATCTGGCTAACTTTAAGGTAGCTGATAGATTTGTATTTTATTTTAATAAAATATATTAATTGTTTATTCCTAAGCCCTAAGTGATGTACATGGTAAACATACATAAAATTAGAACATAAAACTCAAACATAAGCTAAAATACATACATCGTACAGAAGTACGACCAGATTACAAATATGAATACAAAATTTGTAGATATATATATATATATATATATATATATATATATTCAGCGGCTGTGCCGGTAATTAGCCGAGCTGCATAATGACTGAATATGGACCTCCCTCTGTTTTCAGGAGGTGGTTTGCAAAGTTACGTGGGGGTTGTGCATGTAAAATTAGCATATATGCATGTACGTAGCACGTACGCACATATACGCTATTTTACATGCCTCAAGAATATGTGCAATACTTGCAGCTTAGTGTGTAAATATGAGCATAGAATAAAAGAAAAAGCCTTAGGGATGTTCTGTGGCAAGGTTTGTAGGCATAAACAAAATTGCTATTATGCACAAGATCTACGTGCATGCATTACCGAACTTGTCTGCACATTTTCACCCCTGCTAATTGAGTCACATGGTTGAAATCACACTTGTTTTTTGTCTGAAGTTTTTGGGTGGGAGATCTTGGTGAACTGGTGAGGGCTCAGGGTGAGGTGTTGGAGGGTCTAGATGAACTGGTGGTCTGGATAAACTGGTGATTCCAAGTACATACGTAAGTGAGTATTTTCTGAAGCAGAATGAAGTGCATTCTTTCTAAAATATCTGCCTCTGCATTTAATTCTGGGTTATTATACCTGCATTGTTTTAATTATTACACACGTAAAATACATGTGTGTGTGTGTAATTTTATGAAAAGTTTACAGAAACTATGCATCCTTGCATTACAAATATACATGTGTAATGAAATGCACAGTTTGTAAAATAGTAGCATATACTTATCTTTGTGTTCCCACTTAAACAGGAAAATGGTGCACTGCGGACACTTAAGATCTCTCTTAACCTGTTTGTCCTGTTCATATTTTAGATGTAGCACGATGTGCTAACACAGATTTATGAGAATGGACAGCATAGCAGCGCCCCAATTTATTGAACTTCATCATGGTGCGTAACAAAAATCAAAATGGTTATTTGTCTCAAAATGTAAAAAAAACAAAAATCCTGAAAGTAAAAGGGTTGCCTTGCTGGTTCTGTATGTTCTGTCTGCTGACTTAGTTTTTCAAGCCTGTTTTGGCAACACTGATGCATTCAGGATTGCATTTCATTAAAAACATGATTAAATCAGCCTTGTACTACTGTGGCCTTCAAACTGGGAAGCCATCCAACAAGCTTTGCTATTTTTACAGTTCTGCTGCTGCTGCTGCTGCTGGGTGCTGCTTGGGAAAGAAGTAAATCTCCGATTCTTTCAGCGTCTCACCAGAGTACGGTGTTTTGTATACTTAAGAATTCTCATTAACACTAAAGTGAATGGAACACCACACTGCCAAATCATGTGACAAATGTAACACTGCCATTGTCATCAATCTCATATAGATAGAGGGTGACCTTTGGTACCCATTCAATGAGAATAACACTTTGTTAAAAGGATGGGATGTCATGTCTATCTTTTTATATCTCAAGGCAGAATATTGGTGAAATTAATCAAATTAGGTATTTTGTCACATATTAGTATGAGTCTTATATTTTTTTTTATATAATTCAACCTCTCATTTTCAAATAGCATGATACAAAATGTCTCTCCCTGCGCTGGATAGCTTCTGAAGTATTTAAGGGCAGTAACTGAGCAGCATAGGGTAGCTCCTATTATCAGTATTAGATAGTGTCATCGACTTTGAGGATGTGAAACCCAAGAATTTTCCTTGCTATTCAAGTCTTTAAATGCACAGTAAATATCTCTTTTGGCAGATGAGCAATTCAAAACCACTTCACATTTTGTTTTACTGTAAATATTTGAGTTTTGATTCAGGCAAAAGGCATGTACAACCGTTGTTTAAAAATGGCCTCAAGTCAAAGGTGCAATTCTCTTGTATCCATTTAAACAAAAGTATCCAGGACATTCATTCTTCATAACCAGGTTAACACTGTGTAATATTTGTAAGGCAAGAATACAATTTCCAGGTAAAATTAGTAGGCCTTTCTTACTTATAGCATTATTTTATACCAGGCTTTACATTTGGTGTGAAGTAGAGATGCCATTTAAAAAATATCTGAGTGATGAATCAGCATTCACTGGGTTGGCAGATGCCTAGAATCACAGTGTTAATTACATCCCACATCTTTCTGGGAACACAATTAATAAAGAAGAGTGGTTTTGTTTATCAAGGAATGATAGGCCTCTAAACTATGTCAATATATATGGCTATTGGAAGAGAGTGTGGGTAGGGGAGTCCCATAATTCCTACTTGGGGTTTTGGTGATTGTTTGAATGATATGTAAAATAACTTCATATGTCTTGGAATTCTTAGAAGAGGTGAGAGACTATGTTCTTAAGGAATCGTGAGAGGATCCTGCGTTCCAGATTTTCTGTTAATTGGTGTTTGGAAGTTGCTTAACCTTTTTCTGTATATAAACTAATGAGAAGGTCTGGTTGGGTGACTTGAGTGATTTACCTAGTATCCCCTTTGAGAAATGTAGGTAGGAGAATCCTCTAGGGAGCATTTTCTGAGACCCATAAAAGTCTATGTTCAAATGTTTGGCGGGAGGAGATTGAGGGGACTCATTAGAAGGCTGCGTTGCCCAGAGTACCTCTCCTCAAGGAGAGGGCTAAGAAGGATCCTTTCCTCTAAAGGGGAAAGACCCAGGACTGGAGGAGTGTTTGTTCCCATGGGGAAATTCTATAAATAAGGGATCAGGATTTAGTCCAGAAGATTGAGGAATGTCCTGAGATCCCACCATCAGGGGAAGACCACAAAGTTCAGTGGTTCATCTTTTTTTTTTTTTAATTTATATACCGACATATCACTGAGATATCATTCTGGGTGTAAGCTTGGGATGCCAGGGAATCCCTTGCAAATACCTTAAGAAGGAATCTGGAGCCTATCTGGGAAGGATACCAGGTTGCATTATGTAAAGAGATAAATTATACACCTTGCAAGTGGAAGTATAATGAGGGCTCTATATGTGATGCGAGCATTGCGAGAACTGTGAGGAGTCTTTTCTACTGAAGTAGAGAGTTGGAGAGTACTTGTAGTATTTCATCTATAAAGGATAAGAACTATATAGTGAGTAAGAAACATTTGGTTCATGTGTTCTGTGTTTATGGTGGAGTTGCTATTAGGCATGTGCAGAGGTAAAACTTGTATTTCAGTTCGTTTATAAATTTTGTAGGTCACCTCCATTCATTTCGGATGAAAAAAAAAAAAGTGTTTTCTTTGTTTGTTTCATCTATTTAATTTGTTTTCCGAATGCAGTCTATTTTAAGCTTCAAAATATGGGTTTTCTAATCAATTCTAAACTTGTGGTTAGACGATATCATAAGGGGGGGAAAGCGAACTGTAAGGCACCAAGACTGTGACAAAGAGGCATGGATAGCATAAGGAACAACATGGTGCCATTATTGGCAGGAGTTTTCCAAGGCACCGTCAGAGGAGCAAAACAGCATCAAGGCTTCAAAAGAGGGTACTGATAACACTGGCATGAACCCCAACAGGCAAAACAAGAGGTGCAAAGTGGCAACAAGAGTGACATGAACATCCTAAGGCACCATGAAGGAGGAACAAAGCAGCAAAGGTGGCATAAAAAAAAAAAACAGGCACTGATAGAGAGACAAAGCAGCATAAAGAATAGTATGAAGGCCCCAAGACACCACGAGAGGTGCAAAGCAGCCACCCACAGTGGCAAGAACACCCCAAGGTGTAGAGTCTGCAAAATGGCAGGAAGGCAGAGTGGCCCGTAAGAATCCCAAGGTGTAAATTCTGGGTCTGGCAGTATGCCAGACATGTAGACAATAATGATCAATCAAGAACTTTGTATTCTTGTCTCCAACTGTTCATAGCTGGCAGATAAAGGAAATGTAAACTAAATGAATATGTATTATATTCAGTATATGAATTTATCCAACAATCCGCTAGAACAAAAGCACAATGTTTGTAATGTTTGAGGTAGTCTTACAGAGAAATATAAGCTTGCTGCAATTCCAGATGCAGCAATGTGCCAAAAAGAATATAAAGGGGTATTTTTTGAACCACCTAATGGACTTAACCGAGAGGTAGAATGGCACTGGCAGTCTTTTCTTTAATAGCTTTGGAATTAATCTGCTTGCTCATATAAACAGCAACACTTCAAGTTCTAGTGTAGTTCAAAAAAGTTAAGAAGGTTACCCAGATCTGGGCTGAGACATGATGTCAGCTGATTCATAGACTTCATACATAAATAGTTGCCTGGAACAGAAGACAGTGAACTGTGGGCTGTGCTTTGCTCCCAGAGGAGCTCATAAGTACAGTCTGGCTCTTTCCTTTTCCTCAGGTGGGTTTAGTTAATAATTCAATGAAAAGCATAGCTTTGTAACTTAGAAATACTGCAACAGTAAGGTGCACATTCCTGTTGCAGGGGCTGATGACAAGTCATGTCTATATTTCTGGTTTAGAGAAAGTGTCATCTGATTTTATATATACAGAAAAAAAACACTCCATGCAGAGTGGAATACAAGCACAAACCAATTATTTTGTACACTTTTTATGTTACAAAAAGTTTTTATTATTATTCTAATGATCCTTCAATACAAATATAAATTTAGAAAAAGTTACACATTATATCCACTTAGCGTATTATTATCATACCCTTATCACTGTAAACATACCTTTAACACATTATTTAAAAAGACTTATTTTCTCACTCACTCCCCCATACATACTCATTCATACTAACAACTTAATCATAAAAATACCCAAGCTTAAACCACTAATGGAACAATTGTATCAGGTATTCAGTCTGTTTTGGATCCCCTATCCAAACATGTTGATACATATTTAAATCCATTGGTAAAGTTAGGTAGGTCGTATATTAGGGATTCATCTGACTTCATATCTAAACTTCAATCTGTTGAAGAGGTGAGTGACACAGTGTTTTTGGTCACAGCAGATGTAACATCCCTTATACTAACGTCCCTCAAGAAGCTTCGTTAGATTTTGTAAAGAAGGTCCTTCTTTCACATGATATCTCAGAGAATAAAGCTTGTTTCATTACGGAGTTGGAGTGTATAGCATTGTCAAAACATGTCTTCAAATATAAAAATCAATTTTACCAGCAAATTGAAGGGACAGTGATGGGGGCTATGATGGCCCTGTCGTTGGCATGTCTTTATGTAACAGACTTCGAAGAAGCTTTTATCTATCCATCGGATTATTGGCAGAGTATTCAGATATGGACTCGATTTATTGACGATATTTTCTTGTTTGGACAGGGGCAGAAGACACTTTACAGGTATTTTCAACATGGTTGAATACATTAGATCCCAATTTACAATCAGTTATAATAGATGGGCCATACCTTTTTTAGATCTTTGGGTGTTTAGAGATCAACACAGATTGGGGACCACAATTTTTTCTAAATCCACAGACAGAAATCATTTATTACACTATCAAAGTTTTCATCTGCTCAATTTATGAGCTAATATCCCAGAGGAGACAGTTCTTATGCTTGCAGAGATTGTGTGATAATACTGTGGAGAACAGGAGACAAGCCACTAAGATGAGTGATAGGTTCTTAATAAGGGGGATATCCCAAGAAGATAGTGAAAAAGGCCTACAAGCCTGGGCTTTATGCAAATCGTGAACTTCTGCTCTAAACTCATCAGCGGTCTGAGACAAACCAATTGGTTTGTGTCCTACCATTTTCATCAAAACTCATCAAATACAAAATATCATTTTACAACATTGGCAGATTCTCACCCTTCATAAATCATTACAGAGGAGACCAATTTTTGCACGCACCAGGGGGCGTAATTTGAGAGACCTACTTGTTTCGTCAATATCTAATGAGGAAGTTTCTGATGTTGAGTTAGGACAATATTGCTGTAGTAAATGCTCAGTTTGCAAACACGTTCTGGTTGGCCAGTCATTTACTCATGAACTGATCCCATTTCAATATTTTTTTAAAGGTCATTTTGATTGTAGTTCCCGCCATGTTATTTATGCAATAATGTGTCTGTGTTCCAAGTTATAATTTGGACACACAATTTTACCTATACAAACATGAATAATTCAACACAAGAGTTGTATCCGGACAAATAAAATGGAAGCACCTCTTGTTAAACATTGGCATGATTATGGACATTCCATTGACCAACTTAAATTTTGTGTATTGAGACAGTTACCATGCCCTCGAGGAGGAAACATCTTACATGTGTTAAGACAATATGAACAAAAATTTATTTTTCAATGGAAAACATTGGCACTGCAGGGTCTTAATTCAATGATCAAATGGGAGGCGTTCATGTAGGAGGTGAGTCAGAGGAATCAGGGTAGCCATGTTTAAAGGGCTACTGTTCCTTAATTTGTTTAAAGGGCTGTCTTAGTATTAGGGATGAGAGTATGGTTGATCCAATGAAGTGAATGATTGGGTTAGGGTAGCTTTTTCCATTGGTTAGTTTTGAAAACCACGTAGATGGATTTAAGGTGTGGTTGGAGTAGGAACATTACCTCATTTTGAATTCGGTGAGCGTCTTCATATGAAGAATGGCAGATATCGGAAGCTGTAGCAAGCTGAAGTATTGCGGTAGAATTTGTTATGTGATTTTCTAAATTTGATATATGTGAATGGAACTAAGTAGTGTTTAACAGCAGTTGAGTAGGTAAATACTTTTTATTTTACACTGTAAAGCCCTGTTGGCTATTTTCATGTTGTATGGAAACCGATGTGATGTTTTCTTAACGAATGTTGGTATACAAAAACTTTAAATAAATAAATAAATAAATTTTGTAGGCAAGAGAATTGGGTGATGGGTTTGAAAGTTTTGAACTGAGGTCCATGAACAAAGGTTGTATTACTGTGATGACAAGCAGGGAGAGATTTTGAAATGAAAAAGTGGAAGGTGATGAATTTGTGATTCGTGTGGCTCAGGTGGATATTTGTTAGTAATAGGGGTGATACAGTCTAAGAGAACATTCTTAGGATACGGTTGTATATTGCTGGGTGGCGGTTGTATAGTGAAAGATTTGCCGGTGGGCTGTTCCCTTCATTCTATAAAGATATAAATTGGTTTGAAGTAGGTATGAATAATGGATAGGATATGTAGTAATATACAAATTTACAAACTAATAAATGGTTTCAATTTGTTTTGCTTTAACAGTCGTGGAGAGATAGGATAGTGGAGCTGTTAAAGAGATCTTAAAAGACTGTGAGCAGTGGATTTGTATACAATAGAAGGAATAGCGAATGTAAGCACTATTTTAAAAAATTTTTTTTAATTTTTTAAATAAGTAGGGGGATATAGAAGTGAATTTGTGGGTTTGATTAAAAAGTCTTTCTAGATTGATTTATCTTTAGAGTGGTTCCTGTTTATAAGTGAGAGTCGTGTCAACAATTTACAATAGAAGGAATAGTGAAGAGTGGTTCCTGTTGATAAGTGAGATTCGTGTCAACAACCTATTTCAACAATTGAATTCCCCTGAAGATGCCAATCAGGAGAAACAAGGGCCTTGTTGGGATCTAGGGATATCTTGTTAAGAACATTGTTATCAGGGAACACATTGTAAGGAATACGTTGTAATGAAGGAAATATATTAGGGATATATTGTAAAGATTACATACAATAGGATTATATTGCGCAGCATATATTGTAATTGTTATGAATCCTGCCACAGGCTTCTCCCGCGAGCAGGTCCCTCACCTTGCTGCTGCCTTCATCATCGCAGCATGGAACCGCTGACGTTGGGCCTTCTGCGCGGCCGGAGCCGCGGACTCAGTTGGCCTCTTGCGGCCTGGAGGCCACCCATCATGTCCTGCTTCACCGCGGCCGGAGCCGTGGACTTCTTCGCCTTCTTCGCGGCTGGAGCTGCCCCAAACTCAGTGCTCATCTTCGCAGCTGGAAGCCGCAGTCCTTGGGCTTGCCTGGCGGCTGGAGCCGCCCTCGGATCCTCCTGCAGCAGTGGGAGCCGCTGCTGACGTCAGGGCCTGCTCCTCAGCCCATCCCTGCTTCTCCACACCAACGTCGGTGCAGGGCTGCTGTCCACGGTCCTGCACAGCTTCCTGCTTATGTCCTTAGGTGCGCGGCCGCGCCTCTCTTCAAGATTTAAAGGCCCACAGCCGGATATGCCCTGGGCCCCACCTAGAGACTGTTTCCTGTGCCAGCCCTATAAAAGGGCTGCTCCTGCATTCCACCTTTGCCTTGCATCGGAGTTACTTCTCTCCTGGAAGTTCCTATCTTCCAGCGCTCCGTCAGGTTTTCATGTTCTTCATTGGAGCTCCAAGTCTTGTTGGTTCTTGTTCCATGTCTTCGTCTCCTGAGGTCCTCGTCCAGGTCTCTGATGTCTTGATGTTCCTAAGGTCCTCTGTCTCTGCCCTCCGGATGTTCCTGAAGTCCTGATGTCCTCGATGGCTAGAGGTCCTTTACGTACCTGATCTTCCTGATATCTGTTCCTGCAATGTTCCAGCTCTCAGAGTTCTCTAGGTGGCCTCTCTGAGGGTAAATCCGTTCCGTCCAGTTCCTGTTTCCGGTCACTGGAGCCGCTGCCAGCTGGATTCCGTTCCTGAGCCTGCCCCGCTCCCGCGTGGTCCGTGACCAGCCTCCTTGGGCTGCGTAGGGCACGTAGAGGACAGGGTGGTCCGTGACCAGTCCGTTGGGTCCGCCCTGAGTAGTGGGCTGTGTAGAGCGCCCTGAGGAACAGTGCTCACCTGTCTTCGTCCAAGTATTCCAAGTCCTTTTCGTCTTGTCTGCATTTCCCAAGGTCCGTAAGAATTATCCTTGCCTCAGACATTTCTCTTGCCTGGAGACTTCATCTTCACTACTCTCAGATGACTTCTATAACCGGAGCTTCCATCTGCCAAGCTTCAGCACTTGTCTGCCCTCGTCCTTTGTCCGGCCTGCCATCTGTGCTGCTCCCTGCAGCAGGTCCGAAAGGGCTGGGAATGGTCGGAGGACTGTTCAATTAACAACATCTTCTTGTTGGCTCCGGGAGCATGCAGGCTGGCAGAGGGTAGACCTTGTCTCCGCCATGCTGGGATACGCCACCAACCCTCGGTTCGGTCCTGGACTTGTCTGGGGTCAGGCTAAGGCCCAAGGGCACACGAAAAACCCGAACATAACAGTACTAAGTCAATAGATGAACTACTGAAGGCTAATATATGTATTTTGAGTATTCATTTTCATGAAAGCGTTTGTTCCATTAGTGGTTTAAGCTTGGGTATTTTTATGATTGAGTTGTTAGTATGAATGAGTATGTATGGGGGAGTGAGTGAGAAAATAAGTCTTTTTAAATAATGTGTTAAAGGTATGTTTACAGTGATGAGGGTATAAGATAATAATACTCTAAGTGGATATAATGTGTATGGTCTGGATTGGCCACTGTTGGAAACAGGATGCTGGGCTTGATGGACCCTTGGTCTGACCCAGTATGGCATTTTCTTATGTTCTTATGTTCTTATGTAACTTTTTCTAAATTTTTATTTGTATTGAGGGATCATTAGAATAATAATAAAAACTTTTTGTAACATAAAAAGTGTACAAAATAATTGGTTGTGCTTGTATCCCACTCTGCATGGAGTGTTTTTTTCTGTATTAAGTGATAAGCACAACTGAACGTAAATATTGCTTGGAGGAGGAGTAGCAACACAATTCTATATTCTATTTTAAATTTATATTTTAAATTCCAAGGGCCTGATTTTCTAAGCTGTTTTCTCCCAGAGATATAAAAGCCTTTAGTAAATCAGGCCCTAGGTGCCAGGGTCAGACCTATTATTCAAATCACACAGCCATATCCACAAGTTTGTCAAATTAAACAATAAATATTTGTGTACGTTATCTATGTACTTTATTGCAAAAAATTGCGTGAAGTCAGATAGTGCTGTTTTGAATGGTGGCGTGTTCTTTTCTTCTGCTTTCTCCTTGGTGCTCACAGGGGGCAAAGGACATCACTTGCCCCCCTCCCTGGATTTTAATGATGGATTGTTTTTGTAACTTTTGCTATAATTTTGTTTTTGAACATCTCCATTGCTTTGTGTTATGCCCACACCCTTCCTCTAAACATTTTCTGCAAGTACTCATGTGTCCCTTTCAAATAGTACAGCAACTGGTAGAATAGTTGGGGTGTGACCCAGCCTGAATGAGAGACGGGGTTTGGGCAGTCCAGGATTGGGGAGGGAAGGTGCTTCTGCCAAGGGGGAAGGGGAGGATGAGTGGTTTGAATTATCATTCTGCTGGGGCAGAGTGGGGAAAGGGGGAGGATGAGTGGCCTGAAGAAGCCTGTTTGCTGGGTGGGGGGGAGGGTGAGCGGCCCAGAGGGGTCTGACTCTGTTAGGGGTGACAGAAGGTGTGCATCATAACTCATATCAGGCCTTAGATTTGCCCTGAGAGGCTAACAAAAACTCTTAACTGTACTGGTGGGTTAGCACAAATTTGTAGCTTTATGCAATTTGTAATAAATCCACTCTAACATAATGAGCTAGTTTTCAATGTAGGAGGGTGTCCATTTTCTGCAACTAGGAAAATGTCCCTTTCCCTTACAAACATGCAGTCTGTGGCTTCAGCTGGTCTGAGTGCCCTCAGCATGACAAAGGTCTTACTAGAGCTTGTCTGCCTGTGATGTCAGCACAGTGTTAGTGTGTCAAGGAGATATATCACTCCACACTGGCACGCGTGATGTGAGTGTATAAATCCCCTGCTCCCATGTGATACAGGAGGGCAAAAAGGAAATAGAGATTCCAAGAGCTGAAGTCTTGTTTGTGATATGGAGCACCAGGGGTCTTTCCCTTTACAGATGCGTTTGAGGAGAAGGATTCTCGGATAAGAGTTCCTGAAAGTCCAGAAGACTGGAGAGTAAAGTGGGTCCTGAAGAGCTGGGGGCAAGTGTCTGTTGAGTTCATGGACCCTTAGACGAGGCAGGATTGACACAACCTACAGGGAGAAGCTCTGCAGGTCCCCATCGTCGGCTGGTGGACCTGGATGAAGCAAAGGCACAACTGGAGCTTCGCCTTTACCAGCCCACATTCCCCTTGAGTTGAGACTTCAGGTGCCGGAGCCAGCAGGTCTTAGGTGGGGGCCTCTGCTGATGGTGGTGAGATTCATCGAGGTCACTGGGTCAGAGTAGGCATAGGTGAGGCCTATCCAAAGCAGGCAAAGGTTAGTGGCAGTCATGGAATGCTGAAACTAAAGTATGAAGACAAAGACCACCTGAACTAAAGAACAAAGACAAGGAACACTGGAATTGAAGAACAAAGACAATGAGCATTGGGACCAAAGACAGGAGATGCTATGAGAACATGCACTACTAGCAAATAAGAAAACCTGTTGCCGAGATGCTGGAGCAGTGTCAGGAGAGGCCTTTTATAGGTCGAAGTGGTGATGTCATCAGAGAGTGCCTCAAGCCTTTTACGGCTGTGAGCCCTTTAAGTAAAGCGTCATCAGGCACGTGCACACCTAGTAAGAGCAGGGCCAGCTGAGGATGATGGCGTCCTGCCGCATGGTTTGGTGACAGAGTCCTACAGTGTGCCGGCGGAGAGCATACCGTGTCGGAAGCTGGAAGGGCAGTTCCTGCTGGAGCAGTGAGTGCAGCAGTCTGCGGGATTAGCCTGCGGACTGCCAAATGTAACAGTGCCCTGGGAGGTGCCAGAGGAAAGGCAAACTGGCTGGGAAGTCTACCAGAGAGAAGTTGGGAGCTGTAAGGAGAGAATAATTTCCCTGGAGGGTGTGTGGACCAGTGTACTGGTAGGTACCAGAGGAAAGGCATCCTGCTTGGGAAAGTCAACCAGAGTAAGACACTGAGTCACCTACAATCAGTTTGAAACTCCAAAGAACAGAGAGAAAGAGAAAAAGACTTTGGAGAAAAGATTACAGCTACCAAACAGGTACTGGGAGGGCCCATAGTATAATGGGTACCCATCCAGAACAGCTGACCTGTTTTGGGTGGAGAGGTGAATTTAATTTTTGTAACTTTGGACTTTGGTTTCTGTGGTGCAACTTTGGAGTTGTGGTACTGGGTTTGAACTTTATTTACCCTGCCAAGATCAGTCCAATAAAGAAGTTTTAAATTTTGAACAACAGCACTGGTGTGGATCCTGTCTTCTTTGAGAGTGGAATGGTGAGCAGGAAAAGTCCTGTGAGAGCAAAACCTAAGAGCTGAAAAGACGCTATTTTTTCCCCCATGCTGGAACCCTGGGAGTCAAGGGGCCTTGCATGGTCCGTGACTCTCTCCATGTGCCCTCACACCTAGGACCAGATCGGGATGGGAGCTACACATGCATTTGTGTGCAACGTACCTCATTAATATTTTTTATCATGTTAGTCCACATGAATTCTGCATCAACATTAATGCAAACTAATGTACAATTGTGTTAAGCCTAAAAATATATTAACCTATGTTAAAACTGGGTTTTTTAACATGTGTTAATGTGTGCTTGACATTCGTTAACACTATGTTTTACTTAACACATTTTACTAGACTAGCTGAGTGAACAAACCCATTCATCCATCCTATAGAAAATTAAAAACAGCTTTGTGGGCTTGTGGTTATTTGCCAAGATAAATCTCTGTATTAATAGTTTATGAGACGTTTATTCCAGGGATTTTTGGCAGGCAGATGATATCTAATTTTAATCCTGCTAGTGGTAACAAAAGACAGCATATGTTAAATACTCCAAACCTGCTGATAGAATTTGCATTTAAGATTTTTTTCTGCCTACTGTGTCCAATACTGGGTTTGGAGTTATTAATAGGGTAGAGTGCATATTCAGTAAACAGAGTAATGTGACAAAGTCTAGCTGTGAAGCTGCTACAGTCAAGTTGACAGGTTTTCATATAAGATTACTCCTCCCCATGAATAGGAATTCCTCTATGTAGCCTATGGCTACAAAATCGCATATGAGAAGCTCTATGCTAAAGACACTGTTTACGCCATTAGATTGTTAAAGGGATGGGCCCTTTCACTGTACAGAATAAAATATTAAAAACATAAGTGTGAATTATTGAAGTAAGAGCAACAAACAGTGTAAAGTTATGACTTTGCCTTTACTATTATTTTCTTAGTTGCAATTTTATTTTGTATGGGTGAAACAAACAAAAACGAAAAGTGACAGGAAAGAGTTTGGATAGCACTAGTCAAAGTTGCATAGATTTCAATACATTTTTAGTATTGGGAAAAATGATCAATAGAGTTGCAGTCAGATGATTGACCCTGTAATGCACCATATAAACTTCTGTTTTGCTGCTCTTATTTGGTTGGTGCTATTTCTCCCTGAAGAATAAAGTGTGAACTAGATAGAAAAGAAATAGGGGATGAGACAAAACTATACTTTCCTTTAATTCACTCTACTATTATGACTTTCTGCAGTCACAAATCTCCACCCAGCATACGCTTCCAACTTTAGCCATTTTCCCCAAACCATCACAACTGTAATCTTTCCCTGCTAACTTACGGGCCGATACAGTACAGTGCGCTCCGTTGTTAGCCGGCATTTGGACACACGTTTTGGACATGCTAGCTTTTCCCCTTATTCAGTAAGGGGTAATAGAGCATCCAAAACACGCGTCCAACCCCCCCGAACCTAATAGCGCCCGCAACATGCAAATGCATGTTGATGGCCTTATTAGTTATTCCCGCGTGATACAGTAAGTAAAATGTGCAGCCAAGCCGCACATTTTACTTTAAGAAATTAGCACCTACCCAAAGGTAGGCGTTAATTTCTGCCAGCGTCGGGGAAGTGCACAGAAAAGCAGTAAAAACTGCTTTTCTGTGCACCCTCTGACTTAATATCATGGCAATATTAAGTCGGAGGTCCCGAAAGTTAAAAAATGTAAAAAAAAAAAAAATTTTAAATGGGCCCGCAGCTCGCGGGTCGAAAACCAGACGCTCAGTTTTGCCGGTGTCCAGTTTCCGAACCTGTGGCTGTCAGCGGGCTCGAGAACCGACGCCAGAAAAATTGAGCATCGGCTGTCAAAACCGCTGACAGCCGCTGCTCCTGTCAAAAAGGAGGCACTAGGGATGCGCTAGTGTCCCTAGCGCCTCTTTTTACCGCCGACTCTAATTTTAATAAATTAAAATACTGTATCGCATGCACAGGAGAGTGGCCTGGTGATATTAAGTCGGAGGTCCCGAAGGGTAAAAAAAGTTTAAAAAAAATTTTTTAAATGGGCCAGCGGCTGTCGGGTCGAAAACCGGACGCTCAATTTTGCCAGCGTCCGGTTTCTGAGCCCATGGCTGTCAGTGGGCTCGAGAACCGACGCCGGCAAAATTGAGCGTCGGCTGTCAAACCCACTGACAGCCGCCGCTCTGGGCTAAAAGGAGGCACTATGGACGCGCTAGTGTCCCTAGCGCCTCCTTTTGCCTGTTTCTACCGCACCACCTAATTTAAATACTGAATTGTGCACACCGGTGAGTGGCCGGTCCGCGCACCGGGAGAGCGGGCGTTCGTTCGCTCTCCCGCGGACTTTACTGAATCGGCCTGTTTGTGCTGGAGTATCTGGTACCAGGGCAGGGAAACATCCACCCTCCAGGGCATAGAAGAGTGAAGTTGCCATTTGGATAGGGGATCCTTGTGTGAGCAGGAAAACCCCTCCAGAACTGGCAAAAAAGGTTAATCACCATCCTTACACAGAAAGTCCAGAGGGTGAAGACGCCGGATGGGTGTCCTCAGTGACTAATAATTTCTATTACTCATGGTTAGCAGCTTGTCTGATATTTCTCTGGTCTCTCACTCCTGCTGGATTCCTGATGGGCGGGATCTCAAGAAGTAGGCAGCTGTCTGTGCTCCAAACAGGATGGAAGGGGCAGTCAAAACCTTCCTTCCAGATCTCAAAACGTAAGTCCTTTTCCCCTTCAACAGAAGTTAACCCCAAAGTTCCTCCTTGTGGTGGGTCATTGTGGTGGCTCATTGTGGTGGCTCATTGAGAATATGGAAGGGCAGGTCTTCCCTAACTTACACAGCCCCTGAAATTGGGTTCCCCATTCCCTGAGTTCAGATAGTGTGCAGGGTCTCTCACAAGGCTCCTACCATTAAAATTGTAAAGCCCGAAAAACAACTCAGAGGGAAATCCTGACCAGCCAGTGAGTGGACTGGATAAGGAAAATCTTTCTGACCCTGGTCAGTCTCCCCAGGCAGAGTTTGCCTGGCTCCTTCCTCTGACTGGACCTGAAAAATTCAACACAAGAAAACTCCTCACTATCTTGTAATTGCTAGCAAAGCATAAGGGATTATCTCTAGAGTTTCTGGAGAGGGCTGTGTAGCGTTTTGGGGTCTGCTGTGGCCTCAGGAACAGTTCAGGAACACCACAAGGCTTGACCATACCAGTTCTGATGCAAGTATTTATTTATAGTGCTTCACAATTACAGAAATGAAAATATTTATTTATTTTGAAGATTTGTATTTTGCTAATCCACAGCTCTCAGTGGATAACTCATAATAGAGTACAGCAATAATTTAAAACAAAATAAATAATAATGTACAGTTACAATAAAATAAGACCATTGAGTACATAAAATGTAACACATCAGGAAAAAGTACACAACACAAATGTGGAAATCATGGAGCATACCCACTGGGTCATGTTCTATCTGGCAATGACTGCTTAAAGAAGTGAAGAGAAATAGTAAAGAGAAACAGTAGCTCACCTTGCATCAGGTAAACATACTCCATACGGATATTGGAGTTCCTACCAGCTCCTTGGAGCCCCCTCAAGCTTTCTAGGCCTGGGTGAACTTCCCTTCACCCAGAATCCCTTGTGGCATTCTGCCTTAAGAAGGACTGGGTTATGAACCTGAACCAGACTCCTTAAGGTAGAATGAGAGAGTTGTTGGTACACTCCATCACATACCCTCCCCCTCAGCTCAGCCTTGTCAAGTCAAGCATCCAGATGTGCCCAGGACACTTGCTGGCACTCACAAGTGCCTCCCACCTCCAGCTGTATTGTCTCTAATACTCATGAGTTGTCTCTATAAGATTGCAAAATGGAGATAATTTTGACCCAGGACTACTGGGTACGGAAGCTTTGGAGGACAGCCACTTCTAACATGGCTTATCCTATGGTGGTCATCAAAAGGGCATGGGAAATTGAACACTTCTGTTCAACTATCCCCATTTCTAGACGGGCAGGTAACCTAGGTGTTATTTTAGACTCCAATCTATCCATGACTACCAAAACCCTTCCTATATCCGAAAGATTTCTACTCCGTACTACAAGCTTTAATACTGACTGGTTTCGATTATTGCAACTCACTTTATTTACGCCTCCCTGACCATATACTACATCCCCTTCAATTAGTCCAGACACTGCAGCCCATTTACTCACCAATACAAACCATAGAGAACAAATTACTCCAATTTTACAACAAATTCACTGATTAGCAATATGTCAACATATTCAATACAAGATACTGGTATCCATCAACCATAATTTAACACACAGCGCATCGACTGTATGGTTATGTTCCTCCTTACATCTATATCAACCTCCGTACCACTTACAATCCATCAATGCAGGTTCCAAATATCAAAACCGCCAGGCTACATCTAACCCGAAAACGTGCCTTCTCCATAGCAGGCCCTATATTACGGAACTCATTACCAAATTCAATTCGACTACTTACAAATACAAGAGAATTTTAAAAGGTTGTAAAAACTTATCTATGTTCACTAGTGTTTACTGATCATCAGGCATGAAGGCTTTTTATTTGATTTTTATGCTGTTCTATTGCATGTCTGCTTTTAATTTTATGTAATAATACTTTTTTTTTAATTCTATTAATGTTTTTATTTGTTAAAACTTGATTATGTGAGTTATATTTTGTAAACCGCTTAGACCTATAATTTGTATATGCGGTATAGAAAATCTTTAAAATAAATAAATTACCCATGTATGCATGTCAATGTCTCCATTTTCTTATAGTTAATGTATCCTTGAAATAGTAAGTCCTGGTGAATGAGCGTTTTGCTACAACCAGAATCTAGCAAGGCCTGGATAGAGGCTCCTTCCTGTTTCACCTGGTTTGTAAAGTCCTTAAGTCATGCACATGGGACACCCACAAAATTGCAGCTTTGGAGTTTTGACAATTTGTGATCCCTAGCATGTTCCCACGTATCATTAACATTCCTGGGTTCTCTCCCCGTTCTTTGCTTCTTCTCTCATTATTCTGCTAACTTGCAAACACATTCCAGATTATCAAGCCAAGGACATTCTTCCTTTGCATGACCTTCTGTTTTATAGAAAGAACACTCCAGTAGGGCTAGTCGGGTTTCTGCCCTACCAGGTTCACTTAAATAGTCTTTGGTTACTGGCTGCCTCTATGGACAGTGGTCTTCTTCATGCCCATTCTCCATACAAAGAGCACAAAAGAGAGGGTCTGCAAGGCCCCGTTTCTGGATTGTTCCTATCTCTATGGATTCCCCCTTTGTTTTTGTAGTTGTGGGTTGTCGCTGCTTCAGAGCGTTGTTTTATAATATGTGTATTTCTTCCTCAGGCATTGGCTGGCTCACCAAGTTAACATCCATAAACACAGTTCGGCCATTCCGACAGTCCTTTGCCAAGTGTCCTTTCTGTCTACAGTTAAAACATGTGGATGAGACTGGCATCTAAAAAGCGGGTATGGAGGCCGGGCCCCCTTCCTCAGAGGTTCATTGCTAAGGTCCTCTATCCTCTGTCCCAGGCCAGGGAATGGTTAAGAGTTGCCTCTCTAAGCCTCTTTTGCCGGTGGGCATTGACTGTGCCTGGATAGAAGGCTTCTGCCACTTCCAGGGCTCTCTCCAAGGTGAGTCCAGTGTGTTGGCAGACCCAATTTGCATGGGCCAGTCTAGATTGTCTAGGAACTGCTCCAGAAGTATCTGTTGAGCTACTTCTAGTCCTGACCTTAGCTCCGACTAAAGCCACTTCCAACTGGCATTGTTACTGATCTGGCAGTGGACCCTAGGTCCGAGGTAGAGTTGGCGCTACCTAGGAGAGTAAACCCTCTTAGGTCCCTACCGTCAGAAGGCGAGGCCTGATGATGTAGACGTGGAATGAAGACTTCGCCCTGGAAGCTCGCGATTCCCCCAGGAGGAGCCCATAGGAACCCAGCCGCTGCGACTTAGGAGACTCCCTGGAGACCAAAGAAGATCTGGGTGCAGGCACCTCCTGCAGGTCATGTAATCCGGATAGCTGGCGCCTCCAGCAGGTTGAAGTCAATTCAAGTGTAGATATCTGGAGGATGGTCGGAAGCCAGTCCAAGGGTCTAAGCCAGAAGAATGGTTGGAAGTCGGTCCAGGGGTCGAAGCCAGAGGAATGATCGGAAGCCGGTCCAGGGGTCGAAGCCAGAGGAATCTGTCCAACGAGAGGAGAATCAGGAACAAGGACCAAGAGGAACAGGAACCAGACGAACAGGCGGCGGACCAAGAACTCGAAGCACAGGAACTCACAGGACCAAGAGCCAAGATACCAAGGCAAGGTCTGAGGAGCAGACCTTGCCTTAAATACAGGAGACCAGGAAGGAGTCCTAGAGAGGAGCCATGACCATTTCCTGTACTGGTCCCTTTAAATTACCCTAGCAGCTGCGCGTGCAGCTCTAGGAGATCCAGCAGGGGTGGAGTCAGCAAGGAGGAAGAGGCGGCCATCTTGGAAGCGGCCATAGCCACGAAGAAGACATCAGCGGTGGCTGCTGGCTCCCTGGGTATTCCAAGGGGAGCCCGACGCTACAGGTGAGTGACTGGTCCCGGTCACGGACCGCTGCGGCTGGCGGCCATAACAGGCATCTTCCAATTGGTTAAAGAGGTTTCTGGGGCTCTCTGTAGGCTGTAGAGCCGCTCACCAGAATTATTGCCGGTTATGTTCTGGGGAGTACCCTGCTCTCTGTAGTATAACAGCCTTGATGTCCTCATAGAAAGCCCTCCCATCTGGATTGGCTGTCTGGAAAGCCACTTATTTTATTTATTTATTTATTTATTTATTTATTTGATTAATTAAGTGTTTTTATATACCGTTGTTTGGAGCTGGCCTTCACAATGGTTTACAAGAGAAACAACAGTACATGTAACAGAAAACAGGTACAATGAAACGAGCGTAAATAGGATACAATTTGTGATTGAACGTAAATAGGATATAAATTGTGAGTAAAAACAATAGTATACATGTCAGATGCATTGTGGGATTACAAAGTTTGGAAGAAGTAATAGAGAATTATAAACCATTTAGAGAAGTATTAAGAATTAGAAGCAGTTTACAGGAGATTTAATGAACATTGGTTAACTATATGAAATGTTGGATAGGCTTATTTAACAGGATAGTGATTAAGTGTGTGATGTGTGGTATCAGTTTTAGAGATGTGAATCGGAACCGGAATCGGTTCGGATTCCGGTTCCGATTCACATCGTGTTTTTTTTTTTCGTCCAGCTTACCCCACCCTCCCGACCGCCCCAAAACTTTTTACAGGTACCTGGTGGTCCAGTGGGGGTCCCAGGAGCGATCTCCCGCTCTCGGGCGTCGACTTCCACTAATAAAAATGGCGCCGATGGCCTTTGCCCTTACCATGTGACAGGGTATCCATGCCATTGGCCGGCCCCTGTCATATGGAGGGAGCACTGGATGGCCGGCGCCATCTTTAAAAATGGCGCGAGCCATCCAGTGCTCCTACCATGTGACAGGGGCTGGCCAATGGCATGGATACCCTGTCACATGGTAAGGGCAAAGGGTCATCGGCGCCAATTTGATTAGTGGCAACCGACGGCCCGGGAGCGGGAGATCGCTCCTGGGACCCCCACTGGACCACCAGGTACCTGTAAAAAGTTTTGGGGGGGGGGGTCAGGAGGGTGGGGGAAGCTAAGGGATTAGTTTTAAAGGGTCGGGGTGGGTTTAGGGGTTATTTTTGTGTGCCGTTTTTCCCGCCCTCCCCCAAAACGATAAGAGAACCCCCATGAATAATATCGTGGGGTTTTCCTATCATTTTGGGGGAGCCCCCGATTTCTGACGATTTTGAAAATATCAACGATATTTTCAATCATCCGAAGCCCGATTCACATCCTTAATCAGTTTGTTTAGCTTATCCGATGCCTTCTTTGTAGGTTTGTTGGAATAACCAGGTTTTGAGGAGTTTTTTGAACATTTTGATGATACTTTGTAGTCTTAGATTTTCAGGGAGTGTATTCCAGAGGGTCGGCCCTGCTATTGAGAATGCTCTTCCGCGTACTGTAGTAAGTTTGACTGCTGCAACTGTGGGAATTTCTAATAATGCCTTATTTGTAGATCTTGTGTTGCGCCATGATATTTGTATATGTATATCGTCGTTGGTCCATTTGACTTCATTCCCGTGTATGTTTTGTGGAGTATGGATAGTGTTTTGAATTCTATCCGTTTGTCTTTGGGAAGCCAGTGAAGTGATTTTAAGACAGGTATGATGTGGTCTGTTTTCTTTTTTCTGGATAGAACTCTAGCTGCTGCATTCTGAAGGATTTGGAGAGGTCGGGTGGTAGATTTGGGTAGACCTGACATCAGAGAGTTACAATAGTCGAAGCTTGAGAAGAAAAAGGATTGTAGAATGGTTCGGAAATCAGAATGATTTAGCAGTGGTTTTAGGCATTTCAGTATCATTAATTTGTTAAAGCCTTCTTTGACCTTTGCTGATACGTGTTTTTTAAGATTCAGTTCTGTGTCTATTCAGATTCCTAGGTCCTTCACTTTGTCATTGAGTTTGATGTTAGTATTATTTATTTGCATGGAGTTGTTTGAGATATTTGTGGGAGTTTTTCTTTGGATGAGTATGTATTCCATCTTGTCCATGTTGAGACAGAGTTTCAATTGGTTTAGGAGATTTTTTATGTTATTAAGGTATGAGGCAGCGAGATTGAAGGCTTTATCGAGAGTGTCAGTTACCGGTATGAGAAGTTGAATGTCATCGGCGTAAATAAGATAAGTGATGCCGAGGCTAGTAAGGAGTTGACATAGTGGGAGAAGGTAGATATTAAATAGTGTGGCTGATAGTGTTGATCTTTGTGGGACTCCGGTCTCACAAGGATCAACTGCAGGTGAGCAAATTCGTTATGTTGGCCTGGTCTACAGCCAGGCCAACATGTGGGTGGTCCATTCAAAAAGTTTTATAAAGACCTCTGGGTGCTTTCCTGCCTTCATCTTAAAACAGAAGGGTGTCTGAGATATTCTAGACAGAGCTGATTGCAGGGCCTCGGCTAGCCGAATTAAGACTACACTTTGATGTGTTAATTGGGCTTGCAGCTACTGCTGTTTGTCTATTTGTGTTTGCAAAGCTTTATGCAGCTGTTGATGACCCGTGGCCAGGAACCTGGGTTACTTGCTCCATTTTATCTCCCTTTGGGGCCAGCTCCCAAATGGATAACTCACACGAGACTGAGAAAACAAAAATATCTGTTGGCCTGTCTGGCCCTAGCTTACTACTTGACCCCTGACTGTCCAAGTATGGTTAGCCCCCTTGGCCTGCTGTAATAGAATATGAAGTCCAAAGGCCCCAGGAAAGAAAACTCTGCAAGGAGGGGTTGTTTTTTTCTGGGAGGTATGGTTTATTTACTTGTGCTTCCTGCTTAAGCAAAAAAAAAAAATCCCCGCACTGAAACCATGTGTAGCATATTCAGGCCTGCTGTGCCTTGGGAACAGTCTAGGACCATCATGAGACTTGACTAGTCCAGTTCTGGAGCAAGTATTTATTTACAGTGCTTCACAATTACAGAAACCCAAATAGTAACTCACCTTGCCTCAGGAACAACTATCAGGTAAATATACTTCATACTTATATAACCGGAGGTTCTACCAGCTCCCTGGGGCCCCCTCAAGCTTTCTAGCCCTGGATTCTTATGGTAGGTGAAGAGAATCCCTTGCGGCATTCTGCCTTAAGGAGGACTGGGCTAGAAACCTGAACCAGGCTCCTTAAGGTAGAATGAGGGAGTTGTCAGTACACTCCGTCACAGGCTGTTTAAAAAACCTCTGAAGGGCATCGGCCATTCCTGACCCCTTAAAGGGAGGGGCTGCATTTTAATGGAAACTTCCCCCATTCACTAATTTATACTCTTGCTAAAGATTCAGCCTGACCTTAATGGTAACAGAACTGGGTGTCTATTAAGATCCAACACATAGCCCCACCACTCCCTGCCCCAGTTTTACCATGAAGCTTTGTAATAATCTAACCCACTACCAAAATTAGTCAGGCTGTTGTCCAAGCATCTGGTCACTCAGGTCCCTGTTGTCTTGCTGGACAGCACCAGCCATCACCAACTTGCCGGCATCAACCTGGTTGGTTTGTGGATATTTGTAGCTTGCGGATTCCAAATCAGCTACTCCGTGGCCTGTGGCATCACTAAGTCATGCTTACTTTATCTACTCATTGTTCTATCCCTATCAGCTTGCTGGACAGGAATCCAGCCATCCCCAAGTGACTAAAGAGCTGCAAATGGCAAAAGGGTGATATTTCTCAACAGATGAAGAATAGTACCACAACTAGTTTGCAAGCCATCACAATTATAAAGTTACAGTTCTAAATGTGAAATATGTTAATTTAATTAAAATCTTCAAGTGAAATGAACAGTGTGTGTGGTTGGATAAGCCCGGTCTTACCCAAGGCAGAGCACAAACATTATTATTGTACAGTTGATTCGTTCTGCCTGCTTTCATCTGTGACAAAGCATTGTTCACTCAGTTAAAACACTGCATTTAGGCTATGGGAGATAACAATGACATAAGTGTGTAAGTACCAGAATAATCAGAAAACAATTTTGAACAAAGTTGCTTTAAAAATTTTTTTTTTTTTTTTTAATAAAGTACAGCTGTCCTTTTGTGCTTCCCACTGTTTTGCTGGTGATGTTTCTTCCAACAGTGGTGCATTTGAAAACAATAAAAACAAGCTTTGTTTCATTGGTTTTCACAGTGCCAGTCATGTCCTGTGGGCAAAGGGGGAGGGAAACCGGGAAAGACTGTGACTGAGATAAAACCCTTAAGCATCCAAGTCCCTATTGATCCATCCATCAGAGATATCAGTGGGAAGAGGGGGAGAGAGACAAAGCGAGCACAGAAAGGGGACGCCGTTAGCTGCTGCATGGCGCATACATTAATTGTACTGTTTCATCCAACAATGTCTGTCCAAGGCCCTCCACTGCAAACTGTGCAAAGCAGAAATCAAAGCAAGATATGGGAGGAAACAAATATTTTCAGCAGGGGGTCCTGTGGCACTAATTCTGTGCCACTTATCCTTTCCCCCACAAAGGGGGGAAAGGATAAGTGCAGCCAAGTTCAGCCTCCCAGGTTCCTCTTTTAGCTCCCTGCCAGCTGGGGAATCAGGAGTGACTGGCACAAAGTGATAAGAGGAAAGGAAGAGTGAAAGGGGGGTAAATACAACAGGAGTTGCTAAATTAATTTAGGTCAGACCAACAAAAACCTAGTGTTAGGTAGCAGCAGCTAGGAAAATAATTCAAATACCAGTTTTCTCAGTTGCTAGTCATGTGGCTATAATATTCAGAAGGATTTTGTTCCATGAGAAAGGAGATTATTAGTGTTTCCGGTTTCATTACCTTAAAAAAAAAAAAAAAAAAAAAAAAAGCATTATTAGTTCTCTAAATAATTACTTAATATAATGTTTAGGTTAGGGTATAATTGGGTTGAGGTCAGGATTCTGATAATTGTCTCCAGCTCCCTGCACATCTAGTGATTAGCAGCGTATTAGTACAGGGATTATAGACATTCAGAGCCTGACTATTAGGGCTGGGCACCAAAAATATTTGCTTTGTTTGTTTTTGGGGGGGGGGTTTCCATTTGTTTTTTTGTTTTGTTTGATATTAATTTTGGCTTGTTTCATTTAGTTGAACCAAAATAAGCAGCAAAGAGAAAAAAAAAACAGAAAGGAAAAATAAAACAAAAGGATAGAGGCTGAGTTCCTTCCTCCTAAGCGCCATCAAAGTAAAAAAAAAAATGAATTCTGTCACCCTGAGCCTTCTAATATCCCCCCCCCCCCCCCCCACACACACACACTCCTCGGGCCCAGTCATGATTCACAAGTACAAGAAGCAGAAGGAATGGCGCAGAAGCTATCCCCAGTCACTTCTGTCCCACTGAGTCCTGTTTTCAAAATGGCACTGGCCAGCCTTGAGGCAGCACCATTTTGCAATATGGCCGTAAGTTATACGAGTAGATTGAGTGGCTAGGGTAACAAATGTGGGCGATTCCTAGGATGACCACTGACATTTCCCCAGAATACAGGGCATCCCCTTGATAAAAGCTGTACCAGACATTACCACATTTAAAAGGCCGGTCTTCTACCTCATTCCTGGCAGTCACATCAGCAGCAGTGCTGGCATGGAGACACAGAGAGCAGACACTCCCAGTCACCCCCCTTTCTTTCTCCCCTGTGTTTTCTGATTTTAAAGGAACAGCGCACATGGGGAAAGGCAGATGATGGTGGAGGGAACACATGATCACCATGTCCCCGCCTTGCCACTATTCTGTCCACAGTACTACACTGCAAGAAACTGAAGGGAACCTGGAGGAAAAGGGGAGGAGATGAAGATGAGCCTGGGAAGATGGGGTAGGGGAGAAATGGAGAAGAACCTGAAGGAAAGCAGAGGAAAGATAAAGAAGAATCCCAGAATAGGAGAAGATGAAGAAGATGAAGAAGACCCAGGTGGGGATTGGAAGAGATGGACAGGATCCATTCAGAGGGGAAGAAGGAAGTGAATTTAAAGGGAATGGGAGATGGAGAGATGCCTGAGGGGGAGAATGAGAAAAACCTTGGAAGGAGATAGAACAAAGTCAGCATGGCTTTACCCAGGGCAAGTCTTGCCTCACAAATCTGCTACACTTTTTTGAAGGAGTTAATAAACATGTGGATAAAGGTGAACCGGTAGATATAGTATACTTGGATTTTCAGAAGGCGTTTGACAAAGTTCCTCATGAGAGGCTTCTAGGAAAAGTAAAAAGTCATGGGATAGGTGGCGATGTCCTTTCGTGGATTACAAACTGGCTAAAAGACAGGAAACAGAGTAGGATTAAATGGACAATTTTCTCAGTGGAAGGGAGTAGACAGTGGAGTGCCTCAGGGATCTGTATTGGGACCCTTACTGTTCAATATATTTATAAATGATCTGGAAAGAAATACGACGAGTGAGATAATCAAATTTGCAGATGACACAAAATTGTTCAGAGTAGTTAAATCACAAGCAGATTGTGATAAATTGCAGGAAGACCTTGTGAGACTGGAAAATTGGGCATCCAAATGGCAGATGAAATTTAATGTGGATAAGTGCAAGATGATGCATATAGGGAAAAATAACCCATGCTATAATTACACAATGTTGGGTTCTATATTAGGTGCTACAACCCAAGAAAGAGATCTAGGTGTCATAGTGGATAACACATTCAAATTGTCGGTACAGTGTGCTGCGGCAGTCAAAAAAGCAAAAAGAATGTTGGGAATTATTAGAAAAGGAATGGTGAATAAAACGGAAAATGTCATAATGCCTCTGTATCGTTCCATGGTGAGACCACACCTTGAATACTGTGTCTGGTCGCCGCATCTCAAAAAAGATATAATTGCGATGGAGAAGGTACAGAGAAGGGCTACCAAAATGATAAGAGGAATGGAACAACTCCCCTATGAGGAAAGACTAAAGAGGTTAGGACTTTTCAGCTTGGAGAAGAGACGACTGAGGGGGGGATATGATAGAGTTGTTTAAAATCATGAGAGGTCTAGAACGGGTAGATGTGAATCGGTTATTTACTCTTTCGGATAGTAGAAAGACTAGCCACTGCCATTAGCAATGGTTACATGGAACAGACTTAGTTTTTGGGTACGTGCCAGGTTCTTGTGGCCTGGATTGGTCACTGTTGGAAACAGGATGCTGGGCTTGATGGACCCTTGATCTGACCCAGTATGGCATTTTCTTATGTTCTTATGTTCTTATGTAACCTGTAAGGAGAGATAGAGAAACCTGGAAGGAACAGAAGGGAGGAGGAAAGAGAGCAGAAGGGAAAATGTAAGAAGGGGAAGGCACAGGGAGGTGATGATATCCCACACTATCTGTACTGTCTTTTTTAAAATCCTGGTTCTTCCCATTTATGTCATCTATGAAATTCAGTCAAATTTATTTTATCATGATATACAGCCAAATTGCAAAGCAGGACAATTAGGTGTCCCTCGTCTGACTTAAGCAAGACATAGGGCAATGTCTTAAAAAAAAACAAAAAAAACCCAGAAAGACACCGGAGCGTCCTGTATAAATCAGCACTCCTGGCCATCCCGTCAATACCTCTGGGGTTGCTGAATCTTGTGCATGTCCTCAGCACTAGAGTAGAGAGGACCAGTGTTGATACTCTGCTCTGAAACCTAACATCACTGTGCTCAAAGCCACACATGGAGACGCTAGCTCCAGTTACAGGCCTTCCTGCTTTGCCTTTTCCCCATCTGCATCCCATGACTTAGTAATTTGATTTTTCAGAGGATCTCCCATCGCTATGAGCAGGAATCTTTCCCAGCGTCAGAGCCAAGCGTGACATGCTCTGAAGTTTGAAAAACTGCTCAGCAGATTGCAACTAGCAGAGCAGTGGGCAAGAACTACCCGCCTAAATCTCTAAAGGATTATAAAGCGTGCACTCACCCCCTTGAGACTGGATTGAGGCATATCTGGCAAGGCAATAAAGTGAAGCTTGCACTGCAGCAATTCCTTGGTCCGCCTGCTCTGTGAATAAGCAGAGAGGGATTCAGTTTCCAAAAGCTCTCAATCTGGCACCTTGCCGAAGCACTAAATTTAAAGCACCGATTTCAACGTGGCTCAGCGTGTTGGACTGGCAGTAAAACTGTACACCTTTGGGTGCTCAAGGGTTGTTGTTTTTTTTTAACTCGTGTACTTCTGATTTCCCCTGGCACCGAGCCCCTTCGCGACACTCCCTCGGCAGGTTCGCTGAGTGGCCGGAGAAGAGCACTCGGCATACTGACCACAGCAAAAATGTGGCGAGCTAATAACCTTTTTTTTATTTTGTTTAAAGCGCATTTTATGGGTGCGGTGCACTACAATGTAATAAAGCTATATACACTCATTTCAAGCAGCCACATTTATGTTGCTCCTGCGGAAGTATTGATGTAAGCACAGAGCTCCAGCAGTTGGGGGGTGGGGAGATGGGAACTTATTGCGGATGGTTGTAGGGATAGTGGGGCTGAGGGGGGAAGGAGAAGGGGAGGAGAAGGGGAAGGGTGGGAGGATGTGGGAAGAGGGAGGATGTAAGAGAAGCACGTAATCAGGGGACAGGGGTCATTGATTGGAAGGTGCCTTGCCTGATGATGTGTTTTTCTATATGGTAAGGCCTACTACGTTATTTTTTGTTTGTTATATGTTAAACGCAATAAAGCTATGTAAAAAAAAAAAACAAACCCTACAGACAAAAAAAGGCACATTTTCCATATAATAGGCAACCCATATCGATAATTGCATCTTCTTTATGTAAAATTGAATCTTCCATTAATCCTCGAGCTCTACTGTCAAAGTGGGCTCTGGTCTTCTGTAATCCCGCAGCCACAGGTAGGGCCACAAAATCCAACCCTTCCCACGGAATCACCACAAGAGACAGGGGAACCGAGCCAGGTCGGTGTGAGGAAGAGGGCCAGAGGCTGTCAGGCAGTGCATTTCATTTTCCTCTTCCTTAATCGATTCCCTCCCCCCAGCACCAAGTGACAGCAGGAGGAGGAGAACAAGCCAGGCCACATTCTCCTCTCTTCTGCATCTTTTGGGGGCAATTGCTGCTTTGAACGTGAGGTAAAAGCTTACAGTCACGCTGTTCAAAGCAGCAGTCAGAAGGATGGATGCAGCCTGAAAGCAGCTGCTCTAGTCCTCCTCCCACCATCTGATCAGCACTGAAAGGATGGGAAGGTATGATAAAAGAGGAGCTGAGAGATGGGGGGAGGTTGTGAAAAAGCTAGGGAATGAGTTTCGTATGGAGAAAGAGATGGGCTGTGAAAGAGGACAGGATATGAAAGACCCAAAAAGCACAAAGGAAGGCGATCTATAACAGCCGTCAGGATGAAAAGAAAAGAATAGATGCCTGCAGTCTGAAATTAATCCTTTATTGAAGTGGAGACACAAGGGTAGCCCGACTCTGGCCGAGTTTCGCCGTCACAAAACGGCTGCCTCAGGGGCTTAAATCAATCTTCTTGAGTTCATCAATCATAATAAATGAAAGATGATCGTATAGATCACAATGTGATCTCTTATACTGCTCCGTCTTGCAACATTCACAAACATCGATGTTTGTGAATGTTGCAAGACGGAGCAGTATAAGAGATCACATTGTGATCTATACGATCATCTTTCATTTATTATGATTGATGAACTCAAGAAGATTGATTTAAGCCCCTGAGGCAGCCGTTTTGTGACGGCGAAACTCGGCCAGAGTCGGGCTACCCTTGTGTCTCCACTTCAATAAAGGATTAATTTCAGACTGCAGGCATCTATTCTTTTCTTTTCATCCTGACAGGATATGAAAGAGGCGCTGGGAAATTGAAGTTGTGAAAGTGAGGTAGGTAGACCTGGATTTGCGCCAAGGGTGGCAAAATTTGGGGGGGGGGGGGGGGGGGGGGGGGGCTGGCAAATGTCCTGCTCCCTGCCACCCTGCAGTTCTGCCCTGGACCTTGGAAGGCACCCATCCTGCTTACATTGCCTCCTCTCCTAGACCTTGGATCCAGCAGTCATCCCCCAAGCTCAGTGAGAGCAGGGACTTAGCCTGTGCTCACAGGCCCCCACCTCCTCTGGGCTTTTGTGGGGGAGGCAGGGCACACGAGCAGGGGCTTAGTCCTCATACTCAGTGCTGTTGGAGTCGAGGTCCAGGGGTTCTGTGCTTATCTTGGAAGTTTGCCGCGGTGGGAATGGCAGCAACAGTGCAGCATGGCACTGGCACTGGATCAGAGCCTAGGAGGGGTGGGTGAAAAAATCCATCCTTAGGAGCAGGGGAAGTTGTGTGAAAAAGAGGCCGGAGCTAGAGGTTTGTGAAAGAGGGATTGAGATGATGGAGGTTTGCGTAAAAGAGACTTGAGGAATTGGTCTGTGTGTATGTGTAAAAGAGGGGCTGGGGGAATATGGGTGTATGCATATCTGCAACTGGAACGGGGGGGGAAGGTTGGGAAAAAAGGGCTGTGGGAGAGGGGAGGGGAGGAATGGAAAAAGAGGACCAGAATGGAAATATAAGGAAGAGGAACCCTTCCCTCCATGGATTCCCCCCTAAGATCCCAGAACCTCGCTCCCCTACTTTTCTCCTCTTCCTAGCCTCAGTCTTCTCTCCTCCTCCATCCCCTAACCCAGTCCTCCCTCCTGCCTCCATCTCTCTCTTCTCCCCATCCCTAATGCTCTCTCACCCTCCTCTTTCCATCACTATGAGCCCCGACCTCTCCTTCCCCACGTCCCTGCTTCCGATTCCCCCTACCCATTAAACTCCTAAAAGAAATTGTTTTTATTGTGCAACTATACATTTACGTTATGTAATATGCAAAATGATGCAAATGTCTTGCAGAATTGCTGCAAATTCTAATTCTTAACACAGAAACTACCGCGAGCTGCTGCAGGAAACTAGGGACCTCGGCTGTAAATACAAAATAGGAGAAACTTTCCTTGACAACCGAGTCCTACGCATTTCCATGTGTCCTAATAATAGCATTGGCTGGTTTCATATTGGAAGGTCTGAAGGAAATGCCGTGTAATGAGCCAGGAAAGCAGGGGTAAAGGAGGGTCCCATGGCCATTTCTCAACTTCGCTACCACTACAGATATTTTAGGGCCGCGGGACAGGGTTCTTTTCCAGTATGTGGGGAAGGAATAAATGCTCCAAGGCCCAAGGTGGCAGGGGTGACCCTGTCCTGGGGAGGGGTCAGTTCCGTTTCACCATTAAGAGATGTGAGAGCCAACAAAATACTCTGGAGACTCCGTCTGATTAGCCAAAATCATTCTTTACTGGAAAAAGTTCTTAAATGGTAAAATGACACAGTTCACATCAGTTCTTGGCACAAAAGATGGAGATCACAGGTCTCCAATCGTTACTCTATTTGTGCAAGGGTCTCTCGGAAGCTGGGCCAGGAAAAATGCTCACTCTCCATGGACTGGACAAGTACAAGGGTATCCCAGATGGACGGAAAAAAATCCCCTTCCAAGAAAATACTAGCAGACAAAAATATAACATCTCAGTCTTTGCATAGTCTCCCAATTTTACTTCTCTCCAGGTTGAAGACTCCAAACAGATGTCCTCAAATGTATCAAAAGTTCTTACTCACAGTTCTTTCTCTCAGGATGAAAAAGATCTCTTAGGTGAAATGTCCCAGGCAGCAGAGACTAGCAGCTTTTCTGATCTTCTCCACCTTACAGCAGGAAGGGTGGCCACAAACCTCCCCAAACACAAGACAATAACCCCACATAAAGGTCAAAAGTGGAAATCCTTCTGCAGAGAGGTGGCTCTGTTCTGGACCACTTTGTGTTGGGATGGAGAGCAGTAGACTCTTCCCTACCTTCTGATCTAACCTAGCCAGGGACTCCCCGAAATCCACCAGCCCTGGTACCAGGGCTGTCATAGAAGAATATCCCCAAAACAGAATCCAAAAAGCCTATAAATAACCCCCAAGGTCAGTTCTAGAGGAGCACTTGCCTCCCTTCTATTACAGGCAGGATTCTAGGCTGTGAGGCCTAGTGCCAAAACAAGGGGACAAACTTTAAGTCAAACATACCCGCCAGCACCTCCAGCTGCTGACCAAAGATTGCCACATATTGCAATGAGCCAAGCTGCTTTTATAAACTGCAGGGAACTGGCCATTCCAGCAGCCTCAGTGGAGGAACCGTTCCAAAATGTTGCAACCCCTCCCTCTACTACCTCTTTCCTGTCCGAGCTCAAAGGGAATTTAGAACTGGGGCCTTTCATAATGAATCTGAATGGGTCAATACAGATGCTTAGCAGCAACTCCAAGAGGTATTGGTGGAGGCCAGGCCACCAAGTTTCTGGCTACAGCTGGAGGGAAAAAGCAGTGCAAATGTGAGACATTGTTTATCAACAGGAAACTTGTCAAGCTTGACTATATAAGGAAGCTTCCATTCCTTTTGGCCTCATCTATTATTTCAATAAAAGAAGAATTTTCTTGTTTTGGATAAATGCATGTAAATAAAAAAAAATGTATATCATTTTCCTAAAAATTCTGTTGCAGAATTTTGTTTTAAAGTATAAAAGATTAAAAATGAAAATAGTTAATGGTTATAATGGTTAATTTCTATGCCTACGGTTCTTTGTTTACTGTTTTATTTATTTTTCCCAGGAATTGATCAGGGTTTATTACAACAAGAGCAAGAATAATATTTACCTTGAAAAATGATGAGTCATTTCTTTCCACTGAGTTATCCTGTTATTGTCCTTGTTGTAATAAACACACTGATAAATTCCTGGATAAAATAAAATAAAAACAAAAAAGCTCCCTATCTATGCCATATTGTTGCCATAATTCTAGTTTTAAGTGTGTGCTAGACTAGACATTGAAGTTGACTGTTTTAGTAGATTTTCAATCCGTAGCACTAAATAAATAGTTTTTATAAAGTGGTCATACAGAGACGTCATCACACCTCACTGCCTAAGTTAGTCTGAAACTTACTACATAGATAGGGGACCTTTGTTTTCAGTTTTTATTTCATTTTACCTAGGATTTTATCAATGTTACATTGCAACAAGAACAATAACAGGAGAAATCAGTGGAAAGAAATGACTCATCATTTTTCAAAAGATAAAGATCATTCTTGCTCTTGTTGTAATAACAATATAAATTCCTGAAAAAGTAAAATAACATAAAACTGAAAATTACGGTCCCTATACATAGAGATGGTCCCCTGGAAGATATCATGTGCAGGATACAGATGCAGGCCCTTATTGCTGCATGTTCTAGAATTTAGTAAACACTTCCAAATATTAATTTATGGAATTATTATACTGCAGGAGGAGAACAACAGATGGTTTGTTCTTGCAATACTCAAAATAATGTGTTGCTTTATCAGCAAGCTATTTTCCAGGGGTGTTTTTTTTTCCATAGATAACATTGATTACTTTAACTTAAGCACTTACTCTCATCATTAACACATCTCCCTACCATGCAGCCACCTTCATTTTCTTTAATTAAAGGAAACTGTTCAGCTTTCCCATTTATTCCACTGTTATCACCTAATGCATGCACGGCCCCTTATTCGCCACTTTAAGTAAATGTTATGGATATTTCAGTGGAATTCAAGCCTCAGCAAACTTTTTTTATTCAACTTCGTAGACAAAGAAATCAGAAATTATTTTTTTTTTTTATAGAAATCTGTTTCAAATGGAGTCACTATGACTGCATTGAAATAGGATATGAAAAGAGTTTCTTATCAGCCCATATTGATAGACTATGATATGAATTTACAAAATTAAGAATTTAAAACTGATTAAATAAACCATTAATAAGTAAATTGGTCATATGCAGTTGCTAGCACTCCAAGTTCAAGAGGGAACTGAGATAAGAAGCTTCAAGACAATGGGACTGTATAGGCTGCTTCATTTTGACAACACAATGCAGTTAACTACAGTTAGCTACAATGGACAGAACTGTGCAGTGAATTGGTACCTTCAAAGTAGTTTTTCCATGGCAAACAGAATAGGCAAGATGGTGTGCATGTTGTAGAGATTCAAATACTGGCCAGGTCGGAGTTTTTTTTCAACATGAAAGTTTGATGCGGAGAAAGATTTTCATCTTATAAGAGCTGCCTAATACCACAGAAGCTAAGTATCTTGAGTTTGGAAGACATTTAAAATGTACAAGTTATTTAACAATGATAACTCTTTTTGCAATGATAACACTGGCTTCCAGAGATTTGTAAATTCATTTCTAAGGAATCACTTTGGTATAATTAACAAGTAATAAGTGGGTAGGATTCACATAAATATAAAAAAACCAGGAGGTTTTTCTGACTTGTGATTTTGCCCTTTACCAAGCCGGTGAGGCTTCACAGATTTGGCATCTGAAGTCTTTTCCTCCTACAACAAAAAAAGTTTGGTTTGTGTGATGCGATTTGAAATATTTTGGGTGCAATTTTCTTTTTTCCTGAGATTCTAACCCTTACAGCAGAGCTTCCCAAACGTTTATTCAATGTGACCCCGTTTTTAGCTCTAGAAAATTCATGTGACCCCAGATGGTGACTAAAACAAATTAGCAGGGGTGCTAATCACTTTACTGTCAGTCTCCACGCACTCCAGCTGATCCCCTCTCACACCCCCTAACTCCTCTTACCTTCCCAGCCCATTCTTGGGATGCGAATTCATCTTGTTCATTTTTGTGTTTAGTGCGCACTAATTTTTTAGTGAATTAGTGTGCTGTAGAACAAAACAAAAACCAGAATGAATAACAAAAATGAAATGAACCGAAAAAAAAGAAAATTTTCCGGTTGCACATCTCTAACCCATTCCTACTCTCTCTCTCTACCTCCAACCCTTTATGCATCCCTCCAGCTGGTCCTCTCTCACTCACTCCCAAGCTCTTTATATAACTCCCAAGTGAATCCTTTGGCATTCCCTCCTTCTCATCCCATTCCCTCTTCATCCCATCCCCCAACTCCTCTCTTACATCCCCCATAAGTTTTTACTAGCTAATAGCCTCATCAACATGGCATTTGCATGTGATGAACACTAATAACTATGCGCTGGTTTGGATATGTGTTTTGTACGCGCTAATACCCTTAGGGGCGGATTTTAAAAGCCCTGCGCGCATAAATCCTTCTGGATTTATGCGCGCAGGGCACTCTGGATGCAGGGCACACGCGAGCCGGCGCACCTATTTTGCATAGGCCGCTGGCGCGCGTAAAGCCCTGGGACGCGCGTAAGTCCCAGGGCTTTCTAAAAGGGGCGTGTCGGGGGCATGGCTGGAGTGACGCGGCATTTTGGGGGCAGCAACGCACGTGACGTGGCATTTCGGGGGCGGCGACGTGGGCGTGGTTTCGGCCCGGTGGTGTTCCGGGGGCGTGGCCGCAGCCTCCGGACCAGCCCCCGGGACCGGAACACGGAGCGGGGCTGCCGGCCGGCGCACGCAAAGTTACGCCTGTTTTCAACAGGCGTAACTTTGCCGACAAAGGTGGGGGGGGGGGGTTTAGATAGGGCCGGGGGTGGGGGGGGGGGGTTAGGTAGGGGAAGGGAGGGGAAGGGAGGGGAAGGTGGGGGGAGGGCGAAGGAAAGTTCCCTCTGAGTTTTTCCATGATAAAATTAACGTGGTGATACACTGCAAAATTTTTCCAGGGAGGGGCAAAATATCATGGGACATCCCCTCCATGACATTGTGCTCCTCAATGGTAAAACATTGCAGTATAGTAAATCCCCCCTTTTGACTGTAAGCCCTCTGGGGATAGGGAAATACTGTACTTACAGAACCTGAATGTAATCTGTTTTTGAAGTGCCTGAAAAAGCAGAATATAAATAAAAAAATAATGTTTACTTGCTGAGATATCCAGAAAGTATGACAGTAATATTTGTAAACCTGAAAACTATTTGTTAATCAAAAGAAATAAAGAACAAAATTACTGATCAAGTAGAGATAGTCATAGTTTAATAGGCAAAACCAACATGGAGTTAGCCAAGGGAAGTAGCCTAGTGGTTAGAGCAGTGGGCTACAATCCAGGCTTCAAATCCCACTGTTGCTCCTTGTGGCCAATGGGCAAGTTACTTTACCGTTCCTTGTCTCAAGTAGAAAATTAGATTGCAAGCCCTCTGAAGGTAAGGAAATACCTCTTGTACCTGAATGTAATCTGCTTTGAAGTATCAAAAAGCAGAATATAAAAACAAAACAATCTGCTACATCTTTTGAAGGCATGGATAAACTTGAGCCAGTTGATATAGTGTAATTGGATTTCCAGAAAGCATTTGACAAAGTCCCTCATGAGAGGAAGTTAAAATAATCAATGGTTATGCGGCAATGTCCTGATGTGGATTGGGAACTGATTAAAAGATAGAAAACAGAAAGCAGGGCTAAATGGTCAGTTTCTCAATGGAGAAAGGTGACTAGTGGAGTGCCCTAGGGATCTGTTCTGGGACCACTGCTTTTTAACCTATTTATAAATAACTTGGAAATGGGAACAATGAGTGAAATGATCAAATTTGCAGGTCACACAAAATTATTCAAAGTTATTAATTCACAAGAGGCTTGTGAGAAATTGCAAGAGGACCTTGCAAGACTAAGAGATTGGGCACACAAATGGCAGATGACATTTAAAGTGGACAAGTGCAAAGTAATGCACATAGGGGCAGATTTTAAAAGCCCTTCGCGCGTAAATCCGGCTGGTTTAAAAAGGTTTTGGACAAGTTCCTGGAGAAAATGTCCATAAACCATCATTGCGGTGGACTTGGAAATAAGCAAGCATTGGGGATAAGCAACATTGAATCTATTTACCTTTTGGGATCTGCAAGGTACTTAGAAACGGTATACTGGACTTGATGGCCCTTTGGTCTAACCTGGTATGGCAAATCTTATATTCTTAAGTTCTTAGTACCACAATGATGCATTTGAATGAACAAGTATAGTGTTTTTTCTCAAGTCATCAGGAATTAATGCTTGCATTTTCAGCAAAGCAGAACTGAAGGAATAAGATTAAACTTTCTTGTAAGTAGCATTCTGGGATTTTAGAGCTAAAATTGCTAAAGCTATGTCCATTAGGGATGTGAATCGGATCCGATATCGGATCCGATTCTGGTTCCGATTCACATCTCTATAGATGTGAATCGGATCCGATATCGGATGTGAATCGGATCCGATATCGGATCCGATTCACATCCCTAATGTCCATGTATAACACATAGAAGACTATGCAATAAAATAAGTGCTTCAAAAGTGTTAGCATATGACGCCATACATTTTATGTGCATATTAAAATCTCCACTTAACATCCTATGTAATAAATTTTACTGGGAACACACTGAAACGTTGCCTCAATAGTATGGCCTTGGCACTACCATAGACTTTAACATGAAAAGGTGTAACATCCATGCTAGCTGCCAGCAAATGAATCCTGTTCAGCATGCTGCTGCCTCTCTGCAAAGACTTGGATTCTTAATCAAAACATGTACCTCATTTTGTTTACCAAAAAAACCAACAATAAACTTTCTGGGTAGAAAGTAAACCCCCTTTGCAAAAATGTAGTTGTTTGGCCTGCCTTAAAATGAAGGCAGCCAGAGCTCCACCTGAAAGCTGTGCCAGGGAGAGGTTTCCCAGTTGAGGGGAAAGGCTTTGTGCGTGGCCTTCTCTTGGTAATGAATCTTTCCTTGGCAGGGTGAAGGCTGTCACATAAGTGAGGCATTCCATCCCTTTCACATCAGGGTATCTTGACGCTCCTCCCCCGGCCCCCAGCCCCCTACCCATTCATGCTCTCAATTAATACTGTGCACCTGTGCACTTGACTTTGAATCACCTTCACTGAGTGGATGAAAACAGTCACAGCTTTTATTGCTTTCAGCAGTTACACAAAACCATTTTATTAGCACCCTCACTGGCATGAGGAAGGCATAATAGACAGCAATTAAAATTAGCCAAAACAGACCACAATAAGCCTATAACTAACAACTAAGCAAACCAGTGAGGTGGCTGTCCAGCAGCATTCCGAGCCGTGACTGCTGCTGTTATGGCCATGTGGCAGCGGCAGCAGCCCTGTGCTGTATGCCTCTGCCTCAGCATAGCCATTGTGTTTGCAGCCTTCCCTAGATCATCTCCCCGTGAGCTAAGTAAACGTATAGAACCTTGGTAAACATGGCCAGCACCAGCACAGACACCTGAGCAGCCCTGATCAAGAGCTTCTCCTTTTTGTGGAGATGAGGGGCCACCATGGTCCCTATCCCTTCTCCTCCCTCCCCCTACTTACCCCCTTCACTATGGGGTGGTGATAGGTAATAGAGATGTGAATCGTGTCCTCGATCGTCTTAACGATCGATTTCGGCTGGGAGGGGGAGGGAATCGTATTGTTGCCATTTGGGTGTGTAAACTATCGTGAAAAATCGTTAAAATCGTGAGCCGGCACACTAAACCCCCCTAAAACCCACCCCGACCCTTTAAATTAAATCCCCCACCCTCCCGAACCCCCCCCCAAATGCTTTAAATTACCTGGGGATCCGGCGGTGGTCTAGAACGGCGGCGGACCGGAACGGCCCCCTCAATAGAATCGTGTTGTCTTCAGCCGGCGCCATTTTTCAAAATGGCCGCCGCAATATGGCGGCGGCCATAGACAAAAACGATTCGACGCAGGAGGTCGTTCCGGACCCCCGCTGGGCTTTTGGCAAGTCTTGTGGGGGTCAGGAGGCCCCCCCAAGCTGGCCAAAATTTTCCTGGGAGTCCAGCGGGGTTCCGGGAGCGATTTCTTGCCGCGAATCGTTTTTGTACGGAAAATGGCGCCGGCAGGAGATCGACTGCAGGAGGTCGTTCAGCGGCGGTCCGGAACCCCCGCTGAACTTGGCTTGGTGCAGGATTGGTACGGCCCTCTGAGGGTTCCCAGAGGGCGCCTGCCACCAGGAGGCGGAGCACACGAGGAGACAGAGGCTAGCTGGAGCTTCACCAATAACAGTCTGGGAGCTCCGTGGGTTGAGCCCTTGGATACCCGGACCGCCTGGGCTTAGGTGGGCCTCTGAGGGTCTCCTGGAGAGGTGTGCCCACCAAGAGCAAAGGTGCGTGGCTAGTGGAAAACAGATGAGCTAGACCGGAACAGAGTGTACCGGAGACCACTGGAATGGAACAGGAACTGAAGGTCCTCTGGTCAGGATAGGCAGCGCCTAGTGGTCTAGCTTGTAGAAGGCCACGGGTAGCATCAGAACAGGCAGGCCTGGTGGTCACAGGAGAAGCAAGGAGAGTGTCAAAGCCAGGGTATCCATCCGAGGGTGGTCAGCCAAAGCAAAGGTCAGTTCCCGGTATCAGTCCGAGCGTTGTCAGTGGCAAGCAGAGGTCAGTTCCAGGTATCAGTCCCTGCGGGAGCTCCTTAGAGAGGCCTGTGACGACAGAGGCATTTGAGGCAGGCGCTGAGGACATCGAGAGCTGGCTGCTGCAGCTAGGGAGGACAGAGCGGAGCCCGTGGAGGGGAGCCTGAGGTAAGCAGGCCCAGTCGTGGCACCAGCGTGGCCAGGGCGCGCAACAAAAACCCCTAAAAAGTCCCAAATACAATAATTTCACCCCTATAAGGGACTCTTGTTTTGCTGTAAAAATAGCTTCCTCAGGGGACTACATTGTTACATTAACATGCTCATAATACATCAACATAATACAGCAAATGCACAGATTATCAAATGTAGGAAAGGGTGTGTGACGTTGTCCCAGAGCAGATAAGATCATCAAGTTATCTTTTTAAATTACAGCTCAAGATGTAATTCAGTAGATGGGAAACTTAAATGTCCGTGTTCATGCAACGCCAGTCACACACCACCTATAACACCTATTACAGTGCTGAACTATGGGGTAAGATTCTAGCCTATTTAGATTATTGCGCAATGTTTAAGATGACTGAGATAAATACATCTATATGGGGTGTTTTGTTTTTTACTTAATGATATCAAGTTATGGAAGTCGTGCTAAATCGTTTAGGTTTACCATCTACTGAATTACATCCTGAGCCGTAATTTAAAAAGATAACTTGATGATCTTATCTGCTCTGGGACAACGGCACACACCCTTACCGACATTTCATAATCTGTGGCATTTGCTGTGTTATGTTGATGTATTGTGAGCATGTTAATGTAACACTGTAGACCCCTGAGGAAGCTTTTTTTTTTTTTTTTTACAGCAAAACAAGGGTCCCTTGTAGGGATGAGATTATTGTATCTGGGACTTTTTAGGGGTTTTAATGTTCTGTATGTGTATATACTAGTATCTGGTAATTTGGGGTAAGATTTGTAATGGCATCTTAACTTAGGCATGCCGTTCTGCTTCTAGGCATCTTGCCCCTCCTCCCGTTTCCCCCTACTCATTCATGCTTTGAATAACAACATGCACCCATGCACTTGTCTTTGAATCACCTTTATTGAGTGGATGAAAATGGCTACAGCTTTATATGTTACAGCAGTTAACATCTAATCAGATTAGTGAGGTGGCTGCCCCGCAGCATTCCCTGCCACGGACGCTGTTGCTAACGCCATGTGGCAACAGCCACTCTGTGCTGCATGTCTCTGCCTCACTTTAACATGGCTACTTTTCTCCCAGCCTTCTCCAGACCACCCCTGCGACAATCTGAATAAATCTACTGAACCTTGGTAAATGTGACCAACAGCAGCGCAGCTCTCCCTCAGGTCCAGTGGCTCCTGAACCATCTCTGATCAAGTGCCTCTCCTCTCTGTGCCAGTGAGGGGTCTCCACAGGAGGGACCACCAGTGACTCCATACTTGGTCCCAGCTCCCCGACTTTTGGAATTGAAAGTCCAGCAGTTTCTCTGGCCGTTTGGTAAATATATACAGTAGGTGTGACTGTGTTTATAGCGATAAAATGTGCGATCCTGCCTTCCTCTGAAAGGTGAATGCTGTCTGCCCTGGCCTGTGCGCGCTGTAATGATATGCCACAATATGCCTTTGTTAAGCTTCTTGTTAGTGATCCAATGCTAACACTTCACACTCCTCACCTCTCTCCATATGATCCCGTAAATTGTGGTGGAATTAGCAATAACCCTGATGAGCCCGATTAGCTTGCTAGTGAGGCTGTGCCCTCCCCCAGTATTGCACCGTGTGAATGCTGGCAGGTCAACCACATTCTGCTCCATGAATGCAGCTAACCCCAGGCAACGTGGCAGCAGCCACACTCCATGCTGTATGCCTCTGCCCTACTGTTTCCCCCGGCTGGGCTGGCAGCCTTCTCTACCGTGGCCTTTTCGTGGTCTTGCCCAGACCATCACTTACCATGGTCTGAGTAAATGCATTTTACCTAACATAGACCCTCTTTTTGTGGCCTTCCCCAGAACACCCCCAACTGTAGTCTCAATAAATATATAGTTAGCATGGCCCGTTCTCTGTGGCCTTCCCCACACCGTCCCTACTGTGGTCTGAATGAATGGAGAGTTAACATGGCCCATCATCTGTAGTCTGGGAAGGTTGCTGGGGTCTGAGAAAACATATTTTAGCTAAAGTGGCCTGGTGTTGTGGCCTTCCCCAGACCACCCATATCATAGTCTACATAAGCATACTTTTGTTAACATGGCCCCTTGTCCAAACCATGGTCTGAGTAAACATAATTTAGTTCTCATGCCCCCCCCCCCCCCCCCAGTCCAGCCAGTCTTTTACTAGTCACGATATCATTGCTGCTGCAAATACCTGGCCTTGACAGCTTTCAGGCTTGCTACAAAATTACGAGCCTAAATTGATCCCACTGCATTCCCTCTCTAGACAGCCAAACACTGCTGCTTTGCTATGCGGCAGCTCTCTTGCTCGCCCGTGTTTCTTTGCAATGCTGAAACTGCCACAATTCAGTAATTTAACCTCAAACTGCAAACATTAATGAAAATGCAACCCTACCCAGTTTGACCTCAACAAAAACTCCATAGTAAATCTTGTGGAGCTGCTAAGAAAATCCTACACTAAAGTGGGCATACCTGATCTTATGCCATCAGACCAAAGGGCTTCTTGCTCACTCCAGCCCTCCAAAGTTCTCTTATTCAGTGGAGAATCAATGCATTTATTTCCCCATAGTTTAGCAAATAAGCTAATTTCTACTAAATGACTCTCAACCTGTACACTATAAACTTTCTTTTGTTTTAAAAGGACTAAAGTTTTGGTGACTTTTTCTGCTAAATGAGGCCATGACATTCTGCCAGATGCCTGACAGCAACCTTGGTATTTCTCAGCTAGAGATGTAGGGCTTCTGCTCCTCCTGAGACCCCAGTTTCCCAAGCCATTGTGGGATCATAGTATTTCCACTTTCAGCACCTGGAACCTGAAGTGAGACCATAGAAAATGAAATGTCGAATCAGCACACAACTTTACCAAGACTCAGATTGATCCAGTGTTGGGTAATTCATAGTGGGCCTCCCCACTTAACAGCCAGCTGAGTACTCACCATGAATACAATTCTGTACTGGATGTCCATCGATTCCACCACCTTGCTCTTTCATTTCAGCTGGATAAGAAGTCCTGCCAAACTTCATATCACTCCTGAAGCTTTGTTTTATTTTGCAAGAGATGACCCTATTTATTCCTTATGAAAGGCCTATCCTGATTTTACAAGCAACTTTTGGATGGCCTATAAGCACCTGACTTTGTCTTAGTGTAACTTTTCTAAGCTCCTTTGTCTCACTGCATAGCTACATTTCCATCCTTGCACCTCTCTCTATATATTTACTTCAAACCAGCATCCACAACTTACTTTTTCTGAGGTCCATAATCAGAAGCATTTAGCTGGATAACTAAGAAGTTATCCAGCTAAATTAATATTTGGACACTTATCTGGCTATATTTTAGCTGGTTAACTTAGGAGCATTCTGGGGGCATTTCAGGGAGGAGTTATGTTAGCCAGCTAACAGGGTCATTTATCAAATTGCATTAGGGTATAATCGTGGGCGTTAGGGCCCTAACACCTGCGATAATGCCATAATGCATATGCAAATTTAAAAAATGTAGTCAAAAGGGAAGAGTTTATGAAAGTGAGGGGTATTTAGCATTGCATGTGATAGTGTAATGCACACTATTGCTAGAAATAACTATACCTTTTTTCTGGGTGTTGGAGATTTGTGATATTTATTACAAATGCTGTTTTGAGGAGAGAGGAGATGGAGCCTCTAAGAAAGTGTACATATTAGTCAACTTTTTATACCACTGTAAGAGGGGCCATTCTGAACTCGGGGTGAGGTTTTGATGGTGGCCTAAGTTTTGGGGAGCAGTTTTATATGCATAGTTCGAAGTACGAACAGCACAGTAGACATCAGTAAAGATTTTATGTGATTTGGAGTGATGAAAGGTATAAAAAGATGAGATTTGCACAATGTACTCTCGACCTAGCTTGATGTCCTCTCTACCTAGCTGCTATCAAGCTAGGTCAAGAGTACAATGTACAAATCTCATATTTGTGTACTTGTCATCATCCCAAATCCCATATAATCTTCACTGATGTGTACTGTGCTGTTCGTACCTCTGATTGTGCATGCAAAAAACTTTCCCCCCAAAACCTCGGTTACCACCATAACCTCACCCTGAGTTACTGGTTGCCCCTCTTACAGTGGTATAAATAGTTTACTTATATACAAGCCTTAGAGTCTCTCTCTCTGGCTCTCCTCCAACATTCAGCATTAATTGTTATAACTTGTTTAGTCAAACAGTTAGCCCTATTCAATAGTGTAGCTGCACTATTGTTTATCTTGCTTTCGTATACCAGCAGGTCATTTGGGAGGGAGTGGCTAATTTAACATAATCTCCCTCACTTTATATTATATACCCTACCAAATAATTTCAAGATTTTTTTATGTGTAAAGTAAAGTTACCCATAATTTGGGATCCTAGTGTGTTCCTTTTATCAAGCTGCTTATGTTCCAATGCTTAGGCAATCACTGACATATCCTGACTGCCTCACTGGGTCTATGTGGAAAGCACATTTTTCCCATAATCACAAAGTGGAAAAAACCCTTTAATACATCAAGTCCTTACTGTATTTCCTTTTTGTTTATTTCTTTTCTTTCTACTTAACCCCTTATTTTGACTTGCTCTCCAGCAGTAATTTGTTAGCTTCCTCCCAGCCTAAGAAATCTGTAATATGTAAAACGGCACGTGTTTTCTTGCATGAGGCTTCAAAAGGTTACCTGCAGCTTGGCCCTTTCTAACTGGATAGCCCGGTTTCATCATTGTATATAAAAATGTGTTAGCTCCTCATGCATCCCCCATTAACCCTTGGCTTACCTCGATTGCCTGCTTTGTAGATTTGAGATTGACAGTTAAAGTGTGAGCCCACCCCCACCTCAACATTCCTGCATTTCATGTATTTGAGGATTGCGTAGTCTCAGCTTTTTTCCTCCCACTGATTCTGACTCTCTGCCTGTCCATTGTTACTGAAACAAGGCACTAATAGTCAGCTCTTTCAACGAAATGACCAATGCTTAGAAGTGCAAATGTTTTCTTCAGTTAAGTCACTGAAGGACTATTGCTATTATAAATTACATTATCCTCCTTTATACGCTTTAGAACTGCAAATATTTTCATACTTTCACCTACCTTTAAGTCAAACCATAACATCAAACTACAACTTCTTGCAAGTTTAGCTAAAATTTCACTGAAATATCCTCTCTCCTGCACTGTATGGTTCACCATTTAAGTTGTTATTTAACTGCAGAAGGATACAAACTTAGAGGCAAGATTATTGAAAAGTTAATTAAAATCTCATCCTTGATCTATAAAGTATGTATGCAGCACATAAAATAGGTTACTTATCTGTCTATACACACAAACATACACCTACAGCCTCTCTCTCTGCCCCCACATGGTGCTCAATATTATCAAATTCTTCCAGCAGCACCGATCTGATAAATTTGTTACTAGTCAGGGTTCATTTTAGTATAAAATGCAGTTTGTTATTGCTGGAGAGCCGATCCCATTAGCATACCCTTTATATCTAAAACAACTTCTTCTATCATACACCCTTACTACTAGCAAATTAAGATTATCTGCTTAATCATATGATAGCGAAGCTCTTAGCATGAACTGCTCATGGTCCTTTACAAATCTCTCTACCGGTCTAGTTCCCCATGCTACTTCAGTTTACTACTAATTCATCTATATCTTTACTCATGCATTTATTTCCTGATATAATTATCAAGTCTATAAAACTTTGCAGTTAACAAGGTTCTCCAGCATGTTCTTTTAAAAGAAGACTATCATCCTAGAAGTAGATATACTCTGTTCACCCCTCCCTCAGGGTGCGTGTGTGTACCACATAATCACACAGCTCTGTTTCCGCTTTCCACATGAGCTCTGGGCCAGCATGGGTTCCTCTGTGTTGCATCTCCGCTGCACCCCAAGTCTATCTCTGTTTTTTTGCCATTCTGTGTCCCTCTCTGGTCCCTCGCTGTCCTGTGTCACCCTTTCTGATCTCTCTCCCTCTGATCCCTCACTGTCCTGTGCCTCTCTCTTTTTTATTTTTTACATCGCAGTCTTCGCCATTCCACAGACTCTTATGCCCTGTTCTGAAACTGTAATTTCAGGTGGTAAGAAAACAGCCCACTCTTTCCGGCCTATGCTGCCCTGCTCTGACTCCATAAACTCATGTGCAACATGCAAAAAAGCTCATTCTTCCAGCTCCTGTTAGGCAATTTCCTAATGAGGATTACTTTTTGCACCCCTTGTACATAATGTCCAACTGCTTTGCAACTGCTGCACTGTAGCTCAATCTTCTCTCCTGCTTCCCCTGTTCTAATCTGGGCTGCGTGCTGTCTTCGCGTCTCCTTGCTGCCGCTGAACTGGTCCTCCTGCGCTCCTTGTGCATTTTGAGCGATGCCTGGGTGGCCCGTACCTTGATGGAACACCCAGAGTGAACGCTCCTTGCTTCCTGCCGGTTCCCAGCTGGACCTCTGGCAAACAGATAAGAAAGGACTCCTTATTTCCTTTGGGCAGGCATCCTCTCACAGGACACACCACAAAGGGTTTGTTGTCTGAATTTTGCCCTGGACGGTTATGGCTATAGCACTGATGTTAAGATTTTCTTGTGCAAGGCAGCTCAGGCCTTACTATAAAGCGTAATGGTGTACCGGTTAAGACGAGGACCTTTCCAGAGGTGTGCATAAAGATCAGTGAGGAGGAGCTTCTTCTCCCAAAAGGAGATGACTTGGGAGGGAGTTAAAAGGGTTCTTCCACAAGCACTGGGGAGGAGATGCTGAGAAGGAGGAGGCTGAGGCTGAGACCTGCAGCCTTGGTGAGTGAGTGAGCAGATTCCCAAGAAGGTTTCAAAGGGGAAAGAAAATCCCTCAGTAGTCTGGGATTTTACTGCTCTGCCATGGGGAGCCCACAACTTGGGACGGGAGAGGAGAATCCAGTGCTGCGTCTAAGATCCTGAGGCATAAGGATCTTTGGTGGGATTGGACTGGGGAAGCCCCTGACAAGAGGATACATTTTGAAGTAACGAGAAACTCTAACATCTATGACTTCCCTGTGGACACTGGAAGTGAAAGCTTTCTGTGCTGGACTTGTGCTACTAAAGCTGTTTTTTCTTTTCCTACTGTTGTTCTGTTCTGCATTTGTTTTTTCTTGTGTACTTTAAATACGTTTTCTATCTATTTTGGAACAACAAATCTGGTGTGGACCTCTGGTTTTTTGTTTTGAAAGAGGGCGAGTCTCCCCTTGGGCCTCCCAGCGTTTGCTGGTTCCCTACTGGTTGAATTCTGTTTTTTTTTTTTGGTCTGTTCCAGGGCTGCAGAAGAGTTGCTCACCACCCTGCAGCAACTGAAGGTGACCCCCGACGAAGCAGGGGTTACACTTAAAGACGAGCTGAAGCAGGAATTTAAAATTGCATGCTTGCATGCTGCTCTCCAGCCTTTACTATCCTCCCTCCCCCTCTGCTGACACCTTTTAATATCCCTGGGACTCCTCCTGTTAGATCCTATTGCCCTATCTCCCAATTATCCTACTTTTAAAGCTGCCTTCACCCCTCCCTTCCCTTCTCTCCCCACTTCTTGCAGGAGGGTTGCGAATTACGCTGCCAAGGCTCTGGCTGGATAGGCCTTCTTCCTGTGTTCTGCCCCTATAATCTGAAAGGGGGTGGGGACAATACTGCACTTGGGGGCCTGCAGAGAACCAACTGTCCCTTTGACATGAGTGGAAAATATGTGGCATTGACATGCCCCTGCCCTCAGGTCCTTCCTTTGACTCTTTGTTTTCCTGGCCGGAACTATGACACCTGAGAGAGATTTAAGTTGCTGGGAGGGCAGTGACTGGTTATTCATGTTTTCCCCGAGACAGTAGGAGCACTGTGCCCCCAGTGAAGAGCTCGTGAAATATAGTGAGCTGGTGGTGCTATGGTTAACAGGGAGCTGCTCCCCAGACTGCTACCTCTTCCCTCCCTTCCCTTCCCTGCTGTAGAAGAGGACCAAAACCGGCTCGGCTTTACTTTTATAATGAATTCTCTTTGTCTGAACACTATTCAGAGTTGTGAGACCTGGTGTCTTTGAGTTACTTCTGCTTTTCTTTTCTGCTTTTTCTCAAAGATTTGATGGATGTTGGTTGCTCACTCACTGGCTTCCTCTATCATGTTGTTTTAAATTGTTGTTTACACACTGATTCTTTATACCCCATGGGTGGCCTTTGGCTATCCTGGGATCACAAAGCCCAGAGACTGATGTTTGCTTTTTTACCTCCTGAGCCAGTCTTTAACCTCCTTCTCATCCCTAGGCAGCTTATTTGTAAATGGAAGAAACAGATGCCTGTGTAAATGTTAGCCTCTTGGGTCAGAAATGGGGCTTACTCCGAGGGGGCCCTGGCTGGGCAAAGAGCTACAGGACAGATGTGGTGGCAGCAACGGGGGCTTTGTTCTTCCTGGATGCTGTTCAGCGTGCTGCTATCTCTCTGCAAAGACTGGGAGCCTTCAGCAGAACTTGTACCTCATTTTGTTAAAAAAAAAAAAACAACATTCCGAGAGGAAATCCTCAAAATCATTTCTACAAAAAAGTCATCCTTTGGTTTGTGCTAAAATGAGGGCAGCCAGAGTTTCATCTGAAAGTTGGGGCTAGGGAGAGCTTTCCCAAAGGATGCGAGAGGCTTTGTGCTTGGGCTTCTCTTGGTGAAGCAACCTTCTTTTTCAGGGTGGAAGACTGTCGCTGGGCTCTTCCTAGCCTTGCCTCATGTGTCTGATTGCCGTTAGCTGGAGCAGGTGGCCCAGTGCTGTGCTTGGGGCCTATAGAGAGTTTTCAGTCCCTTTGACATTAGAGCTGGGGATGCGGCCTTGCCGTGCCGTCTCAATCCCTTTAGGTGAGCCAGCAGATAGAGAAGAAACATAAGAAAAGAACATAACATAGATACATAAGAATTGTCATGCTGGGTCAGACCAAGGTCCATTGAACCCAGCATCCTGTCTCCGACAGCGGCCAATTCAGGTCTCAAGAACCTGGAAAATCCCATAACGATGATCTGATTCCTGTTGCTCACTCCCAGGGATAGTAATAGCTTTTTTAATCTACCTGCCTAATAAATGTGTTCTGGACTTTTTCTCCAGGAACTCGTCCAAACATCTTTCAATCTCCATTATGCTAGTTGCCTTGACCATGTTCTCTTATCAACAACCAAACCTCGTTTCCTTTTTCTTCAAGAATAAATAACAACCAACCATTAAGGGAGCTCCCCAATGTGTGGTGATGTGCGGTGGTTACGTGTGAGACAACCACTGTGTGATTGTCTCATTGAGAAGCTCCCGTGTTTATTCTTCAAATACTTTATTCTTCATTATTTCTTTTTCTTTCTTTCTTTTTGCTTTTATGTGCTTAGTTGTGTCCTCTCCCTGGCGGATAACCCGACCCTCCCTAAGCGCTTCCGCTTTTCAGTTGGTACTTATCGTTTCTTTAGTTCCCGGACTGAGTCCTATCACTTCTGTGTGGTCGGAGCCGCTCATTGAGAACCTCCCGGGTTTATTCTTCAAATACTTTATTCTTCACATGGGTCGGGTTATCCGCCAGGGAGAGGACAACAACTAAGCACATAAAAGCAAAAAGAAAAAAAAGAAATAATGAAGAATAAAGTATTTGAAGAATAAACACGGGAGCTTCTCAATGAGACAATCACACAGTGGCTGTCTCACACATAGCCACCGCACATCACCATACATTGGGGAGTTCCCTTAATGGTTGACCACGTTCTCTGGCAACAAATACATCAGCAGTATTTCCTAACTCTCTCCTAGAGGCACATTTAACCAGTCAGGTTGTTAGGATATCCACAATAAAAATGGTTGTGATAGATTTTTTTTTTTTAATTCTTTATTTATCAATTTTCAAAATGATACAATAACAATATTATTGCATACAACGAAATAACATGGTTTGGTTCTGAAACAACTTCAAATAAATCAAAACTTCAACCCAGACATAGCATCTTTAACCTCCCCAAAACATATCAATCAAATTGGAGGGTTTTAGTTTCTACATATTGGGGTAGATTTTATAAATTTACACAAGCACGTACTTTTGTTCGCGCACCAGGCGCGAACAAAAGTATGCTGGATTTTATAAGATACGCATGTAGCCAGCAGCTGATAGTAAAGGCTGCTTCCTTCCTTTCTCCTTCTCTCTCACCCTCCAAAATGGATGTGATAGATTTGTATACATTGGAGATCCAGTGTATACATTGGAGATCCAGTGTATGCCTCATGCTTGGAGCACTGCTCCACTTCTCTTCCCCCCACCTGACCCTGGCTTGGCATGAAATACATAATGACAAAAACTATGCTGAACCCATGAAATATACCTTTACATGTCTTTATAAAAAGGTGTAGTATTCTGCTAGTTCCATAGAAATATGCCACAAACTTTGCAAATTATTATAATAAATAGTAGAGTTTTGGGGCAAGCCATCTTTTGAATAGACTCTCCTTCTTCTGTTAAGCTTCCCTCTTTACCCAGAGTTTGCTAGATGACTGATTAGTTGTATTGTAATATAGAGACTACAGGCTTTATTCAATAAAGAAATTTTCCATAGGTACACAGTAGGGGCAGGGTCCTTTTGAATAAGACCCAGTGACTTTACAATAACTATTTAACTGTCCAGGTTTTCTGATGAAAAAAAAATTCTGTAACAAAATTGAAATATACGGTCACTGCACAAAACAAATGAAAAATGTAAGTTGAGAAAACCTAAGGATCTTAATTTTGAGGTAGAAAATGTTGCAGAAGGACTCAGTGTTGTCTGTTGTACATGTGTGCATACAAAGACAACATTGAGGCAAGCTGATTTGCAAATCATGGCCCAAAGACAGCATTGGCTAGTTTGAATAATACTGTTATGAAGGTAATAAATATTAGGGATGTGAATCGTTTTTTGATGATTTAAAATATCGTCCGATATATTTTAAATCGTCAAAAATCGTTAGAGCCGCGATACAATAACAATTCCCCCAATTTATCGTCAATAAATCGTAAATCGGGGGAAGGGGGAGGGGAAAGGGGGAGGGCGGGAAAACCGGCACACTAAAACAACCCTAAAACCCACCCCGACCCTCTAAAATAAATCCCCCACCCTCCCGAACCCCCCCAAAATGCCTTAAATTACCTGGGGTCCAGAGGAAGGGTCCCGGTGTGATCTTTTACTCTCGGACCTCCGTGCGTTGTAGAAATGGCGCCGGCGCTACCTTTGACCTGTCATATGACAGGGCAAAGGTAGCGCCGGCGCCATTTTGTTTTTTTGTCCCCCCGACGTCAGGAGCGTAGGACATCGCTCCCGGACCATTTTGCGCCATTTTGCGGCAAAATGGCGCCGGCCGTACAGCAACACGATTCGACTGCAGGAGGTCGTTCCGGACCCCCGCTGGACTTTTGGCAAGTCTTGTGGGGGTCAGGAGGCCCCCCCAAGCTGGCCAAAAGTCCCTGGGGGTCCAGCGGGGGTCTGGGAGCGATCTCCTACCGTGAATCGTTTTTCCGTATGGAAAAACGATTCGACTGCAGGAGGTCGTTCCGGACCCCCGCTGGACTTTTGGCAAGTCTTGTGGGGGTCAGGAGGCCCCCCCAAGCTGGCCAAAAGTCCCTGGGGGTCCAGCGGGGGTCCGGGAGTGATCTCCTACGCTCCTGACGTCGGGGGACAAAAAAACAAAATGGCGCCGGCGCTACCTTTGCCCTGGTCAAAGGTAGCGCCGGTGTCATTTCTACAACGCACGGAGGTCCGAGAGTAAAAGATCACACCGGGACCCTTCCTCTGGACCCCAGGTAATTTAAGGCATTTTGGGGGGGTTCGGGAGGGTGGGGGATTTATTTTAAAGGGTCGGGGTGGGTTTTAGGGTTGTTTTAGTGTGCCGGTTTTCCCGCCCTCCCCCTTCCCCTCCCCCCACTGGACCCCAGGTAATTTAAGGCATTTTGGGGGGGTTCGGGAGGGTGGGGGATTTATTTTAAAGGGTCAGGGTGGGTTTTAGGGATGTTTTAGTGTGCCGGTTTTCGATTTACACGATTTACACGATTTTACACGATATTTAAAAAACCCAAACTGCGACGATCCGATTCCCTCCCCCTCCCAGCCGAAATCGATCGTTAAGACGATTGATCACACGATTCACATCTCTAATAAATATACTTAATTGGAATGGTCATGGCTTTCGTTTTACAAGAATATCTTGGATCCAGAGCTAAGAAGCTGCCAATCATTCTCATTTTATGCATATACCAAACAGCCTGGAGGAGGGTAGTATTTAAGATTTTGGCACTCATAGGCAAAGTGTCACAGTGGCACTCTTTTGAAGCTGTGCTGGCACATGACCAAGCAAGCAGACGTAGCTCTTCTTTGGCTTGGATATTTGGCACATTCAAAATTTCACACCCTAGGCAATTGCCTATGTCAGTGTTTCCTAACCATCTCCTGAAGTCAGGTTTTCAGGATATCCATAATGAATATGCTTGAGATAGATTTGCATACATTGGAAACCCAGCATATGCAAATCTATCTCATGCATATTCATTGTGACAATCCTGAAAATTCAACTGGATAGGTGAGTCTCCAGGAGAGGGTTGGGAACACTGGCCAATATTGTCTATCCTGAAATCAGAGCAAGGCCAGGCCTGGAGCATCACCAATCAACATCAGACGTCACAATGTGCATGAACAATATTTTATTTCCAGTGTATCTGTTCTTGTCCCATTATGTTGATAGCCTAATCCCTTGCTAGAGGGTCTACGGCAGAACTGTAGTATTTTATTCATTTATTTATTTTAAAATCTTAAATACTGCTGTCTACATCATTTGCCCAATGTGGTTTACAATATAAAAACATAACACAAATAAGCAAAGACATACCGTGACAAATAAAGCAAATATAAAGTGTACTCTGCCTTTGAGCAACAAGTAAACTTAAAGCAAACCAGCAGTAAAAGAACACCGTGAATAAGTAAAGCAAAGCTGAAAATAGGATGCTTAGGCAAACAATGCTTTCCCATCCTATGCCTGACAAGACTGTCTGTACAAAAATAGACCTGTGTCTTTAAGAACTCCCTTTTCCATTTTACTCTATGTTTACATAACAGAAAGGACGCTTCCAATGAGGGCACAACGGGGGTTACACTTTTTAAATGAACACTAAAATGTACCTTCCGAGTAGACAAACTCTGGCAAAGCGAACAACACTAGGTGTACTTGTTGTTGCCTTTCAGTAGGAACGTGGGCTCCCAGTTTGTTGCAAGGGTGCTATGCGCTCGGTGGCGGGAGGAGGCGGCGCCTCCCCCCGCCTCGGGCCCAGCCATTTGGGAGCTTCGCGCCGCCTAGCTGCCAGGTTCCTTTAAGTCGGCAGTGTCTGGCCGGGACGCTCTCAGTGTGGGAGAGGAGCGCGATCGGGAAGCTGCGAGCGTGGAGGAAGCAGGGCTGGGGGGGGGGAGGGCGGCTGGATCGTGCCCTCAGGTCCTTCGTTTGGTTGGTTGTTTGTTTGTTTCCCTGGATGGACGTGTGACGCCCGAGACAGCCCGAGCGAGAGACGGGGGAAGGATTTAAGTTGCCGGGAGAGCAGTGGCTGGTTATTCTCCATGTTTTCCCCGAGCCAGGAGGAGCACTGCGCCCCCAATAAAGAGTCCGTGAAGTACGGCGAGCTGGTGGTGCTGGGGTGAGTGTGGAGCTGCTCCCCTACTTTGCCGCCCCCTTCCCCTCCCCGTTGTAGAAGAAGAGGAAGACCGGCCGAGGGCTGCTCTTATTATGAAATCGCGCAGCCTGAACGCCGAGAGTTGAGAGCTTGTGTCTTTGGCTTACTTCGGATTATTTCTTCTGCTTGGCTGCTCGCTGGCTGGCTTCCTCTGTAATGTGGTTTGTTTGTTTTTTAAAGATCGTCTTTACACACACACCGAATCTTTATATTCGGTGGCCTGCTGGGCGATTGATGTTTGGCTTTTACCTCTAGAGCCAGACTTTACCCGCCTTCTCCCCCACCCCCTCCTCAGGCAGCCTGTTTGTAAATGGGAGAAACAGATGCCTGTGTAAATGTCAGCCTCCGGGGTCAGAAATGGGGCTGCCTCCGAGGGGCGGGGGGCGGCCGTGGCTGGGGAGAGGGCTGCAACTGCAGGACAGATGTGGCGGCGGCGCGGGGGCTTTGTTCTGCCTGGATCCTGTTCGGCGTGCTGCTGTCTCTCTGCAAAGACTGGGAGTCTTCGGCAGAACTTGTAGTACCTCCATTAAAAAAAAAAGCATGTTCTGGGGGTAAATTCGCCAAATCACTTCTTGGGGGGGGGGGGAAGGTCAATATTTGACCGGTGCTAAAAGGAGGACGGCCGCGGTTCATCTGAAAGTTGGGGCTAGGGAGAGCTTTCCCAGTGGATGCGAGAGGCTTTGTGCTTGGGCTTCTCTTGGCGAAAAAAAACTTTCCTTCGCGGGGTGGAAGGCTGTCGCTGGGCTCTTCCCAGCCTTGCATCGTGTGTCTGGCCCCTGTAATCTGGAGCCGGTGGCCCGGTGCTGCGCTTGGGGCCTGCAGCGAGCCTCGTGTCCATCTGCCATTACAGCTGGGGATGAGGTTAGCCAGCAGCTAGAGAAGAAAGCCACAGTGTGTGCTAAGGAATAGAGGGCTTTGCAAAAAGGAAAAAAAAACAAAAAACCCTTCAGATTGAAGCTAGTAATTATGTTCATTATGCTCCAGCAATTAAATACTCGCTTAATCTATTTGAGTTATCTGCGAGTATTGTTTATTTTCTCAGCTTGATGTTGTGCTTTTAAGTAATCCTCCAGGTATTATGTTCATGTCCTGCTGTTAGAACTGAAACCCTTCCTAGGGAGCTGTCTGGCCTCATAATAAGTGGAGTGTTGGATGCTGGGCTGTAAAAAATACTGTAAAAATAGATATTGATTTGTTTTCTTGGTAATCTTGTGATTTGAGTTTAGGAGCTGGAGTAATTTTTTTTTTTTTTTTTATTGCACATAAAGTTAAAATGTGAAATTATTCTGACTGAAGGCTAGGATTCAAAGTTCCTCTTCTCCGTTATCATTTGTTAGTTTTAATACCTGTATACCCTGTTTTAATCTGGATGTCAGAGCTTTTTGTGCCTCTTATAACGAAAAACTACTTTTCATGCTTTACCTTGTCTGTCTTCAGTTTTAGAAGCTTTTGGTTAGGAGCATTATGAGTGCTTTTTTGTTTTTACCTGTAATACACTGCACAAAAATGTTTTGATTATGATTTAAACTAAATTAGCACTTATTTGAAAGTGCCATAAATAGATATTCAGAAGTTGTGGCATATAGTTCAGATAGTCAATGACCTCCATGGCTATTGCCGCTTGAGAGGTTTGGCTTGTGGCAAAGCTGTTTTAGCACTTCTTCAGATTGGAAAATCCATGTCATGCTCTTAATAACAAAAGAAAAAGGTGTATGAGGGTAGGAAATGGTGGGTAGTTTTGGTAAAGAAACTTGTGTAGCTTTTTTTTTTTTCTTGTAAAGTAGAAATGGTTTTATGCACTGTAGAGTCAGCATATAATGTTCTGTTTTATTAGGCTGTATAAATGGATTTGCATTGCAGCTGCCTTTATTTACAGTTGGAAGCACATAACTCTTCTAGGCAATGCTGTTTGGCGTGGTCTTGTATCTGTTAAGAGTGTGTAAGCTAAAACTGGTGTAGTTGCCATAGTAGTAAGTAAAGTTGGCTTGTAAGCTTTCCTTGGAGTAAGCATTGTACCCGTATGTGGCCTGTTATACAGTGCTCTGGTTTAGGGTTCCCTATAAATAGCAAAATAACCAATTCCTGTTCTTTAGTACTTATGATTTTGACTTGATAACTCAAGATGTAAGACATCTGTCTCTTCTGCACCTTCAGAGACAAAGTGGATGAGTAGTTAGTGGGCTATGAGCCAGGGTTCAAATCCTGCTGTCCCTCCTTATGACCTTGGGCAAGTCACTTAACCCTCCGTTGCCTTAGGTACAAAATTAGATTGTAAGCCCTCTGGGGATAGGGAAAAATACCTACAGTACCTGAATGTAATCCGCTTTGATGTACACTTTGAAGTGCCGAAAAGCAGTATATAAAAATCCTAAATAGTGTTCCACAAAACAGTTGAATAACTTTCTTATGCTCCAGGGTGCATTATAGAAACTTGTGTGCAGGGAGTAGCTCTGCCCATTTCAGAGAAGGTAAGTCTCTCTCTGATTAAACATCAGTTGTCTGGTTTTGTGTTAGATCTGCTTTTAAATATGTCGAAATTTCAACAATTAGTCCAATAGCAGAGTATTACCTATATTGTAGGTGATACCTTGCTATTGGACTAATTTTTAATACGTTTTTTGTGATCGAGAATTATGTTGGAGTGTATCAAAAGCTTAATCGCCCTTCTACTGGACTAGTACATTTTGTATCACCTACACACCTTGCTTGTCCCCTTTCTACTAAACCAGTGGTAGGGCACATGTAACCCCTGCAGCATGTATTCGTTTGGCCTGTGGCAGAGAGTTGGTTCCTGATCCTTGGTGGAGAGAGAACGTGTTACTTCTGCCCAGAAGTGATATCCGCAGGCTCTTAAGAGATGTCTCAGCATGCCTCTCGGGTCTCTGCTCTTCAGCACTGAACTGTGAGGGAACCCTTCTCTTCACCTTCCCTCCCCCCCAGTTCTCTGCTGTTTGCACGTTTTGAGGGGCACGTTCTCATGTTCTTCCCTAATTTGCCTACATGACACTCTGGTGGGACCCTCCTCACACACACACACTCTCGGACCTCTTGGCAGGGAGTCTCTGGCTTCTTCACGGTGTCAGACCTGAAATCTGACCACCTGTACTAAACCTCAAGCACACACATGTGCCTGTATCTTTTTACTGAACCCAGGGAGGAAAATAAAAATGTGCATATCTTGTTTTACCTTGGTAACCAGTCATTATCTGGTTAAAATTGGGGAGCAGAAAATTGCCCACCCTCTGCAAGTAACCATATGGGTACGTTTTAACCCATGCTACAAAGAGGTGGGGCCAGCAGACATTATCAGGCTGATACAGTACAGTGCTTTCAGACGGAGCGCACTGTTAGCCTGCTCTTGGACGCGCGTTTTCCCTTACCCCTTATTCAGTAAGGGGAGGAAAACGCGTGGCACCTAATAGCGCCCTCAACATGCAAATGCATGCATGTTGATGGCCCTATTAGGTATGCGCGCGCGATTCAGAAAGTAAAATGTGCAGCCAAGCCACACGTTTTACTTTAAGAAATTACCCAAAGGTAGGTGCTAATTTCTGCCAGCACCGGGAAAGTGTCCCTAGCGTCTTCTTTTGCCTGTTTTTACCGCCGGGCCTAATTTAAATACTGAATCGCACGCACCGGCGAGTGGCCCATGCGTTCGCCCGCTCTCCCACGGACTTTACTATATCAGCCTGTATGTGGGGAGTTCATTTTGGTGCAGACCTGGAAATCCCTTAGGAGTTTTCCTTTTGAAAAATATATGCCTGTAGGCCCATGGTTACAAAGCATTTTCCTCTCCATTACATGGGATGTGGGGTGGCAGTGGTCATTCGCTGTACATGGAGAGGTAAATTAATTCCACATCATTGGGGTCGAGGGAGAGAAGAAACAGAAATGGTGCTGGGAGGAGGAGCATGATCACGAGGAATAGGAAGCGGCCGTGAAGCATTAGGAAGTCTATTTACTAAGGTGTGATGCGCACCAATGTGCATTTATTGGTGAATAGGCCCAATTCAAGATAATGACAACCATGGTAAATGATGGTAGTGCTGAGGCATTGTTAGGCAGTAATCTGTTTTGAAGTGCCTGAAAAGCCAAATAGAAATCAAATAACAGCATGTGAGACTCTTAAATAGCTTATTCTTATTTTGAAAATTGTGACTGGGAACGCTTGAGGCTGCAGATTCTTCTGGGAACTTGGGGATAATCACACTATTGAAAGATTGGAGGAGCAGCCGGCTATGAACCAGCAAAACCCAGGTTCAAACCCCGCAGCCACGCCTTGTGACTTTGGACAGGTCGTTTTACCCTCCATTGCCGCAGATACAAACTTTTGGGGCGAATGCAGTACAGTGCGCTCAACAGAGCGCCCTGTTCAACCTGTGGTTGGATGGTCATCCACAACCCCATATGCTATAAGGGTATTAGTGCATCCACCCCCCCCTTCCCCCCATGAAATTAATAGCGTTCATGTTGATGAGGCTATTAGCTATTCTCCCAAGATGGGGGGAAAAAGTGCCTGATCCACACGTTTTTATGCTCAGAAATTAACGCCTGCTCTGAGCAACCCTTTTGGTGACTTAATATTGGCACTATTAAGTTGTGGTGATATTAAGTCGGAGGAGCCAAAAAGTTTAAAAAAAAAAAGTGTGCTGGTGGTCAGGTTAGGAAAAGGGATGCACAGTTAACGAGTGTCTGTTTTCCTAACTCGTGGCTGTGCACTGGTTAGGAGAACTGATACTCGTAAAATTGTGCCTCCATTTTCCTAACCCGCTGACAGTCGACCACACCTGGGCGCCTTCTGCTGAGGAGGTGCTAGGGGCACACATCCTGTTCCTACTGCCTCCTTGGCAGCGCGACCCCCCCCTCATTTAAATATTCAATCTCGGGTCCAGGAGAGGCGCAGGGCATGCATTAAGAAAGCGGGTGCTCAACACTGCGCACCTGATTTATTGCATCACCCCTTAGATTATAAGCCTTCTGGGGATAGGGAAATACCTACAGTACTTGAACGTAATCTACTTTGAAGTGCCAAAAAGCAGAATATTGAATAAATGAAAGTTTAGAGGTATGGGAATGTGCTCTCGGACCCAGAAGTGAGGTCATCATATTGGCCCATACAAGATGAGCTGACTTCTTAAATGGAGAAGCAGAATAAAAGCCTTTGGTCAGGAGCGTAAATCGTCTAAACTCTCTCCCTTTTTATTCTGTGGAAATTCATGTTTCTATAGGATGTCTCTGTCTGTTTTTTTTTTGTTTTTTTTTTTTCCCCCCAGTTCTGGTAAGCAGAACCTGCAAATAACTCTTGGTACTATCACAAGATGTGGCAGAGCTCTGTCAAACAGCTGCTTCTAGTGCTTCAGTGGAGCAACTTCAGAGTATTTAAAAAAAATGGCTTAGAAGCTGGCATATTGAACTGATAAAGGCTAAGAACTTCTAGCCGCTATGTGTACAGAAGCGTACCGGCGGAGTTCTTTTTACAATACATTAATTTAACACCTTTTACTAACAGCAGTGATTGCAGCTTGGCCTTTAAAATTTAATGTGGGCTTTATCCAGTTAAAGTTCTTATGACCAACATGGCCGCATAATTCTTTCTACAGTTTCTTGAACAGCTGGTGAATGCTCTTTTTGTACAAATGTGTGTGCCTAACCCCAGGCTATTCTCCAGAGGATGCTGACCTTGTAAAATGCTAGGAACACATTTTTAAAGAATCTCCTTCAAGGGAGGGGTTTTCTGGAATAAAACCCATCACTAGCACTATAAAAATAGTGAGCATCTCCAGGCTACTCTTGAGCAGCAGGGTTGACAAAGCGGAACAGGTATGAGGCTATGTGATGGGGTGGGTAAACATTTTGTACCAGTGGCGGGGTCCCTTCCTACCTCTGGTCGAGCAGAGGGGGATAGCTCCTGTGAAAAGCCGTCAGTGCTGTGGCAAGCATTGCAAATCTTAGCTTTTGGAGGTTTTTGGGTGAGTACAATGACTTTTTTTTTTTTTTGTTCTGAATTTAAAAAAAAAAAAATCTGAGCAGGTTTTTTTGGGGTTTTTTTTTTTTTTTTTTTGCAAGCATTGTAAAGCTTGAAGATCTAACTGGATTTTTTTTTAAATTTATTTTTGGGGTCCTATTAAATTCAGCTGCAGTAGAAGAGCAGAGAACACAGAAACAAGGATGCCATAGCTTTGTGACTGTCCTGGCACTTATTTTTTCTTCTTGAGGCTGGGTACCAGGTTGCAGGTTTGGTGGCTGAGGAGGGAGCACATGTCATTGACCTGCACTCGATTGAGGAGGCAGAAGAGCAGAGTGTGCAGGGAAATGAGGATCCTGTAGCTTTGCAGCTGTCCCAGGTACATCAACTACAGAGGACTGGATTGGCAAGGGTGACGTCTGTCCTTTTTGTCAGGGACAGCAGTGTAGCTACAGTGGATGGATGATAAAATTTAGATTAAAATCACGTTTTCAAACGTTGAGCGGCCTGGAATAAATGGTCCTGTTGGCTGATTTTGGCACATGGGTTGCAGTTTGAGCACCTCTGCTATATGGAGTGTAGACCAGGCAAGAAGAAATATCTGGAAGGCTTGTGGTCATAGCCTAGGCCAGGGGGTTTCGACCCTGTCCTTGGGATCTGCCCAGCCAGTTTGGTTTTCAGGCATACTCGCAATGAACATGCAGGAGAGATTTTCTATTACAGTGGGGGCAATGCATCCAAACTTTATTCATTGTGAGTAGCCCAAAAACCAAATCGAGTGCGTGTGGAGGACTGGGTTGAGAACCCCCCTGATGTAGGCAATAAAATTGCAGATCTGAGCCTTAAAGGTAGAAGCAGCTGGATAATATTGCTGTCATGGAGATGTGGCTCAGTGAGTTCCCTGACTAGGAAATGGCTGTACTAGGATATAATCTGTTCAGGAAGGTTAGGGGTGGGAGAAAAATATCAGGGCAACTGAAATGGCAGGGAGCATGGTGGAAAAGAGGAGATGCTGTGTGTTATCTTGGAAAGAGGAGGTGACATTTCTGTTTATACCTGTGTGGGCTGCAGACCTACAGCACAGATGGAAGAAGTGGCCAGAGATCTGATTGAAGACATCCGATAGATGGGAATGAAAGGGGGAGGTGGCAGTAATAGGTGGGATTTCTTTAAATTTATTTTCATTTGCATTCCAGATTCACAGAAGATTGCAAATCAAGAAAGCTTTAAGAAATGAAGAAATATATATATTTCTACGGCAATATTAAGCAAACCTTTCAAGTTATACAAATTGCACATATTACGGTCGGAAGCTAAGCCCACAGTAATCGGGGAGGGCCAAAGACGAAAAAGATGTAACAAAATACTTAAAAAATCAAATCCCCCCCCCCCCCCCCCCCAATAGTTGTGAAAGACAGCACCAGACCTATCCATCTGACTCATCCCACTAATGGACCTCACACAAGGAAATTAGAAGTTTTCGGCCACAGTTAACTTATTTTGCAGAAAACTGTCCAACCGGGAAGGGTCTTAACAATTTTATTCCCTTTTCTAAAGGGAAACATGAGTAAAAACCCAGAAGAAGGAGTTCTGGACACCATTTCTTCACCTGATTGCTTAGGTTTGTCAGCCTTTTTAGAAAGGCCAGTAGAAGAGGTTATGAGAGCTACATTATTGATCGTCAACTTTTCTGCTAAAAAAAAAAAAAAATTGGCTGCTTAGATTATCCTTTCGATTTAGGATTATTATTTTTTTTTTTGACAGATCAGTAAACACTTTTCTTGATGTGGCCGGGTCTATTTAGCTTTGCAGGAAGGCTCTTCTGTTTCAACAGCATGAGGTGACTCTGGGTGCCACTTTTTTTTTTTTTTTTCCATATAAAAGTTTAAGGAATTATTATAAAGGGTGGGGCGTTTTAACTAGGGATCTAAACCTGTTGTGGGATTTAAGGAGTAGCTTCGTGGTTAGAGGAAGAGGCTGAGAAACAGGTTTAGATCCTGCTGATGTTCCTTGTGACCTTTGGCAAATTACTTCATTCACCAAATCCTCATTTACGAATCATTTTCCCCTTAGACACAGAATGGAAGAGAACATTTAGTAAATCTGCCCTCTGGGAACAGGGAAATACCCTACTGTACCTGAACATGTCTTGCCTTGAGCTACTAACAAAAAAGGTATGAGCAAAACGTAAACAAAACGTAGTTTTAGGACCTGTTTAAACTATCAAGATTGTAACTGTTAACAGGCACCACCTTGTGCCTTCTGCCTTTGCACCATGATAATGGAGAAGCCACGGGAGGTGAGTCTGTCACACACATGGACTGCAGGGCTTGCCAGGCCATCCTCTCCCTTGCTGGCTCTGTTCAGTACCTTTTGTGATTGATATTGCAGTGGGGTTAGGAGGGAGTGGACAGTGAGAAACTGTTTTTTAAAAATGCTTGAGAAGTGATCTAATGCTTGGTAGCTAAAAACTGCAGTTCTACATCTGAAGTGTAGAAATCCAAGGGAGGTATAGAAATCACCAGAGCCATAAGAACATGCCATACTGGGTCAGACCAAGGGTCCTTCAAGCCCAGCATCCTGTTTCCAACAGTGGCCAATTTCAAGTCACAAGTACCCAAACATTAGATAACTCTCAAGCTACTATTACTTATTAATTACCGTAATGGCAGTTTATGGATTTTTCCTCTAGGAACTTATCCAAACCTTTTTAAACCCAGTTACACTAACTGCTGCAACCACATCCTCTGGCAATGAATTCCAGAGCTTAACTATGCGCTGAGTGAAAGAATTTTCTTCAATTTGTTTTAAATGAGCTACTTGCTAACTTCATGGAGTGCCTCCTGGTCCTTCTATTATCTGAGAGAGTGGACAAGTTAATGTAAATCAGTTTAATTCCTTTCATGATTTTGTAGACTTCTATCATATCCCCTCTGTCGTGTCTCTAAACTGAACAGCCCTAACTTTAACCTTACCTCATAGGGCAGCCGTTCCATGCTCCTTGTCATTTTGGTCGTCCTTCTCTGCACTTTCTCCAGTGCAGCTATATCATTTTTGAAATGCAGTGACCAGAATTGTACACAGTATTCAAGGTGCGGTCTCACCATGGAGCGATACAGAGGCATTATGACATTCTCAGTTTTATTTGCTGTTCCCTTCCTAATAATTCCTAACATTCTGTTTGCTTTTTTTGATCACCACAGCACTCTGGGCTGACAATTTCAATGTATTATCCACTGACGTCTAGATCTCTTTCCTGAGTGCTAACTCCTAAGATAGAACCTAACTGTCGGGCCGATACAGTAAAGTCCGCGTGCACAGGCCACTCTCCTGCGCGCGCGAATCACTATTCAAATTAGGCCCAGCGGTAAAAACAGGCAAAAGGAGGTGCTAGGGACACTAGCGTGCCCCTAGCGCCTCCTTTTGGACTGGAGCGGCGGCTGTCAGCAGGTTTGACAGCCAACACTAAATTTTGCCGGCATCTGTTCTCGAGTCCGCTGACAGCCACGGGCTCGGAAACCTGAAGCCAGCAAAATTGAGCGTCCGGTTTTCAACCAGACAGCCGCGGGCTGACTTCAAATTATTATTATTATTATTTTTTTTACTTTTGGAAACTTTTGGGACCTCCGACTTAATATCGCCATGATATTAAGTTGGAGGGTGCACAGAAAAGCAGTAAAAACTGCTTTTCTGTGCACTTTCCCGGTGCCTGAAGAAATTAGCGCCTACCTTTGGGTAGGCGCTAATTTCTGAAAGCAATGTTGCGGGCGCTATTAGGTTCGGGGGGTTGGACGCACGTTTTCAGCCCCTTACTGAATAAGGGGTAACGGTAGCACGTCAAATGTGCGTCCAATAGAGGGTTAACAGTGTGCTCCATCAGAGCGCACGGTACTGTATCGGCCCGTGTGTAACTACAGCAAGGGTTATTTTTCCCTATGTGCATCACTTTGTACTTGTCCACACTTAAATTTCATCTGCCATTCAATCTTCCAGTTTCGCAAGGTCCTCCGCTTGAGATTTAACTACTCTGCATAATTTTGTGTCACCCACAAATTTGATTACCTCACTCATTGTACCCTTTCCAGATCATTTATAAATATATTAAAAAGCACCTGTCCAAGTTTGGATCCCTGAGGCACCACACTGTTTACTCTTTTCCACTGAGAACGGACCATTTAATCCTACTGTTTCCTGTCTTTTAATCAACTTGCAATCCACAAAAGGACATCACCTCCTATCCCACAACCTTTTTTTTTTTTTTTTTAGTTTCCTTAGAAGCCTTTCATGTGGGTCTTTGTCTAACGCCTTCTGAAAATCCACATACACCACATCTACTGGTTCACCTTTGTCCACAGGTTTATTCTCCCCTTCAAAAAAAATGAAGGAAATTTGCAAAGCAAGACTTCCTTGGGTAAATCCATGTTGGCTGTGTCCCATCAAGCCATGTTTATCTACATGTTCTGTAATTTTATTCTTCATAAGTTTCCACGATTTTTCCGGGGAGATATGATGCAGACCTTGATACCTGAAAGATTTTAATGATGCATGATCCTCAAACCTCTTCTATTGGAAAGCAAGCAGTAGAATTGGGGATCACAAAATGAAAATCCAGAGGGGATGACTCAGAACCAACATCAGGAAATTTCTTCATGAAGAGTGTGGTGGATGCTTGAAATGCCCTTCCAGAAGAGGCAGTGAAGACAAAAACAGTAAACAAATTCAAAAAGTCATGGGATAAACCCTGTGGATCTCTAAAGGGTGCATGGGGGTTACTACCCTTAACCAATCCGTTTCATGATTTTGATACAACAGCAACATTGTGCTCTGCTTCGGTGGGGGGAAAAGTCAGGACGCTTGGAATGCCCTTCCGGAAGAAGTGGTGAAGACTAAAACTGAGAAGGATTTCAAAGGGGCATGGGCTAAACACTGTGGATCCATAAAGGATAGAGGATGGGAATGAAGAGAGAAGCCATGGGGGTGGCTTGCTGGAATGGAGGCTACTAACTAGTGATTACTACCCTTACTCAATAAGCCTTCACAAGGTTAATGCAATGCCAACATTGCTCTCTGCTTCAACGGCAGGGGAAAATGTGGAAAAGAGGATTTGCATTCAGACAACATCCAACAAGGCATTGATCTGTTCAGTCTGGATAAACAAGCATCTGGTAACTTGCTTGATGAGGCAGTTACTACCCGTAACCATTAAGCCTTATGTTCATCTTTGATGCAACTCCAACATTACTCTCTGCATCAGTGGCAGGAAATTTGAATCAGTTACCAACAAGGGCCCTGAACTTGGTGGTTGGTGAAACAGCTAAGTATTGGAAAATATGTGGGAGCTTGCTGGGCAGGCTGGATGGGCCAATTGGTCTTTTTCTGCCGTCATTTCTATATTTCTATGTTTTACGGTCTGGGGTACTGATATGCAGACATTTAGTGAAAAATAGCAGGACTGTTTCTACAGCCAGGTCCATAAGCATAGCACATTCAAACAGCATTGTCTGAATTATCAGGAAGGCTGCTGACCCTGTAAAAATGTTGATAGTAATTTTGATATAGGTTTGACAGTGCTCACTTTTTTGTTTAATATTACTACCCTTAACATAAGTGTTGGGGGTAACCTGTATGGGAACGGCTGTTACTTCCATAAGCAACTTGCTGGGCTGTCTGAATGCACCATTTGGTCTTTTTCTGCCATCAGTACTGTTATAGGCAATCCTTTATTTTGGATGTTTATAAAGTAATTCTTTTAGAAATTACCCAATTTTTAAATGGCTTTTGTTTTATTTAGTACTTTATTTTTCTCAAACATTTTGACATGATGGACTTTGTATGTCTTAATGTTTTATGTATGCAACATGGTTACTCACTGAATTGTAGATCAGCAGGTTATAATTTTTTTTTTTTTTTGTTAAAAAATAAAACTGCATGCCTGGAGGTGGCAGACACAATTTATGACCTGATTAGGTTATCCTCTGTCACCTCTGGGATTGCAACCAAGAGATTCCTCTGGCTCCGTAACTGGGCAGTGGACTTGGCATCCGAGTTATGTCTCTGTAAACACCTCTTTTAGAGGAGGACTACAATTCAGAGAAGACTTAGAATAATTTTAGTAAAGGATTTGGTGTATCCAAAACTCCTGGAGGACAGAGGCTTACACGGCAGGATTTCAAGTACCAATACAAGAGTAAGGTGTTGGGGCTGGCAGCCTCACATGGGGCAAGGGGGTAAATCCCAGTCCATTTGTGGGGGGGCCAAGAGACCTAGGGGAGATCTACCTGCAGCCACAAATAGCAGTTACACTCCACAAGGGTATCCAGTGGGTCCCTCAGGTGCCTATCATGGTTTTATGCAGAATGGACCCAGATTTCTATGGGCCAGTGGATCCTGGATATACTTTTAAGGGGGTACATGCCCACTTGTGCCTTCCCAGTTCCAAAGGCAGTTATGATTTCCCCCTGCAAAATTTACAGGACTCTGAGATCATAGTCCTACTGTCTTCCTAGAAAAGAAGCCAAGGAACAAATTTGATTTATTTTGTAGCTCCAAAGAACGGTGCCTTTTGTCCTGTCTTGGACTTAAATGGAGTCAACAAATATCTCGGGACACCCTCCGCCTGGTCATGGTGGCAGTAAGAAAAGGAGTTTTTGGCGTCATTGGATCTGACAGAGGCCTACCTCCCATATACCCATCAGACCCTTTCAAATTAAAAACACATTTATTTTTGTTTTTACAACCTAGGCCATTACTTTCCGTTAGACTTTACCATTTGGGCTTGCATCTTCCCTGAGGACCTTTCCCAAGATCATGGCAGTGGTGTTGGTGGCTGTACACAAGCAGGGGATGATAATACAGCCTCATTTGGCTCATCAGAGCAAAATTTGCTCAGGATAACTCGCAGACTTCAGCCATGGTAGTCTTACTTCTAGAGAAACTAGATTGTGTAGTGAACTATACAAAGAGCAATTTAGAACATTCTGTGCCAATTAGTTCTTGGGTGTGATCTTTGACTCACACACAAGAGGGTCATAAAAAATAAAGTAGGGGTTCTTCTCACCCTAGATTACTCCAAGGTATTGGATTATATCCAACTATTGGGACTAATGATAGCTGCTTCAGATGTAGTGTTCTGGGCCAGGGTGCATATGTATCCATTTCAGTAGTTGCTGCTAGCTCATTGGCTTTCAGCCTCTTGGGATTGACTGTCACCTATGGGTCTCATGGGAGATGGAGAGCCTAGATTGGTGGCTTAAATACCTCCAACCTCATAAAAGGGGTAGACCTAGAGCTGGTCGATTGGGTTGTCCTAACTATGAATGCCAGCATGATTGGGTTGGGAGCTCGTTGCCAGGGCCATTTAGCCCAAGGGAGCTGATCAGAGAAGGAAGCTTGTTGGCCAGTAAACAGACTAGAGTAAGGCCATCAAGTTAGCACTGCAGGCCTTCCTGCCAAGAATAAAGGGGAAGGCAGTTTGTCCCCTTACAGTGTCACTGCAGTTGCATACATGAGCAAGCGGGGGGCAGTTGCAGTCGCAGTCGCAGGTTTGTGGATGAAGTAAGTGAATACTCAAGAGGGTGGAGAGGAATCTGTTCTAGTTAGCATCTCACATTGTGGGAAGAGAAAATGTTAAAGGAGACTTTCTCTACAGAAATGGGCTGGACCCAGGAGAATGTAAACCCAGCCACCAGGCCTTCCAGATGATAGTGGGACAATAGGGACCTCTGTGGTGGACTTGATGGCAGCTTGAGCGAACACCAAAGTAGTCAGGTTCTTCAGTTGGTGGAATGAGTCGAGTCCAGCGGGATAGAAGCCTTAATTTGATTTTGGCTAAAGGTCAGGCTCCTACATATATTCCTACCTTGGCATCTGACAATGTGGTAAAGAGGATAGAAGATCACCTCTGAGGTGATACTGGTGGCCTTGAATTGGCCAAGGAAGCCTTGGTAGGCTCCTAGTAGGGACCCAAAAAAACAAGGATTGCTGTGGCGACCCATTTCTATTTTGTCTTACGGTCTGGCCCTTGAAAGGGCACGGTTGCGAGGCAGGGGTTATTCCCAAGAAGCCATGACAGCTATGCTGAAAGCACATAAGAGTTCAATCGCATTAAGCCTACATTAGAGTATGGAAGTTGTTTGCTTACTGCCGAGAGTATGAAATTCCCCATGGAAGTTGGAAATCCCATGAATCCTAGACTTCTTACAGAATGGCCTGGATAAAAGCTTAGCACTTCATTTGCTGAGTCAACATTAAAGGTGCCCAGGTGGTAGCACATCCAGATGTGATGCCCTTTTTTTAAAAGGGATGAAATGTGTACAAACTCCCTTCAGATCAGTTTTTCCTCAGTGGAATCTTTAAAACACTGGTAGGAGCACTTTTTTTTTTTAACCGTTTGAAGCAAGCATCTATTAAGGATCTGGCACTAAAAACTACCTTTCTGGTAGCAACCTGTTTTGCCAGACTCACTTCAGAATTGTAGTCTCTCTCGTGCAGAGAGCCCTTAACTATTCATTCAGCCATTTTCTGACCTGTGCCCTCATTCCTCCCAAAGGTAGTGTCTCCCTTCCACACAGGCAGTGTCACTACCTGCATTTAGGAGGGAGCGATATAAAGGGAAGGACATCGGTATACACATACTTGGATGTATGCTGTGTGATATTAAGATACTTAAAGTTAACAAACTCTTTCGGGAAGTCTGGCAGGCTGTTCATGCTGTCTGGGAGACCATGAAGGAGAGAGACAGCCTCTAAGTCCACAATAGCCAGGTGGATTACAGAAGCAATCTTTTAGGCTACATCATGGTAGGCAAGCACCCATGGTGTCCACACACACTCTGCGAGGGTACAAGTGCCATCCTGGGCAGAGGCATCATCAGTCTCCTCAGTAGAAATTTGCAGAGCCACAACCTGATCTTCCCTGCACTCATTTTTCCAGCCTATAGTGCTTGGAAAACAGGTTAAGGACACATATTCTCAGTCAACTGCCGTACTGATGGTGCCAGTGAACAAGAAACCTAAGTACCCTTTCTCTCTGTGTTGCCTATCATATTTGGGTATCTCAGCCTGAAGTGCCCTCTACCAACATGTGTTAACACTGCTTTAGAGGCTCGGAGGATTGTCTGCCTCTGATTTTGCTAAGCCTGGTCCTTCCCAGCCAGATGATGGTTTAGTTAAATATTTGTTTGGAGGTACATCAGACCTTGGAACTCCTCTGACTGGTTCCTCCTCAGGAGATGGCAGCTCAGTGAGCCCCACTCCAGTGCCTTCTGATTTTGGCCTGGATCCTTCTGCCTTTTTCTTGGGTAGAGTTCTTTCAGGAATTGCAGGTTGTATCCTCAGCTGGTGGCCCCTCCCTCTTCTTGTCCCATGTTTAAGTGCCGAAGCATGCTTTGGTTGGCTGCAGGTATTCCAGATGGAATCCGGATGGCACTGATTAGGCATATCCTGACTCCCTGGAGGATGGGGAAATTTCTCCGGAACTGGAACCATATCGCACCATATTGTGGTTCTTTCATAGAGATGAAATGCCGGCCTTGATTTCCTAGACATTGAAGATGCTGGGTGTACCTGGGGCAGATTCCATGTCTGCACCAAAGAAGAATCGCATCTTGGTTTCCTTGCGTAAAGCTGCTTTCCCCCCCCCCCCCCCCCCCCCCCCCGTTATGGCAGCCATTCAAGAGTTGATTGATCTTGAAATGGGATGCTCCAGAGGTGAATTTCAAAAGGGGTCTGACTATGGATGGCTTGGATCCAGTGGTGAGAGAGCATTTGTGTTTTCTGAAGATGGATGCTCTGGTCAGTGCTATCTCTAAGTGGACGACTATTCCCATGGAGGGAGGAGCGGCCTTGAAGGATGTGCATGATAGGAGCATTGAGGCCATTCTCAAGCAAGCATTTGAAGCAGTGGCAGTGATGATGCAGATAACTTTCTGTTGTGGCCTGGTGGCTTACTCTTGTCTGCTTTTCTCCCAGGAGGTTGATTCTGTGGTGAATTCCAGAGCATTTATGGAATCTGCTGCCACTGCCTTTTTAGCAGATGCAGATTGCAATTTTGGTCCGTATCTCAGCTAGGGGAGTGGCTTCAGTAATAGTGGCTAGATGTCAATTATGGCTGCGAAATTGGTCAGCCGATGCAACCTCTAAAGCTAATCTTATGAAGCTGCCGTTTAAAGATTCCCGCTTGATCAGGAGAGAGTTGGAGAAACTAGCAAATAAGTGGGGTGAATCCCCAGTTCCTTGATTGCCAGAGGATAAGGAGCAGTTGCAGTGCCCCTTTTGGTATGAAGGGTTGGGGTTGTCTTCGGGGTTCCAAGCGGTTTTGCCCCTACAGGAGGTCAGTCTTTCAGAGACCTCTGCCTTTCAGCAGGTTGTCCCAGACAACCCAAGAGGCCTGGGCTTGGGGTGAATGCCGAGCCTCACAATGAAGGTTTGCTGACCCACCCCCGGAGCCAAGAGTTAGGGGGGCATCTCTTATCAGAGGTGGGTTGAAATCACATCGGATCACTGGGTCCTGGAGGTGATATGAGAAAGATAAACATTGGAATTTTGCAGTGTTCCTCAGGATGTGTTCATGGTGTTTCCTTGCCATTCTCTGCAGAAAAAGCAGGCAGTGGAGTCTACCTTGTCAAGGCTCCTCAGTCTGAGGGCTGTGATCCCAGTGCCTCCATCTCAGGAAAGTATGGGGCGATATTCCATTTATTTTGTTGTTCCCAAGGAGGGATGCTTTTGTTCTATTCTGGATATCAAAGGAGGCAAGTCATTTGTGGGTGACTCATCTTCGCATGGAAGCCTTATGCTTGGTGATAATGGCCATGCAGTCAGGGGAATATCTTACCTCTTGGGATTTGTCTGAGGCCCAGCTTCATATTCCCATCTGGTTGGAGTACCAACATTTTCTGCATTTCGTAGTGCTGGGGAGCCATTATCAGTTTCAAACTGTCTTTTGGTCTAGCCACCATTCCCAGAAAGTTTTCCAAGGTTGTGGTGGTGGTGGCGGCAGCAGCGGAGTTGAGAGAGAGGATGGGATCCTAGTACATCTGTATTTGGACGACTGGCTTATTTGAGCCAAGTCTCTGCAAGAGAGCTGCCTGGTGACCTACAAAGTGATATCCTTGTTGCAGGAGCTTGGTTGAGTGGTAAACCTAGCCAAGATCAGTCTTCCAACATCTCAGATGTTGGAGTATATGGGTGTTTGGCTCAACATTTATTTATTTATTTAGAGTTTTTATATACCGACATTCTCGATATACATATCAAATCAAGTCTGTTTCCATAGAACAAAACTGTCGCCAGTAAGGCGTTACATTAAACAATAGACAGAGTATTAAACAGATAACGTGCAGTGTTACATTAAACAATCAACATATTATTGAACAAAAGAACATAAATCAATAAATATTAAAATGTGAAAGATATATAAAATAGACAGTAAAAATTTCAACATGAGGCAGGGCAAAGTTTTCCTGCTAGAAGCTGGAAAACTTCTAGCAGGAAAAGATGGACCCAAGTTCAGGAGTTCACCAAAAGATGGACCCAAGCTCTCCTTGGGTCCATCTTTTGGTGAACTCTGTATTTCCGACAGTGTGGTCCTATCTTCAGGTGCTCGGTTTGGCAGCAACCTTGGAAGTGGTGCCATGAGTGAGGGCAGATATGTCTCCTTCAGAACTTCCTGCTGTCTGGTTGGAACCCATGATCACAGGATTATTTGTTTTGGCTCCACTTGCTGACAAAAATCTGCTCTCACCTGCAGTGGTGGTTGCAGGAGGTTTGTCTGAGAAAGGGAGCCTCCCTGACGTTGCTGGACTGATTGTTTCTCACGACAGAAGAGTCTCCAGGGTTGGGGAGTGCACAGTCAGGAACTAACAACTCGAGGGCATTGGAACACAGGGTCTTAGGAACATCAATCACTTGGAAGCCCAGGTGGTCCAGTTGGCATGCTTACAATTCAGGGACAGACTTGCAGGGTCAATCGGTCCGAATAATGTTGGACATCACAATGACAGTGGGTCCCTCCCTGCTGACTGATATAAGCAAGAGCCAGCAAGTGTTGCTGGAAATAGACCAGATTATGGAATGGGCAGAAGGGCATCTTCAGGTGATCTCGGCCTCTCACATTGCAGGAAAAGACAACATGAGCAGACTTTTTCAGCCAGGAGAGTCTGGACCAGGGAGAATGGATGTTGTTGGACGAGGCATTTCATGTGATAGATTGCTGGGGCCTTCTGATCCTAGACTTGTTGGTGACTTCTCGCAATGCAAAGGTTCCTCTATTTTCTTCAGCCACAGGAGATATTTGGAGTCCTTGGGTATTGATGCACTCATACAAATATGGCCAGAAGACAATTGCTGTATGATTCCCTCCCCCCCGTGAGCCCCTGTTGGGCAAAATAGTTTGCAGGTTCGAAGGCCACGGGGGGAATGGTGCTCTGGTGGCACTGGATTGGCCCATAAGACCATGCATGGTCTTCAGATCTGTGGAGACTCATTATAATATCCCCTTCGTCTTCTGCCACACAAGAATCTGTTGCAGCAGGGACCTGTCCTTCATGAAGATCCTATTTTATTTTTCTTATGGTATGGCCCTTAAAAGGACTCTGAAGCGTATCTTTTTTTTTTTTTCTTCTGTGGTGATTGGCACCTTGCTACATGCTTGGAAGCTCTCCACTTCTCTAATCTGTGTGGGTTTGGCGAGTGTTTGAGGCTTTATGTGAGGATTGAGGTGTCCTTCCTCATTCAGGGAAGATTTTGCAACTTTTGCAGGATGGATTAAAATAAGGGCTTGACCCTTAATTTCTTGAAGGTACAGGTTGCAGCTCTTGCATATTTCAGAGGCCAAGTCAATGGTGAATCCTTATTGTCTCATCCTGATGTGGCTCGTTTCCTGAAGAGAGTAAATCATCTTTGTCCTCTCTTATGGTTACTGGTTCCCTTGTAGAGTCTTAACCTGCTGTTGGATTTCTTGGTGGGTCCTATGTTTCCATCACTGCATAGCCTTTCCTTGCGGCTATTGACCTTGAAGACAGTATTCCTGGTGGCAATATGTTCAGTGTGCCAAATTTCCGAGCTGCAGGCCTTGTCTTGCTGAGAGCTGTTCCTTAAGGTGACTCCAGGAGTGATCCATCTGTGTACTGTTCTTTCTTGCCTAAAGTGGTCTTTGATTTTCACTTAAATCTGTCCACTTCCTTGCCGTCATTGGATAAGGGGAAAGATGTGGAAAAGTATTGCCTGTTGCATCCTTTGGATGTCAAGAGACATGTCATGTGGTATCTGGAGGTTTCTAAACCTTTCCAAAAGACATCACCTGTTTGTCCTTCATGGTGGAAGGAAGCAGGGCGAACCAGGTTCGCGGGCTACAATAGCTCATTGGATTAAGGAGGTAGTCCCGGACACATGTGGAGGCCGAAAAGCTGTTGCTGATTCAGGTTAGGGCTCATTCAACTGGGGCTCAGGCAGTGTCATGGGCAGAGGTTAGATTGTTGTCTCCCATTGACACTTGCTGAGATGCAACATGGTCCTCCTTAAACACTTTTTCCAGGTATTAACATCTGGATGTGCAGCCTTTGCATGTGCGGTGTTCATTGGACAGTGGGCAGCCTCCCACCCTAGTCGGGTCCCGAGTCATCCGTCTACATGCTAGGAAAGGAAACATAACTACTTACATGATTTCCTTTTCCTTAGTGTAGGCAGATGGGCTCAGCTTCCCGCCCTTGGCTGCCGAATGATTGGTCTACTTGTCCTCTCAGGAGGACATGTATTCTAGGGATTACTGTAAGTGTTCAACCAATCCCTAGATTGGGGTACACACACTCATTACCTGAGTTCATTGTTTCATGTTGGTTGAGTACAGTAATGGTTGACTGATTTTAATCAGGTTTTTTTTTTTTTTTGTCTATTCAGACAGCGGGTGGCTGTCACTGCAATATATATACTGTGACGTCAGCTTGCTCAGTCTTCATCTGCTGGCAGTGGTGCATAACCCACTGGTCCCGAGTCCATCTGTCTACACTAAGGCAAACAAAATTATCAGGTAAGTAGTAATTTCTCCTTAGGAGTTCCCAAATTCCATATTTTTACCACCACTTGTGGTAGGATTCCAACACTGGTTCTTTGTTTTTTCCTCATCTGAAATTGCCTCTGGTTCTGGTAGACTTTCTCCTGGTTTTTGTTCCATCTGGGTACTCTCCCTGGCTAATGGCCCCCCCCCCCCCCCCCCAGGTGATTAAAGACCTGGAAGCTTCCTCAATCTTCCTCTCCAGAGCCCCTATACCTTCTGGAAGTTGTAGTTTCCTTCTTGTTCTGACTTTTTTCCTCTGCTCTGGAAACTTTTCCCAGGCTTTCCCTCTAGGCCAGTTCCTCCAGTTAATCTCTCAAAAAGTATATAATGCCCATCACAATATGCATGAGATATTTTGCATATAGATGAGGCATTCTCTCATGCATATTAATTAGGGATATGATAACTTGATCAATTGGTAACCCTGAAGGACCAGATTTGCCCACCCCTGGCCTAGGGATGGGCCATGGGGATTGCCAGTTTTGTACCAGCAGGCTACAGTTTGAGGGTAAGGATGAAAACAAAAAGGGCAGTAGCCGGGTTGGTCTACCAGTTTACAAACTTGGATATCAGCTGCATCTGTCTGGCAGGCAACATATAAGCAGTAGTAATCAACTGGATTTAGACTATGCAGAAATAATGATAATCCTAAGAGTGCAGACCCATCTGGTAAATATAGAAATGTGATATCATGTAATCCCCTATTTAGTTCATACCAAATAGCCTTTCATTCCTCATGTCTAACCACAAAGTTTTGTAGTAACCAAAACATTGTATAACACTAGTGTGGCTATTGGCCGAACATCCAGCCTCCTATGGCCTTTCCAGGTGGTACCCAACCACCATTAACCTGCCGTATTGACTTGGATGGTCTGAGAAGTTGTAGTTTTATTTACATACTTAGAGATGTAACAGATGTTAATAATCCTATCAAGATGGAGAGAGACAACAAAAACTGCAGAAATAGTTAATTATGGAAGAGAGAGGCCTAGGTTATATAATTGAATTCATAGTGTTGCTACATCAACAGTGTAGTTCAAGTAAGATTTTTGTGCAGCTCCATTTTACACAATTTCTACTGTCTGCATTTAATTTTAGTTTAAGGGAAAAGGTCATTGTGTTTGCAACTTTTTTTAATGGCTACACCAGTTTTCTATAATTGGGATCTGATCCAAGGCTTTTTTTTTTAATCCATTTTCTTCTCTAGTTGTACACAAATGAAGCGTGACCAGAAACACATGTAGTGCAGTCTGTGTTTGGACTTTGCGTATGTCCCATAGGCAACCCTGTGTTGAGTGTACAGAGCTCTTTGCTGCTTTAGATGAAGCCTATTTTTTTTTTTTCCCCCAAAAGAGGAAAACGAGCACTCGGTTGGTGGTCTGGAGTATGATGAAAAGAAGAGGAAGCGGGGATATGCTGGGCCCCAGCATTCTTTCCAAACAGTGTAGCTCTGCTGGATATCTCCACACATGATATGGCAGCTCCTACGGTTGCCCTGTTAATTTCAGGGTCTTGTCTGCTTATCTGTGGATTTGCTCAGCACAGCCCACTGGCCATCCTCTCGGACCTTTGTTAAATAAGTACTACACTTCTCTATAAAACGGGACACTTTTTTTTTTTAAATAGCTTTGGCTTAATTTTAATAAGGGAGCACAGTTAAGTTCTCTCAGGAAATGAGTTTTGGAATAAGAAGGAAGCACAAATAATGGGCTCCATTTTCAGTACTTTTTTTTTTTTTTTTTTTCCCCTTCCAAAGTGAAACTTCACAATTCCACTCACGAGAATCCTTGAAATGCCACTTTGAAACTAGGAAATGCCCAGAGTATTTTATAAGGAGAAAACAAGACGGCAGATAAAGGAAGCAGGACGTAACAGCCCAGTTACCCCATAGTGTTATCAGCAGGTTGCAGTTCCTTAAACACCAGCCAGGTTGGTGATGGCCATGGGGACCTAGGAGACCAGAAGTTGGGTGCAATAGTGTCCTTTGCTTTGGCAACAGTTTAGGTTGTTACAAAGTTTAGCTGTAAAACATGTGGGGAGAGCTGGGTGTCGGATTAAGTATGGGATCTTTTATGCTTTGTCAAGATTGCATAAGGTTAATGTTTAATTTAAAGGAGGGTGATGGTATTTCTCCTTTTCTTGATAAAATTGCATTGGCTGCCAGTCAGGCAGAGGGTGAGGTTTAAGTTGTTAACCTTAGTGCGTAAGTCTTTGTATTCTGAGTCTTTCTGTTTAAAGAAAAAGATAATTTCTTATGTGCCTGCTCGCCCACTGTGCCCTGCCTCTCAGCATTTATTAACCATTCCATCTATTGCATCTGTAAGGTTAATTGGGACCAGGTCTAAAGTCTTTTTTTTTTTTTTTTTCTTCTGTATTGGGTGCTGAACTTTTGGAATACTATACCTAAGGAACCTTCATATCTGGTTTATATGAAATTCTGAAATAACTTAACCTTTTTTTGTTCTTCGATGCTTTTAATTAATGGTGGTTGTATGTATTTATTGTTGTATGTTGGTTGCAATTATCTTTTGGTGTTCTGCAAATTGCGGACTATAAATCTGGGAGATAAAATAGTGGAGAATCTACGAGAAACAAAACAAAAATGGACTTGGATAAGGAGCGATATTCTACAAGTGGTCAATGCTCCTATAGCTGAGAGCCAGGATTCTGCATAGCTGTGCTGGGCAGATCAAATAGGCCAAATCTATTTTATTTTATTTATTTTATTTTTTTTTAGGTGTGTGTGTGCGCACATATATTACCCTGCTTTTGGAATGGAATGAAAATTGTCCAGAAAGAGAAGCTGCATTCTTAAATGGCCCATTTTTCAAATTTAAATCCAAAATTCAAATCCTTTCCTGAGAATCAAATTGTTGGAGAAAAGGGTCTCTTCTCTGCTAAAAGTTAGGATGTGACTTGCGTTCCATGTTTGTCCATCTGTGTGTGCTTGCTGTTTCAGAATCAGTTGGTCACACACTTAAGGGCACTTACATCTGCAGAGTTATTGCAAAAGTTCAAACTGCTTTCCCTGTTCTTGACCCCATTCTTCTGTCATGAGCTGGGAGACCAAAGCCTTGGATAAAAAAAAAAAATCCAATTCTTACTGAACAAGTAAGAGAGGGATTGTAACTGGAACACTCACTCAACAGTTAGGCCTGGAAATCTAGAACGGCTGCAAGCAAAGCGTTTCATTTCAGAAAGTGACTTTAATGACACGAGGACATTTTTAATAGCAGGCTGTGGCTAGTCTGTAGTAAGACTTTCTCTGTAGCAGTGCGGTGATGGCCTACCATATACTGCTCTCCTTATAGGGATAGAGTAAGTATATAGTAAATGTTTGCACTACTGCAAATACACTTTTTTTAATGTAGGCAGAATTTGTATTCTTGTGAATATAATGTAAGCGATGTGACTCATCTCATTTAGTCAACCCCTTGTTTCTTTAGTTTTACATGCTCAATGTGCTCTTCAATTAAAAAAAAAAAAAAACCCAAAAAACCCAAAACCACATTATGCATGCAAATTGACTTAGGTCGAAATGGCCTTCAAAGCAATAAGTTCATGTGGTTGTGAATAGTCTCCTGTTGTATGTTCCCAAGTGTCTAGACGCTCTTTGTAATCCCAGTGAGGGAGCTCCATCTTCCAGGATTTAATTCAAAAGGCACGCTTTTGGGTGTTTAGAAAAAGCAGGCAATCTGTTTAAATAAACATGGTGGCACTCTCTGTTAAGACAGATAATAAAGCAATTGTAAGGTATAACAATGTGGTATGTGTAGGTTTTTTTTTTTTTTTTATTTTTTGGGTGGTGGTGGGGGGGGGAGTGAGGCAGTGTCTTCCTGCTGCTGCTTTGGGCTTCCAGCTCAGTCTGACCTGGGTGTAAAATACCATGAGTGTTCATTCACATCTATCTGGGATTTTCCCTGCTTTTTTTCCTTTCTCTTGCTAGCCTAGCCATCTCTGTAACTGCTCTTGGCCAGGGGCCGCAGACTGCGGCTCACTCCAGGACCTGATGTGTGCACACTGAGTGTGGTTTTATGCGATGATTAGGTTATCCACGTTGCTTCTGCAGCATCCTCTGCTTGAGCTACCTAAGAGCCAGAGGCTGGGGCGTCGAACCCAGGTCACCTGTGTGACAGCTTGCAGTATTGCCATTGAGCCATGGGGGTTGGGTCTCAAAATGTCATGGATTGCCACCTTGACTCTCCACAGCTCTTTCCAGAAACAGTGTCAAGAATCTGTTTCTTCCTACTAAGAAATAGAGGGGATAATTTATAAAAAAACAAAAAAACCCCCCCATTCCTCAAAGGTACTTTTCCCTTTGAAAATTGCTGTGGACTCTGTATCTGCTTTTTTTTTTTTTTGTGTGGCCTAAATGTAGTTGGGAATAGCGCGCACACACATGAAAATGCAATGTTAATGTGCATTTATTTCCTAATCCTGCAGAGAACGAATCCACGTCCCTGTTTACCCTTTCCAGTAGTACTAGGACGATGTAGAATTAAAGTTGTGGCGTTTCTGCAGGAGCCTGTGGTCGAGGCTTAGCAGTATAGCAGGGCTTTAGAAAGGTTTGGACAAGTCCATTAGTGATTATTAAACAGGCAGATTTGGGATTTGCTGCTTTTTTTTTTTTTTCAGGGAGTGAGTAACCTGGATTGGATTGGCCATTGTCTGAGACAGGTCACAGAGCTTGATGGACCATTACTTTGGCTCGTTATGGCACTTCTTATGTTCGATAACGTGAGACAGTAGATTTGCTTAACTGGTTTAGGAGAGCAGTGTCGAGAATTGCATTGTTACCGCTTGTACAGAGTTTTGAAGCACTGGATAGCACACAGAAGCAAAACAAGAGTGTAGCTGATTTAAGTGGTACCATTTTTCAGGCTTATAAACTTAAGTTTTGACATGTAAGGACTTGCTGTTCTTTCTCTACATCAGGGGTAGGCAGTCTCTTTGAAGTGAGGTGCCAAGAATGAAATTGGGGGTAGGTAATGCCTGGTGGTCTAATGTCAGAAGCCGGTCAGCATCCTAATCTGCCAGATTCTTTTCACATTACTCTTGAATGTTTTAATTGACATTAATGTAAAAATTGAAACTGACATGTTTTTCCTTACGTAAAAACGAAATTTGTAAAACGAAGAGAAATGTTTGTCTCTCTTCCTCACCAGTACGCCCCCTGTTAGGAAAACAGACCAAGCCAGCCTGCTATAGATCCCTACACAGAAACTACACGCTATTAGAATATATCTCCTCGGTCACACATGCAGAGCCTCACCAAATACAGAATAAAGTGACCATAAAGTATGAATGGAAACATGCTGACAAAATTAGACTGGAAACAGCAACAGGTCAAACAATTAAAACTTGTAAGGATAAAAAACCCCCCCCTTACTTTCCATACTTGGGAACATGATTTCTACTTACAGTAATTTGACAATCTCACAGTATTTTTTTGCTACATAAGACATAATAAGATATACTTTTTTTTCCCCCCCCCAAAAGTGGGGGGAAAATGTCTGTGTGCCTTATGGAGCGAATTAAAAAAAACAAAAAACCTACAACCTCCAAGACTTGCCAAAAGTCCCGGGGGGTCCAGGAGCGATCTCCTGCACTCGGGCCATCGGCTGCCAGTAATCAAAATGGCGGGACAGGGGCCGACCAATGGCACCAGTAGCCCCTGTGACAGTAATGGCAAAGGGCCATCAGCGCCATTTTGATTACTGACAGCCCAAGTGTAGGAGATCGCTCCTGGACCACCAGGGACTTTTGGCAAGTCTTTGGGGGGTTGTAGTTAATTAAATTTTCAAGGGTTGGGATGGGGTGTCCCTGTCCCCGTCCCCCCCCCCCCCCCAAGAGAAAGAGAACAATAAGTTTTCTGATCTGGGGAGTGGACCAAAATGGGGGCCAAAACCAAATTTTATGCACACCCCTAATCTGCTCCATAAGATGCTCAGTCACCCAGGAACAGAGCCGGTTTAGCACACCTTTTTAAATTCCCCCCCCTCTGAATCCTAGGTGCGCCTTATGGAGTGAAAAATACATTAGGTGGGCGGGGAAGGGTGCAGATAAACTCTCCAACGCACGCACACATGCTCGCTCTCATTCTTTCTCCCCCACGTGCAATCTCATGCACACAGACACACCCACCCACACTTGCTCACTCTCCCCACATGCAAGCAAACACACCCGATGCTTGTCCTCGGTGCTCTCCCATCCGTGTTTCCCAGATTCTCTTCACTTCAGCCACCAGCAGGTTGAACTCCACTGAGCAGCCCTGCGGCCTCCTCCCCTCTTCGGCCAATGAAAGCAGGAAGCCCTGAGCTGGCAGCAGGAGTTGCGTTTAACCCAATGTCCTCTGCTGACACGGGGCCAGGCTTGGGAACCGTGCTTCCAGCTCTGCGCTAGGAGATGATGATGATGGGTTCAATGTGACTTCTGCTGCCAGCACGAGGGAAGGGGGGGGAGTCTGTCGCCAGCTCAGGGCTTTCTGTTTGAATCGGCAGCACAGCTGGAGTGTCTGCTAAGCTTCTATTCAGCATTGCTACTCTGCTGTGCCAGAAGTTGCTGACACCTGCTCCATGTACTTGTGCTTCCATGCTTCAGATTTTACTAGCCTATACTGGTAAGATGAGGTCTGAATCTGATCCTTTACCTTTTTTTTTTTTTTTTTTGTCCTTTTTTGCTTTAGCTTCATCATATTTGAACTTTCATATACTATTTTTTTTTTTTTTGGGTGTTACTCATTTACTTTGTTCAAAACAGACCTGCTCTTGGACAGGACCAGTGGGAAAGAGTGGACCCATATCTGCATATGATGCAACTTCCCAGCCTTTTTTTCATATTTTGTTTTTCAGGAGTTTGCTCTCTTTTGGCAATTTTTGTACCAAAATGAAATGCCTCTTAAAATTGCCATGTCTGTCTGTCCTTCTGTGACCATGTGTCAGGGAGGCTCTGGAAGAACCAATTTGATTGGAAAAACTTTTTTTTTTTTTTTTCTGGGAGACTCTTGCAACAATGGGACACTAAAAGGATACTTTGGACTCAACCAAAATGTGCCTGTGGAGACTTTTTTTGCTGGGTTGAGTTTCCCCCTCGGACATGCTATGAAGTGTGTGTCTACTTCAGTGCACGCTGCCAGAGTACGTTTCCAGCTGGTTTTTCTGTACTGCGGTTTTCTTCCTTTGGGCAGCTTGATAACAACATATGAATTGAATCAAGCTCCAGAGGAGTGTTTATTGTGAAATATGGGAGGAGGTGAAGTGGAGAGATTCTAGCTATAAAGCAAAGATGTTTCCAAGTAACCTTGTCCCCACCAAGGTTGGAATACATTTATATATATTTTTTTTATGACTGCTTCTTAGAGGCCCTACTGTTGGGATTGATTCTTGGTCATGTGCAGCTCAGCAGATCAAAGCCCAGATCTGTGTGGGTGATGCCAACATTCAGCAGTATGTCAACTAGAAGACAATTTATTAACCCATTTTATAAACAGCAGGCTCATCTCTCTATTACGATGCAAATAAACACTCAAGCTTGCTGAAGATAGGATGCAGTAAGGCATACATACACATCTTTTCATTGGGTTACAACAATTCATCTTTTGGCTTGAGAGTTAAAAGAAAAAGGACCTCCTGACTCCAGACCACAGGAGTGCATCACTCCCACTAGACAAATCAAAAAGAGAGATTACAGAAACAGAGCATGGATTTCAGCTGGTCACATCAAAACAGAGTTCTTAAGGCTAGTAAGCTTACATTATGCCTCCAAAAATAACTAACTAGAGTATCTTCAAAGGACCGTTCTAAATTATGCAAGCCATGCTATAACTTCAAGTCTCTCTACCATTTTAATTGCATTTCAGAGTCCTACTTTTATTAGGCTGAAAAACCTACATTGATATGCTTAACCTGTTACGTTCTGATGTGCTGTAAGTGTACACATGCCTGTGTCATGCCTGAATGGGGCTGCACCACAAAGGTGAGAGTGGCTACATTGCAACCTTTCAGAGAAACTTGAAAGGAAAATTTAAATATAATCAAAACAAAAAGGTTTAAGGTATATGTGTCTGTAAAAGAATCCAAAATTCAGTTTATAAACTTTGAAGATCCATTTTGTTTAGTTCTTGTTACTTTTCACTTGCCAGTAGCAGGGATGATTCTCAAATCAAATTCCAACCTCAACCAGATGCATAGGTGAGTGACTGGACATTCAGAGCTGGTGCTGCCAGTGAACAGAGCACACAATGCTAGTCTCTGTAGGTAGTGCTGTCACTTTCCACCAGCTACTTATCTGTAAACAAGGAGACATTGCTACAACAACTTAAGAATGCATTCAATTTTTTTTTTTCTAAATTTTAAGAGGGCATGTCTGTAAGGGAAGGTGGATATTTTTTATTCCTAACCTATGATGTTAAAATGCATACGAAGTTATTGTCCACGCAGGAGGTCAGAGCAGGTAGTGAATAAGCAAGGTCAAGGTCAGAGGAGACGGTCCAGATCATCAATGAGATCAGTCCTAGGAATGCTGACAGGGAAGGCAAAGCAAGGCCACAAAAGGATAGGCACAGGAGGTAAGGCAGATGAGGGAGTCGAGGGCTGGAACTGAAGGCCTACAGGGAGCAGGGGCCACAGGAGAGATCAGGCAGGACAAGACTAGGAATGGACAGGGCTACAGGAATAGCACAAGGAATATACAGAGACAGGCTAACAGGGGACCAATGCAAGGTACATATAAGACCAGACAAGAAGGCCTAAGCAGGCCACAAGGGAAGGCAGAATGAAACTAGTAGGCCCAAAGGCCTCTGGGTTCACGCAGAAGCAAGGCATGAAGGGCCAGTGCAAAAGGCTGAGGTGACTTGATGAAGAGGCACCAAGTTGTAGGAGAGGCAGGGTTAAAAAGGGCTAGCCCTGCTGCATCCTGGGAGCATCAAGGAGATGGCTAGCATGGCATCCCGCTGGCGCGCTGCCTAAGCCACGCGCTCCGAAGGGGCGCATGGCTTGGTCTGGCTTAGGCCGGCGAGAAAATTTTGTGTTTGAAAATTGTATTTCTTCATGGGTAAGAAACAGAAGGCAAAATTTACCACCTCCTCTCCAGTGCAGCAACATCGCATCGGCCCGATGGACCAGCACGTCGTCAGAGTGTTGGAGAACGCCACAAGAGGACATTTCAGGAGGTTTGTCATTGACATCCCTTAGTCCTAGAGAAGGACCAACTGCCCCACCACAGCTGACAGCAGTAACATCCATTGAAACATCTCGAACTGGTAGGAGCCACTCAGGGGGATATAGGTTTGAATCAACAAACCATATCCCATGGGACAGATAATGTTATCATATCTGGTACTCGTGAAGTACATTTAAGGCTCCCAGTTTCTTTAGAAGGAGGTATTAGTCCGATGGTTATTCTGGATAATGTCACTCTAGCTGATCTAGGTAGAATGATTTCTAAGTTGGACAATAATATAATTAAGATGAATGAATCACTTATTTTATTTATTTAGTGTTTTTATATACCGGCATTCGTGAGAAGAGTTCACATCATGCTGGTTTACATTTAACAAGGGGTGTAAAATGAAAATAACATAGAACAGTAACCAGTGCGGAGAAACTCTTAAGTTACAATAAAACAGGGATGTTTAAACTGGGAGAAGGAGAAAAAGGCGAGAGGAATTTAACAGAAGAGCAATTATTTACAATAGATTAGTGTTCTAAGAATGTCTGACTGTTGTTGTCAGAGAATTAGGGATTAGTTGTTGTCTGGAAAGGCTTGCTTGAACAACCACGTCTTTAAGCCTTTTTCTGAAAGTTAGCAGGCACGGTTCCTGTCGAAGATCCGGTGGGATGGAGTTCCATAGCGGTGGTCCTGCTGTAGAGAAGGCCCAGTATCTAAAGGTTATATGTTGAGCAGTTTTGGGGTGTGGTACATGTAGAGATTCTCTGTAAGCCTCTCTGATGGGTCTGGTGATCCTTGTGACAGCTATTAATACTATAGAAGTATGATTGAACAAGTGAAGAAAGTAGAGAAACAGGAGAAAGATTTGTTGGCTTTAACAAATAGGATACAATTAATACAATCCTCAGAGAATGTGTTTATAAGGGGTAGTATAATGATGCATAAAGAAATTGAACAAATAGAGAATCTTTTAAGATCTAAGAATATGAGAATAATAAATTTCCCTATAACGTGATTGTTATCTCTGTGGGAGATCTTTAAAAAATTTCTAAGAGTTTTTATTATATTCGGATGAGGATATCCCCAGAATTTCCAAGATTTATTATTTGATAAAAAAGCCAACCAGTGTTACTGGAGGGCAAAATGAGAATGGGGAGGCCCCATCCACTCTGGGAGTGTCTACTTTCCTTGAGGGATATAATTAATAGAGCAACTCTTTTTTTTTTTTTTTTTTTTTTATAGCTGAACAAGATAAAGAGAAATTATTTAAAATGTTCTTTAGATCTAAATATGATTTGTGGGCATAAAGTACATATATTCCCAGATGTGGCGAGGCCTACCCAGGCAAGAAGACAGTACTTTTTGTCTTTGAAAAATCGAGTTCTTGCAGTTGGAGCCACATTTTTCCTGAAATTTCCTTGTTTATGTTCTATAAATTATAGAGGTAAAAGATTTTTGTTTTACAGATCCAACTCATTTAGAAACATTTCTATCAGATAAAAGCCAAGCTGAGGCGTGAAAGGATGATAGTCAGTAAAAAAAAATAAAAAAATTCCATACTCCTTTCTCCTTTATTTTTGTGACTAATGATAGTATTTTCCTCAGTCTCCCCCAATTATGGAATATGTAACAGAAAAGATTGCAAATTATTTCTTTATAGTTTGTGGTGTTCTACATATTTTCCTGTTCCATGATGTAAGTAATTGATAAAAATGTAAAAGTTTAAATAAAGAGATGGCTAGCATAGGAGAGAGGGTGGCTCCATGAGGACCTCTGCTGGTGAGGAGGCTGCCTATCAGCCAGTATCAGGATCATGTCACATTTTTTCTTTTTGCCATTATGGAGCATTATCCCTAGAGCGAAGAGCACCGAAGTATAACCTGGTTTAGCTACATAGAGGTGGAGAGTAGTGAGGAGTACAATGGTCACCGCTGCCACTTCTTCCTCTTCTTCATTTAGTGGGCAAATATTTGGGGAAATAGGTTAGTTGTGCTTGCAGTCATAGCTGTACTCCATTTGTCTTACACTGCCTCAGTCACACCTGTATGCTGCATATTTTCTACAGGCAGGCAAACCCCTCTTACAGATTTGCATTTACTTAAAACATGCAGCGCACATACCTGGGTGGATCTCCAGGACTGTAGAGAGTAAAATATACTGCACTTCCACGTTGGCAATTGGGACTCATTCAGACAGACTGGCTTACAGCATTAGCTAACACTGCACTTAACTAATGCAAATATATTTAACTCGCATCCTTGCTGCATGCAGAACCCAGGTGCTGAATGTGTGGTGACCCAAGCTTCCTGCATCTGACCATGGCGATCTTGTTTGAAGGCAGTGTCCTCTGTATGATGCATCCAGTTGGGATCCTCTGGATGTAATAATTCTGGCCAGCAGTAGAAAAGAAGGAATCCTTGTGTGATGTGAATATAGTAGGTGGTTTTGCTGGCTGATGGGTATCCAGTGGTGCCCTGTCTGTTACCCCGTTATCTTTGTCCCTGCATATATCACCATGGTAGCTATTGAGTGCACATTCGGCCTCCTGAAAACCTATTTTTACTGTGCAAAGCATGCAGTGAGGAAGAGTTATTTATTTACTTATTTTGTTCCTCCTTATTTCGCCTTACATAGCGCTTCCCTATCTCTTGTATAGCATTCTTTGTTACTTTATAAATACAATAGGTTTTTCATTGTAAATATATTCATATTTGTCCTTTTCTCTCGTTTTGCTTCTTATGGAATTGATCTGTGTATTTCAACCACCACACATTTCTGTGTGGTGGTTGAAATGTAAGAGAGCATTTTTAGCTTCTTGGCCTTTAACGTCATGGTTGGAGCATGCTCAAACTACTTTACCCAGTTCTTGATGTTGATATTAAGACAGACTTCGTTTTGGGGAAGGGATAATATGGATCATGCAGGTTGTAATGAGGCTGCTAGTGCATTGTTAAGATTGGTCTAAAATTGCACATAATCAATTTTTTTTTTTTGGCCCAAATATAAGAAGGGCCTTTGAGCTTTTTAATAAGATTTGAGCACCTGAGATGATAAAAAAAAAACTTTTTTCTTTTTTTACCCAGAAAACATTCTAATGCTTGAATCTGAGTGAATCAAGTGCTAGAAAACTAACCACACGGAGTCTCACTGCTGCGTTTTTGTTGCCTGTGAGCATATTTCAGGCGCGAGTGTGTACATTATTTGGGTGAATTTAAGGGCGTGCTTGCAGCATGTCTGTTCATCAGAGGCACTTGCTGTTTGTCTATGGAATGAGGTTTGAATGAAATCTGAACACCGGGGAAGGCAAACTGTTCAATTCTGTTTGAATGAAGACCTTTTTCTTTTTAGAAGCCTTTTTTTCTGGGCTTCTCTTCATTACCCCAGAAAATAACCAGCATTTTGATTTGACAAGCTGAAATGGAATACTTGCCTCACTAGGCAATTTGATTATGAAGGTGAAGTAGGGCGGGCACTTAGGAGTTGGTCTGTACTTCATCGCTGGTTAGGACAAACATCAGGAAAACCATTTTCAAAGACATTTACCTGGGTAACGAGTGCTGTCTGCAAACTGTCTCCCCCCCCCCCCCCCCCCTAAGTGGCTCAGTCTGCTCGCAGTTTCACAATGCGTGTGCTTTGGATTTACCCACTTTTAAGGGGAGGCATTGCGGCAGGAGTGTCCAACTCCTGTCCTCAAGGGCTGTGAACCAGCCTGGTTTTTCAGGCTATCCCTAACAAATAGGCATGAGAAGACTTGCATCCACCTGAGGCAGTACGCATGTAAATTCATCTTGTGCATTTTCATTAGGGTTGTCCTGAAAACCCGACTGATTGTGACCCTTGAGGACCGGAGTTGGGACACCCTTTCGTTATGGCATGTATTTTGGGTGGAAGCGAGAAAAATGTTGCGCGCATACAAGGTACTCATGGACTTTGCACCTAGATGGGAAGCTTTATTAAAAAAAAAAAAAAAAAAAAAAAAAAATCCTGTAGTGAAAAACAAAATAGTCTTGTGCTGCCTGTTCTGTGCCATTTTATTTTGAGTGTTAGACTTAAGGGTTGGTGTGTGGGAACATGAGTATTACTGGACTGGAGGCAGGTGGGTGCAGCAGCAAAAGAGTAAAATACATTACTGTCCCATCCCCCCAGTGCCCATTAGACTGCGCTCATCTCTGTATCCTTCATGTCCTCTAGCTGTAATCTCTGGCTCCAGCAGAATCCTGTGTGTTTGCCTAGGAGGAATGGCCGCTGCTGCCTGATAAAACTGGCTTTCCTGCTAGTGTAACCACTTGCAGTGTTCATTCTCAGTGGATGAACTGGAGCTATCGTGGCATACAAGTTGCTTTTTTTTTTTTTTTTTACTGTAGGGCTTGTAACGTTGTGTTGGGTATGCATATGGGTTCTTGTGGCGTCTTAAATGTTTTGCAAGTCAGAATGTTGCAGCTGAAATTTCCTATAAATGGACTTTTAGCTCCTGCCTTTGTATGCGTTTGTAGACATACAGGTGCCATTTTTTTTTTTCCTTCAGGATGTGGTTTTCCCCTCTTAAAAACTCAATGTTTCTGCAAGAAATGGATCATTTTATCTATAGTTATACTGCATTTTGTTGTGAAGGTCATTCGATCGGCTCATTTTAAGTGAATTAAGAGAGCTATTTCAATTGCAGGGCAAAGGTATGGAACTCTTTTCCACCTGACTTGAGATTGCAGGCTGATTTTAAATCTTTAAAAAAAAAAAAAAAAAAAAAAAAAAATCTTAAAACATGGCTAAAGCTTTTGAAGGTTGCTAATGATATGACTGAGCTGTCTGTTGGATTAATTGTTTCTGATAAATGTGAGAATTAGACCAATTTCTAATGATGTCTTGACTTTTTTTTTAAAAGGAAGCAGGTCATTTTTTTAGTTTTGTTTTATATTTATATTAACTTTTTTACATTTTTTACCAGGCTTTCCATTGTTAATTTGATGTCTTATTGTTTTTAGTTTTATTTATAATTTCTTCCTTTTTATTTTATATTGTATTAAAATGTAATTAGAAAATATAAAATATATGTAAACTGATAGAATACACAATGGTATAAGTTTTTTTTTAAATAAAATAAAATTTTGAAAGTATTTCATGCCATAAGGACCCTTTTTATTATAAGACTACTGTCCACTTTTTTCTCTTTCTTACAGTTGATCTCTGACTTTTTAAGCGGTCTTGGCACAAAAAGCTTTGAACCTAGTCTCATGATAAAAGAATTGTATTTAATTCTTTTCAGCTGTACACATTCCATATGTTCTTGATGGAAGCCTAGACCAATTGGTTTTCCTGCTGTTTTTTTTTGTTTTTTAAATGTGTTTAATACAAACAACTGCCTGCAAGGTTGTGAGGTGAAATGCTATTTTAGCCCAAACAAATTTTGAAAAAATGGAAAGGGGATCCAACTGAAGAACATAGTAAATGGCAGTATATAAAAGACCAAACTGTCCGTCCAGTCTGCCCAGCAAGTTGCTTTTGGTAGTAAGTGCAGCTCCATGCAAGTTACCCCCCTTGCCTTCTGCTAAGGGTGGGAGTTACTTCCATGCATGAATGTTACACCTAAAATTAAATTGGGTTACCCCATTTTCTTTCTTTTTTTTTTTTTTTTTATTTCCATCCTCTCATCAGTAGACCTGTGGTGTCTTTCTGTCACCAGGAAAAAGTATGAAAATTGGCTAGTTAGATACAAAACATTGATAAGGTGGTTAGAGGATTTGAAAAGAAGCTATCTGTAGAAGCAATAATTAAAATTAAAACCTCTTTCAAATACATCTGAATTAGGAACCAGTGAGAGTCGTTTGGGTCATTAGAGGTTCAAAGGGTAAAAGAGAGGGGCACTTAGTGAAGGCAAGGCCATTGTGGGGAAAAAATAAACGAATTCTTTGATTGGGGAGCTGTGTTGGTGGTGATTTGATGGAATTGAAGCAAATCATAGTGAACTTGAAAGATGTGGTAGGGCAGATTGGCAAAGTAAATGAGAATTGATTTGAGATTGATTAGTAGCAGTTTGTAACTTATTAAAACTAGCAATTGTACCTGAAGATTGGAGGATGGCCCAATGTTACACTGACTTTTTTTTAAAAGGGCTACAGGTGTGATCCAGAAAACTATGGACCAGTGAACCTAATTTTCGTGCCAGGAAAAATTGTACAAACTATTGTAAAGAACAAAATCACAGAACATATAAAAAGATATGGCTTCATGCAACACAGCCAGCATGGATTTACTCAAGAGAAGTCTTGCCTTGCCAATCTACTACTTTTTTTTTTTTTTTTTTGAAAGGGTTAATCAACATGCGAATAATGGTGAGACTGGATATATGGTGTCTCTGGATTTTTAGAAGGTGTTTGACAAAGCCCCTCATGGCAGACTCCTGAGAATTAGTCATGGGATATGAGGTAATGACCTATTGTGAACTAGATAAGAGAGGAAACTGAATAGGACCGTTGTCAGCTTAGAGTGTCTGCTCTGATACGGATTTATTAAGCCATACTAATTTATTGTAATCTGCTTTGAGTCCTGTCTGAATAAAAGCGGAATATAAAATGGTTGGAAATGGGTCAGTTTTCACCATGGTGGAAGGTAAACAGTGGAGTGCCCCAGGGATCTGCACAGGCACCAGTGCTTTTTAAAATATATTTATAAAAGATGTAGAAAAGGGATCAATGACTGAGGCGATCAAATCTGTAGATGTAAAATTTTATTCTGAATGCTTAAATCATAAGCAGACTGTGTGAGAAACTGCAGAAAAGACTTTGAGACATGAGACTGGGCATCCAAATGGCAGGTGACATTTTACTGTGTACAAGTGCAAAGTGATGCACATAGGGGAAAAGTAATCCAAACTGTAGTTAGGATACTAGGTTTGATGGACCTCGATACGATCCAATATGGCAGTGTCTTTATGTCCTAGGGCAGCAGTTCTCAATCGGTGTCACCAAGAGCTGTGAGGTATGTTGCCAAAATTTGAAAGACAGCAAGTCTAAGCTTTCTATAACAGCCACATGTGACTGCTGGCTGAGGAGCGTGTAGGTACTTGCTCTTTCTTTTTTTTTTTTTCTCCCACCATAGCTATCGCTGCCACTGCCAGCTTTAAGGTGAAAATGTTTGTTATGCTGTCATCACATCCTATGCTGCCACTAAGGTCACCTTCACCACAAACTCAGGTTGGAAATGCTGTATCCTGCTCCCCCCTGTGGCCATGATCAGTACTGCTACTAGCCTGGTACAGAAATGCGAGGTCTTGCTCCCTTCCCTATGGTTGCAATTGCTAACCACAAGAGAGGAGGAGATGGCTTAAGGCACATCCCTCCCTTTTTTTTTTTTTCCCCCCCTTCCTCTTGTTAGCTCTGTCATGTGGAGAAGGTGAGGTTTTTTTTTTTTTTAGGGGGGCTATTGAGAGTGGGTAAGCCTTGGGGTCCATGAGTAAGATGGGCCTGATGGCTGTGGTTTTGCTATTGGAAGAGGTGGAGCCAGGTTGACAAGTGCCTCGTCCCACCAAAAATGGCTTGCTGGATTGAGAATGTAGGGATGGGGGGAAAACTCACTGATTGGATGGGGACTGGGGAATAGGGACCCCTGATTAGGGGAGAGTGGGCACTAAGTGGATGTACATTATACGTAAGGATATGTCAGATGGGCTGGGGTGTATGAAACAGGGTATAGAAAGGTGGGGTGGGGTGAAACTGCAGAGGGCCTGGAGGGAGGGGGAAGGGTTAAGAGACAAGAAAGGGGGTGAATGACAAAGGAGAGGGGGCTGGTGAGGAAATGAGTTGGGGTAGATACAGAGAATGGAAATGGAACTAGGAAGTGGGTGAAAGAAGGGGAATAGAAGGCTGGAGAAGTGGTGAGAGGGGGGAATGGAATAGACTATTAGTTGATAGGTAGCTGAGAGGTTTAAAGAGAACTTGAAAAGTGGAAGGAGAGGGGGAATTCAACTAGGAGGGGACAGAAGAGAGAAACTGAGGAAAAAGTTGAAAGATCAATGTCTGACAAATGTGGGGAAGGAATGGAGAAGATATGGATTCATTTTTAATTACTTGTCTTTCTAAATCCCAGCTCGAGGCACCTTTTATAACCAGGCACAGGAGTTATAAGGGCCTCATTTACTGAGCATTTTTCCATTGACACAGTGGGAGCAAACCTTTTAGTAAATAGATCCCCCAAGGTTTCTGAGGCAATGGAAGGTTAAATGACCTGCCCAAAATCTTACAAAGAGCACAAGTGGGATTTGAACCCTGGCTTATAGCTAGAATCCCTTTGTTTTCAGTCGTCTGTTTTTTTTTTTGGTTTTTTTTTAACAGATAAATTCCTGGATTCTTTTTCCCAAAGTGGTAATCTGTTTAAACTGCTGATGGTCCTAAAATGAGGGTGAATAAAAAGCTGCTGCAGATGCAGCCTTTGCTGGAAGCCAGTGTGGGCATACATATACTGCATGTCAAGCCCCAGTCACCCTCCCGACCTGTCCACGCAGTGTTCCAAGTCCTGTCTCCTCACCCCCACAAGCAGGCAAAGTATCTGCTATTTGGTGCCACAAACAGGCGGTGTCCTCCAGAAGCACTTCCTGGAGCGCTCCCTGGCCCTGCAGAGATCATGGGAGTAAGCCTTCTGCTGAAGGCAAGAGGCGGCAAAGCCTGGAGCAGCCACCAGGAAGGATGGTGGGGGGAGAGAGAGGGGGATGCAGATAGAGGTGGGGACGCTGCTGAGTAATTGGAATCTACTTTATTTTGGTGGATCATAAAATATTAAACTCATATTTTTTTTTTTACCTGGAAAACTGCTTCATTTTTTCAACTTTTTTTTTTTTCTTCTGGAAAAATGACAATGAAGGTCCCTATTTATAGCCCACCGCTAACCACCACACACAACTCCACTGTATGAAAAGATTTAAGACCAGCCTAAAGAAAGTGGAAACTATTCTTGGTCACCCCAATTAGAATAGAAAAAAGCTTTCTTCGGTTTTTAGTGATTGGAATATGTCAATGTTTAGGAATGCACATTATCTTTATATATAGCTTCTGAGTGTCTCTTGCAGGTTTGTTATTTCACAAAGGGTTTGGCAGTGGAGGGAGTCCGGGTCACCTTTGTGGAGGTGATTACAGAATTTGAATATATATATTTTTTTTGTATGGTGAGTTGAATGGAGAAATGTCCTATTTCTCCTCTTTATGAACTCCAGAATGGGTCAAAATATTTTGATGGTGAGTTGCATGAGGTTTTTTTTTTTTTCCTCTTTCTACCCTTCAACCCTGTATCCAGGAACTCTGTGCAGCACATCGGTCCTACTTTTTCTCTGATAAAATAAGCAAAGATTAAAATGTAAAAACTATAATTTCAATAAACTATTCTTTATATTTACAAGCTGTTATCTTTCGTGCCATTGCTAACATTAACAGTAAAATAAGTCTCTCGTTTTAAATTCAGCTGTGGCATGTAGTGTGCAGTGTCACGCCCTCGAGCATGTGGCAATGGGGGGAGAAAAGTTGAGAACCACTGTCCTAGGGGAATGACATGGTAACGGACCAGAAAACCAGCTTTGCAGGGTATTTTCTATCTTCATTAGGCTTGATGCAGAGGTTGAATTTTAGGCAGGAAATGTAACATTTTGTGACCTCGGAGTGTAGCCCTGCATTTTCCTATCACTGCAAGGCTCTGGAATTCATAAAGTAGGCTCATGTGGCCTGGAACTGATTAACAAGGGAAGGTAATTAAGGGAAATTCAGTGGAAGGTTACTTGGTAGGGTAGAAGGATGAACAAAACAAAAAGGGTGGGGAGTGAGGGCAAATGTTTAGTCAATTTTCATATAAATGGTTCTGTAATTAAAAGCTTAATTATGGTGGTGATCATTCAGAATAGAAGTGACTCTTAAGGAAAGGAGTTTGTTTTTGCCAACTACTCGTGTCACAGCCATCAGAATAGGGTCCATGGCAAAGACTAAAATGTAACCAAATAGTAGAACTGCTGTGGGAGATCTAGGGCAAGGATAAGCAGGCAGCAGGATAGCCATATCCTCCACCTCTGTGACTCTGGGCCTGACTGCTGATTTGAACTGTACAGCCACGTGGGCCAGAAAACAGCCGGAGACACTGCTCTCCCTCTTGCTGCTGATCAGCGTGGGAGCTGGGTGGGTGGGAAGAGGATAGAGCTTGGTTGGCTTGGGTCCTCTAATCAAAAAGGCATTTTGATGCTCCTTATACACTGCTGAGCAGCATTCATCTCCTACCCTACATTTATTTGCCCAAAACTGAAGTTTTCTTGGTTCAGTGGTTTTTCTTGGTATAATGGCCATATGAGTAACATAAGAAATTGCCATGCTGGGTCAGACCAAGGGTCCATCAAGCCCAGCATCCTGTTTCCAACAGAGGCCAAAACCAGGTCACAAGAACCTGGCAATTACCCAAACACTAAGAAGAACCCATGCTACTGATGAAATTAATAGCAGTGGCTATTCCCTAAGTATAATTGATTAATAGCCATTAATGGACTTCTCCTCCAAGAACTTATCCAAACCTTTTTTGAACCCAGCTACACTAACTGCACTAACCACATCCTCTGGCAACAAATTCCAGAGCTTTATTGTGCATTGAGTGAAAAAGAATTTTCTCCAATTAGTCTTAAATGTGCTACTTGCTAACTTCATGGAATGCCCCCCCTAGTCCTTCTATTATTCGAAAGTGTAAATAACAGTCACATCTACTCGTTCAAGACCTCTCATGATATTAAAGACCTCTATCCTATCCCCCCTCAGCCGTCTCTTCTCCAAGCTGAACAGCCCTAACCCCTTCAGCCTTTCCTCATAGGGGAGCTGTTCATACCCTTTATCATTTTGGTTGCCCTTCTCTGTACCTTCTCAATCGCAACTATATCTTTTTTGAGATGCGGCGACCAGAATTGTACACAGTATTCAAGGTGCAGTCTCACCATGGAGCGATACAGAGGCATTATGACATTTTCCGTTCTATTAACCATTCCCTTCCTAATAATTCCTAACATTCTCTTTGCTTTTTTGACTGCTGCAGCACACTGAGCCGACAGTTTTAAATTATTATCCACTATGATGCCTAGATCTCTTTCCTGGGTGGTAGCTCCTAATATGTAACCTAACATCATGTAACTACAGCAAGGGTTATTTTTCCCTATATGCATCACCTTGCACTTGTCCACATTAAATTTCATCTGCCATTTGGATGCTCAATCTTCCAGTCTTGCAAGGTCCTCCTGTAATGTATCACAGTCTGCTTGTGATTTAACTACTCTGAATAATTTTGTATCATCCGCTAATTTGATAACCTCACTCGTCGTATTCCTTTCCAGATCATTTTATATATATATATATTGAAAAGCACCGGTCCAAGTACAGATCCCTGAGGCACTCCACAGTTTACCCTTTTCCACTGAGAAAATTGACCATTTAATCCTACTCTGTTTCCTGTCTTCACCAGTTTGTAATCCACGAAAGGACATCGCCTCCTATCCCATTACTTTTTAGTTTTCATAGAAGCCTCTCATGAGGGACTTTGTCAAACACCTTCTGAAAATCCAAATATACTACATCTACCGGTTCACCTTTATCCACATGTTTATTAACCCCTTCAAAAAAATGAAGCAGATTTGTTAGGCAAGACTTCCCTTGGGTAAATTCATGTTGACTGTGTCCCATTAAATCATGTCTTTCTATGCTCTACGATTTTGATCTTGAGAATAGTTTCCACTATTTTGCCCGGCACTGAAGTTGGGCTCACTGGTCTATAGTTACCTGGATCGCCCCTGGAGCCTTTTTTAAATATTGGGGTTACATTGGCCACCCTCCAGTCTTCAGGTAAAATGGATGATTTTAATGATAGGTTACAAATTTTAACTAATAGATGAGAAATTTCATGTTTTAGTTCCTTCAGAACCCTAGGATGCATACCATCCGGTCCAGGTGATTTGCTACTCTTTAGTTTGTCAATCTGGCCTACTACATCTTCCAGGTTCAGAGATTTCGTTCAGTTCATCTGACTCATCACCCCTGAAAACCATCTCTGGAAATGGTATCTCCCCAACATCCTCATTAGTAAACACAGAGGCAAAGAATTAATTTAGTCTTTCTGCAATGGCCTTATCTTCCCTAAGAGCCCCTTTAACCCCTCTGTCATCTAATGGTCCAACCGACTCCCTCACAGGTTTCTTGCTTTGGATATATTAAGTTTTTTTATTATGAGTTTTTGCCTCTAGGCCAACTTCATTTCAAATTCTCTCTTCGCCTGTCTTATCAATGTTTTACACTTACCTTGACAATGCTTATGTTTTATCCTATTTTCTTCAGATGGATCCTTCTTCCAATATTTGAAGGATGTTTTTTGGCTAAAATAGCCTCTTTCACCTCACCTTTTAACCATGACGGTAATCGTTTTGCCTTCCTTCCACCTTTCTTAATGCATGGAATACATATGGACTGCGCCTCTAGGATTGTATTTTTAAACAATGTCCAAGCCTGTTGAACACTCTTAACCTTTGCAGCTGCACCTTTCAGTTTTTTTTCTAACTATTTTCCTCATTTTATCAAAGTTTCCCTTTTTAAAATTTAGTGTTAGAGCTGCAGAAGCTAAACAACAAGAGGGGTAATTAATATGAAGCTCTAGGTAGGAAGGCTAAAAGAACATGGTAAAATATTACTTTACCGAGCGAGTGGTATGTACCTGGCATAGGCTATCAGTTGAGGTGGTGAAAACCATTAAAGTAACAGAATTTAAGCATACTTGGGACGGAGGTCTGTAGTAACGAGTTTGAAAAGTTGTTGTATAAATGGCATGGGAAATGTTGGTATAAGTATGGGAGTGTATGGCAGTTGAAAGATTTGAAAATTGATGCACCCACTTGTCTGGGTGAGTGAGTTTTTTTTTTTCTCAGCCGGGAGGAGCAGGTTGCTAGCATCTTCACCCTAGATGGGAAGTGGTAGCATTCTTGACACCAGTTGGAGTTTGGGGAGAGAGTGGAGGCAGCTGAGGCATCTTCCTGATCAGGGACCCAGGAGGAGGAAACAAGTGTCATGCGCAGGAGGCGGTGGCTGTGGCCTTTTATTGAAGCCCAGTGGGATTAGGGAGAGGGAGTGTTGTGCCCTTATCTAGGCCTGGAGGGAGAGACATCTGAGAGGAAGAGGATGATTTGGGGGCTGGGGGGGAGAAGGGATCTAGAGGGCTGTGGGTGTCCCTGAAACAAAGCTGCACCTAGGGGGAGAGGGTTAGATGGCATCTTTGGGCCCCCATGCAGGCCAGAGAGAAAAGTGAGATATCAGAGGACTGGTGGGGGAGAGAGACTGGGCATTAGAGAAAGTAAAAGGGTGTGGGGGGGGGGGGGCTCCTGGCAGAGAATATGCAGGACTGCACCTGAGTGGGTTTGGCATAGAGGAGAGAGGGTAGCACCAGGGTAGTATTAGGAGTGTGTGCATTTACTTAGGAAGAAATATTTTCATCAGGAACTCCTTCTTCTGGCCCCCATTTAGCAAACACAATTTTTTTTTTATCTTCCTGCTAGACCTGTACTTTACTAGTGGGATTTCCTGTTTTCTGGCTGATGGAGACACATACCTATTTCCTGTGATATCATCCCTAGCTGTAATGGAGGTATGGACTTGGGTAATTGCCAGTAGTCTCTGCAGTTAGCCATGTAAGAACTGCTGTGCTGGATTTTTTTTTTTTCCCCCCACCAGGAGGGACATAGTCAAGCCTCCATTTTGGAACACATGGCATGATCGCATCAGTAGGGACCACTACAGCGGATGCATGCGAGCCCTGGCCCATGGCACCAGATCTAAAGGTGATCACCATGAGGCCCAGGAGCCGAAGATAGTCCCCATATCCTGGGCGCCTCTTGGGATTGGAAGGCTTGTACAAGGGGAAACTAGCTTGGGATCCTCTTCTGTTGGGCTGACACAAACTTAGGGCTTATTTCAGGTTCTCTAATGATCCCTGTTCCCAATACATTTTTATGGTCTTCCTTGCAACTTGCCTGTCAAACAGAAGATAAGGACTACTTTAGAGGCTCAAAATCTGGAAGCCATGGTCTGGTTCTGTCGGAGTCCTAGGGTTAAGGAAGGTATTCAGTCCATTTTGTGGTTCTATAGAAGGATGGGCTTTTCCACTCTATCCTGGATCTATAAGGCGGCAACAGGTGTAGTGGGTGCCCCATTTCCAAATGCAAACCCTGCATTCTGTCATTGTAGCAGTAAGGAAAGGAGAATTCCTCTTATCCCTGAACCTTGTGGAGGCCTATTCAGGAGACTCACCAGAGTCTCCTTTGCTTCTGTGTCCTAGGAAATTCAATGTAGATATCTGCCTTTTTGGTTGGTTACAGCTCTGAGGTGTGATGATGGTGGCAGTTTTCAACAGACCAGGCATAATGGTGTGCCCTTATCTGGATGGTTGGCTCATTTTAAGCCCAAGTCCTTTCAGGAGAACAAGCTAGCATCAGCCACAGTGGTCTAGCTTCTAGTTAGGTAGGCTGGATGATAAACTGTGCAAAGAACAGTTTATGCCTCATTTGCACCTTAAGAGTTTTTAGAAGCACAGTTCAGTATAATGGAAGGATGAGCTTCCCCGACACAGAAGAGGGACCCAAGCTTGTTTCCCATGTACAAGCCTTCCAATCCCAAAAGGCACCCAAGATATGGCTCTTGGGCCTCATGGTGATCACCTTTAGATCTGGTGCCATGGCCAAAGCAGACAAGTTTTTCAGTTGGAGGAAAGAAGTAGCCTTCAGTGGGTTAGATAGCCTTAATCATGCCTTGGCTGAAAGACTCCTTTATATCTTCCCACACTGGCCCCTCATAGGCAAAATACTGAAAAGGGGCACCACTCATCTACATTAATTCTAATGTCCCCTGATTGACTGAGGAAACCCTGATGTGCAGACCTGATGAGGCTGCTGTCCAGGGCCCCCTTTCATCTCCCCAAGGAGTGCAGTTTGTTGTTGGAGGGCCCAGTACTGATGGAAAACCTGGCACCACTTTCTTATGGCCTGACCCTTGAAAAGGCTAGCCTGGGCATTTATCACAACCACACTAAAGGCATGGAAGCACTCTTCCTGTGTGGCATACATTTGGATATGGTGCCTCCTGTAAGGGAGTCTACAGGAAATTCCCTCAGAACACTTTAAGTGTGGGCATGATGATCTGGTCTGGTCCTCAAGATCCAGCCCTGCAAGGGATTCTGGGTGGAAGGAGGCTCTCCTCCTTACCCCACAGTATAAGGAGTCTAGGCCCAGAAGGGTTAGGGAGGCCCCGGAAAGCAGGCAGGAAGCCAGCAGATATCATGACTAGTAACGTTTGAGTTTGACTGTTGCCAGCACTGTAAGGTGAACTTTTTAATTTACAGCACAAAACACACAAAAAAATTGTATATAAGAAAACAACCAAAGTCTGCCTCCTTTATTCCTCTGGCTGTGACCTACCCCAAGTTACCACAGCCTCTTTTTGGGGGGGGGAACACTGAGGTCTCCCTGTACCAAGCAGACATCTCATGTATCTTGGACTTCTTCAGAAAGGCCTAAGTACTTAATTCCCTGAAGGCTCAGGTGGTGGCTATATCCTGGCTCAGGGGTCCAGTTAAGGGGATCTTGGTAGCCGTGTATTTGGAGGTAGTGTGCTTTTTACAGGAAGTGAAGCATATTTGCCCTCCCTTTAGACCTGTGACTTCTCAATGGGATCTTAATATGGTCCTCAGTTTTCTAGTGGTCCCACTCTTTGAACCAGTGATACTTTACAAATGTATGTATGTCTCTCTAAAGATGTGGTCTTCCAACAGTGTTTGTTTCTCAAAGAGGAAAGATGACCAAGCTGAATTGTATAAGAAGTAATACCCTGCAGGCAGTTGAACTATCCATCCCGCTAAACTTATTTCAGAATTACAAGCTCTCTTGCAAAAATCCTTGTCAGATCTTCTCTTCCAGTTTATTTTTCAGCCAGTTCCATCCTTTTTGCCCCAAATTTTGCCTTTTCATCTGAATCAGCTGATGTCCCTTCAGCAGTAGCAAATGACAAGGTAAGGATAGCAGGCTCCATCTTAAACATTCATCACAGGCTGCATGTGCTATATGGTAGCATTAGGAAAGGGAAGGCTGCTTCCAAGGCTTATATTGGTCAGATGGGTTAGAGAGGTGATCATGTTGGCTTATTTATTGAAGGGTCGACGAGCACCTATGATGCTCAGTGTGCATTTCACTAGGGCCCAGGCATACTCATGACAAAGGTCTCTTTTTAGCATCCCCAGAAATCTGTAAGACAGCTACTTGGTTGACCTTGCATTTCTTCATTAAATATTATAAGCTGGATGCTCAAGTGAAGGCAGATGCTGAATTTGGATCAGGGGCCTCAGAGCAGCCCTGTCCTCCTCCCTCCTGGTCTAGTTTCAGTATGGGCAACTTTCACTAGTAAGGACTGGTCTAGCAGGAAGATAAGGAGGGAGACATTTGGGTTACCTGTTAACTTCCTTTCCTTGAGTCCTGTTAGACTAGTCCAGGATGCTCCCAGAAATATCATGGCTGCTGGCATGCAGTTAGATTCTGTTTCACTCTTGAACTCTGTTCCTACTTACCAGTGACTTGAGTTCCCTTTATTGCCTCAAATCACCAACCATTTTCCATGAAATTTGTATTCCCTTTAACACCATTGCTCTGACAGAAGGCTATTGGCAACTGCCTAAATCCACACCTCCCTTATAGTCGGGTATGATGTTACAAGAAAAAGGTATGTACTATCTTCATCAGCCGAAAGACAGAAAACTCCACTAGTGAAGACTAGTCTAGTAGGACTCAAACAGGTAACCCAAATATTTCCTTATTGAGGAATTTTAGAATCCCTGCTCATCTACCCAGAATGGTAGAGCAATATTTCTCACCCTGGTTCTCTAGGACTAGCTGGCCATCTGGTTTTCAGGATGTCCACATTGCATATGCATGATTTTCAGGATATCCACAATGCACATGCACAGAATCAGATTGGCCAAATGATCCTTGAGGACTGCTTGGTCTTCCAACAGATCTTTCTCAGAGGAAAGATGACCAAGCTGACTTGTATAAGAAGCGATACCCTACAGGCAGTTGAACTTGTATGAATGACAGTTGGCATATATCCTTAGCTAGATCAGTGTAAATGGCCACAGCTGGGCAGACTGGATGGACCTGTTGGGCTTTTTCTGTTAACTCTGTTTAAACCAGGAACAGAATCTCAGTATAAACCAAGCACCTCCAGTTCTGTAAATGTACTCTGCGTTCACAAAAACATCCCCAACAAAAGATGCAGAGCAGAAATAAGACACTTCCCCTTACAACTTGCCCATACAAAAATAATATTCATATTCTGGTAAGAATAGTCCATCTATTCTCAAAATAGTGTAAAGAATGTGTGTTTATTCTTTCTTACCCCAAAATAATTTGGACCCAGTACAAAAGTCTAGGACTGGCAGGCATGTCCTTCAAAGGAAAAAAAACTATGTACTGAAGGAAACTAAACTTGCCTACAAATTCTGCTGTTTCCAATGTACTGTAAATTGTATGTAGAGGATATGTCCAGGTCAGAGACTTTGAATTGGGGGTCAGGATATTTTACAAACATTGCTTTGAAACGTTTTATTGTAAACATTGGAAAGCGATTCATATAGATGAGTTAATAATCTTTATCAGGCAAAGATTTCTGACCCTTAATATATCTGGTTTTATTTTTTGGTGCGGCATCTATTTTATTTTATTTTTTTTCATTCTCTGGCCTTGTTGCTGGTCGTTTTTTGTTTTTGTGGGTTTTTCTTGTCTGCTGTCACTATCAGTTCTTTTTTTATTTTTCTTCTCTCCTTCCTCTTTCTTCTCTCCCTATGCCTCCTGCTTTACCTGCTACTTTTGTTGAATCCAAAGCAATTATGTAGTATCATTTAAAGTAGAAGAGGAATGTCTTGTACCTGCTAATTCTTACTGTTGCTACTCTAGACCAGAGGGAGCAACTCTGGTATTAGGTGCTGCAAGGCATGTCTGGTGATCAGGATATCCATGCTAAATTTGCATGAGATGTTTGTATATAATGGAAGCAGTGCATGCAAATATCTCTTGCATATTCATTGTGGATGTCTTAAAAAAATCCAGACCTGTTTGTGGCCCTCAAAGACTGGATTTGTCTACACTTGCTGTAGCCTGTAGAGAGTACACTATCACTTGCTGGTTCAGCAGATCAGTGTCTAGCTTCTTGGGAGGGAGCATCTGTGATGCCTCCTTCTTCCAGTATCCCTTTTGCTTGAAGAAAAAAGCAGAAGCATTTCTCCAGCAATTCTGTAGGCATAGGAAAACTGTGAAAGAAGACAACAGATGAGCGAATATAAACATAAACCAAGATTGCACATATGAAGTGCATACTTTATCAAAGAATTATTTTTACCAGGGCAGGTCTGGTCCATACTGGCAAGAGACAGAATTCTTCTTCTGTCACGTCTCTGCTGTGTAGTGACTTACCTCAGCAATGCCCTACTTGGATGAGTTAAATATAGTTTACCGAACTTTTTTCCAAATACCACATCTGTTATCTGTTGGTTTCCTTATATGTGACTTCAAGCTTTTTTTTTTTCTTTTGCCAGTTTTAACTTTTTTATTGAACCAACCTCCAAAATACACAACAATCGGGACAACAAGGTGAACATAAGTACATTCACATGAAACAATTGTATATAGAGTTCACAAAATAGTTTTTCTCCGAGAACAAGCAGGGATGGCAGTCCTCACACATGGGTGACATCGGATGGAGCTCAATCTGGAACTTTGATCTCAAAGATTCTAGAACTTTCAAACAAGCCCTACTGAGCATAGGCAGCTGTAACCCCCCTCGGAGCCATGTGGGGTCATGAGAGCTGTATCACAGTATTCAGTCTTGCTTTCTCCTCATGATTTTTTTTTTTTTTCCCCTAGAGCTGCAGTTGTCACTTTTCTTTATCTTATGGTAGCTTTCCAGTTGTGGGTTTTTTTTTTCCTTTTTCCCCCCCTTTTCAATGTCTGTTAGCCGTATGGCAAGCCTTAGTCACTGTGCAGCCTGGCAGAGTCTAATACTAACCCTTTCTAAAGTGCAGATGCAGAATTTGTCGTCCTCCTTGCTGTCTGTTTGTACCTTTTTGTCAGGTGCTGGCAGGACTGAAAGAATGCAGTCCATGGGTGATCTGTGTAGGCCGCTGAGCCTAGGGACTCGCCTGAGTTCTATCTGGGTAGGAGTTCCAAGTCATTTCACCGATCGATCGGCATCAATGGAGGTTCGTACAATGAAGAGACCCAAGGACCACGCTGTTCCTGTGGTGAGGAGAGCTCATCCTCCCCGCATTCAAAGGAATTAGCCTCCACGGGCAGGATCCCTGGATGATGTACCCTCCCCTCCTGCTTGCCTGTGAGTGCAGTCTCCTTGTGAGAGAAGGTGAGCAGGAGCCTGGGAAAGCAGCATTGCTACTGCACCTTTGGTGTCTGCATAGATTTTCAAACTTTATTCCCAAACCTGCTAGCAAGTGACAGGAAGTAGATAAATGTTAAATAGAGTGGCAGATTGGTGTCCCCCAGGGTTCTTGCCTGAATTAGTGTAATACCAATCAGAACAGTGTTCACCAAGATTGGGCAATCAAAATAAAGGTAACTTCAGACCTCTTAATTTAAGTTTGTTTTCTTACCATACTGGCAAATGCATCTGAAGGAAAGGGATTGTTTCTGTTTGAAAGCATCTGCATCTGTGGTGTTCAGGTGCTAGTATGGAGGAACAGCAGCTTAGCACGGGCAACGGGAGAAGCGTCTTTGTCCCAATGATCAGGCTGATGTGCAGGTAGACTGCTTCTGGTCCCGTGTGGTGTAGTCTGATTGGGGAGAACTCTTGGATGGCATACTCTCGGATGGTGGAACACCCTAGTTCCTTTGTTTCACTTACATTGTAGCAATCCTTCTACATGATGCATACACAGTCAATGTATATAGATGAGGGCCAACCACAGCTCTCTCTGATTGGGAGTTTCACACTTTTTTTGTTTATAAAAGTGAAGAGCTTATGTTGGCATAGAGACCTGCATAGTCTGAAAATAACATTAGAGATAAACATCCTGCAATCAGTATCAAAGCCCATTTGTTTCTGCAGAGCTAACAATAAACAAACTGGCTCCCATACCAGAATAGGTTTTACAACCTATGCATTTCTCTTGCAAGCCCTGTACTTCTCAGTTTCAGCACAAATAGAATTTCCATGATGCTTTGCTGTCTGTCTTGCGTTTTCTTTGGTTCAGATAGGATGATCTCCTTTTCAGATTTGGTCTGAATTCTGTATAACCTTATCACTGCCCAGTGAGGGAGGTGATCTGAGTTATGGTTCTAGACTGTTATGTATTAATGCATTTAGAGATGTATTTTAGATTTTGAGGACTAATTTTTTTTTCAACTCTTTTACAACAGAAACAAGACAGACAATCTGACATTGCATAGCTTATCCAGTTAAAAGTGAGAAAAAAAAAGTTGCATCTAGATACATCTCTGTACATTTGTACAGAGATCATTGTCCTATTCTAATTTAAAATATGCCACTTCCAAAACTTTCTTCACATAACATTTTAAGACAAAGGTGACACATTCTGAAATAGCCAACTCCACAACATTTATTACGCCAAACAGAAATTTGTGGTGAGGCTTTCCAAAAATATGCAATTGTCAAACGTCCAACTTGCAACAGATGAGACACAGCTATTTATCAGATTTTTGCTAATTCCTTTTCAACCCAACAATTTAACAAACACAGTTGGGATAAGAATATTTGTCCCCACAATAACATTAATTTTCTCTCAAACTTTTCCCAAATAACTGTATATTATTGATGTAATATGTTGTATTTGATTTGTATTTTAGTTGTAAACCACTTTGGGTCACACTCTGGGTGTGGGGAAGGCGATGTATAAGCTTAACATTACACGCATCCTAAGTTCCTCCCTAAGACTGTGATTGACGTCCACATTAATCAGTCAGTTGTCCTTCCAATGTTTTTTCCAAGGCCCCATGCCAGTAAAGTTGAACTAGTCGTGCATACTCTGCATTGCAAGAGATCTAGTTAGTATCTTCTTTTTGGAGTGGACTAAAGAGCACAGAAGGTCAGTCCAGGTTTTAGGTTTGTTAGGGCAAAACAGATTTCTGTCAGAGAACCGTATCCAGCTGGATACCAACAGCATATCCTTCACTTGTGCCCAAGCAGGTCTAATGCTAGAAGGGCATGTCAAGGCTTATAATGTTAGAGAGCCATGGCTGAGTTGGTTGCTCATCTAAGATCTACATAATGGGATGGGGAAGATTCTCTGACCTTACTGGGTCCCCTTCTAAATGACACACAAAGGGAGCTTGCCTCTGATGCTGAAATTATGGCAACAAAACAGTGCGCTGGTGGCTCTCCCCACGTTTGGCAGCACGGGTGGGCATTTGTCCTGATCGCCCTGGCTATGGCTCAGATTTTCTTTCTATAGAAGAAATTTGCAAGGCTGCAGTGAGGAAGTCCACACATCTCATTATTGTTTTTGAATATGGACACACAGACATTGAAATGGGGTGGGCCGCAGGGGCCATTGGGCCAGCAAGCAAAAAGCATTCATCAGCAACTCCTCCCTGCCCCCATAAACCCCTCCTGCTACCTGGGTGAGTACTCTGACCCTCCCTCCCCCTCTTCTGTACAGCTTGCTCATGCTGCAGGCAAAACTGCAAGGAACATCTGCATATCTAGGCCCTCTTTGCTGCCAGCCTGGACCCAGGTCTTCAGATGTTGCCAATTGACCTGCCTTGTCTTATGGCTGCTGGATCCACCCTTCCTTGCTGCTGCCACACAGGTCTTCCTTTCCTTTAGTTCTTGCCATTGTGTGTGCCCAACTGGCCCTCTCTTGCTGTGACTGCCAAACTTGCCTTTTACTGCTACTGTTGCCACTGCCCCAACCTGCACTGCCTCTGCTGCTGAACGCTTCTGAAATGAGGGGGGTTAGAGGGTGTTGGAAGAGTGTGGGGTGTGTCTTTTTTTTTTTTTTTTTTTTTAAATATAGGGAGGACTGGGAGAGCTAGGGAGCAAAGGCTGGAGTGGGGATGGAAGGTAGAGGAAAAGACAGAGAGCAGAAAGAAAATAGAGTGGCTGAGGGCAGAGAAGCAAGGCCTGGTTGTTTGTAGTATTAAGAACATAAGGGCCATGCTGGGTCAGACCAAGGTCCATGGAGCCCAGCATCCTGTCTCAGTGGCCAGTTTGGGTCAGAAGTACCTGGCAGATCCCTAATAGTTGATCTAATTTTTTGTATCTCGTGTCCAGGGAAAAGTGCTGGCTTATGTTAGAGCCACTGAATCTTCACTTTTCTTGTGAGGGCAGGCCTTTCTTTGCTTCCCCTCCCCCAGTCCCTTCCTCTACAAAGAATGTATGTAAGAGCGCATGATATTCTCTTCTCGCAATTTGCATGACCCCCAGTCCAAAAAGGCATTCTACTGCCTATGTCCTGCTGTGATAGCAGATTCAGGCAGTTTGGTCTCGCTGTATTTGAGAGTTAGAGCCCAGGTTCAGCTCCCCTAGGCTCCATTATGATTTAGGGCTGCCTTCCTGTTTTACAAGGAAAAAAAAATGGAATTTTGACTCTTCCAAAGAGAATTAACTTGGGTTTTGTTTTGTTGTTGGAATACCACCTTAGCTGGGGCGTCCCATGTATGATGGGTAATTCACTCAATTTCAGAGAAGGAAAAGTTGCTTACTCATAGCTGGTGGCTTCTGAAATTGGTTTAAAAAAAACAAAACTTCTAAACCAAACAGTTGTGTGTAGATTTTTTTTTTTTTTTCCACCATTGCTTTGGATGGCAATGAAATGTTTTTGGAACATAGGTCACTTATAACTATTTTTTGTCCTTAGACATGAACTATTGTCAACCTTTGTATGTGTGGTGTTTTTTTTTGGGGGGGGGGGGGGGTTATATAGATTCCTAGACTGTAAACATTCTTACCTGAACTTTAAATATGAACAGCTGGCACTTTATTACAAACTGAGCTTCAGTTTGGCAGTTAACTTTTGAGTGCGAAAAGCAGTGCTTTTTAAAAAGAAACAAGTTATGGAACTAGATATGGTCGTAGGGCAGGGGTAGGGAACCTATGGCTCACGAGCCAGATGTGGCTCTTTTGATGGCTGCATCTGGCTCGCAGACAAATCTTTAATAAAGTGAAAATCTTAACAAAACCTCCCACCCTCCTGATGGCCCCCAAGACCTCAAATTAATTTACTACAACCCCCCCCCCCCCCCCCCAGACCTGCCAAAAGTCCCTGGAGGTCCAGCGGGGGTCCAGGAGTGGTCCAGGAGCAATCTTCTGGATTTGGGCTGTCGGCTGCCAGTAGTCAAAATGGCGCCGACGGCCCTTTGCCCTCACTATGTCACCACCGCCATTGGTCGACCCCAGTGACATATGAGGGCAAAGGGCCGTCGGCGCCATTTTGACTACTGGCAGCCGACAGCCCAAGTCCAGGAGATCGCTCCCAGACCACTCCTGGACCACCAGGGACTTTTGGCAGGTCTTGGGGGGGGGGGGTCAGGAGGGGGGGTTGTAGTAAATTAATTTGGTAGGTCTTGTATGGCTCTCACGGAATTACATTTTAAAATATGTGGCGTTCATGGCTCTCAGCCATAAAGGTTCCCGACCCCTGTCGTAGGGTGTAGTGTTTTTTTTTGTTTTCCTTTCCTCTTGGTGCTATAATCTTTTTCTTTCTATAGTTACAAGTATGGTTAAGAACGTAAGGTGAGATCATTGATGTAGCTTAGCATATGGACCATCAAGAAAAATCCCTACTTTTAGACTTGCCTCAGGTGCTGGACAAAGCCTAAGAAATGTCTTATTGCCTTAAATTCATAAGGTTCCCAGTTTGAACTCCATTAAGTATAAGGTGTTACCTCTATGTAAATACACCATAATTAACCAGAGAGAACATGAGCTCCTATTTTGTTTTACAGTGGAGACAGATGTATATCGCTCCCCCACCCCAATCTAATTTCTATGCTGTGCGTATCAGAAACCCTTCTGCATATGTAAAAGACTGCTCAGCTGTATGAGCGGATAATGCGACCCTCAGATTTGTAATTGATACGTTTTTAATATTGCAGACATTTTCAGTGGATCAGACAGACTGTTACAACTGTGTTGAAAAGCAGGAGTACACAATGCCACCTGTAGTTGACTGAAAAGAAGAAAGCCATAGGGTTAATGTGCATGGAGTCTTGTTATAGGGATCATTAAAAAGGAGTCTGTCTTGCCTTTGTAATATCATAAGAATGGCAGTTATGTCCTTTTTTTGAAAACAATGGCTATGTGAATCTTGGAGCCTATGTTGAATGAATAAGAAGAAAAAGTAAGGTAGTCTTGTGTATGCTGTCTCGTTCATAACCACTGTATTCTAATTCTTGCAAATGTAGGTCAGATTGTATCTGAAAAATTTGCTCATTATTTTTCTGTTGAAAAGAACTAAAGACTCCACAGCGAGTGGTGAGCAGCTTTTCAACCTAACTGATGTGAAAATGGGCTTATTTAGAATGCTGTCTCACAGCAACATAGTGTGAAAATATCGCATGAGGCATGCTTCAGAGGAACATAAAGAGATGTCCTGCTGGATCAGGCCGAGGTCCACCGAGCCCAGCATCCTGTCTCTGACTGTGGCCACTTCATGTCACAAGTACTTGGTAGATCCCAAAAAGTAGATCTGTTTCTTGCTGCTCCAGTGATAAAGCAATAGCTTGCTCAAGTTTACCTGGCTAATAACTGTTTATGGACTTTTCCTCCAGGCAATGGTTCAAACCTTTAAACCTCACTTTCAGGGCCTATTCAGTAAAAGTCACGGGAGAGCGGGCAGGCCACTCTCCTGTGCGCGTGATTCAGTATTTAAATGAGGGCCCGTGGTAAAAAGAGGCACTAGGGACACAAGCACATCCCTAGTGCCTCTTTTTTTTTTTATTTTTGACAGGAGAGGTGGCTGTCAGCGAGTTTGACAGCAGACATTCAATTTTGCCGGCGTCGGTTCTCAAACCCGTTGACAGCCACAGGTTTGGAAATCGGACGTCGGCAAAATTGAGCATCTGGTTTTTGACTCGCGAGTCATGGGCCAATTTTACATTTTTATTTATTAATTATTTTTAATTTTTGGTACCTCAACTTAATATCGCCATGATATTAAGTCGGAGGGTGTACAGAAAAGCAGTTTCTACTGCTTTTCTGTGCACTTTCCTGGTGCCGGCAGAAATTAATGCCTACCTTTGGGTAGGCTCTAACTTAGTGGGTTAACAGTGCGCTCTGGTGGAGCGCACTGTATCGGCCTGTAAGTTAGTTGCCTTGACCCTCTCTGCTGGTGGTAAATTACAGCATGATTTGTGCCGAGTGGAAAAACTTTGTATGTCTTTGTTAAATCTGCTGGTAATTATTTTTGAGTGTCTCCTTTGTTTTTAGTAGTATTTGAAAGGGCAAATAACTTTTTTCTTTTTAAATTTAAATTTTTTATGGTTTTGTGTATATTTTCTGTTTTACGTATTGTTTGAATGTGTATGTTATGAATGTATGTTAGCCATCTGGAACACAGTACTGGTGCAAGGGTATTGGGCAAACATTCAGCACCACTCCTTGGCCCCAGTCTTGACCTCCCTTTCCTTTATACACACATGCTGGCCTCACTCACTGTCTCATTCAAAGTATACTTTTCTGAAGTAAAAATATCACCCAACAGTGCATGTAAATATAATCTACATATTATATACCAACCAGAAAACCCTGCTATGAGAGACTTGGAACCCATATGGTATTAGGCCTATTTAAGTGTGTGTCTGGTGTGGGCTTGGCACTCAAAGCCACAAGTAAACTGAAATACAATTACAATATAGAAAGCCTCTCATAGCAAAAACAGCATTAACTGTCAACACTTAATCCATAGCAACCTTGCCTAGGAAAAAGCAATGCTGCAAATATTACACCAAGCCCTAAAACACCACTATACATCCTACTAGCAAACGGAGAACAATCCTAGCTGTTATTGATCAGTATATGATGAGGGCTATGAGAATCTGTCTGCTACAGTGCATCTCCAGTCCCCCTCCCCCACACCTATAGGGGCTGGCAGTGCTACAGACAGTTGTCTCTATTGCCTCCTAGATCTATACAAGACAACATGTTTATCCACAGAGTTACTTTATTTGTCAGACTCTGCAAAATTAGCATTTGGAAGAAAATAAACAGTACATATCTCTAACTTCCTTGCTGCTGAGCTTCAGTTTGTACTAAAATGTCTGTCTTCAACATTAGTGGCTTGAAACATGCTATATACCTTAACATGCATAAAGTATTAATACAGGTAACTGGCTAGTCCCACCCAGTATTAGGAGAGGCCTCCGTTTATCTCTAAACAGTCTCTGGCTGGAGATCTTGGACTGTCCCGAGGGGACAGGTGTGCTTCCTGGTTTCTGGTGCTCGCTGGCTGAAGAAGTATCTCTACGCTCTGGGTTGTCCCCGACTTTGTGGCAGGGCTTCCCTCTCATCAGTCTCCTGAACACTCCAGGTCCTCCTTCACTGCAGGGGAGGGGGCAGGGGTTACCTTTTGTGTCGTCAGACTCCTTTTGCTCCCTCCTTTTTTTTTTTTTTTTTTTCTCTCTCCCCCTTGTTTACCCTTATACTTGCATAGGCATTAGCTGGCATAAAGTTCATATGTAATCATGTGGTGGGCGGACGGTGTCATTTCTGCATTGCAGGTTGCCCCCCCAATCTCTCTCGGGAGGGTGGTGGTCCTGCCACATCTTGACCAGCACTGTCTTGCCATGTCAGCATTTTCTCCCTTTCGTTCCTGGGTGGGGGTCACAGCCCTGTCTGGTCTGTCCTTGGACAGGCTGTCTTCAGTATTAAGTTGTCCTCCATGCTGCTTTAGCTGTTTACAAGAGTTTATAGTCAACAAGCAGATCTTGATAAGCTGGCCAAAGTTCTTAGTTTATTTTTGTTCTGTGGAGACCATGTTTCTTTGCCTGTTGATATCCATCTTTTATAGTTTGTATCCCTATGAGGTCAATATCCATATTTTGTTGCTTACATATTGGGTATCTTCCTACAGATCCCTACACGGAGACTACATGCTAGCAGAATCCTTCACTTCAGTCACACTTGCAGAACACACACACACTCAAAACACAGAATAAAGAGACCACCACCTCCTATAAACTTGCTTCAACAGAATTGATACAACAGGTAAATATTTCAAAACAGGAATCAATAAGGCATATAAGCAGATAGCTGTAAGTAGAAAAACTGTAGTTGAGGATCATTGATATGCACACTAATAGACTAGAAATTTTAAATAGTTAACAACTTAAGCAGATTAAGATGAGGACAATAGTCCAGCAAGAGGTGGGCTATACAGTATTTTGCACAGAGTGCCACATGGATGACTTTCTACGAGTCGATGAGAGGTTGTATGTGTGCATTTGGTGCAAAGAGCTGCTTGCCCTCAGAACAAGTCCAATCTCTGGAGGCTAGAGTGGCAGACCTGGAGGAGCTAAGACTGATATCGAGGTGACACAGAGCACTTCCATCTCCGCTCTGGCAGTCCCTATGCTGCCTTGGAGGGGAAAGGTCACCTGGAAAAAAACAGCATTACCTTGGTGTGGCAGGAAGCAGTCTTGTAGCAGGGACATGGCCTCAAGGTGATGCAGTATCCACTCGCACCAAGGATGTCTCTCCAGGGGTAGATGCCTGGGAGAGAAGGGTGAGGATGGCCATTTTAGTTGGTGATTCGATCATTAGGAATATAGATAGCTGAGTGACTTGTGAACGTGAGACTCACATGGCAAGTTGCCTTCTTGGTGCAAAGGTGAGACTTCATGTATTTAGTAGATGGGATTAGACTGTGTTGGGGAGGAGCTGGCTGTTGGGACATGAATGACATAGGAAGGTGCAGGAGGGAGGCTCTGGAAACTTAGGATTTTAGGTAGAAAGCTGAAATCTAGAACCTACAGGGTGGTCTCAGAAATGTTCCCTGTTCCACACAGGATTCCAGAGGCAGGCAGAGCTCCCGAGTCTCATTGCGTGGATGGTAGATGGGGTAGGGAGGAGGGTTTTATATTAGGAACTGAGCAACATTTTGGGGAAGGGGCTGCCTTTTCTGAAACTATGGGTTGCACTGTAACCAGGGTGGAACCAGGCTGCTGGTACTAACTTTTCAAAAAGCTACAGTACCTGAAGATTAGAAGATGGCAAACAAAATGCCAATTTTTAAAAAGATTCCAAGGGTGTCCCAGGAAAGTACAGATCAGTGAGCCCCATGTCCATACCAGGCAAAATGTTTTGGAACTATTATAAAGAAAACAAATACTTAATATAGAAAAGTCATAGTTTAATGGGGCCAAGGGGAGTCTTAACCTCATCAATTGGCTATATATATTATTTATTTTATTTGAAGGCATGCATAAACACTTGGATAAAGGTGAGCCAGTTGATATAGAGGTAGATCTTCAAAACATATGCGTGCGTGTACTTTTGTTCGCGCCACTGGCGCGAACAAAAGTACACCAGATTTTATAAGATACGCGCGTATCTTATAAAATGCGGAGTCAGCGCGCGCAAGGCTGCGCAAAATCGGCAGCCTGCACACGCCGAGCTGCACAGCCTGCCTACGTTCCCTCCGCATCCCCCCCCCCCCTTTGGGCAAATTACGCCTGCTTGAAGTAGGCGTAACTTGCGCGAGCCGCCCCGGCACAGGCCGCAGTGCCGGGGGACTCAGGACTGCCCTCCTGGCCCGCCCTTGAACAGTCGCCACGCCCCGGGACTTATGCGCGCCGGTGGCCTATGCAAAATAGGCGCACGAGTAAATCTGGGAGGATTTACGTGCGCAGGGGTTTTAAAATCTACCCCATAGTGTACCTAGATTTTCAGAAAGCATTTGATAGTCATGGGATAGGAGGCAGTGTTCTACTGTAGATTGAGAACTGGTTAAAAGAAAACGGAGCAGGACTAAATGGTCAACTTTCTCAATGGAAAAAGGTGAATAGTGGCAAGCCTCCGGGTTCTGTACTGGAACCACAGCTTTTTAATTTATTTATAAATGACCTAGAAATGTGAAGGAATGATGTGATTGAATAACTTTGCATCAGCAAATCTAAAGTTGTTAAATCACAAGAGGATTGTGAGAAATTGGGAGACTGGGCATCCAAATTGCGCTAACATTAAATGCCATCTAAGTGATTCTTGTAGGGAAAAGCAATGCAAGGTTCCACATTGGGACTCATCATCCAGGAAAAGGATCTAGGCATCATCGTGGATAACATCTTAAAATCCTCTGCTCAGTGTGTGGTGACGGTCAAGAATGCTAGGAATTTTTAGGAAAGATTTGGAGAATAAAATGAATATCATCATAATGTGTTTATTGCTCCATGGTCTTCGCCTCGAATATTGTGTGCAATTTTGGTCCTTGCATCTCAAGAAAGCAAAATTTTAGAAAAGGTACAGAAAAGGGTGACCAAACGATAAAGGGGATGGAAAAATTCCTCTGAAATAAAGCTAAAGAGGTTAGGGCTCTTCAGCTTGGAGAAGAGGGCTAAAGGGGAGACATGATGGAGTTCTGTAAAATGAGTGGAATGGGTCAACACAGCAATTGTTTACTCTTTCAAAAAGTACAGACTAGGGGGGCACACAATGAAATTATTAGGTAATACATTTAAATCGGATAAAAGTTTTTGTTTTTTACTCAACTAAGTTCACATTTGTTGCCGGAGGATGTGGTGAAACCTATTGGTGTAGCTGGGTTTAAAAAATTTGGCCAATTTTCCTGTAAGAAATTCACTGCTTATCCCTGGGATAAGCAGCAGGGACCTTTTGGGATCCTGCCATGTACTTGTGACCTGGATTGGCCACTGTTGGAAACAGGATTCTGAATTTGATGGACCTCTGGTCTGACCTGCTTTATCAAATCTTTTGTTTTTGTTCTAGAGATGCTTTGCTTCCCTTTAAGTGTGTGTGTGTGTTTTATAATCTGTGCCTCTTGGTAGGACCTCTAAAAGAATGGCCTGAACGGTAGGAAAATAGAACTCAACTCCATTTACAAAATTTATATTTGCATCTTTTTGTCTCTAGGGGAGGACTTAGAATCTAACTGATTTGACTTCAGAAAGCTAAAGGCTGTAATCAGAGAAACATCTGTAGCATGTTTATTGAATACGCCTGACTAGTTCAAATTGCAATTTTTCAGATGTGAGATTAAGACCAATTAAGTCACGCTATACCACTCTAACTGGAGATGATCTGGTACACAGCATATGGCATCACTAATGTTTTATGGTGGGGTTATTGAATGCTTAGAATATTCCTTTCACTTGCAGTAAAACGTTATCTATCTTTTAAGTAAATGGGGAGGTAGCTTTCTTTGTTTTAAGTAATTTTTTTTAATGTTAATTCCCCTATACTCTAATGTTTGCTGAAGGGGTATGCTATCAACTGCATGTTTCTTTTAATAGCTTACATTTTCAGTTTGCATTTTATCATAACCATGAGGAAGAGGACACTAAATTACCAGTGTAACTTACCCAGTGCAGCCTTTAATGCCAGTTTGATGACCAATAGATAACATTGCTCTACAGCACAATTACAGTTCAGAGCTGGTGCAGGGACCCAGTGGGAGTATTTGCAGCTAATTATCAGTGAGTGAAATGTTCTACTGAGCTCTGGAGTATGGTCCTCTATCACAGCTTGGCTGCTTGCTTATCACTGGCATTGATGTTTGACTGAAGTGGTGAGGAGTTGGATAGAGAAAAATGAGGTGGGTTTTTTTTTTTTTTCATCTGGCCAATCTGAAGGTCTTGTAGCTGGTGGAAGAGTGCAAAATGCAGAGTGAGGCTTGTATTAGAAGATGCTAATGGAAACTCAGAGGCAAGGTTGCCAGTAGGCCAGAGTATTAAATTCAAGCTATCTACTGCATTAAAATGTATTTATAGAAATGTTGACTAATAACGTTCCTAGAAAGTTACAACCATCTGAGCTGGAACTGAGCATGCCATCTATATCAGAAGCAAGATTGATCACCACCAGAAATTCTGTATTCATATGTAGTCCATCTTTGTGGAATAGCCTCCCATTGGAGATGAGGCTAGAGTCTTGTCTGGAATTCCATAAATTGTCAAAGCCTGACTTTGTGAAAGCACTGGACTGATGCTAGCTTGTTTTGGTGTTCTGCAACAAGATGTGAACTTTTTCTTTTTTTTTTATAAATGTGTGGTGAGAAGCTAGATGTGTTAAAAGGGATTGGGCTGCTTTAGTGTTAGTGTATTTAATTCAGAGTTCCCCTAAACATAGTCTTTGGTGGGGGAAGCCACAACTCAGATGGCTTTCAGGATTTCCACAATTAATATGCATGGCATCTGTTTGCATGCACTGCCATTCGATGTAAAAAGATCTTGTGTATATTCATTGGAGAAACCCTGAAAAACTAATTTGGGCCGTGGCCGCCAAGTTTGGGGTCTTCTGCTTTTAATTGCATGGCTAGAGCAGCAGTCTGTGGAGGATCGGTGTTAAGAGGATAAAGAGATGTTGAATGCTATTATTTTGGGGAGATAAGGGATGGGAGATATGCAGAAGGAGGGGTATCGCTACAGAAGTATAAAGGTGCAAGGTTGTGGGGAAGGCTTTTAAGGATTAACATACTTGACACTGTAAACTGTTTAGTTGAATAATATTGTAAACCGCCTTATGATTGATTATAGTAAGGCAGTATATCTTCCATCAGATGCTGGGGAGGGGTTGTATGCCTTGAGCAGATCTTGCCCATAATAACAGACTGAAGGTATGCTTTTCCAGCACTACGCCTCAATTTAGTGCATTTACTACGGGACCTGCTTGCAAGTTTGAGAGCTATGACTAGAAGTTACTGGAACACGAAAATAAATCGGACATTGGGAGGTCAGATGTCAGCTCTTCAATCCAATGTAGCTGTTGTAAAGATCAATTTAGTAGGCCATAACAAACTGAATAGATGGAGAAAGCAGCAAGGAATCGGAATTTCCTCCAAACCAGGCTGTCGTCACCTCAGAATCTTTTTAAGAAAGCACCTATTGGAGAACTTGGTTTCCCCCTGAGTTGTCGTCTGTCTCTAAGACTTTCTACATTCTAAAAACCTCTAGGAATAAGAATGTGGAGAGAAGGGAATGGAGACCATTGTGGTATTTTCTGCAATCTAATGGTGAGCTTGCTTCTTTGGTCACATTGGTTCATAAGTTAAAAGCTTGGTGCTGAGGACTTCTGAAGAATCAAGATTTGCTTTTCTTTGGGCAAAAGATAACTTTTTTTTTTTTTTTTTTGGGATTTCAGAGGAGAAGACTTCTTCAGATGAAGCAGTGGGTCTTGGAGCTAGATTTTTTTTTTTGTTTTGTTCTTTTGTTTCCTTGCAAATGTTTGATTAAATTTAAATGAAGTCAGACCCTCTCTAAGTGGAGTATTTTTTTTGAAAGCTAATGTTTCTATGTATAATTGAAAAGTTAAGGATCTTCACAGGATTGAGGATATAGATCGTCACTAATATATACATTTGACATCAATTTGTCTCCCACCCCCCCCCCCCCATATTTTTCCTTTTTTTTCCTATTTATCAATTACATAAATGTTCTGAAAACAAATGTAATCATTGGTTTTAGAGGTATGAACCCTTTTTAATGCCTGGTATCAGTAATTCATCTCTCAGAACTGATCCTGTCTACTGTATGGTAACTCTTTTTTTTTTTCTCTGTAAGATATGTTATATTATAGGTTTGTGTTTTAATAAAGGAGTTTATCTCAGTTGCTGGCTCTAAGGGTTAGTTTAATCCACATCATACCCACCACTGAACCTAATCAAGGGAAAAATGCTGCTTCTGTCATTAGCCTGCCCTCTCGCCCAACAGTTGTCATCCACATTTTGGCACAGCACCCAAAGGAAAATGATGCTGCTGACCCTACCAGGGGAATGTTTGGGGAAAAGTCTATTTTGAAGGGAAGGATGAGATGCAGAAGGGGCTTGAGGGATGGATAAATTGCAGAGGGAGTAGCTGTGGGGAATGACAGATCAGCTAGGGGATGTAAGAGGGGGAGGAGGTGAGCTGGGATGGAGTGACAGGAGGTTGAGAGAGGGTTTCAGCTGTAGTGTGAGAAGGAAGGATTATTGGAGGACTGCACCCATGGTAACTTTGTTTTGGTAATCCTTTGGGGTCATGTGAAGCTTCAAGTGCTAAAATGGGGTCACATTAGCTATAAGTTTGGGATGTCCTGTCCTATTGTCCTTAACTCTTCTTCTTATGGGGCATCAGCAGTAACAATTAGCAGAAATTGCAAAAAAAAAAAAAAAAAAAAAGTCACAAGATGCTGTTGCAGAAAAATCCACAGCCTTCGGGAAGACAGATCCAAATTTCTACAGCCGCACAGCATTAGAACGTAACAGCTCTAGTAATCCCCACACATGAAAGAAGACAATCCATGATTTGCTCACTTATACCCCTGAGTCCATCAGCTGAAACTTTCCTGGGAGGGAATTGTTTTAGTAATCAGGAAATGTCCATTCTTCCTCCCAGTACTCTTGATAAGTCACTAGGCCTTAGTGCCTAGGAGTAATCCTTTAGCACATCTGCATCCATTATAAAAGAGAGGCCCTATGGGATTGGCAGAATCAGCAGGCCTCAAAGGATATCCTCCTTTTGAACTTCTACCATCTTAAATCTCCTTAGAATCCTTCACTCCCATACAGACCTTTCATACCAGAGATATATTCCCCTGCCCCAGAGGTCATCTGTTCACATAATTACCTAAAAGAATAATCAGAGAGAAGGCTAGCCTGTCCTGCAGAAGTATGAACTCACTATGACCAATGATAGAGGTAAAGCACACTCATATTCATACAGTTCCCAAATTTACATTTATATGTATATTCATAAGCAATTCTTGACGTGAAGAGCTGACCTTTGTTCTTACTGCCTCATGATAGGGGAAGGAAAGCAGTTTTTCACAGTAGCTGGCAAGGTGGGTGTGCCTGGCTGCAGACATTCTCTTGGCCTGATTAGAAAAATGTTTTACACCACTCAGTTTTCACTTGATTAAGCAGAAGCGTGGAATTTTTTGAGCCCAGAGTACCCTGTTCATAACTTTAGACATATAGTCAGAATTATGTTTATTATGTAACTATGAAAGAGCAGCATCCGGGGTGGGTCCTTGTGGGCCCAGTCATAGTTCTTCGAGTTAATTTTTTGGTGTGAAACAAAAGAACAGCTGATTAACAGCTTGCTTTGGTAAAATAATAGGATTGTTTTACCTGTTTGCCAAATCTCTCTTTTAAGCATGTTAAACCAAGTCAAAGCTTAGTTGAAGTTCCTTTAATATAATGCACTCCCTTCACATGAGACACCTGGTCCTCTGGCAGGGATCCATGCACTGGCCACAGCGACCTTCCCTTCCTCCCCAGCATATAGGGTAGGTCTTCTCTGTGGCACTTCAAGTCTCCTGCTCAGGCTGGAACTTGTCGCCCATGCCTCAACAGAACTGCCAAGGAACAATTTTTTAAGAGGGTGACTTTAAGCATATGACATGTCCCCGCCACCCTCCTTCCAGAAAACTGCCCTAATCCTACCATTGACAATTTGAGTACAATTTCTTGAACCTGTCTATTTTCTTAAATGACTTTAGATATTTTATTGAATAAGTGAGACTTAATTTCAAACTGATTTCGTAATCTTGTTTTCTTTAACATCTTCCTCTGTTTTTTTTCTTGTTTCTTTTGATCTTTCTCAACTTTTCATATCTTAATTTTAACTTCATTTTTCTTTATTTTCAATTTTTCTCCATTTCCTTTCCACTTTGGTTTCTAAATGTTCTTCCTCTTACCCATTCTGTTAGCTTAGCCTTTCTTTTATTTTTCTCTATCCTACTGACTTTTTTTTGGTGATTTCCATCTCTTCTGTGACCCATTTCCTTTTTATTCATTTTATTTTGTTTTTCCTTTTCATTTGTTTCCATTTATCTCACTTCTGGATGTTTACCAGAAGCTTCCATTCTCTCACCTCTTTCACACATTCTTCCTTTTTTTCCTTCACTCCTGTATTGTCCTCATCTCTTACCTTCAATTCTTATTCCTCTGACCCTCATCTTTCTCCATCCTTCCACCTTTCATTCCCACACCTCTCCTTGGTTTCTTTTCTCTATCCATTCCTTCCTTTTGCTGGTTTATTGCTTCTTTCTTACTTCATCTTACTCCAATTTTACCTCTCCCAAATAGACAGCAATGTGGACTGCAGGGCATTAACAATGTCATCTGCCCTTGCTCCCAGTCATAAATGAAGTTTTGCTCCTGTCTGCTCTCCCTCTTCCTTACTGCCTGCTTTAGGGCCAGCAAATGACAGCATGAGGCCTTCACTAAATATGTGAGTGGCTCAAGGGACCTTTCCCAGCCTGAATACTGGAAGGGGTTCCTCCTTCAAGGTACACCCTCAGTATCACTTCTTGGCCAGTTATGGCTGCTATCATACTGAGAGCCATTTTTCCTTCGTTCATGTGCCAGAGTGCATTACTACTTATTTCCATTGTCTCCAGACTTCTGTAAGAAACCATATAATTAGCCTGGTGCTGCATAATTTACAGCCCACCACACAATCAGCCTTTTGATGACACCACCAGAAATCCAGCCCCCTTCCCCACCAGAACATCATCAGAAATGGCCCTCCTTGCTTTTAATGACAATGGACCTTGTCTGCTTTTTCATGACCTCTGTGGAAGTCCAAATAATTGCTGCTGGGGGTGGTGACCAAGCCGGAATCAGGACTTTTTCTGACCCTGGATTTAAGTTACTAGGTGTGTTGTACAGGAAGCTTTCCCCCTTCCTTCTTCCCCCTCAGTGTAAATATGCATGCCAAATAACATTTCACTCTATATGCCAGACAGGCTATTAGCTGTGATCACAGCAGGAAGCTCTCTTTCCCACTTCCCTCCTTTCCACCTCAATGTAGATACACATGCCCAATAACTCTGCCAGGCAGACGTGGAAAGTGAAATGTGAGCAGATCCTTTTGTAGTATATAAAAAGGATGATTAATAGCAAGATGTGGGGGTTGGGTATTAGAAACTCAGGCATGCAAAAGTTAATAAAGCAAGGTCTGAGTTTTTGTTTTAATACAGACCACTGCAACCACGCACAAGCAGCTATTAAATAAAATTTATTATGACCCAGGCGAAATAAATCCTTTTTCAGGCTGCTAAAACGTGTAATGAAAAAGTGACCAGAAAACAAGTAACTTGAATGACTTACAGATCATGATACTTATTCATTACACAGACCTGATAGCACACATTTTAAAAGATACAAAATCATTGTGTTTAGTTGTGGATGCACAATGGCAGGCTGATCTGGTCGACCTGACCGCCTTGTCCGGTTATAACAGTGGCCTACACATACATATTGACATGATAGATATCTTGTCAAAATATGCATGGGTTGTGAGCCTAAGAACAGGCTGTGAAGTGGCCAAGCCATTTGAAAATATATTTAATGGTGGCCGTATTCCCAATAAAATACAAACAGACAAGGGTATAGAGCTTTTTGGGGTTTTTTTTTTTTTTTTAAATAGCTCTGTGAAGAATTTGTTAAAACAGATGTTCATCATTTTGTGATTAATGATGTTAAGGCAGTGGTTGTGCAAAGATTTAACAGGACCTTAAAATCCAAAATGTGGCGCTACTTTACATCACACAACACTTTTTTTTTCAATATGAAGATGTACTGCAGGCTTTTGTGAATAGTTATAACCACAGCTTTCACAGAACAATACAGGCCAGCTCTGTCAATGTAACAGCCTCAAAATGTGTGCAGTTCTGGAAAGTATTCTATAGTGATAACAACAGACATGAACTTGCTAAACTCCCTTTTAAAAATGGGGATAGTGTTACTGTCAGACTAAAAGGAAATTTGAAAAAGGTTACAAACAAACATGGACTGATGAGGTATTTATAATAATGGATGTTGTAAACAGGGGGCAGACAACAGTAAACAAGATTATGGTGAGGAAGCCATTCAAGGTTCTTTTTATCCTGAAGAATTACTGAAAGTCAACCCTTGAAACAATAGAATATAACACATTGATAAGGTTCTACAGCTAAAAGGGAGAGGAAAGACCATTCAGTGTTGTGACTTGGCAGGGTTGGCCTGAAAAACTTAACAGTTGAATAAAGGCATCAGAGATTCAAGACATTTGATTTGAAAAGGCCTTGTAATGTAAAAATGAATGAAGGGGGATTTTACATATTGCTGCCTAGTAATGCCTCTGGGAGGATATGTCCACAAAATTCCAGTTCTAATTTTAAGATAGTTAGCTAGGCTTTTGGACCTACAGGGCCCATGGGAAGTAGGGCTGATGGAAATACAGTACTTGCACACATGGGATAATGTTAAAGAAGATCATAAATACATTTGTCACCTCGGGAGAAGGAAGCATGGCGCATCACTTTGTAGGAAGAGGGCATTATGCAACTATTCAAAGTTTTAGTGGACCAAATGAACCAGGTTATGAATAGCCTCTTTAAAACTTTACCACTGAGGATCATTTATAACCCCCCAATACCTGAACAATCAAATTAAAATTGGCAGTCAACACAGTTATTTCCACAGAGGGTGATTTAGTAACCATTTTGGGGCTAGAAGCTAAAACGAATACACGGCGCTTGCTATTTCCAACAGGTATCACATGTGGGTTTAATATCCTATACCTGTACACAGATATTGTAGAGCACCAGCTGGTAGGAGACCATTTTGTGCAGCTATTTCATGGTGTTCCTGCTGAAAGGGTTAAGGATGCGTTTAAAACTTTCACTTATGATAAGCTGCATTATGTCCCTATGAACAAGCATTGACACCATAACATTTGAAATAAAGACAGACTAGAACTAACACGTCTCATTTGGTTATGGGAAGGTGATCCTTAAGCTACACCTGCGACCCTGGAAAGCTGTTTTTTAAAATGGTTGTGGTTAAAGACTGTGGTGACCCCAGCACATACAGAAACTATGCAGCACAGGCTTTTGGGGTATTACGGGGCTCTGGTCATGTATGGTGTGGGGATAGGTGGTGTTTCATAGACTCTTTAGAAAAGCAATTCTGCTTTTGAGAAGGGTTTTGAGATTGTTAAATCTCATGTGAAAAGTGCAGCAAAAAACCACCAAAGATGTATGGGCTGCACCAACTGCCATTTTGAATAAAATGAATGACTACACTGAGCAGTCAGGATTAATGGTGATTAGAAGAGCTGTTAAAAGAGAGAACCAACCAACAGGGGCCTCCTGTACCTTTTTAAAAGAAAGAAGCCCAAATGAGCCAAGTCTCAGAAGCCTAACCACAAGTCTACGAAGAGAAACTTCTCCAGCAGGAAGCAAGATATATTCTAAAGTTCTATGGCATTTGAACAGCAGAGGTCTGAAGAATGCTTGAAATCAGAATTGGATCTGTTTCAACTAGCTCCCACGCAAAGAAAAAAGTATTTATGTGGAAATTCCACCATTTTCTGCCTTGTCAGAAACAGCCCCTTTAGACTTTTTATATGGCAAGGATTACCTGGATCTAAACACATTGTGGTACCTGACCTGTAAAATTGTGAAAAAAGATGGGGCAGATCTTGACAGTTCATGAGCACTGCTTTGGCCCCTATCTGGTGGTCTCTATTTTTAATAAAAAGAAAAGAGGTATCTTTAAAGGATACTAATGATGCATTAGAATTAGGGCATCCTGACAGTGAGGTTCCAATAATTAGAAAAGTAGTCCAAGTGCCTGTAACTAAAAACTCACCTGACCTAAAAAATTCTAACTTATCCCTATCAATTAAAAAGCAGAATAAAAATACAAACAAAAAACAAACTTTGAAATGTTTGTATGCTAATGCCAGAAGTCTAAGAAGTAAGATGGGAGAATTAGAATGTATAGCAGTAAATGATGACATAGACTTAATTGGCATCTCAGAGACATGGTGGAAAGAGGATAACCAATGGGACAGTGCTATACCGGGGTACAAATTATATCGCAATGACAGAGGAGCAGTTGGGAGGAGGTGTGGCGCTTTAAGTCCGAGATGGCATAGAGTCCAACAGGATAAACATCCTGCATGAGACTAAATACAAAATTGAATCTTTATGGGTAGAAATCCCTTGTGTGTCAGGGAAGACTACAGTGATAGGGGTATACTACCGTCCACCTGGTCAAGATGGTGAGATGTACAGTGAAATGCTAAGAGAAATTAGGGAAGCTAACCAAATTGGTAGTGCAGTAATAATGGGAGACTTCAATTACCCCAATATTGACTGGGTAAATGTATCATCGGGTCACGCTAGAGAGATAACGTTCCTGGATGGAATAAATGATAGCTTTATGGAGCAATTGGTTCAGGAACCGACGAGAGAGGGAGCAATTTTAGATCTAATTCTCAGTGGAGCACAGGACTTGGTGAGAGAGGTAACGGTGGTGGGGCCGCTTGGCAATAGTGATCATAATATGATCAAATTTGATTTAATGACTGGAAAAGGAACAGTGTGCAAATCCAAGGCTCTCGTGCTAAACTTTCAAAAGGGAAATTTTGATAAAATGAGAAAAATTGTTAGAAAAAAACTGAAAGGAGCAGCAACAAAAGTAAAAAATGTCCAAGAGGCGTGGTCATTGTTAAAAAATACCATTCTAGAAGCACAGTCCAGATGTATTCCACACATTAAGAAAGGTGGAAAGAAGGCAAAACGATTACCGGCATGGTTAAAAGGGGAGGTGAAAGAAGCTATTTTAGCCAAAAGATCTTCATTCAAAAATTGGAAGAAGGATCCAACAGAAGAAAATAGGATAAAGCATAAACATTGGCAAGTTAAATGTAAGACACTGATAAGACAGGCTAAGAGAGAATTTGAAAAGAAGTTGGCTGTAGAGGCAAAAACTCACAGTAAAAACTTTTTAAAATATATCCGAAGCAGAAAGCCTGTGAGGGAATCAGTTGGACCGTTAGATGATCGAGGGGTTAAAGGGGCACTTAGAGAAGATAAGGCCATCGCGGAAAGATTAAATGATTTCTTTGCTTCGGTGTTTACTGAAGAGGATGTTGGGGAGGTACCCGTAATGGAGAAGGTTTTCATGGGTAATGATTCAGATGGACTGAATCAAATCACGGTGAACCTAGAAGATGTGGTAGGCCTGATTGACAAACTGAAGAGTAGTAAATCACCTGGACCGGATGGTATACACCCCAGAGTTCTGAAGGAACTAAAAAATGAAATTTCAGACCTATTAGTAAAAATTTGTAACTTATCATTAAAATCATCCATTGTACCTGAAGACTGGAGGATAGCAAATGTAACCCCAATATTTAAAAAGGGCTCCAGGGGCGATCCGGGAAACTACAGACCGGTTAGCCTGACTTCAGTGCCAGGAAAAATAGTGGAAAGTGTTCTAAACATCAAAATCACAGAACATATAGAAAGACATGGTTTAATGGAACAAAGTCAGCATGGCTTTACCCAGGGCAAGTCTTGCCTCACAAATCTGCTTCACTTTTTTGAAGGAGTTAATAAACATGTGGATGAAGGTGAACCGGTAGATATAGTATACTTGGATTTTCAGAAGGCGTTTGACAAAGTTCCTCATGAGAGGCTTCTAGGAAAAGTAAAAAGTCATGGGATAGGTGGCGATGTCCTTTCGTGGATTGCAAACTGGCTAAAAGACAGGAAACAGAGAGTAGGATTAAATGGGCAATTTTCTCAGTGGAAGGGAGTGGACAGTGGAGTGCCTCAGGGATCTGTATTGGGACCCTTACTGTTCAATATATTTATAAATGATCTGGAAAGAAATACGACGAGTGAGATAATCAAATTTGCAGATGACACAAAATTGTTCAGAGTAGTTAAATCACAAGCAGATTGTGATAAATTGCAGGAAGACCTTGTGAGACTGGAAAATTGGGCATCCAAATGGCAGATGAAATTTAATGTGGATAAGTGCAAGGTGATGCATATAGGGAAAAATAACCCATGCTATAATTACACAATGTTGGGTTCCATATTAGGTGCTACAACCCAAGAAAGAGATCTAGGTGTCATAGTGGATAACACATTGAAATCGTCGGTGCAGTGTGCTGCGGCAGTCAAAAAAGCAAACAGAATGTTGGGAATTATTAGAAAAGGAATGATGAATAAAACGGAAAATGTCATAATGCCTCTGTATCGCTCCATGGTGAGACTGCACCTTGAATACTGTGTACAATTCTGGTCGCCGCATCTCAAAAAAGATATAATTGCGATGGAGAAGGTACAGAGAAGGGCTACCAAAATGATAAAGGGAATTGAACAACTCCCCTATGAGGAAAGACTAAAGAGGTTAGGACTTTTCAGCTTGGAGAAGACGACTGAGGGGGGATATGATAGAGGTGTTTAAAATCATGAGAGGTCTAGAACGGGTAGATGTGAATCGGTTATTTACTCTTTCGGATAGTAGAAAGACTAGGGGGCACGCCATGAAGTTAGCATGGGGCACATTTAAAACTAATCGGAGAAAGTTCTTTTTTACTCAACGCACAATTAAACTCTGGAATTTGTTGCCAGAGAATGTGGTTCGTGCAGTTAGTATAGCTGTGTTTAAAAAAGGATTGGATAAGTTCTTGGAGGAGAAGTCCATTACCTGCTATTAAGTTCACTTAGAGAATAGCTACTGCCATTACAATGGTTACATGGAATAGACTTAGTTTTTGGGTACTTGCCAGGTTCTTATGGCCTGGATTGGCCACTGTTGGAAACAGGATGCTGGGCTTGATGGACCCTTGGTCTGACCCAGTATGGCATTTTCTTATGTTCTTAAAAGAGCTGGATGTCACTCTGAGATGCTCATTAGTCAGAGCAATAACTGCTACCCTTACAGAGCCCTCATAGCGCTGCTTCTCAATTATGGTGAAGGTCCTCTCAAAACACATTTTACAAGTGGTCTGTTTTATAAAGACAGTCGGAAACCACGAGAGAATTGGGGACCCGTGATGTCTGTTTTACCGAAAGACTTATTTTACAGCACCTAGCCATAAAGTAGAGCTACTGGGGCATTTACATAGGGATCTGTATTTTTCAAGAAAAGCTGTTCATAAATGGCATGGATGTGAAAATTAAACTAATGCGGAACAAAGATATATTTTATTTAATGAGCAGTGATGCCAATGAGCACTACAAACTCTTTGTAAGGAGAATTAGTGTCCCTGAGAATGCGTTTGGGGCATGCAGAAGCTCTACTGAAAGCTGATGCCAAAAATGCTGTGGACAGCATAGGGCTGAAAGTCTTTAGCATATCTGCTGGAGCACATGTGACTAACTAGGAAAACCTCTTTTTGGATCAGTTACCCAAACTTATCGTATTGGGGTTTGTGGATAACTATGCTTTCAGTGGTAATTACACTGACCTGTCTGCTGTCTTGCTTGTTGCTGCGAAGACCATCCTGCAGGCCCAAGTGCTCTGTGGGTTGCTTCCGCCCCACCCCCTCAGTGACGTCATCTGGGCGCCAGCATAAGAGACAGAGTACAAGGTTGGAGGCGCCGTGTGCCGAAGGAGCGTGATAAAGGGGCATGCTCCTTTGTGTGCCCTTTCACCCACCCCTGTGACTGCTGCTTTTTTGTTACTTAGCACTATCTTAGGACTTTCTTTCTTTCTAATTTCATTGCAATCTCTCTCCCTATTAAACCTCCCACCTATCTGTAACTTACTACCATTTCTTTACACTATCTCTCAAGTACATTCCTATTATGGGTAATGGTAAATATGGTGATCTTATCAACTATTGCCAAAGACTCCCATAACTGGTAAATTATCTTTAATTACTATCATACCCATCTTTAAGGCTTCTACATTAATGATTGCTTCTAATTTGTAACATGCATTCCGTAAGAAAGATACCAATTATCTATGATCTATTCTCTTCTCAATCACCAGACATTTATGATTACCAAAACGTGGCTTTTTGAATATGATGATGTAATCTTAAATACCATATGCCCCCAGGCTACGTTCCCTTTTCAGAACCTCACGCCAGTCGCAGAAGAGGTTTACTGATTGTTAAAGCTTCCCTGCAGGAAAACTTTACCAGTGAGCTACTCTTATGAACTTATGCTCGTTTCCACAATTATTACAAACCTTTGCATTGTACACTGCCCCCCTAGTTTACTCACTAACAGTCTGTCTCCACTTAGAATCTATAATCTGACTTATCTAAAACGGGGCTTCCCAAATCTATCCTGGGGATCCCATAGCCATTTGGGTTTTCAGGATTTCCACAATGAATATGCATGAGATACATTTGCATATTCTGAGTCTCCATGATTTGAAAAATTATCTCATGCATATTCATTGTGGAAATCCTGAAAACCAGACTGGCTATGGGGTCCTCAGGACAGGTTTGGGAAGCCCTGATCTAAAACAATAATAGCTGGAGATTTCAATGTACACTTTAACCTAAAACCTCCCTCAAGTGCTGTTTCTTCACTACTTGATGTCATGTCTGGATTAGACTGGGAACAACTATTGGATATGCCTTCACATGAAAATCACACCCTATAGAAGACCTAGTCTTCTATAACACTGCCCAACTAGACTTAACTGTAATATCCCTGCGGGTCCCTTGGTCTGACCACTTCCTAATGTATGCAAGTGGTGAACTCAAGAGCAACTTGCTTAATATCTCTGTCAGTCCCAAAAAAACTTATAAAAGAAAGCTTATCGACCCTGAAACTTTTGAAAAAGCTTTGCTTCCAAATCTCCCCATGACCCTTGGAAATGATCAAGCCACTAGTATTTGGAATTCTTCAATAATCAAATCCCTAGATTCAGTAGCACAAAAAAAGCTATGTACTGTCAGATCCAAACCTAGTTCTTCCTGATTCTCACTAACCCTATGAAGAATGAAAGCCACATTAAGATGCCTTGAACATTGCTGGTGCAAGAACCCAACTCCAGAAAGTAAAACTGCCTGTCATTCACTCAAAAATACAAAAGAAATTGACCTTGAAAAAAAATCCTATTATGCAAATAAAATAAAAATGGCCAATGGTAATCCAAAAACCTTATTTGATGATATAAAATCTTTAACATCTCAAAACCACTCCACAAAACAATATCTCGCATGATCTATGTAATAAAATTGCCCATCATTTTCAAGAAAAAAATACTCAATCTCCTTAGAATTTATACACTTGCTAATTCCAAAAATCAACTTGCCTCCAATCTTGCTCATGGTCCACTTTCTCTGAAACTGACGCCTCTGATATCATGTTTGCTTACCAGTTTTTGAAAGTTTAAAATTCATCGTACGATCCTTGCCAGGTCAACTCCTGATGGACAGTTGAGATTTTATCTTTCAGATCATAGTGCAATTAGCTAATTTAACTCTCAACACGGGAACACTTCCCAACATTCTCAAACAAACCTCTCACCTGTACCTAAAAAAAAAAAAAAATCCGATATTGGATACAGTGAACCTTCTATAGCCTCACTGTCAACTCTGGCCAAAGTAATTGAATCTACCGTCCTTCATCAACTAACCGAATAAATCACAGATAACAATATCTTACACCCAAATCAACATGGTTTCCGTAAAGGGCACAGCACAGAGACTCTACATTTATTCGTGGCTTTGATGCCAACACAGACTTCAGCATTCTCCTTGACCTCACTGTAGCTTTTGACACCTTTAAATCATGAATTACTTCTTGCCAGTCTACAATTTATAGGTCTTCAAGACACACTCCTTCAGTGGTTCAATTCTTTCATATCCAACCATCCTCAACAAATTAACTTAGACTCTTACCAATCTGACGGGTATACCACCACTACTGGAGTCCCTCAAGGTTCATCCCTGTCTGCAATGTTATTTAATATAGTCTTCTACCACTGTCTGGTTTAGGCATAGATTTCAAGATCTATGCAGACTATATACAGTTACTTATTCCATATACCTCTTCTTGGACTCACTTTCTCATTAATTACACTCTACTTAGACACTATAAAAACCTGGCTGTCTTACAACATATTGAAGCTAAACTCTGCAAAAACTGAATGAATACACCTGTCCACCATACCCTATTCTCCATGCAGTCCCCCATCGCATCTTACATTTGATAATCACACAATTCCCATAGTAGCTCATGCCCGGAATTTAGACATTATCGATGAGTCCAAACTATCCATGATAGAGAACATATCCAAACATGTAGCCTTCCATTTTAAAAATTGAATCTTCTAAAGACTTAAACCTCTTCTCTTTCCAGCAGACTTCAGAATGGTGCTTCGAACCCTCATTCTTTCAAGTCTAGACTACTGTAATTCTTTATGTATTGGACTCCCAGAATCAACAGTCTGCCCACTTCACTTATACAAAACTCTGCAGCTCGCCTCCTAACATACCAAAATGAAAACATATTTCTTCCGTTCTCCTCAGCCTTCATTGGTTACCAATTAAGCAATGTATCCAATAATAAAATTCTAATGCTAATTTTCAACTTAATTCATAATCCATCCTCCATCTGGTTATGTTCTTCTCTACGTCTTTACCAGCCTCAACGTCACTTAAGAGCAATCAATAAAACTCTCCTTGAGGTCCCAACAGTCAAAATTGCCAGACTAAAAATCAGTAGAAAACATGCCTTCTCAGTAGCTGGTCCCCTGCTCTGGAATTCAATTCTGATTACACTCACTCATAACCAACCTGAAAATTTAAGAAAAAATTAAAAACTTATGTTCTAGTGCTTTTGAGCTTAACAATACGGAATAATGCCTCCATAATCCTCCTTCCAATCATACTGTTGCTTATTTAGTTAATTTAAACATTACTATTCTTATTTTAACACTTATACTTGATTGTATCTTTATTTCCTGTTTTTAATTCCTCTCGTATCTTAATGTTATGATTCTGTTTTATCTATTATGTATGTTCTTGCCTGAAAGCCACCTAGATCACCACATCATGTATAAGCGGTATACAAAAGCTTTTAAATACACGAAAAACCTTTTCAATGTTAAACATTGCGATATTAATTTTGCTGTGCTGTATATGGATGGTGAGCAAGTTCCTGGGAAGCCTTTCCAACCAGATTTTGAGAATGGATGCTGTCAGAGAATACATGCAGCTGGTTCAAGTGACAGGTAAACATTTGAAAGACAGTGTATTATTGCTTGATTGTTATGAGTTTTACATAGGCCTTTGACCTATCACCAGACCAGGAGTCCACAAACCACTACTAATTGATTTAAAACTGGTAATTTGCGGGCTGAAATCATTTTTGACAATGTGATTAACACAGAAGGAATGTTCTTTTTGATTTCCTATGATACCGAAGATCTGAACGATGTTCATTATTTTAAAGGAGGACCCATATGCTACAAAATCTTTTTTAGATGTACTGCCCAACAACTGGCTGCCAGATGTACAAATAGAAAGAAAACCTGCATGCTTAGTAATAAATACCCACCCCATGACCTTCCTGGAGAGCACTGGTTAGCAATCTATGTGACTGAAAATGGCATATGCAAATTTTTTGACTCCTATGGGCAACAACCTGATAGGGAAGAATAAACTAACACTATTAACTTTTTCAATAAACATTGTAAGGCTGTTTTATACCACAACAGGCAATTGGAACATCCGCTAGCCACAGCCTGTGGTTATCACTGTGTGTTTCCTACATCAACACTGTAAAGGGTTGACTTTTGACTATTTAAAAACTGTATTCTGAAGAACCGTAGCAAAATGACAAAATGGTATTAGACTTTTGTAAAAAAAAAAACAACCAAAAAACAAAACCAAAACAAAACCCCAAAACAGAGAAAACAATATAGGTTTAGATCCTTTTGCTATCTGTTTCACGACACCCAGATGTGTGTTCCATACCAAGAATGTTATGCTACTCCTAAATACATGCATTCCTCTCTCTTTAAGGTTTTTTAAAAATGAACTAAATGTCCATAGCCGCTTTTTTTTTTTTTTTTAAACAGTTATTGAAAAGATATCATTACACATTCAGCCATTTGTATGTGTCAAGCAGTTTATGCTTTTTATGGGGAAGGAGATCTTTGCGCTTGACTGTCTTTGTGAACATTTCAGCAGTTGTTGCAGAAGGATTTTCCTTGAGTCGTGCCAGCAGATCCCTGTTGGATGGGTTACCCATGACCATGGAGGGCATATTTTTAGTTCTTCCAGGGTTTTGATAAACTCTCTCCAAACTTGGGGTATCCTCCACTGTGAAACAGCTTGGGTCTGTGTAGCATAACGAACCAAGTGTAATAGGTTAGAGCCACTTGTAGGTTTTCCTTTGTATACAAAAGTCCCATTACTCTCCCAGGAGGCAATGCCCTTTTTCTTTGATAGTTTATTGAGCAGTACTTCTGCATTTTTTAAGTAGTGCATGCTGATGCTGTGTAACACTTTTCTGCAGGATGAGTTCTGGGGGGTTAGTGTGCTCTAGAAATGCTGCCATTGCTGTATCATCCTGCACCAGTAGATACAGATTTCTTTTTTCTTTTTCCATTTCTCTGTCTGTTAACCACCAGACAACGCTATATGACTTCTGAATAACGCTTGGCCTTTTCATATTCGGACATTACCATACCAGAACTTTGAAGCCTTTCATTTCTTCATCTAGTCTTTGAGTCGTGGTGGTTCTAATAATTTCCTCTAGAACTGAAGGACTTCTCAAAACGATCGAGTTGTTGACTTGGGCACTAAATACATTTTTTCTGTGGACTGCATTAGTTAGGTCAAAAGGCCTGTGATCAGCTATACAAAACTTAGCAGGGACCTGATAAAACCTTCCAGTTGTTTCACCAGCTTCTTTTTCTTTTTGAGTGGTACCCTTTTCTCACCCAGATTCCTTATGGCTTGACCTTTCCTTTTCAAGACTCTTATTTATTTATTTATTTATCAGTTTTTTTTTATACCGACCTTCATAGTAAATTTACCATATCAGATCGGTTTACAATTTAACAAAGGGAAAAACTAGAGTAACAGATTCACGTAAACGAAAGATAACAAGTAGGAATAAGTCAAAGTTACAATCAACAGGGGGAGCGAACTTGGAAGCTTGTAACAAGCTGGAAAGAAGATAGGCCGGTAAAAAATTTACCATAGAGTGTACAAGTTAAAAACTTAAGGACGGTGCTTTAACCTGAATGTCTCAGAGTCCATTTATTTTTTCTTTGAGAAACGGAGTGCCAGACCGGGTAGGAATGAAGGCCAACTAGTGATTGTCTGGTGGTTCAGGGAAGGCTTGTTGAAAGAGCCAGGTTTTAAGACTTTTTCTGAAAGATAAAAGGCATGGCTCCAGTCTGAGGTTTGATGGGATACTGTTCCAGATCGATGGGCCTGCTATCGAAAAGGCTCTGTCTTTGGTTATAGCGAGGCGTGTGGCTTTAGTAGGGGGAACATTAAGAGTGCCTTTGTAAATGTCTCTAGTTGGTCTGATAGAAGAGTAGAGTTTGAAAGGTATTTCCAGGTCAAGTTGAAGTTGATGATGGATGGTTTTATGGATTAAGGTAATCGATTTGTATAGAATTCTGTAATTTACTGGTAACCAGTTTAGTTTCCTGAGAATTGGTGATATGTGATCGTAGCGGCTGGTACTGGTTAACAATCTTGCTGCCGCATTTTGAATCATCTGCAGAGGTTTAGTAGAGGATTTGGGAAGTCCTAGTAGAAGTGCGCTGCAGTAGTCTATTTTGGCGAACAGTAGCGCTTGGAGGACTGTCCTGAAGTCGTGGAAGAATAAGAGAGGTTTAAGTCGTTTTAGAACCTGTAATCTGTAAAAGCAGTCTTATCTGCTGTTGTGATAAAGGAATATTACCTTTCAGAGTGTTTAGTGCAATTCTCACTATGGCCCCCACTAAATCATTAGAAGCAGTGTTTAGGATAGCTTTTCTCCACTGGGAGAGGCTTGAATTAAAAGTTTTAAAAGGGCCAGGTTCCTTTTTTACACGAGCAGATAGGGTGTCTGAGACACACAAAACAAATATGTGGGGAGAGTGAACATATTCACTTTTATTTTTTATGGGGGGCATGTGTTTTTTTTCACAGTACACCATGGTTCAATCTGGTGGAAAGATGTTTTGTCCTCAGTCTGTAAACCTCCGGTGTCATAGCATTTAAATCCAAAATGAGAGATCTGTGTAGTTTTCTGGTGGCACCTTCAAAGCCTTCTGAAAAGAAACGTGACTTACTGGTGTAAGTCTATATGGCTAAAAGAGAGATTTGCAGCTTATCTCTAGGATTCTTAAAGAGCACCATATATTTGGTATTTAAAGCTACAGTTCTGCTTGTTTTGCCTTGACTATATACAAGTACAATATATATAATATAATGCCTTTCACTTTCATACAGGTCTTTCCGTTTGACAGTTTGCAGCCATTTGTTTTGGGCTCAGCTGATGCAAGCTCTGTCACATGCTCATCTGCAGGTAGCTTGCTCATTAGCTCACCTAAATAAATCTCCCAAAGTCGTGACACCCTCACGATTCATAAATATCAGAGTCTGTATCATGCATTCTTGTAAACGGTCAAGTAGATTGTACAGTTTTAAATGAGCATAAGCTGTTGTAAAACAGGCAATTAAGATGTCTGTATTTCCTGCCAACATGCTGCGGTCTTTTGAGTGATTCCATGTCATACATGCTGTTTCATCAGTCACACAATGAAACCTCAAATTCAGGTGAAAACAAATACTTACAGAGATCGTCTGGATCTCTCACAATACTTGTAACTGGCAGATTTGTTCTTTGGCCAGAGTTCCCCCACAAAGAATTTTAAGAAAAGCTTAGTATGTATGTATGTATGTATAATTTTGTTCTTCTATATTAGTACACCACTGAAGGTAACCAGAGGCTTCCTGTTTTTGATGAAGATGCATTTTTATGTATTCGAAAAAGTGTCAGATTTACAATCAAAGTGCCATATTTCATATATTTCTGCAATCACATACCCTTTTGCAATAGCCACCTTTATCTCCACAGTGCACCATGTCCCTAAGAGGGGGGGGGTGTCTCTCCTCATCCATGTGGGTGCATGTTTCCTGCTGCCGGTTGTCAACACATGTTTGACATGGGAAACTTGAGCTTACCACCCACATGGACAGGAAATACAGGGGAAAAGAGCTTTCATGGAGGGTACACTTTGGCTTTAACAAATCCAAAATTGTCTGAGAGGGGGGGCCAAATCTCAAACGATTTGTGGGTGACCAACTGGATATTTCTTGCAGTGGTTCCCTCTCTGTGACCATCTTGCTGTCTTGTCTTTTGGAAATTTTCCCCTTTAACATTTTCTCAGTCTAAAAATAAAAATAACGGGGGGGTCACACATTTTATGCCTTTTTTATATTTTAAGAATTTTGTAACTTTGTAAAACCTATATTTACTTACCTTCATTTGATTAGCTCTCAGAAAAGTTGTGTGGCCTTTTAGTATTTTCTTTTGAAGTCTTGCTACATCCTGGTTGCTGGTCTGTGTTCAAACATGTATCCGGTTGTGAAATATTTTTTAACTCTTAGACCGAGAAAATAACATGAGGTCACATTTTATTCCTATTTACAATATCTTAAGAAGAATTTTGTGACTTAGTAAGTATTTTTTCAGTTAATCTTCAGGCTTTTTGTAAAGTGGTTCTCGAAATTTTGTTGGCATGTTCAGTTCTTGGTCTGACATGTGAAAACAAAAGGCAATATCATTTTCATTCACACACCTGAGTGATTTGGAAGCTTGCTTGTATAGATGTATAAATGTTTACTTATTTTTGTTTGGCTTGCTCTCAGAAAAACTCTGAGGCCTTTTCATTTTTTCTTTAGGTGTCTCACTATAAATTGGCGGCTGGTCTGTGCTGAATGATGTATCCGGTTTTGATACATTTTCTTGGTCTAATAATAAAAAAAACAAAAAAAAAAACCTGCCACCTTTTTTCTTTTATAATGGTTTTAAAATAATATTTAAAAATAAAAGCTACAACAAAACCATTACTCACATTTTAATTTTCTTTGTTGCCGCCGTTTAGTACTTAAAATTTTTTCATAAACTTTGCATTCTGCCTCGTTGTTTGAAGGATCAATTTCTGTTTCAGACTTTACAATCTGCAGACTGGTGAACCTTTCTGGTCACTGGATATACCTTTATCCCCCCCCCCCCCCCCCCAAAGCGAGTAACCCACAACAATCCTAAAAAATAATAAATTGTGTATTGTATTATGAAACCATCTGACCCCTCTGTCATGCTATGGGCACTTGTATCTACAGCCAGCCCCTCATAGTATAAATTAGTTTCCTTGGGTGGATTATCATTTACAGACCTTTTTGAGTGAATTATCAATGTCTCTTTAAGCCTTGGGGCATTTAACAAACTGCAGCCTGGTAAGCCTTTTCTGTGATTTAATAGTTGTTGGGTGTTCCTTCTTTCCCTGTAGAGGTGAAACCCACAGCAATCCTCAAAAGTATTTTGTATTGTATCACAAAACTGGCTGCCCCAAACTGTAATGCCTACAGCAGCCCCACCCTCTCCCCATTATAGTGAAGTTAGTTTTCTTGAGTGGATTATCATTATCAACCAGAGCCTTTGTTTTCCTCCAAAGCCTTCATATTGTTTCTCCCTGATAAGATCTGTGAATGGATAATCTAAAGTCCAGACATCTGCCCTCACCCCAGGTCCTTAAAATGTCCATTCCCTTAGTTCATGCATTGGTTGCTGCATCAACCATTTTACAGTCTGAGCATGGTCATCAATGAGACTTAGTAAAGCCATAAGGATTGCTTGCCATACATGCTGTGTGTGGGGGATGTCCTTTGTCTCCCAAAACATTCCACAGACCCTTAAAACACACATGACACAGTTGTTAGTTTATAATGCCTTTTATTTGTTAACCATTTTATACACATGGCAAAATGTATTAAATATTCATGTTCACTTCTTTCCACTTCACATGGTATTCCATGTTCAGTATGCCTTCCTGAAATTGCAGACAAGAAAAAATACTAATAACACAACCATTGTGTGTTATTATACAGTTTTAAAAAATGACTGGTGCTTTCTCCCAGAGATGATGGTATTTATATATCATCATTAAAATCTCAGCTTCGGCCTGAGCATACTGTTTAGTTTTTCTACAGGACTTAGAGCACTTTCCACACTATGTATAAGGTAAATGACCAGATTCAAATAGTCATTATTTTGACTTTTTTTTTTTTTTTTTTATTTACTTGGGTCATCTATAACACAACCAAAACAGTCATGCCGAATACCACCAGTCAAGCATTTTATAAGAATAAGAACATAAGAAATTGCCATGCTGGGTCAGACCAAGGGTCCATCAAGCCCAGCATCCTGTTTCCAACAGAGGCCAAGCCAGGCCACAAGAACCTGGCAATTACCCAAACACCAAGAAGATCCCATGCTACTGATGCAATCAATAGCAGTGGCTATTCCCTAAGTAAACTTATTTATTTATTTATTTAAAAACTTTTATATACCGGTATTAGTATGCATACATCATACCGGGTTTACAATGTAACTTTAAAGGTAGAAATTACAATGAACAGGGAGGGCGAACAAGGAGGAGTATACAAAGAGCAGGAGGTGGAGGAATTAAAGCAATAAATAAAAACTGCAACGGACTATTTACAGGAATATACAAGGCGTAGGCAAGATACTTGCAGAAGTCGGTGTACTTAATCAGGGTAGGCTTGTCGGAAGAGCCATGTTTTAAGTTTTTTTCTGAACTTGGCGTAACATGGCTCTAGCCTGAGAGTGGTAGGGAGGGTGTTCCATTGTTTAGGGCCTGCAATGGATAGTGCACGGTCCCTAGTAGAGGAGAGGTGGGCTTTTTTCAAAGGGGGAATGGAGAGGGTGCCTTTGACAGTGCGAGTGGGTCGTTCAGTGCGTATAGGACGAAAGGGTTCATCCAACCAATTGGAATTGTGCGAGTGGATGGACTTGTGCACTATGGTTAGAATTTTGAAGAGAATTCGGGATGCGATGGGGAGCCAGTGGAGTTCTTTGAGTATTGGGGTAATGTGATCAGCTTTCCTTGAGTTGGTGATGACCCTGGCGATGGCATTCTGGATCAATAGCAGTTAATGGACTTGATCAATAGCAGTTAATGGAACTTGATCAATAGCAGTTAATGGACTTCTCTTCCAAGAATTTATCCAAACCTTTTTTGAACCCAGCTACACTAACTGCACTAACCACATCCTCTGGCAACAAATTCCAGAGCTTTATTGTGCGTTGAGTGAAATAATTTTCTCCAATTAGTCTTAAATGTGCTACTTGCTAACTTCAAGGAATGCCCCCTAGTCCTTCTATTATTTGAAAGTGTAAATAACAGAGTCACATCTACTCGTTCAAGACCTCTCATGATCTTAAAGACCTCTATCATATCCCCCCCTCAGCCGTCTCTTCTCCAAGCTGAAAAGCCCCAACCTCTTCAGCTTTTCCTCATAGGGGAGCTGTTCCATCCCCTTTATCATTTTGGTTGCCCTTCTCTGTACCTTCTCCATTGCAACTATATCTTTTTTGAGATACGGCGACCAGAACTGTACACAGTATTCAAGGTGTGGTCTCACCATGGAGCGATATAGAGGCATTATGACATTTTCCGTTTTTTATTAACCATTCCCTTCCTAATAATTCCTAACATTCTATTTGCTTTTTTGACTGCTGCGGCACGCTGAGCTGACTATTTCAATGTATTATCTACTATGACGCCTAGATCTCTTTCTTGGGTGGTAGCTCCTAATATGGAACCTAACATCGTGTAACTACAGCAAGGGTTATTTTTCCCTATATGCAACACCTTGCATTTGTCCACATTAAATTTAATCTGCCATTTGGATGCCCAATCTTCCAGTCTTGCAAGGTCCTCCTGTAATGTATCACAGTCTGCTTGTGATTTAACTACTCTGAATAATTTTGTATCATCTGCAAATTTGATACCTCACTCGTCGTATTCCTTTCCAGATCATTTATATATATATATATTGAAAAGCACCGGTCCAAGTACAGATCCCTGAGGCACTCCACTGTCCACCCTTTTCCACTGAGAAAATTGACCTTTTAATCCTACTCTGTGTTTCCTGTCTTTTAACCAGTTTGTAATCCACGAAAGGACATCGCCTCCTATCCCATGACTTTTTAGTTTTCGTAGAAGCCTCTCATGAGGGACTTTGTCAAATGCCTTCTGAAAATCCAAATACACTACATCTACCGGTTCACTTTTATCCACATGTTTATTAACCCCTTCAAAAAAATGAAGCAGGTTTGTTAGGCCATATATATCATTGATTTAAATGTGATTTTTCGAAAAAGACCATGAACCGGTGGGGGCTTCGGCACCCCTATCCCAGTCCACTCATGAAATCATGAGCATCTTCTGGTCTGAACTTTTTTTTTTTTAAATTTTTTTTAATTGTTGTTTTGATTACTCTCTGTATCAGATGGCTCCCTGATGCTTGGACAGAAACAGCACAGACAGGACAAGTTGATAACTGGTGTCTCCATATTGTTCTGTCTGTGAAGATCCTTGATTTTTCAATAAAACATGGTGTTAACATGAAAATAAAAACCTCTTCTAAAAAAGGCCTCTATTACAGCAATCTTCCAACCCCTAAACCAGTGGTCCTCAACCTTTTTTTCTGTTGGGACACACCTGATCACATGACTGTCACGGGGCTAGATGTAAAAGTACAGTTTGCATCCACAGGAACCACCCTGACCCACAATTATGGATGTAAAGCAGAATTATGATAGTCCCTGTACAACTCACCCTACAAAAAAGATGTTCTGGTGACATCTCAGTAACAGCAACTCAAACTCCTTCTATCAGGCTCAATAGTCCTACTTATGAAAAGACAGCAGTTTATCACCAATGCATGTCCTCTTGAGAAAATACAACAAATAAGACTGATACAAATGCTTGCATGTTAGTAAAATACCTCACCTTGGTCACACACAGAACTGACGTAACATACGCTGAGGATTTGCAGTAATGCACAAACTAATCCACACAGTTACACCTGTATTAGGGTTCCTTCTGTTGGAGTGTATTCCATATCTATGAAAAGGCAATACTACAAATATTAAATCAGGCTCTAAACACTAATACACCTCCTATTAGGAAAACAGAACTAGCCAAGCAGCTATAGCTCCCAACACAAATAATTGTATAACTATACTAATAAGCAGAATATCTGTTTCACAACTATGAACAGAATAATATCCAAATTATTTAAAATTCTCTGAACACCAATAAAATATTTCAACACAGCAGCCACATCACATAATATTCAGTAATTAAAAGGGCAGTCAATCAAGAAAAATAAACTTAAAGCTAACTTTACTATTTCCCCTCCAGCAGCTCTCCTACTCTTCCGTGCAGGCCAGTAGCACACACCAGAAGCAGTAGTGGCTGTCTCTTTCTCATGCACACAGGCTTCACACAGCATGGGAGTGAGTCTCACACATCCAGTTTTCTCATTCTTGTGCTGGTTCTCACCACATGCACAGGCTTCTTATTCCCATAATCACTTTCTTTCACTCACACACACACACTCCAGTCACTCACCTACCAGTTTCTACTCCAATCTCCCTGACCAGCCACTTCCATTGTCTCTCCTGTGTACACACATCACCTCTGACCAGTGTCTCTCAATCACACACATGCTCTCTCACACTTACATAGATGATCTTAATCAAATGCTCTCACTTACACAGAGGCTCTCAATCACAGTTACACATACACACTCTCAATGACACACACATTCTCTCACAGCAGGTGAGCTGTCTGTGAGACACAGGTTGGCTGTCTCTCTCACTTCCTGTGCCCCCCCCCCCCCCCCCCCGAGCACAAATGGTAGCTGCAGCAGCCTCCTCCTCTAGCCCCCACAGGCCAAGAAAGAAGAATCCCATCTGCTACGGGAGGCTAATTCCGCTGTCTTCTGTACTGATTTTCTGGCTGCTTCTGATTTTGCTTCGGGGCCGCCGCTACTTTTTTTGTGCAACATGGCTTTCTTTTATTTATTTTATTTATTTATTTAAGTTTTTTATATACCAACATTCAAGACAGTGGTCCCATCATGCTGGTTCACAAGAAACAGGGGTGAAACTTTACCATTTAACAAAAGTGCAAAAGAGCAGTTACATATAACAAGGACAACAATAACTTGGAATGAGAAGGGAAAAGAAGATTAGATATTGAAATATAAGTATAAATAACATTTTGAAAGGTGGCTATACTTTCTTATTCTTATATATATACTTATTCTTATATATATACTTTCTTATTCCCGCGCACCCCACTGCACATCACTTCCTGTTCCGGGGCAGGTGCGGGAAGAAGAAAAGGCCTAGCCGCAGTTATCAGCTTCCAATGACACTGCTGCCGTTCCTATCCGGGCTTGAACGTGCTGATAGCCCGGGCAGCAGCAGTGGAAGACTGTCCGTCTCTCACTCTGTGAAGGAAGAGGAGGGAAGAGCAGCGGGAGACCAGTAGCGCACAACACACCTGCCGCTGCTTGGTGACATACTGGTGTGTCGCAACTCACTGATTGAGAATCGCTGCCCTAAACTGCTTAATCACAGGGAGAGATTTTTCTTACCTCTATCCCTTCAAATTTTTCTGGCAAATAATCTGCTTCAGCATCTAATGCGACTTTGTGTAGCTCCATAGTTGTAGAATCCATCGTGTTGTCATAGTCAGAGGCTGGATCCTGTGAATCAAAAAGCTTTTGTCCCAATGGGAGCTCCTTTGACTCTGTCATTTTATCTGCTTTTCGTTTCCTGCCATCGTTCACATGTGGCGTGTGCACTGGTGGGTCAACTTCTGTTTCAGCATCAAGGTCCAAGATGAAGTGGTGTTTACAGTACCTCTTTAGTTTTGGCTGTTGGTTGCTTTCCATTTCCAACTGTTTAGGCGTCTCATACAAATCCATTATTTTAGTTTCAGAAGTGCTAAGCTACAGCCTTTCACGAGCAGTTATGGTCTTTCTATATGTTCCCACATGACTTCTAGCATATGTGTATTTCTACAGCCGCTTGTACAAGCCCGGGCATGCCTATGCAAACTAAGTCACATACAGCCATATTTTTCACAGAGCTATTTAAAAACTCTTTACCCTTGTGTATTTTATTGGGAATATGGCCACTGTTAAATATATTTTCAAATGCGTTGGCTACTTCACGGCCTGACTTTGTCTTTAGTCTCACAACCCATGCATATTTTGACAAGATATCTATTGCCATCAATATGTATTTGTAGCTGCTGTTATAACCAGACAAGGTGGTCAGGTCGACCAGATCAACCTGCCATTGTGTAACCACATTTGACATAATGATTTTGTTTGCTTTAAAATGTCCTAGCGGGTCTGTGGAACAAATAAGCATCTTAATCTGTAAGTCATTCAATTACTTGTAATGAAAAAGTGACTAGAAAACATGTTTCAGCAGCCTGAAAAACAGGATTTATTCCACCAAGACTTCCTACAGTGCCTGGGTCATAATACATTTGTATTTAATAGCTGCTTGTGCATGGTTGCAATGGTCTGTATTAAAACAAGGCTTGAGTTTTTGTTTTTTTTGTCTTAACTTTTGTATGCCTGAGTTTCTAATTCCCCCAACCCCCACACCCTGCTATTAATCATCCTTTTTGTATACTACAAAAGGATCTGCTCACATTTTACTTTGCATAGCTGCCTGGTGCGGACATTGGGCATGTGTATCTACACTGAGGGGGGAGGAGGAACGTGGGAAAGAGCGAGCTTCCTCTTGTATCACAGCTAATAACATTTCACTCTGTATGCCAGCCAGGCTGTGTACGCATGCATATTTACACTGAGGGGAGGGGGAAAGAAAGAGAGAGCTTCCTGCTATGTCACAGCTAGTAACCTTTTTAAAAATCTAGGCTCAAAGTCCTGTTTCTGGCTCTGTCACCTCCCCCAGTAGCAATTATTTGGACTTCTGGTGAGGTCATCAAAAAAAAAGCAGATAGGGTCCATTAATTTTGTCTTCATTAAAAGCGACAGGGCCATTTCCAATGACGTTCTAGGGGGTGTATGTTTTGGGGGTGGATTGGACTTCTGGTGATGACATCAAAATGTGGTCAAGGGTCATTTCCGGTAACAAGGGGTGTGGTTTGGGGATGGGGGTGTGTTTTGAGCAGGAGTGTTGTGACTTAGGGTGGAGCATGGGAGGGGGGTACTCCATTCACTGCTGTGAGGGTGGGGCTTGGGAGGTGCTACACCCATTCACTTCTATGGTGTGGGTGGAGTCTGGGGTGGGAATGGGTGGGGCTTAGACTAGAAGGGATTGCTGATTGGCTGATATCAATTTTGAGTGACAGTATACCCATTATACTAATTATTGTTGTCTCTGCAGGGTTGATTCAGAGGCTGTTCTGTCTCAGTTCTCTGCTTCCTGTTCTAGTCCTCCCATTCCAGACAGCTTGCAGGGAACAAGAGAGGGAGGGGGTGAGTCTGAGTCTGGAGACTCAGGGAAGAGCAGAACCACCCTGGTTCCTAATGTAGCCCCTCTCCTCCTGTTTCCCCTTTCTGTCCTGAAGGGAACAAGTAGGGAGGGCTGAGGTTACAGTGGACAGAGCAAGCAGTAGGTGTCTGATCCCCCAAAGATCTCTTAATTCCAGTCAAAGAAAAATTTGATTATAATTCCTGGATGGATGTCCTTTTCACAGAATTTCATCTTTATACAAAGGGTTTTCATATACACATATATGGGCCAATCATACAAAGTTGACAAAGATCTGGATGTGTTTTAGAAGTCTGCAGCTGTTCCTGTCCTATGGTTGGGCAGAATATCATGCAAAAAACTTAGGAGCAATTTTAGATTCAGAACTCAATTTTAAAAATTTCCTCTAAAGATAGCTTCTTTAAGCTGCATGTACTTAAACTCAGACCACTTTTGCATCATAACGATTTTAGAACAGTTTTACAAGCACTGCTTTTCCCAAAATTAGACTATTTCAATGCATTATTTCTAGGCCTCCCGGCATCCACTACCAGACCCCTTCAGATCCTGCAAAATACAGCTGCCAGAATTCTCACAAACACAAAATTTGATCATATTACCCCCATTCTGAAAACTTCACTGGTTACCAATTCCTTTCCGAATACAGCTCAAAATTCTAGCACTAATACATAAAACATTATACAACAAAAGAATCGAATGGTTTAATTCTGTATTATACTTTCATATGCCACAAAAATGTGCATTATCAAATAAAGGATTACTATCAATACTGTCCCCCAAACTGGCGCATTTAAATAGTCAGAGCAAGCACTTTCTTTGGCAGGGCCAAAATTATGGAACTCCATATCAACAGAATTGAGAGCAGAGGTAAACCCTCAAGCATTTAAAAAGAAATTAAAGACCAGGCTATTTCAGCAAGCCTTCCCAGATTAATTTTTTTTTCTTGCTTTCTTTTAGTATTTTATTGAGCCTTGATTTTGTATTTTATTAAATTTTCTATGAACATTTTTTGTGTGATGTGTATACTCTATTTTATTTTTATACTGATGGATTTTATTGTATTTGTTTTCTTTGTAAACCGATATGTTTCGAATACCAGTATAGAAAACTAAATAAGAGACAATTTCAGCATGATAAACTACTATTCTGAATGCAGCCTCCATACAGCCGGCGCCGAGACCCACCGGGGTAAGGCCTTGATCGCACCCTTGCCCCTGGCAGCCCCCCGCGCCGACCACGAGGCACCGACCCGTGACCCAAGGCGCCTCCCTCAGCCCTCCTCCGGGCTGGAAGCAGCCAATCCGCAGACAAATCCAGCCGCCAATAGCAGCAGGGCCAGGAGCCCTTTAAATCCACCGCGGCGTCTAGGCGTTGCACGCCGAAGGAGCACGACAAAGGGGCTGGCCCCTTTGTGCGCCCCTTAGTGCAGCCGAGCAGAGCAGCCCAGAAGCCAGGTCTCCATCCCAGTCGGCTTTCAAGGTAAGCCCGACAGTCTATTCCGTTATAGAAAGCAGTGCCCTAACAGCAGACCTAACCTTCTAGCCCTTGACGTGCCCACAGTGACCGATCCACCGGAGACTTCCACCCTCTTCCTAATACCTCTAGCCTAGAGGGTACTCCAATCATCTGTCTACACACCCACTCATCCTTCCACCATGCACCCACTTACTATCCCCATCATCTACAACCAAAGGTGGAGAGCTCCTAAGCTCCCTACACCCCACCATAACCGCCAGCAGAGAATCAGGCCCATCATGCTGACACCCATAACCCAATGTCTCGGCCTGGCTCTTCTTTCACTCACACTGTTCAACGCGCAATCCATATCCAAGAAAACCACCATACTCAATGACTTCTTATCTGACTCAAAACCTGATATCTGCGCTATCACAGAAACCTGGTTAAAACCCACCGACATAGCCCTAATCAACCAGCTTCCTATCCAGACCTACGATATACTATCCATATCCAGATGTAAAAAAGAGGAGGAGGCCTTCTCCTAGCAGCCAAGAAATCACTAGGCCTGACATTGCAGACATCCAATTCAATAGCAAACATAGAATTCGCGCTATTCAACTCTAAACATCTGATTATTGCACTAATCTACGCTCCCCCCGGACTTCTTGAATCAAACCCTTCCCCAATCATAGAGCTAACAGCAAAACACTTGAACTCCGGAAAATCAGCCATCTTGATGGGAGACTTCAACCTCCATGTGGATGTCCAACCTCACTCCTCCAACTGTAAAACTCTTCTCTCCTCCCTCAACCATATGGGCTTCAGACAAATTGTAAAAGAACCCACCCACAAAGCGGGTCACACCTTAGACCTTATCTTTATAAACGAAGGTCTTTCATCTCACACCACCCCTACCTGTACCACGGTACCTTGGTCTGACCACAGAATCATCGCATCTATGTTAGAGATCTCGGAGCCTCCTCCCCATACAACTCAAACAATCACCATTTCGGTTAGAAAACAGTGCTCAGGAGATCACCTCAGCAAACACCTGACCAAGGAACTAATGAATCTGGACCTTACGGACACCAACTCAGCTACATCATCATGGCTCAACATCACTAACAAGGTCGCCGATCAGGTGTGTCCCATGAAAACAAAGTCCATCAACCCGGACAAAGACAACAGGAAACCTTGGTTCACTACAGAGCTAAAGTCATGCAAACACGAGCTTAGAGGCAAGGAAAACCAATGGCGAAACAACCCAACTAAAACTACCCTCCTCAACTACAAATCATGCCTTAACACATACAGAAACAAAATCAACAAAACAAAGAAAGAATTCTTCTCCAAAAAAATACACCACTTCTCATTTGACTCAAGAGCCCTCTTCGCCTATGTCTCAGCCCTCACCAAACCTCCTGGACCGAGCATCCCCGATGACCAAGCTCTTAAAAAAGCCAATGAACTAGCCAACTACTTTGACAACAAAATCACCACACTCGTAGCCCCTCTCAAAGGGACAACCCCGCACACAAGCTTCAAAAGCAACCACAGCTCGCAAGCATCTATAGCCCCCATTTTTCAACCCAACACATACACAGCAGAGCTTACATCTCTCGAACCCACGTCCACCTTTGAAATAGCAAACATTCTTAAGAAGATAAAACAGTCTTCTCACCTGCTAGACCATATCCCATCAAACCTGCTGAGTTCTATCCCTGACATCATTGCCAAGCCACTAGCAGATATCATTAACCGCTCTCTCGCCCAAGGCCAAGGTCCCAACCAACTCAAGTCTGCAATGCTCAAACCTCTCCTCAAAAAACCCAACCTTCCCACCACAGATCCTGCTAACTACAGACCTATAGCAAACCTTCCTATGTTAGCCAAAATTATGGAGAAAGTGGTTAACCGACAACTCTCTGAATTCCTTGATGACAACAATATCCTCACCAATAACCAATTTGGATTCCGGAAGAAAAAGAACACCGAATCGCTATTAGCCACTCTAGCGGACACCATTATCTTCAATCTTGAAAAAGGACAACCTTGCCTTCTCGCACTTCTGGACCTGTCAGCGGCGTTTGTCACCGTGAATCATTCTAGCCTACTACAACGACTAACAGAAATCGGCATCACAGGAGCAGCGTTCAACTGGTTTAAATCCTTCCTAGAGAACAGAACATACAGAGTCAAAATAAACAAGGAATCTCATCCCATCCAAGCCAAAATGGGGGTACCACAAGGATCCTCACTCTCCCCCACCCTTTTCAACATATATCTTCTCCCACTCTGTCACCTTCTCACTAACCTCAAGCTTACCCATTTCCTATACGCGGATGACATACAAATTCTCATCCCCATAACGGATACCTTACACAAGACCATGGCCTACTGGAATAATTGCCTCTCAACCATCAATGATCTTCTAACCAGCCTCAACCTGGTTCTAAATACCAACAAAACGGAAATCCTTATAATAGCACCGGAAAAATCTACCCTGCCTTCCTCCAGCAATTCTCCAGACTCCTCAGGATACACCACCTCACCGCAAGTCAGAGATCTGGGTGTAATCCTAGATGACAGATTCAGCCTCAATAAATTAGTTAACAACACTACTAAAGAATGCTTCTTTAAGTTACAAGTTTTAAAGAAATTAAAGCCTCTTCTACGCTACAGAGATTTCCGCACAGTACTCCAAGCCATCATTCTCCCGAAACTAGACTATTGCAATTCACTTCTGCTGGGACTCCCCGCCTGCTCCACCAAACCCCTCCAGATGGTCCTAAATGCCACAGCAAGAATCCTCACCAACACAAAAAAAAAAAGACCACATCACCCCGATCCTCCAGCACCTCCACTGGCTCCCCATTAAATACAGGATACAGTTCAAAAGCAGCATGATGATTCACAAGGCCCTACATAGCATTTCCCCACTCAACTTAACATTCAAGCTGCAACTACATACTTCTGATAAACCGACTAGAAGTGCATACCAAAACAGATTGATTACCCAGCCCGCAAAATCCTCCCTGAGAAAACGCGCCCTATCCACTGCGGGCCCGTCTCTCTGGAATTCTCTACCACCAGACCTCCGCCTTGAGCCGTGCCATACTACTTTTAAGGCAAAACTCAAGACTTTTTTTTTTTTTTAAAAAACCTAAAAAAGTTCGTAAACACTACCACTAAGGACTGCTTTTACAAACTGCAAGTCCTTAAAAAACTTAAACCCCTCCTCTACTTCTCGGACTTCAGGCTCGTACTGCAATCCATCATACTATCAAAGCTCGACTATTGCAACTCCCTTCTGCTAGGTCTACCCTTCAACACCATCAAACCATTACAGATGGTACAGAATTCCACTGCTAGAATCCTCACAAGTTCTAACAAAAAAGACCATATCACCCCAATCCTTCATAACTTACATTGGCTTCCCATCAAATATAGGATACTCTATAAGATACTCACAATAGTACACAAAGCAATATACAATCTGGCTCCTATCATGCTAAGCACTCAACTTCAACCGCATACATCTTCCAGACCAATTAGAAGCGCATACAAAGGAACACTGCATGTCCCACAAGTAAAATCAGCATTGAGCAAACGAGCATTATCTTCAGCTAGACCCCACCAGTGGAACGCTCTCCCCCCAGATCTAAGACTAGAACCCAGTCATCAAGAGTTCAAAAAAAGACTGAAGACCTGGCTTTTCCAACAAGCCTTCCCAGATTCTCAATGATACTTAGACAAGAGGACTTCCTAAATAATAGTATCCCTAAATTATCGACATCTCACCAATTCCTACTATCAGGACTCCACAACTGCTCAATCAATTTTTGAATCCATAAGTTCACTATATTACTCTTATTGTATCTATATGGTAGATTTGACAGGTCATCTCTACTACGTTAAATAGTTAAATTGTATGTACATATTATATTATATTATATTTATTATTACTATGTTAAATTGACATCCGGTTTTATTGTTCCTTATGTTCTACAGTTCTATGTAAAGCCCCCATCCGCTGTTGGGCAGTTCATCGTTTTATGTAAACCGGAGTGATTTGTAATTCCCACAAGAACTTCGGTATATAAAAATTAAAAATAAATAAATAAATAAGACTTGGCTCTTCCTGCAAGCATTCCCAGAGAGCTAAGAACTAGAAGATAAAAAACAACCCCTGTTCTTTGGTTTTAATGTATTGTTCTCTGCCTTATTTATTCATTATTATTATTTGCCTTATTTATATGCTTAAAGTTGAGCTTAGTTTGTTTTCTTTATTATAGATCAATTGCTTGATTTGTTCCAAGATTTGTTACATGTAAACTGCCATCCGGCAGTAGTTTTTACTGTTACCTGTGAACCGGAGTGATATGTATTGTATACAAGAACTCCCGGTATATAAAAACCATAAATAAATAAATAAAATAAATACAGAAGCTCATATACTCACACAGATAACTGCTTTCTCAAAAAAACATAAAAAGGATGCTGGCACTATATATAAATTCAAAACAAAAGTATATTTCACAGTTAAGTAAAGATGTTACAGACTATTTTTTTAATACATGGTAAATTTTGATTTGTGTATAGTTCTGTCTTATATGAGGTTTTCAGTAAAAAAAAAAAAAAAAAAAAAAAATTCATAGTGAAACACATGAAACTTTATTCAAATTTGCCACACAAGTTTGAAAAATCTGTCTCAGAATTTACTATCTCTTGCTGAAAAATCTTGAAACATCTGCTGCAGGAAACAGATTTCTGGACATACTCAGCATTATACAGATACACATAAGAGACAGTTCCTCTGCTGTGCAACTTACAATCTTGTCAGCACACATAGATGAGATAAATTGCTGTGCCTACACCAAACTGGCCCTGGCAGATGGAGAGGATCAGTGCTTGGAACCCCTGTGGTGCAATCTGATTACTGAGGCCTATTCAGACTGCCTTAATCACTGGTTAAAACTGAGCTCTAATATGAAGGAAACCCTGCTTTTTCCTCTTCATTTCCTTTTTCCTCTACTGTTCTTCAGAGCCTGCTTTCTTCTTAGACTTTATTATCCAGAAGTAAAGTTGTTAGGTAGCCATGCAGAGAAACAGCAGGAAAGGATGGAGATGTATGTGAATCAAGCTGTTAGGACTAAGTTGGAGCCTGGAGGATTTTTGAACTATGAGACAGTTGTGGGGGTACATTTTGATTATTGGATAAGGTGTAGGATCTGTAATTATCTAACTCTGTCATATTGTTGAAATACTAAATGATGGGGTATCATGTATTCACTCCAATCATTTGTCCATATGACAAAGCCCTGTATATAGAGATCACTTTGGTTGTCACTGAGAATACATGTGTTCTAAATCCAGCCACTTTAAAATGACTAGATATAATGGTTGGATGATAGCATCAGCTATTTTAATAATAATGATGGCAGAAAAGACCAAAATGGTCCATCTAGTTTGCCCAGCAAGCTTTCCAAAGTAGTAACTGCCACTTCGTGCCGGTTTAGCTTTTTTATTTGTTCCCATCCTCTAGCCTTTTAGGGATCCACATTGTTTCTCCCATGCTTCTTTGAAATCCTTCACAGTTTTAGTCTAGGGCATCCCAGGCATCCACCACCCTCTCAGTGAAGAAATATTTCCTGACATTGGTTCTAAGTCTTTCGCTCTGGAGTTTCAAATTGTGACCCCAAGTTCTACTAAATTGTTTCCAGTGGAAAAGGGTTGTTGACAACCATGGATCATTAAAGCCTTTCAAGTATGTGAAGGTCTGTATCATAGCTCCCCTGCTCCTCCTCTCCTCCAGGGTGTACATATTCAGGTTCTTCAACCTCTCCTCATAAGTCATTCGATGGAGACCACCCACCATTTTGTTCGCCCTTCTCTGAACTACCTACATCCTGTCTGTCTCCTTTGAGATACAGTATCCAGAACTGAACACAGTACTCCAGATGGAAACTATTTTTTTTTCTGTTAAGCACAGTTGACTTAGCCATGACATGAGGGTGATTTCATCTGGCACCAAACAGACTTCTGCTCTACTGAGCATGTGCAGGAATTCCCACATGGGTGTTGCCTTGTGAGCCCTCTCAACACGTGCATTATAAAATAGCTGCACACATGCTGCACACTCCTTTGAAAATCGACTCCTAAGTATTTCCAAAATTGTGTAATCATTTACAACCCCCAAATTAGTGTCCTAGGGTGCCCAAAACAACTTTACATTTCATACATATGTCATGCATGAAATTTTTTATTTAAAAAAGCAGATTTACATTAGATACAACATAAGTTTTTGATGTGCTATTATTTCACATTTTCTTAACTTTGTGTGTATATATGGGACTCCTGCCAAATCTATTCCTAGATCTTGTTCCCATTTCTGCTGGATATTTTATTTATATACAGTCACTCCGTACCATCATGGCGATTCACAACAAATTAAGATGCATCAACATAATCATAACTAAAAACCTAATATAAAAAAATGTATACAATACATCTGGGTGACTTAATCTGATATCTCAAACTATTGAATGCCATTTCCTCTTCCAGCAGATAAAAATAAACAAAACTGCTGGCCCTGATCGTTGATTTTAATTGCTGCTATCATAGGCCAATTTGAAAAGCCAAGTTTTGAGTTCTTTTTTTAAATAGCCTCAGATCATTTTGTAATCTCTGCTTATGTGGTAATGAGTTCCACAATTTTGGCCCAGCCTCAGAAATGGCCCTCACGTACTTCAATCAAGTGTGCAGATTGTAATGATGGCATGTTTAGGAGGCCTTTATTTGTTGATGGTAAATCCATTTGCAGGGTATAAAAGTTCATTGAAGTACTTAACCAATCTGAATTGTTTGAGTTAATAATTTTATGTATTATACATAGTAATTTATAATGAATTCTAAATTTAATAGGTAACCAGTGTTGTGAGATCAGAATTGGGGTAATATGGTTGTATTTTTTTTTTTATTACCTGTTAATATCCATGCACTGGCATTTTGTAATAGTTGTACAGATCTTAATGGATTAGCTGGGATTCCTAACAGCATGTTACAATAGTCTGTATTAGCAAATATTAGAGTTTGGAATACTGTTCTGAATTCATAACTCTTGATTGATCTTTTCAACAGAGTTCAGTACCAAGAGGAAACTGTTTGTCGTCCTGGGTACTCTGTCAAACCAATCAGACAGTAATTCCCTGTATTCATGTCCCCAATTTATTACTCCCAATGAACAAATGTAGTATCTTAACTTGTAAATATGCCAAAAAAAAAAAAGTCTGACGGTCTAGCCCATATTATGTTAGTAAATCCTGAAGATCTTAAAACCCCATCCTCATTTAAAAATTGCGACCGTATTCTTAATCCCTTTTCTGCCCAGATGCTGAATACACAATTCTGCATTCTAAGTGAAAAATATTTATTTCCTAGTACAGGTAACAAATTAAAACCTAGACATACCTGTGTTCACTATTTAATCAATTGAATTACTAAGGGGCTTGTCCTACAATTTACAGGGAGAATTACTATAAGTGAATGCAAAATATACCCTGGGGCCTAAGGATATAGAAAGGCTCTTTCAATCTCTATAAAGAGGTCCCTAGTAACCAATCAGTGTCATGGTGTAGGTTACAAGCAATACTATATAATCTCAAATCATCCAGTCCCATACTCCCCCCCCCCCCCCCCCCCCCTCTCATTTTCCCATTAATTTAGCCAGGGTTCTTCTTGGTTTTGCATTTTTTCCAGAGAAACTGACTTGGGAGCTTTTCCAGCCTGGCCTGATCCTTCCTCAACAGATAACAAGGGATCGTTTGAGAAACATATAACTATTTATGTAAAATGTATCATCTGAATTAGCCTGACCTTTCCTTGTAAGGAAAGTGGGAGATACTTCCAAGTTTCTACTAAATTTTTAGTAGAATTAATCCACTTTTCAAGATTGACTGTATATATCTGTATCAGATTGGTATGTATCATTATTTCTAGATAAATTAACATTTTTTTTTCTAATGCATTGGAAGCTCTCTCTCCCACTCCAATCATATTTTCTCTGATATAGGCAGTGCCTCAGACTTGTCAAAATTTAAATTCAAACCAGCTAATTGTCCATGTATGAAACTCCTTTGTTAAAGCTTGTAAAGAGGTTGCTGGATCCGCTATATGTACATGGATATCGTCTGTGAAGACTACCAGTTTGAGTTCAAATCTGGCACTCTTTTAGGGATTCCTTTTATACAAACATTTCCACAAATTTTTACCAATAAAGGCTCTAATGCCATAATGAAAAGCAATGGAGATAGACATCCTTGCCTGGTCCCACATCCCAAGTAGAAATCCTCCAAACAAATCCCATTCACTAGCACATGCAGATGTAATGTCCATATTACCTTGACCCATCCCTCTATCCCAAAGGCCTGTAATGTTCAAACTTAAAACCTACTCAAGCCTAGCAAATGCCTTCTCGGTGTCCAAACTTAATGATGGGATTTGGGTGCCATTTACTGCATTCCAAAGAGTCTTTTCTGCACATTCATTACATAATAGTGATCTTTTACAAAACCTACTTGGTTGTCTCCTATCACTACAGGCAAAATCTTTGCATTTCAATTTACCATAAGTTTTGCCAATTTTATTTCAAAATGTAAAAGAAATGGGCCTATAGGAAGCATGGGGTCTTTGCCTGCCTTTGGCAAAATTGTGATAATCGCTGTATTTCTTACGAAGGTGAAATGTTCCAAATCAATTAAGTCAGTAAACATCTGTAGCAATGGTGTAGCAATCTTATGCATCAAGATTTTATAAAATTCATCTGAGAAGCCATCTGGCCCAGATACCTTCAATAATTTTGCATCTAGGATTCCCCGTTGGACCTCTTGCTGCTGTAGGGGTTGATTTAACTTCACTAATTGTTCCTCAGTAATTTTCGGGAGAGCTATAGAATGACTGCGGATGTCTAATATAGTTCCTGGTGTAGCGGTGTATAGCGCCTGATAGTAATCCTTAAACACTGCAGAAATATCCCTACTGGAGTTCATCAAGGCTCCCGAGTTATTTCACATCATGGTTATACATTTTTGGCCCTCCCAATTTTTTTTTTATCAAACTTGCAAGGGATCTACCCACTTTAGTGCCATGTTGATAAAACTTGCACTTATAATACATTATTTCCTTTTTTGCCTGTTGATTTAGGGCAGTCTGCATTGCAAAAAAATGTATCTCTGTTCTGACTAGCAAGCCGCTCGTAATGTTTTTTTGTCCATCCTCAATTGCTTACTAAAAGCAGAATAGCTGTGGAAATCGCCTTTGTCCTAACCCCCAAATATTATGATATATCCCCTCACAGCACTGCCTTAGCAGTTTCCCCAAAACAAAATGGGCTAATCTTGAGGTTGGGCATTATGAGTTTAAAAAGGCATCCCAACTTTTCTCCAAATATTCTCTGAAACTCAGATCTTTAAATAAATATTTTGGATGTCTCCATGAATACTCCACCCGCATTGGATGGTAGCCCTCTTTATCTACCCACACCAGAGCATGATCCGAGATGACCAGAGGCCCGTTTTTAGCCTCCTGATACTTTAGAGAAGGCCTCACTGCAGATTAAAATGTATTCTATATGGGATTGCGTGTTATGTGCCCTTGACGATGATGATGGAGAGCCCTCCAGGCATCCACTAAATCAAAGCTATTACAGAGATAACCAATCCCCTTGCTTTGGGGAAAGTACACACCTGGACATAATACTAGATTGATCCAGTTGGTGATCATGAACACAATTCAAATCTCTACCCAATATTACAGTAACATTTGTGTATGAGAGCAATCTAGTTCTACAAAAAATAGGTGCTCATAATTATTGGGGGCATAAGCATTACAAAACACTAGCTGGTATCCAAATAAAAGCCCCTCTTCCACCAAGTATCTCCCCTCCATGTCCACAGTCACTTTAGTGTCTTAAAATGGAATATTTTTCCCTATGAGAATTGCCACTCCCACTTTGTGGATACCTGAATGGGATGAAAATACTTTCCCCACCCATTGCCATCACAATTTCTGATGTTCTATCTTATCCATGTGTGTTTCTTGAATCATAGCCACATGTACCCCCCACCTTTACAGAGCTTCTAATACCTTATACCTCTTAGATACGCAACCCAGTCCAGCAATATTCCTGATGACACATCTGTAGTAGTGTGTAATTTTGTTCTTTATGAGAAAAATACTGTCGTATAGTTATAATTGTATGTAGTCTTAAGAAACTGTTCTTGCTTCATGGCCCCCCCTCCCCCCAATATTACAGAAAGTACAACTTAGATAATGTACAGGGTCAGCACACACTCACAACTTCACCCTCCCCTTCTTTCCACTATTTCACTCCCTTTGCTAGAAACGGCCTGGCAAATCTTATAGTTCCCCCCCCCCAGCCCTCCTTCTCTCTAACATGAAGCCTGTAAGCTTCAAGGTCACCCAGCATAAAATGAAGATATGACTTAATTAAAAACATAAGACTGCTACTTGGTTTAAGCCAGCTAGAATATTAAGAATTACTTTATTACAGCACAAATTGTTTCGGCAGAGACTGAGTGCCGAAGCATCTGGCAGCTGCCCAGAACAGAATGTTTAGTTTTAGGGAAAGCACAAAACTGGTGGTCACACTATGGTGAAGCAGTAAAAGACAAATAAATCCACCATCTTAGAGAACATACGCAGTAAGCTTTTTATCAATAGCTTGGTACTATTTCAGGCAAGTTAAACATAGAAATCCCTTTTGAGCATGTGTATTAAAGGGAATATAACCACAGCATACCCTCTGGCAGTCAGGTTCCTTGCAGAGAGAGTTGACAGTGAGCAGATAGCACAACAAATCTTAAACCAATAGAGATCTCCAGAACTCAGAGAACTTGCTTAGCTGACTCATCTTTTGGGAAGACTGGAGACTCTTTATCAGGAAAAGGTGATAGCTTCCACTAGGCTTTTGTATATAATTATACCCTATGGGCCGGATTTTAAGAGGTATGCGCGGGTGTACATTTGTGCACGCAACCTGGCGCGCACAAATGTACACCCAATTTTATAACATGCGCCCGCAATCGCACGCATGTTATAAAATCCAGGGTCGGGGTGCGCAAGGGGGTGCACAATTGTGCAACTTGTGTGCGCGCCAAGCCGCGCAGCCTTCTTCCGTTCCCCCCCCCCCCCCCCCAGCCCTACCTAAAGCCCCCCTTACCTTTATCTTATAAGTTGCACCTGCCTTTGGGCAGGTGTAGGTTGCGCGCGCCGGCCTATAGCCGACCCACGATCCCAGGCACAGCGGCAAATGGCCCCGCTCCTTTTTTTTCAAGCCCTGGGACATATGCATGTCCCGGGGCTTGCGCGCGTTGCCGGGCCTATGCAAAATAGGCTCAGCGCGCGCAGGAGCGGGTTTTCGCTGTTACATGCGTAATCCTTTTAAAATCCGCCCGAGTAAGTTGAGAAAATTGCTCTTGCTTATTGTGCTGATGATAATGTATATATTCTGTTCTGTTATTTGGTTCAGGTGTTCTTATAAGCACCTGTTGAGTACATATTATACAGAAAATATCTTTTCATTGTTTCACAGAAGACAATAGTGAGTGTGATTCTCATAGTTTGTGTAATAGACTACAAAGCTAATACATTCCTAAAGAACCCACTGTTAAACTTAACTTTAGCAATACTCTTTCAACTACCTGAGAATAGGAAACAGCATTAGCATTAATTATTACTGTAGCAGTTGAGGCTCGCCAGTCTAAGCCCCATTTTTTTTTCTGCACAAGAGACGACCATATTGAGTATCTGCCCTAGCCCATAGTCTAGGAATACTTTCACATCTCACCTGCCATATATCCATCTTTCCTCCCCCTCCTCAAATTTCACCCACATCCCTGTAATAACTAAGCATATAACTAGCTCAAACATGAGCTCCAAGAATGTGAACTGTTAGGACACTATTCCCTGATTAACCATAATATTTTATGATTTAAAAAAAAAAAAAAAAGTTCTTTTTTCATGCTCTCAGTTCCAAATAATTGATGTGATACCAAGTAGAATAACTGGTCTCTTGTAAGGTCTATCTCAGGTAGTGCTGTGCATTTGTAAGCCCTCTGATGAGAAGAATGGAATATAAATACAATCTATGCTCCTTACAACTGCTTCATTGTCAGCGCCATGTTTGCTATTTCGGGCTATTGCCGCTGACTCCTTGATTCTGCTGCCTCTTCCAAATGCGACTCTAGAATAGTAGGTAAAGATTGCACAATAGCTTGTGTCTCAGACTGAGTTGAAAACATGAGCCTTGTTATTATGGGTTACCTTCAACCTGGCAGAAAATTGAAGCACAAATCTTATTTGCTGTTCAACCAGTTTTGTGCAGCTTGAAACAAAAGCTTTGACATGTTGACACCACTGCTGAGAAGTCAGGGGAAGTTTAGCACATCATGCCCATCATATTTCAGGTTCCTCACCAGTTGATATTTTCTCAATTTCATCTTTGCTATAACTGAGGCCTGCCTTGAGGGGAACCATGTGTACCAAACCAGTGCACATGGTTCCCCTCAGGTGTCATATGATCCCGATAATCCCAACGCCTCTGGCAACTAAGACTCCAACTTAACCAGCAGCCCTTAGTCTCCGATTGTTTCTGGCAACCCAATAAACCTAAGATGCCGCCTCCTGTAGTGATTTTCCAAATCCTAAATTTTTAGCTTTTTAAATTTTTATTTATTTATTTTTTTGCCACTATTAACATTACCGCCACCAGCTTGTGCTCCAGAATGTCCACATGCTTATCAACTTCTGTTAAGTGAGTTTCTACCTCTGAAATGCATTTTGTGTTATCTGCAAATCCTCAGTGTGAATGTATTTTTCCCAGTTGCTCCTCTATCGCAGCCATTATAGTAGTGGCAACCTCTCCCGATTTCTCCGATCCCGGTGAAGGATTACAGACTCCATCTACCTTCTTATTCACCACCACTTTGCTTTTATCTTTCCTGATTGTTTTTGCAGCCATCCTTGATCTAGTTGTACTCACACCAACCAATTCTTGGGTCTCTGTCAATTCTTTTTGAAGTGGTAGTATATAAAGGTCAGCTATCACAATAAATAAGGATTGTAGAACATGTTCTTACCTCCTCATCACATCATGTGACCCTTTAAGCCTATAGCTTTAAATGGAAAAGGTTTTCTGCATAGTGTCAATACAGTTCCTTGGACCCGCTTTCATGCAAACTCAAAGAGTTACTTAACTATTTGCTATCTCTTCTTGCTTCAGGTCTTAGCACTTCATCAGTGAGAGTACATCTTGGCACTATAGCTACTTAACATACTCAAATAGGTTTACATTCTCTACTCATCTGTTAGTGTCCAAATTTATGAAAGGTTTATGGCAGATTAAACCTCCAGCTCAAAATATCATGTTCATGGGATCTAAATGTGGTTCTGGCACAACTCATAATACAACCAATTGAACCACTGGAGTCCACTTCTCTCAAGTTCCTAATATGGAAAGTAGTAATATTCTTGGTAGTAACATCAGCCAGAAGGGTCGGTGAACTTCAAGCTCTAGTTTGTTATTCACCCTACATGTAGTTCTCCCATAATAAAGTAGTGCTTCATACTATCTAAAATTCCTACCAAATGTAGTATCATCTTTCCAAATTAATCAAACCATCGTGTTCTCTATATTCTTCCAAAGACCACATGCACATAAAGGTGAAAAAGCCTTCCACACCGTAGACTGTAAAAGGGCCTTGGCTTATTACAAAAGAAGAATTCAGCCACATTGTCGGGCTTTGTAGCTCTTTGTCTCTTACGATCCTAACAGACTAGGCAACGTAGTGGCCAAACAAACATTGTCCAATTGGCTGTCAGACTGTATAGCACATTCAGGCCGATACAGTACAGTGCACTCCGGCGGAGCACACTGTTAACCCGCATTTGGACGGGCGTTTTCGATGCGCTAGCTTTACCCCTTATTCAATAAGGGGTAATAGCGCGTCAAACGCTCCCCTCTTCCCCCCCCCCCCCGAAACTAATTGCGCCCGCAGCATGCAAATGCATGTTGATGGCCCTATTAGTTATTTCCACGCGATTCACTAAGTAAAATGTGCAGTCAAGCCGCACACTTTACTTTCAGAAATTAGCGCCTACCCAAAGGTAGGCGTTAATTTCTGCTGGCACCGGGAAAGTGCACAGAAAAGCAGTAAAAACTGCTCTTCTGTACACCCGCCGACTTAATATCATGGCGATATTAAGTCTGAGGTCCCAAAGTATATAAAAAAAAAAAAAGTAAAATCGGATCGCAGGTTGAAAGCCGGATGCTCAATTTTGCCGGCGTCCGGTTTCCGAACCTGTGGCTGTCAGCGGGTTTGAGAACAGACGCCAGCAAAATTGAGTGTCGGCTGTCAATGCTGACAGCCGCCGCTCCTGTCAAAAAAAAAGAGGCGCCAGGGACACGCTAGTGTCCTTAGCGCCTCTTTTTACTGTGGGCCCTAATTTGGATATTTTGTGTTAGTGATTCACGTGCACAAACAGGCGCTGCTTGTGGCCTGCCGAGTCTTTACTCCTCTCGGCCGTGAGTGGAATGGGCTCTGCTCGCAGCCCCACATGGGCTGCTCTTTGCTGCCCCCTATGGCTGGCTTCCTAGTAGGCATCCAGATCAGACTCTATCAAGGTTCAAGTTCGAGCTATGGTTGCATTAGTACTCATTACGAACTATACCTATTGAAGACATCTAAAAAGCTTGAACATGGTTGCCAGTACATATCTTTGTCCCATTACTGTATGTACAATCTATCAAATATGATAGTGAATTCAGACAGGCAGTTTTGCATAACGAAGTAGTCCACTCTGCTTGGTGGGGTCTAGATTACTTTTTCAGAAAACTCTGCTGTAGCCTTCAGCTTGGGAATCTCCTCATATATTGGCTAATTCAGGCCTGCTTATCAATGGGGAATAACACAAGGTTTCCATATTGTAAACTGTGTTTTCTATAGATAGGATGAATTAGCCTTGCTAAATACCTACCTCCCTGGAGAGTTGACTAGCTAGCTTAGATTTAGCCCTCCGATCAATAGATGGGACACACGAGATAGCGCCCAAGCAGGAATTCCTTGACATGCTTGGTTGAGCAAAAGCTCTATTAGCTTGGAGAAAGGTTCATTCGGTGCTGCTGTATGACATCACCCAAGTCATGGCTAACTTATCCTGCTGGCTTCGGAAAACAGTTTATGGTATGCAAACTAGCTTTATATTTGGCTTATAGCAGCAGGAGAATACTTGTAGACAGCATCTGTCTCAGTAGTATTATGCAAACTCCTAGCCTTCCTTTAAGGCTTTTTTAAAATAATGAATACAAAATCCTTGGTAGTGTATTGCTTTGCACAAGTTTTGCTGTTAAATTGATGTACATTGCAGAGGGTGGACTGAGCATGAGGAAAGCTAGGGTTCAAATTTTGCTTCTACAGATGCTACTTGTGACCTTCTGCAAGTCACTTCATTCTCTATTGCCTCAAGTACAAAGTAGATTGCCCTGTGAAGCAGAGAAATACTACTGCACCTGAATTTGTAACTCACCTTTAAGCTCTTGATTTGTAAAGGCAGGTAATTAAAAAAAAATGCTGTAGTTTGTCAAATTTTTATTAACAGCTGCAATGTTTTTCAGAGTTTAGAAGAAATAAACTGTTTTGGTATATTTTTTATTCATTGTTGTTTTTTGCCTGGTCTGGGGTTTTCATAGTATTTTATGACTACTTGTGCAGATTTGCAAAGCCTTGTGTGGTTAGCCATCTTTTATCTTGTGAAAGGATGATATGAACTTGGCAGAATAAAAGATATTGCAATCTCCTTTATCAAGCGTGGGGCAGGCGATGGTGTATCCAGTTTTTTTTTAACCCTGGCCTAGTCAAAGGTTAAGACTTTCTGCCTAGATGCCTATAGACTTGTTTGTGCTATTATTTACTGGGTTAAACTAGTATTACAGCTGACATCAGTCTGATGCACTTAAAGGACAATAAAGTTAGGACAAAAATCCTGCCTGTTTTGAGCAAAGTTATCACACCTTAAACTGGAGGCGTTTTTACTCTGTTTGCTAAGTAATTAGCTATAAAAAAAATTGTTTCTAATAAAAATGCAGTTCCTAGCTTAATATAGTTTAAAAACATTGGGTGGTGAGAAGGTGTAACACAGCAAGAGGGCCTCCCTAACCCTTCCTCCTACAGTAGACGAGAGAGGAGATGCCTCGTGGGTAATCTGATTGGCTTGATGGTGTACAAGGTTCTCCTTCAGCCACAGATAAATAAATAAAAACTCCCCAAAAGAACATGAAGAAAAATTATTTCCAACTGTATCAGTTTTTGTTTTTTTGTGAACAGCTGGAAAAAATTGAATTTGGCAAACTCATTGTTTAAACATCTGTTCATTAGTGTGCATTTGGCATCCATTTGAATGCAAACAACAATTTTAATGCAGGCCAAGTCTGCATGTAGAAAAGAGAACTGTTATCTCATCTTTAGGAGCAAGTTTTATGCACTGGTGAATAAGGTGATAATAGTTTAGGAGCTAAACGTTTTTCAGGTCCAAACTGATATCACTGTTTCAGGGCATTGGCATGTCTGTGGTGTTTTTTTCTCATGGTACAAATAGGAACCTTCTGGGTAGTAGAGAATGTGTCACTAGTGTTGTGCGAACTCCCTAGCCTGCAAGCACATCTACCCAAGTATTTTAAAACCCGTGTGAATGATATGCATGCATTTTTATAAAATTTGCAAGTCTCTACCCTGCAAGATATGCATGTTTAGGATTACATGCAATGCATAGAAACCAAGTATATTAAGCCATTGAACGTGTGTACTTTTCCTGCCTATTTTAAATATATATATATATATGTATATATATATATATGTATATATATGTATATTTTATGCGTGTAAGTTGTCCAATTTTAAAACATGAATGTAAACAAAATTAACCATTTCACCAATTAGTTTACCAGTTCACCCAGTCCTCTTCTAGGTCATTCTGGTTCTTCAGCCTGAACATCCACATAATAAACGTTTATCATTTATGCCGGATGATTAGCAGTTATAAAAATATGCGAGTTGGCAAATATATGCGTGCAAGTGTCTTATAAAATAGAATTTTATGTGTGGCAATGCTCCTAGACAGCTCATCTTTCACATGCAGGTACTCGTATATAAAAGTGAAAATGCGTACATATCTTCAACTTTTATAAATACGGAATACGTGAATAGATGCTACTTAAGTGCATATATGCTTATTTATTTATTTAAAAATTGTTTATATACGCCTTTACAAAAGTAAATTTGATCAAAACTGTTTACAACATACATGCATAAAAATTACAATTATGTTAACATTTTGAAAATTCACCCCATAGAATATAATCTAATAGTTGCTGAGGTAACTAGCCTACTGTTCCTTTTCTTGCTGGTTTTTATTTTATTTTTTTGTTGAGCTGCAGCAGTCTTTTCTTCAAATGAATGTGAAATGATTGAAGTTGAAATTAATTTTGCTTTTGGTGAATGTGAAGGCAATACTGAAGTTAATTAAGAGGCAGTGATGAGAGTTTTATTAGTATATTTGCAACATCCTAATGAATACAGTTATCTCCCTAAGGTCAGATTCTTTTAACTTGGTTTTGCTGTATTCTGAAAGAAAAAGATTGCAGCATGAATTTGTGACAGAACAAGTAAAGCCATGAAACTTGTTGCAGACAAAGTAAAATGTTCTTAAGTATGTGTGTACATACCATTGTCTGGCTAAAGGTCAGGGCAGACTAAACTTTAGTTAGTAAAAAAAAAAAAAAAGTACTTTGATTTGAATAAATCAAGTATTGTACCCCATGAGGTCTTATTCAAAGGTGGAAAAATTATGGGTTCCCTGAACAAGGGACTTATATATAATCTCTGGTGCCTCTCCAGCATACGTGTTGCTGTGGACTCTTGTAGCCCTGTTGGCTATCAGAGGAAGATACTTAAACTCGGGCCAATACAGTAAAAAATACAGGAGAGCGGGCGAGTGCGCACGATACAGTAAATAAATTTATTTAAATTAGGCCCGGTGGTAAAGAGGCGCTAGGGATACTAGCGCGTCCCTAGCGCCTCTTTTCGGACAGGAGCAGCGGCTGTCAGCGGGTTTGACAGCAGACGCTCAATTTTGCTGGCGTCGGTTCTTGAGCCTGCTGACAGCCATGGGTTCGGAAACCAGACGCCGGCAAAATTGAGCATCCGGTTTTCAAGCCGCAGGCCTATTTCAAAAACATTTTTTTTTTTTTTTTTTTTTTTTTTTACTTTCGGGACCTCTGACTTAATATCGCCATGATATTAAGTCAGAGGGTGCACAGAAAAGCAGTTTTTACTGCTTTTCTGTGCACTTTCCTGGTGCCTGGAGAAATTAGCGCCTACCTTTGGGTAGGCGCTAATTTCTGAAAGTAAAATGTGCGGCTTGGCTGCACATTTTTGTTACTGTATCGCGCGGGAATGACTAATAGGGCCATCAACATGCATTTGCATGTTGCGGGTGCTATTAGGTTCGGGGGGGTTGGATGCGCGTTTTGGACACGCTATTACCCCTTACTGAAAAAGGGGTAAAGCTAGCGCATCAAACACGCATCCAAATGCCAGCTAACAGTGCGCTCTGTCTCTGTATCTGCCTGAGAATTAGCTAATTGTCTGAGCAGGAAATCATATGAACTCCTAGCTTGTGTAGTAATGACAGAACAACTGCAAGAATACCTTCAGTGATAAGGCTAGGCCTAAAAGCAGTACATAGTACTGGATATGCTCTTTACGCGCTTCTCTTTAACTTCTGCATGGCATAACAGAAGAAATAAACGATAACGCACTGCAGAATCTTTCAGAATGTATAAAACTTAACATTAAATAATGCTTACTGACCTAAACCGGGGGAGGGGGGATTTCTCAAGCTATTTAAAAGTTTGCCCTCGTAATTGAAGGCTAAAACCAAAAGTTCACTCACTCACTCACTCCCAACTGCAAAGGGGAAAAGACAGCAAGTTCAGAAAGCTCCAGGTTGGCATCGCAGTGTGGCCTGTCTGCATATCTACAGGTACCGGTGCTGATTTTCTATCTCCGCAGAGTCTTGTTTTTGAAAACTCAGGCTGGCACTGGGACACCAGTGCTTTCAATGTGCTTTGAAGGAGATGCAAATTAAATCCCAGCATGTTCTTGCCCTGCTCCTTTTTTCCCTGTGTATGTTGGTCACAGCACGGGTACTCTTGCCCTCACTGGTGGGGAAGATAATTTTCAAAAGGGTCCTTTTCATGTTGCTTTACAGGTGTTTACCCACACAGTTTTGAAAATTGACACGCTTTTCTCTTATGCTTTATTTTCTTTTTTTGATTCTTACAGTCACACAAAGAAAATGGTAGTCACAAAATAATTTAGATTTTTAGAAAAAAGCAAAGCATTGGCCTGCTTTTCAAAGGGAAGAAGGCTGAGATTTCCACGTCTGTGCCGTCCTAAATAAATGTTTGCGTCTAATGTCCAATCCACACCGGCTGTTGTCTCTTACTTCATCCTCAGTCTCTGGTGGTGCTCTCGCTCGCGCTCTCTCGATTTTATAACATGCGAACGCATGTTATAAAATCGCATGTCCATGTGCACACGCAAGTTTGAAAATCTACCCCTTAGTGTACTTCTAATTCTACTTATGTTTCTAGAAGAGGTTATTTTTCTAGTGTAAGTTAAATTTTGCTTCCATTGCTGCTTCTGGTTATCTTTAGTTCATATGAGACTTTTTTGTGTGTGTTTTTTTTGTTTTAAAAACAAACAAAAAAAAACCGCATGGCTAAGGATAAATATAACAATCAGAAATCAAGTCTAACACAAGCATTTGGAAGGAAAAAGCCCCCAAACCCCATCTGAATTCACACTTTAATTTAGCTTTATCTTTATACCATGCTGTCTTTTTTTTTTCTTCATGTATTACAATGTAACTATTTTTATGCTAGTTGGTACACTTGTTGCGAGGCTTATTTATATCAAAGAGAAAACATACCATAAGGCCCAGCCCTTCCTTGGTTAGTGAATGGTCCATTTAAATGATTATGGAAAATGATAGCATATAAATGACAATTAGAGATGAAAGTATGCAGCCATCAAAACCTGGTAGGAGCTATTATTGTAACTGGATAGTCATTCAGTGGCAAACTATAATGGCAACTTAGGAAGTCATGAAACCAACATATCATTGTCTCTCTTTCAGTGAAGCTTTAGTCTAAAACAAATGACAGACTGAAGAAAATGACTCCTACATGCTCTTATAAGTGGCGTGTGTCTATATTATCTAAAACTCTTTTATCAGAAAACTCCTATTACCTGGAAATTTCTTTATTTGAAAAAAAAACAAAACGTATCCAGAATGGCCTCGGCCCTGATTATTCTGGTATTTGATGCTTTATGTATTATATTCCCTGAAGATAAGTTCATTGAGCCACACAAATGAGTCACGTGACTATACTCTGTCCTGAAGGGATAGATTCTTTCAGAACCTTCCGGAAAAGGCAAAAGCTTTTCACTGCTCATGCCCAGTAGTTCTTGTATTGCAGCAGCTCCCTCATTCCCCTTTGTTTTTATCTGCCAAGATCACTGGATGTTTCTTCTTGTGGCCCCACAGAGCTTGAGAGAGACATTTTGTTTTCTTCAGCCTTTCTTTTGAAACTTACAATTACCCCAGTAAGGTGTTTTGTTTAAGCTTTTAATCACTTAAATTAGTGATTCTGTTGAGTTGGCCCAGGTTTTGTTTCCTTCAAAGTGGTAACCTCCAGCAGGCTGGTTGAATTTTTCTTCATACTGGACTAGCCTCTAATAAGAGGAAAATCTTTATTTTGCCCTGTTGATTTTCCTCTGTCTCCACGAAGCAAGCCAATGGCTTCAAGTTCTGTTCCAAGTTCAAACAAAAGGTGTTCACTACTGATCATCACAAGCTGTCCTGTGTATGGATGCTGCCGCTTGGGGGCCTTAGAGTGATCTCTGGAGAACTGTTGAGGACATTCACTCACCTATAAGACTGACTCAATTGCTATTATCAGTACTTTTTGAAGCGGCATTAGATAGGATTACTAGAGCATTAGCATGACATATCAGTCATGTTGATGTCCTGGTGTCAAGCACCTAGGCTTCATGGTGTGTTGTGTGATCCTTCTCTCCTTTGTTGTGGAACCTCTTGGTACTAATACAGATTCCATGTCCTTCGCTTGTTTCCATACCAAGGCAGAGTCAGAGGTTTGGAAGAGAGAACCTCTACTGACCCTCAATCTCACTCTGCCGCAGAGCCCAAAGAACCAAGTTTTAGGCCTCAGAGGACTTTGGCCTTACGTTTGGTCAGAAGTGGCCAGCCAGACCAATGTTCTCAGAGTTGTAGTCTCAAGTCTTGAAATTTAGTATTTCTGTCAGACCAGAAACAGGTGTACACCTACAAAACTTTACTTCTGATTTTGTCCTAAAGATGACCAAGGCCATCCCTTTGAGTTTTAAGTTGAAAGTGAGTCCAGGCCACTTCTCATCCTTCCAAATAATTTCACCAACTGTTTAGGGGAATCCAGTTTTCAGTCCACTCTCTTAGGAGGTATGGAAGACTGTGGGAGACCTACACACTATACTTCTTCCTGTTGGTAAGAAGTAGTTTGGCTGCTGTTAGTCCACTTGAATGCACAAAAATAAGTTAACAAATGTAAACAAAAATATAAGACAGACACACAAAGTATTGGTCCAGGCAGCTGAGGGATTTGGCAAGTCTTAGTTACGGCACTAGGGTGTGGCAATGAAATCTACTCTGAAGAGGGTTAAGAACTCGTACCTCTGTGCCCCTTGGATGCGTGTCTCGGATTAGACTGTTTTCGGATAAAACAGAATGAGAAGGTTGTTTATAGTCCTACATAATTTTATTCTTTAAATCCACATGCAGGAATATTTGCATGCAGTCTTGGAAGGGGGCCTAGGAATTCAGTGAGTTTCTCTTTCAAGAAGTTTGTCATTTGATGGCTGTCTATGAAGAATGTGAAAAGCATCTGGTCCATATAACGTATAATGTATTTGATACAGCTTTGAGAGCTTCTGACATCTGCAAGCCCTCAGGCTGCAGGAAGGGCTTGTGGACATACCATCTCTTCAGAGGTAGTCGAGGAAGTAGTGGAGCTCATGAAAGACCACCATTCTACACATCAGAATTTATCTCCTGCCATCTCTGAACCACCTTTGACATCTCAAATGTGGTACAGTGGACCACATTGGAAGCAGTTTTAACTCTCAAAAGAAATTTGTCCCAGGTAGCAAAGCTTTGTCTCCATCACAGCCAAGAGTTCAAAACCCTATACTGCTACTCAATCAAAACCAGAGGTCCAGTTTTTGATGGGATCCAGAAGAAATAGTCAAGATCCTAATCTCCATTCCTGAAGCCTTCCTTTGGGAGGGAGTTTGAGATTTTTCAAAACTACTGTGCCATTGTAACCTTACAACTAGGTCCTCCAGATCATGGGGGGAAGGCTACAGATTATTATGAATCCTTCCAAATTACCTGGCCAAACTCGCTCAGGTTGAAAATTGCTTCCCTCTTGCTGGCCGGAGCATATGTATTTGTTTGGCCTCAGGATGGAGCACAGAGATTTTACTGCAGGTAATTTCTGATCCCCAGAAAGGCAGGAGACTTCCAAGTCTTCATTGACCTAACAGCCTCAAACACATTTTTGAAGAGAGAAAAGTTCAAGTTGGTTACCTAGGACTCTTATACCCACTTCTAAACAAAGGATTGGCTGTGTTCTCAGGTTTTAAAGGATGCCTGTACCCATATAGAAATACTTCCAATGACTAGGATGTATCTTAGATTTGTAATAGGGAAAGAGCATATCCAGTACTATGTACTGCTTTTAGGCCTAGCCTTATCACTGAAGGTATTCTTGCAGTTGTTCTGTCATAACTACACAAACTAGGAGTTAATTTGATTCCCTGCTCAACAATTAGCTAATTCTGAGCTTATGTCAGGCAGGAGCAAAGGAATCTGGGCAGATTACTATCTGTGTGCTGTAGTCATTATTTTAAATCCAATCTGAACATGACACCTCAATTGAAGTTTATAGGAACTCATGCTACACATGACTCAAGCTGTCTCTTATCTCCTGATCAATAATAATATCAGTAGTGCCAATGGTGAAAGGAGTGATTCAAAGTCAGACATCAGTATGTCCATGTTGAGGATGCTTATCCTTATGGCTTCTACAATTTATGCAACTCCCATAGCATGAGAAAAGCCCAGTAGACCCTAACATTCCAGCGAAACAAAGGTACTTGGACTTCAGGAAAGCATCTGGGTTAAGGAAGAACTGAGACTCTGTCTTAGTGGCTCTCCCATACCAATTCAACTTTGTCTATCCTTCCAAATTCTCCTAACCACAGATGTTTCCAATCTGGGCTGGGAAATTTACCTACAAGGGCTTTGTGCCCAGGCCCTTGGTTTCTCCAGGAGAAGAGGTTGCACATCGGTCTACTGGAATTATGGGCCGTTATGAACACTGCTAAAGGCCAACAAAATCTGTCTTAGTACAAACGGACAATCACGTGGTCATGTTCTACGTGAACAAACAGGGTGAAAAGGAGTTAAAGGGAAGAGTTATTAGAAACGCGAAGGGAGGTTAGCTAAAAAGCAAATTTGTTAATCTTCTTGCAATGTGAATCCCTGAGAGGAGATTGTCGTTTGAAGTAATTGCCTTAGAAGCACAGATTTATAGGAAAGCACTGTACAAACATACAAGAAGACAGTCCCTGCTCGACAGCACTTATAATCTAGAAAGACAAACAGGACAAGAGACTTGGGTTATTTCATAAAGTAAGAAAATGGTTAAAAAGAAAATGTTAGTTAACAAGACTAAAAGGAGACAATTGGGCATAAGATTTTAAAAGCAGTTTCAAAAAGGTGGGTCTTTAGCTGGGATTTAATAAATGGCAAGAGAGGAAGCATGACTCTCACTTCAGGAAGACTATTCCAAGCACATGGCACAGCCAGGTGGAACGCACTGAGTTGGGAATTGGCAGTAGAGGAGAAGGGCACAGATAGGAGTGACTTATCTGAGCGGAGTGCATGAGGAGGGATGTAGAGAGAGATGAGAGGAAGAGGTAGTGAGGTGCTGCAGCATAAAGACATTTGTAGGTGAGAAAGAGGAGCTTGAACTGTATGCGGGAGCAGATAGAGAGCTGATGCAGTGACTTTAGAAGAGGGGTTATGTGAGTGTAGCAACGTTGGTGAAACATTGAGAGGTCGGGCAGGCTTCATGCCTGCCCGGCCAGGATAATATGGCGCCAGGCTTGCTGATGCAAGCCTGGCCGCCGCCGTGCTGGGGGAGGGGAGCCTCAAGGTGACAGGACGGTCACCTGGGCCCACGTGCAGTTTGCTGCACCAGGATTGGGTGGTTCTTTGAACCACATTGTGGAGGGAGCTGATTGCTCCCGAGGTGTTAGCAAAGGGGGAGGGGAGGAGCCGGTTGAGGGATTAGGTGAATCCCTCAGGTCTGCCCTTCTTCACAGCTGGGCATCTGGCGCTGCATCCCACCTGCCCGTCCTTGTTACTGTTTTTTGTTTGGGGCCTTGTTGCAGCTCTTGTGGGTGGAGTAGTGGGTAGCCCGAGCCGATTGGTGGGCAGTTATGTTGTGGTAACTGGTGGCAGATCTGAATGGGGGCAGGTCAGTGGTCCATAGCCAAACTGGGTGCAGTTGTGGCTGGTACGGCTCCTTGCTGAATGGGGGCGGGGGTCGACTTATTCAACTCCTTGCTTGATGGCGGCGGGAGTCGGGGGGGATGTGATAAAGGGGCGGAGCTTCATGCAGGCTGGGACAGCCTGGGGAGCGTCCCTGGCAGGCTGGGACAGCCTGGGTTTACATGTTTTCAGGCTGGGATAGCCTGGGTTGCCCATCTTGCTGACTTGTGGCGGATGGGAGAAATGGGGAATTCAAGATGTATACATTTGCCTGGCTCAGGCTCTGGGTTGTTTAATAAAGCTGCGGCCTGTTGACTCCCAAATCAGTGTCTGTGAATTATTGGTTGTAAGAGGGCGGGCTTGGGGCAGAAGCGTCAGTCCTGGCTGCCCATATTAAAGTCATGCAGCTAAATTTAGGACAAATTGTAGTGCAGAGAGATGCTTTGCCGGGAGACCTGTGAGGAGCAGATTGCAATAGTCTAAGCAGGAGGAAATGAGCGAGTGGATAAGGGTTCTGATAGTGTGTTCAGAAAGGAAAGGACAGATTTTTCAGTTTTATAAAGAAACTCATTTTAGCAGTGTTTTGGATATGCATAGAGAAGGAGAGAGAGGAGTTGAGGAGGACTTTGAGGTTACGGGCTGATGGGACAGGAATGATGACTGTTATCCACAGAAACAGGAAGAGGGAAGGTGGGCTTGGGGGGGAAGATAAGGAGCTCTGTCTTGGCCATGTTGAGTTTAAGGTGGCGGCAGGACATCCAGGCAGCATTGTCAGACAAGCAGGCCGAGATCTGGGACTGCACCTTGAATACTGTGTAAAATTCTGGTCGTCGCATCTCAAAAAAGATAAAGTTGTGATGGAGAAGGTACAGAGAAGGGCGACCAAAATGATAAAGGGAATGGAACAGCTCCCCTATGAGGAAAGACTAAAGAGGTTAGGACTTTTCAGCTTGGAGAAGAGACAGCTGAGGGGGGATATGATAAGAGGTGTTTAAAATCATGAGGTCTAGAACAGGTAGATGTGACTCTGTTATTTACTCTTTCGGATAATAGAAAGACTAGGGGGCACTCCATGAAGTTAGCATGTGGCACATTTAAAACTAATCGGAGAAAGTTCTTTTTCACTCAACGCACAATTAAACTCTGGAATTTGTTGCCAGAGGTTGTGGTTAGTGCAGTTAGTGTAGCTGTGTTTAAAAAAGGCTTAGATAAGTTCTTGGAGGAGAAGTCCATTACCTGCTAGTAATTAAGTTGTCTTAAAAAATAGCCACTGCTATTACTAGCAACAGTAGCATGAAATAGATTTAGTTTTTGGGTACTTGCCAGGTTCTTATGGCCTGGATTGGCCACTGTTGGAAACAGGATGCTGGGCCTGATGGACCCTTGGTCTGACCCAGTATGGCATGTTCTTATGGATTTCTGATGAAATTTCTGGGGTAAAGAGGGAGATCTGGGAGTCATCAGCATAAAATTGGTATTGAAAGCCATGAGAGGAAATCGGAGCACCAAGGGAATTAGTATATGGTGAGAAAAGAGGGACTCAGGACAGAGCCCTGAGGCTCACCAATTGCTAGTGGAATGGCAATAGAGGAGGAACCACCAGAGGAAACACTAAAATGTGATGGGAGAGGTAAAAAGAGAACCAAGATAAATCAGAGCCCAGAAATCCAAGCGAGGACAGAGTATCAAGGAGTAGGTGGTGATCAACAGTGTCAAAAAAAAAAAAAACAGTAGACAATTTAAGGATGAAAAGGACAAAGTAAAGACCTTTTGGCTTTAGCCATAAACAGGTCATTGGAAACTTTGGTAAGGGCTGTTTCAGTTGAATGTAGAAGGTGAAAATTTAGACTGGCGTGGATCAAGAATGGCTTGAGAGATAAAAGTCAAGACAGCTGTGGTCAACAGCACGTTCAAGTAGTTTGGAGGAAAAAAGGAGATGGGACGATAGTTTGCAGGGCAGGTAGGATCCAGTGAGGGGGTTTTTAAGGAGTGGTATGATTACAGCATGTTTTGAAGGCAGCAGGAACAGTAGCAGCGGAGAGTGATAGACTGAGGATGTAACAGATTATAAGGGATGACTGCAGTGGAGATAGAGCTGAGGAATTGAGTGGGGACAGGGTCAGAGGAACAACTGAGTTTGGAAGAGAGAGAAGACAAGCAGTTTCCTCCACTGTAACATCAGGAATAGATGGGAACATCACAGATCTGTTCTTGTTTAAATGAAATAGCCTATACCCTGATTTCCAGACATGCCACCTAATCATGATAATTGGTTTCAATTAATTGCACTTTAAAAATTAGAGAACACAGAACTGAAGTATTTAAAGAAGACCCTGGGGAAGGACCATTGCTGGTTGACAAGACCATAGATGGGAATGGGGTAGACAACTCCTTTTTCAGAAGAGAATGTATGGGAAATGCTAGAAAAACTGAAAGTGGAGAAGGCCATGGCGCTGGATGAGGTACATCCTAGAATATGGGAGCTCAGAAATGTCCTGGTAGATCCACTGAAAGACCTGTTCGATAGATCCCTGGAAACGGGAGTGGTGCTGCGAGATTGGAGAAGAGCAGTTGTGGTCCTGCTTCCCAAGAGTGGTGGCAGAGAGGAGGCTGGAAACTACAGCCTGGCTAGCCTCAACTCAGTGGTGGGAAAATTAATGGAAACTCTGCTGAAAAAGAATAGTTAAACTATCTACAATCCAGTAAGTTGCTGGATCCAAGGCAGCAAGGATTCATCAGGGGAAAGTCCTGTCAGACAAATATGATTGGGTTTTTTTTGGTTTTTTTTAATGATTGGGTGACTAGAGAATTGTATTGAGGAAGAGTGCTCTGTGATCTACTTAGATTTCAGCAAAGCTTTCGATACAATCCCGCTTGGAAGACTTTACCGGTATCATCATCATCCTCTTCCTCCTCCTCCCCCACACTGTGCTGTACAAAATGTGTAAAATCATTGTTGGACACAATTTATGGAAGTGCTTAGTCAGTATTGGTCCACGCTACTCTCTGAGGAGATTTCAACTGATGCCCTTAAACTATGTTTTAAAGAAGTTTATTTCTTTCTCAAGGACTCAGGTCTAAGAGAATTGCAATTCAAAATACTCCATCATGCTGTCTGATCGTGTGCAAAGTGTAAAGCCGAACCTGGAGCTCTGCTATATTGATTCTTCACGTGCACTAAATTGGATTTTTAGGACGCAGTGCTGGGCATAGTTTTTAACTGTACCAATGTGGCGCTGGAAAGACGGTACTACTGGGGAGATTCTCTGGCTCTGTTAAACTTTTGTTTGATGCAGCAAACTTTGTGCACACATCACTGCCTCTGGCCTGTAAATGCATTTTGGTAAACTGGATAGGAGAGGTCAATCACACTTCTGCTTTGTGGGTGGATAAGATGGCGCAAACTATGCAAATAGAATAGCTGGATGTGAAAATGACTAAACATTCAATCTCTTAACCACTGGATAGAAATTTGGAAAAGGATTCTACGATCAAATATCAACGTTGTGGAAAACCCATCTTGGAAAAATGGGTTACTCTATTCCGTTCATAACTAATTGCCCCAGGATGTGCAGCCCCATGCACCATTAAGTGCTTTACGTGCTTTAAATGTTTGTTGTGCTCCTTGTCAGTCTATCAACTGTTAACATTTGGTACCCGTCTGGAGGGAATCCTGCTGCTGTATTCATAGCCATTGGGTAATTACTAAAGGTGATTTTGTGACTGGTAAGGGGACTCTCAATAGATGAGTTTCTGATGTGTCGATGGTTGGAATGAGGGTGTAAGTATGTAGGTGAATGAGCATTTTTTCTTGTGGTTGGGAACGAAGGTGTATCTGAGGGAAATGAACACGATATTGGGGTGGTATTCATTGGGATGTGATTTGATAGGCTACAAAGAAAATAAGAAAATGTTCAGTGGCTGACTATTAGTGAAATTGTTTTCTTGTACTTACAATAGTGTTTCTTGAATTTTGTTTTGCCACTTTTCAATGAAAATTATTATGAAAAAAAAAAGCTTGTGACTAGTGAGAAGCTGGAGTCTGTGCCGAGGTGGTAGATTGGATTATAAATTGTTTGACTGATTGGAGACCGCAGGTAATAGTAAATGGAACCTGCTCTGAAGTGAAAACGGTGTTAAGTGGAGTTCCACAAGGATTGGTATTGGGATTGGCTATGTTGTTCACTATCTTTGTGAGCGACATTGCAGAAGGGATAGAAGGTAAAGTTTATCTATTTGCAGATGATACTAAGATCTGCAATAGAGTGAACACGCCTGAAAGAGCAAAGAGAATGAAAAGTGATTTATGAAAGCTTGAAGAGTGGTTGAAGATTTGGCAACCTGGGATTCAATGCCAAGAAGTACAGTCACGCATCTGGAATGCGGTAATCCAAAAGAGCTGTATGCGATGGGGGGCGGGGTGAAAGACTGATGTGCACGGACCAAGAGAGGAATATTGGGGTGATGGTGGCTGGCAATCTGAAGGCAGCGAAGTAATGACAAGGTGATAGCTAAAGCCAGAAGTATGCTAGGCTGGATAGAGAGAGGAATAATCAGTAAGAAAAAGGTGATAATGTACATGTTACAGATTCTTGGTGAGGTCTCACCTGAAGTACTCTGTTCAGTTCTGGAGACCATATCTCAAAAAGGATAAAAACAGGATGGAAGTGATCCAGAGAAGGGTGACCAAAATAGTGTGGGGCAGTATCGGAAGAGTTATGAAGAGAGGCTGAAGAATCTAAATACCCTGGAAGAGAGGAGATGCAAGGGAAGGTATGGTACAGAACTTCAGATATCTGAAAGGTTTTAATGATGCACGAACGTCAAACCTTTTCCATTGGAAAGAAATCAGTAAAACTAGGGGTCACGAAATGAAACTCAAAGCCAACACCAGAAAATATTTCTTCACAGAGAGGGTGATGGATGCCTGGAATACCCTTTTGGTGAAGATAAAAACAGTCTAATTCAAAATAGCATGGGATAAACACTGTGGATCCCTAAAGGCTAGAGGATGGAAATGAAGAAAAGGGTGCATGGGGATAACTTGCTAGTGCGCCAGTTACTACCCATAACCAATAAGCTTTGATGCTTTTGATATAATTGCAACAATGCTCTCTGCTTCAATGGCAGGGAAGAAAATTTATTTATTTTATTTATTTAAGAACTTTTAATATACCGATGTTCATGAGGCACATCATACCGGTTTACAAAGAACGAGGAGAGGGGAAGAGGTGCAGATAAAAGAAAAAGGGGAAGAGGGGGCGGGAAAATAGGAGAGAGGAAGAAAAGATAGGGCAGAAGGCGAGAAGAGAGAGGCAACCATGGTAACTCAGGTAACTTTCAAAAAATTATATACAAAGGTAAATTGAAAAACTTATAATAATAACTTTACATCACATCAGTTTAAAGACATTTTAGTGCAGGCAGAAAGGGGGCAGTGGAGGGGGAGAATACTTGGGGATAGAGGCAGAAGGACTAAGTTTGATTGGCTTCAGAGTAGGCCTGTCTAAAGAGCCATGTCTTGATTCCTTTTTTGAAGGCGTGCAGGGATGGTTCAAGGCGTAGGTGGGTGGGGAGTGAATTCCAGAGGTTAGGTCCCGCAATGGTGAAGGCTCTTTCTCTGGTTGTGGTAAGGCGAGCAGTTTTGAGGGGTGGCGTATGAAGGGTGCCTGCAAGTACTGATCTCACAGGGCGCTTAGAGGCATGGAAGTGAGGCATAGACTTAAGCCAAGCGGCGTTGTTTTTGTGAAGCGCATTGTGGAGGATGGTGAGGGTTTTATATTGGCAGCGGAAAAGGATGGGTAGCCAATGCAGATCCTTTAGTATAGGGGTGATATGTTCTCTTTTACGAGTATTGGTGATTCGTGCCATAGCATTCTGAAGGGTTTGTAGGGGTTTGATGGTAGAGAATGGGAGGCCTATGAGCAGTGAGTTACAGTAGTCTAATTTCGAAAGGATGGTTGTCTGCAAGACTAGGCGGAAGTCTTGGGCATGGAGAGGCGGAAGTCTTGGGCATGGAAGCTCAGCTCAGACAACAACCGAGGGCCCAGACTTTTACGGTTCAGGGACCTGAGAAGCATGGGAGTAACTGCACGGGGTTAATCTGCACGGAGCAGCGATTTACTACCTTTAACCAATAAGCTTTGATGCTTTTGAATTACAACATTGCTCTCTACTTTGGCGGTGGGGTGGGGGATGAGTAGAAGAGGAATTGGATTCAGAGGACAACCAATACAGGCCCTGACTTTTACGGTCTCGGGTACTGATATGCAGACATAAGGGAAAAAGCACAGGACTGCTTCTAAGGCCAAGTCCATAAGCAAAACATGTCAGCATTGTCTGAATTTTCAAGAAGGCTCATTACCCAGTAAAAATGTTGCTAGAAGTAAATTTTTTATAGAATAACCTGCATGGAGCAGCAATTGCTACCCTTAAGAGAAACATGGGGATACCCTGCACAGCAAGGCAGATACTACCATAAAAAACTTGCTGGGCAGACTGGATGGACCACTTGCTCCTTTTCTTCCATCAGTACTAAGTTTCTATGAGTATTGTGTGCAGTTCTGGTCACCGCATCTCAAAAAAGATATAGCAGAATTAGAAAAGGTACAGAGAAGGGTGACCAAAATGATAAAGGGGATGGAACGATTCCCTTATGAGGGAAAGGCTAAAGAGGATAAGGGTGTTCATCTTGGACAGCCGAGGGGAGATATGATAGATGCCTATAAAATGAGTGGGGGGCTATCCAGTCTTTTGCACAGAGTGCCACATGTATTACTTTCTACCAGTTGATGAGAGGTTGTATGTGTGCATTTGGTGCAGAGAGCTGCTAGCCCTCAGAATGAGCCTGAACTCTGGAGGCTAGAGTGGCAGACCTGGATTTGCTAAGAGACAGGTATATAGAGGAGAACGTCATGAACATAGCAGAGAAGTCCCACCTCCACTGTGGCAGCCCCTGTGTTGCCTTGGAGGGGAAAGGTCACCTGGAAGGACAGCATCGCCTTGCTTTGCAAGAAGCAATCTGTAGCTGAGATCTGCCCTCAAGGTGATGCAGTATCTTCTCGCACCAAGGATGTGTCTCCAGGGGTACGTGCCCGGGAGGGAAGGGTGAGGATGGCTGTTGTATTTGGTGATTTGATCATTAGGAATGTAGACAGCTGGGTGACTGGTGGATGTGATGATCACATGGCAACTTGCCTGCCTAGTGCAAAGTTGGCAGACCTCACACATCTCCTAAATAGGATTATAGATAATGCTGGGGAGGAGCTGGTTATCTTGGTACATGTGGATACAAGTGACATAGGAGGGAGGTTCTGGAAGCCAAAGTTAGGATTTTAGATAGAAAGCTGAAATCTAGAAACTCTAGGGTAGCAGTCTCAGAAATATTCCCTGTTCAACACACAGGACCCCAGAGGCAGGCAGAGTTCCCTACAATGATGCAGGGAAGAGGACTTTAGGTTTGTTAGGAACTGGGTAACGTTTTGGGGAAGGGGTGGCTTTTCCAAAAGCATGGTTTCCACCTTAACCAGGGTGTCACCGGGCTGCCTGCATTTGCCTTTATAAAGAAGATAGAACAATTTTTAAACTAGATGATTGGGGGGGTGGGGGGGGGAGGTGCAGGAAGCACAGTTGCTCAGCAGAACATGGTTCGGCAATGCTTTCATTTCACTGATCGTTGGTATTTTATTGGTTTTGTATTTTGATATATCCTTCAGTCAAATCTTGCATTGCCCCATATGCTTCAGGATTGTTATCCGTTCCCATAACACTAATTTTAGATCTGCTTATAATGCAAACCTCCTTAATCAATATTTATCTAAACTAACATACAATCCATCTTGTATTCAAAACATAATACACAAAAATTCTGACTCTGAGAAAAGAAGTGTCTGTCAGTATGATGCGTTCCATGTGTTCATCAGTTGTCTCAGAAGCAACAGTTTTCATCCAGTGTAGTCTCAATATCCAATATATCAGTGCTATGTCTGCTTTTAATTCCAGTCAGAGGAGTAAGTTGGTTATAATAATGGCAATATTATATCTAGTTAAAGAAGGCCCCCCATTCAATATGAAGAAATCTAGTCAACCTCAGAGATTTGGCTTTAGTGAAAAGCATTTATTTTTTCACTCAGCCCCCAATTAAGCTGTTGAATTTATTGCTGAATGATTTGGTCAAGGCATTTAGCATAACTGGATTTATAAAAGGTTTGGACAAGTTCCTGGAGGAAAAGTCCATAAAGAATTATTAGGTTAGAAGATTGGAAAAAGCCACCACTTTATTCGTAGAGCCGAGCCAAAAGGAATGGATCTGCTGGGCACTCTGGGAGACTGGATGCTGAGCTTGATGGACTCTTGGTCTGACACAGCATGTCACTTCTTATAACTTTAACTTGCAGTACATGTTAGGCAGAAATCTAGAGCAGGTCAGCAGAGGACTACACAACCCATCCAGCCTATCCATCCGCATCTCCTGCTCAGCTTTTATAGCCCCTTCTGACCATCGGAGATCCTCTGTATTTGTCCCATGCTCTCCCTCGAATTCTGATGCTGTCCTTGTCTCCAACAAATCCAAATATTAAAGTCTGTTTCATGTCGCTCTCTATGTAAATAAACCAGGGTTTACCTATACCTCATATCTTGCACAAAAACCAATTGAAGATAATACAATTATATAAAAATGAGTGGGGAAAATAGCTGGTTCGAACATACATACACTTGGTGATATTTCAAAAATGTAGTATATAAAAAGTAATCATTACTAAACTGTTAAATCACTCAAACTCAACCTTTTATTTAAAAATAATGTGACTGATATTCCTACTAAGTTGCAAACAAATGTCCACTAGACCAGAGCATCCCAAACCTGTCCTGGGGACCCCACAGCCAGTCTGGGTTTGAGGATATCCACAATAAATATGCATGAGATAAATTTGCCTATCATGGAGACTCAGTATATGCAAATTTCTCATGCATATTCATTGTGGATAACCTGAAAACCCGACTGGCTGTGGGGTCCCCAGGATAGGTTTGGGAAGCCCTGTGCGAGACAGTTACTTTTTACCAAATGTATAAAAGCCAGAAAACCATTGTTCTTGAAGCTGCAAAAATAGTTCAAATAAATGAACCACAACAGAGCTCTTGTTTCGCCAGTAAAAAAATTGGCTTCTTCAGGGGGAGAGTCCATCAACAAATTACAGAAATACTTTCTTTCAATGCGATTTCTTCAAACCAACATCTTCACATGAAGTCCCAAGGTGTGTTTCAAAATGGTAATATAACCATCTGGCATGGCAACAAATACACAAATTAAGCTCCTGCAATACGTAACCTGTGCCAACGTGGTTCTCTGCCAGAATGTGGAGATACTAAAGTCCATCTGGCTAACAATTTATATATCTGTCCTCCCAGAAATGTATGCAAACTCTTTTTTTTTTTTTTTTTTTTTAAACTGTTAAATTCTGGCCTTAACTGCCGCTCTCTGACAAGTTCCATAGCGTAATCACATACTGAGTAGAAGAAAATATTTTTTTCTTAAATTTGTTTTAAATTTGCTGTGACATTTTACTGAGTGTCCCCCTGGTCCTGGGACCATCTGAGAGTGTAAATAAAACATTCACTGTTAACCTGTTCCATGATTTCAGGCTGGCTGTTATGTTAGTGCACCTGGAAGTTGTTTGACATTTTGGCAGACACGCATCTGTCATGCAGCAGTGATTGTTTTGAACAAAGTGTCGTGTATTTTTTTTTTTCATTTTGCATGATGGAATTTTCCTGGCACAGAGCAGAATATAAAATGCTGTAAAGCTGCCAGCTATGTGCGGGCCATAAAATAAATGCTGCTTCTCTAAAGCTCTAAGTGTTACATTCTTCTTTCCTTTTTTTTTTTTTTAAAACAACTTCAATTTTTCCTAAGCTCTGTAGTTGCTTGAAAACATCAAGGGATAAACCCCATAAATAGCTACCATTCTTAGAGCTTCAATATAAGGTTTTTCAAATATCCTCCTGTGAATATTCAAACTAGTTTATTTCTTCCCCCCCATGCCCACACCACCTGCCCAACCAGAGGACTCCTAATACACCCAACCCCCTATTTGTCCTGAACCAAGCAGTCTCAGCCACTACCCCCTCCCCCTGAAGCTCTGGTATATTTGGTCTTCCAGGCTGTCCCTCTGAATGCCTCCAGTCCTGTGTCCCTGCAGTACTTTCACTAAAAACAACTTTTCCTTGCAATCAGTGCTGCCAAAAAGGGGAAAAAGCCTTTGTGAATCGTGAGTGTGTGTTTTTGAACTACATTGGCTGATTATGGTCATTGAGTGAAGTTGAAATAGATTTGCACCTGTCATTTAACCCAAGATTTATGAAGTGTTGTCTACCCAGCCCTGTTTGTTTTCGCTGTTTGCCCAGTGGAGGCTGGAAACGTTGCAGGTGGATCAACCCCCCTTCGTTTTCATGGAGATGGAAAGCACAGTAGTTGGTGTACATCTCGTCCAGGTGTACTGGAATTCTGTATCTGAGATGTTCGTTAGACTTATTTTTGCAGTGGCCCAGGGACCTAGCATGACAATTGAGATATTTTGTTGATTTTCTTGTCCACGGTAGATTTTCACATGTATTATGGGAATTCTTTTCTTTTGATAGTGAAACCAGCAGAGACTGTCACGACAAGCTAGGACCTGTCTAGGGTATAGCGGTGTTTCTAAATTAGAATTGTTCGAAAGGGGAGCAGGTGTTTTTGTCCTTTTGATTTTAGGAACAGGATTCTGTATTGACTTTGTTTGTTTTAGGAGAAACGTAGCCATATAAATATGACACACACACCAGAATGTTCAGTTACCCATACATGAAAAACCCCTTTTGTATAATGTGTTTTTTCTTTTTTTCCCCCTTAATTTCCTCTACCATCATTAGCAGTTTAATGTTCTGTCCTGAAATCTGTTTAGCTGATAAAAGCAGGCAGTTTTGGGCCTTTTAAGGTCAGTTATTAGAAACTGAGTTCATTAAGAAGCAAATTCTCAATGTAATATTTTCAAAAGTGATTCCTGTTTTGTGGAAATGGCAAAACTGATTTTAGGGGAAGGATTTTTTTTAGGAATGAACCTTTCACTTTTGACCTCAAATGCATATGGTTTTGGAAATTTTGTAGTCATTCTCTATTTTTTGGTTTTTTTTTTCTCCACCCAGGTACAATGGCTCTCTCCCGAATGGTGACAGAGGGCGCAGGAAAAGCAGGTTTGCATTATACAAGCGACCCAAGGCAAATGGAGTCAAACCCAGCACCGTGCATGTGATATCAACACCCCAGGCATCCAAGGTATTTTCTGACAGGGAATGAGAAGTTTTTAAAGTTGCTCTTTAAAACTAGGTGGCAGACTTTCCTCCTTTAACCTCTTTTCCTTCCTATAATTTTATTGTCTTTGGTACACACTCAAAAAAACACAATGTGGTTTAAATGAGCTGCGTTGCTCGCGTGTTCTAATATCATCTGATCTTGGATTCCTATGCTGCCCCTTAGCCCCAAAGCGTTTACAAAATACAGAGATACAATTTCATAAATTGAGAATAAGCCATTCCACTGAATCTTTTGTGCCTTTCAGGGAGCAAAAATGTGCAATTTTTTGTAAGACAAAATTCTGCATAGGTCAGAACTTCCTCATGGGTACAGTTTGGGAAAAGGTTTAGGCAGAGGGTATGAAACTGTGCTCATGCATTTGTAGACTTGTTTGTAAACTCGACACTGTAAGGTTAAGTTCCTGCACATGGATAAGCGGGTTCGTTGAGTTTTCTTCTTTATTTCTCTTCCTCTCGCCCCGAGCGGCAAGGCACAGGCACTCACACTGGCTCAAAGCCACTCCTTGTCTGGTAAAAGCTGGCATTGAAATGGCTGTCGCGTTCCCTGCCTTTCTCCCTCCTGAGCCTGAACAACCCCCCCGTCTGTGATATGCCGAGGCCTGACCGGCCCCGGGGACTGAATCCCATGCTGCGCTGGACTGCACTGCAGTCTGAGCCATGGGACCAACCCCTGTTCCTTTGTGTTGAAATTTGACCCTATGTATAAACTTTTTATAATAATGCTATACACATTTAAATGTATTGGTACTTATTTGTCAACGCTTCATAAAATCCCATTACAGCCAATTCGGCCATCAGCCCCTATGGTTCATATGGTATGAGAGGCAGTCAGTCGGATAAGTGGGTGTGGTGCTACGGGGTGGAGCTCCTTATCTGGATAAATCTAGGGCAGCTATTTGGATAAGATAGCAAGCTTGTATAAGTTTGCCTGGCTAATTTGGCTAGCCAGATATTGGCTGAAAATTGGCCTTATTTCTTCCAGAAATAAATTACTATGTGGCATTTTTTTTGTGTTAATTCTTTTGGTGGTCTTGTTCCGTCAGTGGAAAAGATAGTAACCAGCATCCTTATATTCATTTCCCGAGGATGAAACCTATGTTAAATGTCCTGCAAATCTCTTCCCTGTTTTCTGTGTGCAAAGTCCGATGTGCATATTCAAGAAAAGCCCCTTATATTTGGGCCTCTGTAGTTGAAACAATTTGGGGCAGCCACATCTCATGCTGGTCCAGCTTTAGCTGCAGCCTGCCGACCCAGGCTCGGGTGGGCTGCTGCGTCCTCTCCTGCTGGTTTCAGTTTAACTGTGGTCACTTCCACCAGGGCTGGGCAAGGCACTGCTGCATCTTGCTGGGCTCGGGCATGCAGCTGCATTCTTCCACACTCCTCCCTTTTTAATCTACAGCCTCTTCTGCCAGAGCCAGGTGGGTCGCTCCTGCTGGACCTGGATAGGCCTCTGCATCCTTCCTTCCAGCTCTGATTGACCTGGGATGAGCAGGATGCTGCTCCCCCTTAATCGGGCTCGGAAGGGATGCTGGTTCTGAAGGAACTGAGGTCTCTGCCACCAGTAACTGGTAGGACACTGCCGTCTCTCTTGCTGGACTCAGGAAGGTAGCTGCAACCTTCCAGGCTGGCTCCAACTGAGCTACTTCCTGGAGGAACATCCCAGCAGCCAGAGTGGAAGAGTAACTTAATTGTTGGAGCAATGGACTGATGGAGCTGGGGATTGACTGGGGAGGAATGGAGGGGAAGAGCTGCAGAAAGGTCTGTGGCAGGTTTGGAGAGGGGACAGCGCTTTGGCTGTGATTCAAATACGATGAGTTGTGAACATGCAAAATAACCCAAAAATCCTCAACTTGTAATTGGGCCAGAATGTATTTCCTTCGTTATAACTACAATCGTAGAAACGTGCTCAGCTGAATTTGGTGTGCTTTGCAGGAAGCGGAGTAAAGATGGGTAGAGCAGAGCTTAGAATGGAGGCTGTTTGTTCATTTTATATACAAGGCTCTTTAGCTTATATTTGGGAATTTACCAGTGTTTGTTACAACAAAAATAGAAGAAAATCTGTACAAAATATATTTGTCAGCATAAATATTGGGGTTTATTTTGGTAGACAGAAGTATGATGAGCTGCTCAGTCTCCTAGGCCAGCGAGGGAGGAGGGATGTAGGGAGAAACAAGGATCCGAAACAGTACCAGCAGGGATACAAATGGGTGGAGGCAAAGCAAAAATCTGCTTGTTGAGCTACAAAATTAGGGTGAAAATCCAGTTCAGCCAGAATAAGATTAATCTGAGATTTTATAGTGCCAAGTGAGGTAGTCTAGTATTTCGCCCATACATCAGGGAAAAACCTTTTCTTTTTTTTTGCCTTCAGATTTCATAGATCTGTACCTGGAGACACCTTATAATTTTCTGCTCACTACTTGGTAGTTCAAAGATTGAACTTTGTTTTTTTAAACAAAAAAAAACAACCCAACCCCCCTCCCACCTCTGTTTTCAAGAGAGGACAGCAGGGTGAGTTTAATTACTTTAATTACTGTTAGGACATTGGTATTTTCTTATTGCTAGTCTTTTGAAGTAGTTCCAGTTCTGTTGTTCAATGCCATCAATTTCTCCAGTTTTCTATGGCCCTTGCTTATTACTACTCCAAACTACAATCAAAGTTATGGCTTTCTCAGAGATGGAAGGCAGAACACATGCATGTGAATCTCTTCATGCAAGTATATGGTTCATTGTGGTATTTGATCATACAAAGGGAAAAACAAAACTACCACCAAGTTTATAAACTGTCATAAAAAAAAAAATCTAAATGAAATTTTACCAAAAATATTTTTCAAAAAAATGGGTGAAAAAGCTGGTTCATATTCAAGACCTTATACTGCTATAATAGCACTTGGAAACAATATTTAATCATTACTCCCAAAAAAAACACCCAAGTGATCAAAAAAATATCCAAAGAAATGCAGATGTGAAGTGTCTCCTTGTCAAAATACCATATGAAAAATACCTTAATAACCCTCAGAGACAAATGTCCATATATGATATCAGTCTAGAAGGAAATTTTTTTTAAGACTGTGTGATGTATGGACACTTATTTTTGTCTGAAGGTTAAGGTATTTTTCATACAGTATGGATCTAGTGATATCAGTCAATTCAGTCTAAAATACCCCAACAAATTTTAAGGGAATAAATTTTAATGTTTGTCAAGGACCTGCTGTAGGACTACAATAAATTTAGAGTCAGGGTTAATTACTTATTTGTTGATGTAAATCCCTAATTGACTCTCATTGTGAAAAATGTCCCTACTAACCTACTTTGGGTGATAATTTATATATGAAACTGTGACTGGGATGGTGGAAGATGAGGGTGGCTGAGAAAATCACACGGATTACTTCAACAGGAAACAAGACTCAAGCCTTCCCACAGCAAAAGTATTTACTTTTGCAGATTCTTAACACATGCTTTAATCCTCTATTTTCTTGATTTCATTGTTGTAAATTTGGATTATGTATGTATTTTATTGTATCTATATTTGAGTTTGTTTTTTTGCTTATGCATATTTTGTGATCCACGTTGAATGATTGTATCTGAGTTTGTGGAATATAAGAATAAATAAACATTTTCTTCAGCACACTTTATAGGCACAGAATAAATTGTAATACTCTTATTTTTTTCACAAGTTTTAAATACACCCTTTTCCCCCGGCAAATTAATACTCTCAAATCCTGCTCACCTACCAGCAGCTGCCACTTCTGCTATCCATGCTTCATATGTACATCACTTAGGAAATTTTTATTGTAAAAAATTGGAAGGCGATTAATACATTTTTATAAATAAATAAAATAAGAACATAAGACATGCCATACTGGGACAGACCAAGGGTCCATCAAGCTCAGCATCCTGTTTCCAACATTGGCTAATCCAAGTACCTGGCAAGTACCCAGACATTAAATAGATCCCAAGCTACTATTCCTTATTGATTAATAGCAGTTTATCGAATACTCCTCTAGGAACTTATCAAAACATTTTTTTACACTAACTGCTGTAACCACATCCTCTGGCAGTGAATTCCAGAGCTTAATTATGCGTTCTGTGAAAGAATTTTCTCAAATTTGTTTTAAAATAGCTACTTGCTATCTTAGTCCTTTTATTGTCTGAGAGAGTAGATAACTGATTTACATTTTACCTATTCTGAACAGCCCTAACCTCTTTAGCCTTTCCATTATAGGGCTGCCTTTCCATGCCCTTTATCATTTTGGTTGCCCTTCTCTGTACTTTCTCCAGTGTAACTATCTTTTTTGAGATGTGGCGACCAGAATTGTACCCAGTATTCAAGGTGCGGTCTCACCATGGAGTGACAGAGGCATTGTGACATCCATCATTTTTCCATTCTCTTCCTAAAAATTCATAACATTTTGTTTGCTTTTTTGACCACCACAGCACACTGAGCCAACAGTTTCAATGTATTATCCACTACGATGCTTAGCTCTTTTTCCTGGGTGGTAACTCCTAATATTGAATCTAACCATGTAACTATAGCAAGGGTTACTTTTTCCTATATGCATCATCTTGCACTTGTCCACATTAAATTTCATTTGCCATCTGGATGCCCAATCTTGTAGCCTCACAAGGTACTCTTGCAGTTTATCACAATTTGTTTAAGATTTAACTATTCTGCATAATTTTGTGTCATAGGCAAATTTGTTACCTCACTCATCGTATTCCTTTCCAGATCATTTATAAATATATTAAAAAGCACTGATCCAAATACAGATCCCTGAGGCACTCCACTATTTATCTTTTTCCACTGAGAAAACAGATCATTAAATCCTACTGTTTCCTGAATTTTAACCAGTTTGAAATCCACAAAAGGACATTGCCTCCTATCCATGAATTTTTAGTTTTCCTAGAAGCCTCTCATGAGGAACTTTGAATGCCTTCTGAAAATCAAAGTACATCAAATCTACTGGTTCACCTTTGTCCACATGTTATTCACCCCTTCAAAAAAATGTAGCAGATTTGTGAGGTAAGACTTCCGTAAATCCATGCTGGCTATGTCCCATCAAACCATGTCTATCTACATGTTCTGTAATTTTATTCTTCATAAGTTTCCACAATTTTTCCCAGCTCTAAGTCAGGCTCACCAGTCTATAGTTTCCCAGATCACCTCTGGAGCCCTTTTAAATATCTGGGTTACATTGGCCACCTTCCAATCTTCAGGTTCAACGGATGTTTCCTAGCATGTAGCAGATGGACTCGGGACCAATGGGTATAGTGTGCTCCTGATAGCAGTTGGAGATGGATCAGATTTCAATCTGACGTCAGCCCCAGTACATATACCCCTGCGAGATGCCATGCTCTTCTGTATTTTCTGTCTCCATAGCAGTTCGGGACTCTATACATGCTTGCACAGCATTAGAGTATTCTAACTAAAGAAATCCAAAACGAAGAAGAAAACTTACCTCTACAGACGAGCCCCGCTCTCCTGGGGTGATACCCACAGGTCCCTCCCCCAGTCGAGATTCCTGAGGTGATTTCCGCAATCTCTCAGAGGTAGGCCTTTGTCCGGCAGCCGGTTCCCGCGTGGACTTAGCCCCAGACATCGGGTGTGGCTGAGAGGCAGCGGGTGCAAATTAGAGTGCGGCGGTGAAGGTATTTTCCCTCTACCCTCCCCTCCCCCCCCCCCCCCCCCCCCCCCCCCGAACGAGATCGGGAAACGCCGAGACAAGGTAAGGTAGAAAACTCCTTAAGTCTCCAGTCTCCGAAGCTTGAATAGCTGCACAAGTAGCCAGTCGATGATCCCCCAGACAATCCTTAGTCATCTTTTTCCCTCACTTGGACGTAGAAGATTGAGGTCCTCCAACAGTTCTAACGAAGAACTCTGGCACTCACTGGTTAAAGCATCTTATGCTCTAACCCAAATTACTTTTTGTATTATGCATCTTTTAATTACCTTCTGCCTTTTCTTCTCTTCCAGCTTTTAAGCTTCCCAAGTTTTTACTCCATGTTAAATGTAACTTTACCTTATGCACTTCTCTTGTTAGTTACTTTTATTTATTGCTTCAGTTATACCCTTGTTTTATGTAAACCGATCCGATATGGTTAATACTATGAAGGTCGGTATAAAAAAGTGTTAAATAAAATAAGTACTACCGGGTTGATTAGTCCTTTCAGGGCTAGACCCCGGTTCAATACGAGGGCCCTCCTGCCATATTGCCCGCGTGGTCACCTTCACCATTTCCATTTGTTCGCTGCCCTGTCTGCAGATTCATTCTGTGCGCACAGAGGTGAGCCAGGTGCACAAAATCACCTGTGCGTGCACAAGGACACCAGGCGCACAGCTGCGCACCCAACTGTGCCGGGCGCATAAGTAAAAACCCCATGCGCAGAGCGGCGCATCCATCTCTCTGCGTGTGCATCTGGACCTACATGCTCAACTTTGGCGCACTCAGAGCGCATATCTCAGCCTCCTGGCATACACTTGAATGCACAAACAGGAGTTCCCTTCGCACACAAACCATGGCACCACCGGACAAGAAACTTAAGGACCACATTAGAGCAGCACAGCACGAAGAGGCCATGGCCTTGTGTATACAGTGTGAGAAGGCCCTGGGTGATCCAGCCCAAGGCCCTCCCCAGCCAATACGGGGATCCGGTTCCACCAACAGTACACCGGACCTTGCTACTACTAGCGGGAGCCTCCTTCAAATGGGGCTTTCCAGGGACGTAGTGCCTCTCAATTTAAACCCAGCATCTTTCTCCTGGGTAGAATTCTTCAATGGCCTACATAACTTCGTCCACGTGCAACTGGTGCCTACAATGACGCAGCCACATCCTCCCCCAGAGGACCCTGACATCCCGGGACCCTCTAAACCCAGAGAAGTACCTCGCCCGCCCAAAAGCCCCAGCTTTGGGGACACGAACACCTCTGAGGATAGACTTCCTGGAGGAAGGAGAAATCCCTCCAGGAACGGAACCTTACCAAACCATGAAGCAGTTCTTCGCCAGAGACGAGATTTCAGACCTCGTGGCGGACAGCTTGAAAGAGCTCGCTATCCCGGGCACAAGTGCTACAGGGGAACTGAAGATGAACCCCCTCCTCGAGGGACTCAGTCAGGCCTTCCGCCATTTCCCTTTGCTGCAAGCTGTCCAACAGCTGATTGACCTGGAATGGGACTCTCTGGAGGCCACGTTCAAAGGGGGGGGGGGCGGACCTTGGTAGCCATGTACTCCCTGGACCCCGCGGCAAAAGATCTCCTGGCATTCCCCAAAGTGGATGCCATGGCCTGCGTGGTCACTAAGCGCACCACCATCCCAGTCGAGGGAGGAGCGGCACTCAAGGATGCCCAGGACAGACATCTGGAATCCATCCTCAGTCATTCGATGTATCAGCTATGTCGCTACAGACCGTGGCCTGCTGCGCCATGGTGACGCGCCTGTTTATCAAAGATCAATTATGCCACCACACCCGTTGAAGCACTAGAACCAGGGGTATCATTCCTCACGGATGCGACCTCCAACCTGGTGCGCACTGCAGCCAGAGGCATCTAGTCCGTGGTGGTGGCCAGAAGGCACCTCTGGCTCCGAAGCTGGTCAGCTGACATGACTTCCAAGATGAAACTCACGAGAATGCCCTTTAAGGGTACCCTCCTGTTCGGAAGCGAACTGGAAAAGTTAGCGGACAAATGGGGCAAATCCCCCAGTACCGTGGCTACCGGAGGACAAGAACAAGAGAAGCCAGCGCCCCCCCTGAATATCTAAGGGCAGGGGATCACAGTGCTTCAAACCATACAAAAATACATATCAAGCATCTCGCCCTGCAGGCAGGGGCCAGTTCTTTTGGAACAAACACAACAGAAGGGGAGCCGGATCTGGCCCAGGCCCTAGCCGCACCCCACAATGAAAATCAGCCGGCCCATCCACAGGAAGAAGCCATAGGGGGCAGGCTTGCCCTATTCTACCGAAGATGGGTCGAGAACTTCGGACAAGTGGGTCCTAACCATCATTCGAGAGGGATATTATCTGGACTTCCACAACATTCCTCCGGACAAATTTGTGAAATCTCCCTTTCACGATCTCTCCAAAAGGAGGGCAGTGGAAACCACGCTGACCAAATTGATCGCCTTAAAGGCCATAACACCGGTGCCCATGCAACAACAAAATACTGGGCACTATTCCATCTATTTTATCGTCCCCAAGAAAGAGGGTACGTTCTGACCCATCCTGGATCTCAGGTTGGTCAACCATCACCTGAAGGTCCCTCGCTTCCACATGGAAACCCTACGCTCGGTCATAAGAGCGATACAGCCGGGAGAATTCCTCATATCCCTGGATCTGTCAGAAGCCTATCTGCACATCCCAGTCCACCACAAGCATCAGCATTTTCTACACTTCGTGATCCTGGACCACCACTACCAGTTCCGGGCACTACTCTTTGGGCTAGCCACAGCCCCCTGAACATTCACCAAAATCATGGTTGTAGTGCTTGGTGACACTGAGGAAAAAGGAATCCTCGTACACCCATATCGGGACAATTGACTGATCAGAGCAAAATTCCCAGAGGAAAGCCATCAGGCAGCCAACAGAGTCAAAACTCTACTGGAGAACCTCAGGTGGGTGGTCAACACAAACAAGAGCTGTCTGCAGCCCTCCCAATCTCTGGAATACCTGGGAGTCAGGTTCGACACCAGACGAGACAAGGTTGTTCTGACTCCTACAAGGAGAACAAAGCTGATGAACCAGTTACGAAACCTGTTAATCAGTCTTTGCCCCAAGGTGTGGGACTACCTCCAAGTCAACGGCCTCATGTCATCCACACTGGTAGTGGTCCCATGGGCAAGTGCGCACATGCTATCACGATGGAATCGGATGTCCAAGAACTACTCCGTTTGACTACAGCTCCCGGAGGAAGTTCGAACCCAGCTACATTGGTGGCTACAAGACCACCTGAGCAAGGGAGTAAGACTTTCCCCCGCCAACCTGGATCCTGCTCACCACGGATGCGAGTCTACGAGGGTGGGGAGCCCACTGCCAAGAACTGACCGCCCAGGGGCAATGGGACAAGGAAGAGTCGAGATGGAACATCAACCAACTGGAAGCATGGGCAGTCAGGCTAGCCTGCCTACAGTTCAGTCACAGACTCCTGGGCGAATCGGTCAGTCATGTTGGACAACGCCACAACAGTGGCCTACATCAACCGACATGGAGGAACCAGAAGCCAACAGGTGTCTCTGGAAATAGAACCCCTAATGGAGTGGGTGGAATCAAACCTACAGGAAATCTCAGCCGCCCACATCGTGGGAAAGACACATCACTGCGGACTACCTCAGCAGAGAAAGTCTAGACCCAGGAGAATGGAGGCTTTCGGCCACAGCCTTCCAGTTGATAGTAAACCTCTGGGGAACACCAGCCATGGACCTCCTGGCAACCAGGTCCAATGCTCAAGTTCCCAACTTCTTCAATCGCAGACGGGACTCACAATCCCAAGGGATCGATGACCTCATCCAGGTCTGGCCACAGGAAGTCCTACTATACGCTTCTTCCCCCCCCCCCCCATGGCCGCTACTGGGCGGGATCCTCCGCAGGATAGAACACCACAGGGGACCAGTATTTCTAGTGGCCCCAGACTGGCCAAGAAGGTAGTGGTACGCAGACATGCGAAGACTACTGACAGGGTGCCCTCTCCCTCTACCTCCACACAGGGATCTGGTCCAACAAGGCCTGATCCTCCACGAAGACCCAACTCTATTCTCTCTTACGGTCTAGCCATTGAGAGGACACACCTGAAGAAGAGCAGATACTCGGGGGGCGGTGATTGACACTCTATTCCAAGCACACAAGTTTTCCACATCTCTAATCTACATACGAATATGGAGAATATTCAAAGCCTGGTGTGAAGACCGCAACATCCTCCCACAGACAGTCAAAATCCCCATGATCCTGGAATTCCTGCAGAACGGCCTACAGAAGGGGTTGTCTCTCAACTCCATCAAAGTACAGGTGGCCGCGTTGGCCTGCTACAGAGCCAAGGTGGAGGGCACAGCCTAGCCTCTCACCCGGACATCGCCTGCTTCCTGAAAGGGGTCAAGCAGATCCGACCACCCCTAAAGTGGCCAGTACCCTCATGGAATCTCAATCTAGTCTTAGATTTCCTAGCAGGTCCTTCAGACCCACCCGCGGCTTGTCACTCAGACTACTAACTTTGAAGACTGCATTTCTAGTGGCAGTCTGTTCGGCCCGTCTCATCTCCGAGCTTCAAGCACTGTCCTGTCGAGAACCGTTCCTCAGGTTCAAACCGGGATCCATACAGCTACGTACAGTCCCCTCCTTCCTACCAAAAATGGTTTCTCACTTCCATCTAAACCAAACCATCTCGCTACCATCGCCAGATGAGCATAACGACTCTGAGGAATCTCACCGCCTTTGCCATCTTAACATTGGCAGACTTCTAATCAGATACCTGGAAAAGTCAGAATCCATACGAAAGACAGACTACCTCTTCGTCCTTCACAGCGGGAAGAAACAAGGGGAAGCAGTCTCACGGGCAACCCTAACCTGCTGGATGAAAGAAGTTATCAAGGTGGCCTACATAGAGGTAGGCAATCCTCCACCTCTACAAGTCAAGGCCCATTCCACTAGAGCCCAGGCAGTGTCTTGGGCGGAAACCAAGATCCTGTCACCTGCCGAGATCTGTCTGGCGGCGACATGGTCCTCCATTCATACCTTCTCTAGGCTGTTCCGCCTGGATGTTCAGGCTCGGGAGGACACAGCATTCGCAAGGGCAGTACTAAGTGGGCCACAGGCAGCCTCCCGCCTGATTCGGGAGTAGCTTTTGTCCATCCCATTGGTCCTGAGTCCATCTGTTACACACACTAGGAAATGGAGAAATTATTTACCTGATATTTTCGTTTTCCTTAGTGTAGACAGATGGACTCGGTATCCCGCCCACGGCTGCCGACAATCACGGAAACCTCTGGGGACAATCCCCGAGAGCAAGACAAACACGGGTAAGCCAAGCTTCCCTCTAATTAGGACACCCATACCTACTGGGTGTCGGCGTTTCTCGGTTGAGTGCACTGGCAGTCTCCAGCTATAACCACATCAACCAGTTCAAGTTAATCAGTTACGCAAGTTAATCAAGTTAACAAAGTTAATCGAGTTATTCAGTCACACACATATCCACAATTGCTTTTTGAAGAGAATACTGAAGAGCATGGTGTCTCGCAGGGGTATATCTACTAGGGCTGATGTCAAATTGAAATCTGATTCGTCTCCAACTGCTATCAGGAGCACACTATACCCATTGGTCCTGAGTCCATCTGTCTACACTAAGGAAAACAAAATTATCAGGTAAGTAATTTCTCCAATTTTAATGATAGGTTACAAATTAATTGTAATATGACTGAAACTTAATTTTTGAGTTTTCAGAACCCTGGGTATATACCATCCAGTCCAGGTGATTTACTACTCTTCAGTTTGTCAGTTTGGCCTACTACATCTTTCAGGTTGACAGTAATGATTCAGTTCATCTGAATAGTCTCCAGAACAGGTATCTCTCCAACATTCACTTCAGTAAACACTGAAGCAAAGAATTTTAGTTTTTCTACGATGGCCTTATCTTCCCTAGAGGGCGAATTTTAAAAGCTCTATGCTTGTGAAATCTGGGAAATACACGCGGATCTTCAGAGGCCCGTAGTGACATGCGTATCTCCCGCTACGTGAAGAAACTTTGTAAGATGAAAAAGGGGCATACTGAGGGCAGGGAATGGGTGGGGCCTGGGTGGGCCGGGACAGCACCATTAAGGTACAGTCCTGCACAAGCGCATGCTGGGATCTGAGGGATACATAACCTGCTGCAGGTAAGTTTTAAAACAAAACATCTAGGGTAGACAGCGGGGTTTTAGGGCTTGGGGCAGGTAAGATAAAAGGGAGGCAGGTTAGGTAGGGGGTTTAGGAAGTTTCCTCTGTCCGCTCCTTTACTGGAGTGGACTGGAAGGGAACTGGGAAAAGGCCTATTCCATCGCTGTGCGCACCTACTAAATTCCCCCCCACTTACGCATGCGAGATGGCACTGGTGCGCACGGGTAGCGGATTTTATAACATGCGTGCATTGACGTGCATATAAAATCGGCACGTCCATGTGCGCGCACCGGGAACCGTGCGCACATGGACGCCCGCGTATAGGTCTTAAAATCTACCTTTTAAGTGCCCTTTTAACCCCTCTATCATCTAACCGTCCAACTGACTTCCTTGCAGGCTTTCTGCTTTGGATATATTTAAAAAGTTTTTATTATGAGTTTTGCCTCTTCAATCAGCTTCTTTTCAATTTCTCTCTTAGCCTGTCTTATCAATGTCTTACATTTAACTTGCCAATGCTTATGCTTTATCTTATTTTCTTCTGCTGGATCCTTCTTCCAATTTTTGAATGAAGATCTTTTTTGCTAAAATAGCTTCTTTCACCTCCCCTTTTAACCATGCCGGGAATCATTTGCCTGCCTTCCTTCCACTTTTTTGTAATGCATGGAATAAATCTAGAGTGCTCTTCTAGGTTGGTATTTTTTACGTGTCCACGCCTGTTGCACATTTAACCTTTTACAGCTGCACCTTTCATTTATTTAACTTTTTCTCATTTTATCAAAGTTTCCCTTTTGAAAATTTAGTGCTAGAGCCTTGGATTTACTTACTGTCCTCCTTCCAGTCATTAATTCAGATTTGATCATGTTATAATCATTATTGCCAAGCGGCCACACCACATTACCTCTCACCAAATCCTGTGCTCCACTGAGAATTAGATCTAAAATTGCTCCCTCTCTTGTAGTTCCTGAACCAATTGCTCCATAAAACTGTCATTTTATTCCATCCAGGAACTTTATTTCTCTAGCATGTCCTGATGTTACATTTACCCAGTCACTATTGGGGTAATTGAAATCTCCCATTATTACTGCACTACCAGTTTGATTAGCTTCCCTTTATATCTCTTAGCATTTCACTGTCAGTCTCGTCATTTTGGCCAGGTGGATGGTAGTATACTCTTATCACTATACTCCTTTTTCCCCCTCACACAAGGGATTTCTTTCCATAAAGATTCAGTTGTACATTTAGTTTCTTGCAGGATCTTTATCCTGTTGGATTATATGCCATCCTGGACATAAAGCACCACCCTGCCACTAACTTGCTCCTCTCTATCATTGCGATCTAATTTGTACCCTGGTATAGCACTCTCCCATTGGTTATCCTCCTCCCATAATGTCTCTGAGATGCCAATTAAGTCTGTCATTCACTGCTGTACACTCTAATTCTCCCATCTTACTTCCTAGACTTCTGGCATTAGCATACAAACATTTCAAAGTGTGTTTTTTGTTTGTATTTACATTCTGCTTTTCAATTGTCAGGGCTAAATTGGAATCTTTTAGCCCAGGTGAGTTTTTTTAATTATAGGCACTTGGACTACTTTTCTTATTATTGGAACCTCACTGTCGGGATGCCCTAACTCTAATACTTCATTAGAATCCTTCGAAGATACCTCTCTCCGAACCATGCGCTGCTGAGCGACTGTCAGCTTTCCCCTTTGTTCTAAAGGGGAAAGCTGACAGTTAGTTTAAAGGTTAGTGCTAGCAGCCTGGCTCCACCCTGGTTAAAATGGAGCCCATCCCCTCAGAAAAGACTCCCCCTTCCCCAAAAGCTTCCCCAGTTTCTTACAAAATTGAAACAGTCTTCCTTGCACCATCATCTCATCTACGCATTGAGACTCTGGGGACCTGCACATGGAATAGGGAGCATTTAAGAGAATGGTACCCTGGAGTTTCTGGATTTCAGCTTTCTACCCAAGAGCCTAAATTTTGCTTCTAGAACCTCCCTCCCACATTTTCCTATATTGTTGGTGCCCACATATACCATGGCAGTCTGCTCCTCACCAGCACTGTCTAAAATCCTATTTAGGTGACACTTGAGGTCTGCCACCTTCGCATCGGGTAGGCATTTTATTAAGTGATCATCATGCCCACCAGCCACCCAGCTATCTACATTCCTAATAATCTATTCACGAACTATGATGGCTGACTTGATCCTTCCCTCCTAGGCAGTAGCCCTGGGAGCGCATCCTCAGAGGACAGCGCATCACCTGGAGAGCAGGTCCTTGCTACAGGATTATTTCCTGTTGCACTAGGTTGGTACTTTCTGACCAGGAGATCTTCCTCCTCTAAGGCAGCACCAGGGCTGCCAGACTGGAGTTGGGACTTGGCTACTATGTCCCTAAAGGTCTCATTGATACACCTCTGTCAGCCTCAGCTCCTCCAGGTCTGCTACTCTAGCCTTCAGAGATCGGATTCGTTCTGAGACAGGAGGTGTACGCATACAACTTCTCACTGGCAGGTAAAAAAATCGTAATGTGACACTCAATGCAGAAGACTGGAAGGCTCCCCCCTCTTGCTGCTGGACTGCTGCCTTCATCTTAATTTTATTTAGGTTGTTGTGGGAGTTGGAATGCGTATAATTAGAATCCTTTAAATGTATTAGTGTATTCACTGTTTATCTGGTAGTGACCTAAAAGGGGATGATTAAACTCTTGATAAGGCCTGGGGCAATATTGAGTTCAAGTTAAAAGGCTGATTTTTTTTTTTTTTTTTTTTGTAATTGAAAGTGTCCTGCCTATAAATCAAAAGATGAGCCAGAGGAGGGAGGGAAATACAAACACACAAACTCTTGGCTTTTGCCTGCCTTTGACTAGCTATTTAATGCAAGCACACACACACTAAAGAATATACCCCAATAGTTAATTCTCCCCAAAACTCGCTGGTATTATCCCAAGTATTAAAAGGATAAATAAATAAATTGTCATAATTAGTAGCTTGTGCTGTGTCATTCTAAATGTAGGTATTAGAGTTTATAATTCCAAAGGTTTTCCTGGTTTTAAAAGCACCTGTCTACAGAATTAAAATATAATTCAGTGGAAGACTTGCATTAATACATATTATTCTCAGAGCCACAAACCCCATTAGAAAATGAATTCCTACTGATATTGGCATCTGCCCACTTGGTAATTTTAGATCTTTGACACTTCATGGAAACTGACCTCAAAAAGGTTGCTGGCACTGAAATGAATTAATCTTGAACAATCATTTTATGGGCAAAGAAGTACATTCTCAGAGCTTCTGTACATGGACAACTAATTAATGTTCGGTACTTTATTATTATTAATAGTATTACAAAATGGCAGCTTCCCTGCTGCTGAATAATGGGCTTCTAGCTTGAGCAACTCCTGCTTCTACTGTTATTTATGTAGTGTTACAAGAGGTATGCAGCATACACATAAGAGACAGGCCTTGTATTGCGCAGTTTACAGTCTCATCAGGAGAGACATGGAGAGAAGAGGAACTTTATTTAAGAATGGTTAAAATCAAGAAAGCCACGATCATGGCTTAAGTTGTAAAATCAATATAGTAAAAGTAGCTTTTTTAGGTGGGATTTCAATATGGTAAGAGAGGAAGCATGATGCACGAACTCAGGAAGGCTGCTCTAAGCATTTGGTTCAGCAGTGGGGAGAGAGCAGAGTCCGGAGCTTGCTATGGAAGAGGACACTCGCGACAGCAACTTGCCCAATGAATAAAATTTGGGAGGAAGGATGTAGGGGGAGAAGATAGAAGTAAGGAAGACCTGAAGAGTGAATGCACTTGTAGGTGAGTGCAAGAAACTTAAATCTACTCTATATGGAGAAGCAGAAGGGGGATTATATGCAGGGCTGAGAAAAAAAAAAAAAAAGGCCTGAGCCCCTTTCAAGGAGCAGCAGCTAGCCACCAGACAGCAGAAGGAAGGAAGTGGGTGAGAGGCTGGGAGGGGGAAGGTTGCAAGAGAAGTAAGACGGCAACAAAAAAAATTTTCAAAAGCAGAAAAAAGAACTTTGGCTGGCACACAAGTTTCCTAAGCATTTTTCTACCCCTGGTTGCAACGACATGGGAGTAAGAAAATTTGCACAGCTGAATTTGGAGCAGACTGCAGTGGAGAGATGGTTCAGTGGGAGCCCTGTGAAGAGCAGGTTGCAGTAGTGTAAGTGGGAAGTGATGAGAGAGTGGTTCAAATACTTAGCATGTTCAGAAAGGAAGGGTTGGATTTCAGTAATGTTGTAGAGAAACCTAGAACTTCTGGTGCCAGGAGCCTTCAGTCACAGCTGCTTGGAATTATTTTTTTTTTTTCCCCCATTTTGTCTTGTCCCCCCTGGCATCTCTCCACTCTCCAGCCCCTGTCCCTCCAATTTCCGTCCTTTCCAGCCTGTCCATCACAGCGATGAACCCTCGGCTCGGATACCTGGACCGTGGCTCTCATCAAAGCCCAGTGCGAATGGCCCACTGACTAACCAGTGCACACTGGCTAGGATTCCCCCTTTCCCTCCCAGGGGCTACGAAAGCTTCCTCTTCAGTGTGCCCAGCCCTGGCTGGTCCGAGGAGACGGCAGATCATGATTTGAGCTTGGGTCTGAATTACGACAGCTGGGTCACTGCACCAGCCCCATCTTTGTCTCATATTTGATTAGTATGATAAGCTAATTGCGATGTGCTTTGATTTTTTTTTTTAAGTCAGTAAGGATGGTTCTTGCTTGTATGTAATTATGAGCCAAGGCTGTGCTGTTTAAACCTTCTTTTCATCGTGACTGTGTTTACTTAAACTTGTAGCATAATTCAGTCAAACACAGTAAATATATGCATTTATGCATCATACAAATACTATAGAAATGCAGTTCAAGAAAATGTGACCCAAATGTTTGCTGCGTTGTAGGTTCTTTTCTCTCGTGTGTTCTTTTCTCTCATTAAGAGATAGAAAAACTTTAGGCTGAGAGTATGTCAGTAACTCCTTGTATCTTCAGTGGCAATTCTTCTTCCTGCTGGGTCTTGTCAATGAGAGTGCTGTCCTTTGTGCCCTCGACAAACCGGCCGATACAGTAAATTCATGGGAGAGCCCCGGCGCGCGCACAGGAGAGTGATCTGTGCGCGCGATTCAGTAAATAAATGTATTTAAATTAGGCCCAGCGGTAAAAAGAGGCGCTAGGGACACTAGCACGTCCCTAGCGCCTCTTTTCGGACGGGAGCGGCGGCTGTCAGCGGGTTTGACAGCCGCTCAATTTTGCCGGCATCAGTTCTCGTGCCTGCTGACAGCCACGGGTTCGGAAACCAGACTCTGGCAAAATTGGGCATCCGGTTTTCGAGCCGTGGGCCTATTTCAAATGTGTTTTTTTTTTTTAAACTTTTTTTTTAACTTTCGGGACCTCCGACTTATCGCCATGAAATTAAGTCTGAGGTTGCACGGAAAAGCAGTTCTTTCCCGGTGCCGGCAGAAATTAGCTCTGGGTAGGCGCTAATTTCTGAAAGCAAAATGTGCGGCTTGGCTGCACATTTTGCTTTCTGAATCGCACAGGAATACCTAATAGGGCCATCAACATGCATTTGCATGTTGCGGGCGCTATTAGGTTCGGGGGGGATTGGACGCGCGTTTTGTTCAGTAAGGGGTAAAGCTAGAGTGTCCAAAACGCACGTCCAATCGCGGGTTAACAGTGCTGTATTGGCCTGAAAGAGCTGAACCCAAAACAGCCCTAAAAATGCTGGGAAACCCTTTTGCAATGTACACACAACTTTAAAATGTATGTAGAAAGTGGGTCAGAGAAGACTATCGTTCTGGACATAAAGAGGGCGATTTTCAAAAAAGAGCCGACATGCAAAAACCCTAGTTTGTGAACATAAATGGAGTTAAAACTCTCTGGGGGGTGGGGAGTATGCATGGGACATGGATTTTGCACACACGTGTCACCAGACTAGCAAGAGGCGTTCAGAGGGCAGGCCAGACATGTATGTGCAAAATCTATGTCCCATGCATACTTCCCACCCCCCCCCCCCCCCCCCCCCCGATTTTAACTCCATTTATGTTCACAAACTAGGGTTTATGCATGTCGGCGGCTCTTTGAAAATCGCCCTCTTTATGTCCAGAACGATCGTCTTCTCTGGGCAGGGAAAACGTTTACACGGAGGTATGCGTGGGCTAAGGTCCACCTGCTCTGTAGATGCCCCCGATTGGGAAATACCCTTTTGCAATGTTTAAATTAGGGGGTCACGTTGGCAAGGAGGTGCTAGGGTTGCTTGCGCGCGCCCCTGGCGTCTCCTTGCTAACCAGAATCCGGTCAGCGTCAGCAGTCCGCCGGTTAGGAAAATTGACGCTGAGTTTATCAGCAGCTGTTTTCCTAAACACCGCACAGCCGGGGTTCAGGAAACGGACGCTTGTCAGTTGAGCATCCGTTTCCTGCACCCGACTGCTGGTATGTTTTTTTATTTTTATTTTTTTTGTTTTTCTTTAAAATTTGTTTAGTTTTTTTCCTCCTACTTAATATTGCAACGATATTAAGTAAGAGGCAGTACAGAAAAGCAGTTTTTTCTGCTTTTCTGTATTGGTTTTAAGAATGCTCAGCTATTAACGCCTGCTCCAGGCAGGTGTTTTCTGATTGCTAAATGTGCATCCAGATGCACATTTCTTTTTTTTTTTTTTGCATCATGAGTGAATGCCTAATAGCCTCTTTCACATGCATTTGTATGTGATGAGTGTTATTAGATTCACTCCGCATTGGACGTGTGTTGTAGAGGCGCTAATCCCCTTATTGCATAAGGGGTTTGGTTAGCGCCTATACAACACTGTATAACTGCGGGTATAACTGTATAACTGCGGGTTATACAGTGCGCTCAGCTGAGCGCACTGTATTGCATCGGCCCCTATGTATTTAGTGAATCTCTAAACTGAGAGCATGCGAGAGTTTAATGCAAAGGGTTAGGTTTCAGTTTCTCTCACTGGGATGAGTATAGTCTGAGTAGCATTTCCCAAACATTATAGGGGAAGTGCACACAGATGACTTAGTCTTTGTCTGTCTGTTTATCCTGCCTAGCTTTCTCTGTATTCAGATGTCTTCTCACCTGTCTACTTATCATAATTGTCATGATAGTTTTAATCTTCCTGCTGCTTTTTTACAAGTATTTCTTTTTCAGCATAATAATTGGAAAAAATCCCTTAAAAATTAAAAAAAAGACAAAATACATTTGAAACAAGTTGACTGCTTGTAGATGTGAGTAAAAAGAAGCTGTCGAACATGGTTTTGGGTGTAAATGTAAATGAGGGTCTTATGATTGATTTTTTCCAAATGCCGTCTTGCACATCTGCTAAAGTCTTTGTATTTGGCTTTGACCTGCTAAGCTTGTGACAGCATTTCCAGGCACATTTCCTTTTTCTGTGTCACCCTCCTTAGGATGCTGACAATGTCCTTGAGCAACCTGCTTCATTGCAGGTTGTGATAGTTTTTTTTTTTTTGTACTGATGTAAACATTTATCCCGAGATGAATAGAACGGTATCCTGGAAAGCTCACGCACCGCATCATCTCTGAATCATTTTTATGTTGGTCTACCAAAAAAAGCGTCAGCTTGCTCAGAGTTTTCTCCAGTGCGGCTATTTAAAAATCTGTATTTGAACATTTTGTAAGAAGAATGTTGCTTGGAGATGCCATGGAGGCAGCATTCACTGTCCTTGGCAGGGAGGGATGGGGGTTAAGCCTCCATTGTATGATAGTGACACCTGGCGGCCAGACTTGGGGGGGGGGAGGGGAGCAATGGGGTGTGGCCCCTGGCCAAAGGACTGTGTTGCTCAAATGGCTAGACTGACTAGGTGGGGAGAGTAGAGGTTGCAAAATTAAGTCCTTTATAGTGCAATAGCCTAGTGGAGGTTGCTTCCCGTTTAAGTGGAGTCGCAAAGGAGCAGGAGGAAACCATCAGGCCAAAAAAGATTACATTATTACTGAAATGAAGGCAAGGGCTAGTTTAGTGGCATGCCCATTCCTTGTCACTCTGTTCTCATATAACTTAACACCTCTGAGACAGGTAAAGAGCAAGCGAAATAGCGAGTGTGTGTATTTTTCTGCATAGTGTTATAGACTTTATTTAATGTAGTAAACTATCTTGTGTACTCTTAAGTATTTAAATTACTGGCATTATTTATTTTTTAGCGTGCTGGAAACTCGTGAATACATTAATGCTAGACTTAATTACTGCTAGATTCTTTTTAACTGCCCACTTTAAGTGAAATCTGTTAATTAGATCTTTTTTGTTTTTGACTGCAGTTTCATGCATTTCATTCTGCTTACAAAACAGGAGTCGTCTTTCATGTGAGTCGTATGGATGATAGTGTAAAACATTTTACTGCCTCCTATTAAATATTTATTAAACAGTAGTCCCTGTAGTGTCGACATCTATTGCAGGCTAATAACCTGCTATCACCATTGGTGCTGTGAGTGGAAGGTGCTAAGAGAGAGATAAGTCTTTATTTGGCAATGTAAACTCTAAAACCAAGGGGATTATTACTAAAAATGTGAAAAATGCTGCTTGCCTTGTACCATCACAGCCTGAGGAGCTACTCTTAGCTCTAATGCAGTTTTTAGTTTGACATTGGAATCCTGCAATGCTAAATTCTCAAGCCTCTATTTGGGGAAAATAGGCTGTAATAGTGACATAGTTCTGCCCTCTGAGATCTGTGACACCCAAATGGGTTGGATTTTCAAAGGAACCTAACTATGCATATGTAATATCATGCATATTCATTGCTATCCTGAAATCTCAACGCGTTTGAGGTCATGAAAACTGAAATCAAGAACCACTGCATGATTGTATGCCTTGCCAACTCAGTACCTTATGCTCAGTATTTCTAAAATATTAAGATGGAAGTATTTTGTCCACTAAAAAATTATTCATTATTCTGACATGTTCACCCTAGTGTACATTGTGGGGTGTGCATTGTGGGTTGCGAGCGTGATGGCTCCTCCAGTATTAGCTGTGCATTATCTCTTACTAAGGTTCCCAGTGACCTTCCCATTACCACTGCGTCCTGCCTCAGCCTTTCACTCGTTGATTGGAGGGGTTGGGTAATGTCATGCAAAATTTAAAAAAAAAAAAATGGTTTTCAGCTTGAAAAGATTAAAAATCTAGCTGAAAGAATGCTTTTCAGCCTAAAGTCTCTGCTTAGCTCATTAGACTTTCACCAAAGGACTTTAGAAAGAAATCAGCTCAGACGTTTTCATAGAAAAACCAGTCTCACGTCAAAAAAATTTTCCTTTGCAGTTTCAAGTGAAAACTAGTTAATCAGAACAAATCTAACCGCAATAATTAGGCAGATGGAATCTACCTACTGATATTTTTCTGCCATTATCTGTGTTACTATTTTAGTATGTTACTAGACAGATGTTTTCCTCGCGCTTCCTAGTAACTGGGTAACATTGTAGTTTTTTGTTTTGTTTGCATCAACAAGGTTTTTCGCCTGCCTATAACTCCACCTTCAAAGCTTTAACTGCTGTTCACATAGTAGCAAACTGAAAACATTTGCTGATCAGCTGAGCTGCCATCAGGTTATAACTAGGAGAGTAGGAGTTGGAAACAGAAGTTTTCCAATTAGTAGGTCAAAAAGTGGAGGAATCCAATAATAGTTTTGTCAATTTTTCAAAATAAAACTTGGAGATACTCCTAGTGCCTGCTGACATATTTGAATATAGCAAGAAATGCCTTAGCTCGCACTTGAGAATCAAATGTTATACATTTTTCTTCCATGGGCCATCATACCACAGGTGTGTTTGCTAGGCACTTGTACCATGGATTGGCCACTGTTGGAAACAGGATGCTGGCTTGACAGACCTCAGTCTAACCCTTGGCCAACTTTTAAACATAATACAAAACATAGGCAGCACTGTACAAATACATAGACATCATCCCTGTTCTGTGGGACTTACAATCTAGTTGCCAGATTTTGAGGACAGATGGACATTGAGGATAGGATACTTTACTGAATCTGGGTATTTTGCCTTTTAAAGTCTGAGGAAGACAGAGGGTTGGTGAGGGTTCAAGGACGTGGGATACAGGAATAACCATTGCTAGTTGAAGTGAGTTACCTGTAAACATAGTTATTGTAGACAGTATAGTTGGAATGTCTGTTTGGGCAGTAAATAGATAAGAGTAGTTGGTTCTAACTAAAGCAAGAGTAGGATGTCTTCTGTCTGCACTGGCCACCTTTCCCTTAGGTTGATCCTTCATGTGCTGATGGCCAGCAGAACTTGGATAGGAACAGCAAACATAAGGCACACACTATGACAATGGAGAACCCAAGCCTGATGTCATGAAGACGCCCACAGCAGCAGGGCAGGACCACTGCAGGTCTCAATATACAAATCAATCTAGGAGCAACATGAAATACAGGTCCAAGTGACAGACTAAGGAGACCAAGCTCTGGTGAAGTATTGACTGTGAACCTGGAATATAACTGTCTAGGCAGGAACAAGATGGCCACCAGCTGAAAGTGTGGGCCACAGAACCAGTAGAACCAACCAGAGTGTCCAAGAGGCCCACCAAGGCCCTCTGCTGGAAGGAGGTAAAAACTGCCCAACAGGACCCCACAACTTGGCAGATTTTCTCTCATATTTATCTGATGCCTTTGCAGCCAAGCTCAGTGACTTTTGATCTCTTCTTCTTCCCCTTTATGCTTTTAACAGATGGATAAGCCATAATAGATAGAACTTTAAAGAGAACGTACACCAGAACTCCTCCAGTTAGGAAGGAAAAGGACTTCTATCCCTATTGCCATTACTGTAGCCATCACTACAGCAGAGACGCCTACAAGAGGCACTTTCTGTGCTGCGGAGCCCACCATTTGGTCATGACTCACATGAATTATGGCAGCCATGTATTAGTTGAACAAAGGAATTGATTGGAGAGAGGCAGGTTAAGGATTCAAAGAAATGTCAAAAGATGAAGTTTTTAGGTGGGGTTTCAGTGTGGCCAGGGAGGGAGTCGTAATTCCAGTTAAGTTGGAAGGTACAAAGCTGGGATTTGGTGATGGGGGAGAAGGGCACAGATATTAGCGACTTATGTAAGGCATGGTGTTCAGGAGGGATAGTGTAGGGTGAACTGGGAGAGGACAAGTAATGAGGACTAGAATGAAGAGACTGAATACAAGAAGCTTGAATTTTATGCGGAAGCAGATGGAGAGCTAATGTAGTGATTTCAGAAGAGGGGTTATGTGGTCATAGTAATGATGATGAAAGTTGAGCTTTGCAGCTGTGGTTGGATGAACTGAAGTGGCGAGAGCTGATTTAATGGGAGTCCATTGAGGAACATGTTATAGTATGAAAGAGGCAATGACTGAGTGGATAAGGGTTCTTTTTGAGTGCTCACAAGAAGGGATGGATATTGGAGAGGAGGACAAAACATGATTTTGCATTGCTTTGGATATATGCCAAATTGTTGCATCTAAATGTGATATATGATCTGCTCTCTCAAGGGACAGTTCTTCATTTCAACCCATTTTTACTGACTCTAATGGCATGGAAATTGAGAGGAAAATGTTAAATACAAAGGCATTTTCCAGAAGTTTTATCAAGACTGTTAGAGAAAAAAAAGATCAACTATTAAAACATTACACAGTTTGGAGAAAGTTTGCAAGCTGGTGCTTTTCCAATAACATTATTCCAAGCAGTACTGGAGTTTTAGTTCAACAATCTGAAGTAAAATGCAAAGCAATAATCTCATTTTTTTGGAAGGATGCAAAACCAAAACCTTTTTATGAAAGATGTTCTTAGGATTTAAATACTCTGAATAATACCATCTACACTTCACATCCAGCTAAAGTTATCTGCAGATTTAGGGCCTTATATACTAAGCATTCCTTCCATAGACACAAAATGGGGAAAAAAAACCTGTATTCAATTTATTTATTTAAAAATGTATAACCCACTCAATAGTCAGCTCTTGGCAGCTAACAATAAAACATTAGACCCTTTAAATAGCTTTGTGCAAGGAGATTTGGTATATAGAAGTTAAAGAAGTTAGTAAACAAACAATCTGTTGTGGTACTGATGATGAGAGTGCAGAGTTAATACTTGGTCTCTTGCCCTAAGATGAGTGTTAACCGAATACTGATGGTAAAGAAATCCAAGCTCTTTAAAGGTTCAGATCTGATTTTTTTTTTTTTTTTTTTTTTTAACTTTGAAAATGTGTACTTGACTGGTAAAGTATGGCGGCTGTGTTTTGGGAAGTCCTTCCCTTTTGAAAGAACATGAAACAAAACTTTGTAGGAAGTTTTTATAAAAAAGAAAAAAGAGAAAAAGTTTATAACTTTTCCAAAAAGTGAAAGGGACATGGCAGGGCCATGCTTTAATTATTTCTCTCAGAATACTTTCCCATCTTCTGCTGTACTGTGTGGTTGACTGCTTCCAAGTTTCGAAGCTTGGTGGTTTTCTGTCACCGTGTCTGACCTAAAATAATCCAGCGAGTGGACGCTTTTGGATGTCTTGTTGCCACAACTATCGCTGCTTTTTCTGGCCTGTGTTTATCAGTGTTCTGTAAACTGTCAGATTGCCCTGTACTGTATGCAGGCTTCTATGATTTTTTTGCCACTTTTTTTTCTTTTTTGGTATAGTGTACTTGTACTTCTGTTTATATAAACACTTTGCACTTAGAAACCTAGCTACAAACAGCGCTTTCTGTTTTTATAGCACACTGATTGTGAATGTACTGCTTGGAATAGCTGGAGCAGGAATTCAGGATATCATCAGCACTTATCACATACATGTAGCGGATAAGTAAGTTCCCTGCCAGAAAACAGGATTGCTGAATGAAATAGGGCTGTGAAATGCTATGTGATTCCAAATCTCTCTCTGTAAATGAGTTTTGGCAAACCACGCATACATAGTTCACATTTCTGTGGTGTTCATACCTGTGTATTTTAAGTGTGATCAAACCTGTACTAAATCTACCAAAGATGGCAAACTTATCGGACCAGCTCAAGATAATTGTAGTCATTTTGCTTTCTCCTCGTCAGCCTCTTACATATTTCTCTCGTCACCTTTTGAGTTTTTGAGGTACAATGCCTTCATTAAATGAAAAGCAACAGAAGTTAAATGAGGCTGGAAGCAGATATCTCAAAAGTTAGGTGCTTCTTCAGAACTGGAAAAAGCTTTTTAACTGCCATATATAGGTTTTTAGCTAAATGAGATGCAGGAAACTGAGCAATTCAAATGTTTTGAACAGTTACAGGACTTTTTTGTTTAGCTTCCGAAGCTGCGTGGGAGAGCTGGCTCACTAGGGTTTTAGAGCTGCAGTTTGGATAGCCTGTGGCATAGAAACAGACTATGAGGGCAGATGAAGACCACACATCACATCCGGTCCTTCCATCCACATGCCCTGCTCAGCTTTATAGCCCTTTCTAGCCCTCTGAGATCTATGCTTGTCGCCATGTTTTCTTGTATATATTAGATTCCAGAAACTTCATTATCCTTCCATTAATTTACTTGCCACCAAGGTCAGCCTAACTGGCCTGTAGTTCTCAAATTCCTCCTTCCACTTTTGTGAAGAAGGAACCACTACTGCTTCTCTCCAGTCATTTGCAGCCACTCCTAATTTTAAAGAAGCATTAAAAGATTCAGACAGTAGAGCTGCCAGAACTACCTTAAATTCTTGGATGCCCAGTCTTCCTATTGCTTTATCTATACTCCTTGTGAATACAGATTTCTGAAAATTGATTTTCTATCCCCCTTCCGTTTCTGTTTGTGGCGGTTATCTGTGACCCTAGTCCAAACTCTTCCTCTGAACGTGGGTCAGAAATATTTTGTTAAGCCATTTTGCTTTCTCCTAGTCAGCCTCTACATATTTCTCCCGTCACCTTTTGAGTTTTATAATCCCATTTTTGTACTTCCTGCTGTTGCTAGTGTATCTTTAAAAAAGAAAAAAGAAATCTTGTTGCCCTGTTTTACAGTATTAGCTATATTTTCCTTCCATTTGCTCTTTCACTTTCCTGACTGCTTTCCCTGCTTTTCTTAACTTCTCCAGATGTTTTTGGCTGTCTTCCTCTTTCTGTGATATTACAGTTTATAAATGCTAAACTTTTTAATCCCTTACCTTTTTCTGCCACTTTTTTTTTTTTTAGAAACTTACAGTAGCTTCTTTTTAACTCTTTCCCTTCATTTATGTACCTAAACAAAAAGTATTTGTCAGGGTCAACAGGTGTGAGTCCTTAGGCTGTGGCATGGTTGACGCAGCCTGGTAGGCGAGCCCACTAGGTCCATGCCAACAGCTGGTGGACACGGTCTTGCTGGGCCAGGAGCTGGAGCTTCACCTGTTCCAGCCCTATTTCCCGCAGGTTGAGCCTTTGGACTCCAGGAGCTGGCAAGGCTTAGGTGAGGGTCCCTCAAAGAGTAGTCAGAGAGTCCAAGTAGAGATGGTGGTCAGGGCAGGCAATGAGCAGAGAATATCTGGGTCCAGTCCAAGGGTCCAAGCAGGCAGCGAGAAGACCTGAGTCTGGGTCCAGGCCAAAAGTCTGGGCAGGCAGCAAATCAGAGAAGAGTCAGAATCCAGGCAGGGGTTAGAACTAGGAAGTCTGGCCAAGGCAGACAAGATGAACAAGGATGAGACACTGAGGAGACCTCCGAGACCTGGGACAAGGAGGACAGAAGGGAACAGGCACGGAGGGCAAGACCAGGGCACAAACCAGGCAAGGCAAGAATACAGGCAGGGACAGGAACGACCAAGGAGGCACAAGAACAGCGAGACAAGGAACGGGAGTAGTAAAACACACTGCAAGGCAGGTGGACTTGTTGCTGAGGCATTGGTTTGATGTACGGTGGGGGTTTAAGTAGCCAGGAATGATGTCATCCATCAGCGCCGCAGAGAGGTTTCCCACCGAGGGACCTATGTTAGCGTGCTGCATGCATGCGCATTCATCCGTGGGAGGCCAGGGAGTCTGCAACGGTGGAGGCAGCATGACACCAAGGAGGTAAGGAGACACTGACCACAGCATGGCGACTGCATCTGCGGCAGGTTACAGTATCGTTATCCTTTAAAATATCTTCTTTCAGTTTTTCTCACTGCTAGTCTACATTCCCTAGCATATCCTGTCCAGTTAATGAGTCCTTCCTCTTTCTCTCTCTTACCAAAGTTAGTTTTCCTGAAGCTCACTTGCTTGAACCGCACCATCCAGTGATCACTAGATTCCAGGTGATCTCCCATTATGACATCAGAAACTCAGGATCGCACCTTCCCATGTTGGATCTGTTACCATTTGCCGAAACTGTAGTTCTTGCTTACAGTTCAGGGTCCTCTCTGCTTTTATTCGACACAACAGCCAAATGTCCCAATAATCTCAAGCAGACTGAAATCGTTTAGCAATAGCACGTGCTTCTTGCTTGTTACTATTGCTAATAATCATTTCTAAAGTGCTGCTAGACATATGCTCTACAGACAGACTGTCCCTACCCCATGGAACTTACAATCCTCCTTACCTCGTAAGCTTGGCTGTTTAGCCAGGGCTTCCCTTAGGCTGTTAAGTAGAAACAGACTGCAAATCCAACAAGGCTCATCCACATCCAGGCTATATCTATCCAACTGGTGTTTTATTATTTCTTAACTAGGTGTACGCGACTTATACCCAGTGCACCTACCTAATGCACCCCATTTCTTGTCTAATTACTTAAATCTATCTAATATCTGTATCTATTACTTTTGTACTCAATGCCTTATGCCTTTATGTAATCCACCTTGGGCCTGCTCTTAGGAAAAGGCAGAATATAAAATGCTTATAAATAAATGAGCCTTGCAGTTCTGTTGCGTTAAATATTTTTTTTTATAAACAGTACCACTTTTCCTCCTTTCTTCCTGTCCTTTCCTTCCTGAATAGATTATAGCCTGGAATAGCTATATCTCAGTCACGTTCTCTGTGTACCACATCCGTGTGACTCCCCCCACTGTATCCGTCAGCCTATTCCGTGTCCGTTTCTAGATTTGGTACTTTATTTACTATACTACACAGCTGGCCAGATGTTGTCCTTTCTTTCCATTTCTCCAAAAGTGCTCAAAGATTTATTTACCCAGATTCTTTTACTTACCTTAGGGCTTTGCCCACCCGTGCCAGCCGATCCTTAGTAAGTTTGCCAGTCTGTTCTGGAACTTGCTGCAGCCCTTCTTCCTCAGGCAGATCCTATCTCTGCTCAGCAATCCCTAAAGCATCATCCCATGGTCCAGGAAACTGAAATGCTCTTGTCACCCCTAGCTACTCAGCCATTCATTTATTTCCAAAATGTGATCTTCCTGCCTGGGCCTTTATCCTTTATGGGAAGCCTGAGGAGACTACTAGATCTCTCTCCCAGAGCAGCGAAGTCACTTTAGATGCACCCAATGTGAAGGAGCAGCATTGGATAGTAGTCAATAAGCTTGATTCTCAGCAATCTACTAGATAAATGAAGCTTGACAGACAATGCCGCAAATGTGCAGTAGAGAGCAGCTCTACCGCGTATGCGCGGGCGAGCATGTCGGTCAGAGCTTGCCTGTAACAAAAATGGCGCTGGAAGGAGCAGTAGTGGCGGGCGGCGCACAAGGGAGGGAGGGACTTCCCCCAGAGATCTTCCGTCTGCGCCATCCGAAGGGGTTGTGAATGAGCTGGGGGGGGGAGGGGGAAGGAAATGGACCGAAAATTTTTTTAATGTAGCCCGTTGTTACGGGCTTAACAGCTAGTCTCTCTATAATGTCTTGGATGTTGGCATCTGGCAGACAGCACACCTCCTGTAATATGACTTGTGGTAGATGGATGTCTCCGTGCTCCTCAGAAGAGTCATCCACTGCTATTATCCTCCACCTCCTAGATGCAATAGTTGTTGAGCTTACAAGTTTTTAGCATTTGCAAGTTTGTTTCTCCTCCTCCGGTCCCTCTTCATCGTGGGATGGATTTTCCTCCTCTACTTCCAGGACTGCATACTGGCTCTTTAGCTTGAGGGAAATTGGAGCAGGGTGTGTAGGGTCTTGTGGCTCTAGTAATTTAGGTTCCAGGTTGACATGCTTTTTTGGGGTATATTATTGTTAAGGGAAATAACCTTGACCCTTAAGTCAGTTTTGAGCCTCATAATCCCATTGTTTCCCCGATTTATTAGTTGGAACTTATTGTGGAAGTTCTTGCAGCATGCTGATCCCTGACAAAGCCCAGCAGAGTCTGATGATAGTGCCAAGAATGTCTGGCATAAAGTAGGCTCCATAATTAGAGGTAAATTGCTCTTTTAATAGTGTTATACACATGAGCTAAAACACAAAGCACACATTCAATTTTCCATGAGCAATAGAACTGGTGGCTGACAGGCTGCAGCTTCTTCAGGACACTTAGTATCCAGGCCAGGATGTCCTGTAAAGCTCTGCTGGAACACACAGATGGGCTGGGGGCGGGGAAGGACAAATGAAGGCATGCACGGTAGAGGGTGGAGGGCTCTGTATGAAAAGGTGCTTCCTTCTGGGTCCAGTGACTTACAGATTTACTCAGGGAGCAGTCTGCAGTAGTCTAATTCAGTCCTTTTTGATCCTCCGAGTTTTTGCCCAGTCTAGTCACAGTTCCCCCGCGGTTCCTAGGCATTGTTGAAGGGCGGCGAGTGCCACCCCAAAAAATGGTTGCTGCCCCAGTTTTAGATATTGGATTGGGCAAGGTTAACCCAAATCCCTGCCAGAGGCGACGTGCAGTCTGACCCACCAGTATCCTCCTCTCTGCCCCTTCACCTACTCCCATGAGCCTGCAGCTGAAGAACATAAGAACATAAGAACATGCCATACTGGGTCAGACCAAGGGTCCATCAAGCCCAGCATCCTGTTTCCAACAGTGGCCAATCCAGGCCATAAGAACCTGGCAAGTACCCAAAAACTAAGTCTATTCCATGTAACCATTGCTAATGGCAGTGGCTATTCTCTAAGTGAACTTAATAGCAGGTAATGGACTTCTCCTCCAAGAATTTATCCAATCCTTTTTTAAACACAGCTATACTAACTGCACGAACCACATTCTCTGGCAACAAATTCCAGAGTTTAATTGTGCGTTGAGTAAAAAAGAACTTTCTCCGATTAGTTTTAAATGTGCCCCATGCTAACTTCATGGAGTGCACCCTAGTCCTTCTACTATCTGAAAGAGCAAACAACCGATTCACATCTACCCGTTCTAGACCTCTCATGATTTTAAACACCTCTATCATATCCCCCCTCAGTCGTCTCTTCTCCAAGCTGAAAAGTCCTAACCTCTTTAGTCTTTCCTCATAGGGGAGTTGTTCCATTCCCCTTATCATTTTGGTAGCCCTTCTCTGTACCTTCTCCATTGCAATTATATCTTTTTTGAGATGTGGCGACCAGAATTGTACACAGTATTCAAGGTGCGGTCTCACCATGGAGCGATAGAGGCATTATGACATTTTCCGTTTTATTCATCATTCCTTTTCTAATAATTCCCAACATTGTTTGCTTTTTTGACTGCCGCAGCACACTGCACAAATGACTTGCTGTCCTGCTGCCGCCGGGCTGGTCTCATGGTAGGAGCAGTGCAATCTCACAGCTCCTACCTCAGGCTGGCCTGGCAGCAACGGGGGAGATCACATGTGCTAGCAGCCGACCGCTGTTCTATCTAAGGTGAGTGACCACTCACACTGCATGACTCCTAACCCTGACCCAGCCAGAGGAGCAATAGGAGCTGCTTATTCCCATCACCCCTCTGTCTGTGCTGCCTGGGTGAGGATGTGAAAACTCGCCAGCTGGCACGTTTTTCATGATGAGCGAGATCGACCTACAGGGAGTTCCGCCTGTGACCTTGGAGTGTACACACTCAGCCAGCAAGACCAAGAGGAGTGGTGGGGAACAGCAGCACGAGCTTGCAGACAAGTGGTTGCTGGCCAGAGGAATGCAGTAGTAAGGCTGGGGGGTGGGACTGGTGGAGGAGAGAAACTGATGGGGAATTTGTAGGGCTTGCAGAGGGGGTGGAGAGAAATTGATGGGGCTGGGGAAGAGGAAAGAAGTTGGTGAGGGGGACTTATGGGACTTGGAAGAGAGAAACTGGTGGACAACTGAGGGAGATAGAGGGGGCTGGGGGAGGTGAGAAGCGGGGAAGAGCCTTGGAAGGGAAGGGTGGTGGGAGAAATAGCCAAGGGAAGGAGTGAAATGGGAGGGAGAAGTGGGGAAGAGTCGATGGAGGGGAGTGGAAGAGCCTTTGGAAGAAGGGAGGAGTTGAGGGGGAGGTAAGATCCTTTATAGGGATGGAGGGGGTGAGAAGGGGAGACGAGCCTCTGTAGGGGAAGGACTGAGAGAGGGAAAAAATAGGCCTGTAAAGGGGGTGTGAGTGTGAAAACGGGACTTGGGATGAGGTGAAATGGGGGAAAAGAAAGAGGAGCTGTAGAGGATCAGTACCAGGAAAATGAACCAACTTATTATTTTATATACAGGCATTCAGGTACTGTAGGTATTTCTCTATCCCCAGAGGGCTAATTAGTACTTATATACCCAGATAAAGGTAGAAAAGAAATAAACACGTTTTCAGTTTGTACAGATTGCAATCTCTCAGCACTGGGACATGTGCATCTCTTCTGGTTTTGTATTTTGCAAAGCACAGGAAGCAATGTATGGTTTAGTTTTGTTTTTTTTTTTCTCCAGTAATTGAACTGCTCAGTCTAGCTTCTTGGGCTTTCCTTTTCAGTTTCTGCTGCTTATTTTTGGTCCTTTATTCTCTGTTTGGATCGGGTCTGTCTGTATTCTGTATGCATGATCAAAGTGAGGGATTCTGATAGTGGGCAGTTCCTGTGCAGAGAGCTGAAGCAATCCAGCTTGTTCTCTTTACCCAGTAAGAGGTGCATTGGTGTTCTGGGCCTGTGTAATGTCTACAGTGCTGCCTTTTCAAAGGGTTGTTGCTGTTTTTGTTCTGAGAGTTAGTGCTGTTAAGGTATGGCAGATTTGCTATATAGGATCTGAATTTTTTTTTTTTTTTTTTTTGCAGAATTATTTCACAAAATATACTCCTGGGGGAATTCTGCACAAAAACATTTAAAATTATCTGCACAAAAATGTAAAACTCTGCAAAATTCTGCATACTTTATATTGGGTCAAAATAACCCAATATACATGATAGTCTTTCAGTCATTTAAAATGTAATACAGAAAAGTTGTTACATAAAAGATGCAGAGTTTAAAATATTTTGAGCAGAATTTTCCTAGAAATTCACTGTAAGAATGTCCCTTCCATCCTCTCTCCCTACTCCCCTGGCCAGTCACCTTTCACTTTTCCCTCTCAGGCTCCAACGCCACCACCTGCCTCTATCTCTCCCCTCCCCCTCTAGGCTCAACCCCTTCCACTCTTAACTCCACTTCCAGAGTTTGACCCCTCTCTCAATACTGCCCCTCACACAGGCTCCTTCTGTCTCTCACATACACCTAGGCTTCCTCTCTAGTGTATAGATACACACCCCCTCATACTGGCTCCCTCTCTTGCTCACCCCCCAAACATAGGGGTAGATTTTAAAAGGTATACGCTCGATTTTATAACTTGCACGCGCAAGCTATCAAATTGGGGGTTGGCGTGCGCGCGCAAAGGGGTGCACAATTGTGCACCTTGCATGCGCCGAGCCGCACTGCCTTCCCCTGTTCCCTACCCCTCCCGCCCTTCCCCCGCCTCTACTTTTTTCTTTTTTTTTCTTGTTTCAAAACTTACTTCAGCCTTGGGGCTGAAGTAAGTTGCTCGCGCCAGCACAGCGGCAAATGGCTGCTGTGCCAGGAGCCTCTAACCCCGCCCTGGACCATCCTGCCCCCTTCCCGGGTCTTACGTGCATCACCAGGCCTCACCAACCAGGCTCGCAGCCTTATTGTACACACACTCACTCACTCACTCTCGCCGAGGCCTGCTCCTTCTTTGCCGCGAGCAGCGCAGCCTCTAATCGCAGCAAAGATGGAACAGGCCCCGACGTCCTGCTCGCAGCACGCAGGGGGCCTACCAAATTCTGCGCAACTGCGCAGGAGGGGAAATCTGTGCTCCACGGTAGGACACAATTCCCACAGGACTAAAAATAGCAGTAGAAGGTGCTTGTGTTGCTGTTACTGAGGTGACAACAGAATTTGAACATAGATAGATATATTTTTTTTGTATGGTGAGTTGCAAGGGTCAATATCCTAGGTCTGTTTTTGGGGGGGGGGGGGGGGGGAGGGGATTTCTGTGGATCCAGTGTGTTAGAGAACTGGAAGTGTAGGATTTACACTGAGATTCTGTCCCTTCCAGTATAGTCTGAAGACTTCACTCTCATATCCACACAGAAGAATTGGTTGAACGAGGCTATCAAATAATTTTAATGGTAGTTTTACTGGGAGGTTGAAACTGGCTTTTTTATTATTTTTTTTTTATTTGCACAGAAGGACCTTGGGTCGTCTTATTGCATCTTTTTTGTAGCCAGTTTAAAGTTAGGGGGCCACACTGTGAGAGGTGTGGTATGATGTATGCAAACGTTACTTTGGCTTGCCTCCCCCCCCCCCCCCTTCCATATTCAGCTTGAAACCCCAGCAGGCCCCAAAAACTTCTGTCTAAAGACATCACCAACACTGGTGGATCTCCGATAGGACCGCTAGACGCTTTGCCGGGAGCTGGTCAAACGAATGCTCTGCGGTACATGGATCCCGTGTTTACATGCCAGCAGACCACCGCTTAGGCTGAGGGGGGGGGAGGCATGTGGGACGGGGATCTCCTTCCTAGAAACTGGACGATTGTTCTGCGTCAACAGGTGATGCACGTACAGACTGGCAGGAAGTGTAACGTTGCTGGTTGAAGGAGTTGCACCTGGAAAGGGTATCAGTTGCAGTTGACAGCATTACTTAACACTTACGAAAAAAGTGAATGGCTGGGAATTTTTCACCCTGTGCGATTAGCAAAGAAAATGCCCATCATCCAGAGTCAGAAGGACGGAAGTGTTTAAGTGCATGGTTTATAACTCATGGAAGTTAATTAGTGTCATTTTTATATTGATTAGTGACATAACTGAGTTTTTTTTCAATTGTTTCAAAGCCAATAAAATGTTTTGTACTAATTTTTATTTTCTTTAACTTTTTCTATCAAGTTTGACCATGCTAACCATAAAAAAACCCCCAAAATATATATATATATAAATCTTTTCCAAAACATTTCAGTCTTGCTGACTTTGAATCCAGGAAGTTGAATAGCTCTTTAATAACTGTGTCAGATGAAACATCTGTTCTGTTTGCAAACTCTTAATCTTGTAACTAATTTATCTGGCACTTAGCGCTAAGGAAACTGCATAATCTATTATGTAAGCTTTATTCAAGCAAGAATGGAACACTTTTTTATAGTTGTATCAAGTGAATGCTACCTTCTTTTCCATAATCATGCCTGCTAGTTGGCAAAGACCTATCCTCTACAGCAGGAGTTCCCAAACTTTTCAGGAGAAGGGCCCTCATAGGATATCTGAAATCGAGAGGGCCAAAGGAGGAAGATGGGGCAGGAGCTTGAGGGGGGGACATGTGTGCCAGTGTTTTGATGATTTTAAATGCTGGGGAAGGCAGGGGCCAGGGCACCCTGGGGTGTGGCAGTCAGATTTTGCAGATATTGTGAACCTGACACACCCTCAGGAATCTTTATCTTCTGTCTTATTCCTTTCCCTGCATTATTTCAATTTCATATTCCTCCTTTTCCTAGGAAAGGCACAAGGCAGATTATGAAGAAGGAAGTGAATTGAAGGTACATGTGTTGGGATTTATGACAATTGGGGGGGGAGGAAGGCGAGGACATAATGGAAAATTGTGTAGGTAGCAACACACAGTGTACACTGATCTCACACTTAAGAGCAGATGCCTAGAGTTCAGGGGGATGCTTGGCCGAATAGCCAGATTTTGATTCCTCTTTTCTCTGCCCCTTCTCTTCACTTCATTTAGTTCTCCCCTTTCCCCCACCACCCCAGAATGGGAGCACTGGCAGTTTGTTTATCTTCTTTGCTGGAAGACCCCAAGTCTTTGTTTTTCCCCTGGGCCAGCATATAAATTGTATGCCTCTTTCACATGGGGCAGTCTGTTCTGCTGGGTTTTCTGCAGGTCTAAAAATCCCACTGCACTTCATCAGCGATGGTGGGAGCTCTGAGAAGTCCTCTCCGCCGCTTTTCTGCCCTTCTCTCTTTCTGGCCTCCTCCCAAGTGCAGCAGCTTCAGCAGTACTGCGACCCAACTTCTTACTTCTGGGTTCATTGCAGCTGCTGAAACTGCTGCCCCCACTCTTCTGCATCTTTCCTCCAGGCTTCGACCACAGCAGGTTTAGCTCTGCCGTTGGTGGGAACAAGCAAGACTGGACAGTGCCCAAAGCCTTTTAACAGAAACACATGAAAGTGAGCTTTTCACATCTTAATGGGTTTAAAATGTTAGATCTGTGACTGGTCTCCTAAATTTAGAAAGCTGAGTAAGCAAAACGTTCTGAATGTCTAGCCAAATGACATGAGTGCCATTACTTTTGTGTCTGTTGGTTTGTAATAACCTAGAATTTCTTCACCTGGCTTCAAGGGTCTCTTTTTTGCACTAATAGCCAGATTGTTTCTCTGTTAGCACATTTTTTAACCTATTTTGCTTTGATTCTTGCTTCCCAAATCTGAATTTACTGGTGATCCCCAGTTCTGTGAAATATCTTGGGCAGGAAGTATCTCAGTGGTCTGGATGTGTAAGGTAGGTAGATAGGGAAACTGTTAGATGATCTGTCCCAGTACAAGGGGATGGAGGGGTGAGCCCCAGTCTCCCATTTCATTGCTAAGGAAAAGTCTGAGTGCACAGATTTTGTTTTGACTTTCAGAAAAAATAAAAGTGCTTCCCTTATTACTGTTAGTGTCAAATTAAGTGTTCTTTCACAAGTCTTTGGTGTTTTAGTGTGAATTATTTTCCTTACGATGTAAAAATCCCAATAACCCTATTTGTTTAGTTACAGATAAAGCAAAATGTAATGTTAACAGCCAGAGCTATACTTACATTTTTCAAGCAGTTACAAGACTCCATTCTGTAGTTAACACACTTACAGATTACACTCCTGGGAATTATGCAGTCTTGTGCATAATTGCTCATAGCATGCGTAATCATGCTAATTTACATAATTACCCAGCGTGTAGGTAGGAAGCAGGAAGGAGATGCTGGCCTGTGCGAGTGAAAATGGGAATTGGCATTGGCCCATGCGGGCTGGATGGAGAGAGGTAGTTAGTGGCCTGTGAGGGCAGGAGCCAACGCAGAGGCAACAGCAGCGCAGAGAGGGAAGAGGGGAAACAGAATGGCTGGATTCAGCTTGGTGTAAGGGAGAGAGAAAAATGATGGGGGTCTGACCTGGGGGAGAGAAAGTATTGGGGTCTGGCCTTCACGGTGGGAGGAAAAAGTAGGGAGAACAATCTAAGCTCTATTACATTGCGTGCACTTTGTACACCGCTTTCTAGCGTCTTGGAAGAGGTGGTTAATAAATTTGAGATGAGAAACATATTATTATTTGTGTTGGACTCCAAACAAAAGAGCTCAAATTGTGCTACATCAAAATTAGGCTCATAAGATTATAATTTTCAAGCTATAGCAATGGTGGTACCATTATAAGCACCCGTATAACAAAACCTAAATAGGATTATAATGAGGGAGCATAAGAAGCAATGCCCTTTATAACAAAGATATAATATAAGTAATCTGATTACAGTCGGATTCAGCAGGTGTGCAGTTCATATGATCCCTTTGGGACTAAGCCTGTGGATCAGAGATCTAGGCAGGAGATCCTGGGTCAGGCTGTGAGCCAAAAGCTGCTACAATCGCCAGGTTTTTAGTCACTTCCCAAAGGTGAGATCTGGTACAAGCCTGATCTCTTCTAAGAATATTCAAATACTCTTCTATTTAATATATTGTGTAAATTAAAAATAAAAAAAAATGAATTTTGCAGAATTGTAATCTTTGCTGTGTAAAAATTCCCTGGGGTGTACCAGTGTGGGGTTTTTTTTTTTGTTTACTTGTTTGATGGAATGTTTCTAATTATTTATAACTGCCATCTCACCTCTTTTTTTTTTTTCTTAGGTATTTCTTTAAAATTACATTTGTGCTGGAATTCCAGGGCCGCTTAGAGCCACACTAAGCTCTCTTTTCATAGACTCAGAGTGGGCGAAAAGTCTTGGGGGTAGATTTTAAAAAGGAGTGCGCGTGCTACCTGGCGCGCACACATGTACGCCCGATTTTATTACATGCGCATGCATGTTATAAAATCCGGGGTTGGCACGCGCAAGGGGGTGCACAATTGTGCACCTTCGCGTGCCAAGCTTGCACCGAGCCGCACTGCCTTCTCCCGTTCCCTTCCAGGCTGCTCGAAATCGGAGCGGCCTCGGAGGGAACTTCCCTTCTTCCCCGCCCTTTCCCCCCTACCTTTTTTTCTTTTTTTTGTTTCTAAACTTACTTCAGCCCTGGGGCTGAAGTAAGTTGTGCGCGCCAGCCAACTGCTGGCACGCAATCCCAAGCACAGAGGCAAATGGCCACTGTGCCTGGAGCCTCTGGCCCTGCCCCTGCCCCTGGACCACCCACACTCCGCCCCTTTTTGCAAGCCCCAAGACTTACATGCGTCCCTGGGCTTTACACGTGTTGCCGGGCCTTTTTAAAATAGGCCCAGCGCATCTCACCTTTTAAAAATCCGGCCCTTAGTGAATCAGGCTCTTAATTCTGTTTCTCCTGTAATGCTTCAATATAGCACATATGAAAGCTGGTTATGTTAAACTCCGGGGCACATTTGTGGTGCCTGAATACCTTCAAGGCACATCAGGCGGTTGTATTACCAGTTGGCCTCTGACCGCTTTCTAGAACCAATCAGGGGATTTCTTGTGTGGTTATAGGCCCATCATGATGTCCAGCAGATACCAGAAAAAAAAATTCCTAGTGCATGCTTAGCCTGATATTATAGCTGGAAAATGTTTTTTTTTAAAAACTTAAAAAAAAAAAAAAAATTGTATCCATAGAGGTAGATCTTTAAAAGTATGCCGGATTTTATAAGATACACGCGTATCTTATAAAATCCGGTGTTGGCGCGCGCAAGGCTGCGCAAAATCGGCAGCCTGCGTGCGCAGAGCCGCGCATCCTGCCTCCGTTCCCTCCAAGGCCGCTCCGATTTCGAAGCGGCCTCGGAGGGAACTTTCCTTCCGCCACCCCCCGGCCCTACCTAAATCCCCCCTACCTTTGTTGGGCAAGTAACGCCTGCCGCCTCGCCATCCCCAGGCACAGGCCGCAGTGCTGGGGGACTCGGGACCCCTCTCCCGCCCCTTTTACGAAGCCCTGGGACTTGCGCGCGCATCCCGGGGCTTTGTGCGTGCCAGCGGCCTATGCAAAATAGGCGCACCGGCGCGCGAGTGCCCTGCGAGCGTAAATCCGGGAGGATTTACACGCGCAGGGCTTTTAAAATCTAGCCCATAGGCTGTTAAATAGTGCAGTGTCTGAGTTCTTGAAAACAGGGAACGTTAAGGCAGTCTGTTACAATATACTTTAGCAAAAGCTTAGGGACCTTCATTTTCAGTTTTTATTTTATTTGCCCTGGGAATTTCAATGGTATAATTACAAAAAAAAAAGTCAGTAGTAAAATCACTGTTTTATAATTGGAGGGAAAATTAGTGGAAAAGACATTCTAGCACTTATTTTCTTTTTTGTTTTTTTTCTTATAGTATTCAAATTCCCAGAGAAATTAAAATAAAAACTGGAAACAAACGTCTCTACAAATTCTTCCGTGTGTGAAATAGTGAAACAGTGTAAGACTTTACCTTCATGTCCTTGGATTGTTGGTGACTTTTCTGATGAATTTTTAATTTCAACAGATTACTTAGATTTAAAATAAAATGTTAAACACTTTTATAGGAAGTTTTATCAACTATTTAATTCAAGAAGTTTAAAATATTTTTTAAAAAATTCTATTCCTTTCCTAAAAGAGAACATGCATCAGCCTCTTTAACCTTCCTGTTAACATGAGGCCATAAAGTAATTAGGCTTTATATAATATCCATCAAAAGTTGTCTCTTTTAAACATGTTATAATGAAAGTGGAGTCATGCTAAGAAGCTGCCATGTAAGGCATGTACCTGTCTTTTTCAGCAACCTTTAGCACGCTCAACCCGGCGCGAACAAATCTACTCCCGATTTTATAACATGCATGCGCTGCCGCGTGCATGTTATAAAATACAGGGTTGTCACGCGCAAAGGCTGCGCAAAATTGGCAGCCTGCACGCGCCAAGCCGTGCAGCCATCCTCCGTTCCCTCAGAGGCCGCTCCGAAATTGGAGCGGCCTCAGAGGCAACTTTCCTTCCGGCCCACCCCCCAGCCCTAACTAATTCTCCCCTACCTTTATTTTACAAGTTACGCCTGCTAGTGCGCCATGTTCCAGTCCAGAGGCCACAGCCACGCCCCCCAGGAAAGCCCCAGGACTTGCGCGCACCACCAAGCCTATGCAAGATAGGCTCTGCGCGCGCAGGGGGAGGTGGAAGCGGCATCTTTTCGGGAGTTATGTGCGTAACCCTTTGAAAATCTGCCCCTAGATCTTTTTCTTCCACTATTCCAAATTTATGGAATGGACACCCAGTGGCTTTGAGGGAAGAGAAACCTTTTTAAGATTTCAGAAATTGTTAAAAACTTGGTTGATGAGCAATGTTTGAGTGTTTGTTTATTTTACTTGAAGATCTGGGTCTTTGCTAATTTTAGATTATGTTTCTATTTCTGTTTGTTTATGATATGTTTTATTTAAGCTGTATAATAAGAGGTCTTTAAAATCATGAGGTCTTGAACGAGTAGATGGGAAGCGGTTATTTACACTTTCGGATAATAGGACTAGGGGGCATTCCATGAAGTTAGCAAGTAGCACATTTAAGACTAATCAGAGAAAATTATTTTTCACTCAACGCACAATTAAGCTCTGGAATCTGTTGCCAGAGGATGTGGTTAGTGCAGTTAGTGTAGCTGGGTTCAAAAAAGGTTTGGATAAGTTCTTGAAGGAGAAGTCCATTAACTGCTATTAATCAAGTTTACTTACAGGCCGATACAGTACAGTGCGCTCCGGAGCGCACTGTTAACCTGCCCTTGGATGCGCGTTTTCCCTTACCCCTTATTCAGTAAGGGGTGGAAAACGCGCGTCCAACCCGCGGCACCTAATAGCGCCCTCAACATGCAAATGCATGTTGATGGCCCTATTAGGTATGCCCGTGCGATACAGAAAGTAAAATGTGCAGCCAAGCTGCACATTTTACTTTAAGAAATTAGCGCCAGTTTCTGCCAGCACTGGGAAAGTACACAGAAAAGCAGTAAAAACTGCTTTTCTGTGCACACTCCAACTTAATATCATGGCGATATTGTCTGAGGTCCCGAAGAGTAAAAAAAAAAAATTTAAAATGGGCCGGCAGCTGTCAGGCCAAAAACCGGACGCTCAATTTTGCCGGTTTCCAAGCCCGTGGCTGTCAGTGGGCTAGAGAACCAATGCCGGCAAAATTGAGCGTCGCTGTCAAACCCGCTGGCAGCCACCACTCTAGGTCAAAAGGAGGCGTTAGGGACATGCTAGTGTCCCTAGCGCCTCCTTTTGCCCGTTTCTACCGCACCACCTAATTTAAATACAGAATCGCGCACACAAGCGAGTGGCCTGTGCGCGCGCCGGGAGAGTGGGCATTCGCCTGCTCTCCCGTGGACTTTACTGAATCGGCCTGTTAGGGAATAGCCACTGCTATTAATTACATCAGTAGCATGGGATCTTCTTGGTGTTTGGGTACTTGACAGGTTCTTGTGGCCTGGTTTGGCCTCTGTTGGAAACAGGATGCTGGGCTTGATGGACCCTTGGTCTGACCCAGCATGGCATTTTCTTATGTTCTGATATGTTGTACATTGCTTAGGAGGGTTTTTATCAGGTGATTAACAAATCATTCAGAAAATATTTAAAAATCAAGAACAAACAGGAGAAAGATAAGACTAAACAATAGACAATATTTTGAATTGTTCTACAGCATTAAAATATCATTCACATATATGTGATTCTGTGATTCTTATGATTGTAATTGTCCAGTCCATAGGTGTAAAGGAGAGTCCATAAGAACTGGCAGTAAAAACTTACTTGGTTATTCAAGAGCACTACTCAGGAAGATACCAAAGAATCAATGAGCAAATGTGTGTGGGTGTTAGTTACTAGGCTTTGTGATAAATTACCCTAAATGCAATCTGAGCCCATCATTTGAAGATTGTAGGAATTCTACTAGACATTAGTCAGGAAGAAACCTTTCTTACAAAAGAGAATCATTATCTTGATGTGTCTGCAGTGGAAGAATTAAGAGTCAGCAGCCATCAGCATAGGGCTTGTTGAGAATGTGCACCCTCCGCATATGTCAACACGAAACAAACCCAGTGAACCATACAATCCCACTGGCTACAAGCCACCCATGATTAAAAGAAAGCATTTGCGTCGCCAACAGTTCAAGGTTGGTTGCAAGTTCAGCCAAATTCCTCCTATTCAAATTTTCCTGACAATTGAACGCATCCAACCTGAGGTAGGGAAATCATGTAGAAGGGCTTCACACTCAGGGCTTTTGGTCAGCTCAGGAAAAACTTCATCAAATACATTTTCTGGATGCAAGAACAATCCTAAATGCTCTAAAGAATTTTAGAGATTAGTTGGTCAACAAAATTGTCCTAGTCCAGGCAGTCAGGTAGCCATATTCTACCTGATTTCAGCAGGTATTTAGGGGAAGTACCTATTGTCTTCATACCCTGAACTGAAGTCTTGACCTTGTATATCCATAGTGACCTATTTATTCAATCAATTCTGTATGTCTGCTTTGGTTTCTTAAAATGTTTATACTTTAGATATGTAACATTTTTTTGTAAACCACATGTTAGAAGTGTGAGGTAAATAGATTATTTTAAATAAATACCTGAACAAGCAGGGAAGAAAATATTCCTACCTTCTGTATTGGGAAGCAATCAGAATGTGGAACTTGGGCCGTCTTTCAGGGGATGATCCTTAGAACCACATATCTGCCAGGCAAGGAGAATACCCTAGTAGACAAATTAGTTGGTACCTGGAACCACATGAGTTGTCCTTGGACATAGAGGTTACTAAATTGATATTCCATAAGTGGGATACACCCATGATGGATCTGTTTGTCTCCTCTAAACAAGGTGGTTTCTCAGTGTTTGAAAAGAGGGTCAAAAGACAAGCTAACTTTGGACACCTTGTTCCTTCATTGGAGACACAATCATCTGTATACGAATGCTCCAATTCCTGTAGTGACAAAAACTCTTCTAAAACTCAGACGTACTCTATTGACCAAGACAGGTTTCATTCCCACTCCTTCAGGAGCTATCCATCAGGGAACCAATCCAGTTGGGAAATTCCCCCCACATTCATCACGCAGAACCAAGGAGCATTACTCAACCAAACATCAGGTTCCTTGCCCTCACAGCCTGGATGTTGAGGATAGTATTTGATTCCTTGAATCTGCCTGCTGTCTTTCTTGTTCTTGTGGCTTCTAGAATTCCACAAGGAAGTTTTTAAGATTTCAAGTGGAACAGGTTTGCCTTAGGATGTGCTCCCCACAAAAACTGCTTGACTATCTTCTACATCTAAGTTCAGTCTCAAGACTAACTCTTGGGGTTCACCACCATGTAGCAGGTAAATTCATCTCTGTACAGCCTTTGTCAGGTTCATGTGGGGATGTTTCTGTTGAAGCCTCCTATCAAGCCTCCCACTGTCCCTTGGGAGCTCAGTGATATTGACATAACTAGCAAAAGCTCCTTTTGAGCCATTGGACTCGTGTGAGCCGTATTTCCTGACCTAGGTCATTTTTTTATGGTCACTTTGGCACCCAGAGTCACTGGGCTTCAGGCCCTGGTGATTTATCTGTCTGATACAAAGTTTTATAAAAGATACAGAAGTGTGGAGACTGTAATCATCCTTTTCAATTGAATAAAGATGTGCTTACAAATCAATTATGATTCTCATTTTTAATCGAAGGAACTCCTGAATCTTTAAAACATTCATATATTACAGTTCAAAAGTGTCCCCCGACACGGACACCATGTTTCACCAAAAAGGCTGTAGCTCATTCACTATAAAGAAACAAGATATCTTTTGAACTGTAATATATGAATGTTTTAAAGATGCAGGAGTTCCCCCGATTACAAATGAGAATCATAATTGATTTGTAAGCAGATGTTTATTCAGTTTAAAGGGCGATTACAGTCTCTGCACTCTTCTGTATCTTTTATTGCACATGGAGTGTGGACTTTCCTCCCTTTTGTATCTTTGATACCAAGTTTTTCAATAATGGAGTAGTTCTGTGCATGTATCCCAAGTTCATAACTAAGGTAGTGTTGAACTTCTACCTTAACCAGTCAGTCGTCCTTCCAACATTTTTTCCCAGGCTACATATCCATAAAAGTGATCAAGCCTTGCACAGTTTGGAGTGCAAAAGAGCCTTAGCTTTCTACTTGGAGCAGACTGAAGCCCTTACAGTCCACCCAGCTTTTTGTTTATTTTGACCCAAATAGAACTAGGATGGCTGTAACTAAACACACCAGTAGACTGCATCTTTGTTATGCCCAGGCAAACTTAACTTTGGAAGGGCACGTTAGGGCTCTTAGTGCTAGGGCCTTAGTGGCCCACCTGAGATCAGCCTCCCTGGAAGAGATTTGGTAGGCTGCTATGTGGAGTTCCCTCAACACATTCACATCCCATTACTGCTTGGATAGGGACTCCCAACATGACAGCAGATTTGGTCATCTGTCCTGAAAGGTGTCTCTGAGGTTTAAACGCACTCCATTTTCTTTAGCGCCCATTTTTTTTAATTTATACACAAAAATGTAAAAATGGCCTGTTGCCGATAACATTTTTTCCAGTTGGCACTGTTACTGTTATTTTCCCTTTTTTAAGATTCAGAGCAGCCCGTAGTTGGGGATTTGCCCCCCCCCCCTGTGAGGACTGCATGTCCTCGCAGAACCCACTCATCTCCCCTAGGAATTGGCTTCTCCTTTAAAGCTCTATACTGCACTGAGGGGTGTGACATGGGATAGCCCTCTTGCTTAGTAGAGCATGGAAAAAGCTGAGGAAGCTATGCAGTCAACACAGACCTGGGCTCTGTCAGATGGCATCACCCCCCCCCCCCCCCCCCCCTCACTGGTGAGGGCTGATATCCTGTTTTCCTCAGAACATATTACAGGTCAGCAACTCTTACTTTCTTGCTGTCTTCCTCCTTTTCAGACACCCAGGGTAACTTCAACCTCTTGCCATCTTTTTTCACATCTGTTTGGCAACCCTTCCTAATTTTTCTACCATCTTTCTGCTACTCATTAGGTAAACGTTTCCTTTCTTTTTGTGATGCCACTCCCAATTTTCTTTTGTCTCCTTCTCTAACACTATACAAACTAAATATATGAAATTCATTACCCATTTCATGCTTTATAAAAAAAAGTTCAATCAGGTTTCTATATTTGGGAACAAAAATGCATGATTATAGACAGGAAGAGGATTACTAATGGTTAATCTCACTCTCCTCTGGACACAGATTAGAACCTTACTTTGTAATCTCTTTTTGTAGCAGAAACCTATTCCAGGAAGCAGTATAGTTGTGACTGCACAATATACAGGCTTGCTCGAAAAATTATAAATGTATGGAGGAGTAGAAAGAATCTGTGTCATCTGCACGGTGGTTAAGACAAAACAGACCAACAAAGAGAAGCTCCAGATCACAGGCTTATTCCAGGTTCAACTTGCACTATTTTTTCCTTTATTGTTCTGCAAGGGAGTGCAGATGCACAGTTTCTCTAAAAAAAAAAAAAAAAAAAAAAAAAACAAAAGAAAAATAGGGCCCTTTAAAAAGATATCAATTGATTTTTTTTTTTTCAAAATACATCATAGCCCTAAAAGTTAAAGGTAAAAATAAGGAAAGAGATGACAGTGCGAAACAATCCTAAAAAGCTCAGCAATTGCTTTGGACAAGCTATGATAAATTGAAGTCAAGTCCACCAAGCAAATAAGTATTCTCTCAAGCTCCCTGGAGATCAGAAGCAGTTAGAAAGTAATTGGATAATGTCTGACCACTGTAAGAAAGGAAAGCCAAACAAGTCTACTGCCAAATTGCATCTATTCATAGATTAGAAATTGTCCATACTTTTGTCTTTTTAATGTATATTATCTGAGAAAATGTAGTGCAGTTCAGTACAAAACTTTTATAAGAATCTGTCAACATTCAGCTCAAGCAATACGGAAGGCTTTAAATGTATTTTACAAAAACATGACATTTTCAGTGTGAGAGCTTTTGATTTATGGTTCAGTTTGTTCAATTCACAAAAAAATTGCTGATAGTCTGATTCTTTCATTGCTCTCCAGGCAGTACAGAAATGGTTTAGAAAGTGTTTAGACTGAAAGAATAACTTCCAGCATACTATAAAGAAATAGAGATGGAACTTGCCACTAAATCTAAAAGGACATTTATCTTGGTCTCCAAGCGTTCTAAGTAAGCTTAGTATTTTCAGTACTCGGAAATTCAGCAAAACAGCAATCTAACAGGCCAATACTGTAAAGTGCGCTTGGCTGAGCACTCTAACACTCAGTTGGATGCATTTTTTCGACACGCGTCCACTACCCCTTATACTGTAAGGGGTTTAGTGCGTTGAAAACGTGCCCAATCCCCCCCCCCCCCCCCCCCCCCCCCCCCCCCCCCCCCCCCCCCCCCCGAAACTAATAGCATTCATAACATGCAAATGCATGTTGAGGCTATTATTTATGTTCTGAAAAAGTGTACAGAAAAGCAGAAGATACTGCTTTTCTGTACACCTTTCAGGCCTCAGCACTATTGACACAGGTGCACTGGTTCTCAATGCATTCAGTGCACTGGTCCCCGGTGTTTCAATGCATTTAATGAAGGAGCAAACCTTGGGAGTAACTGGAGGACACTCCTTATTGTCACCTTGTCTCAATCTTGCCTCCTTGGTCCAAACCCTGGGCCTCCTGGAGCTGCTTCCCTTCCATCAATCTGTGGGCTTTCTCTGGAGCCTCTGGATCTGATATGCTTCATTGTGTCTCTTGTCTCTTTGCACTGTGAGCGCAGTTAACCAAGGAGAAACTCCAGTACACTTGTCTCATAAGGATGACTCTTCCCTAACTCCAGGACAAAGGGCACATAGACCAGGTTGCTAAATTGGTGAAGACTTTCTTTTCGCAAGCAGGCAATCTTCAACCTCTTGTCCAAAATGTTGAATTTGCTCCCTCAAGAGGAAGTCTCTCTTGCCTGCATGCCTCGGGAGCTTCCATCAGAGGTCCCAGTGGCAGGATCTAGCCTTCACCTAACTGTGCCTCTTACAGAGGCATCCAGCCAGTGCAAGGATGGTGTATGGGATTCCACTCTCTAGATATGCCCCGGAGTATTTCCCTCAGAGATGACCAAGGATTCCATCTGATCACCTTTGTCTTCATTGGGGTCATGGGCTAATGTACTTCCATTCCTGGATTCTGGAGGAAGGGCATACAGGAATCTCCTCAGACCCCTTACCTGACCAACCAGAGCATTCTTCTTCTCTGGAAGACCTCTCGTACTCTAAATTCCTGAATAAATTGGGTAAGGTGTTTGGAGTCAACATCTGAAGGGACAAGGATCTCCATGCAGAGATCTTTAGGATACTGTGTATTTTGGAAACAGCTGAGCCTGCAGTGATACAGATTCATTCTATTCTGTGAGATCTGCAAATGAGACTGTGCGATAATCCAGCCTCAAGTCCACACTCCCCCGCCCCCCCCCCCCCCCCCCCAGTAGCCAGGAAACCGGACCTCAAATATCGGGTCAACCATCTCCCCGGATTTGGTGTGCACAAGTCTGGTGGTAGAGTTTGTATCAAAATGGGCTAAAAAGACCAGGATTTTTTTCAATACCCCCCCCCCCCCCCCCCCCAGGGAAGGACTTTAGCTTGTTGGATGACTTGAAGAAAATCTCTAGAGCTCAATGCCCACATTGCTGCCTATCAATTTTACATTTTATTTATTTAGAACTTTTCTATGCCGACGTTCATGAAAAGACATATCACATCGGTTTACATCGAACCAAGGGTTACATCAAACAGGGGATTGCCATGAATAGTGATAGTAAAGGTCAAAAAGGGTGACCAGGGAGAGGTTCCTAGAATCAGTAATAACAGGAGTATAACTGTGGTGAAAAAAAAGACAAACAAAAAACAAGAGGGAAACAGGAAGAGAAGGGCTAAATACGATTACTTAAGCCTTACATGATACAATACTTACACATCTGCATCGATAACTTTAAGCCTCTTATAGAGGCTGTTGATATGGAGCAGGAAAGCTCTTAGAATGCCCTCCTGTGGATGCAGAAGAATGTGAGTGTCATCTTCTCTGGTCAGCGTATAAGTCATTTGACACTGCAGCAAGATCATCTGCAGCAATTGGAGCATGCCAGATGACCTGTTGAGAGCCAGTAATCTATATGAGGATGTTCATGAAAAACTGGCTGACTTTCCATGTTCGGGGACCAGTTCAGAGAAACTGCCCTTATGAATAGGGGCTGACTTGCTTTTTTTCCTCCTAGATTCTTTACTTCACTTATAAACGTTCCTTTTTCCAGAGATGCCCCTTCTGCTAGATCCAATGGTATTGCAGTCCACCTGTGTTTCCACAGCAGCAGCTTCCAGCTCAATGACATTTGCATGAAAGACATCAACCTAAAGCACCACAGCAGGCCCAGCCTAAGTCCGGTCTGAGTTTTTGATTTTGATCATCAGACATTGACCCATCTGGTAGAGGTGATGGAAAGTCTCCAAAGACCCCATTGGGTCATCAAAATTGTGGAGACTGGATACTGTTTGCACTTCTCCTATCTCCTTGTGTTGCATCAATGTTTAGCCTTAAATCTGGATTAGTCTCACTTAACTCAGCTCTTTCTTGAGATGGAGTCTCTTCTTAACCAGCCAGTGATAAAACTTGTCTCTCCCAAAGACCATGGCAAGGGGTTCTACTCCTACTATTTCCTTATCTTCAAGATGTCAGGGGGATTGAGACCCATTCTGTATTTACAAAGCCTGAACACAAGAGCCTGTTACTGAAGAAGTTCAAAATAAACTCCCTCTACATCATCCTGCCTTTCATTTATTTATTAAAATATTTATTATCTGTCTATAGCAGGCAGACTGTGCTAGGCAAAGTACAATGCACATAGTAGAAAAAAAAAATCCAGACAGGAGATGGATGTGCACCCTGGATCTAAAAGATGGATATTCTCACATATCTATCACTCTTATTGGTAATATGTCAGGTTTGTGTTGGATTCCTCTCTCACTACCAATACAAGGTTCTTCCCTTTGGGCTTTTATGGCCCCAAAGGTGTTTACAAAATGCCTAGTGGCAGCAGTAGCACACCTTTGACATCAGGGGATTTGTCTTTTCTTACCTCTATAACTGGCTGGTGACAGAACCTTCCCAGGTAGAGGTATTGGGCTCCCTGCAGAAGACAATCCAGCTCCTTCAGTCGCTAGGGTTTGTAATTGACTTTGCCAAGTCGAAACTTGTTCCTACCCAGAGAATCAAGCTTATTATGAGAACAGACTCATGGGAGGAAAAAGCATTCCTTCTATCAGATTGAACATCCTGTGTCTGAGTACTGATTCAGAACTTACTACAGTGGGGTCAGGTCCCAGCCCGTGCAATCCTGGTTGTCCTTGGGCACATGGTGGCAGTCGTGTATGTGGTGCCCATGATGCACCTCAACTTGAAAGTTACCAATTGGGACTGCCAAGCCTAGTGGGATCAGCTGCTCCAGCCCTTGTTGCACCACATGAAGGTTACCATAGAGATGAAAACATCTCTTCTTTGATTAGATCCACAGATCCTGGAGATAGTTGATCCTCTACAAATTCTACCTCATCAGGAGGTGAGGCATGCATATATAGACCCTTCCAAACTCAGGAGATCTTGTGGGTGATGGAATGTCTTTTTCAGATTAACCTCTTGAAGCTACGAACAGTTTGCCATGCGTATGATAGTATTCTTGCATCTCCTTCAGGAAAAATGAATTCTGATCCAAACTGACAACCAAGTGGCAATATTTTGTGTAAACAAGCAAGGAGGGTCCTGGTCCCTCTCCCAGGAATCTCAGAAAATTTGAGTGAGTTAGCAATCGAGGAGCTTTTCTCCAAGCAGTTTAACTCTCCAGAATCTCCAACGTGCTGGCAAATCATCTTAGGGTTTATCAACCTCCTAGACTGGGGTGTGACTGTTCGACCTCAGGGATCACCCATCAATCAAGTCAGAAGACAACAGGAAAGTTGACAAATGCAGATGCATTCTGAATGAATTTGTACTCAAATGGGATGTAGATCTGCTATATACCTTTCCTCTGTTTCTGTTTATGGCAAGAACAGTGTCATTGCTCCAGTTTGGTCCAGACATGTGTAGTTCTTGTACCTCATCAGAACCACCATCCTCTTATCCCTCTGGGATCTGATCCAGCTCTACTCAGGAAGAAGATTGTCCTGAACCTACCCTCCCTCAGCTCACTGACATAGATATTGAGCGCTAGATAGTCTTATTATTGTCACTATGTAAGGAGGTTGAGGACATCGTGATTTCGGCCAGGAAGTCATCTATCAGACAGTTATACAGTTTCAAATGAAGTATTTTTCCTCCTGGTGTCATGTAGGCTTTGAACCTTCCATCTGTTCCCTGAAAGATCATCTTCAGTACTTGTTCTCCCTTTACTCTTTGAGCCTCAGTGTATCTTGGTCAAAATAAATGTCAGTGTCATTGCTGTTACCACCCTCGAGTGGATGGAAAGCTGATCTCCATCCATTCTCTGGTATCTAAGTTCCTGAAGGGTTTATGGGCATGCAAGACTGGTTGCAAAGCCACATATGTCATAGGATCTCAATGTCATCTTGGCTCAACTGATGAAGCCTCTTTATAAACCATTGCAGCTGGGTTGTTTTTTTTGTTTCTTACCTGGAAAATGGGCTTTCTAGTCTCCATCACTTTGACTAAAAGAGTCTGAGCTACAAGCCATGGTTCATTACTCTCCATATCTACAATTTTTTCCACAACAGGATGGTGCTCCCCATGTACCTAAGTTTCTTTCAAAAGTGGTTTCAGTACTTCATTTGAATCTAGCCATTGTTTTACCCATGACACTTCCAAAATCTTTGTCACATGAAGGGGAGAAAGACCTACATTCATTGAACTGTAAAAGGGCCCCCCCTTCCCCCCCCCCCCCCCCTGTTCATTCATTCATTGTCTGTCCTGGGCCCACTTAGAAAAGTCCCAGTTCCCTCCAGTAACACTAACTTTAAAAATTGACCCCCCCCCCCCCCCCCCCAAGAACCCATGACTGATGCAAGGGTATTAGGTGCCCTAGTCAAACCTTTTATAGCCCTGCAAAACACTGCTCCACACACATTTAGGAGTTTTGCATTTATAATGATATTTTACATGAAAGATATAGTATTCTGAGGTAAAAATATCTTACTTTATATTTACATGCACTGCTGTGATGCCAACCAGAAATCCCTGCAAAAACACACTTGGAACCCATATGGTATTAGGCCTATTGTAACGTGTTTGGGCTTGACCCTCCGAAAGCTCTAAAACACTAATACACTTCCTATTAGGAGAATACCTCAGTCACATAAGCAGAGCATAAACAGACCCTCACCAAATAAAGAATAGGGCAACCATAAAGGAGAAATATAAACGTGACAAAATCTGAACTGGAAACCACAAGAAACCAGACTCTCTCTATGCAATGCAACAATTAAAAGAAAAATAAATCACCATTCCTCAAACATTAAACAAAATCAAGAAATAAAATAAATACATAATCATATCAGTAAAAAGATACTAATAATAATCCAAAAAAGATGACAAGATTGAATAATTTAAAAAAAATGTATGTGAGTTTTTATGTCAAACACCAATAAAATACTGCAAAACAGCACACACATTAAATAACACCTGAAAAATAAAACTAAAATTTTATTTAAAAGCTTTTCTATATCGTCACTCGGTGTACCATCACAACGGTTTACATATAGGCACAAATAGGTTTGGTCGGTTTCTAAGTTATCCATAGGGTGCCAATATTATACAGTTACATAGTTCAATAATATATTCTAAATGATAAGTGGATTGGGGTTACTATTTGTCTGATTAATGAGATAATCATATGTGAATACTGTTTTAATTTAATATTTAATTATGACTAAAATAATATATTCAGTTCAGTTTTTTATATAGGTGACATTCGCTTGTATATTGTTGTTGTTCAGCGCCCTCACTGTGAAATGCTTTTTTGTAGAGCCAAGTTTTTAGGCTTTTTTTGAAAAGTTTCAGTTCTTTCATTTAGTCTTAGCTCTAGTGGTAATGTGTTCCATAGCAATGGCCCTGCTAAGGATAGTGCTCTCTCTCTAACTTATGTCAACTTTTCTGTTTTGACTGAGGGTATGGTTAGTAGTGCTTTATTGGCAGACCTGAGATTTCTTTGAGGGATATGCAGACGTAGTGCAGTGTTTAGCCAGTCAGCATGTTCGTCATTTATTAGTTTATGAATTGTGCATAGTGTTTTGTATTGCACTCTTTGTTCTATTGGGAGCCAGTGTAAATCTGCAAGTGTTTGGGTGATATGATCTCTTCTGCCTTTTCCAGTAAGTATTCTGGCAGCAGAGTTCTGTAGTATTTGCAGTGGTCTGATAGTGGTGTATGGTAATCCTAGGAAAAGTGTGTTACAGTAGTCCGTGCTAGCAAATATTAGTGCTTGTAGTACTGTACAAAAGTGTGTTTGAGTTAGTAAGGGTTTTAGTCTCCTAAGGACCATTAGTTTGGTGTAGCCTTCTCTTACTTTTAATGATATGTGTTGCTTAAGGCTAAGTTCCATGTCTATAATTACCCCTAGATTTCTAGCCTTATCCCTTAACTCCACTGTTTTATTATTTTTAAGTTTGGGATTTTGAATTTTTACAATGTTTTTTTGTTCAAGGTGTATAAATTCAGTTTTTTCAATGTTAATTACTAGTTCCATTTGGTTTAATAGTTGTTTTATTAAGTCTAGGTACAACATTGCAAAATTCAGTGTTTTCTCAATTGATTCTTCAACTGGTAGAATTAGTTGAATGTCATCAGCATATATGAAGTGCAAGATACCTAGCCCTGCTAGTAGGTGGCAGAGGGGGAGCATGTAGATGTTAGTCACCGAGAGTGCTGATCCCTGGGGGACTCCTGTTTTTAGGTTGATCTTGTCGGATATGGTGTTTTTTTTTTATCTGTACCTGATAGGATCTATTTGTAAGATAGGATGTGAACCATTAAATTGTTTTTTTTTGTAATCCAATTTCTTCCAGTCTTGTTAATAGTATGTTGTGGTTTACTGTGTCAAATGCTGCGGACAGATCTAGTAGTATCAAGATGAATTGTTTTCCGCTATCAAATCCGCGTAGTACGTTATCTGTTAGAGATATTAGTAATGTTTCGGTGCTATAGTGTTTTCTGAAGCCATGTTGAGATGGGTAAAGTATATTGTTGTTGTCTAGATATTCTGCTAGTTGCTTTTGTATTGCTTTTTTATTAATTTCACGATCATAGGCAGGTTTGAGACAGGTCTATAGTTACTTAAGACGTTTGGATCACTGTTTCTCTTTTTCAGAATTGGTTTAATAAAAATTCACACTCCCTTTCCCTCTCACCCCAGCAGTCAGGGTCCACAGATCATTCCTTCTCCATTGCTGCCCCCAGCCTATACCTTCTTCATTGAGTAGAGCAGTCATTTAGCAGCTCCTCTTGCATGCTGACCCTGCAGTAATTCGACATCGTGGTACTAGTACTTCCTGTATTCTCGTGCATCGCGAGATGAGAATACAGGAAGTGCTAGTACCATGAGTGTTGAATTACTGTAGGGCCAGCACATGAGGAGCTGCAGGATGGGCTTCGTCTTCTGCTCTGGCCACCTGCTTCTTCCGCCACCAGTGGCTGCATGGGCCTCCTGCTTCTTCCAACGCCGGTGGGATCAGGCCCACGTGCGTTAGCATGGGCCTCTTCCTGCTCCTATTATTATCCCCCCCCCCAGATGTGCTATTACACGGTTTGCACACTCGGTGGCACCGGGCCTGTCAGGAGCTCAGCAGACAGCACGAGCGTGAACTCAGCATGCTCAGTAGTGAAAGTGTTTTACTGAGCTAGAGAGATGGGTCTGTTTGGCACTGTCTGACGATACCGATGAGTTATGGCTAATTTATCTTGCTGTTTATGGAGAACCTTCTTTACAGTTATCTAGCTTGCATTTTCTTCAGCTGCATAGATCTTTTTATTTTGCTGTATACATATTTTACAGTTGAAGCAATTTTATCAGTTATATAGAGTAGCTTCCTGTGAAAAGTCTAAGACTAGTAATTTCTGGAAACAATGAATTGCTCAGAATATTAATGATGTATGGATTAATATTGATCATGTTTTGTCCTCTGGTGTTCATATCTAACTTTTCTGCTATGCTGGTTTCCTGAGACATAAAATGACCCAGAGCAGAGGCAGAGTCATGCCATGCACTAGTGACAGTTGCTTCTGCTTTCTGGCTTAATCAGCAAGCACTATATTGGTAACTACATGCTGGGTTTTATTGGTCTAAAGAAGACCAAATAAAGCTGGTGGTGATTAACTCTTATTTCAAAGAATGTCGTTGTATTTGATGCATTTCAATAGAACCTCAATCTAATGGCAAACCTTCCGTTGCGTACTGACCCCTTGATCGACTTGAATGCTTTTCATGTTGAGAGCATGCCGGAAAGAATGGAATATCATCTCATAACTGGATAAGTTAATGGCAGTGATCAATGTGTCCCCCCCCCCCCCCCCCCCCCAAAGAGTGATTAGGTGTGTGCACATTTTTTTTTTCATGTTGATGAACAATTTTTTTAAATTAGTAATTTTAGAGCACCAGTATTAGCATTGAATTTCTGTACATAGCACAAAGACAATAAGCATGTGAGCAACCATGTAAAACCTGTGAGCGATGCTCCGAAATGTACGAGTGATCACTCATGCCCTCAGCTTAGAGGAAGCTATGGTAATGATTCATTGCCACCACAGTTGTGCAGACTGTGTGGTCAATGTTTAAATAGCTCACGAAGTTACAAAGAACATGGGTACTTTTTATCGTGCGTGCTTGCAGGGAATTTTTGAAAGAGAAACTACTTTGTACCTGCTATCTGTGTGGGCAGCTGGGGTGGTGCAGAATAGAGCACATTTTGCTCTTTCAACTTAAACACGGTGAATCTCTGGGAAATTTTTTTTTTTTAACTTTTTTTTTTTTTTTTTATTTGAAACCGCTAACAATACAAACTTTAGTATACAGTTCAGCACACTTATTGAATATATTTTAACTATAATAACAGTGAACACATCTTATCCCTTTCTCTGTAAGTCCAGAAATGGCCCCAAATCTTTTCACATTTGTCCAAATGTTTTTTGAGACCAATCGTTAACTTGTCCACTACTGCTGCTTCTGCCGCTTACCTGCGTTTGGTGTCCCACCTGAGGTTTCGTCTTTCAGAAACGAGCAACTGAGAATCTAGCACTGTGAATAAAATGTGACGGGAAGTCTCTTCTAATTGGAAAAGGTCAGTGGAGTCCCAGATTCCCAAAAGGCGAAGTGATGGCAACAGAGTGAAACCAGCCCCAGTAATAGCTCAACAAGGCACCAAAACTCTTGTACTTATCTATGTTGCCACTGGGTATGGGAGAGAGCACCTACTGAGCCACACCCTCTCAACACTATGGAGGGGGGGGGGGGGAACATTTCCAGACAACTCAATTTATCTGAGTAAATGGCTTTAAAAATTGCCCTCTATAAAGATATGTTACTAAAAATCTCATGTACTTGTCATTTATTTATTTATTTATTTATTTTATTTAAGTTTTTTTATATACCAACATTCAAGACGGTAGTCCCATCATGCTGGTTCACAAGAAACAGGGGTGAAACTCAAATAGACTTTACAATTTGAACAATGGTGCAGAAAAGCAGTTACATGTAACAGGGAATCAATAACTTGGGGTAAGAAGGAAAATGAAGATCAGATATATATATATATATACAAAAACATTATAAGAGGTGGCTATTAATGATTGATGATTTAAGGGAGTTAAGTAATGTTTGAGTTAGGAAAGGCCTGCGTGAACAGCCACGTCTTGAGTCTTTTCTTGAATGTTGAGATGCTGAGTTCCATTCTGAGATCCGGGGGAATGGAGTTCCATAAAGTTGGACCGGCTGTGGAGAAGGCCCGATCTCTGAGCGTGATGTGTCTGGTCGTTTTGGCTGGAGGAACTTGAAGTGAACCTTTGTAAGCATCTCTTGTCGGTCTTGTTGAGTGGTGTAATCGGAGGGGGATATGGAGGTCGATTGGGGCTAATTGATGGATGTTTTTGAAAATGGTGAGAATGGCCTTGTAGATTATTCTGAAGTGGATGGGTAGCCAGTGGAGGCCCATCAGGATAGGGGTTATGTGTTCTCTTCTCCTGGTGTTAGTGAGTATACGGGCGGAGGCATTTTGGACCATTTGTAAAGGTTTGGTGTGTGATGAAGGTAGACCAAGCATGATGGTGTTACAATAGTCCAGCTTTGCGAAAATGATTGATTGTAGAATTGTTCTAAAGTCATGTGTGTGGAAGAGAGGTCGTATTCTTTTCAGCACTTGGAGCTTATAAAAGCAGTCTCTAGTGGTTTTGTTGATGTTCGCTTTCAGGTTTAGGTGATTATCAATTAGAACTCCTAGGTCTCTCACTTGTGTGGTGTTTGGTAAGGTTGGATGAGTGTGTGTGAGGGAGCTGTTTTCTGGTGTGATGATTAGAAGTTCCGTTTTTGATGAATTTAGTATCAGGTTGAGACTTGTGAGAAGCTGTTTGATATTTTGGAGGCAGGTTTCCCAGTGAGATAGTGTTTTTGCGAGTGACTCCTTGATGGGGATCAGTACCTGAATATCGTCAGCGTAGAGGAAGTGTTTGAGATTGAGGTCAGAGAGAAGTTCACATAAGGGTAACAGATAAATGTTAAACAAGGTTGGAGACAGGGACGAGCCCTGAGGGACTCCTACTGACGCGGGGTGAAGAGAGGATTCTTTATTATGAATCTTAACCTTATATCCTCTGTTGCTGAGGAAGGTTCTAAACCAAGATAGGGCAGTGCCAGAGATACCTATGGCTGTTAGTTGGTTGATGAGAAGAGCGTGATTGACCGTGTCAAATGCAGATGAAAGGTCGAGTAGGATCAGAAGGAAGGATTGTCCTTTGTCTAAGCCTAAGATGATGTGGTCGGTCATAGAGATGAGGAGGGCTTCCGTGCTTAAGGTTTTACGGAATCCGTATTGAGATGGGAATAGTAGGTTATTGTCTTCAAGGAAGTTTGAGAGTCGAGAGTTTACCAATTTTTCCATTATCTTGGCTATGAAGGGGAGGTTGGCTATCGGTCTAAAATTGTTAGGATCGTTTGGGTCAAGATTTGGTTTTTTGAGAAGGGGTTTGAGTGATGCTAGTTTAAGGTTGTCAGGGTAGAGTCCTTGTGAGAGGGAACAATTTATGATATCTGCCAGGGTTTTGGAGATCGAATCCGGAATTGATAGTAGTAGTTTGGCTGGGATGTGGTCTGAAGGGTGGGAGGAAGGTTTCATTTTCCTTAGAATTCCTTGGATCTCCATGGATGAAGTTGTGTCAAGTTCTTCTAGCTGGGTGTAGTTGATTGAGGGTTGAGGAGTGGTTAGTGGCACAGTGGGGTTAGTGGGGAGCTGAGATAGAAGAGTGTTGATTTTGTTGCTGAAGAATAGAGCTAATTCTTCCGCTTTCGATTGAGCTTGGTCATGTGCAATCTCTGGTTGGTTTAATTGTGTGAGGTTGGCTACATAGCTGAAGAGGGCTTTGGCATCGAATACAGAGAAGTTCCTGTATGGAGAACTGGCATCGAATGGAGAAGTTCCTCTGTGTTTCACATTTTCTCAGTTATGGCTTTGGCTTCATAAGAACTAGCAGAATTCTTTCTCTGAAGGAGTATGGCTTCCTCCTTCCATCTTGGGGAACGAACCAAAAATGGACTCATTAAGAACATAAGAACATGCCATACTGGGTCAGACCAAGGGTCCACCAAGCCCAGCATCCTGTTTCCAACAGTGGCCAATCCAGACCATAAGAACCTGACAAGTACCCATTGCATTTTACCTATTCAGGTAAAAAGCATGCACATTCCTTAATAGTGCTTTGCTTTTGCTGTGGACCACACACCGGGGAGGGCTGGGGGAGAAGGTATATTTTGAAATGGTGCCTTTGGCAACCTTCCTCATTATCTATAGTTCCTTCCCTTAAGCACCATAATCCTCCCTAAGGCCACCGTGCATAAACACACACAAGCATGCATGCCTTCCAAGCTGCTCCCCCTATGGCTGCAATAAGTATGGAGTCAATATGTAATGTAGGCAGCCCATCGCCGCCTTCTACAAACCTGTGTTAGACAGCATTCCTGAAGATGCGCCTCTGCAGGCTTTGCCGACTTAGATCTATAACTTTGACATGGCCAGACTTTCTAACTGAAAGTGGCAAATTCTAAATATTTGTATTCTTCTGGAAACTAACGATGTTTCACGCCTTCTTTTCAAAGTGTAACAGCTCATAAAATGTTTTGCTCTGGAAGGCAGCGGAAAATCTAAAATGAGATTGATGTGGGCAGTTCCAGTGACACACTTCTAATGTTTCTCAGAATAGCAGACTGCTAATGAGCAACGCTTTTTATAATCGTCTTGTTCTCATATGCCAGGGTTAGAAGGATTTTCACATTGTTTATTTACTGTGATTAAAACAGTTTACTGTGACATCTCTTTTCGATCTGCAAGGCAAGTGCAGTGAAGCTGGAGTCTTAATACCATTTTAGAGAGGAAAAGGCAATTTTTTTCTCTCATGCAGTTGACTCCCTCCCCCCCCCCCCCCCCCATGGTTGCAAGTTGGTTTATTTAATGGAAATTTAAATGACATTTTATAGTTTATTTGGTTTTATATACCGTTACATCAGTCGTTTGACCATCACAACGGTGTACATTGACATAATTCAATACATACAGTTAACTATATAATTAAATACGTCATTTTAGCAGTTTGGGGGTTTTGTTTTTTTTAATTTTTTTATTTCATTCATTGTTACCTCTTGACTCTGTATGTGAAAAGTAGATTGCCCAGCTACTTAAAGCCTATTGCCCACCTTCTCCAGTGTTCTGTCTAAGGACCCTGAAGATCTGGCACCAGTTTTTCTCTTGCCAGGTGTTGGCAAATGGACAGGAGATCTACATGAAAATGAGCCACTTCTTGTTTCTGACTAGCTGGACATTTCGGAAAGGAGAAGCTCAAATTAAAAAAAAAAAAAAAAAAAAAAAAGTCTTAGATAAACATTCTGAATAAGGATTGTCTCCATGGGCACACCTCCTGAATAGGAGGCTGTGGTAACTTGAGCGTGGGGGTGAGAACAGTCAAAGGAAAAAGGATACAGATTCCGGCTGTTCCTTCAGTGCACTTTACCGTGAAAAAACACACAGAAAAAACAAAAGGGGCAGCACAACTTAACTTTAAGTCTCAAAACATGCGGTGTGGTTCACCTTAGCTTCAGGTCAAAACCATTTAGTGCAGCTCAGTGCAATTCACCTTAACTTCAGATCAAAATATGTAGTGCAGCTCACCTTTTAAATATAACAGGTCCTGGCACATGGTATGTCTCTCTCTGCTTCCTGGGGCTTGTCTAACCACTCTAGGCCCTGAGATATTCTTTAGTGACCGGCACATCCCTTCACTCAGGATTCCCTGCAGGTCTCTGTCTTGAGGAGGACTGGGCGAGACAGCTGTACCCAGTCCTTTAAGGTAGTCTGAAGGAGTTTTTTCCTAGGACAAGCAGGATGGTAGTCCTCGCACATGGGTGACATCATCAGATGGAGCCTAGCACAGAACTTTGATCTCAAAGATTCTAGAGCTTTCTGCATGCCCTGCTGAGCATGTGCAGCTGTAGTGATAACCCTGCCCCCTAGACAGAGTCCCTCAGTCTCTTCTTTTCCGCGGAGCTCTCATCTCGCAGTTGTGGTGCTCATGCTCTTTTGTTATTAGAAAATGTTTTTCATGGTATTCAGCCTTGCTGTCTTCTTACAATTTTGTAAGTGATTTTCTCTAGAACTGCAGCTTTTCTTTCTTTCTTTTTCAGCTGTCTACTGGCCTCATGGCGGGTTCCCCTGGTGCAGCCTGACAGTCTGTTATAAAAAAAAAACCAAAAAAAAAAAACCACTGCTCCTGCAGCTTTTTTTTACTTGTGTCCTCTCTGTGCTATGACAGTTTTTTTCTTTTTTTCCACACTGCTGATAGGACTGGAATATATATGCAGTCTGTCAGTGATCAGTCTAGGCCGCTGAGCCTGGGGACTCGCCTGAGTTCTACCCAGGCTGGAGTTCCATGGTAGTTCACCGATCATTTGGCATCGGTGGAAGGATCCGAGGACCATGCCATTCCTGTGGGGAGGAGAGCCCTGGATGACATTGCCTCCCCTCCTGCTTGCCAGGCTTGGCAATGCAATCTTCCTGGAGAGAGGGTGAGTGGCGCCCATAAAGGGTTGCCTGTGAACAGCTGTGACCAGTGCATCGATGTCGGGTCTGCTTCGGGGACAGGACCCATCCTCTGGTACCATGGACCCCTTGACACCGTCAGCATCTGTGGAACTGGAGTCTCACTGCACCAGTTTGGGTATCGAGGGTGCCGTGGTGCTGTGCACTCAATGATACAGTACCCTCGATGACTCTGTTCTTGGTGCCGCACTGCAGCGCATTCAGTGACCACAGTGCCTTCGATGCACTCAAGGCCTCAGTGTCATGGTACCTTTGCTGCACTCAATGTCATAGTGCTTTTGCCTCTATCCCTCGGCACGGTGCCCTTGGTACCTTCGCAGCACTTGGTGCTGTGGTGACCACAGTGCCATCGATGCCGCTATGCTGTCAATGCCAGCGGGGCCCTCAACGCCATCGATGCCTGGATCCATTAAGGTGTGTGCATGGCCAACCTAGGGACTGGCAAGGTCGAAATGGTGACAGGCCCCTGATACTATTAAGGGCATAAAATCTATACTGCGGCAGCTCTCGCCACTGAGGAGGGTGTTTCCTGAATACCGGGGCCCCCCAATAGGTCTAGGTGCACGACCTCATTGCCAGCATTGCCTCAATGCCAACGCAAAGCGGTACTGCCCCGATTCCACTGATGCCCTTAAGGCTATTGAGATGTGGGGCCACCAGAGAGGCCTTCAGACCCTTAATGCCTCTCATTACCTCCTTGGCTACATTGAGCCCCCACTGACCAAGTACCAGATCCACCATTGAGTGTCCTTGTCACCGCTGTGGCTGTCGACCACCAGGGCTCTCTGAAGCTCTGCATGACCCAGCAGCCCTTGGGAGGGCGGGCTGGGGCAAAAGCTCTTGGCATCTTGTGGATCAAGCACAGGGGTAGCCATTTACTTGACACCCTGGTGCACCTGTCTGCAGTGGCCTGGTGCCCTTGGGGCTCCTGTGTGGTGTCCACTGCAGATTACTGGAAGGCTCAGAGCTGTCCCTCCAGCTGATGATCCCAGGGTTGGAGGCCCTGCCAAAATGGGCATACCATCAATATTAATGGTCACTAGCGAGGTTCTAGTCAGCCATACTGCTTGCGAGGCCATCAAGTTCACAGCCTCAACCCCACTGGACGAATTGGTGAACTGAGGGGAATTGTCAGCACTGGCAATCATCAGTTCCTTTTGACATCGATGACCTGTCCATGGCTTCATTGGTCCTACCTTCGGGTATCAGGGCCCCTGGGCGATCAACGCCCATGGGCATCTGGGGCGCCCGGAATGGCGTTATTTACCGGCCAACTGCTTATAGATCATAGGACATGTCCGCAGTCCTCCATAAGCACCTGCACTTGTCAGGGACTTTGCTGCAGTGGTTCCCGGTGGGACTCGCAGGTGAGCCGGTTCTGACACAGCTCAATAGCCTGCCTCTCAGAGCATTTTCTGCTATTGGAGGGGGCGATGCCATAGGCCGTCACCCTCCATCATACCTTACCCAGGGCACCAGTGGTGCTGGGGAAGCTGCCATCACATTCACCTCTCCACTCCGCTGGAGTTACTGTAGCATTGACGTGCAGCTGGCGTGGTTGGGACAGATGAAGCATCTGTTCCAAGGACCACGGATGCTGGCAGGTGGCATTCTCCTTGGCTGTGCACTCCTCCTCAGCCATACTAGAGGTCTGCCATCTTTCGGCCTGGTCTTGGCCTCTGCGTCAGTCCACATCGCGTAGTACTGAGGAGCAGTGGTGTAGGAGGCGTCATTAATACTGTCTGTTTGGTTGTGGGGTGACATGTAACCACTGACTCTGGCACATGGGTCTCGGCCCTCGCTGGGGTGTGGGGTTTCTCCCACAAGCACAGCGCTCAGGATCATGGATGTGCCGCCATTTGTGGATGGGTTACCACTGCATGATTTCCGCCTAGCCTATTTTCTCAGCTTAGGGCTTCCAGTTACCATCTGTCGCCTGGGCATTTGTGTACGTGCTTGTTCCCTCCTGGCGGTCACAACAGGTTGTGTTCCACAGCTGCAAGACTGACCTAGGACTGCACTCCTGGTCTGATCTTGAGGTGAGTGGACATCATGAGAGGGGCTAGAGCATCCTCTCCTTTCTCAGCAGAGACCTATGTCTTTCGCCCTCTACCATGTTCTTGTGGAATAGTCCCTGAGGCTCTATCCCTGAGAAATATTTCTCTGATCTGTGGCCCCGATCCTCTACATCGGTGCATCTCCTTGGAGGCCAGGGCTGACTGTCATTGGACCATCTTCAGCTGGGACCCCTCTGGGGATTTCAGTGGCGACCTCCCTTATCAGAGGCTGGTGGCCTGTGGTGGCTTAGTTGCTTCAGCGCCTCTGTGGTCTGTGATTGCACATCTACTCTCCTTCAGGGAGTCGCTCAGTCTATCAGGATTGGGAGGCCCCAATCCTGAGGCTTTCCTGTCCCCCTTGAAAGAGGAGATTCCTCCGAGTTCTGGGAGAACACTTTTGGGTTCCCCTCTGGATGTCCCACTGTGCACCTCTTCGAGGGGTATCCTTTGTTTTCGCTCCCGGATGAGGGATGTCACTACTCTTGACGGGCACCAGCCCCAAGAATAGTCTAGTGTAGCATTCTCCCTTGTATGTTTGAGGTGTGGCAAGTCTATTCTCGAGGGAGTCTGTCCAATGTTGCCCCCAATGACCCTCCAGGTTTCCCCCGGTTTGGGAGTTACCTTAGTCTTTACTGGACTCTGTGGCCATCTTCCTCAAGGATCACTATCGTCAGTCATCCTTGCCTGGGGGGACCCTTCTCTGTGAGGAGGGTTTCAGCCATCAGCTAGGCGATCGTGCCTTTCCCCTTTTGTCATGTCCATGACTGAGGGAATTGAGGGCCCAGTCCCAACAGGAGGGGCATTGCACTCTGCTAAAGGTAGTGTGCAAGCTGTTCTTCCCCTTATTTTATGATCACCCTATTTGCGGACAGAGCAGTCCTGGTTCATGCAGCATTTCCATTGCTGGGCCATATGCTCCCTTAAGAGGGGAAGTATATACCCTTATGGCTGGAGTAGTGATACCGCAGCCAGATGGCTTGTAATCTATTCCGAGATCGCCATGGACCTACCCTGATGCCCTCTGGGCTTGCAGGCTGGTAATAAAATCAGGTTCTGCTAGAGTTGGGCGCATGTGACTCCCTGACTTCCCATCTCCTGGTAGAGCCTTCGGGGCTTCTCCCCAGGGGCAATTGCTCTCAGTTTCTGCTATTTCAAGAAGACTGAGGGCTCCATCTTAGTGGGATACACCCTGCTGTCTTCAGCAGTGAATTATTCGCTCGGGGTTGATACCCAACAGGGTGAATTGTACTTGCCCCGTTGGTTCGCTGGTCTGCCTCCTTTTATTCTTCGTTCCTCCCGACTTCCGATTGGTATGTCGGGGTGAAGGGAGAGGAAGCTAAGGCGCCCAGGATATCTTTCCATATACCTGCAGGGAGAGAAACTCTCATTCTTTGGGTTGCCCAAAGGGCCTGCTGGCTCCCCTGCTATCCTGTGACAGCATAGCTGAACCAGTTCTGGCAGGTGTTCTTGAGTGAGCTTCAGGCTATTTTATCTCCCTTCCAGGAGCTTTGAGCTACAGATCTATTTCGGGGATTATTCTCATTCCCTGAAACCCTTTATGCTGTCCTGTGCGGTCAACTGTCTGATGCTTTGGCACACAATGTCCGTCCCAGGGCCTGCCATGGTGAACTACTTGTTCTTCCAAGTATGGCGTGGGTTTCTTTTGGCAGTCTTTCTGGAAGGCCCTCGGACCCCAGTTTGTTTTTCGTTTGTTTCACACCAGTGGAAACTGTGCGATTTTCGTCCTAGTCTCTTATTTACATCTCTGCGTCTTTCCTATATCCAGGAGGATCTAGATCCACTGTTTGTCAGAAACCCTACTTGTACTGTTTCCATGATGCATAGTTGCTTCTGCTTGCACTTGCATCACTCCCCTGCCTCAGGCATCCCTACTACGTATGAGTGTTTGTGTGTCTTTCTTGGTAGAACACAACTCTTCTCCAGCTTGCACCCCTGGTGGGACGGCTGCCTCACAGGCAAAGGAGGGAGGTAGTGCTCCAGCACTGTGCGGTTTATCGCCTTGTCTTGTTCGATCAGCCTGGAGCTATGTATTCACCCATGTGAGAATTACCATCCTGCTTGTCCTAGGAGAAAGCAAAGTTGCTTACCTGTTACAGGTGTTTTCCTAGGACAGCAGGATGTTAGTCCTCACAAAACCCACCCGCCTCCCCTGGGAGTTGATTTCTCTTTGAATTAGCTATATCATGGACTGAGGGGCTCTGCCTAGGGGGCAGGGTTATCACTACAGCTGCACATGCTCAGTAGGGCATGCTGAAAGCTCTAGAATCTTTGAGATCAAAGTTCAATGCTGGGCTCCATCTGATGATGTCACCCATGTGTAAGGACTAACATCCTGCTGTCCTAGGAGAACAGCTGTTACAAGTAAGCAACTTTGCTTTCTTTATACTCCCTCATAGAGGCCCAGTACTACTGTTCAGATTTCATGGTACCAGAGTGGTGACACTAGTGTAGAGCAGTGATTCTCAACCTTTTTTTCTATCAGGACACACCTTAGAAATGATGCTCACATGCATGACACACTGAACACATGATCATCATGGGGCTTAATATAAGCATATGCTCTGCATCCACAGGAGTCCTCTGCTTCCTAACAATGGGTGCAGAACAGAACTAAGACATTTCCCTGTACAACTCACCATACAAAAATGATATTCTGATTCTGGTGTCATCTCAGTAACAGCATCACAAACTCCCTCTACTACCAGGTGCATTGTAAAATAATACAAACAAACCCCATTCTGTACATGTCTATCAAACCTGCCATACCTCAGCAGCACTAACTCCAAGAAATGAAACAGCAATAGCCCTACCCATGAAAAGGCAGCAGTTCACCACCAGTGCAATATCATATTGAGAAAATACAACAAATAAGACTGATACAAATCCTTACATGCTAGTAAAGTACCTCATCTCATTCACACATACAGAACACAGACAGACCTGCCTTCACCAAATATAGAAAAAAACCCATAAATTACAAATGTGGAAACAAAACCTGGAATGGAAACCGCAAGGCCACTTTCTGCATGCAGTGCAAAATTGGAGACTAGAAACCAAAAATATATTTCCTCCTACACCAAGCAAAGTTCAAAGAGAAGAAATGCATACTCTCAAAACTGACATAATATGGCTCTTGTACCCAGTCACGCCCCTCCATGTCCCCCTCACGTCTCGCTTCTCCCAACTACTCAATCATCCCTTCATATGTTCATATCCCTGTCCAACATTCCCAACACCCTACCCCACATCCTCTTCCCCATGCTCCCTATCTCCCTTGTTCAACTCTTTCTGCCCTTCCCTCTTCTCTTCCCTACCCAGAATACTTCTGTCCACCTCTTTCCTACCCCTTCCTGCTCAGCATCCTCCACTCTCCACTTCCCTCTCCCCCAACCCAGCAGCAGCCCAACACCTAATCTCTCTCTCCACTTCCACTTCCACCTCTTCCCTTCCCAGCAGCCCCCAGCCCCTCCCTCTTCCACCTCTCCCTACCCAGAAACCCCAGGCTCCTTTCCCCCACCCCTTCCTAACCAGCAGACTCCTGACTCCCTATCTTCCCATGCCTTCCTGCACAGTACATTTCTCTCTCCTCCTAGCTCCCAGCCAGCAGAAAAGATTTCAGTCCAAACCAGAGTCTCCCTCCCTCTTTATCAGCGGCAGATGAGGGCAAGAAGCACTGAGGAGCTGAAGATGAGGCAGCAGCAACGGATCTATAGAGCACGCACCTTTGTCCCTTATGATCCTGCTTTCACATCCAGGTCCCATGGGGTGAACAGAGCATCAGCAACCTCACTGCCAGGCCAGGTGGAGGAAGATAAAGTTGGTGTCCTGCTGGGCCCATATGAACAGGAGCTGGTGATGTCACATACTGATCTGGTTGAAGGAGGAGGGAACAACTTCCCACTGGCCAGGAAGGAGAAGGAAGCAAGAGCAACTTCCTGTCATGCCCAGTAAGCGAAGTCAGCCAACTCCTGCTTAGACTGATGAGGAAAGATAAATAGTCTTCTGGCTCTGCAACACACCTCCCGGGACATTACAACACACTAGTGTGCCCCGACACACCTGTTGAGAACCACTGGTGTAGAGAATGCTGAATTAGAGCTCTTACAACTTAAAAGCTTTCATCAAGAGCCGAAGAATAGGAGATGTTGCAGTGAGACTGCAATCTGGCTCTTCAACTTAGAGAAGAGATGGCTGAGAGGGGGACATAGTAGAAGTTTATAAAATTGTGGGTGGGATGGAACAGGTAAATAAAGGACATGCCATGAACATGATTTAAAACAAATGATTTAAAACAAATTTGTAGGACATTCAACTTACAATGAAGCTGTGGAATCTGTTGCCAGAAGACTTAGTCAAGGTAGTTAGCATAGGAGGGTTTAAAAGAAGTTTGGACAAGTTTCTGAAGGAAAAGTCCATAAAACATTATTAGCCAGGTAGACTAGAGAGCCTTTGCTATATCTGGTAGTGAGTAAGAGGAATCAGGTCTACTTTTTTGGGATGTGATGGGTACTTGTGACCTAGCTTGAGCACTGTTGGAGAGAGGATACTAAGCACGATGGACCTTAGTCTGACCAAGCATGGCACTTCTTATATTATGCTTTAGCTTTTTTTTATTTTATTATGTTTATATATCGCTTATCAACAAATCTAAAACATTCATATCATCAATCACAACTGTGCATAACAGATTGGTTCACAATTGTATTAAAGTTCCAATCTTTACTACATAATAAAACAAATTTGCTTTATAGAAGTTGACATCAATTACTTATTGAAAACTTGTTGAAATACAATTAAATAACAAGTGACATATTTAGTGACACATCTGCCTAGCACTTTGCACAATTTTAAAACTGCCCACATTAAACATTTTTTATTAAATTATAAACCAGCAAGTCTAAAATGTAATACATTTAATGTTTCAGCTTTATTATATTTTCAAGTGACAGCACATGCTGTAAAGAAAATATAGTATTTCCAATGTATTTGCAATAAAAAGGTTAGGTTTAATATAGCTGTACCTGAAATTATTATATTGCTATGTGGGGTGATTTTTTGCCGAATAACATTTGCTGCTGAGCATTACACTTTCTTTTTTTTTTTTTAACCCCTTGGTTTCAGTCCCTTGTCTGTGTCAAACAGCAGAACAATGACCTCCTCCTGATCTGTTGCACATTTTGTAACTGATGAAATGAATGTTTGACAACAGAACGGAATTAAAACCATTTGTCATGTTTGTACTTGTAGCAGTACCTTGTCTTTGTCATTTTACAATGCTGTGTAGTCTATCCATTAGTATGTCTGTTGCTGATCCAAGGTTTGTAGACAAAGTTAATGGAAACTTGTCAAAAAATTAAGAGAACATTTGATTTTATTTTTTAAGTGGATTATATCAGCACTGTAGGTCTCACTTGGAAACCTCTAAAGTTAGTACACAATGTAAGAAAAAGCTATGAAATATGTAGGCTTAGTAGATATATAATAAAATAAAGTAGTAAAGATTCAGTTTTGGAGAAGCTCCTTTGGTTTATTACTGAAGGGCGCCATACAGCACTTTAGCCAAAGGATACTTGTGCAGCTGCAGAATACTTAATCCTTTGCATAGCATGTTGCACTCCAATTTAACAGACATTTTCCTATAGACACAATAGGGTGGAAACTCTGCAATGCATCTGATCCATAGGTAACTTGTGCTTCTGAGAGGAAAAAAAAAACAAAAGCCTTGCTGTAGTGTGTCTAATATTTTGATTTAAAAAAAAAAAAAGTTGTCACTTGAATTTTGATTTCACAAACCAAGGCCTGATTCATTAAGCTGATTCAGAAGAAAAGCTTTCGTGAATAAAGCCCAGAAACTCTTTTTTTTTTTTTAAGTAAATAAAATGTGTGTGAATTTTGCACTATAAAATCAATAATACAACTGTAGCAAAACTGACTCTGTATTAAACTTCTGAAGTGTTCTGGGTTACCTGGATCCAAGTGATGATGAGCTGGTCATTATTTCACAGCTAAATGCCATGAAAGATGAAACCAGATGGCTAGGACAAGCCTGTGTCCTAATGCACCTTACATCTGCTATAATAAAGGTCAGCAGGAAGAGGTAACATAGAAAAGACCAGGCATTTGGTTCATTTTGGGGTCTTTTCTAAGGATTAGTTAACATGGTGATAATCATAAAATAGCTTGGGAGAACTTAATATTAGAATGTTAGCAACGGTAAACCTTAATCAAGAAGATAAGAATCTAATATCACTTAAACCACGAGCAACAAAATATAAACATCATATCCATGCCTCTTTTAGCAACATCACTCATTAACAATCTATACCATGATTGCATACAAGAATACTCTTTAACAATCTGTATCTATAAACACATACATTATAACCATGCCATACTAGCAAGAGTATTACTCAACAATATGTATTTATTAATGCATGTTATGAACTGTAATAGAACTAAATCACAAATTTATTATAATAAAATCAGTGTTAATTGTTATATTACTAATGACAATGTAACTGATAGAAAAGTTAATTGATGTTACTTGTGACAATGTTACTGTTAGAAATGTTAAACGTAAACAAACTGTTAGTAAAGTTGTAGGTTAACAAACAGGGTCATTTACCAGGCGGATCGCATGCAATAAGGGACGTTTCGCACGTGAAAAGTCCCTTATCGCGTGCGATACCAAGATGGGGGCGGAGTCTGCCCCAGAAGAGGAGGAGTCGGGGCGTCACTGGGGCCGACTCCGCGAAGACGCCGCGGATGACAAAAAGGTAAGGGCCTTTTCGCGTCCTATTTCGCACCCAATAGCTACACCTTCTATGGTGGAGCTATTGGGTGCGAAACCGGCAGCAATCGCACCATGGCGGTGCGATCGCTGCCGGCTAGTGCAGGACCGCCCCCCGTTTCGGCCCCCCTGCCCCTCATTACCTAAAGTATTATAAATGTAAACCGGAGTGAAGGCACGCCCCAAACTTTGGTATAGAAAAGCACACGCATAAAACAAATAAATAAAATAAATAATATAACAAATTATAATTTGACGCCTTTATCCATTAATGAGGCTTTAATAAGACTATTTTTCCATTCACCTTTTCCTGCTTCCTCACAGTTTTCATAAATTTACAGTTCTGCTATTGCCACCCTTTTGTCAGATAGGCTGGAAGTGCCGTGATGAACTGGCAGGTGAACATCGTGGGCATACAGTTGGCAGTATGATTTGAAGGCAGATTGTTACGTGATATGCAAAAAAAAAAAAAAAAGATTGTCAGAATCTAAAAGACCTTCAAACCAGAAGATGCAGCCTGAGCTTGAGGTTTAAAAAAAAAAAACCCAAATATATTTTCATGAACTTTGCTGCATTAAATGTGAGCAGATTTTGTAGAGATCTAACAGATTAAAGACCATTTTTAATATATATACTTTAGAAATATTTTTGTGTCCAATGTCATAATTCTATTTAAGACCCTTTTGTGTACTTTTAGATATTTAGTAATTAATCTTGGAAATTATTCAGAATTCTGTTTCTCATCTACTAAAAAACAAAAAACCAGACAAGGGAAAGTGGTAAATACACACATCAAACAAATGTGTTCTTTCAAAAAGGTCCAGGAGGAGTGGCATACAAATTCAGAGAGTCCTTTCTCAAAAAAGTGACCATTTATTCATAAAAGATGCTCATTGACATTTCAAGTGAGGAATAGGTTCTCCCCGCCCTGGTCCCTGTTTAGCACAAGCTGCCTTGGGATGGGACAACGATCAATGTAGTGAAATTCACACAGCTTGAGCTGTCAGAAAAGACTAGCAGCATCTTAAAAAAAAAAAAAAAAAAAAAAAGGTAGAACAGGACTTTTCTGAGCTGTTATAAATTGAGTTGTCTTTTGGTTTTATGCTGTTTCTATCATGGAGGGGGGTAGAGAAGGCTTGAAGTCATTACCAGAAGGAAGTGAAAATTTGAGAACAGTTTTGGAAATGTAAAATATCTACATACCATTTGAATACATTTAATTTTCATCAGGGTAGATCTTTCTGCTGATTGGCTAAATCTGTTGATGTCTCATGTATTTGTTAATCAGTCAAAAGACAAACTGTGATCCACGTGTGCATGTATTCAAATTTTAGAAGTTTGGTTTATAATAGGATGAACTGTTCCTAGTGATATCCCTGCAGCCCCCACAGATGGTCTCTCTTGGCATACAGCGTCCCTCTTTACCTATTAGAATAATCATAAACCTGATCTCCAGACTTTTGTGTATCATTCCTCAGCCTCCCTTTCCTCTTCTTTCAACATAGAGGAGCCAATGTAATAAACTGTGTGTTAAACTGTGCCCTGAATTTCAGGCACAGTTAACACAAACTAAAACTAATTTAACTCTTGATGCAGTAAGATAATAGTATGCTAATGCATCGGGAGTGTAAAAAAATAAATATATATATATATATATATATATATATATATATATATACTAATCCAAAAATGTGCATAGACAGACTTAGCATGCATAAAATACAACTTGCACACATAAAACAAGTTTTATGTATGCAGCGTTTTTCTGTGCATATTTATACACACAAAATTGCGCAAAGCACAATTTCTGTGTACTAAAGTTATGCTTCTGCAAGTGTGTGCACAAAACATGAGTTGGGAGCATAAGTTGTACTCCTAACATAGTTGTGCACACAAAACACATAAAAGTGAATTTTAAAAGCCTGATGCGTGCCAAAATCTGGAGATCTGCAAATATGTTGGGTTGGCATGCACCGAGCGGATTTTAAAAGCTGCCCAAGTACGCGTATCTCCTGCTGCACGCCCAAATGAAAAGTTCCAAAAAAATGGGAGCAGGGTGTTGCCTGGGTGAGGACACGAGCGTTCCTGGATTTCACATTGAAATCTGTGCATAAATACATAAACATAGAAATGACAGCAGAAAAGGACCAAATGATCCACCCAGTCTGCCCAGCAGCTGCTGCACTGTGCCGCTGCACTATCTACTCCTGGGGGAATTCTGCGCTACTGCAGAATGCAAAATTCGCACGGAATTCCCCCCTGCTCAGAATTGCCAAATTCTGTGCAGAAAATAGAGGAGACCCTGGCATGCCGCGAATGGAGCTCGTCCCGCGGTACACAGGACGGGCTCCGTTCGCGGCGAAGATGAAGGCCCGGTGCGCTGTTCACGGCGAAAAGGGAAGGGCCCCCGTGTGCCGCGAACGGCGCGCAGGGTCTTCATCTTTGCTGCGAATGGAGTGTGTCCCGTGGCACACAGGGTCTTCCCTTTTCGCTGCGAACGGTGAGCCAGGCCTTCATCTTCGCCGCGAACGGAGAGCATCCCACGGCATGCCGGTGAGAGAATGTCAGAGGGGAGGGTGAGAGAGAGCAGGAGGGTGTGAGAGGGGAGGGTGGCAGAGAGCATGGTTGATAAGAGAGAGGGTGGGGAGGGTGAGAGCATGGGAGGTAAGAGAGGGTGGGTGGGGAGGATGCTCAAGTGTGGGTTTCAGAGAGAGGGAGTCTATATGAGGGGAGGGGGATGCCGGTGAGAGAGAATGTGGGGGAGGGTGAAAGACAGCTTGGTTGGTAAGAAGGGGAGTCGGGGGGGGGGGGGGGGATGCTTGAGTGTGTGTTTCAGAGAGGGAGCCTATATGAGGAGATTGTGAAGGAGTGTGTGTGTGTGAGAGACTGGGAGCTCGTGTGTATGTGAGGGTGCTAGCCTGTGTGAAGGGATTTTCTATGTGTGAGACAGAGCCTGTGTGACGGGCTGGGTGAGAGAGAAGACATAGCCTGTGTGAGGATGTATGTGTGACTGAGAAAAAGAGCTTGTGTGGGTGTGTATGCAAGAGAAAGGGCCCTGTATGAGGGGATGTGTGTGTTTGCGAGAGAGTGAGGGAGCCTGTATGAGGGGGTGTGCATGTGGAAGGGACACTCTTACAGTGAATTTCTAGGAAAATTCTGCTCAAAATATTTAAAATTCTGCAACTTTAAGTAATACATTTTAAATTATTACAGAAAAGTTAATTACTTAAACTGTCATGTAAATTGTGTTATTTGGACCAATATAAAGTTTGCAGAATTTTCAGTTTTTGTGCCGAATTGTAAATTTTTTTTTTTGCGCAGAATTCCCCCAGGAGTAACCAACAGGTTATCCTGATACTTGTCAGTTTACCAGACTGTAAAAGTCAGGGCCCTCAGATGCTGTTTGAATCCTATTTCCCTTAACCGTTGCCATGAAAGCAGAGAGCAATGTTGGAGTTGCATCAAAAGTATCAGGCTTAGGCCTAGATTCATCAAAATGCTACAAATTTCACATGACTAAAGCCCGCGATAAGGAAAAGGGGCATGGCTATGATAACAGGGTCACCAAATCAAGGAGGAACCGTGCCAAAAAATTGCAAGATTGGTCTCTTACCAAAAAAATGATTTTAAATGTCTATTTAAATTTTTGATATATGCTGCATCAGCACGCCAGTCTGATGCAGCATATATCAATAAATAATATAATAAAGAACTGTCCAGTCTTTTAATCACTTGCGGTGAGTTTGTATTGATGATATGCGGCTTGTGCAGCAGCCAAGCTTGCTGATAAATTTTACCAGTGTCCCAACAAACCCAAAGGTGATATCCACTCTAAACCCAGGGTTTAGAGTGGATAACGGGGTACCATGAAAGTAGGGCGAGAGAACATTGTAGAAATCTCATCTTTGAGACTTTCCTTACTCCAAATTTATTTAAAGGCTTTTATATACCGGAGTTCATGCACTTGTGCATACCACTTCGGTTTACACAGAACAAGGAACAGAAAATTACATCAAACAGATTGAACAATTAAACAAATATACAATTACATCCAACAATTGGGTATAAATAACATGGCTAACTTAGTAGGAACTTAGAGTTTGAGGTAAAGGAGAGAAATAGTACCAAGTGGTAACAGAACAATGTTAATGGCTAAATAATAAATATAAATAGTAAATACAAATTCTTATAATAAATACAGGTGTTTACAGATTACAGTCTTCATGAAAAGTTTACGTCTACAGAATAGGGTTAAGTAAATAAGAACTGGCGGTTATTTCTATAGGAGTGAAGACTTCAAAAACTGAGGTTACATCTGGATTAAGAGCTATTGGTGTAGCAAATGACGTCAAATCTTCACCAAGGTGTACTGCGCTGTTCGTACATCTCACTCTGCATGTCAAACTGGCCCCAAAACCCTAACCCACCACCAAAACCTTACCTCGAGTTATTAGCTGGCCCTCTTATAGCAATATAACTAGTTGAATACTGTGAAGGTCTCAATCTCTCTCAATCTCTTGACATGGCCGACATACAATTTGCAGTCTTTAGTGAAAACTGCGTTATGGCTATTTCGGGCTTATTGCACAGATCAACACCAGGAAAAAAAAAGTGTGGTAATTTCCAGCGTTGCGATAATGCCCTCATGTTCATTAATCCCGCCCAAACCCTTCCACAATTTCGCCCCTTTCACAAATTTGCGTGTGCGCCATGCGGTACCGCAATTATTGCATGCATTATGCCATTATCGTGGGCGCTAATGCCATAACGCATTTTGATGAATGATCCTATTAGTGATTAAGGGTAGTAAAAGCCACATCAGCAAGTTACCCTCTTGATTATTTGTTCCCCAAACCGTAAAAGTCGGGTCCCTCATTGGTTGCTGTCTGAATCCAATTCCACTTTTCCCACTGCCGTTGAAGCACAGAGCAGTAATGGAGCTGCATTAACAGTATCAAGGCTTAATTGTTAAGAGTAGCAACTGCCACACCAGCAAGTTACCCCCCATGAACTCTTATTTTTCTTTAATTCCATCCTCTAGCCTTTAGGGATCCACAGTGTTTATCCCATGCCCCTTTGAATTCCTTCACTGTTTTCTTCTTCACCTCCTCCTCCGAAAGGGCATCCACCACCCTCTCTGTGAAGAAATATTTCCTGATATTGGTTCTGAGTCCTGGAGTTTCATTTCATGACCCCTAGTTCTATTGATTTCTTTCCAGTGGAAAAGGTCGGACTATTGTGCATCATTAAAACCTTTCAGATATCCTTGTCCCTGATGTGCCACACTGCTGCCTGCTTCTTTCTTACCTGTTATTTGTATTTGTGTTATTTGGATCGAGGACATTTATAGCAAGTCCATCTGTTACAGCTTTTCCAAGAACAAAACAATCTTTTTGTTTTTTTTGTTTTTCTTGGAAAGCATAGTGTGGAACGATATTATGAGAACACTTGGTGGTTTGAAATGGACCACAGATGCTGGCTGGAACAGCTGGCTTAATTTTAGAGCCCTGGGTTTTACTTGTAGTGACCGACCATACTCTGCATTCTTTGAGGGGACCGGCTTTGTGAAATTGCAGCTTGACAAAATGTTTAAGCCACTTGTTTTCCTCAAGAAGCAAATGATTTTAGGGAAAACTTATAAAAATAAATAAATAAAGGTCAGCAGTGCTTACAAGTGGAACATATATGGCACGTATGTAGCTTAGCTCTCCAAAATATTTCATTGCTAGCATTTCTTGCTAGAGTTTGGGGGTGAATAGGTCAGCTGGTAAATTCAGTGAAGCTGTTGGGTTAGATGCACAAAGACTGAGCTGGTTAGTGTTTTGCATATTTTTGCAGAATCTCAACTCGTCACCTCATTTAGTTAAATATATCCCTTATCAGTTGGCTATCCTGAAAAGTGTTTGGATTAATGTCATACCCTTCCAGTTATGCTTTTTAAACTGAATGTAAATTATAATTGTATAAAATATATTTGGCCTAAGTAAACCATATATTATTGAGAGAAGAGCATATATATTTAATTAGAATTAGATAAATTTTCTTGCTGAAAAGGGACATTATCTCCTGATTTTACTTGATGCATTTCTGACAATTATCTAAGACATGAATAATATTCTAAAAAGTTGATGGACAGTTATGGTTGGTGGGTAATTAGTTTGGCCAGTGGTGGCTCAAAATAAAAAGAATTTCTGCATTTGTCTTACTGTTTGACATGTGTCTTCCTCCTTGACGACATAGGATAATGACTGTGCCATTTCCACAACCCAGGAGCCTTTCCTGATTGGAAACTGCTGTAACTTGGCATTTAGGTAAAAATAAACACAGCTTGGGGCACTGTTCATTTGAGGTAATCTGCTTTTGCTTACTTGTAGAGTTTTTGTATAGTTGGTGATGTTTCAATGAAATAAATGAGCCTGGGTTTAATTATTTGAAACCATGAACAAACTACTGAATTGTTCACATATCAGTTGAATAGCACATTGAATTTGTTTTGGGTTTTTTGTTTTTTTTTTTTGCATTAAGCAATGAGCCGTGACTACATGTGTGGTAACACATTTACAAAAAAAAAAAAGGGATTAATGGAGAACCTTAAGGACCTGTCCTAGAGCCAGTTGTGTGTTTTTTTTTTGGGGTTTTTTTTTTTTACAGTATCTTTGAGTGATATTGCAGAGGGGTTAATATAAAAAAATATATATTTATTTTTTTGCAGAAGACACTAAGATCAACAAAGAAATGGATACCCTGAGGGAATAGACAGAATTAGGCACAATATAAGAAAATTTGAGTAGTAGTTTAGTGCTTGTCAGCTATATTTCCATGCAGAAAGGTTTAGCGTTATACATTTGGCCTGCACAAATCCAAGGGAGCAATATGTGATTTGAGGGGGTGAGATACAGATGTATGTCAAACGAGAGAGACTTCCAGATGATTATGGGGTAGATTTTATAAAGTGGCACGTGGGAGTCCATGTGCGCGCACTACCTGGCGCGCGTGCATGCATGTTATAAAATGGGGGTCGGTGCACGCAAGGGGGTGTGCACAATTGTGCAACTTGCGAGGGCCAACGCCCGCGGCCTTTCCCAGTTCCCACCCAGGTCGCTCTGATTTCGGAGCAGCCTCAGAGGGAACTTCTCAACCCCCTAACCTAACCTCCCTTCCCCCTTCCCCTAACCCTCCTGCCATCTAGCCCTATCCTAAACCCTCCCAACCTTTATTTTACCTGTTGCGCGCACCGGCAGCCTGCCGGCATGCAATCCTCCAACACAATGGCAAATGGACGCTGTGCCGGAGGCCTCTGTCCCCGTCCCACCCCTTTTCAAAGCCCCAGGACATATGTGCGTCCCGGGGCTTTACGCATGTCGCCAGGCCTTTCTAAAATAAGCCTGGCGCGTGTAAATTTTTAAAAATCTACCCCTATATGTGATGGTCTCAAGGTAGTGAAACAGTGTGACAAGTCAATGGCTAGAGCTCGAGGAATGCTAAGAAATATAGGGAGAGGCATAATCAAAAGAAAGGAGTAGATGATGCTTTTGTACAGGTTGTTGATGAGACCTTATCTGGAGTATTGTTTCTAATTCTGGAAGCCATGCCCTGAAAGGGTGTACACATGGTAGAGCTGGTTCATAAATCAGCATCAGAAGTCAAAACCCCAGGAGATCAGACATAACAATATATAGCTTAGAGCAATGTTTCTCTGACAAGCGGGTTTGAATTAGACATTACATGTGGGTGATGTCATCCAAAAGTGCTGACATGGACCTAGCTCCCAGAACTTACAAAAGTCTTTACTGAGCATATGCAGGAGATCCCATGCTCGCACTGCCTTGTGAGCCCCTCAGTCTTTCTTTGTTAGAGCTACCATATGGATGTGACAGTTTCTTTTTTGAAATTTGTTTTTTGGAGACCAAGTGTCCTCATCTGCTACATTACTTAATTTTTCTACCACTGCATTGGCAGTCCCTCAAACAGGCCATTTTAAGTTTTAAAAAAAATCACATTATGAAGAAGCCTGTGGTAAGCAGCTTCAAAGTCTGAATTTGTGGGCAGCAGGTGAGCATTACAAATATGCTTCCTACTGTATATGTTGTTGCTTGGGCCCAGATACCATGACAACTCCAACTGTACTGCTGTAATAGAATGTCCCTCAGGCCACCGCTACAAATTCTTCCCTCAACTGCTTATTCTTATTGACAAATTACCAAAAAGATGGACGAGATGGTTGGCATTGTATTTCATCTTCCGGTGTTGCAAGTTTTATGAGTACTCAATCACATACACACTATTGTGTCTAGATAAGTTTTATGATCACATTGGGTTATGATCATCAAACAGTATGGTTTCATATCACAAATAGGATACGGAGAAGTCGCATGAAGACCCGAGTTTTGCAGTTCAAAAACACAGACTTTGATGAAATGGGAAAATACCTGGAGGAAGAATTAGAAGGCTGGGAGAATGAGATATGTGGAACAGTGGGCCAAACTAAAAGGAGCAATTACCAAGGCAACTAATCTGTTAGGTTTCATTTTTCTCTTGCTTTTCTTTACTTTTCTATCTGGTTCTCAAAGGAGGTGGCTGATAAAATAAAAGCTAAAAGAACAGCATTTAAGAAATATAAAGGATCCCAACGGGAGGAGCACAAAGAAGAATATCTGGTGGAACTGAGGGAGACAAAGTAATCAAGACAGCAAAAAGTCAAGCAGAAGAAAGGATTGCCAAGAGGTAAAGTGAGGTAACAAAACATTTTTCAGATACATCAGAGAAAGGAGAAAAGTCCAAAGTGGTATAGTGAAATTGAAAGGTGAAAATGATCAATGTGTGGAGAGAGATGAAGAAATTGCTGAAATATTAAACGAATACTTCAGTTTAATGTTCACTAAAGAGGACCCTGGAGAAGGACTGTCGCTAGTTAACAAGAAACTGGAGGGGAGTGGAGTAGATGAAACTCCATTTACAGAAGAGAATGTATGGGAAGAGTTAGGAAAACTGAAAGTGGTCAAAGCCATGGGGCTTGATGAGGTTCATCTCAGGATACTGAGGGAACGCAGAGATGTGCTGGTGGGTCCGCTGTGTGACCTGTTCAATAGATCCCTAGAAACGGGAGTGGTGCCGCGTGATTGGAGAAGACCTGTGGTGGTCCCGCTTCACAAGAATGGGAGCAGAGAGGAGGCTGAAAACTACAGGCAAGCTAGCCTCACCTCGGGGAAAAGTAATGGAGTCGCTGCTGAAAGAAAGAATAGTGAACTATCTATAATCAGAAGAATTGCTGGACCAGAGGCAGCATGGATTCACCAGGGGAAGGTCCTGTCAGACAAATCTGATTGACTTTTTTGATTGGGTGACTAGGGGATTGGATCAAGGAAGAGCACTCAATGTCAGCTACTTGGATTTCAACAAAGCTATTGATACGGTTCTGCACAGGAGGCTTGTGAATAAAATGAGAAGCTTAGGAGTGAGTGCCGAGGTGGTGGCCTGGATTGCAAACTGGTTGACGGACAGAAGACAATGTGTGATGGTAAATGGAACTTACTCTGAAGAGAGAGCGGTGTTAAGCGGAGTGCCGCATGGATTGGTGTTGGGACCGGTCCTGTTCAATATCTTTGTGCGGACGGGATAGAAGGTAAGATCTGTCATTTTGCAGATTGCAGGTGATACTAAGATCTGCAACAGAGTTGACACGCCGGAAGGAGTGGAGAGAATGAGATGGGATTTAAGGAAGATGGAAGAGTGGTCGAAGATATGGCAGCTGAGATTCAATGCCAAGAAGTGCAGAGTCATGCATATATGGGGTGTGGAAATCCGAAAGAACTGTATTTGATGGGGGGTGGAGGGCTGATGTGCATGGAGTAGGGAGAGAGACCTTGGGGTGATAGTGTCTAACAATCTGAAGTCGGCGAAACAATGTGACAAGGCAATAGCTAAAGCCAGAAGAATGCTGGGCTGCATAGAGAGAGGAATATCTAGTAAGAGAGAGGACGTGATGATCCCCTTGTACAGGGCCTTGGTGAGGCCTCACGTGGAGTACTGTGTTCATTTCTGGAGACCGTATGTCCAAAGGGACAGAGTCAGGATGGAGGCGGTCCAGAGAAGGACAACCAAAAAGGTGGATGTTCTTTTGTTCAAGAATGTCGGTATAGAAAAATTCTAAATAAATAAATAAAAAACCTAAATGTGTATACCCTGGAGGAGAGGAGGAGCAGGGGTGATATGATAGACTTTCAGATACATGAAAGGTTTTAATGATCCATGGTCAACAACAAACCTTTTCCGTTGGGAAAAAAATCAGAACTAGGGGTCACGATTTGAAAATCCAGGGAAGAAGACTCAGAACCAATGTCGGGAAGTGGTGAAGACTAAAACCGTGAAGGATTTCAGTGAGGCATGGGATAAACACTGTGGATCCATAAAGGTTAGAGGATGGGAATGAAGAGAAGAGCCATGGGGGTGGCTTGCTGGAATGGAGGCTACTACCTGGTGATTACTACCCTTACTCAATAAGCCTTCACACAGTTAATGCAACTCCAACATTGCTCTCTGCTTCAACGGCAAGGGGAAATTGGGAAAAAAAAAGGAGAGCATTCAGACAACAATCAACAAGGACTGAACTACACAGTCTGGGTAAACAAATAAGCGTGGGGGTAGCTTGCTTATTGCGGTGGTTACTACCCTAAACCAATTAAGCCTGATCCATCACTTTGAATGGCATATATAGCGTTGCTGTCTGTTTCAACAGCAGGGGAAAATGTGGAAATGTTGGATGTTGTCTGAATGTAAATCCTCAAGGCATTGATCTATGCAGTCTGGGTAAACAAGCATCGGGGTAACTTGCTTGATGCGGCGGTAACTACCCTTAACCATTAAGCCTTATGTTCACCTTTGATGCAACTCCAACATTACTCTCTGCATCAATGGCAGGGGGTGGCAGGAAATTTGAATCAAACAGTTACCAACAAGGGCCCTGAACTTGGTGGTCAGTGAAACAGCTAAGTATGGGAAAATAAGTGTGGGAGCTTGCTGGGCAGACTGGATGGGCCGATTGGTCTTTTTCTGCCATCATTTCTGTTTCTATGTTATGGTGATTGAAATATTTTAATTGCATAAAAGAAAAATTTATAAAAAGTTGAACTGAAATATTTCAGGACAATATGACATGATTATATATAAGGCAGATGGTTTAAACAAGTGCAAGCTAGCACTGATGTGGCCTAACAAAAATTGTTTAATATTTTAGTATCTTCTAGCAGCCAATTATAATAATCGTTTTTGTTATTTGTCATAAGAATAAGAAGTTAAGGGAAAAATTTGTAGTAGTGAGGGTTATTTTTAAGGTCTTAAGGTGCAGGCTCAGCAGCAGATCTGTTCTTCATCTAGGAGAGAGAAGTTGGGAGAACTTTAGATGCAAGAAGTTGAGATGGGAATATTCCCTTTCTTGTTCCTGCAAGCATGGGAAAACTCTCTTCTCCTAGGACAAGCAGGATGGTAGTCCTCACATGTGGGTGACATCATCAGATGGAGCCTGGCACAGGAAAAGTCTGTCAAAGTTTCTAGTGCTTTGACTAAGCACACTGAGCATGCCACTATACAGTGTCCATGCAGGGTCCCTCTTTAGTCTCTTTTTTTCCGCAGGGCGTTCGTCTCGCAGATTTGGAGCTCGCAATTTTTTTCTTTGGAAAAACTTTCAATCAAGTTGCCTCTCGGTTATCTTTTTTCTCACTGGGTCCCTCGATCAATCTCAGGCCCTTAGAAGGGGTTGCGGTAAGTCCCCTTTCTTTGCAGTCGATCACTGACAGTGCCATCTCCCGGTGGCCGCTGGCCATCGACCGCTTGTCAGTCTCTTTTTTTTTTTTTTTTTTTTCCCAGTAAGTCTGAGCCCTCGACCTCAGCATCGAGGGCATTGACTCCTAGGGGCAAGGAGGACCCTGTAAGTACCAGTCCTGTCCTGCCATCTTCTCTACCGGTTCCTCAGATTGAGTTAGGTGCTGGGGATCGGCCCATGTCTATTTCTTCCCATTCTAGGTCCAGTTTCTCTCCATCGCACTGGGGAAAAACCGGGCTGAGCATCATGGGAAAGTGAGGAAGCACAGTCCTGTCATCTTCCTCCCATGACTCCAAGCTTGGGAAGGCGCCAGCTTCATCCAAGATGCCCCTGAAGCGGCCCCATAGTGACGAGGCATCGACCTTCATCAAGGCTGTGGGCCCGAGGTGGTCCCTACTGGTTCCAGTGCCGGGCCCCGAGGAGAGACCAGGTTCTACCTCCTCGTCAAGTTGTCTTATTATCTGCAGCATTAGAGGACGAATTAGAGTGCAGTTGGCGGATGGACGGATGAGCCCTATAAGGCATTGCGTTGCCGGCCCCTTGGGGCCACCGCCACCATAGGAGTCTGCGCCATCTGTGTTGGCACCATTGCTGGAGTGGTTGGATTTGCTCCTCGGTGCACTACCGATGCGACCCATGCCGATGGTCAGGGAGCCCTCGAAGCCATGGGGGACACTGGTGCGGCCGTGATCAGAAACCATTTCCATTGCTGATACTTCGAATGAGGGAGGGCCAGTGGTTCTTCCTCCACAGTCCCCTCCATGCCCGCCATGCACTGACCTTCCGGGTCCATCGACACCATCGATGCCCCCGGTGCCAGCAAAGCCTTGCGTGCCTTTGGGGATCTCTGTGGATCTCCCTTCTGAGTCAGCCCTGCTGGAGGATAGGTGCTGCTCACCTCAAGCGGACCTGACATTTGCAGGTTTGTCCGTGCCATGGCGGAGCCTGTGCACTTCCAGCTCCTGATGGAGGAAGACTCCAGGCACAAGATGCTGGAGGTCCTTCAATTCGTGGATGCTCCTAAGGTACTGGTCGCAGTTCTGGTCCACGACAAGTTCAAGGAAATGTTTGCCTGACTCTGGAAGCACCCGTTTCAGGTCCTCTGGTTAACCGAAAAACCAATGCTACGTGCCTTGTTCAGCCCACCACTGGTTTTGAGCAGTGTCTGCTTCCTCACAAGTCCGCCTTAAAAAAAAAAAAAAAAAGGCTAAGAGGTCCCATACCCATGCCTCGGCTCCTCCAGGACATAAACACAGGGCCCTAGATGCCCTGGGATGCAAGGTTTTCCAGGGCTTCATGTTGGCAGCTCACATTGCCTTCTTCCAGATGTATATAAGCCAGTATTCCAGAAACCTCTGGAAGCAAGTTCAGGAACTTGTGGACCGCCTTCCTCAACTGCAGGATGATTTCTTGCAGGTTGTGCAGGAGGGTTTTGAATGTGAAAAACATGGTGAGGTGCACATATGACGTCTTTGAGGTGTCGTCATATGGCCTGGCTATGAGCCTCTGGACGGAGGTGCAGGACCATATCGTGCACTTGGCTTGCACCAGGGAGGATCTCTTCAGGAATAAAATTAGAGAGGCTGTAGCACAGCTGAAAGATCATCATGAGCCCTGCAGCGTCTTTGAGCTAGCACTTCCAACCCACAGTCCTCTGGCAAAAAGTCTTCCAAGCAGGATGTGAGTCCCCATAAAACACACCTGCCTCCCCGCGGGGTTGGGTTTCTCCTGGGTTTATTTTCATTTTTCATGATTCTGTATTATGAGACTGAAGAGGGTCCCCACATGGACTCGTGAATAGTGGCATGCTGTGCATGCTCAGTGTGCTTAGTCAAAGTTCTAGAAACTTTGACAAAAGATTTCCATGCCAGGCTCCATCTGATGTTACCCAGCAGTGGACTCACGACGTCGGACCGGCCCAGGTATTCGCTACCCAGGACACATCATGTGGTCTGCCGAGCGCGGCTCTCACAGTCATGCACGGCAGACCATGTGACTGGAGCAATCGGCCCACTGGGGGATGCCCTATCCCCCGATAGGCCAATCTGCCCCTGATGTCACCCACATGTGAGGACTAACATCCTGCTGTCCTAGGAGAGCACCTGTTATAGGTAAGCAACTCTGCTTTCCAACGGCACTGGCTCCCAGATCCACCTCCGGTTAGGGATTGTGTTTGTTGCAGAAGCCTATGGTACTAGAAGAGGTGCCAAGAAGTGTGCCTTAGTAACCCAAAGGCCCTCCTTCATGGCCATCCCCTCGAAGCTGACGTGAAGATCAGGACAGTCTGTACAGGACTCTGCTAGCCCCTCTTTGACGCTGAGAGATATGGTCTCATTGGTTCAGATCCCATCATCATTTATGGCATGGAAAATCCATTTATTTTATACAGCTCAGAGGGTGACCAGAGCACAGTCATGGAGCTCATTCTAAGGAGCAGTTGTCATACTCTGTAGAGCAGATCAAGACACCATCGGTGGTGGTGGAGTGGAGCGCTTGGGTGTGTAAATCCAAGAGTCCTATGGTGGACACTATGGCATGGAAATAGGTCCTACAAGGCCATCCAAAGAGACAAATTATTCACTAGGATTAATAATTGGGCTTCTGCTGTCTGAGGAGCCCTCTGCACCAGAAGTGGGGAAGACACATCCTGTCTGGAAACCCAGATTGGCTCATTCTCACTCAGGGTTGCTAGTAGAGGTAAAAAGAAACCCAGCACCACAGCTGCTGCACCTGTTGTAGAGGTGGCTGGCTCTGATGTGCTCTGCACCAGTTGCATTTACAACTTCCATCTATGAAGCCAGAACTTCAGCCGTTTCCATAGGAGCCCGAAGGCTCATGTGGTTACAAGCAGGTGTTCTCGAGAGGATGTGCATGATTCTCACAGATGTACCAAGGTATAGGGGACAACTTATTTGGTACAAAGTTGAAGTAATGGTGTCTCCAATTTAAGAAGCATCAATCCGCATTAAAGCTATCTGTGGCGGTGGACCAACTGGCTTCTGCCCAGTGGAGAGCTGGCTCTTGTTTGTGCCTCATACACATTGCGCCCAGCACCACTTCCTCTTCCTGTGCCATCTCCTTTAGTTTCTTCCATTCTGTCTTTTATGCCCAGGCTAAGTGAGAGAGGGAGAACATGCACGGAGCAGTGGCAGAAGCAGAGCAATGGCAGCCACATGCATCGCCTCTGGAAGCATCCAAAGTAACTGAGCTGGCTGTCCACACTGCACAGACCTCTGCCATCTGCACCAGTATATTGAGAGACCTGGAATTGGAGTATATCCTGAGATTTTAATGCAAGGCCGCGCTATGTTGTATTTCTTTCATTGTTTTTATTCTTCTATTGTGAACTTCAGCTACTGATCTTACTGAATGTTACCATCCTCATAGGTTGTACACTACCTTGAGTGAATTTCTTATTTAAAAAGGCAGGTAATAAATCCAAATAAGTTTTTTGTTTTTTGTGTTTTTTTTTGTTCTGGGTTTAATGATTTATATTTGTAATTATTTATGTATATTGATTTTTTTTTTTTTAATGTTTCTTGCTGAGAACAAGCTGTTTTCATTAGCAGGATAGAAATGCCTATAAATAAATAAGGTGTGGGGAGGTTTGCTCATGGCAAGGAACTAGGGAGACAGAGTAGAGGGGAGGAGTCTTGTGAGTGGTGAGAAGCTGAGCGTAGGAAAGCAGCAGGAGTGCAAAGGCAGCCAGGAGCAGGAGCATCTGCAGGGCTAGGAGCTGAGACAGGTGGGAGATGTGCCCAGGCTAAAAGACAGCGGAGAGAGTGAAGAAGAGAGCAGCAGGAGAGGAGAGACCCCTGTCTACATAACATTGGGGCCAAATTGGGATTGAAGTCCAAGGAAGTATTACTGAAAAGCATACTGAAACTGTGGGTAATCCCCAAATACAATGTGTACTTACTTCATCCTTCAGTGCCAGGGGAACCATAGAAATGGGGGGTGGGGGGTGGCATTCATTGGTATGTAATAGAGTACAAAACCAGCAGCAGTTATCTGCATGTTGTGTGTCTGTGTGCATCTCTCTCTCTCTCTCTCTCTCTCTCTCTCTCTCAATATATCTATATGTGCGTGTGTATGTAATATATCTCTCTATGTGAAGCCTGATCTGCTAAAAGCTGTTAGTGTGGAAGAGCTGCCAGATCCCCCTTCCCAACACAAGCATGCTGGTTAATTTTAAAAGCCACTGGAACACTGCTGTGTTGTGATGGGCCCATGTGTGTCTCTGCCCCCTCTCACCCTTTGGAAAAGAGACTGATGGGGCTTTCAGTCCTTCCCTAGCTCTTGTTTTGGTCATATGAATCCTCTCCATGTCCTCACTACATGCTCAGAGTTTGGAGTGCCTCACATTCTTGTTAATGTGGGCATGCTTTGGGCTTGAAAAGTTTCAGAAACTGTGGCCTAGAGGAGAGCAGAGCGGGAGGGAGATGTGATGGACATTAAAAAAAGATATATCTCAAGGGGGATATAAATGCAGCAAAAAATAAACCTTTTTCAGTGGAAGGAAAAACCTAAACTAGAGGTCAAGATACAAGAGCCCCAAGAGGGTAGAATTGGGCGTAACATGAGAAAATATTTCTTCATTGAAAGGATGGTTGCAGCATGGAAAAGCCTCCTAGTTCAAATAGTGGAGGCAAAAAGAGTCCCGAAACTCAAGAAAAGATGGATTCCTAGTTACAAAAATTGTGAAAGGAAAGCAAGATACCAGCTATGGTCTAATACACTGTACCAGGGAGCAAACTGGGCAGAATAGATGGGCATTATGAGTGGGACTAGACAATCCCTGGATGCTGAAAATGTGGTGCCAGCCACTGACCTAGATGGAAGGGCTGAAGTTGTGGCATGAGGAGAACTGCTGCTATTGCAGTCTGGGTGAAAGAGGAGCCACTACCTGGGAGGGAAGGAGAGAGGAAAAAAAAAGCACAAGTAAAAACCTAAAAATGCTTGCAATAAAAATACTGTGCAAAATAAAGTTGAAGAAGACTTCCCTAATCCTAAGAATTCTTACATGGCATCCAAGTTTCCTAAATATTTTTTCACCTCTGTGTATGAGCCTTATCTGTCATATTTTCTATTTTTCTGTTTCTCTATGTACCTTTCATTTCCTGGGGAACCAGAGGGAAGATAACTTTAAAACAACTGCATGTGCACCCATACATGTGTGTATATGGGCCTGGAAAAATCTACATCTGTACTTTATGCCCTGCTCATATATGAAATGCATGGGTTATAAATTGCATAGAATGTAAAAAAAAAAAAAAAAGCTCAAATGCAAATTTCACTCACCCAGATAAATCTTAAAGGGGCACTTATGCAGCTAAATAGCTTCACAGCTATGCAGCCGAATAAGTCTTAATGCTGCACTTATCTGGCAAGTCAGCTAGCCGGAGGTGTGGAGATGTGAGTCCCCCTTGACCTCTGTCTCTGTCCCCATTTGCCTGGTCTTAACCTCTGCCCCCCTCTCTCCTTTCTCTCAAGCACACACATGCTCTCTCGCTCACTTATAGGTGCTCAGTCATACAATTATACACAATTACACACATGCTCTCGCTCATTTACATAGGCACTTAATCACACAATTACATACATGCTGTCTCTCACTCACACACACAGAGCTCACTCACTCCCCACTGAAGTAGTGGCAGCCTCTTCCAGCCCTCGCGGCCTGAAGAAAGGAGTCCTATTTGCTCCGGGTTGGCGCTGCTTTTCTTCGGGCCAATTCTGCAGAGACTTGACCTAACAAGGTCTCTTCTTCCCACGCATGTGGCCACTGCATTTCACTTCACTTCCTCTTCCAGGCTAGGGGGGGGGGGGGGGTGGGCAGGAAGAAGAGACCATGCTGCTGACTTCGCTCTGCCACATTCTGCCCGGGCGGAGGAAGATTTTGCTGGAGCAGCAGCTGGGCCAGCGGGGGACCTGGAAGTGTGGCAACACATCTGCTTGTGCTTGGCGACACATCAATATAGCATTTCCAAATCACCACATGTTGGTCACCATGTATAAATAGCAAGATTAGGGGCCATGTGGCCCCCATGAGTGCTGTGTTAGTAATGACATTGATTAAAGGCAAAACAACTTTGAGTTGGCTATTTCCATGAGGCGTGTTAGAAAAAAAGTAGAAATACGATGAAGATATGGTCGTTGATCCAAGAATTGGGATAGCTATCTCAGTGGTATGTTGCAGGATGTTAGTATAGAATTCTTCTGTCTAATGTAATGTATCCAAATGTAGTTGTCCATGTTGAGCTATCATCTTGTGAATCAATGAATTTGCATAACAACTCTAAAAGAGAAACTATCAATCAGCCAGTATGATTAGCCAATCTTTTGGGGATCTTGGGTAGTACATTAAAAAAAAAAAAACAAAAAAAAACTGGAATCTTAGGCTTCTTCAAAATGTTGCCTCCTTAGGTGTTTGAAAACAACAGGCAAGGGCCGAATCTACTTTGGCGTTAATGAAGATGTTAAGGTCATGTAACAAAGATAAATAGCACTTGGAATATGCAAGTTGTTGAATAACCTCAACTTCATAAGATTGGCAGTTCCCACTGTTGTCAGCAGGTTTAATAACTATATGAAATGAATGCTGTAATTCAGAGAGAGTCTAATATTCATCCTTGCTGAAATTACAAAAAGTTCTCAGAGAAAGAAGCTATATGATCAATATCCTTGGTGACTAATAGCTGGAAAGTTTTAATTGCTGGGTCTTCTGCACCAGCAGGAATCCATTTTAACAGATGCACTGAATTTTTTCAAAGGAAGGGGTTAGTAATCCTTTCCACATTCCTTTGTCTATCAATGGATATAAACTCTTGTGATTCTTGTACGGTGTGTACAATCTGTGCACACTATATGCTTTATGTACCAGCTTGTAATATGTCAGTAAGGTTGAGATTTATTACTACCTGTTACTTTTCTTTTGTTGTATATGCTATTTGTTATCCTGGTAATAATAATGTTCTACGTAGGGCTACTCATCTTGTTAACATCAGAATTATAGAATACTCAGAAATGTTTGAAAGATCTCTGGACTACTGCTCCATTGGTCCCACATTGTGTGGAATATGGAAATTCCTTTGACTTGTGTGATTTTAGTTTCTAGAATATAGTGTGGTGGGGACCGTTCAGTGTAGTTGCTTAGAGCAGAACAACTTTGGATCCATAAATGTTGCTTCTTAATATTATAGGGCCTGATTTTCAAAAGCATTTTCATGCTTAAAAATGGGCTTTACATGTGTATATGGGCTTTACTTGTGTAAGTGGGCTTTTAAAAATTTCTACAATATATGCCATTGAATTGCCCAAAGGATTTACTGGCATAAGTGCAATTTTTGTGGGTAAATGGTTTCTGAAAATTGCTACACCATTAATTAAGTTGACTTAGAAAATAGCCACTGCTATCTAACTATTAGGTTTATTTTGTTTTTCTACTTTACTTCAACTTCACAGTTGAAGTAATCTCCGAGCGCCAGCTGGCTACCAGCATGTGCTTCCCCGGGACAACGGCTAATGACCCTTTTTTTTAGGGCTCAGCAGTTGTGCACATATCAGGATTTAGGCATGTGGCCAAGCCCTTTTGAAAATGTGTGCGGCATGCACAGGGCCCAGCCACGCACGCAAGTCCGATAATTTATACATGTATATGCTGGTTTTTTGTTTTGTTTTTTTTTTGTGCAACTTTTCAAACTTCAGCTTTAAGTGCTTTTGCTACTGACAGATTTTTGAGATTATAAATGTGCAGCAGGATTCTTCTGAGATTTATTTATTTATTTTTTTTTTTTTTTACGGGGAAATAATTTTTTTTCCATTGACCCTGGTAGCACTACAGGAATGCTACCAGAAGTGTGACTAAGGTATATACAGTCCACTTGTGAATAAAAAAAAAAATCCTATACATCTAAAGCATGTGAATACTTTCTTGAAGGCATTTTTGTGTTTTGAGGTAGACTCCGAGATAAAGCATGATTCGAGATCTTTTTTTTTTTTTTTTATAAACATTTTTATTGTGAAATAGTGGTACAGCAAATAAACCGTACAAATATAATTATGGTATATCAAAGCCACCAAAACATAACACAGTATACACGGTATGAGTCTCAACAGGTATAAACACGAGTTAACATAGAAACATGGAGGCGAAAAGCCATGAACAGGAAGGTTCAATATCACGACAGTCCAGTAGATACTTCATAGAGAGGGTATAAACCTGAAATCTAACCAGTCTGTTCAGTGATGCACCAGCTAGTAATCATATATTAGCCAGTCGCTATACCCTATTCCCTTTTTCCTTTTTCCTCCCTTCCCCCCCCCCCCCCCCCCCCCCCCCCCCCAACCGGGTCTAGTGCCTGTACTAGTGGGAAGAAGACATAAATCATAGTATAGCATGGAGGCATTTTTGTATGTAAGATACTTGAGGGAACTATATCACATTTGTTTTGGGCCTTAAGTATGAGAAGAAAGGATCCCAGATCTCGTGCATTGTCATTCTACATCTAGCTGTGGAGTTGTTGGCAATTTGATATTCGTGTATTCCCAAGTTCAGCATTCTCTGGAACCAATGATCTAGGTGCGGAAGGCGCTCTGACATCCAGTCAGTTAAGATTATCTTTTTACCAACTAAGGCTGCTTTCGAGATAAAGGTTAGGTGGCTATCGTCTATTGTAATGTCCGCTGGGGTGGAGCCAAATAGCCATATATTAGGGTTAAGTGGAGTAGAAGAGCCCCATAGCTGTTTACAGAAGTGCATCACCTCCTGCCAGAACTGCATAACCTTCGGGCAGTCCCAAAAACAATGGGTGAGAGACCCCGGGGTGTCGCCACATTTCAAACAGTTGGGAGAGGAACACAGGTTATACTTGAATGCCATAACTGGTGGTATAAACCCTCGCCACAAAAACTTATATTGGGTTTCACGGTAAAGTTCGTTAGTGGTAATATGGCGAATGCTAGCAAAGGTGGCTTTGAATTCCTGAAAGGACAGTGTGAACGCCAGACTTTCCGGCCAGACTTTCCAGTTCTGGTAAAGTTTGGTGAGAGCCTCCAGGTCAGGGTTCTCTAGTAGAGCTTTGTAGAAACCAGAGATGGATGGACCTTTCTTAGTGGTAGAAGTCAGTAAGTTCGTAAGCTGTTGATTTTTCAGCCACATGGGTGATTCTATACTGATCGAGTCGATGAAGTGGCGCAGTTGCAGGTAAGCAAAGAAGTCGGAGTTTTGAAGTTTGTACAGGCTCTGGAGATCCTGGAAACTATGAACTACTCCCATGTCCCTCTGTGCCATATGAAATAAATACGTTAAACCTTGATCCCGCCATCGAGAGAATACTGAGGTCCCCTGACCCGGCGTGAATCGTGTGTTGTCTGTTATACTAAGCAAGGGTGTCGTAGTGTAACGGAACCCGGACCTCTTACATAGATGTTTCCATGTGTGCCGGCACGACTGTAAAAAGAAGTGGGATCTGAGTTCTCTGGGAATTGTTTCTGGTTGTGCATGCAATAGTCCATTCAAGGAAGGAACCCCATACCACTCCCGAAGGTAGGCCTGAGGGATGAAAAACGACGTTCCAAAAACACAGTCCGTGAGAAAGCGAAGGTTACAGGCGATATTGTAGGAGAAAATATTAGGGCAGCCAAGACCTCCTTCACCCTCAGGTAATTGAAGAGAACAGAGTGAAATCCTAGCTTTTTTCCCTCCCCACAGAAAGCTCGAAAGGGTTTTATTTATCACTCGACGGTCCTGCCTCGTTAGCCACACCGGGAGCATTTGGAGGATATACATCCATTTGGGTAAGAGTACCATTTGGTACAGGTGGACCCTTCCACGTAAAGACAAGGGCAGGGAAGCCCATTTTGCCAGTAGTGCCGTCATTTGTTTTATCTTCGGCTGGACATTCAAGCGGTATAGGTTATCCAGATCGGAGGGGATGTAGATCCCCAAATATTTCAGTTGGTCTCCTGCCCATTTCAAAGGGAACGTGTCGTGCCAAGAGGATCGCAGCATATTGCATATGTCCAAGGCTTCGGATTTATCCCTGTTAATTTTTAGGCCGGCAAAGGCTCCAAAGTGGGATTGGATGTCCAGAAGAGTTGGCAGGGATATGTACGGTTTTGTGAGGAAGACTAAGACGTCATCCGCGAAGGCTGCGATTTTGAAGGCTAGCTTTCCTTTCTGGAACCCACAGATGTTGGGGTGGTCGTTAATTTTCCACAGTAGAGGATCGATGGACAGGATATACAGCAGAGGGGACAGAGGGCAACCTTGTCTCACCCCTCTCTGCAAGGAGAATCTCTCCGACTGTTGACCGTTAATGAGAATTCTGGAAGATGGGTGATCATATAATAGAGCAATGTAGTTGAGAAAGGCTCCATTGAATCCATATCGGTTAAGAACCGAGAAAAGATACTGCCAGGACACTCGGTCGAATGCTTTCTCGGAGTCAAATCCGACGGCTAGAGATGGGATGGCTGCTTGTTGCGAGAAGGTCATGGCCGTCAGCAATTTCAGAACATGGCTTGTTGCCCTTCTGCCCGGAACAAAGCCCACTTGATGGTCGGAGATGAGAGATGGTAAGAAGTTGTTTAGGCGGTCCGCCAGGACCTTAGCCAGGATCTTGAGGTCGCAGTTAAGAAGTGATATGGGTCTGTAGGAAGCCGGGAGACAGGGGTCTTTCCCCTCCTTTGGGAGGACGGTGATCGTCGCACTGTTAAATTCTGTCGGGAATTTTTGGTTCTCCAACCCCGCCCGGTAGTATTCGGTTAGTGGAACCGTAATGAGATCTTGAAGTATTTTAAAAAAATCATATGAATATCCGTCTGGGCCCGGCGCTTTGCCTTTAGCTACTCCCTTGATGGCTCGAAGAACTTCATAGGTTTGAATAGGCTGATTTAAAAACTCCTGTTGAGAGTCGGTCAGCAGGGGAAGGACAATATCTGAAAAAAATTCTTGTTCCTGAGTCGGGGACGGGTGCAAGTCATCGGCATAGAGAGATTCGTAGAAACTCCGAAACACGTTCCCCATATCTACCGCCGCCGTAACCATCTGTCCAGAATCGGTCTTCATTTTGTGGATGAATGTTCTTTTCCGGGCGCCCTTCACTAGGTTTGCGAGAGGCCGGCCAATTTTGTTGCCAAATCTAAAAAAATTATGGTTAGCAGCCTGTAGTTCATGGAAGGATCTGGCATGCAATAAAGTATTCAATTGCTCCAAGATGCGAAAGTAGTGTTTTTTATTGCTTTCGGTCGGGTCGGAGATCCATTGAGTCCTTGCCATTCTTAGGTGGGTTTCCAGATCCAAGATTTTGGCGTTAGTTCTTTTCCGTCTGGCGCAAAGATATGCTATTATGTCGCCCCGGAGGACAACCTTCCCGGTTTCCCAGAATAGATGCGGTGTGTCTCTATGCTGATGATTAAATTCCTGGAAACTTCTCCATTTGTCTTTAAGAAAAGATTGGAAATCTGGATCTAAAGCTAGCCTGTGTGGAAATTTCCACGGGGTGTCCCCTTTTGTACCTCTGTCCAGCCGGAACGTCACAGTCACTGGTGAATGATCAGATATGACAGGGTTTTCAATTGTGGCCTTTTGAGCATTAGGGAAGAGAAGTCTGGCTGTAAGGATGTAGTCTATTCTGGAGTGTGACCCATGTGGGTGTGAAAAGAATGTATAGTCTCTTTCTGTGGGGTGGAAAATCCTCCAAATGTCAAGGAGGTCCAAGTTGTGGCACAAGAAGTCCACGCCATTTGTTACAGTGTTATGTGCGGGTGAACTCGCTGGGTCCCTGTCCAGACTCGTGTCATGTGCGCAGTTAAAATCCCCTGCAACTATGAGCAATCCCTCAGTGTGAATGAGAATTATGTTAAGCAGCTTCTTAAAGAAATCCAGTGCTGAGCTATTAGGTGCATATATATTGCAGATCGTGACATCTACGCCTTTCCATTTGCCTATGGCCAGTATGTACCTGCCGTCCGGGTCTGCAACTGAGTGTTTTAGCGTAAAATCTGCTGATTTTTGAATCAGGATTGCTACTCCTGCTTTACGCCCTTGCGCAGGGGCATAGACACAGTCCCCAACCCAATCACGTTTTAATTTTTGACTTTCCCCTGCATTCAGGTGCGTCTCCTGTAGGCATGCAATTTCGGTACCTAGTTTCTTAAAATTGTTCAAAATTTTCTTACGCTTGATTGGCGTTCCCAGGCCATGGACATTCCAAGTAACCAGTTTATTCATGTGATGCCCCTTTCTCGTAGTAACCAGGCCTGTATATGAGAAAAACCTCCGGGAGAGGTGCCCAGCCTCCAACCTCCCCCAAAGATACCAGTGCCTCCCATGCTGTCACCTAGATCAGCCCTCAACTCCCTAGCCATTCTATCCCAAGAAACTACGCGAATCCTATTCCCGGTTATTCCCCGAAACCCCCCCTTCCCATCCCTCCCCCCCACCAACAAACCCACCCCAAAACACATTATAGACAATAAGTCTCCCCCTAGTCAGAAAAGGGAGAGATCAGGGGTCAGTGTCAGGATGATCCGGCTCCCCGCCGCAGCCTAGTGTCTATCAGGAGTCCCGGTCCCAGAGGGCCACAAGCAAAACGGTCGCGTGAAGGACTCCTTCCCAGTAAGTTCGGATAGCCACCTCGAGTAGTGACCTCGAGTAGTGGGGCAGGCAGGATGGCGTTGCCTTGGCATTAAAATCTGTGACGGCGGTTGACCCGAGAACACAGAGAGGGAATGTCCCGATCTTCATAAGGCAAAGTTATAGCGTCCCATGAGCAAGCCTGGGCCACCCGAACCCAGGTTACTGCTCCTGCTGTGGCTAGGCCGCCCCAACAGTCAGAAGGCCCATAATCGCAACACGAGTACAGACGCTACCACCTGTGGACTCGGGCCTGCCCCACCTGCAGTCAAGCGGCCCGGAGCTTCAGAGAATCCGCAGCCTCCCCCGGTGATGTAAAAGTGCGCGCTGATCCATCCTTCCAAACTTTTAGCGTGGCGGGGTATTGGAGTGCAAATTTGATGTTTTGCTCCACTAATTGTGAACAAATGTGGGAAAACTGCCGCCGGAGCTGAGACACGCGGGCAGAATAGTCCTGCGTAAGTCTGATCTTGGAATTATTATAAGTTAGTTCCTTGTTCTGACGCGATGCCACCCAGATCTTTTGTTTGAGCATAGTTTAGAAATTTTGCAATTGCTATACGAGGACGCGGGTCGGTCGATCTTCTCGGACCCACCCTGTGGGCCCTTTCTACAATCAGAAGCCCCTTGAGCTCGGGGAGACCCACCGCATCTGGGAGCCATGATTCAATAAACTCACCCAGCCCGTTGTCGTTCACTGATTCGGGAATGCCGAGGAAACGCAGATTGGCGCGCCTTGACCTGTTTTCCAGGTCGTCTAATTTTTCCTGGCACTCTTTGAGTTCCGTCGCTTGTTTCTGGAGCTGCTGCGTGGTGGTTTCCATGTCCGTTTCAACTGCGAGGACCCGATTTTCCACGTGGTCTAGTCGGGGACCCAGCTCTACCAGGGCTTCGCTCATGCCGGTAAGTTTTTCAAGGATCCCCGCTAATTTGTCATCGAGGGTGGAGGCGACGATGTCCCTGAGCGTCTCTGCAGTAATCGCGCTTGATCCCGTAGCTTCCCCCTCTGTTTCCCCTGCCACCGCCGCCATCTTGTGCTCGCTGGTTTTCCCGCTGTCTTTCTCCTTGTCTTTGCGAGCACTCCGGGACGCCATGGGTTGCGGAGTTTTTTTCATATATTTGACGATAGACATGGGCTATCGTCTGAGATGAGTGAAGAAGTGTTTATATCGCCGTTATGTCGAGTGTAGCCGGTAATTCGCAGGCGGGGAGCTCGGAGCCGAAGGGAAACGCGTCCTCTTCAGCACATCACCCCACGTGACCCCTCCGAGATCTTTTTTAATAAAAGACAAATTATGGACAACATTGTGAAGAGTAAATATATTCGGAAACACTTCAATAATTCTTCCATAGTCTCAGGAATAATTTTAATGGAGATGATAAAGGTCTTATAGCTCTCTGTTTTGGTCAATCCTTCAGATATTCTAGAACAGGAGTGGGCAAACTAAGGCCTGCGGGCCAAACCCGGGCATCGAGTCTGTGGATGAGATGGGATTGATGCCCATGCTTTCCCTACTGGAACCTCTTCTGGAGCATCTCAGCGTGCTCATCAGTGTGTTACTGACCCAGTTGGCGCCTGTTCCTATGAGGCCATTGATGCTCGGGGCATGGATACTTCCCCTGACCGATGTGGTGCCATTGCCGGTTCCTTCTCAAGGAAGCTCCTTTGAGCCAGCAGGGGCACAGAGGCCTACAGCCCCCCATCCACCTTTGCTGGGGCCAGCACCGGTACCTAGGCCTCTGGACGAAGGCCAAACACCCAGGGACCCATGCCCTGTGGATTATAGCGAGGATGAGGCCCCTTGTGACCCCTGGGAGGATGACACTGCAGAATCCTCCTCAGAGGACTCGGAGGGTCTTACTTAAAGAACTGTCTCCTCCAGAGGAACAAAGGAGGTCGTCGCTTGAGGGACCTGACCTTTGCAGGTTTTGTAAGGGTGATGGCAGAGGCCATCCAGTTTCAGTTGATTATGTAGGAGGATACCAGGCAAAAGATGCTGGAAATCCTTCAGTTTGTGGAGGCTCCTAAAGAGATTGTGGCGGTCTCGTTACACGACATCTTTAAGGAGATGCTGTTGAGGATTTGTGAGCACCCCCTCACAGTTCCTCCTGTGAATAAAAAGGCGAACGGGGTTTACCTCGTCCAGCAGGCTACCAGATTTGAAAAGCATCAGCTGGCACACCAATCGGTAGTAGTCGAATCCGTTCTCAAGAGGGCCAAGCGCTCTCGAAACCATTCCTTGGTGCCCCAGGGAAGGATCACAGAGCGATGGACGCTCTTGGGAGAAAAGTATTTTAGGGGGACTATATTCAATGACCGCATTGCCTCCTACCAGCTCTACATGAGCCAATACTCTCTCAACCTCTGGAAGCAGATGCAGGAGGTGGCGAAATGGCTGCCTCAACAGCAGCAAGACATCTTTCTGATGCTGGTGCATCAGGGCCTGGAGTGTGAAAAACTCGAGGTGCATTCCAACTACGATGTTTTTGAGACGGTAGCGAGGGTCTCTGCAGCAGGAATATGTGCCTGCAGAATGGCATGGCTGCGGGCCTCTGATCTCTGACCGGAGGTACAGGAAAGACTCGCTTACCTCAGGAGAGAATCTCTTCAGAGACAAGGTGAGGGAAACTGTGACCCAGTTGCAGGATCACAATGAAACCCTCCAGCATCTCTCCGCCAGCATGTCGGACCCGCCCTTCTCAGCCAGGAGCTCTGACACATGGTCAGAGGAGGTCTTTCTACTGCCAGAGGAAGTACTATCCTCCAGCTCCTCGCACCCGTTCGCAAAGGGTGAGCTCCTGCGGCTGTCCCAGGCAGCCGTGAGCTCCCAAGGCCCAACTGGCACCCCAGACAAATCCCAGGATGGAGTTTTGACTGTATTGTAGGGAGCATAAGCCAGCATCCTGTACCTGAGACGCTGGACCCCATCCTCCCGTTTGGGGGCAGGCTATGGTTCTTTGTGAATCGGTGGCCCAGTATAATCTTGGACCAGTGGGTTCTGTCCATCATCGGTCAAGGGTAGCAATTAAATCTACTGGATGTCCCGCCAAATTCTCCGTGCCCGTTTTGGGGGCCGCTAGTGCATCAGGAGGTTCAGTCAAGGAGAGCACCAGCCGTTCAAGAGTAGAGCGTTCCAAATTTGACCTGGTGACCAGCCAGGCTTTTGGGATATCCACAATGAAGGTGCAAGAAATGTTTGCGTAGGCTAGGCCTCCAGTATATGCATATTTATCTCCTATATATTCATTATGGAAATCCTGAAAACTCCCCTATACCCCTATCTAACCAGGGTAGATTTGTGAAGCCCTGGTCAAGAGTGGCCTCTGCTAGCTGTCTCAAGAACGTACTTGTGCTGGGTTCCAGAAGGAGCCTCAGTCAGTGCTTCCCTGCCACAGGACAGTTGCTGAAATGGATTAATTAGAATAGGGAAATGGAACAAAAACAGGGGAAAAAAAAAGCTTTAGATTTTGCATATCAAGACTTCTGGCACTGTACAGCCAGTAGGAATATTTTGTCAGAATTGGCAACTCATTGAGCCAGTCTATTCTTGGATGCATTGGCATAACAAGAGACTTTCTTTCCATGGGAAAGCTGTTCTCAGAGGAGAAGCAGGATGGTAGTCCTCACACATGGGTGACATCATCGGATGGTGCCCGGCATGAAACTTTTGATCTCAAAGAATCTAGAACTTTCAAACATGCCCTACGGAGCATGTGCAGTAGTAGTCATCACCCTGCCCCCTAGGCAGAGCCCCTCAGTCTCCCCCCCCCCCCCCCCCCCCACCCCCCCGGAGCCATGTGGTCACGGGAGCCGTGTGCTCATAGTATTAAGCTTTGCCCTCTAACTCAGTCTTGTAAGTGATTTTTCTAGAGCTGCAGCTGTTTTATTTCTTTTAACTTACAGTAGTTTTATTTCTTATTCCCTTTTTTCCTCTCTCCTCTACCTACCAGCCGCATGGCGGACCTTAGTCACTGTGCAGTCTGGCAGTCTTTTTCTTCCCTTTTTCAAAAAAATAATAAATAAAAACTGAACCTGCAGTTTAGTATGTGTCCTCTCTCTGCTCCGTCTGTTTTTGTACCTTTTGTCTGGTGCAGGCAGGACTGACTGACTGCAGTCTGTGGGTGATCCGTGTAGGCTGCTGAGCTTGGGGACTTGCCTGAGTTCTACCCGGGCAAGAGTTCCATGTTTCACCTATCTATCGACATCGATGGAAGTCAGTGAAGAGTTTGAGGACCATACGTTCCTGTGAGGGGAGAGAGCTCATCTTCCCCCATATTCAAAGGAACTAGCCTCCATAGGCAGGAGCCCTGGATGATGTAGCCTTCTCTCCTTGCCAGTGATGGCAGTGCAGTCTCCGTGGGAGAGTGGGTGAGCAGGAGCCTGGGCAAGCAGCTTGCTGCCACACCTTCAGTGCCATGCTTAGTAATGGTTGCCCATGCACAACTGTGACCAGTGCACAGTTGATCCGACGCATCAATGTCAGGACTGCATCAGAGACTAGGATTGCCATTGAGCACCATGGTCACCCTTGACGCCATCGAGCTGCCAGGACAGCCCTCAATGTCATTGAAGTGCATGATCGCCCTTGATACCGTAAGGGCCTTTTGTGTTGTAGGCATCAGTAGACGAGGAGTCTCGATGCACCAGATTCATCAACGCCTTGTGCCTCGATGTGGTAGAGTAACGGCACAGACCTGTAGCGCCTGGACCAGGTCTGCCATCAAGCACCATGGTTCCCTTCGGTGCCCTTGTTGCCTCGGTGCCACCGATGCCCTCTATTCCATCGAGATACATACATGGTCACCCTCAATGCAGTCAAGGTGCATAGCCATTGGGATTGGGGGATATTGGAGGCCCCGCCTGAATTCATGCACTAGCGAGGCTATTGTCAGCTGTGGCCGCTCACAAGAGACGCCATTGTGCTTGTGGCATAGACACCCTCTACAAATAGGTAAGCCGAGGGGAACAGTTGCTGGCACTGGCAGTCATCGGTTTCTTTGGGCATCAGTGAGCTGTGTTAGGACTGCAGAGCCTCTGCCTGCTGGTGCCCCTGGCTTCCTTGACACTGCTGGTCCATTGATGCCTTCGGGCATCACGGGCTTTCAGTGTCACCAGGCAGTCTGATTGTGAAGTGCCAGCTAAGCTCTGGGTGGCACATTATTCGGTGCCTTTGATGTGACCCTTCATTGGTAAACGTGATGGCGCTATGGGCCCTACGTGCATTGTCACCACTGTGGGCACCAGTGGATGTGGTCGGATGCCGCAGGACATACCGCAGGGCTCCATGGACACCATTGATTGCCATGGAGTTTGCTACTGTAGTTCCATGAGGGAAACTAAGGTGAGCCATTCCCGACACAGTTTCAAGGGCTGTGTCCAGCCTCTTAGAGGTTCTCAGGTACTGGGGGAGCGACACCATGAATTTCACCCACAACCAGCAGAGGTCATTGCACTGTTTTTGCTGGAGCTCCTCCATTTATTTACTGTAGTGGCCTACCCCTTCTGAGGATAGCTGCCAGTGATATATTGGTCGCTTCTGAACCTCAGTGATCAGTGATTGTAACTCAACTCTCAATTGGAGAGTTGTAAGGTTTTTGGGATCTGGAGGCCCCAATTCCCATTAATCCTCTCCCTTCAGGAAGGGGAGTTTTGATTGGGTTCTTCTCTTGACACCTGATTGTTCACCCTACAAGGGGTATCCCTCGTTCTCCATTCCCGGGGAAGGAATGTCTCCGCTTCTAACTGGTGATTGTTGTCAGTTCCTCATGAGCTTCGAGAGCCGGTCTAGCAGTAGTTCTCTCCTTTAGTCGTTCTAAGGCACAGGTCTATTTTGCAAGGGAGCCTTTCCAGAGTAGCTCCCAGGTAAACCTTAAGAATTTCTCCCATTCAGGAGTCACCTTGATATCTGCAGAGCTCAATGGGCCACTATAGCTAGTCATTCTTGCCTGTGGGACCCTCTCTTAGTGAGGAAGGTTCTATTTGGTGAGTATGCCTTTCATTCTATCATCATATCCATGGCTGAGGGAGTTGGGGGATGACTAACCCCACAACAGATGTGCTGCTCTTGGTTGCAGTGGCTTGCAAGCTGTACTTCCCCATTTTGAAGATAACCCTGTCTGCGGACAGGAGAGTCCTGGTATATGCAACGATTGTTCCATTACTAGGCTGTGTGCTTCCTTGGGGGAAGTATTTGCTATCATGGCTGAGATATTAATACCTAAGCCAGGTGCTTGGCAATCTGTTCCGAGATCGCCCTGGCCCTCCCTTGGTACCCTTAGAGTTTCCAGGCTGGTGAAGAAATCCAGTTCAACAGGGGTTTGCATTTGCAGCACCCCAGCTTCCGGTCTCTTGGAGTATTTCTGGATTTCTTCCCTAGATAATTCGCTCTCAGTTTCAGCTGTTTCAATCAGTCAGAGGGCTCTGTCTCGGTGGGTAACTCCCTACTGGAATTGGCAGTGAGTTATTTGCTTGGAGTTGGGATGCAGTCGAGCAATCTGCCTCCTTCTGTTCTCGCTCCCTCCGACTTCCAATTGGAATCTTGGGGGATGGGAGGAAAGGTTAAGGCATTCATGGTATATCTTAGTGTATACCTGCAGTGAAAGATACACCACATTCTCCCTATATTTTCACCAAGCTCTGGTCAATACTGCCCTTAGCTTTTCTCACTTCACTAGGTTGCCCAAAGTGCCTTCCTGCTCCTGTGGACAGGACAGATAGCCGTGCCCTTGACAGGGTGCAGTGTAGGTGAGCTTCAAACCTAACTTCTTTCCCTGCTCAGGAGTTGGGCTAGCGATCTTATTCAGTGGTTGTCATTCATCCCCTGAAACTCTTGACTCTGTTCTGCAAAGTCAGCTAGGTCTGGTGCCTTGGCACATAGGGTCTGTCTCAGGCCCTGCTTGTTGGTTATTCTCCAAGCATTGCTTGGGCTTTGCTGCCCATTGTGCCTATCAGTCACACATGGGCACTCTTCTGCAGAGACATTAGTCCTTCGGATGTCAGTGGACCACATTTTCTTTCTGGGGAGTTCTTGGCCCCAAATTGGGTTTTCGGTTGTCTTCTAACACTGAAGGAAACTGTGCTGTCTTCATCCAAGAGTCTTTCTCTTATTTATATCCCTAGACTTTTTCCTGTACCCAGGAGGTTCTAAACATACTTTCAGGGCTTACTGATCCAAAACCCTGCTTGTAATGTTTTCCATGATGCAGAATATGTTTCTTGCTGGCACTTGCATCACTCCCCTGCTTTAGGTGCCCCTGCTATGCATGAGGGTTTTGTCTGTCATTTCTATGGTTTTTCTTTGTAGAACCCAACTTTCTCCAGCCTGGACCCCTTGTGGATCGGCTGCCTCACAGGCAAAAGGGAGACAGGTAGTGCTTCTACACTGTGCAGTTCCCTACTTTGTCCTGCTCGGACAGCCTATAGCTAGGGATTCACCCATGTGCGAGGACTACCATCCTGCTTGTCCTCGGAGAAAGCAGAGTTGCTCACCTGTAACAGGTGTTCTCCAAGGACAGCAGGATGTTAGTCCTCACGAAACCCACCCGCCTCCCCTGGCAGTTGGTTTCTCCATGTATTAGCTATATCATGGACGGAGGGACTCTGCGTAGGGGGCAGGGTAATGACTACAGCTGCACATGCTCAGTAGGGCATATTTGAATGTTCTAGATTCTTTGAGATCAAAGTTTCATGCTGGGCTCCATCTGATGATGTCACCTTGTGTGAAGACTAACATCCTGCTGTCCTTGGAGAACACCTGTTACAGGTAAGCATGTCTGCTTTATGTGCTGGTAATTTAAATGCTACAGATTTTGTTCATAGTGCATTTTTCACAGTAGAGGCCACTGTAAACTTTCTGAAAGAAACAAAACCATTGGTCTCTTGTGTGGCTGAGTTACTGACAACTAGTGGGAAGGGTAGAAGCTAACATTTTATTTTAGGGCCGTCGAGGTTCAAGATTCAGAGGCGGAGGTTAATGTCTCACTATAGTATTCTCTGAATATGAATTTTGACTTGTTCTTGATGTTAGAACTATTTTGATTTGTGCTTCTCATGACACAATATACTTGTGTTATGAGAAACCACTTTCATTCAGTAATGAATTCTGCCTTGACATACACTAGTAGTGCAGAATGTTTTCAGTTTCTGTTGCCTTGCTGATAAATTAAAATTAATGCAACTTTGAGACACCTGGTCTTATTTAAGAAAAATATATATATAATTGATGCTATTATCCTTGGGGCTTTTTAGAGACTAGGACGTGAACTCAGGTGCTGTAATAAATAAGTGTTCTTAGTCATGCAAGACAGGTAGAAATGATAGTGCAGTAAATAATTATTTAAACTATTCATGTGGAAAATTTGTGATAGATGCCATCTGTTAACAATCGGTTTCTTGTGGAATAGATGCACAGAGTATTAGAGTATAATCAGACATACAATACCGTTATGTTTTTTAATTTGTTCACTGATCAGTCCAATTTGGAGTAGTAGTCTTGCCCTCCTCCCCACCCCGAGGACAAGCAGGATGACAGTTCTCACATATGGATGACATCCGATGGCAAAACTATGTCAAAGTTTCTATAACTATGATTGATCCTTACTGAGCATGCTCATGGCATGAATTTATACCATGCACCCATGCAGGGTCCCTTCAGTCTTTTTCTATGGAGCCTGTAGGTTGTGGTTTGAGCCTCTTTTTTTTTTTTTCTCTCTTAGTGTGTGTTTTTCATCCAAATTCTCTCCCTTGTAGCTCCCCAAGTAATTTTTTTGGCATTTTTCTAAGTTTCCATTCACTGTTCCCCGGTGAGGTGGGAACATCAATACCCATCAATCCGCTGCCATCGAATTTGAGTTTTGGTCCCTTTGGTTCCGGTATGTCTTCAGGATTCCAGTTTTGTCCTCTGTGCAGCAGGACCTTGTCTATCATGGATCCACATGATAGATGTAGCCTATGCCTGGGGGCATTGCATGACATCCTGGAGTGCCGCACGTGCAAAGAGATGGCTCCAAAAAGACGGTGGTCCCGTTGGAACGCATGGAATGTCTGTTTAGGCTCCAGTGGTCCAATGAATCAGAGGCATCAACATTCAAGGAGCCTGGAGCAGCACCAGTGGCAGCTGAGCCATCAGCATCAGGGGAACCAGTGGCTGGTAGGAATCTGAGAGAACTATCCTCCAGCTCCTCCTTATTAAAGAAAGAAGTTGGTTCTTCATCTTCGATCACAGCATTGAGGAAGACACATGCTGAGCATCAAGGGAAACTGAAGAAGCATCAGCATCTGTCCCTATTGATTCCAGGAGTGGGTATGGTCAGGCTTCAGCTGAAGATCCTCCAAAATTGCCCCAGGGTGAGGACAGCTCATCTAAGAATGCTGGACGTTCTTAATAATCTCCACTGGTCCTGGTGTCAGCCAGCAATCAACTTCTTGGTTCCAGTGAGGATCTGGCCATATCTACTGCCTCCCAGTTGTTGGTATCAGCAGTTTTCAAGGAGGAGCAGGAAAAAGAGTTCAGCAAGCCATGAAAAAGGCAATGTGGGGCTATGCTGCACCAAGGACAGCATAGATGGTCCTCAAGTTTGTAGAGAGAATCCCTAATTTTCACTACTATTCATGCAGCAAAGTATCTATCAGAGCAGATAGATACAGGGATGATTAAGTTTTCTGACATAGGCAACAGTACTTGACTGGCTTTTATCTGATCTGCCAGGGTACACTGTTTGCATGGGCCCCTTGGAAGAAAGAAGTCTTTTTTTTTTTTTTTTTTTTTTTCTCTCTGCAATCAGAGGATTCAAGACTATGCAAGCCCTGCATGTGTGTGGGAAAACAGATCTTCAGAAGTACCTAGCAACTAAGCCCCTCCAGTCCTCAGAAGACCCAGGTCGGCTCCCTGGTGAGCTGCCTGTCATACTGCACATGGATGACTCTGGGGGAGGGGGAGGGTATCAAGCTGTCAAAGTGAAAAAGAACAATCACGCCTCTATTTGTATGCCCACTTTCATATGAATTAAGCCCACTGAATATTGCATATTCTGGCTCTTAAAGAGGCAGGGAATTAGGGCTTGGTCATCAAGATCCATTCATACCACCAAGACAATGGAGTCGCTGATCTCTGCCCTTCCCTCAACCCAACTGATTGAGATCCAGTGTCCTGGAGAGCACTACACATAGGAGAAGCCTTCAGCCCTGTTACTTCATAGCCAGAGCTGAACTTGCCTTGTTCCTCTCCCAGGATTAGACAAGTCCTCTCCAAGATCAACAAGGTGCTGAAACACCAGCATGTGCTTCCAGTGACAGAGAAACTTTATTACCTCGAGCTTTTTTCATAGCTCAGAGACGAAGATAATCTTCAGAATGATGAGATTGAGGTTTTCTCCTGAGTCTGGTCTTGGGATAGTTAACTAAGCGTTTTAGCATATTCCATGCAAGTCTAAGCTAATATGAGGTGTTACGTTAGTTCCTAATCTGCTAAACTCTAATTTTAATATTAATTCCTTGTCAGGGATTGCTAAATTGTTAGTATTATTCCTTGGAGTAAATCTAAATGCCTTAAAATAAAATTTCTGATCTGAGACAAATGGTATTTTGTAAATCCCTGGGCTTTTCGTATTATATATAAGGTAAAATAAGTGATAAGTTTCTGTAACATTTTCTGCCCCAGACAGAGGGGGAAGGGTATCAGCAAAACAAGTTGCAGTGTACACTTACAGACCCTTACAAGCTGCTGCTAAATTCCCTTCAGGCACTCAACAGCACTACAGCGATATAGTCACTGGTGTCTATGCCCGCTCCTTCCCTGCTGCCCAGAGGGGCATTGATGGCAGCCAACCCATTATTGATCTCTGGTTCCTTAGAAAAAGAAGCTTCCCCCTAAACACTGGAGCTCCTCAGGGTCCAGGCCTACACAGCTTCAATCCGTGACCCACTGGCTGAGGACAGAGCACAGAGAGAGCCCTTGCCGGGCATTCACAGTGAGTCGGAGTGACTGTACTCACAGGGGTATGACTATGACTACAGAGACATTTCTGAGGAAGAAATGTCTATGGGTCTCCTCTCCAACAGAAAAAGGGTCTCTGCTGGAAGATCTCTCCTTCACAGAATGCCACGGTTGTGAGCCCTTAAGGTGTGGCATGTTTGGCGCACCTTAGCAGGTGAACCTGTTAGGCCCAGGCCACAGCTGATCGACTCGCTGTTACTGGGACTAGAGCAGGAGCTTCACCTATACCAGCTCCCCTTCCCTGCAAGTTAAGCCTTTGGGTTCCAGGGACCGGCAGGGCTTAAGCAAAAGTCCTGTAGGGAGCAATCGTATGACCTAAAAGTATGGGCAGTGGCCAGGGCTGGCAGCGAGCAGACAGTATCCAAGTCTAGCCCAAGAGTCAGGATATGCAGAGATCAGGAGTGAAGCCAGGATCCAAGTAGAAGTCAGTACTGGAGAATCAGGCCAGAAGAGCCAAGATGAGACAGAGGGACCTGGACAAGGGAGGCAAGGCAGGGTCCAGAAGGCACAGGTAAGGGAACAATGAGCACGGCAGGCAAGGAAATGTGGCTAAGACAGACAATGCACAAGGCAGAGAGACAAGACACAGGGCAAAATAGAGCAACATGCATTGCAAGGCTGCAGGAGGACCTGATGCTGAGGCATCTGGAGCGCTGCTGGTGCTTAAATACCCAGCTGCACGACATCCTCCATGTGCGCCAACAGAGAGGTTTCCCATGCGTGCGCGGCATGTAGCACAGGACAGGAGCAGTATGGCGGCGTGGAGGTGAGGGGTCGCCAGCCACAGCATGGCCACTGCGTCGGCAGCACATTACACAGGATTTGTAAGGGCAATTGCGGAGACCATTCCATTTGAGGAAGAGTACAGGAACAAAATGTTGGCCATTTTCTAGTTCAAAGGAGATTGTAGCAGTACCAGTTCGAGATACTGCAGGAAGTCATGATGAGGGTATGGGAGAACCCCCTCATAGTGACTCGCATAAATAAGAAGGTAAAACAGTATTTGTCCAGAAATCTCCTGGAATTGGCAAGTATCAGCTGCCACAAAAATATGTGGTCATTGAATTCACTGTCAAATAGGCCAATAGAACCCATTCCTCTGTGCCCCCAGGGGAGATATCCTAGATCCATGGATTCTGTTCGGGAGAAATGTTTTTCGGGAGGTTATGCCTATTGCCTGCATAGCGGCCTACCTGTTCTTCATGAGCCAGTGCAGAGAGTGGCTAAGCAGCTTCCTCAAAAATGGCAAGATGCCCTCCAGTACTGGTAGACAAAGAGCTGGAATGTGGAAAACTTGGGGTCTGCTCGACCTAAGATGTGTTTGAAGCAGCATTGAGAGTATCTGCTGTATGGATAGAGGCTCTCACAGACTTGCCTTGTTGTGAGGCTCCGATCTTGGTTTTGAGGTGCAGGAAAAACTTGCTGACATTCTGTGTACTGGAGAGAATCTTTTCAGAGATAGGGTTAAGAATGTGGTGGCACAGATACATGATCATTGTGCAATGCTTCAAAAACCCTCCACAGCCACTCCAGACCCGTCCTTCTCATCCAGGAATTACTAAAGGTTGGGGTAGAGGAAACACTTCTTCCCGAGAAGGCACTATTCTCCATCCCCTCGCACCTGTCCAAGGCAGTAGAGGATGCCTAAGCCCCAGATGGCAAACCAGTCAACTCCTGGGACAAGAGTTTTGACTGGAATGCAGAGAGCATGGCCAGGACCCCTGAATCTGTGCCAGAGGACCTTCTGGGGTCAGTCACAAAATCAGGAACTGCTTCAAAAGGAGCTCTCGTCCTTCTTGACTGCCAAGGCAGTTGAGCCTGTTCCATCAAGGCAGAGAGGGTGGGGATTCAAGTATTTCCTGATTCCAAAGAAAGGGGGATTCCATCCCATCCCAGACCAAAGGGATCAAAGGGCGGCTGCCCTGATGGCTATAGCAGAGGAAATTGAAAACAGTCAACAGACATCAGCTTGGTATATATTGAAGTTGCACTGCAGTTTGGACGACAAAAGAGCCTTGACCTACCTGGAACACACTGAAATGAAAGTCCACTGAACGTTTTTGTTTCTTTTAATCCAAGCAAGCTGGGAATCACCGTTGCCAAACAGACAGCCTCCAGTTGGCTAGCAGATTTCATCTCCTTCTGTTATGCTCAAGTAGAATTGAATATGGTGGGCCATGTCAAGGCTTATTTTGCCCAAGCCATGGCAGAATCAATGCAATCAGTCCCCCAGAAAGATCTGCAAGGCTGCAATGGGTATGTTTCTCCACTCCATTCACATCATATTGTCTGGACACGGATGGCTGATGTGACAGCAGGTTTGGCCAATCTGACCTTCAGAATTTGTGTGTAGAACCCAACTCTTTCCCACTTGGGCTGCCCAATTTTGTTGTTCCCCCTTTAGTGTTGAGGGGGGGAAGGCAGGATGACCCATGTGTGAAGACTGCCATCCTGCTTGTCCTCTGAGAAAACAGAGATGCTTACCTGTAACAGGTGTTCTCCGAGGACAGCACAAAGTCAGTCCTTACAACACCCACCCACTTCCCCATGGATTTGGGTTCTTCTCCTTATTTTTCTTCTTTGCTAAAAGGAGACTGAAGGGACCCCACTTGGATGCATGGTATAATGCCATGCTGTGAGCATGCCCAGTGAGGCTCAATCAAAGTTCTAGAAACTTTGATAGTTTTTCTATGCTGGGCTCCATCAGATGTCATCACCCATGTGTGAGGACTGACATCTTGCTGTCCTCGGAGAACACCTGTTACAGGTAAGCAGCTCTGCTTTTTCTGAATAGGTTTATAAATGTTCTTTTATCTCCAACTTTAAAGAAAAGTCTGGTCAGCCCAGAAGAAACTCTTAGGAAAACTTACTGAGGTTTTGAGCAAATATTGCTCAACAATTTGAGAACATCTGTATGAAAGATGAGAATTTGTGAATGTTGCTATGGTAAAAAACTTTGGTAGTACATCCTTACATTAGTAATTTTAGGCTTTTGTTTTTAGGGTGAAGTATCTGTTTATGATGAACACTGCAGATCATAGAAGAAAAATGTCTTAAATTACTTACTGATCTTTATTTGAGCACATATTTTCCACATTTTTCTTGATCTGTGGGGCCTAAAATTGGACACAGTACTTTCCAGGATAGTTTTATTAAAGTTAGCTTACTTGGCAATTTACCTCTGTTTATAGAATGATTTGGCTTATTTCAAACAGTTTAGGTTGCTCAGACATATACTTTAATGAAGGAATAGTATATGTGGAAATGGAGAGAGCTTACAGCATGGCAATTTACCTTCTTTTTTTTTTTTATTTTCGAAAAATAACACAAAGCCTGAAAGAAAAATATTACTTCGTTCACTTGCTCATGAAACAGATTTTTGTATATAAGACTTTTTTTTTTTTGTAGTATCTAAAATTACGTAAATTAAATGTATAGGTGTCTTGCACTCTAATTTCTGATAATGTTGAATGAGATCTCGTTTGCCACTGTGGGTTGCTTACCCCCTAGACGTCGTCATTGCCAGTTGTTCACGTCTACTTCATGGAAAGACTTTCATGGTCAATATTCAGAAAAGCAGCACACGTGATCCAGCTAAGTTGGGCAGTTAGCTTATGATAGATATTCAGCAGGACTAGTCTCCCACTAAATAGATTTGCAGATAATTTTAAACCTATCCAGCTATATTCTAAAAATAACCAGGAAGGTTTACACAGATAAGTTTAACCTTTACCCAGCTATATATTTAGAATATAATGGGGTAAATTAAAAAAAACAAACAAAAATAAAATCTTGAACCTGCAGACCCAAGCCCTTCCATGCCCCTCCCCAAAATATATTAAAACATATGCAGGCTAGTACCCGATTCCCTACCATAACCACCCTTTAATGCATGTTTCTTGTTCTAATTTGTAGTCCTCTATTTTCTATTTGAGGATAGGTCCATATTTTGTGTTTATGACCAAGTTGATGTATTCTGCTAATATAAAATTTCTGTGTAGCGATCTTTAGCAATCCATTTTGTTTTGTTTTCTTAATGGGAGGTATTTTGGTGTTCTGGTGCCTGTTGAAATATTTGTAGCACTGCCTCTTCATAGAACGTTATTGCTGTTTTAAGTCCTGTCAGTTAGTGCTGTTAAGGTATAGCGGATTTGCTGTATCGATTCTGAGTGTGGGGGTTTTTGTGGGGGGTTTTTTAGCGTTTTGTATTTCACAATGTGCTTATCAGTGTGTTGCTGTTACCAAGATGACACCATCATTTATTCATTTAAAATAGTAATATTTAAAAGTATGATGAGCAATTATGTTTTTCTAGGATCATTGTTGGGGATGAGGGGATGATTGTTCATTTCTTTAGTTATTAAAATCTGAGGGGTCGGAGGAGCTTGACTGACATTAATGTCAAAAGAGAGTTTTCACTGGGTTGGCCTGGCCAATGGCTCAGTAGTGGTGCTGCACACTGCCCTTCAGAGGACCCTGGGCGTGAGAGCCAGCTCAGGGCTTTGGCTCCCAGGGCTGAGGGTGCTGCAGAGATACAATGGCAATACCCAGTGACTGGCTTTAGGGCTCACAATTGATGGTGCATGGCCCCCAGCCAAGAACCGGCGTGTCAATGACTGGACTAAAATAAGTTGGCAGTGGACATCAAATAGGAGGAGCCATTTGCCAGTAGTTGTGAATGAAATGTCCTGGCACCAGATCCCAGCTTCTGGCACTGATTGAAATCTAAGTCCAAAACAGCAGGATGACCTGCAGGGCTGGGGGAAAAAAAAAGCAGTTTGATTAGCTTATTACGTAATATGCATATGTTAAATTGTTTTCATGGGTATGAGTTGTGCCACTCTTTATGCATTTTTGTCTGCATACTTACCAGAAAAATATGTATTCCAACTAATGTTTTGCCTGCTCAGTGTTTTTCGCATGTGCTCCTCTTAAGTCTTTGCTGTACTCCGCACACCCCTGCTATTATTGGATTTTTAATAAATGGTAAAGCACTTAAACATGAGTATCAGTCTCTGACTGTTGAATTTTCTCGACCTGAAAGATGTACTTTTGATTTTAAAGTCTGTTTGTGAGCAAGTGCTAATGCATATCTTAACATGGCAGAACGGGATGCAGGAGAGATTTTGAGTTTGTGACTCATTTTGATTGATACAGGATCCCTCCAGGCCGGCATGACAATGAGGTTTCCATGACAATGTTGTTTGCTAAAGGTTGCAAGAGAACTGTACTTAATGTTATCAGCTGCTTTGATGTGGGTCAGTCTGCTATTTTTGCCTTAAACTGTATTACATTCCCACATTTGTATAGAGTCAGTCATTTTGGTCAGTGGTTGGTTTCTTTTTTTTTTCTCTACATCCTAGTGTAAGAAGAAAACGTATACTGAAGTATATTCAAATCAAGTTTATTTTTATCCATGTAAGTATTTTTATCTGCCAGCCTGGGGCCTAGAGGAGATGCTGCCCTCTCTGCTTGTGGACTACACAGAAAGAAAGAGAACAAAAAAAAAATAAAAAGGAAACAAAAAATCAGACAAAAACAAAAATCTAGGCCCCCCCCCCCCCAAAAAAAAAGGTATAGGGGGAAAAATTATTTTCCTGGTTCTTAAACATTTTGACTGGTATGCAAGTATTTTGTTAAATATTCTTCTACCTTATTTTCATGGTACAGAAATATAATATTAATTGATTGTACTTGGCAGACTTAAGAAATGGCTGTGATGGGAACTTTTTGGAATCACAAAGGTCAGAGTAAATTCCAGATTAATAATGGAAGAAACTGATTTGACAGCAAACAAAGCAGTGGTAGAACTTTCACTATAAGTTTCTTTGTGGCATTATGCAGCAGTATATGGCAAGCATACCATGTATTTTGATAAAATGAATACTGGTTTAAAAAGTAGAAATTGCCAGCTCAGCTTCACATACAGTAGAGAGCACTTTGAATATAAAGTTCCTGGTGAGATCTTCCCTGCTGGTGAGATCTTCCCTACTGTTTGGCTGAACTAGAGGGCTCTTTCTGGCTACTGTGCTTGCCCGAGCAGTCGAGCCCGAGCCTGATTGCCTTCCTTGCTCCACCTGAAAGGGCGGCCGCTGACATCTAAGTGGCCGCTGGCCCTTTAAATTGACCGGCTCAGTGGCACATCGCCGCCACTGGTGCGCACCAAATGGGCGCACGACTTTGTCTGCTTGTCCGGGGAATCTATTTGCCTTTTTTCCTATCCTTGCGGATACCATCTGAAATGGGTAAGAAAAGGAAAGCAAAGATTGTTACCTCTTGTGGCCCAATGGACGCCCATATCAGCAGAGTGAATGTAATGCCTATAAGAGGACTGCGTTGGGGGCACCTCTACTGTCTCCTTGAGTCCTGGCAACGGTCCTTCTCCTCCTGGAATTCCATCCCAAGTGACGCCTTTTGCTATTGATCCATCAATTCCTAGTGACAATGAGTGTGAGTCTCCCCTTGTGTTGCCTCGGGTAGAGTCTTCTTTAATCAGTTTCCTATGATTAATAACGGCGGTTCTTCTGACATTGGAAGACTTGAATTAACTGTTGAAGAAACTAGGTGATTTGAGGAGGATGATAGCTAAATTGGACTCTAATGTTACTCAAGTCAATTCACATCTTTCTTCCTTGGTAAATACTAATAGGTCTTCAATTGAAGAGCAAAGTAAAAACATTTCTGAGTTACAAATATGTTAGTTTGTTGTCTTCTAAAGTGCAGGGATTACAAAATGCTGAAAATATGTATATTAAAGATAGTTTGGCCTTGCATATCGAGATTGAGAAGATTGAAAATCTGATTAGGTTAAAAAATTTACATTTTGTTAATTTTCCTTATACGCGATTATCAGCTTATGAAATATTTAAAACATTTTTTAAAGAAGTATTGGCGTATGATGATATTTCTTGTATATCTAAAATTTTTTATTTTTCAAATCAAGCTAGTAAAATGAACGAGTTACAGAGAGAAGATGGTGATAATATCAGTCCAGGAATATCTACTTTTTTTTTAGAAGAATCAGTTGATATAATAAATAAAAGGGCAATATTATGGGTCGGATTTTAAAAGCCCTACGTGCGCCAGACCTATTTTGTAAAGGCCCGGTGACACGTGTAAAGCCTTGGGACGCGTCTAAGTCCCGGAGCTTCGAAAAGGGGTGGGGCGGGACCAGAGGCCTCCGGCCCAGGGGCCATTTGCCACTGTGTCGAAGGATCACGTGCCAGCAGGCTGCTGGCGCATGCAAATTGTACCTGCCCGGAGCAGGCACAAAAGGTAAGTTAAAGGAGGGGGTTAGGGGAAGGTAACGGGGGAAGGCCGCGGGCGAAGGCGCGCGCAAGATGCACAATTGTGCACCTTCTTGCACGCACCGACCCCTGATTTTTATAACCTGTGCTCGCATGTTATAAAATCGGGCGTCCATGTGTGTGCAGCAGGTAGCACGCGCACATGAACGCCCGCACATACCTTTGAAAATGTACCCCTATTTGTTTCCTTCTCTTTGAAAAAGGATAAAGATTTAGTGTTTAAGAAATTCCTTTGGAATAAAGATGTATTGTTTTGTGGTCAAAAAACATTTATTTTTCCTGATGTCTCTAGACCTACACAGGTTCAAAGGAAACATTTCATGACCTTGAAAAGTAGAATTTTGGCCATTGGGGCCACTTTCTTTTTAAAGTTTCCTTGTAAATGTTTCATTACTTTTCAAGGCAAGAAATTTATATTTTCTGACCCCTTCTATCTTGAGGCTTTTTTTGCTTGATAAACTCACCTCAAATAAGTCCACTTATAGCTACTTAAATTTAGGACCTATATTTATTTTTTTCCTGTCCCCAAAGGTTTTGTCATTTCTTTGTATTATTTGCCTTCCCCCACTCTATTATTGAGTTCTTGTATGCAGTAGTTTTATTAGTTTTTGTTGCTTGATGTATGTGTATTCTGCATTTCAAGTTTTGCCTTTACTTTTCATATGTATATAATTGAAAAGCTCAATAAAGAAAAAATTATAAAAATAAATAAATCATGGGATTTAGCTGTTTTTTAAAATCTAGAAAAATGTCTTATGATCCAAACATTTTTAAGCACTTAAAAAAAAACACTTTCTGTTCCATCTCTGTGCAGACTGGATGGGCCATTTTGGTCTTTAGCTGCCTTATTTACTTTGCTACTATATTTGGAAAAGGGAACTTCCATTATCTGTAAATATTAATTTTCCAGAACAAGCATGGTCTCAATTTTCACACAATTTCAATTACAGTAGAGTACTTTAGATCTGAAAAATTATGTACATTTTAAGTATCAGTGTGTTTAATGAAGTATAAAACTGTTTTTGTATGGTAGAAATGTACTTGTATTAAGAATATTTGTAATATATTTTTTCTTTGTCAACAAGCAGAGGTGAATTAGCCATGACACATGGGTGAAGTCAACCTGGAGCACCAAAAGGACCCTTCTTTCTGAGTTCAGTAAAATGTTTGCTAAGAATGCACAGTGGCTCCAGCACAAGTGCTGTCTTTGAGCCACTCAGTTTTGTACAAATATGTGGCCCTCTTGTGAAAATTTTTTTTTATTAGATTCTTATCTTCCTCGTTGCAGTTTTATTTTTTAATCTCTCACTACCTTGGCAACCCCTCAAAATCACTCCTGCTACAAAAAAAGTTTTTGGTTTGTTTTTTTTTTAGTCTCTTGAGATGCCTGGAAGAGGGTTCCATAAAGAAGCCAGTCATCAGTGCTTTCAAGCCCTGTGTCTGCAGGTGCTGAAGTCAATTGCAGGTGCTCCTGAAGTCTACAAATGTTTGGGCCATGAGATGGCAAATTGTTATAACTGTGGTCTGACTCCCAGTGCTCTGTAATCACAGGCCTGGAAGATGCAAGGGTTCCAAAGGATTCTCAAGGAGAAACATTCCCATGAGTCCAGGCGTAGGAGCCGTTCACTTTCTGGGGTGAAACTTCCTCCAGCTTTGCCTTGCTGAGTCTAGCAAAGTCTCCACAGAAAAAGCTCCCCCTCCTGTGGTGCCGGATCCTGGATTTGTTGCAAGCATAGGATCAAGAAAAACGCAGAAACTCTTTATGCTGGAAGAGGCGCGGAATTAGGCACCTAAATGGGATTCATCCCAGAGACTAAGGTCATCTGAGCCGAGGAAGAAGAAACTTCATGGCCCTGAGACTGTGGGCCATTCATCAGCACTGACATCCATTGGGGCCATGCTGGCACAAGTTTCTTCAGCTTTGATGGCACAGAAGGTCCCCATGGTGTCTGATCACCTTTTCTTCTTGGATCCTAGTTCATTCAGAACCCTATTGGTAGTCTCTGCATGGACTGTGCATTCTTGAAATGCCAACACCAATTTCATCCATGATCCCCATGGAAGATGCCAGACAGGATTTTACTGGCACAGATGTCAGAGGCCTGGCTGTGGAGCCTGTCTAGGTTGGGGGAGTGCTCTGGAGCCCAATATTTTTTAATGGAGCCAAGAATTAAAGGTCTACTGCGGCAGGTGGGAGAGGAGCCTATTTGGGTTTTCTCCAGTTCTGGTCCAGAGAGTACAGCTGCTAGCAGATCAGCTTGCTGATTTGGTGAAGAATTTATTTGCCTTTTTGGCTCCTAAAGACATGGGATGCCGGGAGCCTCTTCTACCTAAAATGAGTGGAAAAATTCCCATAAATAGGGCCTCCAACCAGCTCCATTCCAAGGCGCATAGACCTATATAAGAGGTGCTGGCCATAGGGTTTATCCCTCAATAGTTTGGCAAGCCTTCATCTACAGTTGAGGAGTTCTACGCAGAGTTGGAAGATGAGGGAGCTTTGGTTAGATCAGCTTCCCTCCTGGGCACATTCCTTTCAAGACTACACCACCCTAGGATCTCTGCTGTTCCTGGTCAATTTGTCAAAGGCATTAAACATCAATGTCAGGAATGAAGCAGATCTAGGTGCATGCTTTTGATCTTCTGCAGTCCCCGGCAAACTTGCCAGCAATTCCTGTATGCTGATTGCTCTAGGATCTTCAGTCCAGGATGTGGCAGAACACCACCATTTGCTTGCCGGTAGCCAGGAAACTCAACCCGAAGTACAAGGTGTGCAGCAAGCTCCTGGTTTTGGTGGGGTACAGCATCTTCATCATTCAATAGTGGTGGAGTCAGCTCTCAAGAGAGCCAAAAAAAACTAGGGAAATCTCTCCGCGCCCCTCCAGCTAAAGACCCAAAGCTGATGAATATGTTTGGGAAGAGGGTTTTTCAAAGCTCCATGCTGAGCTTTCATAAAACAGTATATCAGTTATACATTGTGCAGTACTTTCAAGAATGTATTAAGATGAAACCTTTTGCAGAATCCCTAGACTCTGAACAGGCCACAGTTTATAAGGTGGTAGAGGAAAGCAAAGAGGAGTGTGAACGGCTTTTGTTTGCTTAGTCTATGAAGCTTTCAGACACCATTACTAGGACTTCTCTGATCGACTTGCAGATGTCCCTTGTATGAGAATAACTTATTTGAGGTTAATGTAGCACAGCTTAAGGAGTATTAGACTACTCTTCAGTTTGTATCTATGGGAGGGGATGACCAGCTCCCTGTTTCCAGGTGCCAATATTTCTCTTACAGATTAGCATTCTTCCAGAAATATACCTTCCAGTCTTACAGAATCCTCTATCACCCCTCCATACAATAACAGCTTCCTGCCGGAGGCCAGCAAAGTGAAAGGTATGAACCCAAAACCTCACAGCAGCAGTAGGTGAAACCTGGGGCCTAGATCTTGATGTGCCAAGTCAGACCCACCACCACCTCTGGGTGGGATTTAATCATTTGACTTAGTGGAAAAGATCACCAAGGATTATTGGGTCTTGAGAGTAGTGGAGTGTGGATATCACTTGAGTTTCTCTAATCTCCCCTTGACCCAGTGGTTTTCAGATCAGTTTCAACTGGCCCATCTTTGACTGGAAATGGAATCGCTCTTTCAGCAGTAAAGTTGGTTTCTCCCCAGGCACAAGGCCAGAGATTTTATTCCCCTTACTTCATTCCCAAGAAAACCAGGGGATTGGGACCTCATCGGAATTCCAAAAAATGAACAAACTACAGATGCATGAGTAGTAAACTATCATTAAAAACAGCTACAGTACCTGAAGATTAGAGTGTGGCTAACATAATGCCTGTTTCTAAAAAGGGTTATGAGGTAATCCAGGAAAGTACAGAGTGGTGAGCCTGACAGTCCAAGAAAAATGGTTGAAACTATTATAAAGAACAAAATAAATGAACATATAGAGAGTCCATAGTTTAATAGGACAAAGCCAACATGGGTTTAACCAAGGGAAGTCTTGCCTAACCAATGTGCTACATTTTTTATTTATTTTTTTTAAGGTGTGAATAAACGTGGATACAGGTGAGCCAGTTGATACAGTATATTTGGATTTTCAGAAAGAGTTTGGCAAAGTACCTCATAAGGGATTTGAGGAAATTAAAGTCATGGCACAGGAGGCAATGATCCTGTTGTGGATTGAGAACTGGTTAAAAGATTGAAAACAGAGAAGGGCTAAATGGTCAGTTTTCTCAATGGAGGAAGGTGAATAGTGGAGTTCCCAAGGGATATGTATTGGGGCCACTAATTTGTAATATATTTATAAATGACCTAGAGATGGGAACAAAAAGGTAATCAAATTGAATAATTTTGAATCAGCCAAAATTGTTAAGTTACAAGAGGATTGTGAGAAATTGCAAGAGGACCTTGCAAGGCTGGGTATCCAAATAGCAGATGACATTTAATGTGGGCAAATGCAAAGTGATGTATATAGGGAAGAGCAACCCAAATTATAGCTAAACAATGCACAGTTCTACATGAGTTACCTCCCAGGAAAAAGATCTAGAGGATAATATGTTGAAATCTTCTGCTCATTGTACAGCGGCAGCCAAGAAAGGAAATAGAATGTTAGAAATTATTAGGAAATGAATGGAGAATAAAACAGAGAATATCATAATGTTTCTGTATTGCTCCAAAGTTTGACCACACCTTGAATATTGTGTGCATTTCTCAAAATTGTTATAGTTTAGTTTTAGTTTATTGGTTTTTTATATACCGACACATCAGACAAGCCTTCACATCGGTTTACACATGATAAAAAGATTAGAAATACAATGATCATAAATAGTAACAGCTAAAAACTATGTAGGGTAAAAGAATAAATTAGCTGTTAAGAGAGATAAAATCATAGATTAATTAAATAGCATAATCATAAAACATTATAGCAGAAAAACATTATGGCAGAAATAGAAAAATTACTGAGAAGGGTGACCAAAATGTTAAAGGGGATGGAGTGATTCCCCTATGAGAAGAGGATAGAGGTTGACTTTTTAGCTTGGAGAAGAGATGGTTAAGGGGAGATATGAATTAAGTCTATAAAATAAGTGTTGTGGAACTGAAACATAAATGAGTTGTTTTATTCTTTCAGAAAGTAAAAAGACTAGGGGACATGCAATGAAGTTACAAGGTAATAATACATTTAAGACAAACAGGAGAACTTTTTTTTTTTTTTAATCAGTTTTTTATTCAACTCTGGAATTGTTGCTGGAGAATATGATAAAAGCTGTTAGTGTAGCTAGGTTTAAAAATGTTTGTACAAGTTCCTGGAAGAAAACTCCATAAGCCATTAAGGTGGACTTGAGGAAATCCACTGGTTATCTTGGAATCTATCAACTTTTTGGGATCCTTCCACAAAAGAGTAGATGTGAATCTGTTATTTACACTTTTGAATAATAGGACTAGGGGGCATTCCATGAAGTTAGCAAGTAGCACATTTAAGACTAATCAGAGAAAATTCTTTTTCACTCAATGCACAATAAAGCTCTGGAATTTGTTGCCAGAGGATGTGGTTAGTGCAATTAGTGTAGCTGGGTTCAAAAAAGGTTTGGATAAGTTCTTGGAGAAGTCCATTAACGGCTATTAATCAAGTTTACTTAGGGAATAGCCACTGCTATTAATTGCATCAGTAGCATGGGATCTTCTTAGTGTTTGGGTAATTGCCAGGTTCTTGTGGCCTGGTTTGGCCTCTGTTAGAAACAGGATGCTGGGCTTGATGGACCCTTGGTCTGACCCAGCATGGCAATTTCTTATGTTCTTGTGACCAGGACTGGCCATTGTTGGAAACAGAATACTGGGCTTGATGAATCTTTGGTCTGACTCATTATGGCATGTTCTTCAGATGAGCTCCCTTCATATGATCCTTCCATTCATTAAGAGGTTGGATAGGCGTGCTTGATCTCAAGGATGCCTTTGCTTATATCATCATTCACACTGGAGATACCTCAGGTTTGTAGTGGAGGGGTCTCATTACTGGGACATGTTATTCCTTTCAGCTTGTCTACAGCTCCAAGGTTATTCGCCAGTGATTGGTGAAGGGGGTCTTCCCAATCAGGGGTGTTGGATTCCCTGGAGAAAATAATCTGATTCCTTCAGCCCCTGGGATTCCTGATCAATTTTTCGAATTGAGCCTCACCTATGTCCAGAGGATTCCATTCATAGGAGCATGGATAGATTCAGTTTGCAATCAAGTGTTTCCCCCCAGGCAAAAGGGCCTTAGTGTAAGGGGGCTGATTAAAGCCCTCCTGCAGCAGGATCAGTCTCCAATAAAATCGGTCCTAGTCATCTGACATCCTGGGACACATGGCAGCAGCAGTCCATGTCATCTCATTGACTTGGTTGCATATGAGAGACGTACTGTGGGGCCTTCAGTCAATGGGACCAGTTGCATTAACCATTGGTCTGCCACATCAGGGTAATGTCTGAGGTGGTTTGTTCTTTGGTGGTGGTTGAACTGTTGGTTCTGGATGTGGGACTCTCTGTACAAGCACTAACTCATCATTTGACTCTCTCCTTCAACACTTTCACCAGGGGGGTGGGAAGCTTATGCTGGAACAGTTTGCTGGGGGACATGGTTTTTGGCAGAGAGTCATCTTAAGATCAATCTTCTAGTACTATATGTTATTCGGTACACATTGAAGCTTTCTCTCATCTTCTAACAGGAAAGAGAATCTTAATTAAAACAGTCAGGTTCCCATGTTTCTATGTAAATGAGAAAGGGGGAATAGGCGCCATTGCTCTATGTTGAGAGGCTCTTAGGAGCTGAATATGAGCTATCCGCAACAGATTTCATTTATAAGCTACATACATTTCAGGATCCCAAAACACTCTGGGTTACCTCAGCTGAATCAACAAGGAGCATACAATTAGTTCAATCTCTGGGGGTCGACAGACAATAGACCTGTTAGCAATAAAGTGCAACAGAAAAATCAAAAGGTTTTGCTCCATGCTTCCAAGTGAGTTTAGCTCAGCTCCTGATGCTTTTCTACCATACTGAGATACTGATCTTCTAGATGCCTGTCCCAAGCCCATTAATTGCCAAGACAATCCAGAAAGTGTTTCAGGATCATGCAAGAATGATTTTCATTGCACCGGTATGGCCAAGACAAGTTTGGTTCCCTTCCTTCAGTTGTCCAAATGGCCTCTGATTTCCTCTAGGGATGTCTCCATCACTCATCACTTGGGACAGACCTCTCTACCATCCTGTCCTCTCTAGCCCTCATAGTATTAATGTTGAACAAATGGTATTTTCCTCTCTGCTTCTTCCTAAAGAAGTGAAAGATATCTTAACCTCTGCCAGGAAACCTTTGCTTGAGAAGGCCAATGGCTTTGAATGGAAGAGATTTTCAGCCTGTACCAGACTGGCTCTGTGGCCCAGGGACCTGCTCTGCTAGTTTTCCCTTTCCTCAAGATTTAATGCATCCTCTGTGAAAATGCACCTTAATTCCATTACAGAGTGCCATGTAGAAGGTGTTCCAATATCCATTCATTCTTTGGACTCCAAATTTATGAAAGGATTGTGGCACTCTAAAGCTCTAGTGCCTTGGGATCTTAACTCCGCTTACGAAGCCTCCATTTGAAACTCTGGAGTTAGCTCCCTTAAAGTTCCTCATGTGGAAGGTGCTGTTTCTAGTTGCTGTCACATGTGCTCAGTGGGTCAGCGAATTGCAAGCTGCCGTGTCTTACCCAGTTTATCTCCAGTTCTTCCACAGCAGAGTGGTCCTTCACACTCACCTTAATTCCCTTACGCAATTATTGTTCCTAATTTTTTCCCAAGGCCACCTGCTCATGAAAGCGAGAAGGCTCTTCATTCTTTGGACTATGAGAGTCTTGGCCTACTATTTAAGTTGGACTCAGCCTCACTGAAAAGCTTCTCAGTTGTTTGTGTCTTTTGATCCTAATAAACTAGGAGTGGCAGTTGTCAAAAGAACACTGTCAAATTGGCTAGCAGACTGTATCGTGTATTTTTATGTGCTAGATAAGGGCTGCACAAATGGCAAGGCGGGCATGCCAGCTGGCTTATCAAGGAAGAAAAAAAATGGCTGCATTGTTCAATCTGTGCTACAGATTCATTGCAAGCTCAGAGGAGAGGTTGTAAGCACGTCTCAGCTTCCCCATGCATCTCTTTCAACGGGCCTGGGAGAAGAGCTGCTTCCACTGTGATGAAGCTTGGGAAAGAAACACTTCCACCTTGCTGGGTCCAGACATGGGGGGGGGGGGAGGCTGGCTTGCTATAGTATTCCAGAACCAAGGTCAAGTTGTTACCTTCAGACTCCAGCCCAGAGAGGAGTTCCTGCTGCCTCTGGATCTGTACCCAGGAGAGAGATTGTAGCCGCTGCCCACCTGGTGGGAATAGAAGTGGTAAAATAGGAGAGGGGAATGGGCAGCGAGAGGTATGAGATGGGGGAAGGGAATTAGAGGGAGAATAAAGGTAAAACGTGTTAACTTTTTTTTTTTACTAAACAAAATATAAAAAAAAAACAGATAAGTAAACTAACGAAAATAAAGAGGAAAACAGGAACAAATAGTAAAAATGGTAAAAAAAAAAAAAAAAAAGTGTTGCACAGGGTAGGATGGAGGTTTGCTCAGCTTCTAAATTTTTGTCTGGCACCTAAATATGTTCCAACCCTATTTATGTGGCCAATTCAGATGGAGTGTGTCTGTCTAGTATGCTGTGTTCTGTCTGCCTGTGTCTCGCTGTGTCTGGGTCTGTTATGGTTGGAAGAGTTAGGAGGGGTGTTTGTCTCTCTGTATCTTTCTGTCTAGGTATGAGCAGTCTGCATGTCTTTGTGTGTCTACCTTTCTGTCCATGTTTTGTGTATATGTGTGTGTACTGCTCCTTTCAGAAATTTGAAGAGAAACAAAATGGGGGCTTTGAGCCACTGCTGAGCAGTATGGTGTCCTGGTCGTTTGGCAACTGATTCAAGAGCAAATTGTTTGGCAAGAGCAGTAACCTAACTTGAGGGAGCCCATCCAACTACATGGATGGAAGAGGGACCGCAGCACAAAAGGTTAGCTCACTCCTGTGCTAGATGGGCTACAAATCAGATGTGAAAAAGGCTTATCAGATGAGAGCCATGGCAACTTCAGTGTGGCTGGCCTATGGACCATCTTGATTGAAAATATCTGCAAAGCTGCGACTTGGTTGTCTACGCATACCTTTCACGTTCCACTAGTGTATGGACAGCATGTCAAGTGATGACAGTAGTTTTGGGGAAGCATTTTGGTGCAGCCTGTTCTCCCAGTAGTTTGCTCTTCACCAGTGGGGTCAGGTTGCTCGTTCAGTATGTGCGCCATTGTGCGACCCTCAGCTTGGCCATGGCTATTTCGGCCCTATTTATGAATGGAGAAAGCAAGTTTGCTTACCTAGAAACGGGGCTCTCTGTAAACAGTAGGATGAATTAGCCATGCTTATTTCTTACCCAACTTTCTGGAGAGACAACTATCTCGGTAAAGCATGCTAAGCTCTGAAATTGCATGTGGTTCATAAGGCAGCGCACTCACAGGATCCACCACACATACTCAGGAAACCTTTTTCTGATGGGTCTGTTCAGCACCGTTGTATGATGTCACCCGCGCAACTTAGCTAATTCATCCTGCTGTCTACAGAAAACCATGTATACAGGTACGCAAACTTGCCTTTTTAAAAATTTGTAATGGTGCACCTGAATATAGCGTTTCTCCAGAGTTTGGGTGGTATTTTGTCTTGTAGATTTTCATTGAAACAGTTCTCTATTGTAAACAGAGCAGGTTCATGCCTTTTAGAATTCTATCTATGCTTATGTACGAGTTGTTTGCGTATTTCAGCAACCCTATTTATGCCAGGTCATGTGTACTGGATGACTCCAACACTGCCTGGGCAGTGGGACCTGGCAAGTAGCCTGAACCTGCATCTTCTACAGTTTTCCCTGAAAGTGGTTTTATAGAGTAGTTGAACTGAATGCCAATATTTGGTCAAGAAGGTGTTCTACAACACCTGTTTCCTTTTTGGAAAAGAAGTTTGGAATATACCTTTGGCAATCTCTAACATTTTCATACTGTGCTTCACATACTTCAGCTTCTGTTTTGTGAGCTGTGAGATCAGATGGCCTACGTTTTTTGGGGTTTTTTTGTGTATACTCATAGCTAGTACTGCTTGGGCATATGCATAATAAAGTATTGATTTCCTGTGGGGAGTCATATACTATAGATGCTGTGTATTAAAATGTAGCCTTTCTGCTTTATTATTCAGGGAGCACAGAACATCCTGTACATGGTTTTCAAACTACAATTATATTACATGAATAGCTGCTTTGTAATACCGGACTGCAAATAATTTTTACAATGCAGTATTCAAACTCAGTCGTTTTACAAGGTGTATAGCTCTTGTTTCCACATTTATTGAAGATTTTATAATTATTGAGGAATGTTGAGGGAATATATTGTTCTGTTTTTGACCTCTTGAATTTGCCTTTCCCTTGCATGCTGTTCACTTGAGCATTTCAGAATGGTTAATACGATTAAACTTTGGAGCCCTTTAACTTTGCCGGCCACACTGGAAATTTTTTTTTTTTTTTTTAATAAAGTCAGTCGCTGTGAAAGGGACACCTGATCCCTTACCAATGTGTTGGTGGGTTTCCCTTTTTGACCAACTTTAAGGGACCGGATGTTTTAAGCCCATCTCTGCATGGCTTTCTCCCAAAGCCTGGGATTGGTCAGCTTTGCCCTTTATATTGGGGCTGAGCATGGGCAGTGTGTGGTTTTTGGAGTTGAAATTTGGAGAGGGGGGAGAGAAGTTATGAGATTCCATTTTGTAGAGCCTTCCCCTCCCCTCCCCCAGACCTGTGCCCTAAAGGGACAGGAAGAGGAGGAGTTTTGAATTTGAGGCGCTGTGTTTTGACCTGTTTTAAATCAGGCGGGACCCCACACCCATGCCTGAGGTGTTGTATCACCTTTCTGTTCACTAAAGTGGTTTTGTAGTGAGACAAGAGCTGCTGCTGTTTTTTGTTTTTTCTCTCCAGGTTTGTGATAGGGGGTGCGCCACCAAGCCCCTGCCCTGCCAGAAGGAGAAGAGGGGGAACTATAGAGATTTTTGGGACTTTGTCCTTAAAGGTCCCAGGAGTTTGGATTACCAGCAGAGAGGCTGAGATCTGGCCTTTTTGCCTGTATAGCCCACTTCGTCGCCCACGAGTGTGGGTAGTAAAGTTGACCCTACCTCCTAGAGACACTGCCTCAGAAAACATCAATTTGTAACAGGGACTCTGGACTTTGTGTGTTTATGGCTTTTTTTTTTAAAGACTGTTGGACATTTATTTTATTTTTTAAATGGACTTCCCAGTGTTTTTGTTGCAGTAAAGGTTTATTGTGAGCACCAACTCCAGTTGTCCTGTCTGTTCTTCCAATAGAGAGTTCCTGCTGGTGCTGAGAGTGGAGGTGGGCCCTCCCATCCCATGTGCTTAGGGCACTGGAGGTGTATCCTTCTCCCTGCCAGAATGGACCCAGACACTTGGGAGCAAGAGAGGGAGAAGCAGAAGACTGCATCTCACCACTGTCTGGATAGGGATGGCCGACATGATAGTTTCAGCCTGTTTGTCCTTCAGAATCACTTTGAGGTATAGAACCCAACTCTCCCTGCCGAGGGTCCATGCATGTTGGTCCCTTTTTGTGTTGGGGAGTAGCCTGGAGCTAGGGATTCGCCCATGAGTAAGGACTACCATCCTGCCTGTCCTAGGAGAAAGCAGAGTTGCATACCTGTCTCCTAGGACAGCAGGATGTTAGTTCTCATGAAACCCACCTGCCACCCTGCAGAGTTGAGTTTCTCCTATTTATTTTACTTTTATCGTAATGCTGTTGTTATGAGACTGAAGCGGAGACCCCCACGTGGACGCGTGGGTTAGGGCATGCTGGGTATGCACAGTCAGAGTTCCAGAAACTTTGACATAAGTTTTCCGTGCCAGGCTGCATCCGATGATATCACCCGTGTCTGAAAACTAACATCCTGCTGTCCTAGGAGAACACTTGTTGACAGTAAGCAACTCTGCTTTACTTCAAACCAAAAGCATAAAAAAATATTTGTTGCCAGAGGATGTGGTCAGGGAATTTAGTATAGTTGTGTTTAAAAGAGGCTTAAACAAGTTCCTGTATCAAAGGTCCATAAACCATCATTAGCCAGGTAAACTTTGGAAAGCCCCCTGTTTATCCTTGGGAATGAAGAACAAGAAATAGATCTACTCTTTGGGATCTGCCAGGTACATGTGATCTGGATTGGCCATGGTGGGAGAGAGGATGCTAGAATTGATGGATCTTTGGTCTGACCCAGCCTGGCACATCTTATATACTTACGTTATAAGCTAAGAGATCTTATACAAACATTTTCAGAAGTGAGACACTGCTCTGAGTGTTTCCTGTGTGAAACAAAAATGAATCTGTTTTAGTTTTGATTTTGCTTTCACTTGCAGTTTCAGATGAAATAGTTTTAGTTTTGATTTGACCTGCATAGTCAGGTGAATTTTTAACTTGATTTTCTGGTTTGAATTATCATATTAGTATATTTACCTTCCTTTTTACAAACCAATAAAAAAAAATGCATTGATATTTCTTACACTCTTTCCTATGGATAATCATCTGAAAATATTAACAATTTTGAAATTGGCAAGCTTGCCTAATATTGTATTGACATCCATTAATTGCTACAAATTAATTTAATGAAACAAGAATATTTTTTAGTGGAAATATTTCCATTTCTAACAAAGTATAGAAAAGATTTCTGCTCACGAAGCAGAACTGTTGAAACTGTCTTCGATTCCAGAGATGTTCCATCTGAAGGTGGAAGAAGTTGTCAGATTACCAGAAGTTCCAAACATCATTAAAACAAGGCATCATTTTTCATCACAATCCGCACTTTCTGACAGTAATAGCGTGGAGATTGAGAGGAGCAGCCTGAGATTCAAGGTCTCAGTAAAGTGATTTCAAATCTGTTAAGGGTAAAGAAAGACTTCTAACATTATAGGCTCCTGTGAAGTATAGAGAAATGTCCTATGGTGCAATGACAAACGTTAGACACACAAATCGGTGAGTAGGAATAATTGACATAGACCACTATGAAAGAAATTCCTCCCTCATCAGAGCCGATAAATAACAAAATGACAAACATGTGTGAGGTGTGTACTTCGGACCATGAATTGCTAGATGGAAGCACTGCAGCAGGGCGAGGAAGTGGAAGACGGAAAATGCTATATTTTCCAGTTATAAAGCTTCTGGCCTCAACTTTCCTGAGCAACTCACATGCCCCCTCCGCTGTAGGAGTTAATAAACAGATGTTGACAGTAAGGAAAACTTCTGTTTTGATTGAGATGGTATGGTACAAAAAAAAAGGCATCACTTACTCAAAATTAGCAGCCATGGAAGAACGATTTGTTAATTATTTTAATCAACATTGGATATAATTGTATTAATGACCTTCAGAACTGGCATTAATAGTGTGGTTGTTCATTACTGGAGTTGCCTCTGATCCTTAATTATTCTCAGTGCAGCATTATCTCCTAATGAATTCCCTCTTCATTAGTTGTTGCTAAAATTTGTATCTGGACATGAGAGGGTATTTGAGGTGTGTTGATTCATGACATTTGCTTAGTTAGCAGAGACTCTGGGAAAACTGACCTTACACATTGCACAAAGGACAACTTGAGTAGACGTGATCATTTGGTGTAATTGAGAGCTATGTGAAATTCTGTTGTAAGAGAAACAACATAATGACAGTAGAAAAAATATTTAAAGCTCAATTCAGTTGGGATTAAAAATTTAACAAAATCAATAAATTTATTTTCTGCTAACTTTATTTGCTTAGATAAAAAATAAGTACTTAAAAAAATTTTTTTTTTAAAACTGTTTATCTACCTCCTCCCTTCCCAACCAATCAAATAAATTGGGTGTTCTTCTATTGTGACCCGCATCTAAATTTTAGGGCGGTATCAAATCGATACATATGTAAGTACAGTGGTCTCATAAGCAGATTTTTACGTGTGGCCCTAATAGAAAGTACATAACATTTATTACAAATAAAAGTGTAACATGAAAGGGTGATGGTATTAGTAGAAAAAGAGAGGTCTACTAGAGATTTGAGCAAAAACAGAAATGATAAAGGCCTAGATAATTGGTGCCAAAAAAGTGAATAATACTTTCCAGATAGTTTGCACAATTCTGAAATAGCCCATTCCCCCGCCCCATGGATTTAATCTTCTGCAGCTTCTGGAAGGGATAAAAATTCAATAGAAAACGTTGTGCAAGCAAAACCTTGTGCAAATTGCACTGTGAAACTAGTGTGAAATTGTAAGAATTGAGTATGTTATACAACAGAGTTCTTTGACATTGTTGCTTGCATGCTTTTTATCCTGGGAAGGGAGGATTGTTTCTTACCTGCTTATTTTCTTTCCTGGAGTCCTACCAGACAAGTCCAGACTGATGACTTTTCTCCCCCACTAGCAAAAGGAGACAGAACAAAAGCTTTATTTGTACTCTGTACTCATTACTGTGCCACCTGCAATCTCCCAGTAAACCTGTAACAAAGCTAAAGCAACCTCCCATGTCAAGCAGGAGAAAAATGAAACCCAAAGCCAGGCCCTGCCACCCCTCCAACTGAGGAGATGCCAACACTTAAAAAAAAAAAAAAAAAAACCCCACAAAGAATCAAACCCTGAGAGATCCATATTCAGCCGCTTTGTGGCTTTGCTAATTAGCCAGATAAACCTATCCAACTAACTTAGCCTGTGTTTTTAGTGACACAGGTATGCCATTGAATAGACCCAGCTAACCTAAAGTTAGCCAGATAAATCTATCCAGCTAACTTTGCCCTACAGATCTGTCCTAATCAGACTTAGCCAGATAACTTATCTGGCTAACTCAGTTCTTCCCAGTTAAGCCCTCACCCCACTTGCCACTTAACCAGATAAATAACCAGTTGAGTGGCAACCTCTGATCCCGGGCACACATTTTGCTATTGCCACTTTAGCCAGAGAAGTCAAAACTTTTCTGGCTAATTGATGCTGAATATGGACCTCTGAATGCCTCTATATGCCCAGAAAGATCAGTCTTCAGATTAAAAAGTGCTGGATTCTGAACTGGTCTGTTAAGACCTGAGGAATTAGCAGGTAATAATCAATTTTCCCTTCCTTATCCACCAGACTAGTCCAGATGGATGGAATTGTACCCAAGTCACCCTAAACTAGGAGGGCACCTAAAAAACTTTCTTGCAACATGCCACCCCAAAGAAAGCAGCATCTGGAGATGCAGGTCCAATCTGTAATGCTTGGAAAGGGTGCAAAAAGACAGTCGCAGCTCTAGAAATATCCCGTGTTGACACCAGCACCACACAACAAGTCACCAGCGGTGGCTCTGAGAGCATGTGTAATTGTGCATGCCTCTTTCTCCTAGCTACAGCATGAGCCCTGGAAGTATGGTAAGTAATGGGCTCTGTGTAGTGCATAGATAGCTGAGCCCGCTTTGTGTGTCGCATAGTGCACACAGCACCTCCTTCTAGTCCTTCCAGCCTCTGTCTAATCCCCAGGCTGGGTGAGACAAGGAGAGCATGCACTGAGCACTGGATGTGATGGACTCTGATTGTTGGGAGGAGCTCTGGCATCCAAATGCAGCAGCCAAGGTAACTGAGTCAGCTACCTGCTCCACAGTAGAGGGAACTGGCCCATTGGGATGAGTTCTTGGGTGTCTCTACTGTCTCTTCCTTTGCTTTAAAATTTGGAAGCAAGGCTGATGGGCTTTCAGTGCTTCCCTGGCTTTTCTTTTGACCATAGAAATCTCCTCTGTGTCTGCGTTTCCTACCCTATGGAGGCTGGTGTACCACAGAACATTTCTATTAGTGTAGGTGTACCTAGGGCTTGAAACGGTTAGAGAACGCTGCTTTAGAGGCAGCGTTCTCAGTGGTGTGTTTAGGCCAAAGGAAGAAAATAACATTTTATTTTCCACTGGAAAAAGTACTTGCACATAAATCCGCAGGTACATGTTTCAAAGTAAACTATGTGCATACTTTTCTCTTTGAAAATTGCTGAAAATTCCACAGATAGAAAGTACCCATGGACTTTGTTCCAGAACATACTGTTTGGAAATTGCCTTCTGAAGGTTGGGAATACTCCTTCATCCCTTATTTCCTCCAGTGAGTGTATTTTAAGTGCCTTGAGCCTTTCTTTGTAGGATTTGTGGTTGCAGGCTATTTATCATTGGAGTAGCTCTTTTCTAAACTATTTCCTTCTTGTCTGAGTCCTTAACATAGAGCCTCTAGAACTGAACACAGCAAAGTATATCTCCTTTTTCCTGCTGATAATACCTCCACTTTGCAAACACCGTACACCATTGGCTTTTCCACTTACTTTGTTACATTGAATAGCTACTTTCATTGCCTGAGAGACGATCACTCCTAGACCTTTCTCATTTGACGGTTTTCAGTTCTTCTTGTTCTAATTTAGACGTGGCTAATGGATTTTTGCATATGATGCTATGAAGGGATCATGTCTATGCACTGTATATTTCCATATAAGAAAAATATGGTTCAAATCCACAATTCATGCTTATTGTATGTGAATAATTTTATATTTTGAGTAGGCTTATGCAAGCTAAGCCTTAAATGTTTTATCTTTTCATTACAGGCAGTCAGCTGTAAAGGTCAGCACAGTATCTCTTACACGTTGTCCAGAAGTCAGACAGTTGTGGTGGAATATACACACGATAAAGACACAGATATGTTTCAGGTACGGTATTCACATCTTGTGTGTTTATTGGTTAGTTATCATAGTGATGGTATGAACATACATCAGTATGTTGTAGTAGCTCTTGCCTCCATATGTTTAGAGTTCAGAATATCTATATGCACATGTCAAAAACATACACTATCAAAGGTTAATCTTTGCTTAGTTTTATGCAGGTTGGATAATTTTGCTTAAGCCAGGAGTTATTAAAAAATGCATTGTGATAAGAGGCGGTTTGTTTTTTTAACTCTACTTTTCCAAGTACACTGTTTCCATTTGACCTTCAGTCATGCCTGTTTAATATGCACTAAACATCTCTGCAAATGAGACATCTGTGCATTATAGTAGCTTTAGTTTAATATTTTTAACAAGGTGGGACTTCTCTGTGACATTTCCTAAAGCAACCAGATGTTAGATGCACAGTCTTTGGAGGTTAAGCCACAGACTCCAAGTGAGCCTTTAATGTAAGAAAAAAATCTCCAGAACTGGATGGCATCTATCCCAGAGTCCTAAGAGAGCTCAGACATGAAATTGCACACCTGTTGCTGCTAATCTGTATCCTATCACTTAAAACAACCATAATAAATGAAGACCGGAGGGTAGCCAATATGTCACCAATTTTTAAAAGGCTCCAGGGGTAATCCAGCAAACTATAGATGGTGAGCCTGATGTCTGTGCCAGAAAAAATGATAGACGCTCTTCTTAAAAACAGTATCACTGCCATGTAGATAAACATGGCTTAATGGGGGAGAGTCAACATGCTTTTTTAGCAAAAGGGGGAAGTCTTAGCAATCTTTTTAGATTTTGTTTTCAAGGTATAAATAGTGTTGATAACCATGAGCTGTTGATATAGTGCATTGGTTGCCAAACATGACCTGGAGGACCCCCAGCCAGTCGGGTTTTCAGGATATCCACAATGAATATGCATGAGGTAAATCTGCATGCACTGCCTCCAGGGCATGCACATTTTATCTCTTGCACATTCCGGGATTCCTCAGTAAATTATCAGATTATAGGATAAGAGAGTGTCCTATGGTAACCTGGTAACTGGTTAAAAGACAGGAAACAGAGGGTAGGACTAAATCAGGGGTCAGGAACCTTTTTGGCTGAGAGCCATAAACGCCACATACTTTAAAATGTAATTCCATGAGAGCCATACAATATGTTTAAAACTAAATACAAGTAAATGTGTGCATTTTATGTAAGATCACACTTTTAAAGTACAATAAGTCTCTGAAAATATTACACCAGGCCTTAAGACACCAATACATCTCCTATTAGGAAAACGGACCAAGTCAGGCTGCTATAGAGTCCTACACAGAAACTACACGCCAGCAGAAAACCTCACCTGAATCACATGTGCTGACCCTCACCTAACAAAGAATAAAGAGACCAAAACGCATAACTAGAAGCATGCAGAAAAAACTGAATTGGAAACTGCAACAAGCCAGAGTCTCTGTATGCAGTGTAACAAAGGAAAAAAGAAACATCACCCATCCTTATAAAACAAATCAAGAAATATAAAATCAGCAGTAAAACTGTACTAACAAAAAGAGCATATTTCGAAACAGCTGATGAGTGGAATATCCAATAATTAAAAACTCATATAAAACATTTCCAGATACCAACAAAATATTTCAAAATAGCAGACACAAAGACCCAGTAATGAAAAATGATACAAAAATTTTTTTGCTCTGCATACCTGGGAACGTTTGATATCCAGGTGTCCTGAGATTGTTCTGAATTAGCAGGAGGCGGGGTGGTTTGCTTGGAACTTTCTCCTTTCTGTCACATACCAGCGCTCTCTCTCACACTGGCTCTCAATGACACACCTATACACACATGCTCTCAGTACTCACATATACACATGTTTTTTCTCTCTCACTTATATAGGCTCTTAATTACACATTTACACACATGCTGTCTATCTTTTCACCACACACACACACACACAGGCTTTCAATCACATAAATACATGCTGTCTTTTTCTCTCACACACAGACTCTCATTCACATGCTTACAAACATGTCCTCTCTTTCTCTCATTTACACACAGGCTCTCAATCACATACTCACATGCTCCATCACCTAAACCAGCTCTCAATCACACACAGACACACATGATCTCTCTCTTACTTATACACACAGGCTCTTAATCATACATACACATGATTTCTCTCACACACAAAGGATCTCAATCATACACACATACTTTCACATAAACAGGTTTTCAATCACAAACTTACACATACAGGTTCCCAGTGGTAAACTTACATTCATGCTCTCTCACAGGCAGGCTCTCAATCACAGACATACTCTCTTTCACATATACAGGCTTTCAATCGTTCACATACATGCAATCTCTCACTCGCACACACAGGATCTCAAACACACATGCTTGCTCGCTCATTCACACTCTCTCCCCCACCCCGGGAACTCGTGGCAGCAGCAGCCTCCTCCCAACGCTAACCTCCTTCATTTTCAGCCCTCGCGGAGGCGGAGTCCCATCGGCCATGGTTGAAGCTCTTCATTTTCCTCCGAGCCGCGCTGCAGTCTTCTTTTCATCACGCACGCACCCGATGCTCTCCACTTCCTCTTCCGGACCGCGGGGGGGGGGGGGGGGCAGGAAGAAGAGAGCACGCCGGTGCTGCTGACTCCAGCTGTCATGCCGCATTCTGCCCGGGCTGACAGCATTTTAAGCCCGGGCGGAGGAGGACCGGGGAGCAGCTGGGTCAGCGGGGGACTGGAAAGTGTGGCGACACTTGTCTGCGAGCCAGATGCAGCCCTCAAAAGAGCCATATCTGGCTCGCGAGCCATGGGTTCCCGACCCCTGGACTAAATGGTCAGTTTTCCAAATGGAGCTAGGTTATTAGGGAAGTACTACAGGGACCAGTACTGGGATCTGTGCTGTTGAACATTCATAAATGATCTGGAAAAGGGAACGAAAGTGAGGTGATCAAATCTGCAGATGAGACAAAATAATTCTGTCAAAACAGCAGATTGCAAGGAACTTCAGAAGGACCTTGTGAGACTAGGAGACTGGGCATCTGGAAGAGTGCAATGTGATGCCCATAAAGAAAAAAATCCCCACTATAGGTACACATTATTGGGTTCTGCATTGGAAGTCATCACCTAGGAAAAAGACCTTGGAGTTCTTCTAGACCAGTGGTTCTCAACCTTTCTTCTGTCGGGTCACACATGACAGATGGTTCTCACATGCATGATACACTGAACACATGACCATAATAGGGCTGAATGTAAAAATACAGTTTGCATCCACAGGAACCCCCTGACCCACAATTATGGATGTAAAGCAGAATTACGACATTCCCCGTACAACTCACCTTACAAAAAATATATTCTGAGTCTAGTGTCATCTCAGTAACAGCAACACAGACTCCAGCTCCCAGGCTCAATAGCCCTACTTATGAAAAGACAGCAGTTTATCACTAATGCATGTCCTCTTGAGATAATACAACAAATAAGACTGATACAGTAAAATATCTCACCTTGGTCACATACACAGAACCGACCTAACATACTCCCAGGATCTGCAGTAATGCGCATAAACTAGTCTGCACAGTTACACTTGTATTATGGAATACACTCAAATAGGAGCAACCCTACCTATGAAAAGGCAACACTACAAATATTAAATCAGGCCCTAAACACCAATACACCTCCTATTAGGAAAACAGAACTAGCCAAGCAGCTATAGATCCCAACACAGAAATAATTGTATAACTATACTAATAAACAGAATAAATGTTTCACAACTATGAACAGAACAATATCCAACAATTAAAAACTCATAAAAATTATTTAAAATTCTCCAAACACCAATAAAATATTTCAAAACAGCAGCCACATCACATAATATTCAGTAATTAAAATGGCAGTCAATCAAGAAAAATAAACTTAAAAAGCCACCTTTACTAACCCCCTCCAGCAGTTCTCCTACTCCTCTTCCATGCAGGCCAGTAGCACACACCAGAAGCAGTAGTGGCTGAAGCTCTGTACTCATGGTCCTCTTCCTTAGGGTCCACGACCAGTCTCTCTGTCTTTCTCGCACACACACATACCAGCTATACCCCCATGCCCAGTTTCTGTCTTTCACACACCAATCATCTCCCGACCAGTCTGTCTCTTACACACATACATCAGTCTCTTTCTCATGCACACACTCACACAGACTTCCCACGCCCATGTTCTATCTTACATATACAGGCTTCACACACCCAGGTTTCTTACTCCTATGCTAGCTCACGCCACATGCACAGGCTTCTCATTCCCATAATCACTTTCTCTCTCACACACACACACCAGTCACACTTGCGTACCAGTTTCTGTCTCTCACACACCAATCATCTCCTGACCGCTCTCTCACACTCTCTCTCACACTCTTCCCACTCCCATACACACACACACACATACTCTTCCCACTCCCATATTCTGTCTTACATATACAGGCTTCACACCCAGGTTTCTTACTCCTATGCTAGCTCACGCCACGTGCACAGGCTTCTCATTCCCACAATCACTTTCCCTCTCACACACACACACTCCAGTCCTCTCCCTGACCAGTCACTTCCATTGTCTCTCCTATATACACACATCACCTCTCTGACCAGCTTCTCTCACTTAGACAGGCTCTCTCTCTCATTTCCTGCCCCCCCCCCCCCCCGCAAGCACAAATGGTAGCTGCAGCAGCCTCCTCCTCTAGCCCCCACAGGCCAAGAAAGAAGAATCCCATCAGCCATGGGAGGCTAATTCTGCTGTCTCCTGTACAGATTTCTGGCTGCTTCTGATTTTGCTTCGTGCCCACGCTACTGCTTGGGGCCGCTGCTACTTTTTCGTGCAGCATGGCTCTTTCTTATTCCCGCGCACCCCACTGCACATCACTTCCTGTTCCGGGGCAGGTGCGGGAAGAAGAAAAGACCCAGCCGCAGTTGCCAGCTTCCAATGACACTGCTGCCGTTCCCATCCCGGCATGTACGTGCTGATAGCCCGGGCGGCAATAGCAGCATTGGAAGACTGTCCCTCTGACTCTGTGAAGGAAGAGGGGGGAAGAGCAGCGGGAGACCAGTAGCACGCAACACACCGGTTGAGAAGCACTGTTCTAGACTGTACACTGACAGCCAAAAACAAAAAAGCAAACAGAATATTAGGAATGATCTGAAAAGAAATTGAGAATAAAATAGAAAATATCATATTGCCTCTGTATCGAGCATTGTGTGCAGTTCTGGTCTCCCCATTTCAAAAATGGACATAGTGGACCTAGGAAAGGTGCAGATGAGGATGACAAAAATGATAAAGGGAATAGAACAGCTCTCCTGTGATGAGGGGATCTGCAGGTTAGGTCTCTTTATGTGGAAAAGAGATGGCTGAAAGGGGAACATGATAGAAGTTTATAAAATTGAGTGAGGTGGAATAGGTAACTAAAGGAAGACACGTCATGAAATTACCAACCAGAAGATGTAAAACAAATCGTAGAAAGTACTTTTTCATTCAGCATGCAAGCAAGCTGTGGCATCTGTAGCTAGTAGATGTGGTCAAGACGACTAGCATTGCTGTTTTAAAAGGTTTGAAGTTCCTGGAGGAAAAATCCATAAAACATTAATAGCCAAGTAGATTAAACAGCGCTATTGCTATCCCTGGGAGTGAGTAACTGGGAATAGATCTTCTTTATAGGATCTTCCAGGTACTTGAGACCTGGCGTGGCCACTGTCAAGACAGGATTATGGGCTTGATGGACCTTGGTCCAGGGCCAGTGGGAAGTACTAGGCAAACTAGGTGGCCACCTAGAGTGCCAAACGTTCAGGGATGGAAGCCCATGGTGGCCCTGAAGAGAAAGTGGTTTAATGGGCCTGCAAACTGGAAGGATGAGATACTGTCTCCATTGGGAGCATGATAAAGCATCGGCAGGCACCGCAATGAGGAGTAAGAAACCTGTCAGCAGCCTCATCAGCGATTAGATGAGGACAAGCAGCTGAACCGCCATCAGGAGCAGCAGGGCCATGCACAGTCAAGAGAGGTGTAGGAGCGACCACACCCAGGCAATCAAGAGGAAGGCTGCATGCTGGCAGGAACAAGAAGCAGAGCACCTGCAGCCCCTACGGCCTGGAGCAGGAGGCACAGAGCATCAGTATCCCCCCCCCCCCCCACGATTCGGGGGAAAAAAGAGCAAGAGTCCCATGTGCTTCGGGATGGGGAGGCAGGAAGGAAGTGAGTAGATGAAAGAGCTTGTGTATATGTGAGAAGGGAGGGGCGGTGTGTGATCCTCGATTGGGAGACCCGCCCCCTCTGATGTCACTGAGGACTGTGATGGATGTTAAACGGCGCCAGAACACCGGGTGCCTGCGCACAGGGATGCCACACACCATCACCACCGGGCTCCCTGAACTAACTAACAGTGATGAGAAAGACAGAAAAAAAAGGTGAAAGAATCCATCTAGAACTGAGAAGGGAGGGGGCGGTGTGTTATCCTTGATTGGGAGACCCACCCCCTCTGATGTCACTGAGGATTGTGACGGACGTTAAACGGCACCAGAACACCAGGCATCGCGCGCTGAAGGGGCGCGACAAAGAGGCGCACTCCCCTTTGTGCATCCCTTTGTGCATCCCGTAGTGTTAGCCATTCCCCATGTTCTTTTATATCCCTTGTTAACAATCCCCATATTTAAATGTTTAATGTATTTGACAAAGGTAACGCATAAGTTCCTGCAAATTTTGTTTAAATGTAAACCGATGTGATATGTAAAATCGAACACCGGTATATAAAAGTAAATAAATAAATGTGTGGAGAGAGCATGTGGGTGTGTGGATCAGAGAGGAGAGTTTGTGGGCGGGACCTCTCACCACACTGCTAATCCTTGACTATCTCAAGGCATCTGGATATCAAAAGTTCCTAGGTATGAAGAGGAGGGTGATTAGTTATAACCTTTTTAGTTTTAATTATCGGATGTTACCTGATGTGTCTGTTGTATTGAAATATTTTATTGGTAATTGGAAAATTGAGTTTTTAATTTTAAGTTCTGTTTGTCAGCTGTTTTGAAATATTATTTTTATTAGCATGATTTTGCCATTGTGACTTATATTTCTTGATTTTACTGTTTGATGCTCTTTGAGGAATGGAGATGTTTGTTTTTCCATTGTTGCGCTGTATACAGAGTCTGGCTTTTTGTGGTTTCCAGTTCAGGTTTTGTCTGCATATTTCTATTTATACTTTATGGTCTCATTATTAGGGATGCGCATTCGTTAAGCCATGTGTTTTATTCATTTCGGCCGTGGTGCGCATATCTCCCGATCAATAGGTACGCTCACAAAACTGATTATGCTCGCACGTTCGGGTAGGCACCCACATGCACGCATATCAGCGGTTTTGTGCGCATGCCGATCGCAAGATATGCGCCCAACTGCCGAAACAAATGGCCTTAAAAAAAAAAAACGAATACACATCCCTACTCATTGTTCTGTATTTGTGAGGGTCTGTCTGTAGCCTGCATGTGTGACTGAGGTGAGGCATATTCTGCTAGCGTGTTTCCGTGTAGGGATGCATAGCAGCCAGGCTTGTTCTGTTTTCGTAATACAAGATGTACTGGTGTGTTAAGGTCTGGTGTAATATTTGCAGCATTGCCTTTTCATTAGTAGTATCGTTACTGTCTGAGCTCTGGCATTTACAGGCCGATGCAATAAAGTGCACCCAACCTAGCACACAGCTTAACAAGCGGTTGGACACGCGTTTTGGATGCGCATCCATAACCCCTAATGCAATAAGGGGATCAGTGTGTCCAAAACGCGTGTCCAAACAAAGGCATAGCTAATAGCGCTCATCACATATAAATACCATGAAGATGAGGCTATCCGCTATTACCCTGCAATGCAAAAAAATCCCCATACACCCAAGGCACACTTTTCAACCTGTAAAGTTTTACACATGCATGGAGCAGGCATAGTGTTCCCGCATGTCAAGGACTCAACTTAAAAACAAAAAAAAAAACTGATTTTCTGTGCTTCCTCCTACTTAATACCATTGTGATACTAAGTAGGAGGAACCACAGAAAGCCGCGCTATGCAAAAAATGTTTTTAAAAAAAAAGTCTTAACATAAAAAAAAAAATTTCGGGGCACACAATATGCATGCTCCGGGCCGTGTATATTGTGGGGTAGATTTTAAGACACGCCAATTATATAACATGCATGTGCCGGAGCGCACGTTATAAAGTCTGTTGGCCGTGCACCTATGTGCGCCAGATTTTATAATCCGCGTGCACAAGGGGGAGGGGTGAGTATTTTTGCAAAGTCCACAGCGACGCAATCGGGGCCTTCCCCAGTTCCCTCTCGTTCCATTCCAATTAAGGAGAGTAATTGGAATGAGAACTGGGGAAGGCCCCGATTACTCTCCTTAAATCCAATTAAGGAGAGTAATCAGGGCCTTTCCCATTTCCCTTAAGGAAATGGGGAAGGCGCGTAAGTGCCAAGTTTTACGCGCGTTGAGCATTTAAAATTCGGCCGTGTGCGTGCGTATTGTGCCGGTAAAATAGCTGCCGCAGAAAAAACGGACACGCATTGAATTGAGCGTCCGTTTTATTAGCCCATGCACAGCCACGTCTCCTGGGCGCCCCATGCCATGGACACGCCAGGGATGCACAATTTATCGTCCTTTATTAGCGCAGCAGCTCATTTGCTTATTGCATCGGGCGCCCAAGAGAGGTGATTGTGTACGCATTAAAAAAAAAAAAAAGTGCACCCGGTTTGGGAGGTTTACTGCATTGTAATTGTAATTCCATTTACTCTTGGCTTTCTGAGGGCCAAGCTCACAACTAACGTGCATTACCATAGACCTAATACTGTATGACTTACTAATGTCTTTTTTGCAAGATTTTCTGGTGGGCAACACAGAAGTCATGTAAATATTAACATATCGTTGTAAGTAATATTTTTATCTCAAGATGTCATTTTTCTTGTAAAATCTGCTATAAATGTAAAATGTTTTAATTGTGCCATTACATTTAAAGAAAACAACTTGTAATTAGCCATTCATCCAAATTAGGTGAATCTGTGGGTGGTTTGGGATTTTTTTTTTTTTTTTGTTATATGTTGAGGGTGATTATTCAAAACCCAAGAGACATGTACATTAAGATATTGTCTTATCTCATGCTGGAACTTTCATCCTTATAAACAATCCACAACACTCTGGAATAAAACAATATTAAAAAAAAAAAAAAAAGTTTTAATTGTGTGTCTGCGTGGGGAGTGGGGCAGGGTGCCAGGCTCTGAGATTGGTCTAAGACGCCTAACACCCATGCACCATCCCTGCCTTGGTCTGACCCAGCATGGCATTTCATATATTCTAAAACGTAATTTTTTTTAAAGTGGTTATTTGTCTAATCAGAGTCCCCTTCGTAATTAAAAAAAAAAAAAAAAAAAAAGTGGTAAGGTAGAGCCCAGGGAATAGTCATAAACCTTGCAGCTTTATAAAGAATACTACTTAAATATTTTAGTTTATTTAAAACAAGCAAATTGTTTGGACTTATCCTTTCTGCTTTGATTTTTATCTAGAATTTGATTTCATTTCTGAGGTGAAAATTAGCTATTCACTGTTCACCTTTTGTGCTAGATATCATGTGACAAAATTGCATGAGGGCTCTGAGTAGCTACGTTAATCGAAGGGACTGGCACTCTTTGAAGTGTTTTCTTTGTTATGGCTCACATCGTTAAATATAGCAGGTTGTGAGCTGAGAAAAAATGTCAATTATTGACCGGCATGTCAAGGCAAGAAGAGAAGGATTGAGCAACTATTCTCTGTGCACTAGTTACTCCTGTGGGAGTTCTGCACGACTGCACAATGCACAGTTTGTGCAGAATTTGACCCTCCAAAGCCACTGAGAGCAGAGAGAGCCAGCGTGCCCACAGGAGGCTGAGGAGCTGCTGCCATATTCCTCATGCACCAATGTGAGAAGTGCGTTGCCTGAACTCCCGCAGTGTTTTTGCGAGCTTTGAGAACAACGCGAGAGAGTTCAGGCACCTCATTTTATGGTGAGAACCACACCCTACAGGAAAAGAGCTGTGTCAGATTAGCTGGAGGTTGACATCTGAGAGAGATGGGTTTAGAAAATGGGAGGATGGGTTTGATGTGAGACATTGGGGGAGAGGAGAGAGTATAGGAAGAAGGGACCTTTTGGAGTAGAGAGAAGCTGGGGGGGGGGGGGGGGGGAAGGAGAGATTATTGGGAGACAAACTGGGGAAGAGAGTGTTGTGGTGGATGTTGGGGGGATGGACTAGGGGGAGGGGCAGTGTGGAAGGGATGAACTGTAGTGAAGGGAGAAGAGCAGTGTGTTTGAGGGGATGAACTAAGGGAGGGGCAGACTGGAGTGGGAGAGAGTGTTGGGAAGAGATGAGCTGGAGTGAGGGAGGGAGAGTTTGTACTACTTTACTGCTAGGGTTTCTGGATTTCAGGGTTTTTCAATTGGCCATTGGCACACTCCAAGAGCAGCTGCAGGCAGCACTTCTTTTAACTGTTGACATTTCTAGTGATAACTACAGACACCACTGTATTGCTCCAATATTGGCAGCTGCAAGTAGTTAGCACTGCCTACAGCTCAGAGCTTCCCTTAAGAGTTTGTAGATTGCTAAAGTAAAATCCTCAAAACCCAGAAGCCCTAGGTATGATAAAGTATTACTGTACTCCTGCAAGAGTTCTGCACCAAAACCTTAAACATTTTGCATCCTTGAGTAAGAACCTTTTTCTCTTTTGAAGTTTTAAATTAATTACTGCTCAAAGACAGTATTTGCATTCTTTTTTGATAAATGTAGCATGCAGAATTTTAAATATGGTAAATAGAATTTTTGTTTGCACTGAATTTTAAAATTTTGTGTTCAGAATTCCTCCAGGAGTAACTAGTGGTTCTCCCTCGACAAGCAGGTATTAATTAGCCATTGCACATGAGTGATGTCATCCAACAGCACCAACATCCACCGAGATATCAGAACTCAGTGATTTTACTGAGCATGCGCAAGTTCCTGCCTGCACACAGAGCCTCGTTAGCCCCCCAGTCTGCCTTCATCCGAACTTCCACACAAATAATCCCAGTCTGACTCTTAGCTCGCTTAGAATTTTTTCTACTTTTTGGGCTTTGTGCTCCTGTTTGCCTCATTGCTTTCCTAATTTTTCTGTCTCTGTAGCCCATGAAACAGAACTTTTTTAGGTTCTAAACATAAATCGAAAATCAGAAGATAAAAACATGAAGGCCAAGAAGCCTGCATCTGTGGGTGCTGGATGTCTCTCTCAGACATGCACTCCTGCTATTGCTGTTTGGGCTCAGACCACTGATCCAACTGCTATAGCTGTGGTCTGATATCTCCAGGGCCCAGCAATACCATGCCTGGAAGATGGAAGCCGTAAGGAGGCATAGGTGGATAAGAGCCAAAAGCCTTGGCATGAGACCGAACAGCAGAGCCTCTCGTTGTTGAGGAGCAAACTGTTGTATTCTTGGCACAAGAAATCAATATGGGAAGCTTCCCTTCACGGTCCTGTAAGAACAGGTCCTATAAGAACTGCCTGACCCATAAGCGGCACCTCCATGGTGCCGCTTAGAGACCCTTCATGGGCCATCCCCCCCAGACCCAAAGAAGAGGTTGGCACCATTGGAGTAGGGTTCTGTCAGAGCAGGCCCCTTCTCAATGCAGAGGTGGGACATAGTCTCATTGGCACAGGTACCATCATCCTTAATGGCGCAGAAGATTCCCATGGCGTGTAGCCGTTTATTGTACCTGAACCCAGAGTCAACCAGAGTGCTATCTCTTTTTTGGTGCAGAGCTTGCCTTCTAAGACATAATTAGCACACTCTTTGCAGCAGCCCACAGCATCATCATGAAGTAATGGATTCTCCTTCTCTAGGGGATTCCCTTCATGAATCAGAAGGGGAAGAAGTGAGTTCTTCCACTCATGAGTTCCTTCCAGGCCTTTCCCCACTAGACCAGCAAAGGTCTCTACCTCGGTTGATACCTTCGAATTAGGGTCAGGGCAGTTTTTCCCCCTGTGGTACAGAGATGAAGAGGATTCCATGGGGAATACCATCTGATTCCCTACCAGATTTACCTCAGCATGCCTCCCTTCCAGAGAATCTCTGCTATTACATGTTTTTAGTTAAGATGGCAAAGACGCTGTCCATCAATGTTAGAAAAGTACCCAAGAACAAATTTCTACGGGCTCTTTCAGTTCCTCCAACACCCCAAGGATTCTGCGGCTTGCCCAGTTCATAGTCTCCTCTAAGACCTTCCGATGAGGGATGTGGCAGATGCCTCTTTGTCTTCTGGTAGTCTGGAAATTGAACCTGAAGTATAGATTCAGGCCATCCTGGGATTTGGGATAGTCCAGTTGCCACATCACTCTGTGTTGAGCACATTCATGATCATGCTAGCATGCCTCCTGGGAAGAACCTGAAGTGATGGATGTATGCTGAGCACCCGGATTGTAGCTCACTTAGCTCTACATGGTGCCTTATTTGCACAAATGCATCCAGAAGCTAAATCCCTTGACTGTACCCATTAGATTCAGAGCAGGTGGACTTCCAGCAAGCCGTGAAAGATGTTAAGGAATGTGAAAAGTACCTTATCTGTTCCATATATGAAGCTGCTTCCATAAGTGCCTGAAAGCTTCCACGCTTGTGAGCAAGTGGTCTCTGAGAGGATGTGTATGTTCATCTTGCAGCTGTGCTCTCAATAGGGGACAACTTATTCAGTGACAGAGTTCAAGAGATGGTGGCTCTGAGTAAGGACAATTAATCCATGCTGCAATTGTTACACACACACATCCATTGAGCTTGTGGCCATATAAGTTGAATTTTAATTTATTAACCATAATATAGATCGATTTTCTTCTGCATTTGTGTTTTTGCATGGTTTTAAATTTCTATACATTTGTCCTAGTCTTATAGTGTTTTTTTTTATTCTTGCTAGTGTTTATTTACTAAGCATTTTAGATACAAAATGAGAGAGTGCCTTTAGTAAATACCCCCCTGAGTTTGTAAATTTTTTGAAAGGGCTGGTATCTACAAAAGTTGGTTGTTCCCACCACCTCCAGGGTTTTTTATTCTTAAATAGTTCTTCCAAGGACTTTGGTATTTAGGAATTATATTATTCACTTAACCTATGTACCATCTTGTATGATAGTCATTATTAGCAAAATGTCTTTTATTCAGTGTAACATTTGTGGTGATTATGTCCCAAGGCCTACCATTTGGAGACTTAAGGTTTGTCTAATTTACTTTCAGCTGTCTGCAAAGAAACAGCAGGCGACTCATTTGAAAGAGTAATTGTTCAGTTTTTAAAAAAAGCCCTTCCTTTTCTTGCAACATCCAGAATATCTCTCCCTATCTCTCCTACCTCTGGACAATCTGCACCAGGGCTTTTACAGTTTCTGGTCCCACTCTGTGGAATTAGCTAGCCATAGAACTGTGAAACCTCAGTGATTACAAATTTTTCAGAAAACAGTTGAAAGTGCATTACTTTGAATAGGCTTTTTTTGATGCTTTCCTTTTAGTTTATACATGTCATATTTTGTTTTGTCTACTGTATTGATGTATTTATAACATATTGTATTACCTATTTGTTTTGTTCACCATTTAGCACAGTTTCTGTTTTAGGCAGTATAGAAAAATCTGTAAATAAATAAAATCTCCCACAGTGGATTCAGAAATCCAAGAATAAATAATATACAGTGGGCTCTGGTAGAACAAGACTTGACTATTTAACACCCAATTTCCCAAACTGTGCAGCACCCTGAATATGCATCCCCACTCCCACTGAGTAGTCAGACATCCAGGATTCAGAAACATAGGAATAAATGGATTACAGTGGGCTCTGACAGAATAAGACATCTGATGAAGAGACACCCACTCTCCCCACAATTACCCTTACAAAATACCTTTTCCTCATTGGATATTGAAGAAGTTCCAGCACTAGGAAAAAGTGATGTCTGAAAGGCATGTACCACTCAGAAACCCTTAAACATTAAGGGCCCGCTTTTTAAAGGGTTACGTGCGCCGGGCCGACTTAAAAAAGGCCCGGGGCAGGGCTAGAGGCCTCTGACAGAGTGGCCATTGCCGATGTGTTGGAGGATTGCGTGCCGGCAGGCAGCCAGCGCGCGCAACTTGCGCCTGCCCAGATGCAAAAGGTAAAATAAAAATTGGGGGGGGGGGGGGGGGTTAGAGTGTAGGGCTAGGGGGAGAAAAGGTAAGGGGAATGGGTGGGAAGGTCAGGTTAGGGGGGAGGGAATGGGGGAAGGCAGAGTGGCTTGACGCACGCAAGGTGCACAATTGTGCACCCCTTGCACACGCTGACCCCTGATTTTATAGCTTGTGCGTGTAAGTTATAAAATCGGGTGTACATGTGCGCGCGCCGGGTAGCGTGCGCACGTGTTCGCCACCCTTAATGTCATAAAAGGCAGCTGCTTCTCCTGGGAGACTGTCATCAGAGGAACCAATTTGTGAAATCCTTTTGATGGGGATACAAGAGTTAAATGCCCTCTAGAATCCTCAGCCAGTAGGAATACCAACCAGATAGTCAATGCAATTACAGAAGAAAGTGGAGACTCTAATATCAATGTTATCATCCTTCTGGGGACCAGTGACTTTGCTAGAAATGGTTATCCTTGAAGCAAAGGAGGATTTTCAAAATCTAGGGAAGAAGATTAGACACGTGGCAAAGACTATTGCCTTTTCAGAAGTATTACCTGTTTATGGAATGGGGAAGGAAAGGCTGTGTCATATAGATAACTTCAATGTATAACTCAAAAAATGGTGTAAAGAAAGTTGTTTTGGATACATTGGAGGTTGGGGCCGTGTATGGAGCAGTAAGAGGTTATATGGTAAGGATTTGTCCTTGGCAGGAAAGAGGATGCAAAACGAGAAATTCAGATCATACCTCATCAGGCATTTAAACTAGAGGGGCAGGGGTGGCAGGAAGTAGCCAGTGAAATTGGCATGTCATCTCCAAGTAATACAGGAAGTGGGAGGAGAAAATAAAAAAACGTTTGCTCAAAAAAGCAGAAGTGACTAGGAAGAGCAGCAAACCAAGCAAGAAAAGTTGGAAAGTTATGACCACAATTGCTCATCATCTGGGCAATAAAATCCCAGATGTGCAGGTCCTAATGGTGGAGGCAGATTTGGGCATCATCGCTGTTATGGAGACATGGTTTCCTGAGTCTCATGATTGGGAAACAGACATCCCAGGCTAAAACTTAAGAGAGGATAGGAAAATGGGAGTAGTATCTCATTATGTCAAAAACTATATCCAATCAAAAACAAAAACTGGTTATAAATGTAGTAAATAATATCAAAGTGGAGCCACATTAAAAAGTGCCAATAAATTATTAGAAAAATGACAAAACTCTCATGTTTGAGCTGAAAGCTTAAAACATCAAAACGTTGCTGTGCATTCACTTATTATGATAACATGTATCGTTACTGAAGTGATACAGTGAAGCCGCTCAAGTATATATAATCATGGGGTTTGTCACAGTATATTTTTTGAAATGTTTTAAAATTCTTTTTAGATTTTTTTTGCTTATGCTTATTCTTAAATCAATTTAAACGCCACAATGGTGAAATTAGACACTTGTTAGTAGTGCAGCAGCAAGGATTTTAAATTCTCTGCACGCTCACCCGCCCAACACAGCGTGTGTTTCGTATAAACTTCGTCAGGAGCTAGTGGATGTTTTATCTGGAATCAAGAAAAACATTGTTAAAATATCCACAAGTTTGAAACATTTTTTTTAAAATCTTACTAAAATACATACATGACTTTGCAAACTACATTTTTCCTGCAACAATATTGTGGCTATGGTGTCTGAGAATGGAACCGCTATTTTAAAACCTTACGTTTTTAAGTGTAATACTGACTTGTAAACCGACCAATCAGAAATTGCTGTAGACATGAAGGGCCTGTGAAAGTCCTCCAACAAAGGCGCTTTAAATCAGACATCCATTCTATAGTGTTGTTCATGCCTAATGGAAATTCAGTAGCCAGCTTGAAAATCCAACGTTGTTCCCTGTAGTTTAACAGGGAACTGTCACCACCACATTTTGGTGTTGTGATGACATCCACAATAGTCCATCTCCGATGGACTATTGGCAATAATGATCATAATATGATCAAATTTGAATTAATGTCTGGAAGGGGGACAGTAAGCAAATCCACGGCTCTCGTGCTAAACTTTCAAAAGGGGAACTTTGAGAAAATGAGAAAAATAGTTAGAAAAAAACTGAGAGGAGCAGCTACAAGAGTAAAAAGTGTGCAAGAGGCATGGTCATTGTTAAAAAATAAATAAATAAATAAATAAATAAAAAAAATCCTAGAAGCACAGTCCAGATGTATTCTACACATTAAAAAAAAGGTGGAAGGAAGGCAAAACAATCACCGGCATAGTTAAAAGGGGAGGTGAAAGAAGCAATTTTAACCAAAAGATCTTCATTCAGAAATTGGAAGAAGGATCCAACAGAAGAAAATAGGATAATGCATAAACGTTGGCAAGTTAAATGTAAGACAGGCTAAGAGAGAATTTGAAAAGAAGTTGGCCGTAGAGGCAAAAACTCACAGTAAAAACTTTTTAAAATATATCCAAAGCAGAAAGCCTGTGAGGGAGTCAGTTGGGACAGTTAGATGATGGAGGGGTTAAAGAGGCAATTAGAGAAGATAAGGCTATCGCGGAAAGATTAAATGATTTTTTTTTGCTTCAGTGTTTACTAAAGAGGATGTTGGGGAGATACCCATATCAGAGAAGGTTTTCTTGGGTGGTGATTCAGATGGACTGAAACAAATCACAGTGAACCTAGAAGATGTGGTAGGCCTGTGACAAACTGAAGAGTAGTAAATCACCTGGACCGGATGGTATACACCCCAGGGTTCTGAAGGAACTAAAAAATGAAATTTCAGACCTATTAGTAAAAATTTGTAAGCTATCATTTAGATCATCCATTGTACCTGAAGACTGGAGGATGGCTAATGTAACCCCAATATTTAAAAAGGACTCCAGGGGTGATCCAGGAAACTACAGACCAGTTAGCCTGACTTCAGTGCCAGGAAAAATAGTGGAAAGTGTTTTAAAATTCAAAATCACAGAACATATAGAAAGACATGGTTTAATGGAACAAAGTCAGCATGGCTTTACCCAGGGCAAGTCTTGCTTCACAAATCTGCTTCACTTTTTTGAAGGAGTTAATAAACTCCTTCATGTAGATAAAGGCGAACCGGTAGATGTAGTATATTTGGATTTTCAGAAGAAGTTTGACAAAGTTCCTCATGAGAGGCTTCTAGGAAAAGTAAAACGTCATCTTAATTTCACCAGATTACTGGTGATGTCCTTTCGTGGATCAAAAACTGGCTAAAAGACAGGAAACAGAGGTAGGATTAAATGGACAATTTTCTCAGTGGAAGGGAGTGGCCAGTGGAGTGCCTCAGGGATCTGTATTGGGACCCGAACTTTTCAATATATTTATAAATGATCTGGAAAGAAATACGACAAGTGAGGTAATCAAATTTGCAGATGATATAAAATTGTTCAGAGTAGTTAAATCACAAGCAGACTGTGACAAATTGCAGGAAGACCTTCTGAGACTGGAAAATTGGGCATCCAGATAGCAGATGAAATTTAATGTGGATAATTGCAAGGTGATACATATAGCATTGTGAAACCTAACATTGTGTAACTATAACATATATATGTTATAGTTACACAATGTTAGGTTTCATATTAGGAGCTACCACACAAGAAAGAGATCTAGGCGTCATAGTGGATAACATTGAAATCATTGGTTCAAAAAAGCAAACAGAATGTTGGGAATTATTAGAAAGGGAACGGTGAATAAACGGGAAATGTCATAATACCTCTGTATCATTCCATGGTGAGACCGTGTGTACAATTCTGGTCGCCACATCTAAAAAAAGATATAGTTGTGATGGAGAAGGTACAGAGAAGGGTGACCAAAATGATAAAGGGAATAGAACAGCTCCCCTATGAGGAAAGACTAAAGAGGTTAGGACTTTTCAGCTTGGAGAAGAGATGGCTGAGGGGGGATATGATAGAGGTGTTTAAAATCATGAGGTCTAGAACAGGTAAATGTGAATTGGTTATTTACTCTTTCGGATAATAGGACTAGGGGGCATTCCTTGAAGTTAGCATGTGGCACATTTAAAACTAATCGTAGAAAGTTCTTTTTCACTCAACACACAATTAAACTCTGGAATTTGTTGCCAGAGGATGTGGTTAGTGCAGTTAGTGTAGCTGTGTTTAAAAAAGGATTGGCTAAGTTCTTGGAGAAGTCCATTACCTGCTATTAAGTTGACTTAGAAAATAGCCACTGCTATTACTAACAGTAGCATGGAATAGACTTAGTTTTTGGGTGCTTGCCGGGTTCTTATGGCCTGGATTGGCCGCTGTTGGAATCAGGATGCTGGGCTTGAGGGACCCTTGGTCTGACCCAGTATTGGCATGTTCTTATGTTCTTCTTATGTTCTTATGTTCTTTCATTTACATTGATGTTGTATAAGGGCCTCAATTCAGACAGAAGAGCTGGACAGAAATCTGGTCGAAGATGTCCGTAAGGTAGGAAAGAAGGGAGAATTGTCACTTGGAGATTTTAATCTGCCTGATGTAGATTAGAGTATCCTTTCTGCAGAATCTACAAGATATAGAAAGATAGTGGATGCCTTTCAGGGGGCTCTGCTCAAACAAATGGTAATGGAACCCAAGAAGGGAGGGTGTGATACTTGACCTACTCCTCAAAAATAGAGATAATGTTTCTAATGTCCGCATATGTGATCATATCAGTGATCATCCGAATGAATGGTTTGATATTGCAAATAAGATATAGAGAAGTCACACGAAGACTCGAGTTATGAACTTAAAAAATACTGACTTTGTGAAAAAGGGGATGTTCCTGAAGGAAGAACTAGGAGATTGGGAGAAAATGGGTGAGGTGGAACAACAATGGGCCAAATTAAAAGGAGCTATTATAAAGGTAAATCTATATGTTAGAAAAGTAAACAAAAGTGAGAGTAAAAAGAAACCGATCTGATTCTCAAAGGAGGTGGGTGAATAAAGGCAAAAAGAATAGCATTCAAGAAGCATAAAGGATCCCAAAAAAGAATGCAGGGAAAAATACCTGGTGAAAATGAGGAGACTAAGAAAGAAAACAGGAAAGCAAAAAGGTCAAGCGGCATGGAGGATTGCCAAAGAGGTAAAGCAAGGTGACTAAACATTTTTCAGAGATGTCAGAGAAAGAAGGATGGCCCGAAGTAATCTGGTGAAATTAAGATGACAGCACAGTGTATGGAGAGAGTTGAAGAAATGGCAGGAACTTTAAACAAATACTTCAATTCCTCATTCACTTAAGACCATGGAAAAGGACCATTGCTGGGTGACAAGACCATTCTTATGAGGGTGGAGTAGACAAAACGTCGTTTACAGAAGAGAATGTTTGGGAAGAGCTAGGAAAACTGAAAATGGACAAGGACATGGGACCGGATGAGGTACATCCCAGGATACTGAGGGTGCTCAGAGATGTGCTGGTGGGTCTGCTGAAAGACCTGTTCAATAGTTTCTTGGAAATGGGAGTGGTGCCAAGTGTAGAAGAGCTGTGGTGGTCCTGCTTCACAAGAGTGGTAACAGAGGAGGCTGGAAACTACAGGCCAGATAGCCTCACCTCAGTGGTGGAAAAATTAATGGAGATGCTGGAGAAGCAAAGAATAGTGAACTGTCTACAAACTACTGGGTTGTTGGATCCAAACCAGGATGGATTCACCATGGGAAGGTCCTGTCGGACAAATCTGATTAACTTTTTTGATTGGGTGACTAGAGATTTGGATCAAGAAAGAGCACTTGATGTGCTTTACTTGGATTTCAGCAAAGCTTTTGATAAGTCCTGAATAGGTTCTTGAATAAAATGAGAAGCTTGGGACTCAGTGCCAAGGCTGTGGAATGGATTACAAACTGGTTGACTGACAGAAAGTGTGTAATGGTAAATGGAACCTACTATGAAGAGAGAATGGTGTTAAGGGGAGTGCCACAGGGATTTGTTATTGAACCTGTTCTTTTCAATATCTTTGAGTGACATTGAGTAAGGGGTAGAAGGTAAAATTTATCTATTTGCAGATGATATAAGATCTGTAACAGAATGGACACACCTGAAGGAGTGGAGTGAATAAAAATGACTTAAGAGAGCTTAAAGAGTGGTCAAAGACTTGGCAGCTGGAATTCAATGCCGTGAAGTTCAATGTCATGCATCTATGGTGTGGTACTCCAAAGAGCTGTATGTGATGGGGGTGAAAGACTAATGTGTATGGACTAGGTGAGGGACTGTGGGTGATGTACTGGTGATCTGAAGGTTACAAAGCAATGTGACTAAAGCCAGAAGAATGCTGGGCTGCATAGAAAGAAGGAATAACTAGTAAGAAAAAGGAGGTGATAATGCCCTTGTACAGATCCTTGGTGAAACCTCACCTAGAGTTCTTTGTTCAGTTCTGGATCCCATATCTCAAAAAGGATAGAGACAAGATGGAGAAGGTCCAGAGAAGGGTGACCAAAAATTGTGTGGGGTCTGTATTTGAAGACTTAGGAAGAGAGGCTGAAAAATCTGAATATGTATACCTTAGAAGCGAGGAGGTACAGAGGAGACAAACATACCTTCAGATATCTGAAAGGTCTTAATGATGCACGATCCTCAAATCTTTTCTGTTGGAAAGCAAACAGTAGAACTAGGGATCTCGATATGAAACTCCAGGAGGGACGACTCACAGCCAACATCTGGAAATATTTCTTTACAGCGTGCATGGTTCGGAGAGAGGTACCTTTAAAGGATACTAATGATGCATTAGAATTAGGGCATCCCGACAGTGAGGTTCCAATAATTAGAAAAGTAGTCCAAGTGCCAAGTAGACTCACCTGAGCTAAAAAATTCTAACTTATCCCTATCAATTAAAAAGCAGAATAAAAATACAAACAAAAAACAAACTTTGAAATGTTTGTATGCTAATGCCAGAAGTCTAAGAAGTAAGATGGGAGAATTAGAATGTATAGCAGTAAATGATGACATAGACTTAATTGGCATCTCAGAGACATGGTGGAAAGAGGATAACCAATGGGACAGTGCTATACCGGGGTACAAATTATATCGCAATGACAGAGAGGAGCAGTCGGGAGGAGGTGTGGCGCTTTATGTCCGGGATGGCATAGAGTCCAACAGGATAAACATCCTGCATGAGACTAAATACAAAATTGAATCTTTATGGGTAGAAATCCCTTGTGTGTCAGGGAAGACTACAGTGATAGGGGTATACTACCGTCCACCTGGTCAAGATGGTGAGATGGACAGTGAAATGCTAAGAGAAATTAGGGAAGCTAACCAAATTGGTAGTGCAGTAATAATGGGAGACTTCAATTACCCCAATATAGACTGGGTAAATGTATCATCGGGTCACGCTAGAGAGATAACGTTCCTGGATGGAATAAATGATAGCTTTATGGAGCAATTGGTTCAGGAACCGAGGAGAGAGGGAGCAATTTTAGATCTAATTCTCAGTGGAGCACAGGACTTGGTGAGAGAGGGTAACGGTGGTGGGGCCGCTTGGCAATAGTGATCATAATATGATCAAATTTGATTTAATGACTGGAAAAGGAACAGTGTGCAAATCCAAGGCTCTCGTGCTAAACTTTCAAAAGGGAAACTTTGATAAAATGAGAAAAATTGTTAGAAAAAAACTGAAAGGAACAGCTACAAAGTAAAAAATGTCCAAGAGGCGTGGTCATTGTTAAAAAATACCATTCTAGAAGCACAGTCCAGATGTATTCCACACATTAAGAAAGGTGGAAAGAAGGCAAAACGATTACCGGCATGGTTAAAAGGGGAGGTGAAAGAAGCTATTTTAGCCAAAAGATCTTCATTCAAAAATTGGAAGAAAGATCCAAAAGAAGAAAATAGGATAAAGCATAAAAATTGGCAAGTTAAATGTAAGACATTGATAAGACAGGCTAAGAGAGAATTTGAAAAGAAGTTGACTGTAGAGGCAAAAACTCACAGTAAAAACTTTTTTAAATATATCCGAAGCAGAAAGCCTGTGAGGGAGTCAGTTGGACCGTTAGATGATCGAGGGATTAAAGGGGCACTTAGAGAAGATAAGGCCATCGAGGAAAGATTAAATGATTTCTTTGCTTCGGTGCTTACTGAAGAGGATGTTGGGGAGGTACCCGTAATGGAGAAGGTTTTCATGGGTAATGATTCAGATGGACTGAATCAAATCACGGTGAACCTAGAAGATGTGGTAGGCCTGATTGACAAACTGAAGAGTAGTAAATCACCTGGACCGGATGGTATACACCCCAGAGTTCTGAAGGAGCTAAAAAATGAAATTTCAGACCTATTAGTAAAAATTTGTAACTTATCATTAAAATCATCCATTGTACCTGAAGACTGGAGGATAGCAAATGTAACCCCAATATTTAAAAAGGGCTCCAGGGGCGATCCGGGAAACTACAGACCGGTTAGCCTGACTTCAGTGCCAGGAAAAATAGTGGAAAGTGTTCTAAACATCAAAATCACAGAACATATAGAAAGACATGGTTTAATGGAACAAAGTCAGCATGGCTTTACCCAGGGCAAGTCTTGCCTCACAAATCTGCTTCACTTTTTTGAAGGAGTTAATAAACATGTGGATAAAGGTGAACCGGTAGATATAGTATACTTGGATTTTCAGAAGGCGTTTGACAAAGTTCCTCATGAGAGGCTTCTAGGAAAAGTAAAAATTCATGGGATAGGTGGCAATGTCCTTTCGTGGATTGCAAACTGGCTAAAAGACAGGAAACAGAGTAGGATTGAATGGGCAATTTTCTCAGTGGAAGGGAGTGGACAGTGGAGTGCCTCAGGGATCTGTATTGGGACCCTTATTGTTTAATATATTTATAAATGATCTGGAAAGAAATACGACGAGTGAGATAATCAAATTTGCAGATGACACAAAATTGTTCAGAGTAGTTAAATCACAAGCAGATTGTGATAAATTGCAGGAAGACCTTGTGAGACTGGAAAATTGGGCATCCAAATGGCAGATTAAATTTAATGTGGATAAGTGCAAGGTGATACATATAGGGAAAAATAACCCATGCTATAATTACACATTGTTGGGTTCCATATTAGGTGCTACAACCCAAGAAAGAGATCTAGGTGTCATAGTGGATAACACATTGAAATCGTCGGTGCAGTGTGCTGCGGCAGTCAAAAAAGCAAACAATGTTGGGAATTATTAGAAAACGAATGATGAATAAAACGGAAAATGTCATAATGCCTCTGTATCGCTCCATGGTAAGACCGCACCTTGAATACTGTGTACAATTCTGGTCGCCGCATCTCAAAAAAGATATAATTGCGATGGAGAAGGTACAGAGAAGGGCTACCAAAATGATAAGGGGAATGGAACAACTCCCCTATGAGGAAAGACTAAAGAGGTTAGGACTTTTCAGCTTGGAGAAGACGACTGAGGGGGGATATGATAGAGGTGTTTAAAATCATGAGAGGTCTAGAACGGGTAGATGTAAATCGGTTATTTACTCTTTCGGATAGTAGAAAGACTAGGGGGCACTCCATGAAGTTAGCATGGGGCACATTTAAAACTAATCGGAGAAAGTTCTTTTTTACTCAACGCACAATTAAACTCAGGAATTTGTTGCCAGAGAATGTGGTTCGTGCAGTTAGTATAGCTGTGTTTAAAAAAGGATTGGATAAGTTCTTGGAGGAGAAGTCCATTACCTGCTATTAAGTTCACTTAGGGGCGGATTTTAAGAGCCCTGCTCGCCTAAATCCGGGCGGATTTAGGCGAGCAGGGCCCTGCGCGCCAGTGCGCCTATTTTTACATAGGCCTACCGGCACGCGCAGAGCCCCGGGACTCGCGTAAGTCCCGGGGTTTTCAGAGGGGGCGTGTCGGGGGCGGGCCCGATCCGAGGCCGCTCCGATTTCGGAGCGGCCTCGGAGGGAACGGAGGTAGGCTGCGCGGCTCGGCGCGTGCCGGCTATACAGAATCGATAGCCTTGCACGCGCCGATCCCGGATTTTAGCGGATACGCGCGGCTACGCGCGTATCTACTAAAATCCCGCATACTTTTGTTTGCGCCTGGAGCGCCAACAAAAGTACACGAACGCGCCGTGTTTGTAAATCTACCCCAGCGAGAATAGCCACTGCCATTAGCAATGGTTACATGGAATAGACTTAGTTTTTGGGTACTTGCCAGATTCTTATGGCCTGGATTGGCCACTGTTGGAAACAGGATGCTGGGCTTGATGGACCCTTGGTCTGACCCAGTATGGCATTTTCTTATGTTCTTATGATGGTGGGTGCCTGGAATTCTCTGCTGGAAGAGGCGGTGATGAAAACAGTAAACAAATTCAGAAAGGCATAGGATAAACACTATGGCTCCCTAAAGACTGGAGGTGGAATGAAGAAAAGGGGGCATGGGGCGTAACCTGCAAGGAGTTGTAGCACCACCCCTGACAGAAGGCATGGGGATTGCTACCCATAACATAAGAACATAAGAAATGCCATACTGGGTCAGACTTAGGGTCCATCAAGCCCAGCATCCTGTTTCCAACAGTGGCCAATCCAAGTCTCAAATACCTGGCAAGTACCCAAACATTAGATAGATCACGAGCTACTATTGCTTATTAATTACCGTAATAGTTTATGAATTTATCCTCTAGGAACTTATCCAAAGCTTTTTAAAACCCAGTTACACTGGCTTCTGTAACTACATCTTCTGGCAGTGAATTCCAGAGTTTAACGATGTGCTGAGTGAAAAAGGATTTTCTTTGATTTGTTTTAAATGTGCTACTTTCTAGCTTCATGGAGTGCCTCCTGGTCCTTCTATTATCTGAGAGAGTAAATAACCGATTTACATTAACTTGTTCAAGTCCTTTCATGATTTTGTAGACCCCTCAGTTGTGTCTTCTCCAAACTGAACATTCCCTTAGCCAATTAGCCTTTATGCGACTGTAAGATTCTCTCTCCACTTCAATGGTGGGTGGGGGGAATTGGATTCAGACAAGAGCCAATGCTGGACCCTGACTTTTACAGACTGGGGTACTGATATACAGACATTAGGGGAAAAGCGCAGGATTTCCTCTATGGCCAAGTCCAAAAGGAAAGCATATTCAAACAGCAATGTCTGAATTATCAGGAAGGCTGCTCACTCTGGGGAAAAAATGTTGCTTGCAGTAATTTAATTATGGATTTGACAGTCGCTTGGTTTTGAATGTTAATATTACTTCTCTTAACATAAGGCTCGGGGGTAACCTGCAGAGCGGCAGCTACAGTGTTTCTCCGAAAATAAGACAGTTCTTATATTTAATTTTTGCTCCGAAAAAAAGATTGGGGCTTATTTTCAGGGATGTCTTATATTTTTCCATGATTGGTGAATGAGGACAAGGCTAAGCCCGCCTCCTTTCATTCACCAATCAGATTCAATTTTTGGCCCGCCGCAGGAAATTTCATTTTCCCGCGGTTTGGGCCAATTTTATTTCATTTGCCCCCCCGAAACGAAGCCCGAAACCTGGGGGGGGGGGGGGCAGACTGGGGGGCAGAGGGGGGTAAAATAAATAAATAAACCCTAAACCCACCCCAACCCTCCAAATTTAATTCATTGTGACCCCCCCCAAAACTTGCCAGAATTCACTGGTAGTCCAGCGGGGGTCCCAGGAGCGATCTCCTGCTCTCGGGCTGTCAGCTGCCAGTAATCAAAATGGCAACGATGGCCCTTTGCCCTTTTCATGTGACAGGCTATCGGTGCCATTGGCCAGCCTCTGTCACATGGTAGGAGCAATGGGCTGTCAAAAGCGAAAACGAAATTTCCCGTGGCAAGCTGATTTTGGGTTTTTTTTGTTTTTTTTGTGGTTTTTTTTGGTTTTTTTTTTTTTTACAACCCCCCAGGGAATTTCGGTAAGTCTTGGGGTGGGGGGTCGGGCATTACTTGGGGTGCAACTGCGCCGCGCTGGTACCACCTATAACTAGGGCTTATTTTTGGAGTAGGGCTTATATTTAGCTGTGACCCTCCTCGTTCTGCTCCACTGCAGCTGGAAGTAGAGTCCTTCCTTCAGCAGAAATCTGTCAAACCTGTCCCTTCCCAAGAGTGTGGATATGGTTCTAACCCCAGTATTTCTTAATCCCAAGGAAGTCAGGAGGATTGAAGGTTCAAGGCAAACTACCTTCAGAGAATTCTTAATTTCATTCAACTGAGAGCTTGAATGTGTTCTCTGAATCTGAAAGATGCTTATATGCACATTCCCATCCATTCTGCCTATCAGATGTTCCTCATATTCATGGTGAAGGAAATGCAATACAAATACAAGGTGCTCCCCTTTGGCTTCTCAGTGGCTCCAAGGGTGACATTATTTTGTTCTTAGGTTGTATTTATGCCTAATTGTATTTATACTTGTTTTATTGTATCTTGATGTATTTTGTGGTAATATTGTCTCTATTTTTATTTATTGTACATCACTGTGGGCATTTTGTTTTGATTGGATAACTCATAGATGTGAATAATAAATAAATTCTCACCCTGTCTTCTGCTGGTCTCCAATATGGAAAGGCTTCAGCAGCTCCTATGGAGTACGGCTCAAATTCCAAAGGAAGAAAAGAGACAGCACTTCTGAGGCACTGTCACACACTTGGCAGCAGGTGCCACCTTGAGACCAGGTTGGGCAACCAGTGCTCTTAGTAGAGAAGACAGTTATAGTAACATAGTAATGTCTGCAGAAAAAGACCAAAATGGTCCATCCAGTCTGCCCAGCAAGCTTCCCAAGGTAGTAACTGCAGCTCCATGCGGGTTCACCCCCATGTTTCTGTTAATCCATCTGCATTCAGCCCATGAAGCACAGGAGAAACAGGAGTGGGGGGGGGGAGCCAGAGTCTCACTGTTTCCCCCCATGAAGCCACGATGAGGAAATTTCTGTAAAAATAGAAAAAGGTTTAGTGGGCGTTTGGAGCAGCACAGCACACAGCTCCTCCAGCTGCAGCTTGGATCCTGCCTCCCCCTAGGTTTACTACAGTTCTAATTGGAAAGTGCCATGAACGGAACGGAGAAGCCTTTTTTTTTTTTTTTTTTTTTTTTTTTTTAAGTAAGCCGTAATGGGACACATTTACTAAGGCTTTTCTCCCATTCTGTGTCTGAGGAGAAAAGCTTACTAAGTCAGGCCCTGTTGCGTGAGAGCTTTCCATGGAACGAATGGTGATCACCCCTTCGGCATTGCCCCTACAATTATGTGATTATATTGGCTTGAACTACATTCAACTTTATGACTTCTGAAACTGACTTCTCTCGAACAGCTGTGAGAAAGTAGCCTTTGGCCGTAAATCTGTAGCATAAATCTTGCACAACTATTTATTACTAAAATGAATAGCTTTTTTTTAATTTTCGAGGTTTTCTTTTCTAGTCAGAACAAAAGCATCAGTACAGCTTCCCTTTCTTCAAGGATCAGTATATAATCTAGTTCCAACTTCTTCATGATAGTATTGATTGTATGACTGCCAAAGATCAGTCATGTGTGATTCTCTGATTGGTGACATGCCAGCACTGCTGTATGATGCTTTTCTTTGTTTTGGTTAACAAGTCATGGAGCCATTATTCATATAAACACAAAGCAAAAGAGGTAGAAAAATGAATGTGAAAAGTAGTTTAAAAAAAAAAAAGTGCATTTCTGATTTTTCCTTCGCTTGCTTTTTGCCAGAAGCATTTGCTTGTTTATAATGTGTGGCATATAATGACAGCGCATTTGCTAGGCAGCCAGATTTCCTTTCTCTTTGAAAGCTAAATGGGCTGTTTAAGTTCCACTAGCAATGTAGCTTGGGACTAATAATTCTAGCAGACTCTTTTTGGAGCTCAAAAACTGCAAAATCATTTTCCTCCTTGCAGCTCTGTAAATTTGTGCTGTTGAAGTAACTAACTCATAGCCTTAACCTTTACTTTTGTTGTAGCAAGAATAATATATGTAATCTGACCAAGGCATTGATACTTGTAAATTTTACCAAAATAGCACTATTTTCAAAGATGATGGTGTCAGAAACTCTGCTAATTCTTTCTTTCAGATTGGAAGATCCACAGAGAGCCCTATAGACTTCGTAGTAACGGATACAATTTCCGGCAGTCAGAACAACGATGAAACCCAGATAACACAAAGTACCATATCCAGATTTGCATGTAGAATTGTCTGTGATAGGAATCCACCATACACCGCACAAATTTTTGCAGCAGGATTTGACTCTTCTAAAAACATTTTTCTTGGGGTAAGTATAAATTGCTAGAAAAAAACTATTACTTGGATTTGGTGAGTAAGTCTTGCTCAATTTGTACACTTGCACATTACTGAGCACCTCTGATTACACATTTGAGTAAAGATTTTTTTTTCATAGTGTGTTTATTAATTGCTTTTGCCAGTCCAGTATTAAATGGCTTGATTCACTGATGCGAACTGGTTCTGGTTTCTAGTGGTTCAAATAAATCAACGACCTTAGGGAAAACACTAGTAAATACAAATAAGCAACAAAAAAATTTAGTGTACATTATATGCTGCTTCTGCATATTTCAATTATTGCATTTCTTTAAAATGTTTACAATAAACCTCTAAAGAAAAAAAGAGAGCTTCTTTTTTTTTTTGGCAGAGAGGAAAAGACCTCAGTACTGGAAGTAGCAACAATGACAAATCCAAAACCAGTTGTTGCAATCATGGGTCTAAAAAAAACTCTTTACATTTTTAATTATATTTCTTGATATTTCCAAAAGTTTAATTTTTTAAAATTCACCAATTTGAAATTTCATTGAAAACAGCAGTGATATATAGAACTTTTATGTGAAAAAAATCTATTTATCTTGAAATCAAGTTGAGATCTCTGACTGGTATCTTTGCATGTATTTCAAATCAAGATAACTTTTTAATATCATAAAGTGGCCGAGAGTGTAAAAAGCACTTCTCTTTAGAACTTCTGTTTGGTTGCCTCTGTTTCTAACTTTTCACAAAAATGGCGACATTGCCAAGGTTTCGCTAAGTAGCTGCATCAGGGCTTGCAGTCAATTTTGTACGGCTCGTGCTTTACAAACCTCCTTCTCTAGGAATGTTCCTCTTGACTGCAGCAATATCTTTCCCCTGTTGATCATAGCAACATTTAAGATGAGAAGCTATGGATTTGTTTTAAGCCCAACAATACTGCAGGTCTTTCCAAAATCATAGAAGAGCTGCTGGAGAAGGGGGCCATGTCAGAGGTAGCTGGAGATAATACAACTTGATCCAGTGTCACAACAGCAGATCTATTCACTTGTTGTGCAGTCTCCACCGGCCCTTCATCCAGAGCTTCCAACGCTAGGGATACAGCAGCTAAACTGGCTTCCCTCTGCATGGCTTACTTCCATGTTTGTTTAACTGCATTTTCCAATAAATGTTTATGATTTGTTTTAAAATTTAAGTTATGTACCAGTAAACATGTCTAAGACTAAACCCATGCTGGAAAAAGTAGGCTAATCTCTATCTTAGTTAAGATGTTCAGTTTCCCAAATGTTTTATAGAAAAGGACAATTTTTCAGGAATCAACCACATGGGTAGCTTTAAGTATTAACTTGGTTTACAGAGCTAAATTTTTATTCTGCTTACATTGAATTGGTATTGCAAAGCTTGTGTAAACTACAGCAAAGAAATACAAAATTAGAAGTAGAATGAAGGCTCACAAATCTGCGATGTGTACAGGGTTTCTAATACATTTTTTTTGTGTGATCGTTCAAGTAAAAGAATCAAAACAAAAATGGATCCATCCCTGATCATACTGAACATTTTCTATGCTAATTTTCTACACTAATTTCTTGATTGCAGGTTGTTATGATCAGTAATTATCTGAAAAATCTCTACTCATGGGCAAATGCTTGGTGACTACAAACTGCATTATCCAATAGGGATGGGCATTTGGGAGAAACGAAATAGTAAATGAGATGAAATTTCCTATTTCGTTTCATTTCGATCTCAAAATGAAATGATTGAAAATCCAACAAAATTTCATTGGTTTTCATGTTTCGGTTTTGGAAAAAAAAAAAATGCCGACATTGCCAAGGGGCCTTGCCTAGGGAATAGGTCGAGGCCCAAGTGCAATGCTGGAGCCTTGGCTGAGACCCAAAAAACTGTCCTCACTTACCTGCTCCACTGTGGATCCAATGTCACAGCCCAGGCATACTCCTGACAACAGATCCCAATGCCAGGGCCTTGACCCAGACCCAAGCTGGGTTTTGATGCCTGGGCCTAGGTCTAGGCCGGGGCCCGGTCTAGAGACCAGATCCAGACATTGGGGCCTCTGCTAGGCCCAATGCTGGAAGTCCTTTTCGGTTGTCTTAAGAACATAAGAAAATGCCATACTGGGTCAGACCAAGGGTCCATCAAGCCCAGCAGCATCCTGTTTCCAACAATGGCCAATCCAGGCCATAAGAAACTGGCAAGTACCCAAAAACTAAGTGTTATGCTGGTTCGTGGAACCAGGGTCGGTGACCGCTTACCTTGAGTAGATGAGGCACTTGGAACTGGAAACTTGCAGCGTGTCATCGGGTAGGATACTCCAGGTTATCCAGGTAAACCAGTAGCGATGACAGGAACCCAGAAGAGTAGTCCAGCGGTAGGCCACAAACAGGGTAATCCAGAGACAGTCCAGGTCAGGGCAGGCAGCGAACAGCAGGAACCCAAGCAGCTATCCAGAGGCAGGCAGCAAACAGGATAATCCAGAGACAGTCCAGGTCAGGGCAGGCAGCAAGCAACAGGAACCAAAGCAACTATCCAGAGGCAGGCGGCAAACAGGGTAACCAGAGACAGTCCAGGTCAGGGCAGGCAGCAAACAGGGTAATAAAGAAGGCAGTCCAGGTCAAGCAGGCAGCAAGCGGCAGGAACAAACCAACAGAGAAACTCCTCAACGTACTTGTTGCCGAAGCAAGGAGAAAGGAAGAAAGGCTGTCAATAAAAAGGCAAATCTCCCGCGCTGTCCGACTCCCGTCAGCGTCTGACGTCATAAGGGGGCGTGGCCAAGCCCCGATTCGCGCAGGGCTGTGCTGCAAGATACGCCAGCGTCAGGGAGAGGTAACACTAAGTCTATTCCATGTTACCATTGCTAATGGCAGTGTCTATTCTCTAAGTGAACTTAATAGCAGGTAATGGACTTCTCCTCCAAGAACTTATCCAATCCTTTTTTAAACACAGCTACACTAACTGCACTAACCACATCCTCTGGCAACAAATTCCAGAGTTTAATTGTGCGTTGAGTGAAAAAGAACTTTCTCCGATTAGTTTTAAATGTGCCCCATGCTAACTTCATGGAGTGCCCCCTAGTCTTTCTACTATCCGAAAGAGTAAATAACAGATTCACATCTACCCGTTCTAGACCTCTCATGATTTTAATCATCTCTATCATATCCCCCCTCAGCCGTCTCTTCTCCAAGCTGAAATGTCCTAACCTCTTTAGTCTTTCCTCATAGGGGAGCTGTTCCATTCCCCTTATCATTTTGGTAGCCCTTCTCTGTACCTTCTCCATCGCAATTATATCTTTTTTGAGATGCAGCGACCAGAATTGTACACAGTATTCAAGGTGCGGTCTCACCATGGAGCGATACAGAGGCATTATGACATTTTCCGTTTTATTCGCCATTCCCTTTCTAATAATTCCCAACATTCTGTTTGCTTTTTTGACTGCCGCAGCCCACTGAACCGACTATTTCAATGTGTTATCCACTATGACACCTAGATCTCTTTCTTGGGTAGTAGCACCTAATGTCTTCTTTCTTCTTAGTTGAAATGACGGCATCCGCCCAGGCACTGGGACCCGGCCTCAGGGCCTGGGTTTGGACTGAGGCCACAGAATCAGGACCCATCCTAGGCCCTGGAATTAGGATCTGGCCTTGAAGCCTGGTCCAAGCTAAGGGCCTAGGCCGATGTCTCAGTGACCTACTGCTTCGGCCTGTACCTAGGCCTTCTCTTCTGATTTCCCCCCCCCCCCCTCCCCCCCGGACTGGGAAAGCAAGGACTGGGGAGGATCCTGGCCCTAGCAATTTTTCAGGTGATGGATGGTGAGGACGGGAGGCCTTGTTTGTTTTGTTTGTTTTAAATGTGTGTGTTCTGTTTTTTAAATAATTAAAATGAACATTACATAAAATGAAATTCATGGGGGAAAAAACAAATATGAAACTAAAAATAAAACCACTTCTTTACTTCTTCCCACCCCTAATACCCAATTATTTTTAAGCCAGTTTCTACTAGATTTTTCTCTGTTTGGAATGCATCTAACATTAGACTATCACTGTGAGCTGAGATTTATCTTTAGCCACTTGAGAACAAATTTTATCTGCTTCTGTACACGATGGGGAAATTGCCCCATATGCATCAGATAGATTTTGCCCTGGGTGTTGACCTCTGGATACGATGTAGACAAGATCTGCCCTCAAGCCCACTGCAAAATCTTTAAAAATTAAATTGAAAGGGAGCCTTTTACAGCAATACATGGTGCCTCCTATTTGTTATGTTTCAGAGAGAATGGCACTATAGCAGAAATGTTTGTAAGCTTTACATTTTGAATTTGGTAGTGAAATTACTTTGATCACAGTATACATGTCTGATGAATAGATGATGTTAATGGTTGCATTGTTCTTAATGTTGGGTTTAGAGCACATTTCTGACCAGTGGTATTCTATGATCATAGGAAAAAGCAGCTAAATGGAAGAATCCTGATGGTCACATGGATGGATTAACAACCAATGGTGTTTTGGTGATGCATCCAAAAGGAGGATTTACAGAGGAGTCTAGACCCGGAGTATGGCGGGAAATCTCAGTCTGTGGTGATGTTTACACTCTACGGGAAACCAGATCAGCTCAACAAAGGGGTAAACTGGTAAGCCAAAATTAGTTTGGTGTGTCTGAAAGCCTATTAAAAGCAAAACTTGTATTGTACACATTATATAGCATTCTTAATTCTCTTAATTTCTATCAGAGGATCAGATGCAGTAGGACTGTAGCAAATGAAACTGTTTATGAATTATATTGCTTTATAACAAATTAGAGCAGAGAGCAATTTTCAAAGTGTTTTTAGCCAGTAAATACATATCTACCTATATAAAACAGGCTTCTGAAAATTGCCTAGCCTTCGTATTGGGTAAAAGCATGGACGCTATTTCATAGTGCATTAACTTTTACCTGCAGGGAAAAGGTGTTTCTCCATCAACAAACAGCTGGATTAGCCATGACCCATGGGTGACATCATTTGACAGCACCAGATGGGCCCACCTCTTCAGCACAGTAGAGCTTTTGCTTCTGAGCATGTGCAGGAGTTCCTGCAAACCCGTTGCCTCTCCAGCCTCTGTCTCTTTTTATCTGTGCTGTAGCATGGACATGTACCCTCTCCCTCTCATGAAACTGTGTTGTATATTGGTCAGAAGGCCTCTGTTTTTTCACACTTTTATCACTGCCTAGGCAGCTCCCCTACACTAATGTTTAATGTGGTTAAAAAAAAAAGAAAATCAATAAAACTGTTTTCTTTTCCACAGGTCTTGAATTTGTATCTGACACACTCTCCTGCCATACTTTTGAGTTGAGCAAGAGCTCCTCGCACAAGGTTTTCTCTTCCTACAGCACCAGATTCTGGATTCATTGTAGTCTTGGAGTTAAGCAGAGAAGAAATATATCATTGACCAGTGCCTTCCAAAGTAGGATTGCCTGCCACTATTGACATAGGAATGTCCAGCACAGTTTGCACAAGTGCTGCGATGAAGGAACATCTGGTGCTATCAACAAAGAATGCACTATTGATGCAGGAATGTTCAGCACCATTGAGCAGAAAGCACAGTCTATGCAGGAATGTCCCAACATGATCGCTCCCTCCGCACCAACTCTGTGCATTGGTGCCTTTGGCACCATCAATCCATATGCATCATTGATGCATTGGCACTATTGGCACATCTGCATCAATGCCTCTGCTCCATTGATGCATCGATGCAATTGATGCTTTTGCATCATTGATGCATCCTCACCATCAATGCATCTACATCTCTATCAACTCGCTAACATCTGCACCAATGGCTCATGGTGCTCTATATCATTTGTACATTGATCTCTGTCCACTCAATGCTTCTACATCTGTGTATCTGCATTGCTGATGCACAGTCGACTCAAAAGCATCAATACATCTGCACCAGTGGGGCATATGTAACTTTGGTGTACAGCATATGGTTGCATTTGTGCTTCTGTACTATCTGTTCTCTTGATGCTCTTGTGTCATTGATGTATCTGCACCATCAGTGCATCTCTAATATTGGCATACTCGATGCAACTGTGCTATCTATGTATCTGTACCATCGGCGCACTTGTTGCCCCTGCTTCATTGATGCTCTCAATGTGCTCTGCATTGTCTGTGCAAAGTACTCCAGCTGCTGGCACAGAAGTTGTGGTTCCCAATTTGAGAGTTCCTCTCTACATCAGAAGATGGTGAAGCCCATTTCCTTACACAAGTAGTCCAGATGAGGTCTCTTCAGTAGAGCCCAGAACAAATGTTTCAAGAAGATCTTGTTCAAGAAAAGTGCGCAGGTCCATCACAGTAGAAGGGAGCTCCATTCCAGTGGGGAATATGTGTATACGGAGACCAATCGGTGCTATCTGCTTGATATTCTACATTTGGGGTACCCTCATTCAAAGAGCCAAAGATATTACAAAATGATAGATTTCCAAGAGAGTCCCCTTTTTTCTTCCTCCGTCAACAGCAAAGTTCCCACTTCACTTACCATCTTATTCGGAGCCATGATCCACCTAACCTTAAGTACTAAGGAGCCCCATTTTTTTTTTTCTGATCAAAGGAACTCTCATCCCTGTCAGATCTCTCCTGCCAGAATTCTGGATGAAAGTAGTTGGAGTCATTCGGCAGAGTTTTTTTTTTTTTTCAAAATATTAATGATCCTGATGCTCCAGTGGTTCACTGACCACCGTAGCCCATCGTAGTATGATAGACATTGTAGTGGAGAAAAAGTCTCTTCTCTCTTCAAAAGATATTGGAGGATAAGTCCTTGAGAACCCTCTGTGGCATGTTCATATGGTAACTCGTCAGCCTCATATGGGTCTGATGCTTGCATGACAATAGACAGCAGACATATATATCTGTCTCCGATGAGATTCCATTTCAGAGACTAAGAAGCAAAACCTGACTCCAGATTTTGAAGGGTCACTGAGGACATCTATTTGTATCCATGGAGATTACTCTTCCTCTGTTCCTTGAACGATTGCAGAAAAATCACCAAGGACCGTTGAGTCCTCAAGGTTACAGACTGTAGTTGCCATTAATGCTTCCTCCATCTTCTAGCGCATCAAGGCTTGGTCTCCCATTCAGACCACCCCAAATGCCCTGAGAGAAGGTCGCTCTTTCGCAAACAAGTGTTTGAGCTTGGGCCTCCCAAAGAGTGTGGCACATGGTGATACTCTTGCTATACTTATCTTTAAGGATACAGAGCATTTGAGTTCTGTCTCCATTTTACAAAGGCTGTTGAGAGCCTTGTTTCAGGAGAAGTTACTCCTCCATGACATGTTTTTTCAAAACAGAGAATTGGATGAATGATCAGAAACCGATGGAGTGCTGCCAACTGGCTTTTTGGTTGCTTTAAAGGTCTTCACTAGTTTTACTGATACTAGTAGTACGCTTAGAGTATCTGCTCATGCCTAAACAGATGGCTGATATCCAGATCTATTAAACTCTTTCAGCCCTCAGTCCTTAAAGTTATTACTTTGATGTGAGTAGCTTAGGTGAAGGAAAATACATTCTTCCCATCAGATCGAGTCTGATACTTTTTTTGAGCTATATTATATTTTATTTTTATTCCACTCTTCAGCCATTCAAAAGCAGATTACATTCAGGTACTGTAGGTATATGGCGGCAGCAGGGCTTGTAGCCCCCTTATGCCCCTAAACCTGAGAGCTGCCCATCAGCTCTCACTGAATTTACTCATATTACATCTGTTACACTATATATTGATTCCTTGATGCGGAACATGTCCCTTCATGTTGGGATAAATCTTTTAGTCTGGGGAATGTTTCCCTCTTCAGGTTTATCCCATATCTGGTGTCAACAGTTCCTTCCCTTCAGGGGCCATAGTCTATTACAGAACAAGCATTTTCCAGATAAACTTCTTGGAACTGTGAACTATTCTGGTTTGCACTAGAGGTACTCTCCCATCTCACCCAAGGACTGGGATGGTTGAACCAAATCAATAATCAAATGGTAGTCTATGAAAGCAAGTAAGGAGACACAGTGTCCGTGACACTCTGCCAAAAACTTCAGCAGGTTAGGTATGAGCTCTTGGTTGCAAGACTTCCCTTCATGAAACAGACTTCTCAGAGTCTCTGACTCATTAGCAGATCACCTTCACAGGGTCTTCCAACCTAACAGACAGAGTATCTTTTCGGGCTCTCATCCTTCATCCTTTTTACATTGAAAAGCATCGAGAAGGCTGAATAGTTGAGGAGATCTGTATTCACTCTGAAGGATGGAATCAAGTCCTCTTTTGGCTAATGTGGAAGGCATAACTGCTGTCTGTGTGTTCCACAACTGCAGTTAGTGGCAAGAACTCTTAAAGTTCTTAGGTTTGGACTGGCTTTTCTTAATTGTCATAGCATGAACACTCAAGGTGTTCTCTTATCTCATATCTCATCTGGTAGTTTATTTTCCTGCCAATTCTTCCGAGAGTTGAGTACTCAACTCTTACCACAAGGAAGAAAGGTCATCATACCTTATGAACCTTCCCTTGCTCAACCTGATAGCAAAGGAGTTTTCTCTTTCCTAAGCATCTTCTGTTTGATGAGAATGCTACAGAGGAGTACGGATTTAGATGGCAGATATTTTCACCCGGGTACCAGGTGGGCCCTCTGTCTCCCTTCACCTGTTTTACCAATGATCTGCAACAGTACTTGCTTCCCCTTTCACCAGTAAGTCTCAGTGCTTTATCAGTGAGGCTGGTGCCTTACTGCTGCAGCAGTATGCTTCTCCCAAGTACACAAAATTCTGCTGTCACTTCATTATTGGATATTACAGTTTATAGAAGTTTTGCTAGCACTTAAATCCCCCATTTTCAAAACCACCTGTGTTACGCGACCTCATAATCAAACTGCTAAAGTTGTCCTCTTGAAGTATCTTTCCGAGAGGGTGACATATCTAGTCGCAATCTCTTTGACTAGATGAGTTAGCAACTGCACTCCCTTCATAATAGAGGGGTGCATCACACACATCTTGAATTTCTCCTCAAGTGGTCTCTATTTTTCACCAAAATTGTGCTACGTACATTGAAGACAGGCCTTTCATTCGTTCCTCTGTGAGAGAGCCATGCCATATTACTGAAACAGACTTCTACTACATTGTCAGGCTTATCAGGAATTGCCATGCTGGGTCAGACCAAGGGTCCATCAAGCCCAGCATCCTGTTTCCAACAGAGGCCAAACCAGGCCACAAGAACCTGGCAGTTATCCAAACACCAAGAAGATCCCATGCTACTGATGCAATTAATAGCAATGGCTATTCCCTAAGTAAACTTGATTAATAGCCATTAATGGACTTCTCCTCCAAGAACTTATCCAAACCTTTTTTGAACCCAGCTATACTAACTACACTAACCACATCCTCTGGCAACAAATTCCAGAGCTTTATTGTGCTCTCCTGAAAGCTGTCTCCATAGCAGTCATCTGTAAAGCTGTGACTTGGTGATCTGTACATCTGTCTGGACAGACTATCCAGAAGAGAGAATTTGTGGACAAGCAGTTTGATATAGTCTGTTCACCAGTAGTCTACCCTCCACAGTGGGGTCTGGGTTGCTTTCCAATAAATGCTCTACTGCAACCCTCAACTTGGGACGCCCTATGTGTCATGAATTATTTAGCTCTGCTTGTTGAAGGAGGAAGCAAGTGTACTCACCGTAAACTGTTCTCTCCATAGACAGCAGGATGAATTAGCCATACTTAATACCCACTCTGTAAAGTTGACTGCCTAACTAGGTTTAGCTCTAATATCAACTGAAGGGCTCGCGGGAACTCCCACACATGCTCAGCTAAAGCTCTATTGAGCTAAAGAGATGGGTTCGTCCAGTGTCATCGAATGACATCACCCATATATCAGGGCTAATTTATCCTGCTGTATTCAGAGAACACTATTTACAGTAAGCAAACCTGCTGTTCTAAGAGATGGGGAAGGTAGAGGGAAATGAAAATTTGATTTTGAAATCTTCGCACATACTTTTCCCTACAAACCCAACATGCACAAGTAACAAAGGTAGAGTCCATGGACTTGGAGTGTCCTAATGTTTAAAAAAAGAACTCTTGAGTACAATAGATGTTACAATATTCATCCTTGATAATCGAAACACTAACTTCTGTGCTATATCCTGGATGAAATTGGTATACTGCCAAAACTGAATACTGGAAAAACAAATTATATTCTGCAACATTTGTATCTGTTAATGGAGGTAAATATGTATTATGGTGGGAAAGTCACAATAATTTTTGTAAGCTTAAGACATGGTTTGTTTATTTTTTTGTAATGGTATCTCTCTGATATTTTATTTTTATCCTTTCCATGTTTAGAGCCTGATTGAATAAGCTTTTTTTCTCACACACTATTTCTCAGACATTTTCTGCAACCTAAGGGATCAGCCTTCTCAGAGAGACCAATCCCAGCCACTCTGAAAGCAAACTAGGTCATTTTTTCCCTTCCCCATTCTAAAGCATGTTACGATTCAACTCCTCCAAGCTCAAAAATCCATTTTCACCATCAGGAAGCTAAATCTGTGTTTCAGCAGATCTCTGGGCTTGTTTGGAGAAATCTGTCTTTTCACAGAATCTACCTTATAAATGGCCTGTGACCGACGGCCCGCAAATGCGCAGTAGAGACCAGCTCTACCGCGCATGTGCGGGCGAGCACGTCGCTCTGAGGCAGCTTCAGAAAGAAAAAAAAATGGCGGCGTCCAGTGGCAGCAGCGGGCGGCGGTACCGGCAGCGGGCGGCGACGGCGGTAGCGGGCGGTAGCGAGGGAGGGAGAAGAGAGAGAGAGGGAGGGAGGGGACTGAGTGGGAGGGAGGGACTGGGAGGGAGGGAGAGGGGGGACTGAGGGAGGGAGTGGGAGAGAGGAGAGGGGGGGACTGAGGGAGGGAGTGGGACTGGGAGAGAGAGGGAGGGAGTGGGACTGAGGGAGAGGGAGTGGGACTGGGAGAGAGAGGGAGTGAGTGGGACTGGGAGGGAGTGGGACTGGGAGAGAGAGGGAGGGAGTGGGACTGGGAGAGAGAGGGAGAGTGAGTGGGACTGGGAGAGAGAGGGAGGGAGTGGGACTGGGAGAGAGAGGGAGAGTGAGTGGGACTGGGAGAGAGAGGGAGGGAGTGGGACTGGGAGAGAGAGGGAGAGTGAGTGGGACTGAGTGAGAGGGAGGGGGGAGGGAGTGACTGAGTGGGGGGGAGGGACTGAGGGAGGGAGTGGGACTGAGGGAGAGAGAGGAGGGAGGGAGTGGGACTGAGGGAGAGGACAGAGGGAGTGGGGACTGAGTGAGAGTGAGTGGGACTGAGTGAGTGAGAGGGAGAGAGGGGAGAGGGACTGAGTGATAGGAGAGGGAGGGTGGGGAGGAGTGGGTGAGGGAGGGGGTGGTGAAGAGTGAGGGGAGAGAGAAAGAGGGGGAGGTGAGAGACAGAGGGATGTAGCCCGTTTTAACGGGCTTAACGGCTTGTCTAGAGTATAATTTGAACTGGGATATGAATAATGTTACAGAATCTAGTGCTTTGTGATACTGTTGGGAAGGTTATTGTAGGAATAAACAAACAGTACTTTGAATGATTTAATTATTGATTGGATTTTCATTTTCACTGTACAAGAAGCAATTACTGATGGCTAGCTTTGTGTGTCTCTTTCCAATCTGAAGGTGGAGAATGAGACCAACATTCTACAGGACGGATCTCTGGTTGATCTGTGTGGTGCCACTCTTCTATGGAGAACGGCAGATGGCCTATTTCACACTCCGACTCAGAAACACATAGAAGCTCTGCGACAGGAAATTAATGCAGCAAGGCCTCAGTGCCCTGTTGGGCTGAACACTTTAGCCTTTCCCAGCATTAACCGCAAGGATGTAGTAGAAGAGAAGCAACCTTGGGCTTACCTCAGCTGCGGCCATGTACATGGCTATCACAACTGGGGACATCGCAGTGACACGGAAGCCAATGAGCGCGAGTGCCCAATGTGTAGAACAGTAGGGCCTTATGTGCCTCTCTGGCTAGGTTGTGAAGCAGGATTTTACGTGGATGCTGGTCCTCCAACCCATGCTTTCAGTCCGTGTGGACATGTTTGCTCAGAGAAGTCTGCTAAGTACTGGTCCCAGATCCCGTTGCCTCATGGTACTCATGCATTTCATGCGGCCTGCCCTTTCTGTGCAGCACAGCTGTCTGGGGAAGAAAACTGTATTAAACTCATTTTCCAAGGCCCAGTTGACTGATGCTATTAATAACAAGACCTTGATGATGTTTTGTTAAAATTACTGTGAAGTATTTGCCACTAACTCTAGATTTAATTTTTTTTTTTTTTTTTTATAATGTTATTAATGGGGAAGTTCAGGGAGAGCAGGATACATTGTTGGCAGATATCTAGGACCTGAGAGATCTCAGTAATGCTGCACACATAGCGGCAGCATTTTCACTGATGTGTGTGGCATTGGTAAAATTGCTTTTACTGTGGACTTGTGATTGGGAAGAAAAGTCTTAACGTGTTCATTTCTTTTTTAAAAATGTTGAAATTTTCTAATGAAAGATATTCTTCTAATCTTTCCTTTTTAATAACATTTTGCAGATGTCGAAGAAACTTTAAGAACGTAATCTTGTATTGAAAACTTTGCAACATAATAGAGGTGAATATTTTCTCAAGGAGATAAAAACACTGTGGGCATTGGAAATGTCTGTTCATAGATACCATATTAATTGGATAAATGAATGACAATTTTCTGGTAGACAGCCAGCGACCTTCATGTAGAATTGAATGTATGTTTCTTGCTTATTTTATTTCATGCCAGTGTTTTAGTGCACCGGTACTGGCACCTGCATCACACACACTCATTTGGTGGGGTTTAAGACCCCACAAAAGTTGGGATACATTTTATTTATCCTTTCGCTTTTTCATTCTGTGTAGCGCAGTAGGGTTTCTATTGCCCAACTTGCATGATGTCGCAATTAAAACACAAAAGTGCCCAACAGAGGCCCTATCGCTGGTGCAGGGGGGGGAGAGCATAGGTATATGTTTTTCGTCTGGCTTCACTTTACTTTTTACTCCCAGTGTTTAGATTATATCATCTAATTAAAAAAGGTGAGCCATTATTTGAAATTTTTGCTGGGTGGAGGGGGGATGAGGACAGATACCTGCCTTTTTTTTTTTTTTTTGTGGCTTTGAGTCTGTTCCTTGATCTGATTTTTATCAGATCATTAAAACGATTCTTTTGCACTGCCCAGCAGTTAGTGGCATGGAGTGTAACGGGGGCAGTCCCAACCTTGCTTCCAGCAGTGCTGCTTCCAGCATTCCCTATTCTCCACCGTGTTCTTTGAACCCAAAGTGTGTTTTTTTTTCTCACAGTAATCGCAGGAAAGGATTATATTTGCACTCCAGCTGGCAGTCCACTATATAGAACTAGCTTCCCATTTAAATTTAACTCTGAAGCACTGCTGCAAGCAGCTGGATTGAGCCCCCCCGCCCTTCGCCATCCCAGAACGTACATGGACAGGGTCCTATCAGTCTGGATTATTTGGATCACAACTGGCCCAGTCTAAAAAATCAATCTAGCTCTCAAAAAGGGAATTAGAACAAACCACTTTTCATCACCTTTAAATACTTTTAACTTTACAGGTAAGTCAAGTTGCTGTTTAAAAAAAAAAAAATCACCCTCAGTTGTCATCGCTACGGTGTGCGTTCCGTTTTCAGCTTGTTGCTATCTCTTGCTTTCAGTTACAACATAGAAGTAATTTAACTTTAAAATTATTTGCCCCGTCAATGAAATTCAGAGCTGCTGGTTAGGATGGCTGAACACATTAGCACATCAACAGTAGATGGATTTAAGCTGTGCGTGCAGCAAAGAATTTGCTAAATGATCATTTAAGGCAGAACACCTGGACTGCTGGTGCCATTAATGTGCAGGACTTTCAGATATATCTGCCTGCACTTGGTATCTGAAGTATCCATCTATCCCTGACCAAAAAAAACTTTGGGAGAGAAGTAAAAGCATGAAGTGTTCGAGGCAAGAACTTCTGAGCGAGAAAAGAACGCAAAGTACGTTACTTTGATAAGAGTTTTTTTGCTACATGTGCGCTCTTTGTATAAATATCTAATTTATATGATTTTAATATATTGTGTATATACGTGAATTGACCTGTTCCTACTTTGGCTGTAAATAGTTTTATAGGTAACCTTATAAACATTTTGTGTTCTTTGCCGCTGGCGACAGAAGGTTACTTTTGTCTGCTGCTGCTGTTTTAATATCTTTTTGCCGTATAAAACCCCCGGTCTCTCCATACTTTGAGAATGGCTTTATAAGAGTGTTCGAGTCCACGGTATTCATTTTTTTTCTGTCGGGATTCATAATTGGCATTTTTCAACCCAATTATATTAGATTTTAAAAAAAAGTATTAACACTTGCACATAGTAAAAAAAAAAAAAAAAAAAAAAAAAAAAGGCAAAGATCAGCAATAATGTACTCCATTAAATTGGGGGTGGTGGGGGCGGTTACGAGTTGCCGTGCTAGGCCATTTGAGAATGATTGAAAACCAACGAAGCGCGCGCTCTGGGGCGGATTTTCAGACTCCGCGAATAGGCCTACTTTTGTTTGCGCTCCAGGCGCAAACAAAAGTACGCTGGATTTTAGTAGATACGCGCAGAGCCGCGCGTATCTGCTAAAAACTTGGATTGGCGCGCGCAAGGCTATCGATTTTGTATAGCCGGCGCGCGCCGAGCCGCGCAGCCTACCCCTGTTCCCTCCGAGGCCGCTCCGAAATCGGAGCGGCCTCGGAGGGAACTTCCTTTTGCCCTCCCCTCACCTTCCCCTACCTAACCCACCCACCCGGCCCTGTCTAAGCCCCCACCTTACCTTTGTCGGGGGATTTACGCCTCCCAGAGGGAGGCGTAAATCCCCGCGCGTCAGCGGGCCTCCTGCGCGCCGGGACGCGACCTGGGGGCGGGTCCGGAGGGCGTAGCCACGCCCCGGGTCCGCCCCCGGAATGCTCCCGACACGCCCCAAAAACGCCGCACGGTTCGGGCACGCCCCCCGACATGCCCCCTCCGAAAACCCCGGGACTTACGCGAGTCCCGGGGCTCTGCGCGCGCCGGTAGGCCTATGTAAAATAGGCCTACCGGCGCGCAGGGCCCTGCTCGCCTAAATCCGCCCGGTTTTGGGCGGATTTAGGCGAGCAGGGCTCTGAAAATCCGCCCCTCTGTGCGTAGGTGTTATGCTACTCTGTCTTTTTTTTTTTTTTTTTTTTTTTCAGCTCGCATCATGGATTGGATACTGCATTTCATAATGTCGTTTTCACTGTATAGTGTCTTAGAACGAGGGCTGACTAAACCGAGGAGTTAGTATTCAGCTCTTCGGTTTTTGGTCCAAGCGCAAGATAGAACTTTTTAATTTCATACAGTTAGGATTTAGTACTGCTATTACTCTGTTTTTAATTATAAAGATATGGTACCTTTGTGCCTCAGCTTAGCCTGCCATACTGACTAGTTTGAATTACTAGAAGTGGAAGAAAAAGCCATAAATACATGAGGTAGATTTATAAGCATTAAAAAAAAAAAAATCCTAATACAAAAAATATACCAGTAATTTATAATGAAGGCTTTGGTAGCAGTGTTAATCTTCATGTTTTTCTTCAGTTAAACATTTCATATTTGTTTCTTGCTCATTTTTTTTCCGGAAAAGGTGGGCGCTGTAGACAATTTTCACAAATTTTACTTTGCTTCAGGAGTAAATTCTCAACTTTTCTGTTCTTGCTGCTTTGAACACAGTAGTATATTTTGGTAGGTTCAGTTATACCATTCCGGATACTAAAAGTTGGGTTTTAGTGAACTGAAGGTGGAATTGGGAGGGAAGGGTTGCGTACCTCTAAAAGCCATTCAGAATCACTGGTCTTTAGGTGGCAGGCCCCCTTTTTTCATGATGTTGCATCAAGTGGTAGTAAGGTATTATATAATCCCCCTACCTCTATTTTTGAGTATTCTGGTTAAAGTGGAAATTATTGTACATCAAATTACACTTGCTTGACAACATTTCACTGAAGCAGGCACAGCATCAATGAAGCAGTAAATTAATTTTTTTTGCTTTTTTGTCCCATATCTACTTTAATTAAATCCAGCTTAAATAATACAAACCAAGTACTACTGAAAAAAGAGGCATCAGTGAAAGTAGTTTTACAGCAAATGTGCTTCTTTAATGTACCTTTTATTATTTGAGTGATAAGCCTACTTTAGACAGAACTTCTCTTGCTCACTTCCTAAAACTGTGTTCCAGTCTAAAGTCGCAGCTGCACTTGAGGGCACTGCTTAAGGTATTGAATACATTGCTTGCAGAATATTTTTTTTGGGGGGGGGGGGTAATTATCAAAGCTGAACTAACCCTACCTATCCCCATTTTTAAAAATGTACTTACTGCTCCTCCGGAGCAGAAGTAAACTCTGCATGCCGGCTGGCACTTCCCAGAGACAGGGTCTTATGGCGCTGCCCCGGCCCACACTCTGCCCCTTGGCCTGCCCCTTTCAGCAGGCCCGGCACTTGTGCGCGTATCAGGGTTACACACGTGGCTGGGCACATTCTGAAATGCGTGCAGCGAGCACAAGGCCCAGCCATGCACACAACCCCCGATTTTTGTGTGCGCAGGCTTTTTAAAATTTGGGCGTATGTGTACAATTTTAAAATTACCCTGCTTGTTTCAAGAGAATCAAGGGGAAAGCATTTTAGTACATATCTAAAACAAGGCATTGGTGTTCAGTTTGAAGAAAAATATTTCTCAGGTTGTTTCCTATACATTCTTTCCCCTCTATTCACACACAAAGCAGCTAATACCCTACTATGGAGTTATTAGGGTTAAAAAGGAGGCAAGTGTTGAGTGAAGTATAAATAACATGCTGTATCAAATGTAATCACTCACAAATTTCAAGCATCCTAAATGTACGGCAATAAATAGTTATAAATAAAGACCAAAGATTTTTTTTTTTAAACTATTGCAAATAAACTCTTAACTGAATCCTCATTAAAACTTAGTCAGATTTAAAGTGTTTAGAGTCCTTCACAAGGTGCTTGGACTTATCTTAAATGGAATCTTTATCCTAGCTGCGATGGTACTGGATTTTAGTGAGGACCATCCCTGACACTGGTACAGCATTTCGAAATAACCATTTCTTATCAAGGATCTGAGTGATTATTTTAAGTGTCCAATGATCATTGCCAGTTTTTGTAATAAATTCCAAGATGCATTAAAAATTATTTCTCATACAGGGACTGAATGGATCCTGACTTTTTTTTATCTTGTGTTCTCCAGATTTCTGGAAAAGAGGGCAAGTTCATTAAATCCTAGTATACACGTGAATCTTTGATATACTAGAAACACATATTCATTTTCTAAACTTTAAGCATGAAGCTTCTTAAAAAAAAAAAAAAAGGTCAACCAGTAACATACAGTCTGGTAAGTGCCATCAATATAATCAAAACATAAAAACAAGCTTGTCAAATGGTCCTTTTATTGTTATATAGTCCTGAGAGATAAAGGAACACATTTTTTGGTGACCTCAGTTTGAATATTGCTGTAGATGAAAATTAAATAGATTTTCCTAGGGTGTAGCAGATGGACTCAGGACCAATGGGTATAGTGTACTTCTGCTAGCAGTTGGAGACGGATCAGATTTCAATCTGACGTCAGCCCCTAGTACATATACCCCTGCAGGAAGTGCAGCTCTTCAGTATTTTCCGTCTCCATAGCATTAGGGACTATCTGCACTCTCTCAAGCGTTAGATCAAATTGAAAGAAGAAAACCTACCTGAAGACGAGCCCTGCTCTCCTGCGGTGATACCCTCGGGTCCCTCCCCCAGTTGAGATTCCCGAGGTGATTTCCGTGGTCCCTCGGAGGTGAGCCTCGGTCCGGCGGCCGAATCGCGGCGAGGACCTAGCCCCCGATCCTTCGGGCGCGGCTGAGAGGCAGCGGGTGCACCCTCGAGCGCGGCGGTGAAGGTATTTGCCCTCTTCCCCCCGCAGCCAGAGACCACCCGGGACGAAACCGGGAAGCGCCGAAGACAAGGTAAGGTAGAAATCTTCTACTCAAATCCGGTCTCCGAGGGTCGAGGATGAGCACAGGTCGCCGACCGGGACCAGTGCCACAGGGTTGATCCGCCCTAGCAGGGCCAGGCCCCGGCTATTCCAAGAGTCTGCCCATGTGGAGAATCTCCGAGGGGGTCGCCATATTGCCCATGTGCTCGCCGTTGCCATCTTGGCCTACTCGCCGTGCCGTTCGCCTCCGAGCGCGCAAAGCACTTAGGCGCGCATAACTTGCGCGCACATAGCCGAGCACATATCTACGGCACAGCCACGCGCACAACTTACACGCTCTATCTAAGCGCACCGGAGTGCATAAGATTTACATGCCAACGTCCATGGCACCCCCAGGAACAGAAATTAAAGCGCAAGGCCTCTGCCCGGCATGCCACATCAGAGCCGTACAATGCAGTGCGAGGAGGCCCTGGGAGATCCAGCTCAGGGCCAGTCCCACCTACTCAGGGGGCACCCCGGACCTAGCCAGGGGGAGCCCCCCCACAGACAGGGACCCCCAAGGAACCAGCGCCCCTCGGCTTTGATCCAGCGTCCATATCATGGGTAGAGTTTTTCAAGGGGATTCACGCCTTTTGTTCAAATGCAAACTGAACCTCTGGCTGTCCAACCACATGCTCCACCGGAGGACCCACATGCTCCAGGCCCCTCAAGACCTAGGCACAGGCTCCCTTTATCCAGAAGCCCCACCTACAGGGACTCTGACACCTCTGAGGAAGAAGCCGAACCCCTAGAAGAAGGGGAGCTCCCCCGGGGACAGAGCCTCACTGAACCATGAGACGCTTCTTCACAAAGGACGAGCTCGCGGACCTGGTCAATCAATGTCTGACGGAGCTCGCTATCCTGGGCCCAGGTACTTCGGGGGAACCAAAACCGAACCCCCTGCTGGAGGGTCTGACAGACTTCTCGCCATTTCCCTCTGTTACAAACAGCACAACAGCTGATTGACCTGGAATGGAATGCTCCGGAGTCTGCATTCAAAGGGGGACGAGCCTTGGCGGCCCTGTACCCCCTGGACCCAGCAACCAAAGATCTTCTTGCATGCCCAAGAGTGGATGCTATGGTCTGAGCGGTCTCTAGGCGCACCACTATCCCAGTGGGAGGGAGGAGCTGCGCTCAAAGATGCACATGACCAACATCTGGAGTCCATCCTCAAACAATCATTTGACGTCGCCGCTATGTCTCTATAAATTGCAGCCTGCTGTACCGTGGTGACACGTGCCTGCCTATCACAAACCAGAAACACCACCCTGGGAGAAGACATGGAACCAGTGGCTTCATTCCTAGCGGAAGCTGCCTCCGACCTAGTGCGCACAGCGGCCAGAGGAGTGTCCTCTGCGGTGGCTGCCAGGAGACAACTCTGGCTCTGAAGCTGGTCGGCCGACGCATCTTCCAAAACGCACCTCACAAGGATGCCCTTCAAAGGATCCCTCCTGTTCGGCAGCGAACTAGAGAAACTGGCCGACAAATGGGGCGAGTCCCCATTGCCGTGACTGCCAGAAGAAAAGACAAAGAGAAATCAGCGTCCCTTCCCCAGGTTCTCCAGGGGCAGAAGTTTGCAGCGCTTCAATCCTTACAGGAACAACTATCAAGCGCCCTGCCCTACGGGCAGGAACCAGTCCTTTCGGACCAAGCACAACAAGAGGGGAGCCAGCTCGGGTACGGGCCCCAGCCGCACCACACAATGAAATTCAGCCGACCCATCCAAGGGAAGAAGCCATAGGGGGCAGATTAGCCCTATTCTACCACAGATGGGTCGAGATAACCTTTGACAAGTGGGTCCTAGGCATCATTCGGGAGGGGTACTACCTGGATTTCCGGCGAACCCCTCCGGACAAGTACGTGGAGTCCCCCTGCCATGACCCCTCCAAGAGGGCGGCAGTGGAAGCTACACTATCCAGGCTACTGGCACTCGAGGTCATAACCCCAATACCTCCACAGGAAATAAATACTGGCCATTATTCCATTTATTTTATTGTTCCCAAGAAAGAGGGAACATTCAGGCCCATCCTAGATCTCAAGTCGGTCAACCGCCAACTCAGGATCCCTCGCTTCCGCATGGAAACCCTACGATCCGTTATAAGGGTGATACAACCAGGAGAGTTTCTCACATCCCTGGATCTTTCGGAGGCCTATCTGCACATCCCCATTCATCAGGAACATCAGCGCTACCTACGTTTCAAAGTCCTGAACCGTCACTACCAGTTCCGGGCACTACCCTTCGGGTTAGCCACAGCACCCCGGACGTTCACCAAGGTAATAGTGGTGGTGGCGGCGGCAACACTGAGGAAGGAAGGAATCCTTGTTCACCCCTACCTGGACGATTGGCTGATCAGAGCAAAGTCACCGGAGGAAAGCCGCCAAGCAACCAGCAGAGTCATAACTCTACTGGAAAGCCTAGGATGGGTAGTCAACACAAACAAAAGCTCCCTACAGCCCTCAGTCGCTGGAGTACCTAGGAGTCCAATTCGACACCAAAGAGGACAAGATCAGCCTGACCCCCACAAGGAGATCAAAATTGTTGAACCAGCTACAAACCTTGCTGGACGATCCTCGTCCCACAGCATGGGATTACCTGCAAGTCCTCGGGCTGATGGCATCCACACTGGAAGTTGTGCCATGGGTGCGAGCCCACATGAGGCCCCTACAGCGCTCACTCCTATCACGGTGGAGCCCACAGTCCCAGAACTACACCGTACGTCTATCAGTCCCGGGCAGAGTTCGGACCCAGCTACGGTGGTGGCTGCAGGCCAGGCACATGAGCCATGGATCAAGACTATCCTCCCCAACCTGGACTCTACTCACCACAGATGCCAGTCTACGAGGATGGGGAGCACATTGCGAGGAGCTAACCGCCCAAGGGCAGTGGAACGCAGAAGAGGTGGGATGGAACATCAACCGCCTAGAAGTGCGAGCAGTCAGACTAGCCTGCATGTGGAAACAGAAGAAGCAGCAGCCACGGGCCCAACAGACCCAAAACCACCCGGATTTGCCCGTGGCCCCTCAAAGAAGTAAGGCCAACCCCAGGGTCCACTACCCGAAGGGGCAGAGGCCTGCGCACCCCTCCATGGACCAGAATTGACGCCCCAAGGGGAGATGGAAGGAGCAGGGAACCATCCCGACGGACCGCCGAACCAAGATGACGAAGGATCCCCAGGACCCAACCCCATCCTGCACCTCTGCTAGCATTCCATCAATCAGCAGCTGTACCAGGAGCCGGATTATGCCCCAGAGCCCCAGGAGAACCCACCCCGGGGGAACCAGAGGGGGCCCACCCAGGAGGCCCAACAACAGGGACCCGACCACTGGCGCCACCCCAGTCCCCTACTGACTTGTCCCTGGCACCTACCTGCCCAGTAACAGGCCCACCTCTGGGCTCAGGTAACGGGGGAGGCAGCACATCCTCAGCAGCTGCAGCTCTAACCATTGCAGCACCGGACAGCTCTGTGTGCACAAGCACCGGAGCTGCCGGCTGCTGTGAACCATCGTGAGACAAGGAGGAAGGGCTGGGACCTGATCGTGCCTCATCAGGCAGGAAGGCCACAGAGGCGCCCGCCCTCCCCACCAACGCAGCTTTGCTGCCCCCCCCCCCCCCCCACACCCCTAAGAACAGGAAACGTGGCCCCTTGATGCTCCTGCCCCGGAACTCACCACCGGCCCGACTGCCTCCACTGCCACATCGCCAATGCGCTCATCAGGTACCATGCCCTCAGCCTCTCCCGATGCCATCGCGGCCTCTTCGGATACCATCGCTCCACCCTATATGTCGCTGGCATGACCACCACCCCGAACTACCACCGCCAAGCCTGCAAAAAAGAGAAAACCGCCGAAAAAACTGCAAGAAGGAAAAAGGTTCCCCCTGCACCTGAAAAAACCGCGATGCAGCACCAGATGCCCAGCCGAAAAGAGGGACTGACCCGGGAAGGCAGGTAAACCCTCTTCCAGATCATCCCCTCTTCCAGATCATCCCCTCTGGAGCCAATCAACTCCCACCACGGTGTGGTTCAAAAGAACCACACAATCCCGGCGCAGCAAGGAACACGAGGAGTCCGGGTGGCCAGCCAGCCACCTAGAGGCTACCCTCCCCCTGCACAGCGCCTGCCAGGCTTGCGCCAGCGAGCCTGGCACCATATTATCCTGGCCGGGCAGGCATGAAGCCTACCCAACCTCTCATCACTGCAGGTCTGCAATGGTTCAATAACGTTGAGCTGACATGTCCTTGCCGGTTTCTTCTATCAAAAAAACTAGAATAGAATAGTCTCATTACTGAGTACAGACTTTCAACAAAACCTTAGTAATGATATATGATCTATTGATGAATGTCTTCAGAGTTGTCATAAGAGCAGACTTAATAGATAAATTGTTGTGTGCTTTCAGATGATTAAGTATTACAATGCAATAACTTTTACTTAAGTCAAGCTGGGAGGCAAGTGTGGTGCCCGCAGGAGAATAATCCACACATGTTTAATTGATTGCAAAAAGTAAGCTACTTTTTTCTTATGTAAAGTTGGGGATGGTCATCACTAACATCCACTACCATCGCATCTAGGATAAAGATTCCATTTAAGATAAATGATTATGCATACCTCATAGAGTCCAAGCACTTTAAATTTGACTTTGTTTCTCTCAGTATTGTTAAGATGTTTTTATAAATAAATATAATAAAATAAAAATCCAAAAAAAAGAACAAACCATGTAAAAGGCATTGCACATTATGAAGACCAAATGATTAAATTCTGCCATTAATCATACATAACGGCATAAGAAGTTCTGCATACTGTCTGTGGCAAAATTCTGATGTCTTTATTTATTACTGTTTATTATAGTAGATTTGATGCTTGATATACCACTGGAGTTAACACCTGAGCAAACCTTTGTGGACATTTATTATGATAACTTATGCTATCATTGATGTAAAAATGTGTTTTGGGTGTATTGACGAATTATTATAATGGCACTCCTCATTGCAATTCTTTGCTTATGTCTACTCAGCTGGTTGGCAAAAGAGTCCTCTTTTTTTTAAAACAGAAAAAAATATAAACAGCAAAAATTCAGGGAGAATCTCTGGCATCTAGCAGTGTTCTGCTGCCTGATTGATAGCGTCATAGCACAACTGTGGTATCCTGAACTAAGAATCACAAAGATGAGCCAATACTACTACTAAACATTTCAGTTGCTCTACTAAACATATGCACTGCTATACAGGTACACATATAAGAGACCGTCTCCACTCTGTGGCACTTACAGTCTAGTCAAGATAAAGACAAGAGGTTTCAGAAAATTTTATATATTATAAAAAAAAAAAAAAAACCCAGAACCAACAAAGTTAGGATGAAGGAGAGCCATGATTTTAAAGTATGATAGAAGACTCAAAATGGTTCTTAATTCATTTAAAGTGGATTTTTAGGAAAGATGTCTTGCACTAAAGCAGATGTCTTGGGAATTCACCCAGTTGGAAACATGGTTTCATAAATGTATTTGAATAAACATTACAATATAATGGTTTCAAAGATACAAATATATGTAACCTATATAAACCAAGAATAAATGCATCAAAAACCATTTAATATATAATTTAAACAATGTTAATAAACATTCAAAAAAACAAAACAATTGCAAACATCACCATCTTAACTGGAGCTGTAGCAGTTAAGATAGTGATGTTTGTGTAATGATGAATGTTGCTTGGCGTTCTATACTGTTTTGATGAAGACATTGTTAAGGGGTGTAATAACTGCCTCTGAAGAAGCTGTGAGGTGAAACATGTAAGTGCAGGCATTTATAAGAACTACTTGTCCTATGCACTAAACATTGTACTAGGTAGTAGGCATTTGTTATTCTTCTGTGGACTATGCATTGAATGCTGAGCTGAAGTTAGTTATGTAACAAACATCTTACTGAAGATTGTTATACCAATCACTAACCATCCTTTGTAGACTATGGATAGGAAGAAGATGATAGTTGCATAAACGTGGTTTGTGGTGTTTTCCATGTGGACATTTATAAAAACAGGCTGTGACTGAAGATCTTGCTTTTTGGATTTTGGTATTGGTCATATGGAAAAAGATTTAGAAGTTTGAAGATATGCTTGATACTTGCTGTGGGCTTTGATTGTATTTTAATAGTGTGTGCATTTTTGTTTGTTGTGCATTTGGTGTTTGGATTTTTTTCTGTGATGTTTTTTGGTTGGTTTGTTTTTTTTGTTATGTGTTTAGTTTGTTTTTATGTGTATTGGGCCCTCAGTAGTGTTTTCTGTGTTTTATTAAAAAAAAAAAAAAAAAAAGGAATTCTTTGTATTTGAGATTTGGGTGGGTATAAATTTGGTATTAGATACTTTAGATTATATATAACAAATGTAGATATGCAATTGTTTTGTATTTTTGAATATTTATTCAAATATTGTTAAAATTGTATATTAAGTGATTTTTGGTGCATTTACTCTTGGTTTATACATATTCTGTTTGTGATATACATAACAGCCTAGAGTCAGAGCCTGTTGGACTATTTTGTACTCTCCCGCTGGAAGTGCAAAATAGGAGTAACTACAGAGTTCATATGAATTGCAGAGGTGATTCAAACAACCAAATATGGAACATTCTTCTCCATAAATTTGATAAATCTGCCTCACACTAGTAATATAAATGGCAGTGAAATATAAATGAATGAATATTTTGTATAAGTATACAAAAGTCCTCGATTAATAACTGAACCACAACCTTTGCTCATGAAATCTCTCTACTTTTTTTTTGTTTGTTTGGTGACCACTGTTTGGTGACCACTGTATCTTCAGCTTCCAACTACTTTTCTGCACTCTGTACAACTCATGCCAACAGCTGTGAAATGTAAATGTACATGTTGCACTCCTTCCACTTCTTCTGAAAAGCAAAGTTACTTTTTGTTTTATTTGTGGTGCAAAGTTGGTATGTTAAATCGTAAAACCAAGTGGCTGTTTGGGGTTTCTAGAAGTGAAGTGTGATTGACTGGGGAGACAGAAGGTAATTTGCCATAAGCAATGAGTCACATTTTAATTGAGATGAAAATAAACATTTTAAGGTGTGAGCTAAATACAAACAACTACATTTTGTAGTTGAGCACATTCTCCTTAAATATCTAATTGCCATTTTGTATTTGAACTATGGTTGGATGCACAAATGTGTTACAAATGTTCAGTGCCGTGCATATTTTGGACCATTTCAGCTCATGTTAATCTATCTGGTTATGTTATACTCATACTTGTTTCCAAGAGATTCCATGTAGGAAAGATATATTATAACCTTTCTCATATATCCACATGGAAATTCTGCGCTCTGGGAGTGACAGTGTTTACAGGACCTCTAATAGAATTGTAATGTCTGTCACAATTTTCTGAAGATTTGTAAGGCCAGACTAAACACCATGTAGAATGATTTATGTTCTTCTATCTTGTGAAATAGAAGCTTTTTCTCAGAAAACATCAAAAGCAGTATGCTTTTAAATGTGATTAGACCCTTGAAATCTTGCAGTACTGTTTATACAGATTTTTAATTGAATACTTTTCAACAGTTTTCACTGGTGGGTTTTTTTTTTTTTAATTTTATACTTTCATCCGTGGGATAAGTCACTGCAGGGAAAGTAATTTGCTCAGCACAAATCTTTCAATATTTATTCAGTTGCAGACATCACCTCACTATTTCTTTACCTGTCAATAATGGATTATTTTTGTGCTTCCAATGCCAACTGACTTCTTGTGATGTAACATCACTGCTAAATAAAAGCAATTTTCAGGATGCTGTTGTGGTTTTTCTATTAAGAATTACTGTTCCTTTCTGTGGATCAATTAGTATATATTAAATCCATTGAGTAGATGAAAAAAAAGGCCAATGATGGGTTACTCTACGCTAGATGCATTTTTATACTGTCCAGTAGACCGTTTACCCTATGGAAGATGGCACAGATTTGGATTCTGACTTTCAAACACATGATGGAAGGGATATCGAGAGAGAGAGCATCACACGGATTGATAGAACATGACATGTCTATTTCTACAGTTTACTTACATTTAGGAACCTATGGAAGAAACAGATGTGCAAACATAGGGGGTCATTTATCAAAATGCGCTAAGGTGTTTTTGCATGCGTTAAGGGCTTATTGTATGCGAAAATGCCTTTAACGCATGCGATAGCACCATATCATATGGTGCGATGCAAATCCAAAAAAGAGGAGTGGGCTGGGTTTACCAGTTTGCGAAGTCCTATCGCTCTGACTTAACGCTGATTTTAGCTACACCTTTTTCAGTAGTGTTAAGCCGTGCGATAGCTTGCATTACGGTGTTAGTGCATTTCGCGACGTCTCCTGAAAGGCCTGTTTCAGTAGGATTGCAGCTGCTGGAGCACCAGCCTAGCCATCGAGAGAGAGAGAGAGAGAGAGAGACTAGCCATAATGCCCTCTCCCTAGATAGGTATTTATATCCCTATGGGAGACCCACCTAGTAACTCGAGGTGAGGTTTAGTATTAGTGTAGGGGGTTAGGGGCCTCTTTGACATGAGACGTATGAACAGAACAGTGGTCTCTTGTGAAGATTTGATTACCTTCGGAGAGAGGAAACTCACCCAAAGATGAGATTGGTGCAATGTTCTCTCCACCTAGCTTGATGGACTCTCTACCTGGGTGGTAACATACTGGTTCACATCTGAACAAAAGCAAAATAAGTAAAAATAACCTTTAATAGTTGTCCATGTGTTGTTTTTAGTCATGCCAAGAAAGTGTTTGGTACACGCAATATCAGTGTACATTTGTGTGTATTCCAATTAACTTTAAAAAAAATTTGCTATGCATGTTGGATTTTATACATTGTGCAAAAGGTACATACTAAAAATGAAGTTAAAAAGCTTAAATCTGAAGCACTTCACAAAGAAATTGGGTCAGTCTAGTGCAGAGATTCTAGCTGCTGTTAAAATATGTGAGAAATGGCTGTTTCAACAAAGTCCTATTCAGGGTTGTGAAAACTATCCAGATAAAACCAAGGATCAAATCCCAAAATACTGCCCAGTATTTCACTTGGCTGTAGGGTTACCAACTGGCTCCAGATTTTCAGGATAGGTTGATCCAGTCCTGGTTTTACCCCACTGCATGCAGGGACTTGTTCTGATTTCCCTATTGCATTGCCTAAGAAAAAACATATTTCTATTTCCAGCAATATTTATTCCTTTATTACAAACATATCATTAAAAGCATTTACATATTTCATATCCACTCATACCACATTCATTCACCAATAACAATGCAATTCAATAATATTTATTGCACATATCCCTACATGCTAAAAATGCAATGTTTTTCACTTTTATATAATAACCAACGATTTCCTATTTAACCTGATTTTTTCATATGAACACACATTTTATCAAAATCTTCCCTACTGCTATACAAAATTGATCCTGTTTTTCTAAGTTTACCCTATTTAACAAAGTTCCCTCCTAATTTTTCTTTATTCTTCAAAAACTCCCGACAAGAGACTCCTGTTCCACCCGATGGTTTCCTCAAGGGATCACAATATAACAATTATTTTTTCTTTCACTTTTAGGGAACATTCAATCAACCGATAGCCTCTGTTGTTCTTTGTGCACATACAGGGAACATCCAACTTCACTTCTTAATTGAACTGTCAATTTTCATCAACCTATTCTTTTCAACATCAACATAAACTAATCACTATTAAACCCTTTAAAACATTTTACATATACCATATTTATATTAATATCCATTTTTTCAAAACACAATTTACCTAGTCGCCATTATTTATAATATCACTGCTACACGTTTCCAATATTTATTTCAAAAACAAACAGGACCATATAATAAATCAACACACTCACCTTTTTTAACTTCTGTTATCTTTTATATGCATCCTTTACAGCTCCTCTATTGCATGTTTTTAACTAACATCAGTTCATCACCTCTCTTCTTCCATCACCAAACCACATTTGTCGATTATAACGATTCTTCAACCCAACATCATTAACTACTCAAACATTTGCACAACCACGTATGTCATCAACAAACACATTCTTCTGTCAGCTCTTGCTCTTTTCTTTGAAAAATACGTACTAACCTAACTAACTAAACACAAGCTTCCACTAACGCCCAACTGCTTTACCTTTACACAACGCCGCGGCTGCTTATTCAATACTTCCTTTATTTAAATCTCCCCGCGGAAACTCCCCTTTCATATGTCACCCATGTGTCACGTATTACTCCCTATGTACTGCTTAAATGAACACGGTTCCTTCTAAATCCTGATCCAATATACTCTACCTTATCCAATGCTAAATAAACATGTTCCATTCCACTTCCACTGAATGCGCAGCCGTGGCGTTGTGGAAAGGTAAAGCAGTTGGGCGTTAGTGGAAGCTTGTGTTAAAATCATTAAGGTTAGTACGTATTTTTCAAAGAAAAGAGCAAGAGCTGACAGAAGAATGTGTTTGTTGATGACATACGTGGTTGTGCAAATGTTTTTGAGTAGTTAATGATGTTGGGTTGAAGAATTGTTATAATTGACGGAAATGTGGTTTGGTGATGGAAGAAGAGAGGTGATGAACTGATGTTAGTTAAAAACATGCAATAGAGGAGCTGTAAAGGATGCATATAAAAGATAACAGAAGTTAAAAAAGGTGAGTGTGTTGATTTATTATATGGTCCTGTTTGTTTTTGAAATAAATATTGGAAACGTGTAGCAGTGATATTATAAATAATGGCGACTAGGTAAATTGTGTTTTGAAAAAATGGATATTAATATAAATATGGTATATGTAAAATGTTTTAAAGGGTTTAATAGTGATTAGTTTGTTGATGTTGAAAAGAATAGGTTGATGAAAATTGACAGTTCAATTAAGAAGTGAAGTTGAATGTTCCCTGTATGTGCACAAAGAACAACAGAGGCTATCGGTTGATTGGATGTTCCCTAAAAGTGAAAGAAAAAATAATTGTTATATTGTGATCCCCTGAGGAAACCATCGGGTGGAACAGGAGTCTCTTGTTGGGAGTTTTTGAAGAATAAAGAAAAATTAGGAGGGAACTTTGTTAAATAGGGTAAACTTAGAAAAACAGGATCAATTTTGTATAGCAGTAGGGAAGATTTTGATAAAATGTGTTCATATGAAAAAATCAGATTAAATAGGAAATTGTTGGTTATTATATAAAAGTGAAATAAACATTGTATATTTTAGCATGTAGGGATATGTGCAATAAATATTATTGAATTGCATTGTTGTTGGTGAATGAATGTGGTATGAGTGGATGTGAAATATGTAAATGCTTTTAATGATATGTTTGTAATAAAGGAATAAATATTGTTGGAAATACAATATATACCTGTTTCTATGTTTGTTCATGTATGAACAATACCTGTAAATTACCCATATGTTGTAATTTATACTTGACCCTTGCCTAAGAAAAGCAAGACTCTAAGTACCTGCATGCAGAGGCGTAAAAGCAGGACTGGAGCCGGCTGGCAACCCTAATTGGCTTACCTCTTATATACAGTTTAACAAAGAACATACAATCAGCTATTGACTAAAATGTAAATATAGTTAAACTTGCTTTAAAGGAACATGGAGTCATTCCTTAACTATAATTCACTGGTTCTCATAAATAGCACAAATGAAACCACTGCATAGTGCATAAATAGTTCAAGAACTAACAGAGAAAAATGTGTTAAAAATAGAAATTCTCTCTTTAAAATTCCATTGGGTTTTTATGCACACGTAAATAGCTTTTTTTTTTTTTCTTGATTCTGTTCCTCCTATTCCTGTGGGGTTCTAACTCAATCAGAAGCCACTTCCATTGGGACTGTGGCACCCAGCAATTGCCCAAGGAGATGGGCTTGGAAATTGAATCCGGATTTCCTGTCTGGCATTGCACATTAGTGCCAATGAGTCGGTGGACCAGCCAGGCAAAATTAATTTCTCTGCTGAGTTAACTGCACATGCTAAGAAGCATCGATGTAAACTGGAAGAAGTGTGATATGTTTCTTTAAAAGAAGCACTTATATTTGAAGTGTTTGAAGAGCTTATGTTGAGTACCTATTATAGGTGTAAATGGAAGGGGATTAGATTCCGATTGGTGGATTCAACCCTGTTAACATCCACTTGTCTGAAACATCCTAACTCTTCACAGAATGTTTTAAGTTTCATAGACAAGTGTGTGTTTAACAAGGTGGAACCCATCAGTCTGATTCTAAACCCCTTCCATCCACATCTACCTCAGGGGTCTACAGACTGTGGCCTGAGGGCTGGAGGAAGCCCTTGGCCAAATTTCATCCAGCCCTTGGTAGCAATGAAAGACTGAGCTTGACCCGGCCTGTAGCAGTGACGACAGGAGTTTCATTTGGCCTGCAGTGGCGGCAGCAGCAACAACCCATTCCACTGCCACCGCCAGCTCAAATGCTTGAAGACAGAAGCACAAGTGGCAGCGCATCAGAGCGGTGTGGGTGGGGCATGCCCGGGGCAAGGCCACCACTGATTTGGCTATGCTTTGCATTGCTGGTGTTACTGCTGCTTGTGCAGGTTGGAGGTACTTGAGCTGAAGATGGGGGGGGGGGGGGGTGAGCGAGCCTACAACACAGCTATAAGGTGATTTTTGGCCATTGTGGAGGGCAGTGCAGGCCTCGGGGAGGAAAGCACTGGCGCAACGGAGCTGTGGGTGGCGCCTGCCAGGGAAAGCCAGATGATGATGGAGGTTCTGGAGCTCTCAACCACTGCCATCTCTGCAGAGCTGGGGCAACGGGGGCATGGATATCCTCTCCTACGAATGTGGGCTTTGAGGCCTAGTGTGCAGACATCCTCATAACTCCCAAGTCTAGTCTAAGTGTCTGTCCCTGAATTAGGGTCTCCAGAGGTGGGGGTTGTTTTCCTTACATGAACCTGGCGTGTTGCAAGAGAGGCGTGAGTAGGGGGGAAAAAAGGGGTGAGGAAAGGATCAGAAAGGCAAAGGAAGGAGAGAGCATGCATGGGGGGGGGGGAGGGCAAGTAAAAAAGCGAGTACCCTACACAACATGCCACCATCCAGTCACCCTCTCCCTTTTCTACTTTCCTAGGTGGACATATATTGGTAAAGGGGAAGGCAAGGTTGCTGAGCTGGGGCAGGGTTACCAACTTTGGAGAAATCTAAAAATAGTATAATTAGTAAAATCTGCCACACCCCTGGGAGCCCTGCCCCCTGCCTCACCCTTTTCCCAACATTTCAAAGTAACAAAAGGGCCAGACATGGTCTCCCTCTTCAACCTCTTCTCAGCAAGCAACTCCAAGGGGCTCTCTCCTGCCCTTTCCCCCCACCCGACAGTAAACTGAGTAGGTTCATAAGAACATAAAACTTGCCATATTTGGTCAGACCAAGGGTCCATCAAGTCCAGTATCATGTAACCAACAGTAGCCAATCTAGGTCACAAGTATTTGGCAGGATCCCAAGAGTTTGGTTAGATTCCAATCTGCTTATCCCTGAGATAAGCAGTGGATTTCTACAACTCCACCTGTCAAAACCTTTTTTTGAACTCAGCTACACTAATACAGGGTGGCCCATGGAAAAGTAGCCCGCCTCCAATACCAGTGGATTGGAGGCGGGCTACTTTTCCATGGGCCACCCTGGAGCTTTCACCACATCCTCTGGCAATGAATTCCAGAGTTTAATTATGCATTGAATAATCCATAATATATCAGGCTTGGTAGTGTCAGTACTCATGCGTGTTCCCCAGCCCGCCGATAAATGGCGCAGGCGGCTCCCTGGCTGCCTCGGAGACTCAAATATGCCAGAGGTACGAAGGACAGCGGCCATCGCGGGACAGACAGAAAATAGCAGAGGAGACCCTGGCATGCCGCAAACAGAGCGCGTCCCGCGGTACACTCCGCAGTGAGGATGAAGGCCCGGCCACCATTCGTGCCAAAAAGGGAAGGCCCCCGTGTGCCACAATTGGCGTGCCTGGGCCTTCATCTTTGCTGCGAACGGAGCATGTGCCGTAGGACGCGCTCCATTCGCAGCATGCTGGGGGTCTCCGCTACTATTTTCTGCTCAAGGCGAAAATGGAAGGCCCCTGTGTGCCGCAAACGGAGCGCCAGGCCTTCATCTTCGCCACGAACGGCACAGGTCCCGCAGCATGTCAGTGAGAGAGAATGTGTGTGAGAGAGGGGGGTGACAGAGAGCATGGTTGCTGAGGGGGTGGGGAGGGTGTGAGAGAGAGAGCATGAGAGGTAAGAGAGGGTGGGTGGGGGGATGCTGGAGTGTGGGTTTCAGAGAGAGGGAGCCTATATGAGGAGAGGGGGATGCCGGTGAGAGAGGAGAGGGGGTGTGGGGGCGTGCGAGAGACAGCTTGGTAAGAGGGAGAGTGCACAGGATGCTTGAGTGGGTTTCAGAGAGGGAGCTTATGAGGGGACAGGCCATCCAGTGCTCCTACCATGTGACAGGGGCCGGCCAATGGCACGGATACCCTGTCACATGGTAAGGTCAAAGGCCCATCGGCGCCATTTTTATTAGTGGCAGCCGACTGCCCGAGAGTGGGAGATTGCTTCCGGGACCCCTGCTGGACCACCAGGTAATTTTAAAATGTTTTGGGGGGGTCGGGAGGGTGGGGGAAGCTAAGGGAGCTGTTTTAAAGGGTCAGAGTGGGTTTAGGGGTTGTTTTTGTATGCCGTTTTTCCTGCCCTCCCCCCAAAACGATAAGAGAACCCCACGAACAATTTTGTGGGGTTTTCCTATCTGTTTCAGGGAGCCCCCGATTTATGATGACTTTGAAAATATCATACGATATTTTGCGGCTTTACTCCTCTCTGCTCGGCTTCTGATCCCGCCCCCTGCTGACTTCAGACATGCGACCGCAGAAGGATTTAAATGTGAGTGCTGACCTGGGGCGTCGTCCTCATTGCCGTGACCGCTCGATCCTCTGGTTCAGTGCAGCCAGCGCCATTGACCCATCGGGGTCCCTGAGCCCCTCCGAGCTGCCTCATCGCCATAACTCGATCCTACGACCGTGTTTTTGCAGCTTTACTCCTCCTCTCTGCTCTGCCTCTGATCCCGCTCCTGCTGACTTCAGACACGCGATCGCAGAAGGATTTAAATGTGAGTGCTGACCTGGGGTGTCACGAGCCGAAGGTGCATGACCAAGGGGGTACGATATTTTCAATCGTCAGAAAAATGATTACATCCCTATTATCTCCATACCTCGAAAAGAGGAGGAGGCAGCCTCCTCGCTGTGAAAAAAGAACTGAAATTAATTTCCCAAGAGGTCAACACACCCTCTAAATATGAAGTTGGCTTTTTCAAATCAAATTTCCTCCAACTCTGCCTCATATACACTCCCCCAGGGCTCCTACAGAGTGACCCCTCTCCTCTAATTGAATTTTTCATCAATTCCCTAACCCCCGACCTCCCCACTATTCTTCTTGGTGACTTTAATCTTCATGTTGATTCACACCCACAATCTACAGCCTGTGAAGCCTTCATTTCCTCCCTTGAAGCCATGGGCTTTACTCAGATCATTCACTCTCCCACACACAATGCAGGCCATACTCTCAACCTCATTTTCATTAACTCTGACCTCCATCTCATAGACTCCCCTACCTGCACCCCTGTGCCCTGGTCCAACCACACCATCATAAAAACTACCCTCTCCTTAAAACAAACTGCATACCCGCCCCCCGCCCCCACCACAAATGCACACTTTCAAATACCAGAAAACTTGCTCGACAGACAACCTCATACCAGCCTGCATCAACATCCCTAACTGAATTGATCTCACAACAGCTGACAACACCATCTCTTCCTGGTTCAAAGTCATCAACATCGCCAACCAAATTTGCCCCACCTCCTCAAAAACCATCAACCCTGCCCAAACCAACAAAAAACCTTGATATTCCCTGGAACTTAAATCACAGAAGAATCTCCTCAGAAACTCTGAAAGACAATGGCGTAAGCATCCCACTCCGACTACGAAAGCATCTTACTGCCTTCAGATGCACAACTACAGGATTTCCATTCAATGAACGAAACGAGACTACTATGCCCAAAAAATACACAACCTCCAATATAACGCTAAGGCTCTCTTTGCTATTGTCACCAACTTCACCAAACCTCTCATTCACCAAACGCAGGAACCAAAAACCAATGCGATGACCTAGCCCCCCAGAACTCCAATAATACCAATTTTCATCTCACTAAACCCACCACCTCACTCTCATCACTAGAATCCACATCTTCCCTAGAAATAGAAAATATCCTAAAGAAGATGAAACCCTCCTCGCACCCAGCGGAAACCATTCCACCTAAACTCCTCCTGTCCATCCCTAAGGTAATTGCCAAACCTCTATCAGATATATTAAATTGCTCCTTAGAACAAGGCACCGTTCCATCCATTTTGAAACAGTCAATAGTCAAACCAATACTCAAAAAAACCCAACCTTGATCCCTCAATCCTCTCCAACTTTAGACCCATCTCTAATCTAATCTACCATTTCTTTCCAAGGTACTAGAAAGACTAGTCAACTCCCACCTTACTGATTATCTTGACCAACATAAAATCCTCTCCCCATCACAATTTGACTTTCAAAAACACCTGAGCACAGAAACCCTACTCCTATCACTGACGCACTCATCAAAGGGGTTGACAGCGGCAATTCCTATCTTCTGGCCATGTTAAACATTTCAGCCGCATTCAATACTGTTAACCATGACATCCTAATAAATCTTCTCATGAGCATCGGCATCACGGGAACTGCACTATCCTGGCTACAATCTTATCTACAAAATAGACACTACATGGTCACCCTAGGTAATCACGAATCCAATCCTATCAACCTCAACCGGGGTGTCCCCCAAGGCTCCTCATTATCCTCCACTCTGTTCAACATCTACATGCTTCCCCTAGCCAAACTCGTCACAAACCTGGGAATCGTCCATTTTATTTATGCAAATGATGTTCAAATTCTCATCCCTTTCACAGACTCTCTTCAAAAAGCCCTGCAATCATGGGACCCATGCCTTACTTCGATCAATCATCTCCTTACAGACATGAACCTTGCTCTTAACCTCCACAAAACTGAACTTCTCATTATCTCCACCAACCACACCCCCTCTGCCAAACCCCCACTCCTCATTACATTTCCCCCACACACTCGAAACCTCAGAATCACCATCGACAACCAACTTTCTTTAAAACCATTCATTAAAGCCATCCTAAAAGATTGCTATTACAAACTACACACGGTTAAGAAACTCAGACCTCTACTACACTTCTCTGACTTTCGCACAGTGCTCCAATCCATTATTTTTTCCAAAATCGACTATTGTAACTCTCTGCTCCTCGGCCTCCCCTCCACCACCACCAAGCCCCTACAACTCCTGCAGAACGCCACTGCCAGAGTCCTAACTAACACCCGTAAAAGAGACCACATTACACCTGGCTACCTATCAATTCAAGAATACAGTACAAATCCTTATCCCTCATACACAAATCTATAATTAATGAAAACACACACTAGCTTAAACCACCCCTCCTACTCCACACCTCCCACAGACCTACTCACACCATCCACCAAGGTACCCTACACCTCCCCTCCCATAAATCCACTAAACTTTCCTCCACAATGAAAAGAGCATTTTCATTATCTGGTCCAATCCTGTGGAACTCCATGGCTCATGACCTCCGCACAGAAGTCTTCACACCCAAATTTAAAAAAAAAACTAAAAACATGGCTGTTCCAACAGGCCTTCACCTAAACAGTCTATAATCTCAACCCCCCATTAATCCACTCCTGTGTCTTTTGTTGTAAATAATTTTTATTATGGAAAAGTTTCAACAATACATCGGGAGTTAGCGATACGTAGTTTCTTCTATATCCCAACTCCAAACCACAGTAACAGAATATTCTGGAGGTTTCCCCATTACCCACCCCCCTTATACAAGTCCCAGTTCTTGTCAATTAATATCGCAGTTATGAACACACGAGTGGTTACTGTCTTGTCTATTGGTCCATTCAGCAGTTAAGAATCAAACTTCGAGCTCGATGTGGTAAGGCCTGGATATAGCCCTGCCAAATACGAAGAAAGCGTCTTCGCCTTTGCGGGTCCGTCTTGGAAGATAAGCTTTCAAGTTGCATCAGGCGATGGAGATGTATTCGCCACATCCAGAAAGAGGGATTCGTCATTTCCTTCCAATTAAATAGAACAATTTTTTTCCCTACCACAAAGGCTTTGCGAAGAAACCATCGAGGTTCCTGGCCCTTAATCAAGGGTCGGGGGGATACAATCAAATAAGATCATATATGGGGACATAGGCAATTTCACATCCAACAACCCACTCAGATAGTGTACAATCTTCACCCAATACGAATGAATTCCCGGGCATTCCCAGAAAACATGGGATAAAGTCCCCTTAATACATGAACATTTTGGACAGGATGCATTCTGCACAAGGTGCGCATGAAAGGCAATTTGTGGTGTAATATATGCTCGATATAAAAGCTTGACTTGCATTTCTCTATAATACATACTACTGGTGACAGTTATAGACATTCGCATCGAAGCCTTAAAAACACCAGGAGGTACCTGAAACAGCCCATCCCTATTCCAGCGCTCCGTCGCGTGAGTACAAGCTTCAGGGGCAAAACTTGTAGTAAGTACCTGATAATATGCTGAAAGTGAGGGGCCATGGGATTTACCCAACTGAAAAAACCGCTCAAGAGCCTGGAGGTGGCCCAGAACCTTACAAGAAGCAGGAAGTGAGGTAAAGTAATGACGGATCTGCAGGTAACCAAATAAATGAGTATCCGGCAATCCATATAAAGTTTGGAGGGTCTCAAAAGTAAAGAGGACTCCGGATTCATCCGGGACATGACCCAACATAGTTATACCTTTCTGCTGCCATTCCCGGAACACCCTATTCTGAGATCCTGGAGTAAAATGTGGATTACCCCCAATAGGCATCAGAAACGCATTACATTCAGGAAGGCCAAGATATTTTGTCAGATGTTGCCAGGCTTGTCGGAGAGGCACTATAAGGGGGTTTCGTTTAATGTCGTAGGTCAGTTCCCTATTAGGACACATTAGTATAAATCGTATATCCATGGGGTATACCAACGTTTGCTCCGCCACGAGGTTAAGAAAGGTAGAGTCTCCCGAGATCCAATCTCGGACCAGGCGTGAATTTGCCGCCACCACATAACTGGTCAGATCCGGTACTCCCATACCACCCGCACCCCATTTCACTTTTAACCAACGCAGGGGGATACGGGCTTTCTTCCCCTTCCATATGAAGGTTCGAAGTAATTTGTCCAGAGTCCCCATATCCTTCCGGTTAAAGGAAAACGGAAGATTCTGTATCACGTAGAGCCATTTAGGTAGGATAATTAATTTAAATAAGTTAATGTGCCCTCCCAAAGATAACGGAAGCCCCCTCCATTGACTTAGTTTGTCCTTCGTCAAGTTCAATAATCGGGTAATATTAAGAGAGTAAATGGATCGCAAATCTGTAGAGAGATAAACTCCCAAGTATTTAAGCACAGATTCGGCCCAGTGTAATGGAAATGGATCCTGCCAACCCGCCCGCAAGGTGGCAGGATAGCCCAACGCCTCTGATTTATCCCAATTGATGCTGAGTCCGTAAAACTCTCCAAAAGCTTTAAAGAGCGCTAGTAGTGTCGGTAAAGAGCAGGCTGGGGATGTTAGGAAAACCAAGATGTCGTCAGCAAAAGCGGCTTATTTAAAAATCTCTTTTGTTGCACCCGAGTAAAACTGCACCCCTCGTATCAAAGGAGTTTCCTGCAGCGCTATGAGCAACGGTTCTAGCGTCAGTAAAAATAAAAGGGGAGATAACGGACAACCTTGACGCATTCCCCGTTGTATTGGGATAGGGGAAGACAACACTCCATTAACTAACAATCTAGCTTGAGGGTCACAATACAGCAACTGAATTGCCTCCAAGAAAAACCCTTGAAACCCAATTTCAGTGAGTACTTGGAACAAATATCCCCATTCGACCCGGTCAAACGCCTTTTCTGCGTCTAGGCTGACCAGTAAAAAGGGGATATCAGTTCGTTCACACAATGTCATTGCAGCCATTATGTTCCTAATATTGGTTAGGGCGTAACGTTTTTGGACAAATCCCACCTGGCCTTGGCGGATGAGGTGAGGTAAAATGGTACCCAGGCGATCTGCTAGAATTTTGGCCAGGAATTTGTGATCTACATTCAAAAGTGAAATGGGACGATACGCTGTTGGTTCCGACGGATCCTTGCCTGGTTTCGGGATTAGGGTCACGTGTGCCATGTTACCCCAGCAGAGGAAAGGAAGCCCTGTGCAATCCAACTCTGAAACACCAAGGGAAGAAGGCCCTTCATGGGTTCTATTAAACACTGGTAGAATTCCGCACTATATCCATCCGGGCCAGGTGTCTTCAATTTTTTAGCGGCCCGAATGGCCTTACTAACCTCCTCCTCCCGAATCGGCTCATTTAACCACCGCTGCTGGGCCACAGTGATGGAGGGCAGCTTAACACGGGCAGAAAACGATTCCCATTTTGTAGGAGACCAACCCCCAGCCCTATAAAGTTCAGTGTAATATTCTTGAAAGGCCTTTAAAATATCAGGGGTATCATTAACAATCTGCCCTCGATTGGTTCGCAACGCTGTAACATGTCGTGAGCCACCCACGGAGCGCACAAATTCGCCAGCATCTTCCCTGATTTATTCCCGAATTGATATAATTTATATCTATAATAATGAATACTTTTAAGGGCCCTTTGGTGTAAAAGGGAGTTGATCGTGGTTTGCAAAGCCAGATAGGCAGCGCGCCGAGATCCCGACTGTTGCGCTACAAGATCTTGCCTTACACCCTTTAACTGTGCACTAAGAAGGAGCAATCTCTGATCGGCAGATTTCCTCCAGTGAGCTATATATGAAATTATATCGCCTCTCAATACCACCTTGGCCGTATTCCAGAAAAGAACTGGGTCCCCCAGATGCTGTGCATTCAGCGTGGCGAATTCCTCCCATCTCTCTCTGATGTACTGCTGAAAAGCCAAATCCTCCGCAAGAAAATACGGGTACCCTCCAGTGCCTCTCTTTTGGTGGAACTTGATTGGTCTTCAAATCTAACCAGATGGGCGCATGGTCAGAAATGAGGACATCACCAATGTCCGCTTCAGTAACTTGTGAAAAGTAGGAGGTGCTTACAAAAAAGTAATCAGTGCGAGATTGAGTTGCATGTGCTCGAGAGAGATGGGAGAAACTTTTCTCAAAAGGATGCAGTGTCCGCCACGAGTCCACTTAATGCAATGTTGCCTCTAGGGTCTGCAATTCCTTGCTAGGCCGTCCAGCCAGCGGACCAGCCGCCAGTCTATCCCAGACCGGGTCTTTTAAGGCATTAAAATCTCCCCCTATTACTAAATATTTATCTAGATAAGGTAGGAGCGCTTGCTGGAGTCTGCGGTAGAACCCCGCTTGCTGAGAATTAGGAGCATAAACTCAGCACAGCACCATAGGAGTCTGCTGTAATTCGGCCTCCAAAATCAGGTACCTCCCCTCAGGATCTTTAAATTCGTTCAACACCCGCAAAGGGAAATTCTTTTTTATCAAAATCGCTACTCCCACGGATCGGGAACTAGCTGATGCAAAATATACCTCTCCCACCCATCCCTGGCGCAGCTTTAAATGTTCTAAATCGGATAAGTGAGTTTCCTGCAGGAACGCCAGGTTTGTGGAATTACGTTTTAGAGCCTGCAGGATTTTATGTCTTTTAACCGGTGAATGGATGCCACAGACATTCCAGGATGTTATCCTATGTCCTGTTTTAACCATAATCGGACACCCAAAATCGAATTTTCCCATGTGTGTATGACCCAACAAAAACAAGAGGGCCGTCCCAGCAAGGACCCTCCCCTGAACCACCGTGCGGGTTCCACTCGTGCGACATCTAATATATCAGAACATGAAGTGCACTTTTTTGTGAATACCTTCCCACACCACCCCCCCCCCCATTCCTTTCTATTCCTAAATCCCCAAACATTAACCTAATCAACCCCAATTCCAAGATCACGACGTAACACTTACAACTCTCACCCCGTCACCAGCCCACCCAGATCAGAACATTCCCCAACAATGATATCATGTTCAGCTTTTGTTATCCCCAGCGAAACAGAGCTGGGTATAGAGCAGTGCAAAACCCATGCCTCCACCGATTGCTGAATCGGGTGTCAGAGCCCTACTCGCCTTGCCATATGATAGAATATAATAAACTGGAAAACACTTATCCTATCTGCTCTTTCCATTTCCCCAGTTGCAAGCGGAGCTCCCCCTATCTATAAGCAGCCCACTCGATCCCCAAGCTTGACTTCCAAACTTATACAAGCTCTGTCATGGTATAGTTTTCCCAGAAATTTTTCCTTATTAATTCCACCTAAGTTAAGAAACAGGAAATATAAAGTTGAAAGAACAACACACATAAAGTACAACAATATAAACCATTTTCAGTTGGAAGGTGGCTTCACCGGTTCCCGTATCGTCCATGTGTGGGTTTCCCTGCACCCCATAACCGGAGCCAGTGACCCAGGCATTCCCCCCGCAGTCAATTCAGGAACAGTCCCGCAATTGCAAGATATCTTATCGTCGCTAAAAGGCTGATTCTGGCAGGCAGGATCAAAGCGATATTCACCGTGCACGGAGGTGCGAGCCACTCGTCTTCAGCAGTCCTTTTTCCTCGAGCCCAACCAAGTCACCCCTCGTTAGGCTATCACTGATTTTGCTCGCAGGACTCGGGCAATCAAGAGGCACACCCCCGTATCAATTAAGTGTTCGTCCATCTGATTTGGGTTTTTTTTGGGGTTTTTTTTTTTAATAGTTTCTCCTACCTGAACAGACTCCTTGCGCTCCGGGGGACAAACAACAAGCCCAGGGTCGTATGTGGAGCAGCTGGGTCACAATTAAGAATGTTAATTGGGCTCCTTCTTTTTTTTTTTTGTGTTTTGAATTTCTAATTACCATTGCATAGGTCGACTCAGGGAAATGCTGGCGGCCATCTTGCCCATGTGGAGATCAGGCACTGTGGTTGTTTGTTGTTTTCCTGGAGGTCCCTTCCGAAACGGTAAGTGTTTTGATAAACTCCTGTAGTTCCCCGACAGTGGAGAACCAGCGGGAGCCGGTCGCTGTAGTGACTCAAACTCGTGCTGGATAAATAATCAGGGCTCGGTGACCAAGATTATGGAGCTGGGAACATAACAGTGCCAGGGTATGCCGTTGGGCTGAGAGGGCCGCTAAAAAATCCTGAAAAATAAGGATCTTCTGACCCTCATATCTTAGTTCTCCAGTACCCCTTGCTGCTCGCAAAATCTCTTCTTTGTGGGCATAATTCAATATTTTGGCTATGACCACTCTAGGTCTGTCCTGCTGTGGTTTTTTAATTCCCAGCCGGTGGGCCCTTTCCACTCTCAGGGGCCCATGCTGCAAATTTAAAGCAAGTTCTTTAATGAGCCAGGCTTCCAGCCAAGATGATAATTCCCTCTCAGGAAGTGATTCTGGCAATCCCACAAAGCGAAGATTGGATCGTCGGGATCTATTTTCTAGGTCTTCAATACGATCAGTTTGGGATGCCAGGGCTTTTTTGAGAGAGGCTAGCTCTGTCTGTGCAGTATGCAGGCCATCTTCTGTCTCAGAAACTCTGTGCTCTAACTCTCCGAATCGGGCTTCATAGCTTGCGATAGAAGCCGTGAGGTCTCCAAGTTGGTGGGATAGCTTCTTAAATTCTGGTTCTAATGCCTCCACCACAGCCGCTTTGATATCTGCCCAGTTTGTGGGGACCGGGGATTCAGACAGCCCCAGCTCTTCATCAGACGCCATCTCAGCAGGCCTTCCCTTTTCCTTCTCTTTTTTTCTTTATCTTTCCGTGCCATACGGGTTGACATTTTACTCTCAATTAATACAGAGAGAGCTCACCGTCTTAATACCAAGGTTTGTTGGTATTGTAAAAATATTAAATGTAAAGGATGGGGCTGGATAGGCCGGGTGAGAGTCCGAGAAGGAGAATCACATCTGCTCTCCCTCACAGCGTCACATGATCCCACTCCTGTGTCTTTAAAGCACTACTCCCTCTTACTTCCCTAGACTGAATGAAACATAAGATTCTTCCCCCTACTTGTACATACGTCCTCTTCCCCTGCATTTCCCTCTCCTCCTTACTTAAGCATATTTCCTCCCCCTATTTCCCCCTGCCCCCCTTTTTTGCCAGCATCTATCCTTTTATTTTAAATATATTCTGTCTACTTTTGTAACACAGTTCTAAGTTAAATTCTATCATTTGTTATACTTTCATCCCTTTATATTATTCATTATCTAATATGTATTGTTATATTTTTTTATAATATTCATCCATACTTTTATATTACTCTAAATCAAATATTTTTATCCTATGTTCCTTAAAGGTTTTTTCAATTGTTACTGTTACGCGATCTATGTAAAGGTTGTGCCTACTTCCTGTGGCCTTCCACCTGTTTTTTGTAAACTGGTACGATGTGCAAACGGCTATCGGTATACAAAAATGTTAAAATAAATAAATATTGTTCTGTAACCATAGCTCCTCTTTCATAGTGGTACTCTTTCTACTTCTTCTGCCCATCCTACTCTGTAATGCAAGAGCTTTGACTAAAAACTGAATGTTTTATTTTTTTTAAATGACAATTCATTTGAAATATTTGATATTAAAACAGAAAGCCAGCATGATAATTTGGCATTTTTAGACTTGCATTATTCTAGGAAATTGCACAAAAATTTGTTAATTTTGAAGTGTGGATTTTTAAATATGCATATCTTTTTCATGTCATGTATTTCTGTCTAATAGTAAGAAAAAAATCCACTCTCTGCTTAAAATGGGTGCAAACTTGCAATACAGAACAGCTGTCACAACTCTTCCAGTGGGCTCTGCTCCAATCGTAGCTATCTTTTCTAATGAAGGACCGAGCCTCATCTGACCATTTACTTACCACTCACATTATACTAGATGCTGGTAATATGAACCACAAATATCTACTGCAATTTACTTAAGGATATAAAATTTTACTTGTGTTCATGGTGACATCATGTTAAGAAATTTACTAAGCATCCCTAGCAAACTTAAGAGTAAATACCTTACCTACACTTTAATTGCCTAGGACAAAATCAAACTAATTCAAAACGAATCTGCTCTTTCAAGTCATGTAGTTGAGACAAAGTTTGATTGGATTTTGATTTATTTTAGATTTTGCCTTTCAGCTACTTTGAAGCAAATTACATTTCCCTTTCCTCTGAGGTCACATCGCAAACTGAGAAGTGCCCAGCTGCTACTGGAGAAAGAGAGAGAGAGACTGGCTCTATAGAAGCTCATAAAATAGATGCACTATCTACCTAGCTGCATTCAAGCTAAGTAGAGAGAACATGGTACAAATCTACTCTTTCACATTTCATCACTCCAAATCATATTAAATCTTCACTGATGGTAACTGCGCTGTTCATGTGGGTGACCGTGCATGTTAAACTGTCCCCCAAAACCAGCTCACCCAGAGTTCATAATGCCCCCTCTTACAGTGGTATAAAAAGTTCACAAATCAGTGAACCTCCACAGAGATTCTCTTTCTCTCTCCTCCCTTCCTCTCCCTCTCCCCTTCTGAAACGGGATTTACGAAAAATATTGCAAATCCCATTTCAGCCATAATGCACAGCTATCGCAGGCATAACACCAGGAAAAAAGGTAGATATTTCTGGCATTAAATCCCGTAATAGCATGCATGATGGTATCATATGCAACATTAGAGCCCTCATTTCCATTTACTCTGCCCAAACTCCTCCCACTTGAATATATTTTTTGAATTTGTATATGCATTTGACGATGAAATATTTAGTGCATTCATTATGGCATTATCATGGGCATTAGGGCCCTAATGCCCACGATAATGCCCTAATGTGATTTGTTGGATGACCCTGTAAGTTTTGTACCTGAGGTAATGGAGGGTGAAGTCAAGTGTCAAGTTTTTATATCCACCAACTTCACTGGGAGAGAATATCCTCACAACAAAATCGGCCCTAACACACTGTACTCCAGAAACCTTAAGTACAAGTACAAAACATTAAACAACTGGTTTCCTGGTCAATCTTATTATTACAATGCACCACATCAACACAATTCAATGCAAAGAATGTTAGTTTTATAGGACCAATACGCAACGAGTCTGTATATCAATTAGACCCACCATGGTAATGTCACATTACTTTATTTATTATATCTTTCAACTATTTTTTTGGATTTTATAATTGACTAAAATGAATCCCTATTGCCACGGGAACTCAAAAATATTGCAATTGAAAATTCACTTCAAGTATAGCTTCATAGAAATCAGCAAAACTGCAATACTTAGCTCATCGTAAAGCCCCGACACGATCGCGTTTCGAACCACGCGGTCCTGCTTCAGCGGGCAATCATCTTTTCCACATCTTCTTAATGGTAGTCCTTGAGTTCACAATATTCCCTTAGTGGTATCAGAAATGGTGTCTTTATGGTCCTCCTTCAGCGAGTCTGAAATCAGACCGCTGAAAAAGGACCATAAAGAGAGGAGCTGCAGACACCCCTTCATGAACTTTCTGGTACAATGGACATAGGTGTGCAGAATCCCCTAGGGTATCATGAGTCAGCTGGTAAAAATCCTGCAGCCCTTCAAGGATGTCACGGAGGAGCTAAGTTCCAGAAGTGCCACCTTGGCTGACATCATCCCTATAGTTAATCTCCTGGATGAACATTTGGAGGCCTTTAAACAGGAAGAGGGAATGACAGTTGAGGTGCTGCATTGTCTGGACATTTTGCAGCAGCAGGTGAAAGAGAGATTAAGGCCTTTAACAGAAGACCGCACATTCATGCTCGCCACAGTCTGTGATCCCCGTGTGAAAGGGAAACTCTCCCTACAGTACGATTGTCTCTTATTGGTGAAGGACCTGCTGTTAGCAAAAGTTCGTGAACAGGAGCACCATAGGCAGAGACAGATTAGGCGTGAAGCAGAGGTGGAAACAGCGGGCAATTCAGAGAGTTGTGCTGCTAGCCCAAGCAGGAGCAGCACTGTATCAGTGACAGACAGTACCTCCTCTCCTCCACTTCAGAATGCCAAAGGCATGTTGCCCATAAAGATTCATCTGTTGTGCGACAGGCGAGAGAGAAAGCAAAGGAGACACCAGCACAGCTTTCAGTGACACGGTATCTCTCAGAGCCGATAGAGAACATGCAGACAGATCCGCTGGCATATTGGGCACACAAGTCCACTGTCTGGGCCACACCTAGCCAAAGTGGCTCAGCAATATCTGTCATGTCCACCAACCAGTGTGCCCAGTGAACGTGTCTTTTCAATGACGGGATATCATTAGCCCTCACCACTCAAGGCTGGCACAGAGTTGATGGAAATGCTAGTGTTTTTGAAAGTAAACCTGCCTTTGCTTGGGTTTCCAAATTTTCCCTGTGAATGGCAAGATGAATAAAATCTTGCAGCAGCTCCAACTGCCTCCTATGCTCCAGATAATATAAGCACTGCAGCACATGTACCTGACCTGAAACGCTGTGCCTGACTGTCCACTGTCCAGGCCGTATGACCCTACAAGGGCCTGACCTGAAACGATGTGTGACTGTCTACTGTCCAGGCCGTACACCGTACATCCCTACAAGGGTTTGACCTCGATTGCTGTGCCTGTACGTCCAGGCCTTATGTCCCTACATGGGCTTGACCTCTGTCCTCGACTGCTTTGCCTGTTCATTCAGGCCTTATGTTCCTACAAGGGGTTGACCTCGATTGCTGTGCCTGTTTGTCCAGGCCTTATGTTAAGAACATAAGAAAATGCCATACTGGGTCAGACCAAGGGTCCATCAAGCCCAGCATCCTGTTTCCAACAGTGGCCAATCCAGGCCATAAGAACCTGGCAAGTACCCAAAAACTAAGTCTATTCCATGTAACCATTGCTAATGGCAGTGGCTATTCTCTAAGTGAACTTAATAGCAGGTAATGGACTTCTCCTCCAAGAACTTATCCAATCCCTTTTTTAAACAAAGCTATATTAACTGCACTAACCACATCCTCTGGCAACAAATTCCAGAGTTTAATTGTGCGTTGAGTAAAAAAGAACTTTCTCAGATTAGTTTTAAATGTGCCCCATGCTAACTTCATGGAATGCCCCCTAGTCTTTCTACTATCCGAAAGAGAAAATAACCGATTCACATCTACCCCTTCTAGACCTCTCATGATTTTAAACACCTCTATCATATCCCCCCTCAGTCGTCTCTTCTCCAAGCTGAAAAGTCCTAACCTCTTTAGTCTTTCCTCATAGGGGAGTTGTTCCATTCCCCTTATCATTTTGGTAGCCCTTCTCTGTACCTTCTCCATCACAAATATATCTTTTTTGAGATACGGTGACCAGAATTGTACACAGTATTCAAGGTGCGGTCTCACCATGGAGCGATACAGAGGCATTATGACATTTTCCGTTTTATTCACCATTCCCTTTCTAATAATTCCCAACATTCTGTTTGCTTTTTTGACTGCTGCAGCACACTGTACCAATGACTTCAATGTGTTATCCACTATGACACCTAGATCTTTCTTGGGTTGTAGCACCTAATATGGAACCCAACATTGTGTAATTATAGCATGGGTTATTTTTCCCTATATGCATCACCTTGCACTTATCCACATTAAATTTCATCTGCCATTTGGATGCCCAATTTTCCAGTCTCACAAGGTCTTCCTGCAATTTATCACAATCTGCTTGTGATTTAACTACTCTGAACAATTTTGTGTCATCTGCAAATTTGATTATCTCACTCGTCTTATTTCTTTCCAGATCATTTATAAATATATTGAAAAGTAAGGGTCCCAATACAGATCCCTGAGGCACTCCACTGTCCACTCCCTTCCACTGAGAAAATTGCCCATTTAATCCTACTCTCTGTTTCCTGTCTTTTAGCCAGTTTGCAATCCACGAAAGGACATCGCCACCTATCCCATGACTTTTTACTTTTCCTAGAAGCCTCTCATGAGGAACTTTGTCAAACGCCTTCTGAAAATCCAAGTATACTATATCTACCGGTTCACCTTTATCCACATGTTTATTAACTCCTTCAAAAAAAGTGAAGCAGATTTGTGAGGCAAGACTTGCCCTGGGTAAAGCCATGCTGCCTTTGTTCCATTAAACCATGTCTTTCTATATGTTCTGTGATTTTGATGTTTAAAACACTTTCCACTATTTTTCCTGGCACTGAAGTCAGGCTAACCGGTCTGTAGTTTCCCAGATCGCCCCTGGAGCCCTCTTTAAATATTGGGGTTACATTTGCTATCCGCCAGTCTTCAGGTACAATGGATGATTTTAATAAGTTACAAATTTTTACTAATAGGTCTGAAATTTCATTTTTTAGTTCCTTCAGAACTCTGAGTTGTATATCATCCGGTCCAGGTGATTTCCTACTCTTCAGTTTGTCAATCAGGCCTACCACATCTTCTAGGTTCACCGTGATTTGATTCAGTCCATCTGAATCATTACCCATGAAAACCTTCTCCATTACGGGTACCTCCCCAACATCCTCTTTAGTAAACACCGAAGCAAAGAAATCATTTAATCTTTCCACGATGGCCTTATCTTCTCTAAGTGCCCCTTTAACCCCTCGATCATCTAACGGTCCAACTGACTCCCTCACAGGCTTTCTGCTTCGGATATATTTAAAAAAGTTTTTACTGTGAGTTTTTGCCTCTACAGCCAACTTCTTTTCAAATTCTCTCTTAGCCTGCCTTATCAATGTCTTACATTTTAACTTGCCAATGTTTATGCTTTATCCTATTTTCTTCTGTTGGATCCTTCTTCCAATTTTTGAATGAAGATCTTTTGGCTAAAATAGCTTCTTTCACCTCCCCTTTTAACCATGCCGGTAATTGTTTTGCCTTCTTTCCACCTTTCTTAATGTGTGGAATACATCTGGACTGTGCTTCTAGAATGGTATTTTTTTAACAATGACCACGCCTCTTGGACATTTTTTACTTTTGTAGCTGCTCCTTTCAGTTTTTTTCTAACCATTTTTCTCATTTTATCAAAGTTTCCCTTTTGAAAGTTTAGCATGAGAGCCTTGGATTTGCACACTGTTCCTTTCCAGTCATTAAATCAAATTTGATCATATTATGATCACTATTGCCAAGCAGCTCCACCACCGTTAACCCTCTCACCAAGTCCTGTGCTCCACTGAGAATTAGGTCTAAAATTGCTCCCTCTCTCATCGGTTCCTGAACCAATTGCTCCATAAAGCTATCATTTATTCCATCCAGGAACGTTATCTCTCTAGAGTGATCCGATGATACATTTACCCAGTCTATATTGGGGTAATTGAAGTCTCCCATTATTACTGCACTACCAATTTGGTTAGCTTCCCTAATTTCTCTTAGCATTTCACTGTCCATCTCACCATCTTGACCAGGTGGACGATAGTATACCCCTATCACTATAGTCTTCCCTGTCACACAAGGGATTGGCGACCCCATAAAGATTCAATTTTGTATTTAGTCTCATGCAGGATGTTTATCCTGTTGGACTCTATGCCATCCCGGACATAAAGTGCCACACCTCCTCCCGAGTGCTCCTCTCTGTCATTGCGATATAATTTGTACCCTGGTATAGCACTGTCCCATTGGGTATCCTCTTTCCACTTGTTCCTACAAGTGTTTAACCTTGATTACTGTGCCTGTCCGTCCAGGCCTTATGTCCCTACTTGGGATTCACCTCTGTCCTTGATTGCTGTGCCTGTCCATCCAGGCCTTATGTCCCTAGGTGGGATTGGCTCTGTCCTCAAATGTTGTGCCTTTCCGTCCAGGCCTTATGTCCCTTCCAGTGTTTGACCTTGATTACTTTGCCTGTCAGTCAGGCCTTATGTCCCTAGGTGGGATACACCTCTGTCCTCAAATGCTGTGCCTGTCTGTCCAGGCCTTATGTCCCTAGGTGGGATACACCTCTGTCCTCGAATGCTGTGCCTGTCAGTCCAGGCCTTATGTCCCTAGGTGGGATACACCTCTGTCTTCGAATGCTGTGCCTGTCTGTCCAGGCCTTATGTCCCTAGGTGGGATACACCTCTGTCCTCGAATGCTGTGCCTGTCTGTCCAGGCCTTATGTCCCTAGGTGGTATACACCTCTGTCCTCGAATGCTGTGTCTGTCAATTCAGGCCTTATGTTCCTACAAGTGTTTGACCTCGATTGCTTTGCCTGATCATCCAGGGCTTATGTCCCTATGTGGGCTTGACATCTGCCCTTGAATGCTGTGTCTGTCTGTCCAGGCCTTATGTTCCTACATGGGCTTGACTCTGTCCTGTATTGCTGTGCCTGTCCTTCCAGGCCTTATGTCCCTAAATGGGATTGACCTCTGTCCTCGACTGCTTTGCCTGTTCATCCAGGCCTTATGTCCAGTCCTAATGGCTGAACCCTCATTGCAAAGGGAAACCTCAGTCTCTGGCAATTCAAACTAGTAATCCTTCAGAGCATGGATCCTTAAATAAAACAAACAGTTTTCTTTAGTTTCAGGGCAGAGAAGAGAACTTCCTCCGTCTTGCTTATGAAGTCATGATCTGTTTGCAAATGCTTAAATCCTAACAATTTGTACCATTATACACTCCATGGGCCAACCCATTCCAGGAAGCCCTTTCCTGCTCAAAGGAACGGGAACTCTTCCTGTTGTTGCAGCCTATCTCTTACCACCTGTTGACCCATGTTCAGAACAAGAAAAGATCTCCAAGGTACTTAGACTGTGGCAAACACAACACAGTGAGACCATGCTCACAGTGAGACCCTGCTCCAGGTTGCCTTGCTTTGAAGGCTCATGCTCTACTCTAGGGGTCAACCCATTCTGGGGAGCCCTTCCCGGCTCAAAGGAAAGGGAACTCTCCCCGGGTGTAGCCAGCCTGTATCTACCCTGTGACCCATGTTGAACCGCTGTTTACATGGTAACTTCCTCGGCCTTGAAAATTTTCTTTTGTATATCTGCTAACTCTACAAGATTTTAAAAGACCAGCGAGATCTCACTAGACGCCAACGGAAACACCCCACTCTAGGGGCGAACCCATTCTAGGGAGCCCTTTCCTGCACAAAGGAAAGGGAATTCTCCCCGGGTGTAGCCAGCCTGTATCTACCCTTTGCCTCTGTGCCTTGCTGCCATACACCAGATGACTCACTCAACTCCTTGTGGTGTTCTGGCCACTATCATGGTTGCTCAGTGTGTTGGTGCTAGTCTTTCTGCTTGCTATGTATGTTCCTCCTTCATTGTGTTGTAGGATGTCGATGCCACTTGTCTTGCCGCTTTGCCTGTCGTGCTGCCTTCGAGGGTTCATGCATCTCTTATCAGTGCTCTTTTGAAGCTGTGGTGTGTTTTTGACACTCACTGCTGCTTTGTGCCTCTATTAAAACACTCTTCTTGCCACTCCTGGTACCCCTTTGCCCCCTTAAAGTACCTTGGGCTATTCATGCCACTTTGGTGCTACTTTGCCACAGTCTAAGTACCTTGGAGCTGTTTTGTTGTTGTGATGATTGCTCCCCAAAAGTTTCATCAAAATTGATAAGAAAACCCCAATTCTGCAGCCAAAAATAGGCTGCAAATACTTCCTCCATTGACTTTAATGGGAACTGGAAAACGAATGCATGTATCAACGTATCGGGGCGCCATTGTACGCATGCAACGCATGTGCCCCCCCCCCCCCCCCCCCCGACGAATACGTATCCCGAATGCAACGAATACTTTCTGGCTGCACATCCCCCTAGCAGAGACTTTACCCTAACCTCTTCAATTCACTCATTCTCTAGCCATTGTTATGTGGTGGGGGATGCACTCATTCTGTTACACCTGATCCTGCAGAATCCCTCTTACTCGTTTCTCCTCTCTGCTCCAGCTATCACAAAACCCCATCTCACTGGCTACCATTATACCACCTGATGGCTTTGGCAGCTGCTGGAATAGATCAGAAAGACGTGTTGGTACAGTGTATTGGAACACTAATTCAAACTCTAAATAATCATAGAATTATATTGCTTACATACCTGACAGTGTAATTTGCTGATCTGATAATACAGTTCAGTGCCTGAATGTAATCTGCTTTGAAGTGTCATGAAAGGTGGAATATAAATTTAAAAAATGTAGGTGCTAGTGGTTTAATTAACATCAGCCAACATATCTTTTATGGGGTACTGGGCGGGCCTGACTGCTCCATATGGGGGTAGTGAGATATCCCTGCCCTAGTTCTGTAAGTCTTGGGGTCACACCTTGGGGAAGTGTGAGCAACCCCGATTCTCCTACCTTGACAAGGTCATGGCTTCCCAATCCCCTTTCCCCATATGTCTCCTGTGTTTTTTTCCCCTGAATCCTTAGCCTTAATGTAGCATCAAGGACCTGCTTTCCTGCAACTAATGCTGTGTGTATGCATGAGAGTACTTGGAGTTACATGTCTAACTGAACAACACTGGACGTTTAGTTTGAGACAGACCTGGCTTTCTAGTGTAATAATGCATGGGATATACTACCATAGAGCTGGATTTTCAAAGGATTGTGCGTGCTTGTTATAAAATCGGGCATACTCTTTTAAAATCTACCCCATAGTCTTTCTGACTCAATTTTTTTCCCCCTGGAGCAAGAGCTGTTTCTGGCTTTAAAACAGAGGGATAGGTTCAGCTGGGCCACAGTCATTCCTCCTTTTGACAGGGCTGAAATAAAATGGAAAGAGGTGCTGGTCCAGAGTAATGGAACAAACATACCACACTACTTCTAGCTTCAAATAATCATAGAATTAAATTAGGTGCATACCTGATGTTGTAATTTGCTGATCTGATAATACAGAACAGCACCTGAATGTAACCTGCTTTGATGTGCCATGAAAGATGGAATACAAATTATTTAAAAATTACAATTTATAAAAATACTATAAAAGGTAAGAAAATCATTTTTCCCCCTAGGCATCGTCTCAACAATTTCAGTTCTCAATTACTATCCTTTCTGGCACACAAACAACTGGAGATTCTTAGAAATATTTTGTAGGATGGAATGCCAATATGAACATAATCATCCTGCCTGACACAGCTGTTGGAGTATATTTGGAGACAAATGCTGTTCTATTATCTTTTCTAATTCTGCTACTTTGATCCAACAGCGCGTTGTTGTTCAACAGTTTCCATGCTGATTCTTTTTCTAAATTTTAGTCTATTTTTTTTTTACTCCAGAAATCTCTCAACCATACTGTGTAATGATCTCCTTAGCTTGTCAGGGTCACTGACAATATTTTTAACCCTTAATTACTGTGAAAAAGGTAAGTTCTTTTTTTTTTTTTTTTTTAAAGAATAGAAGGAAGAAGCTCTGTGCTCTTATCTGTCATTTTGCTGAACAATCTGGTCTCATTATGCCCATTCTTATTACTCAAGGTGACATCCAGGCAGTTAATCCGTGATCTGCTACAGTCACCTGCAAATGTAATTGGGGTGTCAAATCCACTGAGGTATACCATTAAGGAAATGAAATTCATCTCATGCTCGTTTCAGAGCATGAAACACATCTCACACACCTGTGCTTGCTGATTCACACTGGCTCCCGCTTAGAGCGAGAATCAAATATAAGACACTCATACTAATTCATAAATTGATAAATGATACAAGTACTGCATGGGTAGGTTCCAGACTACATATTTATTAGGGATGTGAATCGTTTTTTGACGATTTAAAACAATCGTCAGATATATTTTAAATCGTCAAAAATCATTAGAGCCGCGATACAATAACAAATCGTCAAAAAATCGTAAATCGGGGGAGGGCGGGAAAACCGGCACACCAAAACAACCCTAAAACCCACCCAGACCCTTTAAAACAAATCCCCCACCCTCCCGAACCCCCACAAAATGTTTTAAATTACCTGGGGTCCGGGGGGGGGGGGGCCCGGGGCCCGGGGCCCGGTGCGATCTCCCGCTCTCGGGCCACGGCTGCGTTAATAGAAATGGCGCCGGTGGCCCTTTGCCCTTACCATATGACAGGGCAAAGGTAGCGCCGGTGCCATTTTGGTTCCTGTCACCCGATGTCACGAGTGCAGGAGATCGCTCCTGGACCCCCGCTGGACCCCCAGGGACTTTTGGCCAGCTTGGGGGGGCCTCTTGACCCCCACAAGACTTGTCAAAAGTCCAGCGGGGGTCCGGGAGCGACCTCCTGCATTCACGCCGTATTGCCAATATTCAAAATGGTGCCGGTGCTACTTTTGCCCTCACTATTTGGTGTTCTGAGTTCTGGACACACAACCCCCCCTACCGCGGGCCTAATTCTCAGGAAAGAGGGAGATACTGAGGGGCTTTATACCTTGGAGCTTCTACGATACACCAACAAACATGCGCGCACGCACACACACACTGAGTCAGTACACCCGGATCCAGTTATTAGCTGGAAAGTTTATTTGAGCACTTACTAAGCAAAAGGATAATAACACAAATTGTAAACAGCAAGCACTGGAGAAGTGATTGCAAGCAAATAATACTAATAATAATTAGAAAGGTATTAAATCTTACGTTCCCAATGACAGATGGAATGGGCCCAAGAATAAATCCGTTTCAGCTCCGGAAGTCTGAAATAAGTAACAGGCGATGCTCTCTGCTGTTCTCACAGCCCTGCATACTTTTATCCTAACTTGAAAAATGCAGGAGCGGAGACACCTCCCTCCTTCTGTTTATCCCAATGCAGCGCACACCACCCCGGTGTTACTCCCAGGTTTCTGGTCTCACTTTGGGCTAACAGTTCTCATGGGTTCAGCACATAAGCATTTTTAGTACCTGCACAGTTCCCAGAAACATCTAAAAAGGACTCTCTAAAAATAACCACATTTGCAACAGGTGCTTACAGACATCTTCCTTCTCCGAGGCTGTGCTTTCACTAACTGAGGTTGGCTAATTGTGGCCAGTAATTAGACGAACCACCAACACCTGGCTATAAAAAGAAGAGTTTGCAATGGAAGGTGCTGTTCTATAATGAGCAGTGATGTAGCAGAGAGCATAAGAGATGTTTTATTTTCTGTATTATTTGTATTTTGTGTTTTAACTGTTATGTAATTTTACTGTTATGTTTGGTTTTCTTCTAAACCACTATGATATCATTGAATAGCAGTATTCAAAAACAAAATTTAAATAAATCAGCAGCATCGCAAAACCAAACTGAAATCATCTTGCTATAACCAGAAATCTTGTGTATCTAATTCTGCTTGCATACAAATATTAGGATATGATGGGGCCAAGTTTAGACCCTTTTACAGTCTTGAAATTGCATACATAATGTGCAGTAACTGCTTCATCTAAACATTGTCTAGGTGGCTGTCTCTATACACTACCCCCAGTGGGTATCCAGGCTTCTAATATTCTATTTGTGGAATAATTGGTTTGTTAGACTTTTTTCTTTTAATTGGACAGCCTTCAGTCTATAAATAGGATAACCAAGGGAGGAGCAGCAGTTATGTTTTATATATTCTGACTGGGGAAGAGAAGAGTAGCAAATATACTCAGCAGCTTATAATACATTAAATGTGCATGTCATGCGAAAGTTCCCCTTTTAAAAATAAAAATGCTTGGTAGCTTTGTTTAAAAAAAAAATAAATAAATAAAAAATGATGGTGGCAGAATAATGGAGGTAGTTGCTAATGCTGGAAGACAGATCCCCACAGGCAATTTATCTGTCATACAATTTTTAAAAAATTTAGTACAGCATTGCATATGAATACAATTTTCAAAAGTTATCAGTTAATTCTTAAAGCAACCTATAAAATAATTTTGTAATAAATACAGAATTGTACTTACAAGACAAATGCAATTGTATAATGAAGCTATCTTTAAAAAAAAAAAAAAAAAAGGCAGTAACGGTCACTCAGCCCAGTAACTACCGCTGGGCACAAGTGTTTTTTTTAAGACAAGATGCTGGGGCTCATTTTTTCTCATGGCTTGGAGTTATCTGCTGCTTTCTGGGATGGCAGCTTTGCTTGATCCCAAGAAACATTGATCACTGGGGAAATTAAGTGATGGGGGAGCATCTTGGCAGGATTCAGTGGAACCCAGATACCACAGACTGGATGCCATGGAGCAGCTCGGAGGAATGTCCATGTGACATCGGATTACATGATTCACTAAATGCAGGATGCCTTTTTTAGTCAAGATCATGATCTACTATGGGTCTAACCGGTTTAGTTACTATTTCAGTGTTGAAAAGTAGAATAAACTAAATGCTGTCGTGCGGGGGTTCCCAAACTTATCAAGGAAAGGGCTGTATGGGGAATGCTAAATCATGAAGAGGGCTGGTAAGGAGGTGTCCACCCACCCTCCCACCCCCTTGGAGTTTTTTTTTGAGCAGGGGGGAGAGGAGATGGTAATATCTGAACCTTTGATGATTTGAAATACTGGGAAAAGAAGGGAACTGCAAATCATCCGACCAGGCGTGTGCCATATAACACGCCAATAGTATTTCTAGAATAATATTGATAGATTTTGAGGTTACTGACCTCATAGAAAGACCTAGTTTAAGGGACGGAGAGTTAACATGGTTTTGCAAAGGGAAGTCTTGCCTTACCACTTTATTAGATATTTTTGAAGGTGAGCCAATTGATATAGAGTATTTAGATTTTCAGAAGGCATTTGGCAAAGTCCCTGATGAGACATTCCTCAGAAAACTGGGAGATCATGGGATCAGAGGTAGTGTCCTATTGTGAATTGGTAAATGAATAAAAGGCAGGAAACAAAATAGGACTAAATGGTTAATTTTGCAAATGGAGAAAGGTTGTTAGTAGAGTGCCCAGGGGTCTATACTGGGACCTGTGCTATTTAGCAAATTCATATATGGAGAAAGGAACAAGTGAGATGATCAAATTTGCAGAAGACACAAAATTGTTTTGAGTCATTAAAACTACGGAAGGGCTTTGTGAGAAAAGGAGAAAGTGCATCTAAATCGCAAATGCAATTTAATGTAGACGAGTACAAAATATTGGATGTAAGGAAAAATAATCCCAACTACAGGTACATGATGCTAGGTTCTGTTTCAGGAATCATCACCCAGGAAAAGGACCTCTGAGTCTTTGTAGACAACTCCTTGAAATCTTTAGCTCAGTGTGTAGTAGTGTTCAAAAAGGCAAATTGAATGTTAGAAATTATTAGGAAAGGAATAGAGAACAAAACTGAGAATATCATGATACATTTGTATAGATCCATGGTGCGACGGCGCCTTGAGTATTGTGCGCAGTTCTGGTAACCCCATCTCAAAAAAAACAAAACATACATAGTGGACATTGAAGGGCAACAAAAATGATAGAGGAAGAAAAAGCTCCCTTATGGAAAACCGCTAAGCAGATTATGATTCTATCTTAGAGAAGAGATAACTTGAGAGGGGATGTAATTGAGATTAATAAAATCATGAGTGGGGTGGAACAGGTAAATAGGGAACAGTTATTTAACCTTTAAAACACTAGGACTAGGGGACAAATATAAAACTAGCAACGGGCAGATTTAAAATAAATTGTAGGAAGTATATTTTTTTCACTCGGCACACAATCAAGCTATGGAATCGGAGAATAAGGTCAATGGAACCAACAAAGTGGGGGTTTAATAGAGGACTGAACAAGTTCATGAAGGAGAAGTCCATAAATGTTTTTTATCCCTGGGCGAGAGATACAAGAAAAGGGTCAAATACTAGGTCCCTGCAATCTCCTGCTGGCAGGGTCTAGCCTCCCTGTCAGCGGTGTCTTCCACTGGCCCAGGTCTTGAGCCATCTTCTCCCTACCAGCCATGAGTTAAAAAATCTTCCGTGGGCCGGCTGAATGAGCTTTGCGGGATGGATCCTACCAGCTGGCTGTAGTTTAGGGACCCCTCCTGAACTACATGGCAGTGATAATACTATATCAAGTGATCTTTGTGTAAACTACAATGCTACTTTACTGGAGAATATAAACTGTGATCAACAATTTGTTACATTGCATCAATTAGTGATTTATTGGTATTTGCTCAAAAACTTGAATCTCTGTCAAAAAATGATCAGCATCTACATTCCAGCTAATCATTTTGTGTATTCTTACATTCGTTTATATTTGCTGTCTCAATACAATCATCAAGCATGCTATTATAGCAGTTAATGCAAAATTACATCTGTCAGCAACCTGGTTTCTAAAGACACTGTGTCCCAGCTCTCTGTGGGGAGTATCAATTTAACAATTAATTGTGAGGTGGTGTAGCTATCCTTTCTAGTAGATAATGAATAACTGTGAGTGAAAAAAATTCTGTAACTCAGGTAATGAAGATGGATTCAAGATTTTATTGTGGCCACAGTGTTGGTGGTTATTTTCCCATTATAGAGAATAGTTAGTGGGAGAGTGCAGATAAACTTGGCCATCAAATAGTTTATGATATTGCAACAGAATGTGAAAATGGGCAGCCTAGACAGCTTGGTTGCCTTTATCAGCCATCATATTCTATGTGTGGTTGCTACTTAACATAGCCTTTTGATCTCGGTCGCCTCTATATTGTGAAATTTGGAGGTTTGCCAAAACATTCTGAACAAAGGCAAATTTCTGTTGGCCAGAGGCAAATATCCATTGAGACCGCTGCATATCTTTTCTGCAATATAAAAATGATTATTTTTATGTTGGTCCGATTAAAGCTATCACAAACTACAAAGAATCTATCTTTGTCTGAGGCCAAGAGGGCTACTAGAACTCTGCACTAAAATAACATATAAAAAAGGTGAAGATCCCATGAGATAATTTGACCTAGAGCTAGGACCAAGCAGCGTAGGAGTGGAGGGCTGTACCATTTTGCCACAGCACCCCCACTGGAGGCATTTTTAATTGGACGTTGAAGTGAGAGGATCTATGTTTGTAGTTTTCCTAGCTTTGCCGGTATTTATTTATTTATTTTTAACTTTTATATACCGACATTCCTGTATAAAATTGGCCCCAAACCTTTGCTATGTAGGTTAAGAAGTAAGAAACCCGCATATTCTGACTTCCATCCAGTGGTTAGAGCAGTGGTTCTCAACCCTGTCCTGGGGACCCCCCCAGCCAGTCGGGTTTTCAGGATATCCACAATGAATATGCACGAGAGAAAATTTGCATGTTATGGAGGCAGTGTATGCAAATTTTCTCTCATGCATATTCATTGTGGATATCCTGAAAACCCGACTGGCTGGGGGGGTCCCCAGGACAGGGTTGAGAACCACTGGGTTTGAGAGTGGACCTCAGTCAATGCTTTGAGTGTTTGAGTGAGTATTTTTGTAGCTAGAGATTTTATCTGGGAGGAAGTTTTCTGTTCACTCTTCCTGTGATAGAGGGGTGAAGAAGAAAAATGTTTTCCTTTTTTTATATTAATTTTGAATCATTCAATCCGAAGGATCCTAGTGACTTCTACGAGGAGGCTAAGAGAATGACAGAACACTGTCTGGAGGAGAGAGGAGAAACCTGGGGCTCCCAGAAACAGGACAAAGAGAGGTTGTAAACATTTTTTATTCAATCTATGAACCACAAGTATTTGGTAGGGGAATTCTGTGCAGGATAAGAGATCCATTCCATTTCACCTTGGGAAGCCTAATATTCCACTCGCAGAAAGAGAGTATCCCTGGGAAAAATATCAAGAGACCAAAGAGCGAAGAAAGAAGATCTCTGAAGCATGGAGCCTGGGCCAAGGCCCAGGCATTGGCACCTGGAGTCTAGGCCAAGCCTCGTCGTCAGGCCTGGGTCCGGGACGAGGCTTTGGTATCAGGTCCTGGGCTCCCGGCAGGGCCACGGCATTGGGCCTGGGCCCTCACATCAGGACCCAGCCTCAGCGCGGGCCACAGCATCGGGCCTAGGCTGAGGTGGTGGCGATGTACTGCAGCCTAGGCCCATGCAATGCTGAGGCTTTAGCGTGGGTCTAGGTGTCAGGACCAGCTAGGCTCCACACAGGGCCCCGGGGCACATCCCCCCCCGGACTGGGTAAGTGACGACCGGGTAGGATCCTGGTCCTGGCATTTTTCTGGGTGGGAGGGATGGGTGGGGGACACGGAAGGCCCTGGAAGCCCCATTTCTTTTTTTTCTTTTTTTTTTTTCCCGTTTTTTTTTTTAGTGTTTTTTGTTTTTTGTTTTTTTGAAACAAAACAAACATTTCACAAAATTAAATTCATGGGGAAAAATTCCCCCCCAAAAGTAAAATGGAAAAATGAAACTAAATTCCACCCTTAAAAGTTATCTGGCTAAGTAGCACTGTCATCTACAAAACTAAAGAAAATATAAGCTGCCCCTTTCCCTCCCTCCCTCTATCCCAAAGCATAATACAAGTCATATTGTGTATCCTAACTCCCACCAAACCTTTTTAAATAGTAACTATTTTCCCAGGATTGTAAGCCTGGGCCCCATCCCGATTTTACCTGCCAAACGATCTCATCCTGCCTGCCTCTCTTCCAACCCAACCACCCACAAGGAAAAAGTGTCACTCCTGCACTCCATCCCTCTGCCCCTCCCCATCCCCACCGATACCTGTTTCTTCTCAGCCGGGAGCAAGTGACCCTCTGCCTTGCTCCGGGCACTTCCACACAAAGCCGGATAACTAAAAAACCTACCCGGCTAAATTCAAACACATAACTTTAGCCAGATAACTTGTCCAATAGCAGGCCTCAGTGTTCTGTATGTGTGACCAAAGTGAGGGATTCTTCTAGTGTATAATTTCTGTGTAGGGCTCTATAGTTTTGTTTTCAATAGGAGATGTATTGGTCTTCTAGGACCTGTTGTAATATTTGAAATACTGACCATTCCTGGGTAGGGTTGCTGCTGTTTGAGACCTGAGAGTTGGTGTTTGATACAGCAGATTTGTCTCTTGGGTAAACTGTATTCTTGGCAGTCTGTGATAGCTTTTATTGCACTGTATGCTATCCAAAAATACTATATGTGAGCTATTGAGACAATGTAGGACCCATCTTTAGATATGAATGTCTCCGAATGACATATTAAAAAGGGACCTATGTAGTTTTTAAAGCTTTTGTACAATATTTTAGGTACATGTGCAGTAATCCCTGTTAATTGAATTAATGTCCTGCATTTTTCATATTTACAATTTGCTTATGACAGTACTGTTCTTAGTGTACTATTTGAAATTCTACCTGCAAACATAATATACTGAAAGGTGAAAAGGATCAATGTGTGGAAGGAGAGACAAAAGGCAAAAATATTAAATACTTCAGTTCGATGTTAACTAAGGAGAAGACCCTGGAGAAGGATAGTCACTGGTCAACAAGACTGCAGATGGGGGTGGATTTGACGAAACCCTTGTTTACGGAAGAGAATGTATGGGAAGAGCTAGGAGAACTGAAAGCGAACAAAGCCATGGGGCCTAATGAGATTCATCCAGGATACTGAGGGAGCTCAGAGATATGCTGGGGGGTCCGCTGAGTGACCTGTTCAATAGCTCCCTGGAAACGGGAGTGGTGGTCCTGTTTCACAAGAGTGGGAGCAGAGAGGAGGCTAGAAATTACAGGCCGGTTAGCCTCGTCTTGATGATGGGAAAATTAATGGAGACTCTGATGAAAGAAAGAATAGTGAACTACCTACAATCTGGTGACTTGCTTGATCCGTGACAGCACAGATTCATCAGGGGAAGGTCCTGTCAGATGAATCTGATTTATTTCTTTGATTGGGTGACTAAAGAATTGGATCAGGGAAGAGTGCACGATTTGATTAACTTGGATTTTAGTAAAGCCTTTGATATAATCCCACATAGAAGATTCATGAACCAAATGAGAAGCTTGGGCATGAGCGCCAAGGTGGTGGTGTGGATTACAAATTGGTTGACGGATAGAAGACAGCGTGTGATAGTAAATGGAACCTAATCTGAAGAGAGAACGATATTAAGTGGAGTGCCTCAGGGATCGGTGTTAGGACTGGTTCTGTTCAACGTTTTTGTGAGCGACATTGCGGAAGGGATAGAAGCTAAAGTTTTTCTATTTGTGGGTGATACTAAGATCTGCAGTGGACAAGATGGAAAGAGGGAGAGAATGAGACGTGATTTAAGGAAGCTTGAAGAGTGGTCAAAGATATGGCAACTGGGATTTAATGCCAAGAAGTGTAGAGTCATGCATCTGGGATGTGGTAATCTGAAGGGGGGTGAAGTGCTGCTGTGCTCGTAACAGGAGAGAGGCCTTGGGGTGATGGTGTCTAGCGATCTAAAGATGGTGAAGCAATGTGACAAGGCGATAGCTAAAGCTAGAAGAATGCTGGACTGCATAGAGAGAGGCATATCTAGTAAGAAAAAGGAAGTGATAATCCCCTTGTACAGGTCCTTGGTGAGGCTTCATCTGGAGTACTGTGTTCAGTTCTGGAGACTGTATCTCAAAAGGGACAGAGACAGGTTGGAGGTGGTCCAGAGAAGGATGACCAAAATGGTGGGAGGTTTCCATCAAATGACTTAGGAGAAGAGGTTGAAGGACCTAAATACGTATTCCCTGGAGGAGAAGATTTGCAGAGGAGATATGATACAGACCTTCAGATACTTGAAAGGTTTTATTTTAATGATGCACGATCAACAACAAACCTTTTCCGCTGGAAAGAATGCAATAGAACTAGGGGTCACAAAATGAAACTCTGGGGGGGAGGGACAACTCAGAATCTTCATGGAGAGGGTGGTGGACACCTGGAATGCCCTGCCAGAGGAGATGGTGAAGACAAAAATGGTGCAAGATTTCAAAAGTGCATAGGATAAACACTGTGGATCCCTAAAGGCAAGGGGGAGGGGAATGAGGTAAGAGGCATGGGGGTGACTTGCTGTTGTGGCCGATACTACCCTTAACAGATAGGCCTTCATACTGTGATGCAGTTCCATCATCGCTCGTTGCATCAACAGCAGAGGGAAAAGAGGAATTGGATTCAGATGACAACCAATGAGGACATTGAACTGTACAGTCTGAGAAAATAAGTGGGCATGGAGGTAACTTGCTTGATGCGGCTGTTACTACCCTTAACCAAAAAAACTGATGATACCCTTCTGATGCAACTCCAACATTGCTTTCTGCTTCAATGGCGGTGGTGAGAGGGGGGGGGGGGGGGAGGAATTTAAACTCAAACAGTAACCAACAAGAGCCCTCACCTTGGCGGTCTGAATAACTGATAGTTATGGAAAACTGATAACTATGGTAGCTTGCTGGGCAGACTGGATGAGCCATAAGGTCCTTTTCTGCTGTCACTTCTATGTTTCTATTTTTCGATGTATTTAAATTATATATGGGGATGCCAAAGGAAGTATTCACCCCAGGTGCCAAATATTATAGGTAGGTCACTGCCCTTTTTCCCTTCACTTTCAGCACCCCACATCCCTCTCCCATCTTCACTCCCTTTTGCTCTCACCTCTTGTCCTACCCCCTCTTCTCCTTTCAGTCTCTCTGCTCCCACCCACCCTCCTCTTGCTCTCTCCCTGTTCTCATTCCTCTTGTTGCTCTCTCTCCTTCCTGCCCCCAACCTTACCCACAAGAAAACAAAAATGGCTCAGTGCTCCCAACATAATGCCATATTATGTGGGTGCTGCCAAGACTTTGCTGTTTTTCTTGTGAGGGGTGTTATCAGGGACGGATTGGCCTATCGGGGGATTGGGCATCCCCTGGTGGGCCGGTCGCGCTAGTCACGTGGTCTGCTGAGCACAGCCGTGACAGAACCGCGCTCGGCAGGCCAGGTGGTATCTCCTGGGCCAGCCTGGGTGGCAAATCCCCGGGCCAGTCTTCATCTGGAATCCGCCACTGGGTGTTATGTTACATAATAGCCCTCAGTCCCCACAAGAACAATGACTGGGTCTAGTTTAGTTTAGGAGGAATTGCATGTCTCTTTCCAATGCTTCAATGCTGCATTGCATGTAGAGTCTGGCTTCTCCCAGTTTTTGTCTGCATATTACTGTTTTTAATTTGTGATCACTTATTTTGTATTTGTTGAAGGTCATTTTTTAAATGTAAATGTTATTGGATTTAATCATTTATAATAGAAAATAAGAAAAAACAAATATAGTGTGTAATATAAATCAAAAAGGCAATAATTCAAATCAAACCACTCTATATAATACATTATAATCCACATAATAAAGTGTGTGTGGGGGAGGGGGTTATACACAACATAGGTTCAGGTAGTTTATTGTTACTTATCTATCTAGTAACTTTATCATTAATAAATGTCTCTAGGTGTATAGGATTAGTAAATATAAACCAATTTCTCTGATAGGTAACAAAATATTAAGATGGGATTTAGGAAAAAAGGTACCCTCCGAAATCAATAACCTTATGTTTCAATTATAAAAATTGCTTCCTATGACCCTGTGTTATCAGACACACATCTGGCAATACATATAACTGCTGACTGTCTTTACTTTTGTAAAACTTTGAAAATTCCAAATTTAACCTGTTCCAACAAAAAGGATACTAATAAAGTATCCCTTAATGAGATGTTATCAAAAGAAGATTCCAAAAAATCAGAGTGAAGGATTCTCCACGCTTAGGCCTAGATTCATCATTTTGCTATAAAATTGCAAAAAATAGCTCGCACAATAAAAAAAAAAAAAAAGGGGGGGGGCGTGGTTAGGATAATTTGCTTGATACTGCATTATACAGCTATCTCAAATTTATCACACCTGCTATATTTTCATATTGGAAGTGCTGCTGCTGGAGAGAGAATTTTTATAAGGCTTTCATATAAGTAAACTATTTATACCACTTTAACTAAGGCAACTAGTAACTTGGGGTAAGGTTTTGGTGGTGGCCTAGGTTTTGGGGGGCAGTTTTACATGCACAGTCAGAGGTACAAACAGCACAGTAGAAATCAGTGAAGATTATATGTGATTTGGAGTGATGAAAGATACATAGATGAGATTTGTACATTGTACTCTCGAACTAGTTTGATAGCAGCTAGGTAGAGTATGCATCAAGCTAGGTCAAGAGTACATTGTAGAAATCTCATCTTTTTATAACATGCATCTCACCCTAACACGATTTGATGAATAACCCCCTTAGAGAGTCAATCACTCCTTCTTCAGATGATGTTACTCTCCTTTGCTTAGGTAGATAATACAGTATAGATTAGATAGAACAGTACATTTATTAGGAATAAAAGTCAAGATATCTATCAGTATTCTTGGCTAATTGAAGAATAACTGGATAGTTTCTTTTAAAGTTTAGTGACTACTGTCCAGATATCCACCATTGTGATATTGCAGTTTCAGAGAGATCACATGACAATCCAAGAGGCATCAATATAAATGATAAAGAAGCCTGCAAAGGTTGAGAAGTTACCTCCTTATTCTAACAAGAGAAAGAAGATGGTTCTTCTACAGTCAATGATGGCCTCAAAACAGCGACAGAGTTAGATGAAGAGACAGGAGAATTATTTAATACATTTCCATTAAATTGGATCCTAGAATTGCCCTGCACATTCAGGAGACTAACTAAGAACATAAGAACATAAGAAATTGCCATACTGGGTCAGACCAAGGGTCCATCAAGCCCAGCATCCTGTTTCCAACAGAGGCCAATCCAGGCCACAAGAACCTGACAATTACCCAAACACTAAGAAGATCCCATGCTACTGATGCAATTAATCACTAACCAACCTCTTTCCCTTTTCAAAAATACTCCAACATGAACATGTAAGGGAGTAATTGCTTGGTGGTAATCTTGTACGGAGGTGATCCTGTGAGGGTAACCGATTTGCAGTTATCCTCTCGTGGACCTCCGTCTATTATTCTTTTATTAATTTGACCGACATCTTTTTTTATTTTTTTGGAATTTTCAATTTTTTAATTTTTACTAAAAATCCCTTCTCCCCTGCTGCTTTTCCGCCCCACTGGTATTTTATTTCATACTTATCAGGACGTCACCTCTGAAATGTCTCATGGGTACGGAGCTGCTTGTCCGACACGGGCCATGTTTCGGCACGGGGTGCCTGCTTCAGGGACTATGGGAGAATGAGCTGTGTCCAATACTGGGTTCACAGCGTGTGGAAAACCTTCATTATATGAAAAAGTTAATCTTGAATAGCAAAAGCCTTCTATAGCCTTTATTGCACATTTAATGACAATACTTAGCCTAAGACCCACCTTGCCTTTAAAAACTTACTGTTGTGCTGCTTTTCTTTGTCGTACGTGGGACGCCTGTAGTGCTTGTCTGGGCGTCAGCTCAATTCTGACTGTTTATATAGACCTGCCTAAGGAGTCAGCCTCGGTCTGACAGAGAGTAGGAGGTAATCTCAGATGTAGGGAATTAAAATGATGCTTTGAATTTTCCGGCGGGAACGGACCTGACGGGGAACTGCTTAATTTCGTCTGTGTTTCTGCCTTATAGAGCGGACCTGGTAGAGAACCGGTGCTCACCACGTCCGTTCAGAAGTTTTTTTTTTCCTTTTCAGAGGGCGGCATAAATTAAACCAGGGGCGTTTTCCAGGCGGGGCTAGGCTGTCAGCCCCGCCTGTGAGACGCCCTCTATTGAATCAAACCCGCCCTCTAAAAGAAAAAATTAAGAGTGGCTAGCCCCGCCTGGAAAACGCCCCTGGTTTAATTTATGCCGCCCTCTGAAAAGGAAAAAAAACTTCTGAACGGACGTGGTGAGCACCGGTTCTCTACCAGGTCCGCTCTATAAGGCAGAAACACATAGACGAAATTAAGCAGTTCCCCGTCAGGTCCGTTCCCGCCGGAAAATTCAAAGCATCATTTTAATTCCCTACATCTGAGATAGCCTCGGTCTGACAGAGAGTAGGAGGTAGGCTCCTTAGGCAGGTCTATATAAACAGTCAGAACTGAGCTGACGCCCAGACAAGCACTACAGGCGTCCCACGTACGACAAAGAAAAGCAGCACAACAGTAAGTTTTTAAAGGCAAGGTGGGTCTTAGGCTAAGTATTGTCATTAAATGTGCAATAAAGGCTATAGAAGGCTTTTGCTATTCAAGATTAACTTTTTCATATATTGAAGGTTTTCCACACGCTGTGAACCCAGTATTGGACACAGCTCATTCTCCCATAGTCCCTGAAGCAGGCACCCCATGCCGAAACATGGCCCGTGTCGGACAAGCAGCTCCGTACCCATGAGACATTTCAGAGGTGACGTCCTGATAAGTATGAAATAAAATACCAGTGGGGCGGAAAAGCAGCAGGGGAGAAGGGATTTTTAGTAAAAATTAAAAAATTGAAAATTCCAAAAAAATAAAAAAGATGTCGGTCAAATTAATAAAAGAATAATAGACGGAGGTCCACGAGAGGATAACTGCAAATCGGTTACCCTCACAGGATCACCTCCGTACAAGATTACCACCAAGCAATTATTCCCTTACATGTTCATGTTGGAGTACTGATGCAATTAATAGCAGTGGCTATTCCCTAAGTATAATTGATTAATAGCCATTAATGGACTTCTCCTCCAAGAACTTATCCAAACCTTTTTCTAACCCAGCTACACTAACTGCACTAACCACCTCCTCTGGCAACAAATTCCAGAGCTTTATTGTGCATTGAGTGAAAAAGAATTTTCTCCGATTAGTCTTAAATGTTACTTGCTAACTTCATGGAATGCCCCCTAGTCCTTCTATTATTCGAAAGTGTAAATAACCGAGTCACATCTACTCGTTCAAGACCTCTCATGATCTTAAAGACCTCTATCATATCCCCCCTCAGCCGTCTCTTCTCCAAGCTGAACAGCCCTAACCTCTTCAGCTTTTCCTCATAGGGGAGCTGTTCCATCCCCTTTATCATTTTGGTTGCCCTTCTCTGTACCTTCTCCATCGCAATTATATCTTTTTTGAGATGCGGCGACCAGAATTGTACACAGTATTCAAGGTGCGGTCTCACCATGGAGCGATACTAACTTCTCCCGCTGGTTGACTTAGGCACAGTACTAGCTGAAAGTGGCTGCAGCGGAGTAAACTCATACCTGGACTCAAGGAGATGCCAGGGCCACCTCACTATTTCTGTCCAAACTAGTATTCACTGACGGCCTTTGTACATGTTGATCTATGGGACCTTGAATGGTGACTGAAGATGAGCATAGAATTTTGCCCTTCCTCTTCCTTCCCATTGGAAACTTCTAAACAGTTATAATCTTTTGGGAAAAAAGTACAAAGGGCATGCTCCTTTGGCACGCAGTTTTGGCTATATACCACTGCCATGCTGATCTTATTCACCCAGGTCATTATCAGATCCTGATATCAGGATCCCCCACTCAGCTGAATAGACTGGGAATGGGCGAGTTCACCTCCGGCAAGATCTCTGCTGTGCTGTACCTTCTCTCTCCAAATGCCCCCTGTTGAGGGTCATTTTGCATATGTGACTAAGGTGAGGTATTCTGCTAGCATGTAGTTTCTGGGTAGGGATCTACAGCAGTCTTGTTCATTGTGTTTTCATAACAGGAAGTGTATTGGTATTCTAGGGTCTGGTGTAATATTTGCAGTACTCCCTAATCAAAGGTAGAGTTGCTGCTTTTGGAGTCTTGACTTAGTGCTGCTGTAGTACGGCAGGTTTGCTACATATGTGCTGAGAGGTTTGGTTTGTTTGTTTGTTTTTTCCTCCAGGATTTTGCATTTCACAATGTCTGGTGTTGGAGGAAATTTGTTTTTCTGTTACTTAGATAACAGAATTTTTGCATGGTGAGGTGTAGGGGAAAATATCCTACTCTGCCTCCAATGTTAAAGGGGCAGATGTATGTATTGGGGGTGATCTGTGATCATAAATAGTCACTTAGTACTGACATTTCTAGTGGTAATGCTATCTTTGTCATTTTTTCCTTTACCACTATGTCTGGTTTTCTAGCATCAAGCATTTAATTGTTCTGAGAATGAATATGATTTATGCAAAGAATGCAAGAGATTAACAAACTGTAAATGTAAAGTAAAAAACTGACAGTGGGAATGTGGGCAGAGCTTGGTTTCCCTCCACCCCACCCCCCCCCCCACCCCCCCCCCCAGCTATGCCAAAAAGATATTCCGCTACCCCTGGAAGAAGGTTACATAAATGGTGCAATATTGGAAATGCTTTTGTTGTTGCCTTTATCAAAGAAGCATTCTCAGCTAAGAGGAATCTAGTGAAATTTATATTCAACTTATGTTCCAATTCCAATCAGCACATTTAGACAGAAAAATTGTCCTTTTTATTAAAAAAGAATAGTAGTACACCATGTGAGACAATCACAAAAAGCTGTAACAATTTCGGCATCAAGAAGAGGAAAGGCAGCAGGACAATGGTCTGAGAATCTATTCCTGTGAAAGACATAGCCCTTTCCTTCCATAAAGGTAAATACATTCCTCCAATAATCTAGAAGGGAGTCTGTCATGAATGATGACTATGGAAGTCACAATTTATGGGCTAAAGGGAAGAGATGCATGTCTCTTACTTTATTAAAATGTAGTCTGTAATCATGTGGCTATTACTAAATCTGATATCTAAATGATAAATAGGGTGTCATGAAAACTTTTGTCAATCACAAGCAAACAAAAATTAATTTAACCTATAGAACTATATATTATTAATGGACCATCATAATAAGCACTACTGGTGTTAGACCTGTATTGCTTTATCAATAATAAGTACCAATTTCAACACTTACCACTATTTTTAAACTTTTTGTTTTTGCAAATAAAACTGCCAATATGTCTTTAAGTGTGCTTACCTTACAGTCCTTTGAGGTAAAACCACAATTTCAGATTCAAACTTCAGTGGCTTTAAAACCCCAATTTTTAAATCTTGTACTGGATAATTTTAAAAAGTCCAGACATAGGCCCATGTTTCGAATGTCAAATCTGCATCAGGGGACTCTATCATATTTTCTTCCACAGTAGTGGGTAGCTCATTCTTCATTGTCTGTAGCACCAAGATGCTATGCAGCTGAAACAAACTATTGCTCCCAGAAGTTGTTTTTCTTCTGTATAAGGCAGTGATGGTGACTAGTGAGGGCTTCAACTGCTTGGGTCCCTTCAGTGTCCCAAAAAGTCAGGTTTGGGATCTGATTCACTTTTTTCCTGTCTCTCAGAGGAGAATATTACTACTGTAATTAAATCTTAATGCAAAACAGGAACTGCATGTTTTCTCTCCTCTAAACTTTATCGTACTGTTTCATGGCCTTACGTGATCCTTTAGAAATTCTTTGCAGGTTGTTATACTTTTATTGGCGCAAAATAAAAATGATCAAAGATGTTGCACCTGGGCTTTTCAGACCATATAAATTATTTCAACAGACACTGAGAACCACCTGGTGACCATTACTTGGGTGAGACTGCCAGCAAAAGAGATCAGTGAATCTTATCCATGTTACACACATTTTGATATTAGAATATCTTGTTTTGTTTTGCATGATGTGGTCTTGACATTTGTTGCTTTTGGTTGATAATTATTTAAGGTGCACTTGTCTAGGGTCTTGGCCTTCTCTTGAACTCTTGCAGTTGTCTACAGGAGGTTGTAAAAAAAAAAAAAAAAAAGAAAAGAAATAAAATCATATGTTTAAGATACTTTATAGCCATAGAAAACAATCTCTCAATCCCTTCAACATTAGAGTACTGTCTCTTACGATGTACCAGGGATAAGGATGGAGTCCTAATGTTGTTGGGCATCATCAACATTAGCTTTAGCTAGCAAATCAATGATTCCATATAGCATATTAATATTGGTGAAAGGAAAGGTTTAGTTGGGTTCTCTTTTCACCATTTGAAGACATTAACTCCTTGATCTAAATAAAATCACTGAAGCACAAAGAAGACTCCTGAGGTTTGTTCTGATTCCTGACTAGCATTGTCAATGACAGATGTACTGCACTATAGCTTGCTGCTGAACATTATAGCTTGAACGCCATTCGAAATTAGCAAATTTCATGCATGAACAATAGGAATGTACATTCAGTAGATTTGTGTTTTATTTTAGTGCACATTAAATGGAAACAAAGATTTAATGAATAAGAATTTTTAACTCATATTTTACATACATTCAAGACAAGAACTTGAAGAGAAAAACAAGAAATTGAGTAGAACAATGATCACAAAAGAATATCAACTGAAAATAACAAAAACATATCTCAATTTCAATCCAAGTCCACAAAGTAAAGTGGATTTAATACCCAACCCTAGGAAGTAATTACAATCAAGAGAAAAATAACCAAAGGCTACCCTTTGGTGTTAGTAATGCTCATTGATAATGTTTTTTGTTTTTTTCAATTTACACTTATATTAGTTTACAAAAGTGGAGCAAGCATACAAAAAGGCATAAACAATGAACCACAGTGTTATGTGGTAACATTGAGAACAAGATAAACCAAGATATACTTAACCAGTGGCTCCTCTATTTCCCCCAACCTCCCCCCCCCCCCCCCCCCCATTGATAATGTTTTGTTAAGCTGAGACAATAGATGATACAAGCATTTTTGATTGCTCAAGATTATTACTAAAGAAACAAGATGACTGGGTTAAAAAAACAAACAAACCATCCTTAAATTTAATATAACATTTACATGGAAACTTAAGAAAAAACATTGCTCTCAGTTGTTGAACCTTCTGTCTAATCGATAACAATTGTCTACACTTCTTCTGAGACTGCCTCCCCACATCAGGAAACACCTTAACCTTACGCTGTAGAAAAGTCTCAGGACTTTTGATGGTTTAACCAGGTCACTATCAGATGTCTCCACAAAATGTAATGAATAAGAACATTTTAAGTAAACTAATTAAAAAAAATTCTAAAGAAAAAAATTTCTGGCTGCACATCCTTAATGAACAATAGTATGACATATTTTCCCTTTTTCTTTTTGGAATTCCAAGAACAGATTTTATAATTCTTGTTAAATGTGAAAACTATACAGTATTAAAACAGCTCAACTGAACAATTTCATAGCTATGATCCCACGCTTGATCAATTGTACTCTTTTATTAAGTATTTGAATCTGTAAAGTGAGTTATTCAGAGCAAAGTGTAACACACAGTATTGCTGTAGTATATCTAACCATATTTTTTGTTAGCAAAATTCTTAACACTTTCATCATGCATAATTTATTCAGATTTCCTTATCCATAGCTCCAATTATAAAGGAGATTTTCAATTGTCAGTAAGGGAAACTGGTACATGGTTTATTTTCATTTGATATTCTGCCATATCCTAAGAAAGGCACAAGGTGAATTACAAAGAAAAATGTGACTTGCAGTACATGTGGCTGGGAGTGGGAGAGGGGACAGAAGAACATAAAACTGGGAACTGAACAAGGTAAACCTATATAGTTAGCAATGCACAGTGTACATTGATTTCATAGTATAGGGAGGATAGCTAGCGATGAGATGAACAAACACAGCACATAAAGATAGAATGCAGTTTTCATAGTTAAGGGAGGATACATTGCAGTAAAGTGGATTTGAATGCTCTTCACTAATCCTGCTCTGATTGCATTATCTGCTTTAATGCAGGCCCTAAATTAGAACAACACATTAAGTAGTTATATGTGTTGTCTGCAATTGTTGGCTGAGCCAGTGTAATGTCTGAGGCATAGAGTTGGAAATCTGGAGACCCCAGTTTGATTTCCCATTCATCATGCACTATATGACTTCAATCCAGGTTTAAGCATGAAATTGTAATTTCTTTGGAGTAAACACACAGGGGCAGATTTTCAAAGGGTTATGCGTGTAACCCCCGAAAAGCTGCCCCTGCCTGCCCCTGTGCGCGCCGAGCCTATCTTGCATTGGCACAGTGGCGCGCGCATGTCCCGGGGCTTTCAAAAATGGGTGGTCCGGGGGTGTGGCAGCGATTTGGGGGCGGTCCGGGGCAGGGCCGAATCCGGCACATGCAAGCAGGCGTAACTTTTTCAACAAAGGTGGGGGGGGGGGGGGGGGATTTAGTTAGGGCTGGGCGGTGGGTTAGATAGGGGAAGGGAGGGGAAAGTTGGGGGGCTGGAGGGAACGGGGAAAGCCATTGGGGCTCCCCTTGGGCTCAGTTTGCACAAGGTGCACATGTGTGCACCCCCTTGTGCATGTGGGCCCCGGATTTTATAACTTGCATGTGGCCTGGGCCTTTGCTTAGGTCTCAGCTTAGCCCGAGAACCTTTGGGTCACTGCCTATGGCTAGGTGAGACCAGGCTTTGAGCCTAGGTCAAGGCACTGGAGTCATGCTCGGGCATATAGGCCAGGATCCCTGCTTTGGGTTTCAGCCTACTCCCTAGACAAGGCCCAATTTTGGGCCTAGGCCTGACTGGTGCAATCTCATTGGAATTTAACTCATTCCATTTTGAAAATGATCCAAAATGAATTAGGAAATTTTGTCTCACTTCCTATTTTGTTTCTTCCAAATGCCCATCCTTAATCATGAGTAAAGGCCCTAATTTAAAACATAGTGTGATGAGCATTATATTCCCCTGGTGAATAGAAGAAGGCGGGCTGTAAGCAAAACCTGGGAAGGAGATTCAGTATATAAAATAAATCAGTCTAGGAGGCGGACTTCAACTCCCAGAAGACATAGGGGTTGTGGTGGGGAAGGAGCTTTCCAGGCTTTGCCCAGTTGAGAGGACAAGAGAAGCCCAGGCATGGTGGGAGGAAGGGTGAGATCTAGTTTGAAGGAGGGATAGGGTAGGAACAGGAAGGAGATCTATGAGAATCTGATGAAGAAACAGAGGAGATGGAAATGGAAGTGTCGCAGTCCTGAGGATGAGCCAGAGCTGGTGGACTTCGGAAATGAGTGATCTTCCAAGAGGACACACACATGGAGACTGCAGATCAGGAGTTTTAAGTGTACACTGCCATGGAGTAGATGTAGTTGCAGCCATAGTGAAAGGGGAAGCATGTACCCCAGCTGCAGACTACGGTGAGGAGGTATCAAGAGGCTTGATGGGTTTAAAAAGGTTTGGATAAGTTATTGGAGAAGTACATTAACTGATATTAATCAAGTTGACTTAGAGAATAGCCACTGCTGTGACCTGGATTGGCTACTGTTGGAAACAGGATGCTGGACTTGATGGACCCTTGATCTAACCCAATATGGCAATTTCTTATGTTCTTTTCCATTGGAAAAGGTTTAATTCTTGTGCATCATTAATACCATTCAGGTATTTTAAAGTCTGTATCGTATCTCTGCTGCCTTTCCTCTCCTCACCTCCAGGGTATATATATTTAGGTCACCAATCTCATTTTATAAGCTTTTCGTATAGACCCCACGCCATTATGGTTGTCTTTCTCTGGACTGCTTCCATTCTGTCTCAGTCCTTTTTTGAGATACAGTCTCCAGAACTGAGCATAGTACTCCAGATGAGATCTCATCAAAGACATTACAAAGGCATTATCTCCTCCTTTTTCCTGCTGGTTATACCTCTCTCTATGCAACACAGCATCCCTATGGACTTAGCTACCACCTTGTTACATTGATTTCCTACCTTCAGATCATTGGACACTATCACTCTGAGGTCTTTCTCCTGGTCTATGCTCATCACACCCCACTATAACCCAAATGCATTACTCAGCAGTTCTTGGTATTGAGTCTTAGCTGCCAAGCCTTCAATAACTCCTTGAAATTTCTTAGATCATTTCTTATTCTCTTTTCTTCTTCAAGCATGTCCACTCTATTGCAGATCTATGTATCATCCACAAAAAGATAAATGTTACCTTCTAACCCCTTAGCAGTATTGCTCACAAAGCTATTGAATAGAACTGGCCCCAGAAGCGAGCACTCCTCCTATCACTGTTTTTACCTCAGAGTAGGTTCCATTTACCACTGCTCCTGGATTTCTGTAAAGCAATCAATTTGTAATCCATTCCACCACCTTGCGACCCACTCATAGGCTTCTCATTTTAATCATGTGCCTCCTCTGTGGGCTGAAATGCAAGCAAACCACATCAAGTGCTCTTTCTTAATCTATTTCTCTAGTCGTTCAACTAAAAAAAAATTAATCAGATTTGGTTGACAGAACTTTCCTTTGGTAAAACCATGTTGTCTCGAATCCACTTAGATTGTAATAGTTCACTATCCTTTTCTTAAGCAGAGTCTCCATTAATTAACTCACCACTGAGGTGTAAGGCTAACCAGCCTGAAGTTTCAAGCCTCTCTCTTCTAGGGCTATTGCATATATTTTATTTTACTTTAAAAATTTCTCAATCACAACAAAATGCCTATAATCAATTTAACATGTCTCATAATACATAAAAAGCAAATATAATTTCATAAAACAAAATAAAAATACAATAACGAGTAATCAATTCTTAATAATCCCTTATATCAGGGGTGGGCAACTCTGGTTCTCAAGAGCCACAAACAGGCTAGGTTTTCAGGATATTGTCCATGAATATGCAGGAGAGAGATTTCTATGCACTACCTCCAATATATGCAAATCTATCTCCTGCATATTCATTATGGATTTCCTGAAAAGCTGCCCTGTTTGTGGCTCTCAAGGACCAGAGTTGGCTACCCCTGCCCTATATTTATACCTTTCAGTATCTGAACCATAGTAAAGTTATTAAACACTGCATGGAGACTATTTTCAATGTTAAATGTCTGATTAAACAGCCACAGTTTGAGTTTTAAAAAGTGTCCATGCCAGACACAGGGGTGAAGTTTCAAAACATTTACACACACAAAATTAGAATATATGTGCATAAGTAGCATGTACTTATGCACTTGACGTTTTAAAAATACCAAAAGAATGTATTTGTGATCTTGCATGCACATTTAGGTGTGATAAAAGGCTATTTTAGCCAAAAAAACCATCCTTCAAAAATTGGAAGAAGGATCCATCTGAAGAAAATAGGATAAAACATAAGCATTGTCAAGTTAAGTGTAAAACATTGATAAGACATGTGAAGAGAGAATTTGAAATGAAGTTGGCCATAGAGGCAAAAACTCGTAATAAAAACTTTAAAAAATATATCCAAAGCAAGAAACCTGTGAGGGAGTCGGTTGGACCATTAGATGACCAAGGGGTTAAAGGGGCTCTTAGGGGAAGATAAGGCCATTGCAGAAAAACTAAATGAATTCTTTGCTTCCGTGTTTATTAATGAGGATCTTGGGGAGATACCAGTTCCAGAGATGGTTTTCAGGGGTGATGAGTCAGACGAACTGAATGAAATCACTGTGAACCTGGAAGATGTAGTAGGCCAGATTGACAAACTAAAGAGTAGCAAATCTCCTGGACAGGATGGTATGCATCCTAGGGTACTGAAGGAACTCAAAAATGAAATTTCTGATCTATTAGTTAAATTTTGTAACCTATCATTAAAATCATCCATTGGCCACCCTCCAGTCTTCAGGTACAATGTAACCCCAATATTTAAAAAAGGCTCCAGAGGCGATCCGGGTAACTATAGACCAGTGAGCCTAACTTCAGTGCTGGGAAAAATAGTGGAAACTATTCTCAAGATCAAAATAGTAGAGCATATAGAAAGACATGATTTAATGGAACACAGTCAACACGGATTTACCCAAGGGAAGTCTTGCCTAACAAATCTGCTTCATTTTTTTGAAGGGGTTAATAAACATGTGGATAAAGGTGAATCGGTAGATATAGTGTATTTGGATTTTCAGAAGGTGTTTGATAAAGTCCCTCATGACATGCTTCTACGAAAACTAAAAAGTCATGGGATAGGAGACGATGTCCTTTCGTGGATTACAAACTGGTTAAAAGACAGGAAACAGAGAGTAGGATTAAATGGTCAATTTTCTCAGTGGAAAAGGGTAAACAGTGGATTGCCTCAGGGATCTGTTCTTGGACCGGTGCTTTTCTATATATATAAATGATCTGGAAAGGAATATGAGTGAGATTATCAAATTTGCAGATGATACAAAATTATTCAGAGTAGTTAAATCACAAGCAGACTGTGATACATTACAGGAGGACCTTGCAAGACTGGAAGATTGGGCATCCAAATGGCAGATGAAATTTAATGTGGACAAGTGCAAAGTGTTGCATATAGGGAAAAATAACACTTGCTGTAGTTACACGATGTTAGGTTCCATATTAGGAGGTGGAGCTACCACCCTGGAAAGAGATCTAGGCATCATAGTGGATAATACTTTAAAATCGTCGGCTCAGTGTGCTGCAGCAGTCAAAAAAGCAAATAGAATGTTAAGAATTATTAGGAAGGGAATGGTTAATAAAACGGAAAATGTCATAATGCCTCTGTATTGCTCAATGGTGAGACCGCACCTTGATTACTGTGTACAATTCTGGTCGCCACATCTCAAAAAAGATATAGTTGCGATGGAGAAGGTACCGAGAAGGGCCACCAAAATGATAAAGGGGATGGAACAGCTCCCCTATGAGGAAAGGCTGAAGAGGTTAGGGCTGTTCAGCTTGGAGAAGAGACGGCTGAGGGGGGATATGATAGAGGTCTTTAAGATCATGAAAGGTCTTGAACGAGTAAATGTGACTTGGTTATTTACACTTTTGAATAATAGAAGGACTAGGGGGCATTCCATGAAGTTAGCAAGTAGCACATTTAAGACTAATCGTAGAAAATTCTTTCACTCAACGCACAATAAAGCTCTGGAATTTGTTGCCAGAGGATGTGGTTAGTGCAGTTAGTGTAGTTGAGTTAAAAAAAAAGGTTCAGATAAGTTCTTGGAGAAGTCCATTAACTGCTATTAATCAAGTTTACTTAGGGAATAGCCACTGCTATTAATTGCATCAGTAGCATGGGATCTTCTTAGTGTTTGGATAATTGCCAGGTTCTTGTGGCCTGGTTTGGCCTCTGGAAACTAGATGCTGGACTTGATGGACCCTTGGTCTGACCCAGCATGGCAATTTCTTATGTTCTTATGTTCTTCCAGGGCAGGGCTGAGAGCTGTGCATGCAGGTTGCTATTTTATGAGAGAAATAAATGTGTACATTTGTCTACTTTGCTTACTTTAACACCTGCTAATTACCTTGCAAAATGGATATTAGGCTAGTCTATTGCTTGCTATTGGTTGGTTAGGAGGTCTGGTTGACCTGGAGGGAGTTCAGAGTGAAGAACTAGCAGAAGCCTCGATGACTTGGAGAAGGATGGGGTGAATTGGAGGAGGTTTCGGCAAATGGCGACTTCAACAATGCACACATGTATTAAAATGTACTGACTTCTGCATGTAAACTGGCTTTTATGCAAGCAAGTGGCAATATTTTTCATGTGTAAAATATACGTGTGTTTTTAAAATAGGTAGGAAAAGTGTGTACTTTCAATGCATTGAAATATGCGCTTTCAAAGCATTCCAGGTATTCATGCATAACCATGGAATACGTGCTTATGCTTGGGGGTAGACAAACGCGTATTTTATAATCTGCATGGACTTCACATGCGTAGGTTATAAAATACTCTCCTAGGTCTCTGTGCGGCCATATATGCAGATATATAGGTCTGTGCAGAGTTGTTTGAAAGATACCTTCCTAATGGATAACTTTCAAACAAGTGTGTGCATGACCATGAGCAGAACTATGCAAGTATTGTATAACCCATGCTTATGAAATACATGTTTTATAAAATATGTATATCTCTACCATGCAATACATGCACATATGTAGGCTTCCGCAAAAATACATGCAATGCATTGAAACCATATTCAATATCTTTGTGAGTGACATTGAGAGGGATAGAAATTAGAAAGTACAATTTGTTATTTGCAGATGAAACTAAGATCTGCAATAGAGTGGACATGGCTGAAGGAGTAGAAAGAATGAAAAGAGATTTAAGAAAGTTGGGAGAGTGGTCAAAGATTTGGCAGCTGGGATTCCATGCCAAGAAGTGCCAAGTTGTGCATCTGGGGTGCAGTAATCCAAAAGTGCTGTCTGTGATGGGGGGTGAAAGACTGATGTGCACAGACCGAGAGAGATCTCGGGGTAATAGTAAATAGAAACATAGAAATGATGGCGGAAAAGGACCAAAATGGTCCATCCAGTCCCGCAAGCTTATAAGAACATAAGAAAATGCCATACTGGGTCAGACCAAGGGTCCATCAAGCCCAGCATCCTGTTTCCAACAGTGGCCAATCCAAGCCATAAGAACCTGGCAAGTACCCAAAAACTAAGTCTATTCCATGTAACCATTGCCAATGGCAGTGGCTATTCTCTAAGTGAACTTAATAGCAGGTAATGGACTTCTCCTCCAAGAACTTATCCAATCCTTTTTTAAACACAGCTACACTAACTGCACGAACCACATTCTCTGGCAACAAATTCCAGAGTTTAATTGTGCATTGAGTAAAAAAGAACTTTCTCCGATTAGTTTTAAATGTGCCCCATGCTACCTTCATGGAGTGTCCCCTAGTCTTTCTACTATCCGAAAGAGTAAATAACAGATTCACATCTACCCGTTCTAGACCTCTCATGATTTTAAACACCTCTATCATATCCCCCCTCAGTCGTCTCTTCTCCAAGCTAAAAAGTCCTAACCTCTTTAGTCTTTCCTCATAGGGGAGTTGTTCCATTCCCCTTATCATTTTGGTAGCCCTTCTCTGTATCTTCTCCATCGCAATTATATCTTTTTTGAGATGCGGCGACCAGAATTGTACACAGAATTCAAGGTGCAGCCTCACCATGGAGCGATACAGAGGCAATATGACATTTTCCGTTTTATTCATCATTCCTTTTCTAATAATTCCCAACATTCTGTTTGCTTTTTTGACTGCCGCAGCACACTGAACAGACGATTTCAATGTGTTATCCACTATGACACCTACATCTCTTTCTTGGGTTGTAGCACCTAATATGGAACCCAACATCGTGTAATTATAGCATGGGTTATTTTTCCCTATATGCATCACCTTGCACTTATCCACATTAAATTTCATCTGCCATTTGGATGCCCAATTTTCCAGTCTCACAAGGTCTTCCTGCAATTTATCACAATCTGCTTGTGATTTAACTACTCTGAACAATTTTGTGTCATCTGCAAATTTGATTCTCACTCGTCGTATTTCTTTCCAGATCATTTATAAATATATTGAACAGTAAGGGTCCCAATACAGATCCCTGAGGCACTCCACTGTCCACTCCCTTCCACTGAGAAAATTGCCCATTTAATCCTACTCTCTGTTTCCTGTCTTTTAGCCAGTTTGCAATCCACGAAAGGACATCTCCACCTATCCCATGACTTTTTACTTTTCCTAGAAGCCTCTCATGAGGAACTTTGTCAAACGCCTTCTGAAAATCCAAGTATACTATATCTACCGGTTCACCTTTATCCACATGTTTATTAACTCCTTCAAAAAAGTGAAGCAGATTTGTGAGGCAAGACTTGCCCTGGGTAAAGCCATGCTGACTTTGTTCCATTAAACCATGTCTTTCTATATGTTCTGTGATTTTGATGTTTAGAACACTTTCCACTATTTTTCCTGGCACTGAAGTCAGGCTAACCGGTCTGTAGTTTCCCGGATCGCCCCTGGAGCCCTTTTTAAATATTGGGGTTACATTTGCTATCCTCCAGTCTTCAGGTACAATGGATGATTTTAATAAGTTACAAATTTTTACTAATAGGTCTGAAATTTCATTTTTTAGTTCCTTCAGAACTCTGGGGTGTATACCATCCGGTCCAAGTGATTTACTACTCTTCAGTTTGTCAATCAGGCCTACCACATCTAGGTTCACCGTGATTTGATTCAGTCCATCTGAATCATTACCCATGAAAACCTTCTCCATTACGGGTACCTTCTTATGGTAGTACCTGCTGTGCTATGCAGGTTACCCCATGTTTCTCTTCAGAGTAGCAACTGCTACTCTGTGCAGTTATCCCAGAGCCTTATGCTAACCATTAAAAATTTACTGCTAGCAACATTTTTACTGGCATGGCCGGCACCATCTTTAAAGATGGCGCCGGTCATCCAGTGCTCCTACCATGTGACAGGGGCCGGCCAATGGCACGGATACCCTGTCACATGGTAAGGGCAAAGGGCTATCGGTGCCATTTTTATTAGTGGCAGCCGACAGCCCGAGAGCGGGAGATCGCTCCCGGCGCCCCCACTGGACCACCAGGTAATTTTAAAACTTTTGTGGGGGGGGGGGGGGTCGGGAGGGTGGGGGAGGCTAAGGGGTCAGTTTTAAAGGGTTGGGGTGGGTTTTTTTTATTGGGCCATCGGCGCCATTTTTATTAGTGGCAGCCGACGGCCTGAGAGCAGGCGATCGGTCCCGGGGCTTCCACTGAACTACCAGGTGATTTTAAAATGTTTTGGGGGGGTTTGGGAGGGTGGGGGAAGCTAAGGGATTAGTTTTAAAGGGTCGGGGTGGGTTTAGGGGTTGTTTTGGTGTGCCGGTTTTCCTGCCCTCCCCCCAAATAACTCACGTTAGTGGACACAAACCCGATGATTTTTCACGATAAATTGGGGGAATTTCTATTGTATCGCACTCTTTAACGATTTTTGACGATTTAAAAAATATTGGACGATATTTTAAATCGTCCAAAAATGATTCACATCCCTAAAGTCAATTAGATTTGTTTGACAGGACCTTCCTTTGGTGAATCCATGCTGCCTCGGATCCATCGACTTACCGGATTGTAGATAGTTCAGTATCCTTTCTTTCAGCAGCGTCTTCATTAATTTTCCTACCACCAAGATGAGGTTAACCAGAATGTAATTTTCAGCCTCCTCTCCGCTACCACTCTTATGAAGTGGGACCATAACTGCTTTTCAATCTCGTAACACCACTCCTGTTTCCAGGGATCTATTGAACAGGTCATTTAGCAGACCCGCCAGGACATCTCTGATTTCTCATAGTATCCTGGGATGTTCTTTATCTGGCCCAATAGACTTGTCCACTTTCATTTTTCCTAGCTCTTCCTATATATACTTTTCTGTAAAAGGAGTTGTCTCCTCCAATTCCTTCTGCAGTCTTGTCAACCAGCAACTGTCCTTCTCCAAAGCCTTTTTTTAGTGAACTGAAGTATTTCTTTAATATTTCTGCCATTTCCTTGTCTGTTTTGACACATTGCTCCTCATCACCTTCAATTTCACTATACCACTTTAGGCTTTCTTCTTTCTCTTATATATCTGAAAAATGTTTTGTCACCTCTCTTTATCTCTTTGGCAATCCTTTCTTCTACTTGACCTTTAGCTTTTCTGATTTATTTCTTCTCCCTCAGTTGTAGCAGGTATTTTTCCCTGTGTTCCTCTTGTTGAGATCTTTTATACTTCCTGAATGCTAATCTTTTTTGCCTTTATTTTATTTATTTATTTAAAATCTTTTCTATACCGTCGCTAAGTCAAATACCATTGCAACGGTTTACATGTAGGCACATAAATTAATGTAGGTGAGGGTGTACATTAGTACATTCTAACAGGTGCCGCTAAAGGTTCAGTTACAATATATCATTAAAGACAATTATTTAGTGGAGTAGGTCATGACCGATTGTACCAGTAAGGTACTGTTCACGGGTAAAATTCACTATTCAAAATGTTACAATTATGTTTATAGTGATGTAGAGTTTTGTGGACCACTCTACTGTACACTCCTAAGTACTGTGTGCCAGTGGTGTTCTGCCTGTTTCTAAATATTTTCTATTCTCCCATCTCTTTATAAAATGCTTGTTTGAAAAGCCATGTTTTTAAACTTTTCTTAAATGTTTTGAGATCTCTTTGCAATCTGATCTCTAGAGGCATTGTGTTCCAAAGTATGGGGCCTGCTAGTGATAAGACCCTTTCTCTCACTTGGGTTAGTCTTACCGTTTTTACTGAAGGAATGATTAAGAGTGCTTTATTTGCAGATCGAAGGTTTCTGTGTGGGACATGTACTCTTAATGCTATGTTTAGCCAATCTGATTTCTCATCATGTATTAGTTTATGTATGGTACATAGGGTTTTGTATTTAATTCTGTGTTCGATAGGTAACCAATGTAGTTCTGCCAGGGTTTCAGTTATATGGTCCCTCCTCCTTTTTCCGGTTAGTATTCTAGCTGCTGTGTTTTGAAGTATTTGAAGTGGTCTTAATGTTGTGTTTGGGAGTCCTAGTAGAAGGGCATTACAATAGTCTGTGCTGGAGAAAAGTAGTGCCTGTAGAACTGTTTGGAAATTAGTTAGTGTTAGTGGTTTTAGTTTTCTGAGTACCATGAGTTTACCATAGCCTTCCTTTACTTTCAGTGATATGTGCTGTTTTAGATTGATTTCAGGGTCCATTATTATTCCAAGGTTTCGTACTTTTTCAGCTAGTTCAATTGTCTGGTTGTTATTGAGGGTTTGGCTGATTTTGGTATTTTTCTGTTCTAAGTGAAGAAATTCAGTTTTATCAATATTAATCACAAGTTCCATTTGGTTTAGTAGTTGTCTTATAATGTCTAGGTAAGCCAGGTTTAGTGTTTTCTCTGTGTCTTCTATAGATAGAATTAGTTGAATATCGTCTGCTTAAACGTAATGTGTGATTCCTAGTCCTGCAAGCAGATGGCATAAGGGCAGCATGTATATGTTAAAGAGGGTTGCAGACCGGGCTGATCCCTGCGGTACTTCTGTTTTGAGATTGATTTTTTCTGATAATGTGTTGTTGATCTGAACTTGGAAAAACCTGTTATTTAGGTATGAACTGAACCAGTTTATTGTTTTGCCGTGTAATCTGATTTCTTTTAGTCTATTTAGAAGTATTTTATGGTTTACTGTGTCGAAAGCTGCTGATAAGTCTAGCATTATTAGAATGCAGTGTTTACCGCTATCAAAACCTCTTAGAATGTTATCTGTTAGCGAGAGAAGTAGTGTCTCGGTGCTGTAGTGCTTTCGAAAACAGTGTTGAGATGGATATAGTATGTTATTGTCATCCAGGTGTTCAGCCAGTTGTTTCTGTACTGTTTTTTCTATTAGTTTAGCTATTAAGGGAAGATTTGATACTGGGCGGTAGTTGTTCAGGATCAGGGGGTCACTGTTTTTTTTCTTTATTATTGGTTTTATAATTGCTCCTTTCAGTATATCTGGCATAGATCCTTCTTCTAGGGATGGGTTTATGATCTTCGCTAATGTATGGGAGACTGTGTTAGCTGCTTTCTTAAGTTCGAAAGTTGGTATTGGGTTGATTATGTGTGGGAATGGGTTTGTTTTTTATCATGTGTTCCACCTCCAGCTTGGATATCTCGGTAAATGATGACCATTGATTGACATCTCTTTTTTGCAGCCACCTCCTTTGAGAACCAAATTGGTTTATTTTTCCTTGTACTCTTGTTTACTTTTCTAACATATAGAGTTGTTACCTACGTAATAGCTCCTTTTAATTTAGCCCGCTGTTGTTCCACCTTGCCCATTTTATCCCAGTCTTCTAGTTCTTCCTCCAGGTACATCCCCAATTTGTTAAAGTCCATATTTTTGAAATTCAAAACCTGAGACTTCGTGTGACTTCTTTGTATCTTATTTGCAATATCAAACCATACCATCCGATGATCACTTGTACTCAGGTGATCACCTACTTAAACATTAGAGACATTATACCCATTGGTGAGGACTAGGTCAAGTATCAAACACTCCTTCAAGGGTTCTATTACCTTTTGTTTGAGCATAGCCCCTTGGAGGGATGAAGATGGCAAAGCAATGTGACAAGGCGATAGCTAAAGCCGGAAGAATGCTGGGCTGAATAGAGAGAGGAATAACCAGTAAGAAAAAGAGAGGTTATAATGCCCTTGTACAGGTCCTTGGTGAGGTCTCATTTGGAGTAATGTGTTCAGTTCTGCAGTCCATATCTCAAAAGGGATAAAGACAGGATGGAGAGTGACCAAAATGGTGTGGGATCTATATGAAAAGACCTATGAGGAGAGGCTGAAGGATCTGAGTATGTACACCGTGGAAGAAAAGAAGTGCAAGGGCGATATAATACAGACCTTCAGATACCTGAAAGGTTTTAATGATGCACATTCGACTAACCTTTTCTGTCAAGAAATGAAACTCTAGGGAGGGCGACTCAGCACCAACTTCAGGAAATATTTCTTCACAAATAGGGTGATGGATGCCTGGAATGCCCTTAAGGAGGAGGTGGTGAAGAAAAAAGCAGTAAAAAAATGAAAAGGACATGGGATAAACCCTGGATTCCTAAAGGGTAGAGTATGGAAATGAAGAAAAGAATGCATGGGGGTAACTTGCTGGTGCGGTGGTTACTACCCTTAACCAATAAGCCTTCATACTGTTGATGCAACTCCATCATGGCTCTCTGTGTCAATGGCAGGGGGGAAAGGGGAATTGGATTCGAAGAGCAACCAATGAGGGCCTGACTTCTACGGTCTGGGAAATTAATAAGCATGGGGGTAACAGGGAATTGGATTTAAACAGCAACCACTGAGAGCCCTGATGTTTATGGTCTGGGAAACAGATAAGCATAGGGGTAGCTTGCATGGCACAACAGATACCATAAACTTGCTGGGCAGATTGGATGGACCATTTGGTCCTTTTCTGCCATCATTTCAATGTTTCTATATGTATATCAATGTATTCAACATGCATACTTTTCCTATCTGTTTTAAAACTATACACTTGTATATCTTACATGTGAAAGTAAAGTGGGGCTTACTCGCATAGGATGGCCAATTTTAAAACATGTGCACAAATTAGATTTACAAATTTACCAATTAGTCCACCAGTTTGGCATCATCGGGGGAAGCCAGAGGTGAGTGCAGCCGGCTATGGTAAGCCAGCGCACCTGGCAAACATATCACGTTCTCCTTGTTTACACTCATAAAACAATCCTTTCAGTCTTAATTTACTTGCTCAAAGTCTAAAAATAAACAGTAGGGATGTGAATCGTTTTAGGACGATTAAAATTATCGTCCGATAATTTTAATATCGTCTTAAACCGTTATGGAACACAATACAATACAGATTCTAACGATTTATCGTTATAAATCGTTAGAATCGTGAGCCGGCACACTAAAACCCCCTAAAACCCACCCCCGACCCTTTAAATTAAATCCCCCTCCCTCCCGAACCCCCCCCAAATAACTTAAATAACCTGCGGGTCCAGCGGCGGTCCGGAACGGCAGCGGTCCGGAACGGGCTCCTGCTCTGAATCTTGTCTTCAGCCGGCGCCATTTTCCAAAATGGCGCCGAAAAATGGCGGCGGCCATAGACGAAAAAGATTGGACGGCAGGAGGTCCTTCCGGACCCCCACTGGACTTTTGGCAAGTCTCGTGGGGGTCAGGAGGCCCCCCACAAGCTGGCCAAAAGTTCCTGGAGGTCCAGCGGGGGTCAGGGAGCGATTTCCCGCCGCGAATCGTTTTCGTACGGAAAATGGCGCCGGCCATACGCGTATGGCCGGCGCCATTTTCCGTACGAAAAATGGCGCCGGCAGGAGATCGACTGCAGGAGGTCGTTCAGCGAGGGTTCCGGCGCCTCGCTGAACGACCTCCTGCAGTCGATCTCCTGCCGGCGCCATTTTCCGTACGAAAACGATTCGCGGCGGGAAATCGCTCCCTGACCCCCGCTGGACCTCCAGGAACTTTTGGCCAGCTTGTGGGGGGCCTCCTGACCCCCACGAGACTTGCCAAAAGTCCAGCGGGGGTCCGGAAGGACCTCCTGCCGTCCAATCTTTTTCGTCTATGGCCGCCGCCATTTTTCGGCGCCATTTTGGAAAATGGCGCCGGCTGAAGACGACAAGATTCAGAGCAGGAGCCCGTTCCGGACCGCTGCCGTTCCGGACCGCCGCTGGACCCGCAGGTTATTTAAGTTATTTGGGGGGGGTTCGGGAGGGTGGGGGATTTAATTTACAGGGTCGGGGGTGGGTTTTAGGGGGTTTTAATGTGCCGGTTTTTCGATTTTTCGATTTTTCACGATTTTTAACGATTTTTCACGATATTTTACCCCCCCAAACGGCAACAATACGATTCCCTCCCCCTCCCAGCCGAAATCGATCGTTAAGACGATCGAGGACACGATTCACATCCCTAATAAACAGGAGTAGAGCCTGCATCCCTTATTTTTAAGTAAACGTTTACCTTTTTCCAGTACAAGTTGTAAAACTCCAAAATTAAATCACACCTAAATATGAATGCATTTGTGTTTTTAACTGTTTCTCCCTTATTAGGTTGGTATTTTAGACAAGTTTTACATACTGACAGAGCTAATAATCAAAGCTTCTGTCAGCTTCCCCAACCAACCGTTTCTACCACCAACCATCTAAACTATAACTGTTTCTTCATCAGAAAATCCCTGCTCTTGTGATGTCACAAAAAAATAGTGCTGTTTAAATATTCCAAATATTCCGAACCAAGGTCTCTCTCACCAATTTCATCCCGCTGCTGCAGGTGACCACTCCTCATTTTATTTGATATTTTTAAAATTAGGTGAACTGGCCTCTAAAACCCCAAGGGAACTGAGCTCTGTTTCCCTGGTGTTCTGTAAGCATTCTTGTTTTTCTTTTTCAGCCACGAGACTCTCCCTCATGCTAAAGTTACCATTAGGTCCCCATCACAAGCTCCCCACTATTCAACTGCAGGAGAGAAAACCCAGGATGGAATCCCCACAAGTATATGGCGCTCACCTGGTTTATGGTGGTCTTGCCTAAATTAGTATGCCCTTTGTCTTTTCTAAGGATGATGGGAGTCTGCTCATGGCAATTTAATATTCATTTATTCCCTTCTTTACTGTCTGCCGATTGGTCCCACTACAGCCAGCTGCTTTGCTCGGCCCTCCCTCCACTGCTAGCATGGATTTGCAGTTCTAATAGGCAAGCAAATAGACTCTGAGTAACAAAGCATGTTTTTTTTTTACTTCTAACTTACTTTTTTCTTGCGCATAAGGCATTAGGGATATGCAGGGGAAATAAATTTTTCGTTTTTGGGAGTGTTTTTCCCCCACAAATTTTGGTTTATGGATTGTTTCATTCATTTGATTCATGTGACAAAAATGAATCAAATAATAATAAAACAAAAAACCCTCAAAAGGACCAAAACACAAAAACGAGGCCTCCTGAGGCTTCCCTGCCACCTGCCCACCTGGAAAAATGCCAGGATCAGGATGCCCTGGCCCCCACTTAACTGGTCCGGAGAGGATCTGCCAGCAAGACCTAAGCTCAGGCCAAAGCCGAGGCCTTAGGTATGCCAAGGACACCATAGGTTGATGCGACCTCAGCCTACACAAAGCCAATGGCTTGGCCTAACCTGGACACCGAGACCTGGCCCAGAGGCTGGGTCCTGATGCCAGGGCCTCAATCTGGATCAGGCCTGATGCCATGATCTGGCCCAAAGGCCAGGTCCCAATGCCTGGGCCTCAGCCTAGGCTGAAGCTTGGACCCAGGCCCAATGCCACGACCCAGCCTGGTCCTGATGCCTTGACCTCAACCTAGGCTAGAGCCCAGACCCAGGCCTGATGCCGTGACCAGGTTCTGACACCAGGGCCTCAGCCTGGACACAGACCCAATGCCTGGGTAGTGCAATTTTAATATATGGAATTGTATGGCAATACCATACATCAAAATGGCACTATCCTAGGGTGACTGTACCGGAGTTAATTAACTCTGGTTTTACCCCAGAGGATGGCATCAGTTGGCTTGAAGAGCCAAAGAAAGAAGATGAAGAGGAGCACTCCAAGGCCTGGTCTGAAGCTCAGGTGTTGGGACTCAGCCTCTGGGTTGGGTCCCAGTATCAGGCCTGGGTTTAGACCAAGGCACTGGATTTGGGACCCGGCCTTCAGATCGGGTCATGGCATCAGGCCTGGACCTGGGTCTGGGCTCCAGGCCAAGGCCTAGGCCTTGGCCTGGAGCCAATGCCTAGGCTCCAGCATTGCTCTCTGCTTCAACGGCAGAGAGCTATGCTGCCGCTTACCCAACTAATCAAACTTAATATTTCACTTGGAAGCAGCTCCATCACTGCTCTCTACATTAATAGTGGGGGTGAAAGGGAAATAGAACCTAAGGTTACTAAGAGCCAAGAGAAACAGATAAGTATGAGAAAAATGAAGTGTGAAGCTTGCTGGGCAGACTGGATGGACCGATTGGTCTTCTTCTGCCGTCATTTCTATGTTTCTATGGTACCCAACCTCCGGATCAGGTCGCCACATTGGGCCTGGGCCCGGGCTCTGGCTTAGGCCAAAGCCCAGGTGTCAGGACCTGGCCTGGGCCAAGCTTAAGTCAAGTACCAGGCATTGAGACTCAGGTCCGGCTTCAGGACCTGGCCTGTGGACAAGGTCGCACCGTAGGGCCTAGATCCAGGCTCTGGCCTAGGCTGAGGCTCAGGTATAGAGATCTGGCTTTCTTTGGATACCTATATAAGAACATAAGAACATAAGAACATGCCATACTGGGTCAGACCAAGGGTCCATCAAGCCCAGCATCCTGTTTCCAGCAGTGGCCAATCCAGGCCATAAGAACCTGGCAAGTACCCAAAAACCAAGTCTATCCCATGCTACTGTTGCTAGTAATAGCAGTGACTATTTTCTAAGTCAACTTAATAGCAGGTAATGGACAAATAATGAACTTACCTGACAGATCAGGTAAGTTCATTATTATTATTTGTTTAATTTCAGGGGTCTCAGTTGAGACCCAGCGTCGGGGTGAGCCCCGGATCAGACCCTGGCTTTGTGCTGGGGCTTAGGCTGTGGCTCTTGCTTTAGGCCTAGGCCAGATGCATTAAGTTTAAAATGAATATTACAAATAGGGTTCATTTCATTTGGGGGTCCCCAATTCATTTTGGGGTCTCCAAAAAAAACAAATCGGCCCTTTTCATATTTTACACATTCGTTTTAAATGAATACACATTCCTGTGGGCCATTTGTATGCTATTATCTTACTGCATCCTATGGGGACCCCATTTTTTTTTATTGCTGGCGCAAAGAAAAACCCATGCTAAAATGTAAAGCCAGTTTTAGCATGGACTAGTGATTTCTGCCACTTACACTGAGAATGGAAGAAGCTCCGGAACCAGCTCTCTGTCACGTTTCTGCACATGACCCAGACATGATCCTCCAGTGAGTGGGAGAATTCCTTGTCTGCATCCCCTTCTCTGGCCCAGTACCTCAAGACAAAGACAGTAAAAAAACAAACAAACCCCAAAATCTTCAGGATTCTTTTCCTTTAGTGATGCCTCTGGCCCATCAAAACCTTTCACTACTATGCTGCCACAGCCATACCAGCATCTCTGCATCCCCATGGGCATATCTTGTGGTACAGGGTGTCCCAACAAGGAGGTATTTTGTCTTTTCTTTACATATTTATACTAAAGACAGATGTTCTGTCCAAAGCTACTTGACCATCATGTAGCAGAAACAATAAATAATTAGCAACTCAGGCTCATGTAGTGTATATGAAGAGAACTGTTCCAACAGCTCAAGATAAGTAGATTGTTAAGCAGAATTTATTGTATGTTGCTTTAACAGGGGGGAAAAAAAACAGAGAAAGGAGCCCATTTCTTCTTCCTTCACATTTTATTTTTATCCACAACTATCCTACATTTTACATTTTTTTTTCTCTTTGTGATGTTAGTAGTCAATAGCTTTCATTCTGTCAATTTTAAGTGGCACATATGTGGATCATGTCAAGATGTTATTTGCCATGAGAGCCCAAATCAAATCAATCATGCTAGCAAAATGAAGTCCTGATATGCAGCTCTGTGAAGGTGTAAGGAATCGAGCACAGATAGTGGAATTCTTGCATGCTTGCTTTGGATTTTCCCCCCAAAGTGTTGGATTCTCTGAGGGAGAGGGCATCTGTTTCCCAATTTAACTTGTAATGCCTAGTGTTCTGAGGCAGTGTCTGCTAGCCTTCTTAACAACTCCTCTAGCAGCTCATCCTTCAAGTCAGTTTGAGTGGTTGATTTGGATCGACATCTTGCTGTATTGTTCATTAGTGTCTGGTATATCTGGACTTTCAAGGTTTCTACTGCTGTCAGAAGGCTTTTGCTGATTGACTTCCAGGCTCACACAAGCTTCTATAGCTCCTGCTCATTTACACTGGAACTGTCATGTACGGTTCTTGAAAACTGGCATACTCTAGCTTGGTGCTCTCGTTGATTGATCCATCCAGGTTTTGCGCACTCAGGCACTTTTTTCATAGTGATTTGACTAGCATGATCAGGCTTTATCACTGAATAACTTATGAAGTCTAGTTAAGTCTATGTGTTAAACCAATATGACTATATCATCCATCAACGTTTTTCCTCTCCCATCCTCCATTTTAGTCTATTTACAAACCTTACTTTTCCTGTGGCCACTGTCCTGGTCATACCTAGTGACCACACAGGTTCAGTGCACTCCATTACATACATACATACACAGGCACACAGTATATATTTATATAAATGTGTGATATTTTTGTTACAGATTTTCCTCTATAGAGATAATGTACTGGATTGTAGCACTAGTTTTTTTTGTTTTTTGTTTTTTTTGTAAAGAAGAGGACTGTACAGTTTGAAGCATTGAAAGACTAGCCTGGTGTTTAGAGCAGCAGGTTAAGTAACAGGGAAGTCAGTGTTCAAATTCCACTGATGCACCTTGTGAGCTTAGGCAAGTCACTTCGCCCTCTGTTGACTCAGAATCAAACGTATTTATTTAAAAAAATGTGTAGCTTTGTCTACAACTCTGCTTGAAAGCCCTATGGGGAAAGAGAAATACAGTACCTATTGTACCTGACTGTAACTCGTTGGTATTGATTCCTGCAAACATGAGGGAACACCGATCTGTGGCATTAATAGTTCAATTTGTCTGCTATAATACAACTGAAAGCTCCACGGCTCTTTCACTTGTATGTCTGGTAAATATTCTACAATATGGTACAAGCAGCCACTGAGGTAGATCCAATTTATTGCAAAATTATCCCAAAATGTAATATTTTAAAAAGGAAAAGCCATGTTCTTGCTACTTGGTCTTTCCTGCAAGCACATGTAACCCCTGGCTGGGACAGAGCCCTGCTGCTGTCCCCAAAGGCACTAAGTGTCCATTTTATTTCTATCTGCAAGCAGTCCGTCTGCGGGTCCTCGAGATCCTCCGGGCTGTTCACCCAGATTCCCCGCACAGTCAGTATTTCACTTTTAAGACATTTAGGATCATTTGCTCCAGATATTGAACAGGAGTATACACACGTGTGTAAGCTGCCAAATTTACATGCGTCAATTGCTTATAAAAAAAAAAGCAACTTGCGTAAATGTTGGCCCCTTCCCAGAACGTCCCTTACCCGCCCCTTTATTGCATGTGCAAATTTACTCCTGGACCCTGATTTATGTGTCTATGATGAGGTTTCTAAAATAGCATATATTTGTGTATATGCAATTTTAAATGCATAACTGCTAATTTTTACATGCATAACTTTTGAAAATTCATCTGTAAGTGTAAATCACATCCAGTGCTCAGTGAGCACTCAGCACCATCTCATTCAGCCTGGGGATAAGTCAGAAACCCAGACTGAAAAGAAGAGGCTGAGGGGGAGGAAGGGGGGAGGTGTTGTATGCAATACGCATGCCTCACAGAGTGGGATCCAGCTATCCATGCCCTGCTGCCCATTAATTACCTCACTGCGGGGCTCATGCTGGAGCTAGGAAGAGGCATGCATGATTGTGTATGTTCAAGAGCCACTACTGGTGTCTCGGGATTCTGAGGGCAGAGTCCATGTGCTGTCATGGATCTGAGCAATAGGGAATGGTGTCTTTTCCATGGCACACCTGATCAGGTCTGAAGGCACTTCGGTGTGCCCTAACACACTGGTTGGGAAACACTGCCACAGACAGACATTGATCAGTTAGTATGATCATGACAGAAAAATAGAGAGAGACCGTCGGATCCCTTTAGCAAGATGAGAACTCAGATTCTCTACTGGATAAAGTTCAATGAATGTGATGCTATTTCCTAGTAATTCAGAGCTTTGTACTTGTTTATATCTCAGCATCAGGCAGTAATAAAGGTTGTCCATTCCTAACATAAAATAATAATTTTAACTTGCTACTATCTCTAAGTATTACCATGTGGTTTTTTTTTTTGTTGGGTTTTTTTTTTTTTTTTGCAATTTTCTTTCCATGTGAGAATGGATATGTTTAGCAAATGAGCAAGAAAGCTCAATTTGCTAAGATTCCAATCTAATGTGGTGATTTCTTTGAACTACACTTTTTTCCTGATACATAAAATGTCCATTTAGCTTGTGCAGCACTGCTGCAGCAGGGACTGTATTTATTTTCAATGTTTGACCTTTGATATATGACAAAAAACATATGGTAGGGCAGCAGAGATAATACCTACCCTGAATAGCTAATCACTGTAGGTGAATTGTTGGCCCAGCTAATTAAGTGGCAGTGCCATATATTTTAGCCGAGTGCACACTTCATCTATCTTTGCCTGCTATTCTACAAGAAGATTTCACTGCTCTGTGTCTGTATAATAACTGGGCAGGCCAGACATCCGTTGTGTTCTATCCCACTTCTTCCCATCTGGGCTGGACACCCAAACATCACACACACACACACACACACACACAATGAAAATCTAAGTCATAACTGGGATGCAAATGGCCGCAGCCATTTATTAGACTACCCTAACAGGGAGTCTAATTTAGACGCAGAGTCCTGCCGCCACTGCCTAATGTCAACCACAGGGCAGGTGCCGATATCTCCATTTCCTTCTGCCCAAGCAGCAATTTTTTATTTATTTATTTTTATTTCTTTTATATACCGACATTCAATCGAGATATCACATCGGTTTACAGGTAACTGAGCGGATAGGGCGAGTTGTGCCCTATTTTACATTATACCATGATAACAAATATAACATTGAAAAAATTATAACAGGAATATATGGAAAAAATAATATGGCATATAACATATGTACATAATGTCTTGATAATAAAATAGTTTAGGTATCAGGGTTGATTGAAGGAAGAGAGGGGAGGGTGGGCAGGGGGGGAGGGTCGGGGGAGGGAGGATAGGAAGTAGGGAGGTAAGAGGAGGGGGGAGAGATGCATTCGGGCAGGTTAAGTGTCAGGTGGGAAAGCTTTTAAGAACAGCCATGTTTTGAGATGTTTTTTAAAGACTTGTGATGAGGGTTCATTTCTGAGATGGGGGGAGAGGGAGTTCCATAGGGTCGGGCCCGCTATTGTTATGGCTCGTTTGCGGGTTGTGTTGAGGTGTGCAGTTTTGAGATTGGGAATGGAAAGAAGGCCAGTGTTGGAAGACCTGAGATTTCTTTGTGTGGGGTATGGTTGTATTGCATTGTTTAGCCAGTTCATTTTGTTGTGTTTTATTTTTTTGTGTATGAGGGTGAGGGTTTTATATTGGATTCTTTGTGTGATGGGCAGCCAGTGGAGTTCTTTGAGAGTGGGTGTGATGTGGGAGGATTTTCTGTGGTTAGTGATGATTCTGGCGGCGGCGTTTTGTAGAACTTGTAGGGGTTTGATGTGGATTTCTGGGAGGCCAAGGAGGAGGGAGTTGTAGTAGTCGAGTTTTGAGAAAATAATTGATTGAAGGACTGTTCGGAAATCATGCGCTTGGAGAAGGGGTTTGAGTTTTTTCAGTGTTTGGAGCTTGAAGAATCCATCCTTAATTGTATTGGAGATGTGTCGTTTAAAGTTGAGCTGGCTGTCAATTGTTACGCCCAGGTTTCTTGTGGATGGGGTGAGTGAGATTCTTGAGATGTTTTGTACCCCCGGGTTGTTTGAGCTTGCTGGGTTGTTTGGGGGGGTGCACTTGAGGGGAGATGCGGGATGGTCATCGTGGATGTGAAGGATTTCTGTTTTAGCTTGGTTGAGGCAGAGTGATAGTTGAGATAGCAGGTGGGATAATTTTGAGCTGAGTTTGTTCCATCTTTCCATGGTGAGTTCAATGGACTTGCTTATGGGGAGTAATATTTGTATGTCATCTGCATAGACGAAGTAGGTGAGGTTTGCGTCTGATGGGTATTTGCATAGTGGGAGGAGGTAAATGTTGAAGAGGGTTGAGGATAGGGAAGAACCTTGAGGGACGCCATGTGTGAGGGGCACTTGGGAGGATTCAGATGAGTTTGCCTTGACGATGTAGGATCTGTTTGAGAGGTAGGATTTGAACCATTTGATTGTAGTGTCTCGTAGACCAATTTCTTTAAGTCTGGTGAGGAGTGTTCTGTGGTTGATGGTGTCAAAGGCGGCTGATATGTCAAGAAGTATCAGGAGGAACGATTTGCCTCTGTCGTGACCTCTGAGGATGGTATCGGTGAGGGCGAGGAGGAGGGTTTCGGTGCTGAAGAATTTTCTGAAGCCATGTTGTGTTGGCTGGAGAATATTATGGTCGTCAAGGTGTTCTGTAAGTTGATTGACTGTTTTTTCGATAATTTTTGCTAAGAATGGGAGGTTGGAGACTAATTTGTAGCTTGCTGGGTCTGATTTGCCATTTTTAAAGATGGCACCGGCCATCCAGTGCTCCCTCCATGTGACAGGGGCTGGCCAATGGCACAGATACCCTGTCACATGGTAAGGGCAAAGGCCATTGGCGCCAATTTGATTAGTGGCAGCCGACGGCCCGAGAGTGGGAGATCGCTCCCGGGACCCCCACTGGACCACCAGGTACCTGTAAAATGTTTTTTGGGGGGGTCGGGAGTGTGGGGGAAGCAAAGGGATTAGTTTTAAAGGGTCAGGGTGGGTTTAGGGGTTATTTTTATGTGCCGTTTTTCCTGCCCTCCCCCCAAACGATAAGAGAACCCCCCCAATCAATATCATGGGGTTTTCCTATCGTTTTGGGGGAGCCCCCGATTTCTGACTATTTTGAAAATATCGACGATATTTTCAATCGTCCGAAGCCCGATTCACATCCCTAATATTCATCATTAGTGGCCAATTGTCGAGTGGTGGCCCCAAGGCCCCTGTCTTCCTTAATGGCATCTCCCTGCTTTGTTTACAGCCCTCAGTGTTACAATAATCTTTCCAGGACTCAGTCGCTGCTGCTGCAACAGAATAACAATGAACAATCAAGGGGGGTCATTTTTCAAAATGCAATAAGGCATTTTCGCATGCGTTAAGGGCTTATCGCATGTGAAAAGCCCCGTTAATGCATGCGATAGGCCCTTACCGCATGCGAAAACGTGTTTACCGCATGCGATCGCACCATATCATATGGTGCGATGCAAATTCCGAAAATAGGAGGAGTTAGGGGTGGAGAGTGGGCTGGGTTAGCCTGCCTGCGAAGAGCTATCGCACAGCCATAACGCAGATTTTAACTACACCTCTTTCGATTGCGTTAGGCTGTGCGATAGCAGCTGTGACCGTGCGGTAACGTTTCATCGCCATTTGCGATGTCTCCCGTAAGTCCGATTTCAGCTGAAGAGAGAGAGAGAGAGAGAGAGACACCATAATATCATGGCCCATAGGTAGGTATTTGTATCCCTATGGTAGGCCCACCTAGTAACTCGAGGTGGGGATTAGGTAAGAGTGTAGGGGGTTAGGGGCCACTTTGACATTCTACGTGATACCTACGAACAGAACAGTGGTCTCATGAAGATTTGCTGGCCTTCGGAGTGAGGAAACTCACTCCAAGATGAGATTTGGGCAATGTTCTCTCAACCTAGCTTGATGTAATGTTCTCTCAACCTAGCTTGATGTAAGCTAGGTTGAGAGAACCTTGCCCAAATTTCATCTTGGAGTGAGTTTCCTCACTCCGAAGGCCAGCAAATCTTCACAAGAGACCACTGTTCTGTTCGTAGGTATCAAGTAGAATGTCAAAGTGGCCCCTAACCCCCTACACTCTTACCTAATCCCCACCTCGAGTTACTAGGTGGGCCTACCATAGGGATACAAATACCTACCTATGGGCCATGATATTATGGTTGGTTGGGTGGGGAATTGCGCTGTGCCGGGGTCAAGGAGGAAGAGGTTGAACAAAGGAGAGTAGATGGGTTTTAAGTTAACCACTGGTCCCTCCCCCTTGGCTGATGTCATTGTCACCCCCCCCCCCCCAAGCCAATCGCACAGCTCGGTGTCGGGCGCGTTCTGATGATGTCACTGTGCCCCGACACTGGACCAACCAGGGGGAGCGACTTTGGAAGCAACGCCCCAGCACGACAGAAGTAGCCAGTTGTTGCTCGTGGAAGGTGGAGAGAAGGGATCCCCACCTCTGCATGTGTCTGGTAAGCCTGGGCCTGGTGGTGGTGGTGCCCCCACAGATGCAGTGGGCGCCCGGTTATTCCCAGTGGCCCGCTCATCCGTGCCGGGTCGCCTTCCATATACCTGAGCAGTATATGCAGGTCTTAATCACCTCAATAAACCTGCATTATTATACCTTCTGCTGCTTTTCCTGTGCTGGCCAATGATACAATCCAAACGAACCAGCCAAATCTTGCAATGCAGTGGTTCCACTGAGGTGCAAAAGTCAAAATACCTACTTATTTGTTACTTCAACAATAGCCCATAACTTTGTAATGGATAGGGAATGTGTGAGAGGACTGCAGATAGGAGAAACATTCTTCTTCAAGGGAAGGAACTGAGACTAGTATTGTATTGAAGCCAAGGTCCAGTCACTTTACTGGGCTTGGCAACTCACCAGCACCCTGTTGATCCCAGTAAATAGATCAATCATAGAAGTCTTGAGCACACTTGTTCAGCTAGGACTGAGTCAGGGGGTGGGTTCTGGAAAAGAACTTTTTACCTGTGAAATACTGGATAAACTGGTTGAAATTCCTCAAGAGCCTTTTTTTTTTCTTGGCTTCTTTCTGGACCACTGTAAATAATGAAATACACATTCATGGACATTTGAAAAGGAGTGCATACGATATCTTTGCCATCTTTCAACCAACAATTCTGTTTAAACATGAATTTGCATTATAAACTTTATGACCTCCAATCAGATCCACTGCGTCCTAGTAACTAAATAGAATAGCAGTGAATAAGGGTGCAATTTCATTTTAAGATGCTGAGACATTGACAAACCATTTGACTTTTGGTTTGGATGTTCTCTCTATGCTGGCAGAAACCCCTCAGTGCAATTATAGTCAAGTGCTTCGTATATTTATTGCCCTTTATATAAATAATTCATGTTGTGCAGTGATAAATTGCCAGGCAGAAATAACGCAGCATCTCTGTAGATAGATATTTTTTAATTAAAATCTTTAAAACCAAGTCCATCTTCTCTCCAAAATACATTAAGTTATAATTTGTTTAAAAATGCTGTCTGAGCAAATCTACAACATTGTCTGTTGCTGCTTTTCCAACAGCTGGCGAAGTTACATTAAGTTGTTTATTTTCAGTTGAAATGGATCATAATGAAATATGGCGGAACTTAGTCCTTCCCTGTTTGTTTATTTGTTTTAAAAAAAAACAAAACAAAACAATGCTTAAAATAAAACCAACCTTGTAACCTGGTTGTTTTTCCTGCTTAAGAAAATGAAGACAGACAAGAATAAAAAGGGATCTGAGACAGAGAAAGCAGTACAGCAGCACCAGGCAATTCTGAATCAACAAAAGGTCACCTACAACAAATTTACTGTCGCACAGTGACAAAATGTGCCCCAGAGCAGAACCAGCAGCAGAATATGAAATGGTATAAAAGTCGGCTCTTACAGCTGGAGTTGGGTTTCTTTTGTCTCATCTGGTGGCTCCCATGGACCCATAAAATTTTACTCCAATTCGACAAGAATATAAAATTTTTATCTCTCTGATGAGGAAACAGTCTATTCTTGCTCCAGCCAAGAGTAATTTCACTCCACCCAAACTATTGCTGTTTCTGTGGGATTCACTATATTATGATTAGGGACCTTCTTTGTCAGTTTTTATTTTATTTTTCCTGGGAATTTCAATGTTATAACTAAAAAAAAAAAAAAAAAAAAGAAAAGCATTTTTCTCCTGTGTTGTAACAAAGTCATTCAGTAGTCCCCAGCTTTTCAGTAGACAGCACTGTTTCAGTGGAAGGTAGGGGTGTGCATTCGTTTTGAACTTAAATGGAAAACGCAACTTATTTTTTTTTTTTTTAACTTAAAAAAATGATGAGGCGTAAACGATCGGATTTCCAACGTATTCAACATAGCTATGTTGAATACATTGGAAATCGCGATTGTTGATCTAAATAAAAATTTAAACCCCTCACCCTCCTTAATCCCCCCCCCAAGACTTACCAAAACTCCCCAAGCTGGCCAAAAGTTCCGTGAGGGTCCGGGAGCGGACGCGTGGGGAATCACGTGACGTCCGCGTCACTCCGACGTGACGCCGACGTCACGTGGTCCATCGCGGTTCCGCTCCCGGACCCCTCGTTGGACCCAAACGGCACTTTTGGCCAGCTTGGGGGGGTCAGGAGGCCCCTCCAAGCTGGCCAAAAGTTCCTTTTGGGCCCAACGAGGGGTCCGGAAGAGAACCCGAGGGGAATCACGTGACGCCGCGTCACTCCGACGTGACGCCGACGTCACATGCTCCTTGCAAAGGAGTTCAGGAATGGCGTCCTGACCCTGCTGGACCAGCAGGGAGTTTTGGTAAGTCTTGGGGGGGGGGGGGGGGCGGGATTAAGGCGGGTGAGGGGTTTAAATTTTTATTTGCACGTATGGACATAGACTCAACTTATGGAATTCTCCATATGTCCATATTGACTGCAAATGGGACCCCCTTTCGACTTATGGACTTATGAACATAAACTTTTGGTCTGCACATCCCTAGTGGAAGGGCATGAACAAATACAAATGGGGAAGGAATATTTTAATATAGTTAACATTAGTTGACCAAGATTTACCTTGTCAACTAATAAGTTGACTAATAAGTTGCCAAATGTAAGCTGGCATAATTACAATTTAAAACTGCTTATGAGGGCCTGTATTCAGTACTAGGGCTAAGTCCTGGTCTTTCTCTCTGTTCCAAATTGGGGGGGAGGGGGAGGGGCAGGAAGGAGGATTAACCTCCAAGGCCTGGATGCTATGTATATCCTGGTCTTCCAAGTACCAATAAAGAAGCTGATCGTAGTATTGATGTTCCAATATAAAGCTTTTATTAAAATTTATGAATCACCAAATTCTACAAGATTCTAGACTATTTACAATAAAAACATACACAATTGCAATAGTACAAGGACAAAATAAATTAAAGAAAAACGACTTTAAAGGAAACTGCTCATCATATCAACTTTAAATTAATTGTTAAAGACATCATAATCATGCACAGGCCAAATTAAACAACTGGGTCTTAAGCTGGCTCTGAAGGTTTTAGTATTTGTCTCGAGCCTCAGTTCTGTAGGTATGGAGTTCCAGAACTGTGGAGCTGCAATGGAGAAAGTTCTCTCTTGTCTCGTGAAGCCAAGTTTCTCTTGGGTGGCATCCATAATAATCTTTACTATTATTAATTGGTGCCTCCAGTTTGCATATTATTAACTGGAAGAATCAAGGATTATACTTTGTGTTGCTTTTGATTTTTTTTAAATATATATAATCTGATGTCATATAGACTCAATTATATTAATTTATGCTAGGATATACTTTAACAGTTTTTGAAATAAGCTATCTAAAGTTTTGTTGCATCTAAGCTATGAGGAGAGGCTGAAGAGGTTAGGGCTGTTCAGCTTGGAGAAGAGACAGCTGAGGGGGGATATGATAGAGGTCTTTAAGATCATGAGAGGTCTTGCACGAGTAGATGTGATTCGGTTATTTACACTTTCGAATAATAGAAGGACTAGGGGGCATTCCATGAAGTTAGCAAGTAGCACATTTAAGACTAATCGGAGAAAATTCTTTTTCACTCAACGCACAATAAAGCTCTGGAATTTGTTGCCAGAGGATGTGGTTAGTGCAGTTAGTGTAGCTGGGTTCAAAAAAGGTTCAGATAAGTTCTTGGAGGAGAAGTCCATTAACGGCTATTAATCAAGTTTACTTAGGGAATAGCTACTGATATTAATTGCATCAGTAGCATGGGATCTTCTTGGTGTTTGGGTAATTGCCAGGTTCTTGTGGCCTGGTTTGGCCTCTTTTGGAAACAGGATGCTGGGCTTGATGGACCCTTGGTCTGACCCAGCATGGCAATTTCTTATGTTCTTAAGCTCTCTCGATTATGTCTTTTGTAATCATTGTTTAAAGAAAGCCCTGTAATATCAATTGCTGCAGCATATTTATTCTTTCTATTAATCATTTATTAAGAGGCCTTTAGCAAGATGCATCTCATCCGTTATTGAAACATAAATCTATGGCCATTGCTTTTAACATTTATTGTTGCTTTTAATATCTTTTCTACTAAACAAAGATTTATTTGTTATAACAATTTTAGGGCCTGATTTATTAAGGCTTTTCTCCCATTCTGGGTTTAAGGGAAAAATGCTTAGTATATGAGACTGTTAGGGCCTGATTCATCAAAGTGTTTTCCCATAGACACAGAATGGGAGAAAAGCCCTGGGGACAGATTTTATAAAACTATGCGCACAGGCGCAAAGAAAAGTACGCCGGATTTCAATAGATATGCACGTAGCCGTTAAAATCCGGGCTCGGCGCACGCAAGGCTGCCCAAAATTGGCAGCCTGCGTGCGCCGAGCCACGCAGCCTGCCTCCGTTCCCTCCGAGGCTGCTCCGATTTCGGAGCGGCCTCGGAGGGATCTGTCCTTCCACCGCCCCTCTACCTTTGTTGCACAAGTTATGCCTGCCTGGCTGGCTGCCGGCACGCCATGGTCCAGTCCGGTCTGGGGGCTGGTCCGGAGGCCGCGGCCACACCCCCGATGATGTGCCGGCCGTGACACGTCCCCGGTGATGCGCTAGCCACGACACGCCCCTCCAGGAAAGCCCCAGGACTTACACGCGTTACAGGGCTTTGCGCGTGCTGGCAACCTGTGCAAGATAGGCTCGGCGCGCGCAGGCGGGATTTGGGGTAGGTTTTCGGGGGTTATGCGCATAACCCTTTGAAAATCTACCCCTTAGTGAATCGGGCAATTAGTTTGCAAACTTTTCAAAATAAATTTTGTTTATGGTAACTTTGGAGAATTTTCCTTTTTAATGTTTGTTAGAGAGAAATTTGCCCAATATTCTCCATTTTAATATTTTACAAGTTCTGAAGGCTTCTTACAGGGCTTATCCCCTTGTTTATACAGACTTTTGAGGGCTGATGAAATAAATCAGCGCGGAAAACAGCTTTCCTAACGTGCGTCCGGCCCCCCCCCTCCTGGGTGTGCAATTGAATATTTAAATCAGGGCGCTAGGGACAAATGTGCGCCCCTAGCGCTTCCTTGGCAGAGGACGCCCAGGAGAGGTGGCTGTCAGTGGGTTAGGAAAACGGACGCTCAATTTTACGAGCGTCCCTTTTCCTAACCTGTGCACAGCCATGGGTTAGGAAAATGGACGTTCGATACTTGAGCAGCCTTTTTCCTAACCTGACCATCAGCACACTTTCAAAAAAAAAAATTTTTTTTTTAAACCTTTTGGTTCCTCCGACTTAATGTACTGCCATGATACTATTTTTATTTTTATTTATAACTTTTTTTATACCGAAGTTCAGGTAACAGAGTTACTTATCACTCCGGTTTACATTACAACAGGTAGTAACCAATGACAACATATGTCTTACAATGAACAAGCTTTTATGTACACTTTTTTGGGCTACTCAGGTGTTAATTTTCAGCATAAAAATGTGCAGGTCGGCGCACATGTTTCTTTGGATCTCAGGAGAATAGCTAATAGCCTCATCAACATGCTTTTACATGTGATGAGCACTATTAGTTTCGTGGGGGGCTTGGATGTGCGTTTTGGACTCGCTAATCCCCTTGTATAATAAGGGGTTGTGAACGCATGTCCAAAACCTGCATCCAACCACGGGTTAAACAGTGCGCCTGTCTGAACGCACTGTATTGATTCAGCCTCCTGGTACTCAGTCAGGTTAGAAGCATTTATTGGTATGCAAAATAAGACAGAGTACTGGGAAGGAGAGACAAATGACCTGACAGTCACCTTTGGAGCTCCTTCAGTTTTCTGCCTGCACGTTAGCTGCTTATATAGAACATTTCTTTCTTTGTTTACCATCTCAGCATCATGACAGTTGGTTCTGTTTTTTTCATCCTACCCACAATTGCCCCAATATTAGTATCTTTTCTGTTCCCACAGGTTATTATCTCTCTTCTGTCTGAGTTCCAGCCCCACCTGGCATCAGTGGTCTCGGCATCATGAGTCTCTTTTGTCATGAGTCTCTTTTGTCTGGTTGTTAAATCTCCCCGCTGGCAAAGTTTCTTTTTCTGATATGGATCATGGGTAACACGGCTATAATTCTGTGCGCATACACATTGTCTGCTAGAGCTGTCTCTTGCTCTGCAGATATACAGTTCCCATTTCTAAATGTTCTTTATTTTTTTTCTGTCAATGTCACAGCAGAGGTTTTTGAGAACCATAAGTTCAAAGTAATGTGGTATTGCTATAATTTTTGTTAAAAATGAAATTTGTTCCATATAACCTTTTTCTACTGGTACTTCCTATCTGTATATTTCAGACTGTTATCAGACCACATTGTTTTCAGACTTCTGAGAAATGTGCGCTTAGACTAATTGTCTAGTGAACAAGTCTATGCTTTTTCTTAATTTCTAGGGAAAAGTATAATGTTTTATTTTAAATCAACCCTACGAAATCACACAGGTGTAAAAATATAGTTAACAGAAAAATTAGGTAAAAGAGCTTGAGTAGAAATTATATATATATATATATATATATATATATATGTGTGAAAATTATTTTGAGGGCATAAATAAACATGTGGATAAAGAAGATATACTGTATCTTGATTTACAAAAAGCATTTGATAAAGTCCCTCATGAGAGAGATCTTAGGAAAATAAAATGTCATGGGATAGGGGACAGTGTACTATTGTGGATTACCAACTGGTTAAAATATAGAAAACAGAGAATAGGGCTAAATGGTAAATTTTCCCAGTGGAGAAAGGTGAATAGTGGAGTACCTCGGGGATCTGTTCTGCTTTTCAATATGGGGTGGATTTTAAAAACCCTACGCGCCGGGCCTATTTTAAAAAGGCTTGGCGACGCACGTAAAGCCCCGGGACGTGTGCAAGTCCCGAGGTTTGCAAAAAGGGGCGGTGCAGGGGGTAGGGCAGGGCCAGAGGCCTCTGAGACAGTGGCCATTGCCTCTGTGTCAGAGGATTGCGTGCCGGCAGGCTGCCGGCGTGCATAACTTGCGCCTGCCCAGAGGTAGGCGCAAAAGGTAAGACAAGGGTCGGGGGGGTTAGAGTAGGGCTAGGGGGAGGCAAGGTTAAGGGAAGGAGGAAGGTCAGGCTAGGGGGAAGGGAACGGGGAAGGCAGCGCGGCTCGGCACTCGCAAGGTACACAATTGTGCACCCCCTTGCCCACGCGCAAGTTATAAAATCGGGTGTACATGGGTGCACGCCGGGTAGCGCTTGCCCATGTACGCCTGCACGCACCCTTCTAAAATCTAACCCTATATTTTTAAATGTCCTGGAAATGGGACCAAGTGAGATGATCAAATCTGCTGATGATGCGAAATTATTCAAAGTTGTTAAATCACAAGAGAATTGTGAGAAATTGCAAGAGGACCTTGCAAAACTGGGAGACTGGGCATGCAAATGGCAAATTAAGTTTAATGTGGACAAATGCAAAGTGATGCATTTAGGGAAGAGTAGCCCAAATTATAACTACACAATGCAAGGTGCCAGATTAGGAGTCACCATTCAGGAAAAGGATCTAGTGTCATAACTGATAATGTTGTAATCTTCTCCTCCACGTGCAGCAGCAGCCATGAAAGAAAATAGATGATTAGAAAAAGGAATGGAGAATAAAACAGATTATATCTTAATGTCTCTGTATCGCTCCATGGTTCAATCTCAACTTGAGTAGTGGGCCAGATTTTAAAAGCCCTCACGCGTAAATCCTCAGGATTTACACGTGCAGGGCCTATTTTAAAAAGGGCCAGTGATGTGCATAAGGCCCCTGGGCTTGCAAAAAGGGGCGGTCTGGGGGCGGGGCAAGCGCAGGACCAGAGGCCTCCGACACAACGGCCACTGGGGAGGGTTAGAGCAGGGCTGGGGGGGGGGGAAGTTAGGGGAAGGGGTGGGAAGCTTAGGTTAGGGGGAATGGAAGTTCCCTCCCAGGCCACTCTGATTTCGGAGTGGCCTGGGAGGGAACGGGGAAAGGCAGCGTGGCTTGGCACATGCAAGGTGCACAATTGTGCACCCCCTTGCGTGCGCCGACCCCCCTGATTTTATAACATGTGCTCGCCTGCGCACGCATATTATAAAATCGGGCGTACATGTGTGCGCACCTTTTAAAATCTACCCCATTGTGTGCAGTTCTGCTCACCACATCTCAAAAAAGATATAGCAGAATTAGGAAAGAGAAAGGTGACAAAAATGATAAAGGGGATGGAACAATTCTCCTATGAGGAAAGGCTAAAGAGGTTAGGACTCTTTAGCTTGGAGAAGGGATGGCTGAGGGGAGATATAGTGGTTTATAAAATGAGTGGAATGGAACAAGTAAACGTTATCAATTGTTTACTCTTTCAAAAAGTACAAAGACTAGGGGGAAACACAATGAAGTTACTTGGTAATACATTTAAAACTAATAAGAATTTTTGTTTTACTCAACGCATAATTCAGCTCTGGAATTTGTTGACAGAGGATGTTAGTTTTCGTGGACCCTTGGGCCGCAGTAGGAAGTGCCGCAGTAGGTGAATGTACCCCAAGGTGGGACAGACAGAAGCTTCACCTATACCAACAGTCTTCCCCGGAGGTTGAGCCCTTGGTGTCTGACAGCCGACAGGGCTTAAGTGGGTCCCAGGGATAGTCTGAGAAGCACAAGTCACATTCCAAGGAAGGGCCAGGGCAGGCTGAAGACAGTGGAATCCAAGTACTGTCTGTGGGTCAAGACAGGTGGCTGGTGGTAAAATCAGAAGCCAGGCCAAGGTTTGACGCAGGTAGCAGGAGAAGGTACTAGGTACAAGCCAAGTGCAGGCAGCAATCCAGGGAGTCCAAGTACAGGCCGAGCTCAACTCCAGAAGAGCAGATAGGAGATGAACAGGATGGACAGGAGAGCAAGACAACAGATAAGAGAGCAGGAGGCAGGGAAGGCACAGAAGGACACAGGGAGGACACCATAGGAGCAGAGACAAATAAGAGCAGCAACTAGCACTAAGGAGGAAGATACTCTGAGGACCTGTTACCAAGGCAAAGGGGGGCCGGTGGATGACATCATTGAGGGGCGCCTCCAGCGTGTTTGTGACAGGGTATGTATTTCTACGTGTACCTGCACACGTGGCTAACGTATGTGTTGCCTGGATCTGTTCATTGGTGTGCAATGGCAGTGTCTTGTCCTAATGCTGCAGCTTGGGGCCGGGAGAATCTGGTGCTTAGATCATGAACCTGTGGCCAATGAGTCCACCATTTGGGCCATGAGCCTGGGGGGGGGGGGGGGGCCCTCCCCAGTTTTTTGGGCCTGGGTTTGGAGGGGAACTGTTAATGAAATTTGTGGACCAATCGGGGAGCTTGGATGTTAGCAGCATCTCCCATTCATTTTCTTTCTGCTCGTATCCTAAGAAAGGAGATGTAAAAGTTTTCTTTATCCTCTTGGCATCTCTGCTACTTCATATTGAGTGTTTTCTTCAATAAAAATGGCTTGGGTGGTGATCTTGATGGCCAGGACAGGACGGCTGGTTTCAAAAGTGATATGTGTTAAGCGTCATGAATTTGCGTAAATGGTATTTGTGTGACACCACGTTGTTTGGCAACACTTTTGGTTTGTTTTTTGTTTTTTTCAGATTCTTAATGATTGATTGATAAAAGGATATAACCCCCTTATATGTAACCCTATAAGAAGAATGTGGATCTTTTCTGGAAGCTTTAAACATGTTGATGGACTTTGTAATTGGATCTTCTTATGAGATCCTTCTTTTCGCAATGAAAGACAACTTCCTCCTGAAAGCTTGATATGTTCATGATTTCTTCAAAGCTATGTACGTCTGTATATATTCATGGGCAAAATTGGATGGGATATCTTATGACAAATTGAATTGTCCCCTAAAGAAGCTTTTTGTGAAGCGAAACATGTTGGGTGTTTTTTTAAGGAATTGTGTAAGAGTGATTGTTTTTGTGTGATTGGTGTTGCATGTTTGGGAGTATGAATGATATATAAATATCCAGATATCCTTTTGTGTGATTAACCTTTTATATGTTTTTATTGAAATTCTGTGTTAGTATACCTTTGTAAAAAATAAAATGTTATAAAAACTTTGTTTTTTTTGTGGTTGGAACAAACAAGTGAGCCAGTTCCAGGGCCGAGGGGAGTTATAGCAGTGGGACAAAATGGGCCATCTTGGAGAATCTGTCCACGATTATGCAAATCATGGTGTTACCCCCCTGATGAGAGAAGGTCGGTCACAAAGTCGGTGGCCAGATGTGTCCATGTTTCTTCGGGGGCTGGTAGCAGTTGTAGCAAGCTCCACAGTCTGGTTTGGGGACATTTGGCCTATATGCGCAGCAAGCAAGAGTCCACTTATTGTTTGTCCTGTTTCCAGCCTGTCCACCAGTAGTAATGAGTCAGGAGTTCTGCAGTGTGCAGGATAACCAAGTGTCTGGCCAAAGGAGAGTCATGGGCCCACCTAAGAACTCATTCTTGCAGGTGTTGGAGAATGACTGTCTTCCCCACAGGTATGGTGGTGGTGGCGGCAGCAATAGAGATCTTGGTCAGGTCAATAACATGATGAGGCAGGTCTTGGGAGCTTTTTCTATTGAAAGACTTAGATAAGGCATCCACCCACCAGTTCTGATAATGAAGGTCAAAATCGAACCACCAAAAAACAGGGACCATCTAGCCTGGCGTAGGTTCAGGCATTGAGCATGCGCTAAATATTCTAGGTTCTTATGATCGGTAAAGATGTCACCATGTGTCTGGCTCCCTCCAAGAGATGGTGCCACTCTTCAAGGGCCAGTTTGATAACAAGAAGTTTGCAGTCTGCGATGATATAGTTTTTTCCCAGTGGGCAGAACTTCTTGAGAAGTAGGCACAAGTTACTAGTTTACCAGCATCGCTGAGTTTCAAGAGGACAGCTCCCACTCCAAAAGTGGAAGCATCTACCTCAAGGATAAGCAGCTGAGTTGGGTCCAGGTGCTGTAAACATGAATCTTTGTTGAATTCCTGTTTTAGCTGTTGAAAAACCTGCACTGCTTCCTGTGTCCAGTTACGGACATATGCACCTTTACTGGTTAGAGCTGTAAGTGGGGCCACCAGTGAGGAGTATCCATGAACAAATTGGCAGTAATAGTTAGCAAAGCCCAAGAATCATTGGATGGCCTTGAACCCTACCGGTTTTGGCCACTCTTGGATGGCCTTCAATTTATCAGGGTCCATCCACAATCCTGTTCATGAAATAATTGTTGCAACCGTCCCTTCCCAACAGCTTCACTCTACCTACCTTTCTTTCTTTGCACCTCCTCTCGCTATGGATGGACGCCTGGCTGCCGCAGCGTCTGCCTGCCATCCTCTCCAGTGTCCTCGGACCGGCTTGGGCGCTGCCTCCCGCCATGCTCCACTGGTAACTTAGGGTGCGCACGCCTCGCGGCCCTCATTCTTATTTCCTACTTGGCGCGAACCTCAGGGGCGTCCCCCTGTGATGACGTCACACTGCCCAGATATTTAAAGCCTATGATGTTTGCTAGCCTTTAAGTTAGAAAGGGGGAATCTTACGGATGGGATTCGCTCTCCGTACCCAGCTACTCTGCCTCTCCAATCTTCCATTGGACTCTTAACGCTAACTGGGTACCCGCTCCTCGGGGGCCTCACTTGCTTTTCAGGTTGCTATCAGGAAACCGGTTCTCACTCCTCGAGGGCCCATGTTCCCTGACTCGCTGCCTGCTCCTACCTTCTCTTCTGCCTGGAAGGATTCGCTATCTTCAACACCAAGTACTACCATCTTCACCTCAGAGCTGTTCCCTGGAACCAGGTACTCGCTCCTCGAGGGCCTGCCTCCGTTCCAGCCCCAGTGCCATCTCCTACATGGAACCGCTGTGTGAGTACATTACCTTCAAGCCTCTCAGGGATCAGGTACTCGCTCCTCGAGGGCCTGCTCTCCCTATCCTAGAGTGCTCCATACTGGGGCTTTATGCTTATTCCACTGTACTCATAATTCTGAGTTCTTTCCACTACAGCACTGCTACCGGAGGAGTCGCTGTTCCAGCGCCTGAGGGATACTAGCCCAGCCGGGCTACTTCTGCTGCTCACTACTGCCACCTCTGGTGGCTTCATCACATTGTCTAATAAGAGATCAATCTCTGTGTTTGTGTGTCCTAAGCTGAGCCTGACCTGTGGCCCGTCACAGGACTTCCCCCCATGGGTGTGGTCAGCTGCCACAGTGTCCAAGGGTCCACCCAAACCTCACTAATTATAACAATAATATACCCTAAAAAGGGTAGTTTTCCTTGGTGAAAAGAGCATTTTTCCGATTTGGTATAAAGCTGATGTTCCTGGAGTCATTGCAGAACCTGCCATATGTGTTTTTGATGTTGGGTACTGCTTACTGGAAAACGCAAAGATGTTGTCCAAGTATACGATGACTGAGTATGAGAGGTAACGGAATATGTCATTCACCATGGCCTGGAAAACTGCAGGGCATTACATAGCTCGAAGAAGCATAAGTAAATACCATTAGTGCTCATGCCATTTGTTAAAAGCAATTTTCCATTCGTTGCCGTCCAGATACGGATCAAATTGTACGCTCCTCCAGGACCAGTTTCATGAAGATCTTGGCCCCTTTGAGCCAATTGAAAAGCTCAGTGATAAGTGGTAGGAAGTATCAGTTCTTCTTTGTAATGGCATTAAGTCCTTGGTAATAGATATGGGGTACAAGGAGCCATCCTTTTTCCCCACGAAAAAGAATCCCGCTCCTGCGGGTGATGAGAGAGGTCTAATGAAACCCCTGGCTAGGTTGTCATGGATATAAAAGGGACATGGTTTCAGTTTCTGGGGCTGACAGTGGGGAGGCATCATGCTGGGAATCAGGTCTATTGGACAATCATACTCTTGGTGTAGGGGCAAGGTTTCAGCTTTCTCTTTGCTGAAAACATCTGCAACGTCAATGTATGAAGCCAGTAGGCAGGGCATCATGGAGAGGAAACTCCGTAGTCAAGCAGCAAAGCCGCACATTTTACTTTCAGAAATTAACGCCTGCCCAAAGGCAGAAGTTAATTTCAGCCGGCACAGGGAAAGTGTACAGAAAAGCAGAAAAAACTGCTTTTCTGTACACCCTCCGACTTAATATCATAGCGATATTAAGTCGGAGGCCCCAAAATTTAAAATTAAAAAAAAAAAATTTAAATCTGCCCGCGGGTTGGAAGACGGACGCTTAATTTAGCCGGTGTCCGTTTTCCGAACCCGTGGCTGTCAGCGGGTTCGAGAACTGACGCCGGTAAAATTGAGCGTCGACAGTCAAACCCACTGACAGCCGCCGCTTCTGTCAAAAAGGCGCTAGGGACGTGCTAGTGTCCCTAGCGCCTCCTTTTAACGCAGGCCCTCATTTAAATACTCAATCGCGTGCCCAGGAGAGTGGCCTGGGCACGCGTCAGGAGCACGGGAGCTCACCTCAGACCGCCGGCTCTCCCGCGGTTTTTACTGTATCGGCCCGATAGTGATCTTGAACTGTGACTCTTAAGCCGCTCTTGCATAAAAGTCAGAAAAGACCCTGTTAGTGCTATGATGCTATTGAAAGTCAGACCATAGATAGGAAATGTGGACAGATTCTCTCTCATTGAATTCAGTAGGTCAGATAACCTAAAAAAAATGAAAAAAAAGAATCCAACCACTGTTTGTCAATCTTCCATTTAATAGCACAACTTCCATATTAGAGAACTTGAATGTTATTCACAGGTAGGGACCTTCGTTTTCAGATTTGATTTTATTTTGCATAGGAATTTCAAGGTAAGAGCAAAAGGAAAAAAAATCAGTGGAAAGCTGACTTTTCCATTGATTTTTTTCCTGTGTTATAACAAAGTAATTTTTCCACTGATTTTTTTTTTATTATAACATTGAAATACCCAGGAAAAAATAAAAACTGAAAATGAAGATCTCTATCCACAGGTTAGATTTGCAGATTGAGAGGCTTTTAAAATCAGTCCTTATTTCTGATATATGGAGATTAAACACGCCACTATTATAATATAATAGTTCTTGCTTCCTTCTAGCCTTCAGAAGGTGTCCTTGAACTGAGAAAGCTAAACAGGCTTCTCCCGAGAGGTGGCTGCATGTGGGTTTCAGAACTACTGTGAGTGGAAAGTGTTTTGATCGAATTCGGGATGAAAGACTGCTTATAACGTCTAAAGACTGTAGATGCTATTAAAAGATACATTGCACACACTGATTATAAACCCGTGATTTAAAGCACAAATGACCTTTTCATCAGCATACAAATTTTAAGACTCATGCACAACAAACAGCACAATCATTGTCTCTGTAAAAAGAAACACTTTTATGGGAGGGAGGAAAAGGATTTGAAAATTATATATTTCTCCTCTACAAAAAAAAAAAATATGCAAATGATTTAGCAATAACTATATAACTGATTGTAATTACAGTAATTTATAGTGGCTGTAGTGAAATTATATTCAGCATAAGTATATTTTATTTCATTGCAGGAGCACAGGGTTTTAACTAGCTCCCTTCTTTACTCTTACACATGCATTTCTGATCATAGGAACCTTCATTTGCCCTTTCTCTTCTCCAAATCCCAATGTTTTATTTATTTATTTAATTATTTGTTGCTTGCCCATCTTAAATCTGTAGGCAATGTACATTAAAAGCATAGAGGGTAACTTTCAAACTATGTACATATGTGGCCATGCATAGATCTATGATAGTATTTATAACCCAAGTATATCCTATACATGTGTATTATAAAATACACATATCTTTACTCTGGAACATATGCATGCATGTATGTATGCTTATGCCCGAATACATGAAATGCATTGAAAGCAAGTTTTTTAATACATTGAATACAAAATTTTCCTATCTATTTTAATATATGCATACATATTTTACATGCAAAAATAAAGTAGGATTTATTTTCATAAAACCTGATTTGTACACGTCAGCATATTTGAAAACATACAAGCATAATTGAAATTAACCATTTTAGTAATTGCTCCACCAGTTCACCCAGTCCTTCTCCATATCATCAAGACCTTCCTGGTTCTTCAGCCTGAACTCCCCCCAGTTCATGTAGACATCCCACCCAGCCAATAATACACAATAAATAAATCTAATATCAATTATGACAGATAATTAGCAGGTGTATAATTACATAAGTTATCAAATATATTTGCATGTCTTAACTCTTGGCCCCTCTGCAGAACACCCCTAGACTGACCCCTTTTTTATATGTTTACTGTAAGTATGTGCATGAAACAAAGTATGCACGTACTTTTGACTTCCATAAAATACAGATTGCGGGGGTACAGGCTACATATATGTGTATATGCTAATTTTTTATGCTCATAACTCTTTAATTCACTCCATAATGCAGGGCTTCCCAAACCTGTCCTGGGGGCCCCCCAGGTTCAGGATATCCACAATGAATATGCATGAGATAAATTTGCATATACTGAGTCTTCATGATATGCAAATGTATCTCATGCATATTCATTGTGGATATCCTGAAAACCTGTGAGGCCCCCCAGGACAGGTTTGGGAAACCCTGCCATAATTCCTAGAACACTATCATAATTATCCAAAGTAATAAAATAGGTTATACAATTAACACTACCACTTGAAATACATGGTGCATCCAGAAATATCACCAACATACAAATTTATAATAAATACAATGGTACTTTCAATACCCAATAAAGCACAAGTCATTTTGGATACACCAATTATTCATATCAGGACATGCAAGGGGGAGGTAAAGTTCCTAGATGCAATCAATGACTACGTCATGAAGCAGTTCCCTCTCATGGAACCAATGGGAGGGGGAACTATGTTAGATCTAGTTCTCAGTGAAATTCAGGACCTGGTGCAACAATTAAAGGTGCTGTATCTGCAAGTGATCATAATGTAATTAAATCTGATATAATACTGGAGGCAAATAGTAAGGAAAATTACTGCAGTAACATTTATCTATAAATAGAGAGACTATGTTAAATGAGGAAATTTGTTAGAAAAAACCTAAAAGGAGCAAATCACAAGGTTAAAATCTTGTAGGAGGCATGGACATTGTTTAAAATTACAAAACTCCACCCAAATTACACAATGGGCCACATTTTAAAAACAGCGCGAGGGCGTAGATTTGTTCGCGCAGCCTGGCGCGAACAAATCTACGCCCGATTTTAAAACATGCACGCAGAGCCACGCGGCGCACGCAAGGGGGTGCACATTTGTGTACCTTGCGCATGCCGAGCCCTAGATGGCGTTCCCCGTTTCCTCCACCCCCCACCTTCCCCTCCCTTCCCCTATCTAACCCGACCTCCAGCTCTAACTAAAACCCCCTCCTGACCTTTATCTCGAAAGTTACGCTTGCCTCTGGGCAGGCGTAACTTGTGCGCGCCGGCGCACCATTCCTTGACACAGGGGCTGTGCTGGAGGCCTCGGTCCTGCCCCCAGCATGCCCCCGGGCCGGCGCCCCGCCCATGGCCCTGCCCCTGGAACGTCCCTTTTTGCAAGCCCTGGGAAATGCGCGCGTCCCGGGGCTTGCGCGCGCCGCCGAGCCTATGCAAATTAGGCTCGATGCGAGCAGGGGCAGATTTTCTCGGGTTACGCATGTATGTTACACGCGTAGCCTTTGCAAATCTGCCCCAATGTGTATTCCAGAAAACCTCTATATGCTAACACAAACAATAATCAATGGTTTAACTGGTATATATTTTATATTATATCAAATAGCCATACTCAACAGAAGGAATTTGTGAAAGTATCAAATGTTGAAGGACCCTTACTTTCAGAGTCTGTATGTCAATCAAACTCTCATTTGGTACAGGGTCACTTTGCTTTATTTTAAATCCACTTCATTTTGTTAATTTTTTTGTAATTTTAAATTTTTGTAAAAATATAAGAATTTCCCAGTATGCTGATGAAATGCAAGTTGTATAAATCATGGGAACAACATTTCATATGGCAAGCATCCACGCAAGTCCCAATCCAAAATTCAATATATTTCAAAAAGAGTGCTCATCTCAAAATATTAGCTGAGAGTCCCTGCCTCTGGCAGGCGTAAGATGCGTGTGCCAGCGATGGCCGGCCCGCGATCCTGGGCACAGCGGCAAATGGCCACTGTGCCTAGAGGCTCCGTCCCCATCCCTGGACTGCCCCGCCCCCTTTTTCGAGCCCTGGGACATAAGCGCGTCCCGGGACTTGGGCGCAGGGGGGGGTTTAAAGGGTTACTCTCGTAACCCTTTAAAAATCTACCCCTTAGTCTCTGCCATGGCTTTTGTCATTCCTAAGTGCTCCTTTTATGCCATGATCATCTAATGGTCCAACTGACTCTTTCACAGGCTTTTTATCTCGAATGTACCTGAAAAAGTTTTTATTATGAGTTTTTACTTTCACAGCAAGCTTCTTTTCAAATTCTCTCTTTGCCTTTCTTATCAATGCTTTGCATTTGACTTGCAGGTGCTTATGCTATTTCCTGTTTTCTTTATTTGGGTCCCTTTTCCATTTCTTGAAAGATGTTCTTTTAGCTATTATTATATTATCTAACCTTTTAACCATGCTGCTAGTTGTTTAGACTTCCTTCCACCTTTTATTTTTTTCTTTTTTATTTATTGCAATTTTTGTTAAATACATTCAAGAAATTCTTGAAAAAAAGTAAAAAAAAAATGACATTACAAAGTAATAGCAAAAAAGCCTATTACATAAACCTTCAGAAATAAAATAAAAAAAAAGTAATTAACAGTAATGCCAAAATCCAAGTCTTCAAAATCTAAGGGTCCAAGCACAATTCCAGAAGAAATCAAATCAAGAAATACTAGCAATAATGGAATCTAATATATATGAAAGAAATATCCCTCAGTATGATGTTATACAGCATCAGAAGGAGATAATTCACTTACAGAGGAAATTCTATCAGAAAGAAATTTTAAAAGTTGAGATGGATTAAAGAAAATATATGAAACGTCTTTGTATTTAATGAGACATTTACTTCGGTATTTTAAAAGAAAAAAAGCACCTATCTGCAATACTCTTGGTCTCATTAAAAGAAACTGTTTCCTCTTTTTCTGGGTTTGTTTTGCCAAGTTTGGGAACACTTGAACCTTCATATGAAGAAAATGTTCTGAATGATGTCTGAAAAACATCCTAAGAATCCAATCTCTATCTTATTCAAGTAGGAAAGATAAGATTAAAGTCTCAATATCAGATGATTCTAAAACTTCTAAAGGTGAAAGGGTCTGAATATTCTGTTCCTCTGCAGATTTCCTCTCAAAAGGTGGTAAATAATAAATCTTTGCAATCGTTGATAATGTTTGCTCAGGGAGCTTTAATATCTCTCCAAGGCATATCTCTTCCACATTTCCTTGGCCGATATAAGGGGAGCTTTAGGGAAGTCTATTAACTGTAAATTCCTTCCACGAATTTGCTTCTCTATGTTTTCAAGCCTATTTGTAAGAAATTGATTTTCTCTCATCAAAACTATTTTTTCTCATTTAAATTCCCAAAGTCTTGTTTCACAGTCTCACAAATCCAAACATTTTTAACACTTTCCTCTTATAGAGATTTAACTTGAATCTCTGTCATTAACTTTCTTAACCACAGGATTTAGCTGAAGTGTGATATTTGTATTAAAAATAACAATCGCTTCCTAGAATGATTCTAATGAGAAACAGATGGTCTTACCATAGAAAAGGACTTTGTTTGAAAGATTTCTGCTGAGACGGCTTTACCCAGGGAAGAGTCTTCTTCATAGAGCTGTAAAAGTTCTCTAGCGGGGATCTCCCCTGAGATGCTGACAAGGTCAGGTTCCAACGCGGCAGTTACAGGCACCACGGTCTTGGGATGGATCTCAGACTCCGCGTCATTAGCACGCATTGAGTGCTGTCATTGTGTGATGATACTTGCAGCTGCGGGATTCACAGGGGCCATTCGTTAGGCCGGCAATAAGGATGTTATGGAGTCTTGGAGGGGGTTGAGCATCTCTTCCTCACATCCTACCTCCAGCGACTGTCGTCCTGGCTGAACAATTCCACATAGCATGTGGGCATCCATTGGGCTAATCGGGGGGCCATCTAGGGTGCCTCCAAGACTTCCCTCTCCCTGGCCCTTCATTTGTGGCTGGAATGAGGCATATTTATTTAACAAATAAAAGCAAAAAAGAAGGGATGGCCAACACACAGTGCTAGACGTCATCTTGGATCCCCCCCAAGTCCCCTTCCACCTTTTCTAATGCGTGGAATACATCTGGTCCGGACTTCCAAGATAGAATTTTTAAACAACATCCATGCCTGAGCTAAACTCGTAACATTTGCACTTGTTCCTTTCAGTTTATTCCTAACGATTTTCCTCATTTTATCAGTCACCTTTTTGAAAGTTGAATATAGTTGAAGTAGATTTTTTTTAGTGTTCCCTCCAGTTATTAAATCAAATTTGATAATGTTGTGATCACTATTGCCTAGGGGCTCCAACACTGTTACCTCTCGCACCAAATCCTGTATTCCAATAAAGACCAGGTCGAAAATAGCTTTCTCTCTTGTTGGTTCTTGTACCAGCTGCTCCGTGAAGCAGTCATTTATTTCATCTAGGAACTTCTCTATAATGTCCTGATATAACATTCACCTAGTCAATACTGGAGTAATTGAAATCATCCATTATTACTAATCTGCTAATTTTGCTAGCTTCCCTAATATCTTTTAGCATTTCATTGTCTGTTAGTTCATTCTGGCCAGGTGGACGATAAAACATTCCCACTTCTATTTTAATCCCTTTTTCATCTGGAATTTGTATCTAAAAAAATTCAACATTGCATTTTGTTTCCTGCAGAACTTTTATCCTATTTGACTCAAGGCTCTCTTTAACATATAACCAATTTGACCCATCCTATCATTTCAATATAATTTGTACCCTGGTATTACACAGCCTGATTTTAAAGGGCCACACATGTAAATTACGGGGGTTATGCCCATGGCTGGGCCTTGTTTGTTATGCGCGCACTTTACAATGGGCCCGGCCATGCACATAACCCCTGTTATGCGTAGAAGTGCTGGTCCCAAAGAAAGAGGAGGGCCGGGGGGGCATGGTCTGGGTGGGGCAGGTCAGGACAGCGCCATTCAATGCTGTGCCGAGGAAGTGCTCACTGGCAGCCGGCTGGCGCACAGGGATTACTTCTGCTCCAGAGAAGAAGTAAGTACCAAAATAAAAAATTTAGGAACAGTTAGGTTAGGTTTAGGAGACGGGGAGAAGAGAGGAAGAGGAGGAAGGTTAGATAGGGGGATAGGGAACTGGGGGAGGCCTGATTGAGTCACCACACGTATTTTGCGAAAATTCTCCCTCTGCACGCGCCGCACGCAAAGGTGCGCGTGGCCATTGGATTTTATAACATGCACGCGTCGGCATGTGCATGTTATAAAATTGGTGCGTCCATGTGCGCATGCTGCTTTTAAAATTGACCCCGCTGTATCCCATTGGTTATCATCCTTCTACCAGGTCTCTAAGATGCCAATTATATCTACCTCTTCATCCAGTGCTATGCATTCTAAATCTCCCATTTTATTTTTTAGACTTCTAGTATTTGTATACAGACATTTCAAAGTGTGTTTTTTGTTTGACAGGGATAATTTGGAATCTTTCTGCACTTTACTTAAAGACACCTGTTCCACATTCGCATTTATTGTAACCTCTCTACTGGGATGCCTTATTTTCCCTGTTCTCTTAAGGCCTGATTTTTAATGGCCTGTGCGTGCAAAAGACAGGGGTTACGCGTGTGGCCGGGCCTTGTGCGCGCATTTTAAAAGGGGCCCAGCCACGCGCATAACCTCTGTTAAGCGCACAAGAGCTGGGCCTTGGCAAAGGGGCGGTCCAGGGGGGCAGGGAGGGGCTGGGGGCGCCCGATACAGCGGCCATTTGCCGCTGTGCCAGGAGATCGCGCGCCAGCAGGGTGCTGGTGCTCGCAACTTGCTACTGCTCCTTTGGAGGAGCAAAAGATAATTAAAAAAAAATAGGGATACCTAGGGTAGGGATAGGGGGTGGGTAGGATAGGGGAAGGGTAGGGAGGTTAGGGTAGGGATAGGGAAGTTCCCTCCCAGTCCACTCCTTAATTGGATCGGACTGGAAGGGAACTGGGGAAGCCAGACGATGCGTCGCCACGTGATTTTTGCGTATGTCTGCCCACCCTTGTGCACGCCACCCACAATTTGATAACATGCGCACCGGCACATGTATGTTATAAAATCACGCATCCATGTGTGCGCATCTTTGTTTTGTTTTTTTTTAATCTACCCCTTAGTATTCTTCAAAGATACATCATTCTGAACCATGTGCTTCTGAGCGACTGTCAGCTTTCCCCCCTCTAAATCAGCTTCTTCTAAGACTGCCTCTAGATCTGGGATCTTATTTCCCATACTATGAGCATTAGTGTATATAGCTTTCCAAATATTGCTTCCCCCCCCCCCCCCCCCCCCCCCCCCCCATTTCTATATGAGTATTTACTTACATTAGGGTTTTATTCACCCATTCCCGATGCTTCTAGTTTAGAGCTCTCCTCAGTAGGTTTACCATTCTGTGTTGAAAGATACTGCACCCCATCTTTGCTCAGCAATCCTTGAAATATTATCCCATGGAAGTCAAAACACTCATGTCGAAACAATCTATGCAGCCACTCATTCATCCCTAGAATGCAAGCTTTCCTGCCTGGGCCCTTGATCCTTAACTGGGAGGATTGAGGAGAATACCACCTAATAAACATATATAAACATAAACCAAGCAGTTAACACTATTAAAAACATACATAATTATCAAGGAAAAAGAGACAAAAATATACACCCATTATGTAACACAAAAAAATAAAATCCTTCTCCAATACAACGGGGAAAAGGAATAAAAACAATAAGACATTAAAATAATTCCCACCAAGATACAGCATAAATTCCTAGGAGAAGTCGCCCAAGCCTGACCCTATAACACATGGTCAAGCACGGTGAAAAAATTGCAAGCAAACACTAACAGTTAAATAGCTAAAGCCTTTACAGCTTTCTTCAATTTCAAGTAATTCACTTCCAAACATACGTCTAGAAGTAATGCATTCTGGAAAGTGGGTGCCTGGTAGAGATGTGAATCGTGTGATCGATCGTCTTAACGATCGATTTCGGCTGGGAGGGGGAGGGAATCGGATCGTCGCAGTTTGGGTTTTTAAAATATCGTGTAAATTGTGTAAATCGAAAACCGGCAACCTAAAACATCCCTAAAACCCACCCCGACCCTTAAAAATAAATCCCCCACCCTCCCGAACCCCCCCCCCAATGCCTTAAATTACCTGGGTCCAGTGGGGGGGGGGGCGGGAAAACCGGCACACTAAAACAACCCTAAAACCCACCCCGACCCTTTAAAATAAATCCCCCACCCTCCCGAACCCCCCCCCCAAATGCATTAAATTACCTGAGGTCCAGAGGAAGGGTCCCGTTGTGATCTTTTACTCTCGGTCCTCCATGCGTTGTAGAAATGGCGCCGGTGCTACCTTTGACCTGTCATATGACAGGTCAAAGGTAGCGCCGGCGCCATTTTGTTTTTTTGTCCCCCGACGTCAGGAGATTAGGAGATCGCTCCTGGACCCCCCCGCTGGACCCCCAGGGACTTTTGGCCAGCTTGGGGGGGCCTCCTGACCCCCACAAGACTTGCCAAAAGTCCAGCGGGGTCCAGCGGACCCGCTGTATGGAAAAACGATTCGACTGCAGGAGGTCGTTCCGGACCCCCGCTGGACTTTTGGCAAGTCTTGTGGGGGTCAGGAGGCCCCCCCAAGCTGGCCAAAAGTCCCTGGGGGTCCAGCGGGGGGGTCCAGGAGCGATCTCCTAATCTCCTGACGTCGGGGGACAAAAAAACAAAATGGCGCCGGCGCTACCTTTGACCTGTCATATGACAGGTCAAAGGTAGCACCGGCGCCATTTCTACAACGCACGGAGGACCGAGCGTAAAAGATCACAACGGGACCCTTCCTCTGGACCCCAGGTAATTTAAAGCATTTTGGGGGGGGTTCGGGAGGGTGGGGGATTTATTTTAAAGGGTCGGGGTGTGTTTTAGGGTTGTTTTAGTGTGCCGGTTTTCCCGCCCTCCCCCTTCCCCTCCCCCTTCCCCCGATTTACGATTTTTTGACGATAAATCGGGGGAGTTGTTATTGTATCGCGGCTCTAACGATTTTTGACAATTTAAAATATATCGGACGATATTTTAAATCGTCAAAAAACGATTCACATCCCTAGTGCCTGGTAAAGAAAAAGTTGTCTGACATGACATTTCTAATCTTATAGCTCAAGGAGGCAGTATCCTCAGCAACTCCTGTTAGGAATGAAGTATTATCGAGGGGCAAGACGGAATTAATAAATCAGATAAATACAATGGCAAACCCCTATAAATAGAACAAAAAATCAAAGCAGAATTTTGCATTTACTTCTGCATAAAACTGTGAGCCAATGAATTCTGCAGCAGCAGAGAAGCATGATCATATGGAGTATAATATAAACTTGCAGTTTTCTTATTTTGAATCAAGCAATGCCAAAAAACACTGAGTATGGCCTGTTAGTTGGGGGAACCAAGATGCTCATGGATAGTAAAAGAAAAAAAAAAGGAACGCTAATAGAGAAAAGTTGGGTACTCAAGAAAGGGGGGGGACGGGACAGATTCACCCTAATGTCACCAGTTTGAAAAGGGTGCACACAGTCTCAAACACAAAATTGTGTGAAAAAAACAATCAAGAAAATGAAGAAGTCCCTCTTGATGGTGAAGCTGGCTAGATGACAAAGCAAATAGATGAGCACTGTAGTGTGTGAAAGGTCTTTCTCTCCTGTGGAGCTTCCCCAAATGGTTTACTTGGTACTACACAGAAAGTGGGCCTGGTTTTAGTCTCTTGCAGAAAGGCCACTGTCTACCAGTTTTTCTTTCCAGTACCTGCCAGCAGCAAGGGTTTATGCTTGACTTTGGCTGAAAGGCTGAAGCCGTTAAGTTGAGATACTGAATTTGTGACAAAAGGCAGGAAATAAACCTTCTCCCTCTTCTGCTAAGATACTGTCTATGCAAAGTTTAGATCACTTAATATAGGGGTAGATTTTAAAAAGCCCATGCGCGCTGGGCCTATTTTAGAAAGACCTGGTGATGCGTGTAAAGCCCCAGGGACCCGTGTATGTTTCGGGACTTCAAAAAAGGGGCGGGGCGGGGTCAGAGGCTCCCGGCACAGTGGCCATTTGCTGCTGTGCCGGGGGATTGTGTGCCGGCAGGCAGGTGCAACAGGTAGGACAAAGGTCCATGGAGGGGTCAAGATTAGGGCTAGGGGCGGGAGGGTTAGGGGGTTGGGAAATCGGAGCGGCCTGGGAGGGAACAGGGGAAGGCCGTGGGTGTTGCCACATGCAAGTTGCACAATTGTGCACCCGTTTGCACATGCCAACCCCCGATTTTATAACATGCGCAGGCCAGTGCGCACACGTTATAAAATCAGGCATTCATGTGTGTGTGCCAGGTAGCGTGCCCACATGGACGTGCGCATGCAACCTTTTAAAATCTACCCCTTAGTCTTTTAGAATGCTAATCCTGCCACGTGGTCCTGGGCCTAGATATCTATGGAAAAACAGTCTCTTGGTCACTCAGTCTCTGTCTCTTAACACCTGACTGCTCTGTCCTTCGTTGGGATTTTACATGTGTCTCGGCTATGAAACAAGAACAGCTGTCTGTCTCTATATTTCCTCAGAGCACAGACTTCTTTCTCTCCCTCTCAATAATTAGCTCTTCAGGAGAAGAACTAATTGCAGGGCAACCAGAAGCACTCCTCTCTTTCTGGCTTCTGGCTCCAAATCCTGGCCATCCCTGCCCCACACACAGTCAGCAAAATTGTGCCTTTTCTACCTTAAATGGTCTCCCAGCATTCCTTTGGCTTCTTTCTTTGCTGACTATTTAGTGCTATTCTCTGGACAGGCTAAACAATACAGCCCTTTCCCCAACTTGTTAACAATGTGTGAGTGCTAGTTCTTGAAAAACATTTGTCATTCACAGGAGTGCACACGGGTTTTCTGACATTTTTATACTCCTTCACCATTGCTTCAGTAGCTTGCAGTCTCTGCAGGGTTGAAAACCCTTTTTTGACAGGTCTAAAACACAGCACTCAGAATCCAGATGCAGTTCAGTCCACATTGTAAGGCTTCAACACATGATAAGCTCTGGGGGAAGGAACCTGATTTATAGTAGCTTGCTACAGTTGTAAATGTTTAGTTTGGGCCAGGAATAGACCTTAGTACAAGACGTTACAATAATGTACTTGAGATAAAATTAGGGCACATGCTAAGACTTGGAGGTCCTGGGTTTCCAAAAAATGTTGTAACTGGTGGTATTTCCTAAGAATAAAGAAGGGAATGTGAATCAAAAAGGAAATTTGTTGCATATTAAATTTTTTTAGTCCAATTTCACTCCAAGGGTGGAAACCACCCTGTCCCCTTCCCCACTGCCACCAAAATCCCACTCAATCCTGGATCCGCCCCACCCACTTACCCCCATCTAAGAATCTCTAAGGGGCAGGAGAGATCCTCAGTTGGAGGTCACCATTTTGTTGTACAGAGGGATCTATGCACCTCCCTATCTCTGTACAACAAAATGCTGCTGGCCTCAGAGCTGGCTGGTATTATTTTAAGACAGAGACCCCATGGAGCAGGAGCAACTGGGGAGAGATCGCTCCTACCACTTAGATCCACAGATGGGTAAATGGTTGGAGGGATGGGCCTGGGAAAGGCTGCAACAATTTGAAAATGAAGCCAACAATATTTCATTTGTTTTTGTTTCATTTTCATTTCCATTTTATTTCAAAAGAAAGCACATCCCTATTTTGTGGTTATTTACACTCACATTATATAGAATCAGTTAGAAACTGGTGGTAATGGGCTCCAAAGGTTGAGTGAACCCCCAAATGCTTTCCCACAGTCACAAAATAGAAGAAACCTCTGCTTGCAGAAGGCCTCTGAAGTTTATGGGTTTTAGTTATTTTCCTTTAACCGTTATCATATCTCAAATCACATTTTCAGTGTTTACATGACAGGAAGGTGCCTCTCAGTATGTGCACTTCTGGAGTGTTGGGCAGGAGTCAAAATTCAGATTATGAACTACAAAAGAAGAGCAATTCTAGTGTGTTTTTTACCACCTGCAAATGTAATATTTTATACTTTACCTGATTCAGAGGTTCCAGCAGAAAAGCAACATGCCCCATATAGGTTGCTAATAATTTCTCCTATTTAAGAGCATGGAACATGATAGAATAATAGTGAGACATTTGGTTGTTTGTCATTTTGATAATGCAGCCTTCTTGGAAGAATTCCAAGATAATGCTGGATTCTTGGAAATTGGTTGTGAACATGGCAAGGCTGTGGAATAACTTGCTTCAGGCTTTCTGTCAGCCTGAGATGAGAGATAATTTACAAAAACATGCCAGACTATAATAGGCGGAAATGCTGGATGCACACTTGCATTGCATACTACTGTCCCCTTGAGAAGCATAGGAGTGTGCAAGATCTCATCCCACAGAGCAAACATAAATAAGGTGATGACATAATTAATGATGATGTAAATATGAAGGCATAAAAGTGCAGATCTAGAAACATTTTGGACTATCTGAAAAGAAAACAAAATCAACAATATTCACTCTCTGAAAGGCACAGGTAATAGGGTCTACAGTGTAGTAGAAGGGACTTAAAATAGGGGGCTTGCAGTCTTCATGTTTGGTATATTCTGCTTTTCTGTTTCAGGGATTGTGGAATGAAATGAAAATGGTAAGCACTGCAGTTTAATTTTTTACATGTTGCACCTGATAAAAGAACTAAAGATTGGTTTGGATTTACACTGTATTTAAGAGTTATCTAAAAAGCTTTTGAGCACTCTTATGGCCCAAGACACTGCATGCTAAAATATGTAAATGTATTTCTTCATACTCCAGATGTATTCTGCACTTACCAGGAATTTAACAAAAAAAATAAGGGGACTCTGTTTATATGATGTTGGTGCACCATCAACAGGTGAGCGCATACTGAATTGTGATTTTAAAGTTTCTATTTATATATGTATTGTTTCTATTTATATATGTATTGTTTCTATTTATATATGTATTGTATAGCAGCTTATGTTCTCTGTTTGTTTGCTATAAAATATACACCATGGTTGGATTGCCAAATTTACAATAAATAGAGGTCAATATTCAAAAGTGTTTATTCGGCTAATATATTTATAAATGATCTGGAAAGGGGTGCGATGAGTGAGGTGATTACATTTGCAGATGACACAAAATTATTCAGAGTAGTTAAATCGCCTGCGGATTTTGATAAAATGCAGGAGGACTTTGTGAGACTGGAATATTGGGTGACCATATGGCAGATGAAATATAGGGGTAGATTTTTAAAGAAGCGCGTGCGTCCATGCGCGCGCATTACCTGGTGCACACACATAGATGTACCAATTTTATAACATGCGCGTGCCGGCTCGCACATGTTATAAAGTCGTTGGGCCGTGCGCGCGGCGTGCACAGGGGGGGTAGAATTCTGCAGATTTCACGCGTGACGCATCCCAGCCTTTCCCAGTTCCCTACCCCCCTATCTAACTTTCCTTCCCCTCTCCTCTCCACCCCTAAACCTACCCTACCTTACCTTTTTTTTTTTTTTTTTTTTTAAAGATTTTTCAAGTTGCAGCTCCTCTGCAGCAGTAGTAACTTGTGCGTGCTTCCCAGGCATCTTGGGTTGGCACTTCGGTGCGTAACGGGGGTTACGCGCTTGGCTGGGCCCCTTTGAAAATGCGCACAGTGTGTGCAAGGCCCGGCCATGCACATAACCCCTGTTTTTTTACCTGCGCACGTGATTTAAAATCATCTGGCCAATAATGCGGACAAGTGCAAGGTGATGCATATAGGGAAATATAACCCAGCCGGAGGAAGCCCTTTTGAGCTGTTCCTGCTGCTGCTTCCCCTCCTTCCACAGCAGATTGGTTCTCCAAAGCACAATGAGCCAATCACTGGGGGAAGATAGAAGAAGCATCAGTAGGCATTCCATAGGGCTTTTTCCTGGCTCTCATGTTGCTGTGAACACGCTGCCCTCATTCACCAGCCATGAGAGTGGAGAGTCTGTCCTCTATTTATTATTTCTTTATAAACATTTGATATTCTGTCTTTTTCCTCAAGTGGCCTCAAGGCAGATTATAAAGCACGTTTTAGCAATTACAGAACATTGATTTGAAGGACATTTACAATCAGGATTTGCACATTTGAAATGAATGGGTAAAATGAAATGAAAGAGATCATTTTTTTCTTTTGTGGACCCCCAAATTGAATGGAGGATGCCTACAATTTTAAACACATTTTTGTGTTTTATTTTTTTTGTTTCCCCCTTCAAGTCTCTGGCCCATTGTAGAGTGCTGCATTGAGACTGGTAACTAGAACAACCAACCAATGCTTGTGTGAGGTAACAGCCAGATTGGAACTGAGCTGGAATAAGTAGATGAGTAGACAGGATGGAGGACCAATCAGGGTGAAGCACTTTTTTAAAATTATCCTATAGCTGGCATTTGGATCAAATGATGCTGATATCCTCCCACTGAAAGGTCTGACCATTTTCTCTGTTGGATTTTGCAAAGAAAGTGTTAGAGGTAGTGGGGTTTAGGGATCAACTCTCAGGAGCAGGGCCAGGAGCTTGATCTGTTTTCTGCCTTCCTCGCAGGTGAGCCCTTGGGTTCTGGGGGCCAGTAGGACTTAACTGGACAGGCTGGGTAGACACTGGCTGGAAGTAGTGCTTGGCTAAGACAAGGCTGACAGCAAGGCTTGGATGAGGCAGGACTAGAGACGGCTGGTGTAAGGCAAGGCTGAAGGCAAGGCTTGGCAGGCTGGACAAGGCAGACAAAGCAGGCAGGGCTTGGCGCAGATGGAGACAGAGTAAGGCTGGATATTGGGACAGCCAGGAGGCTGAAGACAGGAATCTAGGGACAGGGCAGAACAGGAAAAGACCAGACACAGACAGGACTAAGACGAGGCAGACAGGGACAGGGCTAGACAAGGCAGACAAGGTGAAAACCATCAGGGATCACAAATACCAAAGAACATATAGGTCCAAAGGCTGCAATGCTAGGAGGCTCAAAGGCCACTAAGCAAGGGGTCCCAGAGGGCAAGGCTGGGAGCAGGAAGGCCCTAAGGCTGCAAGACAAGGCAGGAAAGGCTCGTAGGCCTCAAAGCAGAATGAGGGACAGATGCCAGGACAGAGAGCCAAGAGTAGCTCAATGTACCAGCAAGGAGGTTCTGGCAAGGTACATCTAAACAGAGCTGGAGCTGGACGTGGTGCAGGCGGGAAGGAGAAGCCTGCTGAGGACTCCTAGAGGAGAGAAGGCTGCACCACAGGCTGGTTCTGATGGCTGAGAGCAAAGTTTGTAAGGGTCATCTGCTGGTGAGGAGGTATCATAGCAGGAGGCAGCAGGGTAGAATGAGGCTGCATCTTAACAGAAAGCTTGTCTTTTCAGAAGCTACCTTAGAGTCAAAGAAAAGCTTTAAAAATAAGGTGAGAGAGAAGAATTTTGACAATGACAAAGGCCTTTTTCTGATCTTCATTGTTGCAGTCACAGTGCTCTCACTGTAACAGAGAGACCAAAGCATTGCTGTCTGTTCACTTGGGCAGGGTAACAGATTGCAGGTAAAGAAGCAGTAAACATTGATTTTTTTTTTTATATTTGCCTGACTCTGCACAGTGCACTACACTGGTTATCTGCAAACAGACTGCAGTGAAGAGAACTGCAGCCTTGCCAGCCTTCTCAATTTATTCTCTTTTTTTGACAGATTGTGTGTGTGTGTGTGTGTGTGCAAAAGGAGTCAGTCAGCAGGTCACACTTGTAGTCCGTGTATGTGAATGTGTATATGTGTGTGAGACAGTCATTTTCCCACACACTGAAAGATAGCCCTAGAAAAACTGAGTTTGTACCACTGTCAAATTGCAAACTCCGCTCAGCAAATTGGCAGTTCTTGCAAAGCACTGAAGTGAGCTCAGTCTGTAAACTTGGACTGTGTGTGACAGAGAGATGCTCAGTTAGTATTACACTGATACTGGTTAATGGTACAGTATCAATAAAGTATATTATAACATCAAAACCCCCAGTAGCCACTTCCAATTCCATCATGCCACTATGAGGAAAAGGGAGTGGAGGGAATGGCAAAGGCAGAGGATTGGCTGTTGCTGCAGAGCTAGCCCAATCTGTGAGAAGTACAATAACAGTATTAGCATCAGTGAGGTGAAAAAGGCAGTCCTGTCTCTAAACTGAAAAGAGACTTTTTAGCCTCAGAAAGCCGGGAGTGGAAGCTGGCTTAAGCCATTAGAAATTAAAATTGGGAGAGCATGTGCCACCACCACCTGTTTCTCTTCTTCTTGCTTTGGAGCAGGTGAAACAAAAGAGCCATCCAAGACTGCCATTAGCAGGGCAGGGGCATGGATAGGAGCAGCAGAATTGTAATATCCAAAACCCAGGGGCTGCTGGGTAGAAAATGCAGATGAGCTTTCCAGTCCTCTTCTGCTGCAAGGGGTGCGTGGCCTCTGGGAGATGGGGCTGTGGAGTTCGAAGCTTTGATCGCTCGTTCTGATCCCTAGAGTCTTCTCCTGGGGACTGATGAGTAGAATATGCACAATATGCACACACAATATACAAACTCCAGGTGATGCTATTGTGTGTATATACTGTGAATTTATATCAACTGCAGGACGAGACAATGGGTGCTCAATATGAGCGTTTTCCTGACGTGCGCACATCCACAGCTCCTGGGCGCCAGATGCTTTTGAGCACTAGGGATGCATAATTTCTCCCTAGTGCATCCTTCTTAATGCAACTGCTCATTTAAATATCACATTGCATTGGCCTGAGAGTCTTCACCAACTTCTCATGGGCAAAAATAGAATACATCTCACAGCTGTGGATTTCTAACACCTCACTAGAGATCTTTGGACAGAAAATTTGCAGAGGGTTGAGCTTTCCTCCCTTAATGAAAAATGCAAAGAGAAAACTCTCCCATTCCCACAAAACAGTAGGAAAAAAACCACTGGGAAACACAACAGGGCCACGTTGTCTCTGTGAAAAGGCAAGTGGCCTACCGATTGGAAAAGCGAGACAGAGAAACCTGTCCAGCGAGCAGGCCAGCATCCTTGCTGCCTCTCCCCACTCCCCTAGGACATCAAACTCCCTCCAGTGTCTCATGAAGACACCTATATAGATTTTGAGAAAGGGACCCACTTGCTTGGTGTGTCTCGGGGAACGGTGTGGACCATGTCAATCATCGCTCACTGTTAGTTATACTCCTCTTACCAAACCTCCTGCTGGAAATGTTCATGTTGGCTTATGGCAAAGGCCTAAGAGCCTTACAGGAGCTTTTGTTCTGGTGATGCTTGATTTTTCTTTTGGATTTTTGGGAAACGCTATAAATGCTATTTCTCTAGACACTCACATCTGAGGAGTTTTATTTTTAAATTTGATTTTGAATAATTGTTAAGGATGCAATCCTTTGCTTGGTGATAGTTACCATCCTGACCAGACACATAGATTTTTTAATGGACTCCGCCAAAATTATCTCGCAAGCAGGTGGGGGTTGGTATGAAAGAGCTACGCCCTTACCCTTTCCACTAGTCTCTGAATGACAATTGCTGCTCAGCTGCTTTCAGAAGAATAGTGATCTTGTCTGGAGACTATTTGGAATAGCAACTAGTAGCAACAGAAGCTTAAGGTTGTGAAGCACAGCACATTAATTACTGAGTTCCCAGCAGAATTGCAACGTTCTGTGCAATCCGAGGAAAGAGGAATGAACTGTGAAAGCAATTGTTGCGTACAGCTTGGGGCTGCTTTTTTTTTTTTATTTGTATTGCACTTTCATCCAGAGGCTGTACAGTTGGATTAACAAGAAACATACCAAATGCAGCGTAGCAGAGATTTTTCTTAAAATAAATCCATCCTTTTGCTGTGGAGGTGGGGGGAGGCTGGGATTTCAGCAGCTGTTGTCGTACAACCTGTACTGAATTCAGCCAAGATTTTTGCATACAATTCACGTCGTCTAGTTGACCAGTAAGATGATCAAGAATTATATGACTGCTGGGAGCTTCTCTGTCTTGCTTTGCATACTGTGGAACACAACATGAAAAGTGGAGCTGTCTAGCAGGGAAAAAGGCAACTGGTGACTACATTTTTATTTTTGGTGCTCAATTTGTGGTACTAAAGGGAGGGCAGAGTCCTATAGAAGGTGCAGGTAATGCTTGGCACCTTTTGATAAATGTATGCAGGCATGTTTATAGATCATTTGGGATAAGTAAGATTGAGAAATGATTCCAAATTGGAGGTTCCCGGGATTCAGTGTGGAGATAAGGACTGTAGCCTATTCACCTAAACTCAAAGCTGAGAAATCAGTTCTCTGCATTTAGACTTCACAGCTGCAGTTAAATCAAGATGCAAGCTTCATATGGGAGAGGCTAATGTTTACTTGCATGCAATGGCTGACGAGAATCCTATCAGCAACAGCTGAATTTAAAGATGATATGGACATAGAAGAAACATGCGCAATACTGAGTAGTAGGAAAGCATGAGTAAAGTCAGAAATCTAGTAGGGAAGGGGTGTCAAACTACAATCTTGGAGGGTCACAAACCAGTCAGGTTTTCAGGATATCCATAATATATATATATATGTATAAGATATATTTGCATGCACTGCCTATACTGAATGTAAATGTATATCATGCATTTATACTAGGAGTATCCTGAAAATCAGACTGGATTTTGGCCCTGCATAATTGCAGTTTGACATCCTTGCAATAAGGTTTATAGTGCTGCAATAGCAAATGCATGGTTTTCTTTAGCTGCCAGTGGCTTGTCGAATACAATTTAAGGCTCTCTGTCTTACTTTTAAAGCCTTGCACTGGGAATTCCTTCTATGTTTCAAATTTACTCATTCGTTATCAACCTACTTGTGCCCTGCATTCCTGAGACCGATCCAGTAAAGTGCGGCCGCGTTTACCCCGCTCCTAACTCGCGTTCTACTCACTTTCCGGCTGCGTTAGCCCTTCCTGCGATACACTATCCCCTTTAACCTACTCCTACCGCGTCCTAAAATCCCCGGGCAACCCCTTCCGCACGCAGCATGTATATTGCATGTAAACGATCGAATTAGCTATTCCCTACCATCCAGTAACGCGCACCCCGACTATCGCTATTTTACCCTGCCGTTTTGCCGCGCGTTTAACCTGCTAACTTACCGCCTACCCTTACCCCTGCTTTAGAGGCAGGGGAAAGGGTAGGCGGCAAACTTTCCCCCAGCCCCCGCTCTCCTGCCCTGGCTGCGTCCATGGGTGCTGGTCTCCGGGTCAGCCCCTGTCCTCTTCCCTCCTCCCGAAGCAACAAAAGCAAAAAAAAGCGAAAAAAAAAGTTGCAAGAGAGAGAGGGGGGGAGAGGACGGGCAATCCTACGCTCGGGATGGCCAGTCCCTCCCCCCTCCTCCTGAGGCAAGGCGCGAAAAGCAGCCTTGCTCCGGGAGGAGGGGAGAGAGGACTGGCGGTGTGAAGCGACCAAGCGACTTACTTTTTTTTGCAGCCCTCCGGAGGAGACGGCCATCAGCAGAAACGAATCGCGGCTCTCCTCCCCTGCCTCCCGGCGAAGATGGACGCCTGCACGGGTGAAAGCGGCCCCTGTGCGTGCAATTGGCTGCTCAAGACGTGACGTCACATGCCGTGATGCCAACGTCACGTCTTGAGCGGCCAATTGCACGCACAGGGGCCGCTTTTCCCCGTGCAGGCGTCCATCTTCGCCAGGAGCAGCGATCCGTTTCTGCTGATGGCCGTCTCCTCCGGAGGGCTGCAAAAAAAAAGTAAGTCGCTTGGTCGCTTCACACTGCCAGTCTCTCTCCCCTCCTCCCGGAGCAAGGCTGCTTTTCGCGCCTTGCCTCAGGAGGAGGGGAGAGGGACTGGCCATCCCGAGCGTAGGATTGCCCGTCCTCTCTCCCCTCGCTCTTGCTACTTTTTTTTTTGCTTTACACTGCCAGTCCTGTCTCCCCTCCTCCCAGAGCAAGGCTGCTTTCGCGCCTTGCTTCGGGAGGAGGGGAGAGGGCTGGCAATCACCCGCCCGCCGGCTCCCGCCTCAATGACAGCATGCCCGCCCGCCGGCTCCCGCCTCAATGACAGCCCGCCGGATGAACGTGCGCCCGCCGGCTCCCACCGCTGCCGCCTGGATAAACGCGCGCCCGCCGGCTCCCGCCGCGCCTGGATGAACGCGCGCCCGCCGGCTACCGCCTCGATGAACTCGCTCCCACCTCGAACGCGCGCCCGCCGGCTCCCACCAGTAAGTTAACTTTTTTTACACTTTTGTTTTTTACACTTTTGTTTTAATTTTCGCCTGAGCCTTGCTTCGGGAGGGGGGGAACCATCCACTTCCTGGTGCCTGTCATTTCAAATGTCAGTTGAAATGACATTTGAAATGACAGGTACCAGCGCACCCAGGATACTGTATAGGCACTGTATTAAGCGCCTATACAGTAAAATGGGTTGCGCGGGCCTAACCCTTCGCCTAACACTTCGCAGACGCGGCTTGCATTTGCAAGCAATTTAAATAGAGTATCGAGCGGTATGTGAGCAGGACTGTGCGTGCGGGGAACGAGGGTGCGCCCGGCATTGCCGCACTCTTTCTAACGCGGCCTTGCTGTATCGACCTGAAAAAGAGCTATTAAGATTGCCCTCAGCCAAGGAGGTCAAGTTAGAAAGGACCCCAAGATGAGTTTTTTTGTATCTGGCACCTCTGCTATGGAATTGCTTACCATTATTTGTTTGTTTTGAGAGCAAAAGCCTAAAATCAGGAAACAAATTAAGATATGTTTAATTACCCAGTTCTTTTAATTATCATTTGGTTTAATTTATTTGTGCTCCCGTTGTTTTATTTTACTACAAGATTTTATTTTTCTAATTCATTTTTATGCTTTTGTCTATTTATTCTAATGTAAAATGTTTTTTTTAATGATATTGATATAGTATTAGCTTTTTCTGCACCTGTACTTCTTTTTAATTTTATATATTGTATATCGCTTTAATTGGCTGATGATTAAACACCAATGGTGCCATAAAAGAATTTCTATATCTTGGGGCCAATTCCAGCTCCAAACTCTCTCTCTCAAGTCTCTTTGACCCCATGTTTGGGTTTTTTTTTTAATTTTTACTGGGGGGTGGGGGGTGGGGGTGAGAATTTCTTCTCCAAGACCATGGGTAGCAGGGATGAAACTATAGCTTCTTCCTGGGAGAGGTGTACCTTCTTGTTCACCTCTGAGGGATGTGAGTGCCAATAACTGCACAGGAGACACTGGACAAGTGTTCAAAAATAAACTTTACTGTAGAAGTTCTGGCATGAATAAATGGCAGGGTTTACATCAGTTCTTATCACCACAGATGGCATGTGTATAGGTCTCAGTATTTCTACTATCGGCGCAAGGATCTACCTCTTTATCAGGGGAAGGGAAAACAGTTGCCCTCCAGGGATTGGATAAGCAAGGTTCCCAAGTGAAAGGGGGTATTCTTGTTTGGGCAGGAGAAAAAAAACCCTGTATAACTGGTATGAAAAGCAGTACAACAATCTTTGCAGAGCGCCCCACATTACCTCTTCCCCCAGGGTGAAGACTCCTGGTGGGGGCCCTCAGAACATCTCATATTTGGTCTTATTCCCAATTCTCCAAAATGTATCAGTCATTCTCTCTTTCTCTCTGGCTTCTTCACTGGAAAGAGGATCCTTCTAGGAACACTGCAGCTCTCTTGGATGTTGGAAGCAGCAAAACCTTCCTCCCAGGTCTTCTAAGCAAACATCTTTCCCCAAAAAAAAACTGATTCCAAACACCAGGAACACGTGCAACAGGTCACCATCATTCCAGGTCTTCCCTATCCTGGCCCCCCTCTCCCCCCCCAGAGGGAGACTTTCCCATAATCTTCCTCCAGGCCAAAAACCAGGGGACTTGCAAGACTTCTTATAATAAAAATGGAGCCCCCCCCCCCACCACCCCAAAAAAAAGCAACCTGGAAGGACAGACTTTACCAGTCAAGAGAGGGCTGGAAAGCAGCTTCCCAACATTTTCTCCAGGAGTGCAAGCAGGTGGTTCCTGAATCCAGAGGTGGTCCCAAACCCCAAAATAGGCAAGAGCTCCTGCACTTCCTCTAACTCCAAAAAATCAAGCAGCACTGCCCCAGTCTCTGTGGGAGAGAGCTGCTCTCATTACCTCCAACTAATGCCTCCCTTCATCACTGCCCTGTCTTTCCTAGCTCCAGGAGTTAACTAGAGCCTTACTGATAAGGAATCCAAAGGGTAATTTCATTACAAATTAGAAAGCAATTAAGAAAACAATAAACTAAACTAAATTAAGCTAGGGAAAATGGGTAGACAAGACTTTGATTGTTTTAATAGGAGATTTAATCCTACTGCCATGACCCTGATTGTAGTGTTTTCTTCTTATACCCCCAGTGGGATCATATGGTAGTACATTAACCCCTGCCCCCTCTCCCCCATATGGAGGAATACTTCACAGCTAAAATGCCAAGGAGGGACCATCTTCAGCTCACAGCTGTGATAATAGCCCAAAAGGGGTTTTACTTGCTATCAGCTTCTGTGGCCTCTATTTCCAGCCATAGCTGAGTGCCTCTCTTTGCTGGCCAAATATTGGCCGGTTAGATTTGAGAGGATTTTCATTTAAACCCAGGCCAGCTTTTTGGCTGAAAATCATCCTAAATATATCAGATTAAAATCTAGCTGGCTAGATTTAGCCTGCTCATATTTGGCTACCTCAACTTAGCCAGCTAGCTGCTAAATATAGCTGTCTAAGTACAGAGAGCCAGGGAAGTAGAGAGAAACTTGGCAGGGGAGATTTAGGGCTGCTATTAGCAGGCTCGGAATTAACTGGCTACGTCTTCTCCAACCACCACCACGCCCTCCCCCCCCCCCGCCGCCAAAAAAATCTTAGCGTGACTGACTTAAACCGCCTAGTGAATCTAGGAAGCTAAAATTTAGCCTTGTAGCCCTAGACAATTGTCAGAGTCTTTGACTTAGCCGGCTAGATCCCTTTGAAAATGGCCCCCTATGTTTCTAAGCTTTTCTTTCAGAAGGCTTGGTATAGAAGCAGGGCTAATAACCACCGGTAAGTTTACTGACAGTAGAAATAAGAACATGCCATGCCTGCAAATGAATGGGGTCTCTGTCCCCAGGGTGTGGCAGCTGTGGACTCAGGCCTTCCGAGGCTGCAGCGCTTGGAAGTCGAGAACTGCATCTTTGCTGCTGTGTCAGTGATTCCGGTGCCGCTTCTGCGTAGGCTGTGTCTGACCGTCTGCAGGTGCAGCACTGCAGGGAACAAGAGAAAGTTCTTTTTCACTCAGCGCACAATTAAGCTCTGGAATTTGTTGCCAGAGGATGTGGTTAGTGCAGTTAGTGTAGCTGGGTTTAAAAAAGGTTTGGATAAGTTCTTGGAGAAGTCCATTAACTGCTATTAATCAAGTTGACTTAGAAAATAGCCACTGCTATTACTGGCAACGGTAACATGGAATAGACTAAGTTTTTGGGTACTTGCCAGGTTCTTATGGCCTGGATTGGCCACTGTTGGAAACAGGATGCTGGGCTTGATGGACCCTTGGTCTGACCCAGTATGGCATGTTCTTATGATATAGAGGCAATATAATATTTCCTGTTTTATACTCCATTCATTTTCAGATCAGTCTTAATCTTTTTTTTTTTTATTTTTTTATCACCACCGCATATAAGCAGGTCATGAACTGGGGAAGCTGAAAGGATCTGGAAGGAACTCAGGATCATAAACCTAACAGATGACCTGAAAAAGTTGTAAAATAAAACTACTATTTGAGATTCAAATAAAAAAAATGAATTTATAATACCTTTTTTGTCGTTAGACAAAATTAAGATCTTTGGAAAATTTAATCCTACAGCAAATATTTTGCCTAAAAAGCAGAAATCACCTAATTCATGACACTTTAATAAAAGGTCACTTTCTAACTGTTACAACTGGTGACACACCAGTATAACATTCAAAATATAAATGATCCTTTTCAATTCAGAGCCATGTAATAAATATTATCAAATAAAACTGACCGTTATAAATATGATACACGTATTTCCACATAGATTTTCATGTTAGACTAAGAGGTCAATTTTAAAATGCGTGCACCCATACATGTATCGGTATGTGAGGGAGAATACACTAGCATTTTTAATTGTGTGTGTACTTACGTGTGTATATGTTAAAATGCGCCAACCGTGCCAAAGTATGCCCCTAATTTTAAGAAGCCACTTGAGCACAGCTAGTACACGTGTATCTTCAATAGGACCATGTCAGTGAATATTAAAACACGCTTATGCGAGGGCACATTCCCAGTTTTCCAGTTAGTTCACCAGTTTGTCCAGTTAGTAGCGAGGCCTTAAAACCCTCTCTGGTTCTTCAGGTTGCATGCTGCCCAGTTGACCTGGACCCCTCACCTTGTTCTATAAGCCCTAAAATGAGATCTACAGGCTTGGTCCTCATCGGGAGCAGCAGTAAAGTTATGTGGATATCTAGCGTGCGTGCGTGCGCGCGCTGCGGGTTTTGATTTTTGAATTCTGAGTTACGCGCGTAAGCTTGGCCCCACTCTGGAACGCCTGCTCCCCATCCATTTTCCGCCCCTTATTCCTCATGTGTGCATGGGTACATTTGCACGTATTTTGCCTCTTTTTAAAATCTGCATTGCTTGCACACGGCCAACTTACATGCATATGTGGGCATTTTTGCACAAGCAATGTTTTACATTTGGCCTCTTTATGTCTATTGATATGATCATAGGTCAAAACAATTATGTATATCAAATGTTTCTACATTTTGAAAATGCATTTAAAATACAGTCCCAGAGGAGGTGTGGCATCACCACGAGCAGGAATGATTTTTCCTGTGATCTGAGGGATTCTTCAGTCTCCCGGTGCTGAAAGTAAAGTCTCTTTGACCTCAGTCATTCAGTGCCAGGCATCTGAAGCCCCTGAGATCAGAATATAACCTGAGCAGCTGCTTAGTTATCTCTGCTAATTAGAATCAATCACTGAAGATGGACTATCAGAGGGGAAATAAAAACATTTTGTAAGTGACTTACAAGTACTCTTGTTAATTTGTTTGCCTTGAGTTACAAAGTAAATATTCCTTTCATATGTGGAAGCTCCTGAGACTTTCACTTGCTTGGACGCAAGCATTTGGATCGAGCTTTTGGCCTTATTAAAATGGGGAGGATTTATTACTATTACTTTTTTCTTTCCAGTCCTTTATTATTGCTTTAGCATTGGGTAGAGATCAGAACATTTCCCGTGAATGAATTGCGCATAAGTGAGCAAATTGACTTTGCTTCTGGATTCTCTTCTCAGATAAAATCTCTAGAAAAGGCAAGGAAAGAGCTTCAGGATCGCCGTGATGATTCAGACAATATCAGAAGCTTAGGAGTGCCAGAAAGAGGAATGCAAGAATGTTAGATTTCTTTAACTATTATGAGAGGGTGGGGAAAGAAAGCGCCCATAATTTGAACCTGGAAAGGGCTCCCAGGTCTTGGAGATGAGAAGCTACTATGATTAATAAAACCTAGCGCTACCAGAGCATGTTTCCACCTGTTCAGTAAAAAGCCAAAACTTATCAGTAACATGAAAGGGAGAGAATTCATCTTGAATAAAGGCCAGCAGATTAGAATTTTTCCAGGCCTCTCCCAATATAGGGGCAGATTTTAAAACATACGCGCAGGATTACATTTGTGTGCGCAACTCGGCGCGCACAAATGTATGCCCGATTTTATAACATGCGTGCGCAGCCATATGCATGTTAAAAAATCAGGGGGTGCACACTAGTGCAAATTGCTTGTGCCGAGCCCTCGGGGAGTCCCGCTGGCTTTCCCCGTTCCCTCCAAGGCCGCTCCGAAATCCAAGCGGCCTCAGAGGGAACTTTCCTTCCCCTACCACCTTCCCCTCCCTGTCCCGCCCCCCAGCCCTAAAGAAACCCGCCTCGTACTTTTATTTTGGAAGTTACGCCTGCCAGAAGCAGGCGTAACTTGTGCGCGCCGGCCGCTGTGCCGGAGTCCTCGGCCACACCTCCAGGACCGCCCCCGGACTGCCACGCCACGCTCCCGGACCATCTGCCCCGCCTCCATCCCGCCCACTGACCGCCCATTCAGAAAAGCCCTGGGACATACACGCATCCCGGGGCTTTACGCGCACTGCTGGGTCTTTTGAAAATAGGCCCGGCATGCGTAACCCCCTACGCACGTATATCCTTGAAAATTTGCTTCATACTCTAGCAAAAAGGCGCAGTTTTAAACCACTTACTACTATCCTGAGGGAAAAAGTATAAGAAACAGATAGAGATTTCCCTTCTTCCTCACTTTCCAACTAGATGGTAGAAACCTCAGTATTTTAGAGGATCGTATGAAGCTGGTGGGCACACTCTCGGACTCTGCAAACCCAGATCCAGCAAGCCCTGACTGGTCTGAGGTTTGCACTAAAAGAAGGAAAATTGTTACGATTCCTCCCGTTGCTGGAGCTATGGGAGGCCTCTCTCCTTTCTCTGGAGGCCGCTCCGAAGCCGGGGCCTCGCCTGATCTTGTTGCCCAGGTTTTGCTCCATGGCCTGGGAGGCCTTTGACGTCCTCAGGGTCTGCCTGAGGCCTGCTTCAGTCTTTGCCTGGACTTCCTGGTTTGGGACCCACCCTTCTCCCTAGGGGTCGGCGTGCAGCTCTTCTCTCCAGTTATAGGGCCAGCCAGGTGTGGCCCATCTGAACTCCTCCCAGGGAGTTGCTTGTTTCCTGTCCTATAAAAGGACTTCCTGTTCTCTCAGTCCTTGCTTTGGCAAGGGGCTAGTCTACCTAGGCTATGTCTCCTTTGAACTTCCTGTGTGTTCCAGTGTTCCTGATGTGTCTGGTCCAGATGCCAGAATGTGGGACCCGTGCCTCCGAGAGTCTTCTTCTGTGTTCTGAGTCTGCAGATTCCTGTTGCCTTGCCTAGTTCCAACTCTGGAGGATCCGAGGAGTTTTCCACTACCCTGAGCTAAGTGACTTTCTGAGCTTCTCTCGCTCTTCTCGTGGTCTGCGACCAGCCTCCTGGCTGTGTAGGGTGGTAGGAGATAGTGTGGTCTGTGACCAGCCCATTGGGTCTGCCTGTTTACGGTGGGCTGTGTAGGGCGCCTGAGGGTCCAGCTCATCCCTCTTGTTCCTGTCTTTGTCCTGAACTCCCCTGTGCCTTGCTCCAAGTTCCAAGACCTTGCTTTGACTGCTTCAGTCCTGTGCCTTCCTGACCTCCGTCCGGCCTGCCACCTCTGCTGCTCCCTATGGCAGGTCCAAAAGGGCTGGGAAGGTTGGAGGACTGTTCAGAGACCACCATAATGTTGTGGTCTCCCGTGGCGTGTAGGTCGGCAGAGTGGCCAAGACTTGGACCGTCTTCACCACCGCAAGGGCACACCTCACTTCTCTTCTACCTAGAGAGCCTTGGTATGCCAAGCCTTGAGTGCTTGCTCGAGACTGATGCTAACCATAACAAAAATCTGATAAGAGAAAAAAGGCAGACAGATCTTTCTCAAAGGAAAATGCTTTGAAATGGAGTTTCTCTCTCAACAATATTAATTTTTTTGCTGTTTGAAATAATTTAGTTAAATATGTATGAATTCATATACCTGTATATGTGAGTGTCTATATATGTGTGTGCATGTGTTTGGATGTTTGAGTGCATACATATGTATTTGTGTATAGATGTATGTGAATGTGTGTATATATGTAAGCAAACGTGTATGGGAGTACTTATATATATGAGATTTGACATGGTTTAACATGAAAATTAACTCAGTCTTCAGAACTCTCTTGGGGGTTAAAATCTCTTGTAAATCATTTCAAATACAAGTTTAACAGGGCCATTGGTTCTAGAGACTTCTAGGCAGTCTTTATTTGGTTCATTGTAATCCACAAAGTTTGTTTTCTCAGGTTTTGAGAAACTAATGGACAAGTGCTGGTTGTATTATTATTTTTATTTCTGGGGTGGGGGGGGAGAAGATGTTTTTTTTTAAATCTGATCCATCTGTGCGTTCCTATTGTGATTTTCTGAAGAGCAAGTTATATTGCAACTTTAATGTATGATTATTTTAGGTGTTGTTTTTGTTTCTTGGAGGGGGGACCGTGGGTCTAGGAACCCAATAGAGAGCGTCATCCAGTTCTTAGGTTTAAGACAGTGTGACATTTTCTTAGAGGTAGGAACGATGCGGGGGAAGGGGAGAAGAAGCGGGAAAGGGGATGATAGATGCTAGTTGTATGAATTTATCTAACAATGTACAGATGGCTTATTTTATATTGGGGATTTCCACATGCTTTACTGACAGCACCTTCACATTTAAACACACTGATCAATTTAGCATAAATATTGTTTTGAAAATTTTCTTCAGCTTATTAACAGATCTCCTGAATGTGTAACTTAGAAGTGATTTCTTGGAATGTAGGAGGCATGAAGTCTCCAATAAAGAGAAAGAAGGTGCTGTTAGCCCTTAAAAGATATGGTGCTAAAATTACGCTTATTCAAGAAACCTATTTAGATGATAAGGAGAACAGAAAGCTACAAAGAATGGGTTGGGCACTGCTTTTTTGCGTCTTCTGGAACAAGAAAGTCAGGAGTAGCCATTCTTTTCTGAAAATTGCTACTAATTAAAACCATGAAAATTAAGAGTGAGCTGGCAGGGAGATATATTGTATGGGAAGGGAAAATAGCTGGAGACTGTTTTAAACTTTGCGGTGCCTATGCCCTTTAATACCTATAACCATGGGTTCTTCTCCAACATCTTAGAGCAAAATATGGAGGGTAACCACCCACTGATTCTGTTAGCAGGTGACCTTAACTGTGTAGCAGATCCATCAATGGATAGATCAGATAAAGCTGGGATAGGAGGAACAGATAGGAACAAGGGTATTCCATTTCTCTGTAAACATCTCTCTCTCATTGATATATGGAGAACTTTACACCCTTCGGACAGAGACTACACTCATACCTCTAGAGCACTTTCAACTTAGTCTCACATAGATAATATCCTGATATCTGAAAAGCTTTTTACAAAAACACTAGGTGCTAGTAGTTTCAGATCATGCGCCAGATTGGGCTGATATTTTATTAAGACCACAGGAGAACCAGGTGGAGATGGTGGAGGTTTCCATCCTAGCTGCATTCAGACCCAACTTTTCAAGACATGTTACATAAGAAATGGGAGGAGTCTGAAGAATGGAATGCAGAGTATCGTGTTAGCCGATTCCCAGAAAAGTACCGGGTTAAGGTGGTGCTCAGGGGTGAGTTGATAGCTTATGTTTGTAAAGGAGAAAGGAAATAGATAAACAGATTTTAACTTTAGAGGAACAACTAAAAAAAAACAAAAAGTTGCTTTGCCTCAGATCAATCTGTAAGGAACAAAGAGGCCTATGTGGTCTCTCGTGCTGGGCTTAATGCACTGTTGCATAAAAGGGTTCGAAATTCTATAAGAACATAAGAAATTGCCATGCTGGGTCAGACCAAGGGTCCATCCAGCCCAGCATCCTGTTTCCAACAGAGGCCAAACCAGGCCACAAGAACCTGGCAAGTACCCAAACTCTAAGAAGAACCCATACTACTGATGCAATTAATAGCAGTGGCTATTCCCTAAGTAAACTTGATTAATAGCCGTTAATGGACTTCTCCTCCAAGAACTTATCCAAACCTTTTTTGAACCCAGCTACACTAACTGCACTAACCACATCCTCTGGCAACAAATTCCAGAGCTTTATTGTGCGTTGAGTGAAAAAGAATTTTCTCAGATTAGTCTTAAATGTGCTACTTGCTAACTTCATGGAATGCCCCCTAGTCCTTCTATTATTTGAAAGTGTAAATAACCGAGTCACATCTACTCGTTCAAGACCTCTCATAATCTTAAAGACCTCTATCATATCCCCTCTCAGCCGTCTCTTCTCCAAGCTGAACAGCCCTAACCTCTTCAGCCTTTCCTCATAGAGGAGCTGTTCCATCCCCTTTATCATTTTGGTTGCCCTTCTCTGTACCTTTTCCATCGCAACTATATCTTTTTTAAGATGCGGCGACCAGAATTGTACACAGTATTCAAGGTGCGGTCTCACCATGGAGCGATATAGAGGCATTATGACATTTTCCGTTCTATTAACCATTCCCTTCCTAATAATTCCTAACATTCTGTTTGCTTTTTTGACTGCTGCAGCACACTGAGCTGACAATTTTAAAGTATTATCCACTATGATGCCTAGATCTTTTTCCTAGGTGGTAGCTCCTAATATGGAGCCTAACATCATGTAAGTACAGCAAGGGTTATTTTTCCCTATATGCAACTCCTTGCACTTGTCCACATTAAATTTCATCTGCCATTTGGATGCCCAATCTTCCAGTCTTGTAAGATCCTCCTGTAATGTATCACAGTCTGCTTGTGATTTAACTAGTCTGAATAATTTTGTATCATTTACAAATATGATAACCTCACTCGTATTCCTTTCCAGATCATTTATATATATATATATTGAAAAGTACCGGTCCAAGTACACATCCCTGAGGCACTCCACTGTTTACACTTTTCCACTGAGAAAACTGACCATTTAATCCTACTCTGTTTCCTTTTAACCAGTTTGTAATCCATGAAAGGACATCGCCTCCTATCCCATGACTTTTTAGTTTTCATAGAAGCCTCTCATGAGGGACTTTGTCAAACGCCTTCTGAAAATCCAAATACACTACATCTACCGGTTATACTATTAAGTGATATCATTATGGGACTAAAGCAGGTAGGCTTCTGGACAGGACTGTTCACACTCAGGATGAATGCAGATTTATACAAGTTATTAAAGATGCCCAGAGGCTACATGTCCCTTTGCATTAACAAATAGGTGAAGTATTTAAAATGTTTTATGCAGGTTTGTATGCTAGGAAAGAGCCTGACAATTTGACTCAGCAAGACTTCTTTAATTTGACCCTGCCTCAGCTTTCTACAGAGTAAGTGCACCTTTGTTCCAGAAAGATTCAACAAGTGATTAGGCAACTCAAAAATTTCAAAATGCCTGGCCCCAGATGGGTTTGGAGCGGAATTTTATAAAGTGCTTGAGAGTAAAGTAGCTGCTGCTTTGTGTACTTTATATAATTTAGGATCAAAATAGGCAAAGTCATGACCTTTCTCCAATCAAGGATTTATTTCCCTAATCTCCGAAAGGGGTAAAGACCCAGAAGATGCAAGTTCTTATCATCCAATATCTTTGCTTAACCAAGATATTAAAATACACGCTAAGGTTTGACAAAGAGAATAGGAGAGGTAGTTCCTTTGCTGATATCTGAAAATCAAGTAGGCTTTGTGAGAGACAGACACTCGGTTACCAATGTTAGGAGGCTCTTAGAGGCAATAAAAAAGACAAATGCTGATGCTGTGCCCTTTTAGTGGTCAGTATTGATGCAGAGAAGGCCTTTGACTATGCATCCTGGCCTTATTTATGGTTTGTTCCTGGTAAATTTAGTTTTCAGAGCAGGTTAAGGATAAAATATAACTTTTGTATCTGAATCCTAAGGCAAAGATACTGGTCAATGATTTGCTATTTTAGTTGGTGAATATTATTTTATTGTATAGATCATTTTAATGTTGTACATCGCCTAGAAAGATTTATCAGTTACTTGATTGATAATTTTTAAATAAATAAAATAAATAGTTTCGGAGGCATTTTCATTGCTACGTGGAACTAGACAAGGTTGGCCCTTGTCACCTTTTTATTCTATTCCTTGAACCTCTGGTTCAGAATCTTCAAGCCTCAAAGCATTATAAAGGGATTGCAATAGAGAAGTACCGTCAAAATTAATCTGTTTACAGATGACATATTCCTATTCATGTCAAAGCCTGAGACTTCATTGCCAGTAGCAATGAAGTTAATTGACAAGTTTGGATCCTCTTCATGCCTGAGAATTAATTTTCATAAATCAGAGGCTCCAGACTTAACTGGCAAGGTGTAACAGAAATGGAAAAGAGTCTTTCCCTTAAAATGGGCAGTGGAGAAGATCAAGTATTTAGGAATCTATATTGCTAGTAATCTGAATTATTTGTGCTCTTTAAATACTGTCCCTATGCTTTCAACCCTAGAGTGTACGCTGGCTGGCATAATTTGCCCCTTTCTCTAATAGGGAGCAACCAGTTGTTCAAAATCTCACTCTTGCCTAAATGGATATATTTGCTGCAAACACTTTCTTTAGTATTATTTATTTGGGATCTACAGAGGTTTTATAAATCCATATGCAGATTTTTATGGCAAGGTAAAAAAAAAAAAAGACTTTCACTTAAGAAAATGTTTCAACCATATTCATGTGGTGGGCTAGCTTTCCCAGACCTAAAAAAATATAATCAGGCATGTTTGTTGAGACATACTCATGATTGGCTTGTGGGCAAATCAGTCTATACGCCTGCACAAATTAAGCAACAAATAACAAATTTAACTTTTGTTACATGCTGCATGCTAAAGCTTATATTATCTTTTTATTTCCAATGATTTTCAAATTTTACAAAAACATTAACTGTATGCAGGGACCCTATCCTAAATTTGTATATTCAATGTGTCCATTAAAATTACCCAAACATGCTTTACCCCTCAATAACTACACTCCAAACATACACATCACATTCATGTCTCATTCCTCAATCATCCATCACATAAAAATGTACAAAGTTTTAAAGTTTGCCTTGTGGCACTACCAATACACATTTTTACGCATTTAAGCCACATGAACTCTTGTTTGCATATTACATTCAAAGAGCACAGTTTTTTTACACATCTATTTCTGTTTTCATGCTAGAAATCTAAATCTTATCAATCATCCTCTTCTACTCCTGAAAGCCTGATGTATTATCCAAGTCTGTTCCAGAAGTGTTCGTCCAACGAAAGCCTCGTTTCACCCTAAATCTAGGGCTTCTTTAGGGACATCATAGTTTTAAGCTTCCTGACTTACGACTTAGCTCATAGAATCTAGCACGTGTTCCTATGAAACTGGTCCACTGCATGACGTATATCTCATTTCATGTATTGTGTCTACCACTGCCTCCAACGCATCACTTCAACACCACTCAGACCCACGTTTTTTTAGGCAAATTATTCTATAAAACTTTCTCGGTCTTTACTGACGTATTTTATAACTGTAAGTTGTATCCAGCTGTCACAAGATATCGCACACTATATTCGGTAGGGATGTGCAGAGCAAAATTTTATGTTCATATTTTTTATGTCCGAAAGGGGGTCCCACTTGCGGCCAATATGGACATAAAAAAAATCCAATGAGTTGGGTATATGTACATATGTGCAAAAAAAAAATTTAAACCCCCTCACCCTCCTTAATCCCCCCCCAGACTTACCACAACTCCCTGGTGATCGAGCGAGGAGTGAGGACGTCATTTCTGCAATCCTTGGCGAGAAGCATGTGACGTCGGTGGCACGTCGAGTGACGCGGCGTCACGTGATTCCCGGCGAGTTCGCGCCGGACGGCTCGTTCGGCCCAAAAAGAACTTTTGGCCAGCTTGGGGGGGTCAGGAGGCCCCCCCAAGCTGGCCAAAAGTTCTTTTTGGGCCGAACGAGCCGTCCGGCGCGAACTTGCCGGGAATCACGTGGCGCCGCGTCACTCAGACGCGGCGTCACGTGATTCCCGGCAAGTTCGCGCCGGACGGCTCGTTCGGCCCAAAAAGAACTTTTGGCCAGCTTGGGGGGGCCTCCTGACCCCCCCCAAGCTGGCCAAAAGTTCTTTTTGGGCCGAACGAGCCGTCCGGCGCGAACTCGCCGGGAATCACGTGACGCCGGCGTCACTCGACGTGCCGCCGACGTCACATGCTTCTCGCCAAGGATTGCAGAAATGGCGTCCTCACTCCTCGCTCGATCACCAGGGAGTTGTGGTAAGTCTGGGGGGGGGGGGATTAAGGAGGGTGAGGGGGTTTAAATTTTTATTTTGGCTCAACAATCGCGATTTCCCACATATCGAACATATCTATGTTCGATATGTGGGAAATCCGATCGTTTATGTCGAATCAATTTTTTAAGTAAAAAAAAAATATGAGTTGCGTTTTACTAATGCGGTCAATCCGAATGCACACCCCTAATATTCGATGGTTTTCTACTATTGTGATTGCCACAAACTCAACTGCAAAACTTCAACGCTGCTCGCACCCACGGTTTTTTCAACAAGTTATTCTTTTTAGACTCTCTCAGTCTTTGCTGGCGTCTTTTGAGAGGTGCCTCAAAAGACTGTGAGAGTCTAAAAAGAATAACTTGTTGAAAAAACCGTGGGTGCGAGCAGCATTGAGGTTTTGCAATTGTGTGCACATGGATGCGCCAATTTGATAACATGCACATGCTGACATATGCATGTTATAAAATCTGATGGCTACTCGCACATGTGTGCTGGATTTTAAAATCCGGCGCGCATGTGCAGGTGGCTCGTGACTCGTGCACACTTTGAATTTTGCATTACACCTTAAAAGATTTGTAAAATGCAAACATTTCAGAAAAACAAGGTTATAAATTTTGTTTGACACAGCCTCATAAGAACATAAGAACATGCCATACTGGGTCAGACCAAGGGTACATCAAGCCCAGCATCCTGTTTCCAACAGTGGCCAATCCAGGTTACAAGTACCTGGCAAGTACCCAAAAACTAAGTATATCCCATGCTACTGATGCTAGTAATAACAGTGGCTATTCCCTAAATCAACTTGATTAATAGCAATTTATGGCTTCTCCTCTAGGAACTTATCCAATCCTTTTTTAAACCCAGCTACACTAACTTCACTAACCACATCCTCTGGCAACAAATTCCAGAACTTAATTGTGCATTGAGTGAAAAAGAATTTTCTCTGATTTATTTTAAATGTGCTACTTGGATTGCCCCTTAGTCCTTCTATTATCTGAAAGAGTAAAAAACTGATTCACATTTACCCATTCTAGTCCTCATGATTTTATAGACCTCTATCATATCCCCTCTCAGCCGTCTCTTCTCCAAGCTGAACAACCCTAACCTCTTTAGCCTTTCCTCATAGGGGAGCTGTTCTAACCCCTTATCATTTTGGTCACCCTTCTTCGTACCTTCTCCAGTGCGACTATATCTTTTTTGAGATGCGGTGACCAGAATAGTGCGGTCTCAACATGGAGCGATACAGAAGCATTATGATATTCTCTGTTTTATTCACCATTCCCTTCCTAATAATTCCTAACTGTCTGATTGCTGTTTAGACCGCTGCAGCACACTGAGAGGGCAATTTTAATATATTATCCACTATGATGCCTAGAACTTTTTCTTGGGTGGTAACTCCTAGTATGCACCCCTAGAGATAGCAAATGATTCAGAAAGCAACCCATTAGCTATAATTTGAGCTTGGGGGGACTTATAAAGGGCAGTCACCCAATGCAAAAATTCTTCAGGAGAACCAAATCGATGAAGCACAAGAAACATATAATTCCTATCAAAAGCCTTATTGTCATTTAACCTTTTAGGTACCAACATTCCACAAGTGGAACATTTTTTCATATACTTTTAATTACTTGCAAATGTTTTTATACCATATTTATACCATATTTGGGTCTAGTTAACTAAGATGTGTAAAAAGAGGCATCAGGAAATAATTCCTTCAATGAGCAGGATCCTAAAAGGTTAATGAAAGAACCACCCTAGGAATCCCCTCAGCCTCTTTTCCAAATGAATTATATTAAATAAGCACCTTGTGTTATTAATATAAGATCTTCCTTTAACAAAATCTGTCTGGTCCAGGTTGATCAGAATTGCAAATATAAGCTCCAAACAGAGCTGCAAAACTTTTACCATAATGTTTAGATCTGTAGTAATAAGGGAAATGAGCTCATATGAATTATACTCTAAAGGTTCCCTTCCCGGGTAGCGACTTAGAATAATCAAAGCATCCAATAAATTCGCTATCAAAGCTAGGGGTTTACTCAAAACATTAAACAATTTGCACAAATTAGATTTAAAATGACTTTAATAATCTATCCATCTGGCCCTGGACCTTTCTGCAACAACAAGGAATTTATAGCCTACATAACCTTCAATACTGTAATTGGTGCATTAAACAAACTTTTCACTACATCAAGAATCTGTAGCAAATGCACTGAATCCAGAAATTTTTCAATTTTTTTCTTTAGCAGATAAACTGAGCTCCAGGTACAACCATTCAAAATGATCCTTAAATAAACTATCTACTGTGGTTAACATAGAAGCTTACCTGCTAGTCCACACAATGTGCTTACAAAGATAGATGAATTACGACTCTTTTTATTACTGCATTTGGTGGTCTATGGGCTGCTCCTGCGAACCACCACATTCAACTCACTGGCCAGGCTATCTCCACTGCTCCCAATGCCGCCGGCCCTCCACGTGGCGAGGCATCGCTCTCTGATGTGGTGAGATGATAGCCACTCACCTCATGGCAGGACTCCGTCAGTCCCAACCTACCTTACTCCTCCTTAAGTGCTATAGTGATGTCACTATATTTAAAAGGCCCATGGCGGGAAAAGCCCTGCAATGCCTCCTGATGACCTCACACACCTCTTATAAAGGGCTCTCTCTATTTGTGCATGTTGTGTACCAGCATTCCTGCCTTTGTTCCAACCTGTCTCCAATCTTCATTCCAGTCTTGTCATTCTTCATTGCCCACTTGTTCCAACTGTTGCCTGCCTGCCTCAGCCTATCTGTCCCTCACTCTTTCTTTTGGATGGATACCTGGTTTGACATCTGCTTGGACTTCGGTATATCTGACCGCTGCCTGCCTCTGATCCCTGTATGGACTTCTGGTACACCTGACAGCTACCTGTCTCTGACCCTTGCCTGGACCTCAACAAGTCTATTCGCCACCTGCCTACGACTTTCACCTGGTCTCAGACCACATCTCCAGTTATCAATAGAGAGAGACCTTCTCTGTAGGTAGAGCCAATCTCGCCTCAGTCCAAGGGTCCACAGACACAACAATTATCATTTGGGCTAACAAGGTGCCAGATTTATTTCCTAATAATTCTTTTTAGTGAAATGCAGATATTTTTCAATCTGTGGAGTCTGTATTTTAGCTAATTCATCTCTAACTAATTGCAAGGTTTTATATGTTTTAATAGAGCAATCAGTCTTGTATTTGTTCTTAAGGTTTTTTATATGCTGTAACAAGTTCTTATGCCTCTCCAGGTATATCTTTTTTTAGAGCTAGCAATGCAAATTATTTTGGACTTTTAAAACTATTTTTAAGGTCTCCCAACAAAGTCTAAGATCATACTTTTCAGCTGGATGATGCTGTTGCTTTCACCATCTCAGTAAAGTCATTATCTTTACGAAAAGACAAATTAAGGTATCATCTACTTTTGGCACTCCCCCCAACCAGTAGCGCCACTGAGACTGTGATAGGATGGTGATCTGAGAGACAAGAAGCAAGGATACCACAATCTTCAATTTTTCCCATAAGATTTTGACTACAAAAAACAAAGTATATTCTATTATATGTACAGTGTCTAGCAGAATACAATGTATATTCCTGACTACTGGGGAACCACCGCCTCTACATCTCACTAAGATTATACAATTGTATGGCATTTTATAAATCTTCTAGGGTGATGATCTGGGCGGATGAGACCTACCCAATCTAGGATTTAAACATATGTTTCAGTTCCCACCTATGATCAAGGCAAAGGTATTTAAAATCTTGTATTCTTTCAAAAAGGTCTGAGAAGAAATCTCCAAAATTAATATTGGGGCCATAAACATTAACAAATAACATCTCTACCCCAGAAAGTACCTCCTCAACAATTATGTAATGACCATCAACAGGATCACAAAATATCCATGAAAAAGTTAATGGTAAGGCTTTATGTATTAGTATAAACACTCACTGACTTTTTGAGTTAAATGATGCATGCATCACTCTTCCCACCCAATCTCTATTGAGTTTCCTGTGTTTCATTTTGATCATTTATTTATTTTATTTATTTAATGAATTTTATATACCGTCATTCGGAAACGTCAAAATAATGCCATCATAATGGTTTACAAAATAAGGTTACAGGGAAAAGGGGGGGGGGGGTTTAAACAAGGGATGCAAAGTACAAACTGTTATTAAGCAAAGGGATAATGTGTAAGGATTTAGTTCAGTTTTTTGTTTCATTTCTTATTTATGAAAACCTAGATGTGATGAATTTTATTTATTCATGAGGTTGGATTGGAGGGCGATGATGTTGTGGTATTCATTGGGTGAGTTGGTATGCTTTGTTGAACAACCACATTTTTAACTCCTTTTTGAAGGTTTTTAGGTTTTCTTGAGTTCTGAGCTTAGTTGGTAGGGAGTTCCAAAGTTTTGGGCTACCAAGGGAGATTGCTCTCTTTTGGGTTGAGGTGAGTTGATTTGAGTGCGTTGGTGGTGTTTTTAGGAGTCCCTTATTTGCTGATTCTAAGGTTTCTGCTTGGGGTATATAGTTGTATGTAGGGGCTTAGCCAATTTTCTTGTTCTTCATATATAATTTTATGTAGGATAGATAGGACTTTATATCTTATTGGTAGCCAATGAAGTGAAATAAGTGTTGGGGTGATGTGGTCATTAGCAGGGCCGGTGGAAGCACTAGGCGGTCGCCTAGGGCGCATAGCATTAGGGGGTGCCGAGCCGCTGGTGGCCGATAAGAAGGCTCATACAGCCGCCGAAGATCGGCAGGGCCATGGTGGACCTCACGTCACCACAGCCCGGAAAAAAACTTCGCTCTAAGCCTGCAAATACTCCTTCTCCTTCCTGCCCCGCGCCCCGGAAGAAAAATGTTGCCGGAGCCGCACGGGCAGGAAGGGGGAGGAGCATCAACCGTGTGCCGAAAGGAGGAGGAGCATCAGCCGCGTGCCGGAAGGAGGAGGAGCATCAGCCACGTGCAGAAGAGGAGCAGCGCTTACGGGCCGCATCGAATCCCACATTGCGGGCGGCCCGAGAAGACCAGAGCCGCTGCAGAGCCCATCCTGCGGCAACCCGTGAAGAGGAGGCCCAGAGGTGAGAGAGAGGCTGAGGGGGTGTGTGTGCGCGCATGTATGAGATGAGTTGAGAGATTTGTGTGAGAGTGAGTTGAGAGACTGTGTGTGGGAGTGAGGACCTGAATGTTTGCAGAGACAGCATGTGAGAGCCTCTGTGTGTGTGTGAGAGAGACTTCATGTGACAGTGAGAGCCTGTGCTTGAGCAAGACAGCATGTGGGAGTGAGAGAGCCTGTGTGTCTGAGTCAGACAGCATGTGCCAGTGAGAGCCTGTGTGTGTGTGTGTATGAATGATTGTATGAGAGAGAACATGTGACAGTGAGAGCCTGTGTGTGTGTGTGTGAGAGAGAGAAAGCATGTGAGAATGAGAACCTGACTGATTTTGAGGGAAGAAGACGGAGAGAAAGAGAAAAAAAAGACAATATAAAAGGAATTGGCAAAAAAAAATAAAAAAAGGAAAGGTGGAAAAAAAATCCTGTGACCAACCGATTAGAAAACTAAGATCAGACAGCAAAGTAAAAAAAAATAAATTATTTTTTACTGATTGGCACATGTAATCTTTGGGAATGTGCAAGAGCAGCACTTTCTCTATGCGGATCTCACAATGTAGGAGATCAGCATGGAGGAAGTGGAAGCCCACGGGGCCTGCACAGAGGAGGCAGCAGAATGGGCTTCAGTGCCAGTAGCAGCAATCAGTGCCTCCCCAATAGCCATGCAGCAGCAGCAGTGACAGTGGCAGCAGAGGAATGAGAGAGGCTCTGAGGTTGCTGGCAAAAGAAAGAGAGGGGGTCTGCCTTTAGTGTGTGCATGTGTATGAATGGGAGCTGCCTGGGGGTGTATGTGTGTGAATGCATAGGTGCCTGCCTGAGGGTGTGTCTGTGTATGAGAATGAATGGGTGTCTTCCCGGGGTTTGTATGTGTGAGAATAGGTGCCTGCCTGTGTGTGATGCATGTGTGTGTGTGTGAATGAATTGGTGCCTGCCTGAGGGTCTGTGTGTGTGAGAATGAATGTGTGCATGCCTGGGGGATGGGGAGGGAGTGGTGTGAAAATGAATGGGAGCCTGCCTGGGGGTCAGTGAGAATATGATTGGGAGCTTGCCTGGGTGTGTGTGTTTGTGTGTATGTGAGGGAGCCAGTGAGAGCATGAGTGTGTATGAGAAAATCCAGGGGTGTAAGAGTGTGTGTGTGGGGGGGGGGGGGAGTGTGTGTTGGGGGAGAGAGTGTCTTACACCTGAGTGTGTGTCAGTGTCTGTGAGAGCGAGAGGTTATGGTGGGTATAAGAGCATGAATGTGTATGTATGTGACAGTTATTGACTGGAAATCAAGAGCTTCCATGCATGGACAGCAGGGGCTTTTTTAAAATCCTTATTAGTTTTAATTATTGAATGTTATTTGATATATGTGCTGTTTTGAAATATTTTATTGGTGTTTGGGAAATTGTAAAAAATGTATATGATTTTAATTAATAGAAATTCTATTTATCAGTAGTTTTAAAATATTCTTTTATTAGTATGGTTTTACTATTATAACTGATGCTTTATGTTTCTTGATTTTATTGTTTTATGAGGAATGGTGGTTCTGTTTTTCCATTATTAATACACAGAGTCTGGCTTCTTGGGGTTTCCATTTCAGATTTTTCTAATTTGTGCTCCTTTATTTTGTATTCTGTATTTGGTGAGAGTCTGTCTCCGCTCTGTGTGTGTGACCATGATGAGAGATTCTGCTAGCATGTAGTATCTGTATAGGGATCTATAGCAATCGGGTTTGTTTTGTTTCCTCAGTAGTTGGTGTATTGGTATTCTAGGACCCAGTGTAATATTTACCCTTGCTTATTCACAGGTAGGGTTATTGTTGTTTGAGTCCTTGGTGTTATTACTGTTATGTTATGATGGGATTGCAGTATAGATTTTGAGTGTCTTTTTTGCGGGGTTTTGTGTTCGTTCACAATGTGCCTGGCAGTGGAAGGTGTTTGTGCTGCTGTTACTGTGAGGTGACACCAGAATTTGAAAACATCTTTAGTATGATGAGCTGTAAGGGAAACATTCAAGCTCCATTGTTTGGGGGAATTTCAGTGGATGCACAGAGTTACAGAACTGGAGGTGCAGGATTTATATTGACATTCTGTCCCTTCCTATATATTCCAGACTTCACTCTCATAGCCATATAGAATTATTTATTTATTTATTTGGAGATTTTTATATACCGTGGTATGTATAGATATACATCACCTCGGTTTACAGTAAACAGTAACTTAGCAACAGGCTTTACATATAACAGTTTATACAGTAAGTAAACAATCAAAAGCTTCAGGTTTTACATCAGTAACAGTTTCCAGAGACCAAACTATAGCTTCTGTAATTAGTTGAATGAGGCTATCAAATAATTTTATAGTAGTTTTACTAGAAGTGTGAAATTGGCCAGCTTTTTAAAATTACGCAGAAGACCCTTTGGACTTTTTTATTAACACTTTTTTTTATAACCAATTTTAAAGCAGGATCCATGCTATAGAGGTGGGTGTGATGAAGAAATGTCATTTTGACTACCCCCCCCCCCCCACCCCTCCCAAATTCTTCTGTTTAGAGATGCCACTGATTTTCTGTGACCTTAAACATTAGTACAAGAAGGATTAAGGGGGGGGGGGTGTGCTGGAGAGGCACACAAATGCATTGGCCCCCGGGCGCCGGAGACCCTTGGTGCGCCACTGGGTGCGAGTCATATGGGGCCGCAAGTGGTGGCAAAGAGGAGTGGAGATTTGGTGGCACGCGAGCAGTGCCCAACCTGCTCGCGACCCAGAAAACCACACAGTCAGCAGGCGTGATCAAGAATGAGGTAGGAATCGGGGCCAAGACTGGGGGGTGGCGGCGCAACCGGGGGGGGAGGGGCACAAGGGAGAAGGCTCGCCTAGGGCGCCAAATCCCCTTGCACCGGCCCTGTCTCCCCTCCCCCCCCCCCCCACATATGTGCACAAGGCAGGGCACAGGTCAAATCATTGAGAGGCCCCCTTAGAGCCTGGCTCTTTCAGTGATTTGAAATGCCGAAGAAGGGAGTAAGCAGGGGTCAGAGTTCCCAGAGGAAGTGGCGGATAGTGGTAATATTTCTAGAAAGCTAGCAACCCTGCCCATAGGTGTCAAAACGAGGTGGGCCACCAGGGCCCTGGTCCGTTCAACCTTTCCTCCAGGGCAGGCCATCCCAGAAGTTCTCGCTGTTGTCTCGGCTCTGCGCAGCTCTCTGTATGTTCACACGCTGGTCTTGTGAGAGACGCAGGTCAGCAGGAGGCTTTGCTCGCGGATCTGCAGGCCTCATGAGAGCCGCACAAGCATGCAGAGAGTCACGCTCTGCAGGCAGGAAGTGATCATTTTGAGGACAGAAGGAGATACTGCCCACCACGGGGGAAGCTACTGGGGGTGTCGGTTCTGAGGCTTTTGGCTGGCTGGAGAGGGAAGGAAATGTCTGAAGCTGGAGAAGGAGAAATGGAGGGAAGGATGGGTCTGAGTCTGGAAAGAAGTGGGGGGAGGGAAGGAAGGAAAAAAGGAAGGAAAGGAAGGGTGCAAGGCTGGGGTGCAAGGCTGGGACAGGAGGGAAGAAAGAAAGGAAGGAAGGCTCCAAGGCTGGAGTCTGGCTGAGGTGGGGAGGGAGGGGTCCAAGGCTGGAGACAGGCTGGGGAGGGAGAGGCTGTCTGGCTGTAGGAGGGATCATGATTATAAACTGGCTGGCTAGCTGGGAAGTGCTGGCAAGCAGGACTTGGGGAAGGCTAACTAGGGAATTAGCTGGCTGGCTGATGGGGAGGAAATGACTGGGGACAGTCTGACGCTGGCAAGGCATGGGGGGGGGGAAGGCTTGTTGGTTGGGAGCAAGGGTGTAGCGTCCCTAGTGCACAGTGATGCACAGACATCACCAACTTTACAAAAAGGTGTGCCGTGCACCACTGACTTTCCACGCTGTCACTAGCCAGATGAAGGGCTAAAATGACCTGAAATTGTCTGGATTTTAACCCTCCAGTCCAGTGTGGCAGCTACGTTGACATCCACATCTCGTAACTAGCCTGAAGAAGCTGTGGTTTCTCTCCACAACCTATGGTGGCACTATTCTACCATTGAGAAATTGCCTGTGTGCTCTACCTTACACTCCTGCAGCAAAAGCCCATGCCCTGAGTCTCCTCCTTCAGCCACTGGCACCTCTCCTCTTGCCCTACCTGGAGTACACCAGAAAAGGCCCATCGGGGGCTCCAGTACCTCTCCTCCTGTCCCACCCACAGTGCACCAGAAAAGACCCATCGGAGCCACAAGCACCTCTCATCCAAGGGCAAGAAGGGAGGTGCCGGCAGCCCTGATGGCCTTTTCTAGTGTACCATGTGTGGGATAGGAGGAGAGGTGCCAGTGGCCCTGATGGGCCTTTTCTTGTGTACCGCGGGTGGGTTGGTAGGAGAGGTGCCAGTGGCTCTGATGGGCCTTTTCTTATGTACCACAGGCAGGACAGGAGAAGAGGTGCCGAAGGCCCCGATGAAGAATGAGGGAGATAGTGTCAGTGAGTAAGAGAGAGAGAGAGAGCTTGTGTGTGTGTGAGACAATGAGTACCAGCGAGTAAGAGAGAGAGCGAGCTTGTGTGTGTATGTGTGAGAAAAAGAGTACCAGTGAGTAAGAGAGAGAGAGAGCTTGTGTGTGTGTGTGTGTGTGTGAGACAATGAGTACCAGTGAGTAAGAGAGAGAGAGCTTGTGTGTGTGTGTAAGACAATGAGTACCAGTGAGTAAGAGAGAGAGAGCGAGAGAGCTTGTGTGTGTGTGTGTGTGTGTGTGAGACAATGAGTACCAGTGAGTAAGAGAGAGAGAGAGCTTGTGTGTGTGTGTGAGACAATGAGTACCAGTGAGTAAGAGAGAGAGAGAGAGCTTGTGTGTGTGTGTGTGTGTGTGTGTGTGACAATGAGTACCAGTGAGTAAGAGAGAGAGAGAGAGAGCTTGTGTGTGTGTGAGACAATGAGTACCAGTGAGTAAGAGAGAGAGAGAGAGAGAGCTTGTGTGTGTGTGTGAGACAATGAGTACCAGTGAGTAAGAGAGAGAGAGAGAGCTTGTGTGTGTGTGTGTGTGTGTGTGTGAGAGACAATGAGTGCCAGTGAGTAAGAGAGAGAGCTTGTGTGTGTGTGTTTAAGAGTAGCAGGGAGAGAGAGCCTGTCTGTGTGAGAGTGAGGGAGAGAGAACTAGTGAGTGTGAGAAAGGGAGTGTGTGTTAGAGGAAGTATGCATGAGAGTGGACTCTGTGAAAGAGAACAAATTAATGTATATTTTAGAGAGAGTATGTATATGAGAGAGAGAGAGAGGACAAATTATGTATCCTCCTTCCTGACTAATCAAGAACAATCTCAGGGTGACTGGAAATCATAAGTTCCCAGGTACGGAGAGCGAGGGATATTTTTAGCCCTATTTTAATTATTTGTTGTGTGTGCTGTTTTGAAATATTGTATTGATTTGGTAAATGTAAAAAATGTTAATATGAATTATTTATTATTGGATGTTATTCTGTTTGTCAACTGTTTTGAAATTTTATTTTTTATTAGTATTTTATTATGATAATGTTTTATATTTCATGGCTTATTGTTTTTGTGAGAAATGGTGATGTTTGTTTTTCAATTCTTGAACGATATGCAGAGTCTGGCTTGTTGCAGTTTCCAACTGCACATTTCTATTTATATTTTATGATCATTTATTTCTGTATTTGGGTGAGGGTCTATCTGTGTCCTGCATTTGTGACTGAAGTGAAGTATTCTACTAGCATATAGTTTCTTTGTAGTGATCTATAGCAGCCTGGCTTGTTCTGTTTTCCTAATAGGTGGTGTATTGGTATTTAGGGTCTGGAGTAATATTTGCAGTGTTGTTTTTGGGTTTTTTTTTAGGTACAATTTTTACTGTTTGAGTGCTGGCAATTAGTGCTGTTTTGGTTTGGGAGGGTTTATATCTGTTCACTCATGACTTTCTGATGGGCACGCCCACACGCAACACATGTCACAATAACCCTATGTTGCGCTGCGATGGAAGGGAGCACTAGGGGGCGCTCCCCAGTGTGGGAGAGGAGTGTGTGCCCTTGTAGTGAGACAAACCTTGTCTGGGAATGGAACTGAAGACATGGAACTTGGAACTCAGTAGACAAGACGTGGAGCTTGGTCCCTCAGGCACCCTACACAGCCCATAGGCTGGTCATGGACCACACTATCCTCTACGCGCCCCACACAGCCAGATGGCTGGTTGCAGACCATGAGAGGAACGGGCAAGCTCTGGACACAGACACAGGTCAGGAACAAGTTACCCCTTGGATCCTCCGGAGTCTGAACAGGATACAGTCTTTAAAACACGGAACTTGGAAACCGGAAGCTCGGATCACTTAAAAACAAGGAACCTCCAGAGGCACGGGTCCTCAGGACCTGGGACATCTGGACTCGGACATCAGGACTGGAGCAATGGAGACATCAGAACTGGAACAATGGAGACCTCAGGAAGACAAAGACGGAAGCCAGGCAGGAGCAGGACGAAGCGAAGTCCAATGGAGGAGAAGCTCCCAGGAGGACTAGCTCCTTGCCAAGGCGAGGAGTGAGTGAGCGAGCAGCCCTTTTGTAGGGCTCTGCAGGAAACGCCCAGAGAGGAGTCCAAGGAGGGCCACACCTGTGCTGCCCTTTAAGAAGGGGAAGAAGACGCAGCCGCGCCCCTAGGAGGAGCAGGAACAGGAAGCAGGACCCTGGACATCAGCGTTCTGCTGCTGTGGAGAGCAGGAGGAGAATGGGCCGCAGGAAGGCCCCGACGAGGGAGGCGGCATCCAAGCCGCGCAGGAAGCAGCTTCCTTGCCGCAGAGCAGTCCGTGGACTGCGACCTCTAGGCCACAGAACGGCGGTGAAGTCAGCGGCTCCTGCCGCGAAGGTAATCACCTGCTCGCGGTTAGGCTCGCGAGCAGGAGCGCAACAGCCTAATATTATATGGGTTCCAAGTGTCTTTTTTTGCAAAGTTTTCTAGTTTGCACCACAGCAGTATGTGTAAATGGAGAGGCCAATATTCAAAATGGCACTCAATTGGATACGTACTACTAATTCAGCTGAGTGGCACTGCTGAATATTTGGCTATGGCTTAGTTTTTAGCCAGCTAAGTCATAAGAACATAAGATATGCCATACTGGGTCCGACCAAGGGTCCATCAAGCCCAGCATCTTGTTTCCAACAATAGCCAATCCAAGTCACAGGTACCTTACATTAAATAGATCCCAAGCTACTATTCCTTATTGATTAATAGCAGTTTATGGACTTCTCCTCTAGGAACTTATCCAAACCTTTTTAAAACCCAGTTACACTAACTGCCATAACCACATCCTCTGGCAATGAATTCCAGAGCTTAATTATACGGTGAGTAAACAAGAATTTTTTCCGGTTTGTTTTAAATGAGCTACTTGCTAACTTCCTGGAGTGCCCTCTAGTCCTTTTATTGTCTGAGAGAGTAAATAACCGATTAACATTTACCTGTTCAAGTCCTTTCATGATTTTTGTAGACCTCTATCATATCCCCCCTCAGCCGTTTCTTCTTCAAGCTGAACAACAGCCCTAACCTCTTTAGCCTTTCCTCATAGGGGAGCCATTCCATCCCCTTTATCATTTTGGTCACCCTTCTCATGGAGCTGTTGCCTTTGCCACATAATAAATAAAAAAAATCAAGTGCAAGTCTATGGAGCCATGGTTGTCACCATAGAGAAAACAAATAAAAAAAAAAGTGAGTGGAGAGCCTCGGGGCTTCCAGAAGAGCTGCTGTGCGGCCTAGTGTTGGTTGCAGTGGCTTCACAGAGATAGGACTGATACAACCAACACCAATCACGTGATAAAGGCGACCAACCTACCAGGTCATCACTGAAGCCCTGATAGGCCATTCTCTCACTGGTAATAACCCTAACTATGAAAAGGTAACACTGCAAATATTACACGGGCTCTAAAACATCAGTACACCTCCTATTAGGAAAACAGAACAAGTCAGGTTACTACAGATCTCTACATAGGGAGGCATTTGAGTGACGAGACAATCTTATTTAGTTTTATGGTTTATGCTGATTTATCTTGTATGTTTTAATAATTTTCATGCATTGTTTTTATACTATGTTTATTTGAATTTTAAAGGTATGTTGTAATCTGCACTGAACTCAATGCAGATTACACACACAAACAAATAAATAAATGCACAGAAACTACATGCCAGAAGACTACATCAACTCGGTCACACATGCAGAACACAGAAGGACTCTCACCAAATACAGAATAAAGACACCATAAATGTGCAGACAAAACTGCAACAAACCAGACTCTGTGTACAGTGTAACAATAGAAAAACAACAACACCATCATGCCTCATAAATCAAGAAATATAACACATCATTCATAACAGTAAATCTACAGAAAGAAAAAAGTATTTCAAAACAGCTTATGAATAGAACATTATTCAATAATTAAACTCAAAATGTTTTTAAAAAGTTCTCAAAAGCAAATGAAATATTTCAAAACAGCATATAACACCCAACAATTATAACGAATAAAAATCTAAAAATTCCCCACTTTTCATACCTGGGATATTTTGATTTCCAGTCATCCTGAGATTGTCATAGATAGAGAGAGAGAATAAAGTTTGCTTGTCTCCCCTCTCCCATTCTCTCACACACCCATTATTCCTCTTTCATACACACACCCATGACCTCTGACACAGTCCCGCTCTTTCATATACACAGGCTGTCTCTACCTCACATGCACACACTCACACATCCTCCCTTTCTCTCTGTCTCACTCGCACACACACACAAACACACAACCTTATACACAATTTCTCTCACACATTCACACGTGTATACTGGCTCCCTCTTTCATACATATAGGCCCTCATTCACACCCTCTCTCTCACATACGTGCACACAGGTTCTCACACACTCCCACACATTCACATAGGCTTTCACATACCACCCTCTCATACACATGCGCACAGGCTTACACATGTGTACAGATTCTCTCTCTCTCTCACACACTCACACACGCGCATACAGACTCTTACAAAAAAAAAAAAAATCAATGTGATCATGCCTAAGCTTTCAGGACATCCCAAATCCCTACCTTCAGATGCTTTCATTTAATTTTGTTTCCACATTTATATTTCCCCCAGAAAACAAAGCAAAATATGTGCTATAAGGGTACAAAATATCTCTCTGGTACTACTGCCGAAGAAAGTTTTCTTAAAAAATGCAGAATATAAATGTGGAAATTAAATTAAATGAAAGCATTTGAAAGTAGGGATTTGGGAGGTCCTGAAAGCTTAGGAACGATAGCATTGATTTTTTTTTGTTTGTTTTGCAGTTGGTTCAATAAAAGATATCAGAACCTCCTGTTTCTTCATAACAGCAATCTAACAGCTCTCATTGGATTTTTACATGATTAAACACTGCAATGCAGTTTCCAACATTAGAATACAATAAATTATTATAACAAAAAATACAAAAGCATAATAAACCTAATATATAGCACAACTCCCACTCCCACTCTCACTAGGGGCAGGGCAAAGCTGGCCAACATAGGATGATATTTCAAAATACAATAGAACCACTTAACAAATGTAGGATCACCCCACCATCCTCCTCTACCTATCATTTCACTATTGTTATTGTTTTCTTCTTTTGCAACTATGTATAATTTATCTGATTGTTGTTTTGATCCTGTAAACCGTTGTGATGGCTAAACCAAATGACTGTATATAAAAAACGAATAAATAAATAAATAAACAGATGAATACTTTGCAATGGTCCTTGACGGCCATCAGCATATCTGTTTTCCAGGGTAATCCTTCATGATTAGTCATGAACTGAATTTCCCTGCATAGCAAATTTAAAGAAGTGGATTAATTTGCGTGACATGGAAATTGCATGGGTTAATTTGCACGTGCTTGTAGCTGCCTTTGAGGAAGGAGGCTGTCAGGCTATTTTACCTAGGTTCTTATGGCCTGGATTGGCCACTGTTGGAATCAGGATGCTGGGCTTGATTGGACCCTTGGTCTGACTCGGTATGGCATGCTCTTACATGTTTTCCTGTCTGAATGGCTTTGAAACTTGCCCTGAGTAGATGCAACACCGTAGGAGGTAAACATAATGAAGTCAAAAGAGAGACACAAGAAATTATTAAAATGACAGAACTAATTTACATACTGTAGCACCATCTGCACACACGCCATTGGGGGGGGGGGGGGCGCAGGCGATGTAATAAGCTGCGGTAGCCCTGCTGAGGGTTTGTGTGCGTGGCGTCACATGCGTTTTTTGCACATTCATCTTATGAGTGTGTGTAATAACAAGGTTAACGCAGAAAAAACATGCGCACAAATAAGCTCAAAAAGCCGCAACTGGTTTATTGCGAGTCCGTACTAGTGCCATGCTAAGGAGGCAATTAACAATTCATGGACAATGCAGAGAGACGCACTGGCATTAGTGTGGGGTTGTTTTTTTTAAGTGGGCTTTTTAGTGTCTGGGCCAGGGCAGGAGTTAAGTGTAAGCGCCTGTCTGGAGGTCGAAAAATTAAGGGCAGACACAAGAAGAGAGGTCTGAGAGGGAACAGACACATGTCAGAAATGCTGAATGCTTTTGTAGCCCCTTCCAAATCTCTACTGCACTTCTCCTGCTCACTGTCATTTGCCATTATAGCTCCCATGCAGTCGGTGACAGATCATGAAGGGGTTAGACATTGCTCTACCCACCTTCAGCCCCACTCTCTGACCACTAGCTCACTAGTGTTAATGTTTAAACACTTTCAAACAAGAATCAATCCTGCGGGTGTTAGGATCCTGCGGTTATGCAGCCTCCCTGCCACCAGAGGTCCCCTTAGAGTTACGCCTGCTCTCACTCTAGTCAGAGTCTCCATGGTCCCATGACTCAGCAAGGCCCAGCCTACTTAACCCTGCCTCTTGCAAAGGCCAATGCCTTGTCATCAAGTCTACTCAGCTTCCTGCTTGGCCCTTCTTCCATGTATTGCTTTGTGGCCTTCTCAGGCCTTCTGCTTTAGCTTTACCTTGTGGCCTCTCGGGCCTTCTGCTTAGTTTTGCCTTGTGGTCTTTGTGGCCCTCGATCTAGCCTGCTGTCTTCGGGCATCTGTGTTCCTTGTTCTCTGTCTGGTCTAGTCCTGTCCTTGTATCCAGCCCTTGTCTCAGACCCCAGTCTTATTTCAGCCTCTAGTCCTGCACAGCCTCAGCCTCCAGTCTTGCTCAGCTTTAGTCTCCTTGAGCTTGCACCTCAGTTCTAGCCATAGCTTAAGTCCTGCCAGCCACCAGAACCCAAGGGCTCAACCTGCAGGGCAGCTTGTTAGTACAGGCAGAAAATTCTCCAGCTCTGTCTTGTCTTGCCCTGAAGTCCTGGGCTGCCCCTTTGGGAATTCAACAGCTCTAGCCAGGCCCTCAGCCGTAACAGTGGGATTATGTGAGGTTTATTGGAAAGGGGCTTCAGCATGCGTTTTAGCACCAATATCTGTGCGGATATTTATTTTGAGCGGATTTTCTGCAAGAATTTAATTTGCATGCCGTCCCCTTATTACATCCCACGGAGACACCTGCTTTTGCCGCACATGCTAAAAATTATATGTGCAGACTAGCACCGATTTCACCACTGGTCTTATTACATCGGGCCCTGGATAAGATAATTCATGTTTAAAGTGTCCTTGCCCACATTATAAAAGCTCCCCGATAGACTTATGAACCCACGCTTCCAGTGCATGGTGTCTCCTGGAACGACAGAGCATCTGCTGGCCCAGAATCCCAAGTCGGAGACTGGCACAGGGACTCCCTAACTGCATCTGTATTATGCACTCCTACAGCTACCCATGAAACGTTTCTACAGAGCAGCTGTACTGCTACTATTCATTCATCAAGAAGGTCATGCAGTATTTCCTGTCAATAATGGTTTAAAACTGAAAGGCATTACTGTTTGATTGATACATGTGAATAGATACGGTCGGGAATCCTGAAGCCCCTGGGTCACATTGTTGCATTTTTTAAAGCAACAGCTTTGAAAACCCATCTGCTGAGACTGGCAAACATTCAGCTGTGTCCTTTTACATCCAAAGAGCACTGCTGCCATCTGTTGTTGGACGTTAATATTGCAATTCATATTTCACTAGTATTGGTTTCTTAAAACTCTGACTACGATATGCAGAGCTATGCACTTTTTGCTTTCAAAATTAATAATGAAAAAAAAAACCTGACTGAAAATATTTCAATGTCTTATTTTCTGTGACGCATTGCACGATTGAACGAGGATGCAGTTCAGCTTCTTTCCCTCCTGCAATTGCAAAAAAATAAAACAAAATTCCCAGATGTATATATTGGATACTTGGTAATAGCCGTTGTATCTTATAGTATTAAATCAGCACAAGGTAACCAGCAGGCTCAAGGGAGAGAGCAAATAAGGAGGTAGTCCTATCTGATCCCCTCCGTGTAGCTCAAGAAGGATGGAAGACAAGCCACTAACTAGGATTGAGGCTGAAGGTGAGCAGAATATGACCTTGATTAGATTAAGGAAGTAGGAACCAAAGCCAAACTGCTTCATAACCTGAAACAAAAAAGACTGAGCAGACTGGATGGTTCCTTAATACTGTCATGTTCTATTCTTCCACGACTCCTCCACCCTATCAAAGACTTTCTTGGGATCAAGAAAAAGGAAAATCATAAGGGTATTAGCGTGGTGAGCGCAATGGAGTAACTGTAGTGTCCTTTGGACATGGTCAAGGGCCAGTCTGGTTGGCATGAAACCAGTCTGATCAAAGTGAATCAGCATCAGGATTACATAGTACAACCATGCTATAAGCAACTTTCAAAAACATTTTATGAATCATTGATCAGGGTAGTGGGATGATGTGAGCCTACTTTTAATGGGTCCTTCCCCTTCTTGAGAATCATGAATACAATCCATAGATCCATATATCAGGGTGGAGTTACTGAGGATTTACTGAAGAAACAGCAAGGGAGGCTGTCTAACAAAGCCATGGAGGCAACAGTACAGAATTAGAAGCCAAATGTCCGATCTGGATTCCTTGTTTGAAAATTTGTGTCTCTGTCCAATAAAGGAATCCAGATCGGACATTTGGCTTCTAATTCTGTACCACTACTGAGGATTTAGCCTCAGTAAAGGCTGTAAATAAGGTAAGGCCAAGGCAGAAATATTTTCTAAATATCAGTTGGGTATGATTATTAATATTATTATTTATTGATTTTGTTATTCACAATATTTTGCAGAAGTAAATCAAAGCAATGTATAAAAATATATTCCAAAACATCATCAAATCAGTTAAATAGCAATTAACAAAATTAAAACCATAAAACAATTGAAAGAATTACATAACATAAAACATAGCATTAACATAGTATAAAACAGTACAATAAAATTATGATAATATAACAGGTAAAACAAGAACATTCAAATATACTTTTCCAAAAGACAAAATATCGCTAAATAAAAACAGTTAAATCTCAAAGGCTTTAACAAAGCAATAGATTTTAAAGCCTTTCTGAATCTGAGATAGTCTTTCCCTACCCTGGTCATATCTATTTATTTCGGTGCTTTTCTACATTGGATAAATACTGTAATTTTAAATAGACTCCCTCTCATGGTAAGAGGAAAGAACTTCAGCTGAGAAAAAAAGAATGGAGCTTCATTTACTTGCTCAGTGGAATGACCTTCATGTGGCTGATGTGTGCCCTAAGTAGAAGGCTACAGATTCTAGGCCAGATGGGGCTCACTTACTCATGTTATACATATGATTAGCTACCAAATGTTAAGTCAAAATCGTGAGAAAAATATTTGAGATGTAAATGGGAAGGAGAAAAACAAGACAAGGAAAGAAGCAAAGAATGAGAAGATCCTTGAAAGGAGAAATTGGCTAATGATAAAAGACCAGCTTTCTGGAAATACAGCTCCCTGCTCCACCCAAAGCCTTTTCTTAAGCTAACTTGGCATGTTCTTTTATGTGATGTGTATCAGTACTTTTGCATAAGGTTGGTCACGTGATATTCAAGGCTAGCTTAACCATTAGACAAAGTTGGCAGTTGCCTAGGGTGGCACCTTCTGGGGGGGGGGGCGCACCAAAGAGCAGCTGTAGCCACAGCAAAACTATAGTACTGTTTGGTGTATAGCAGGTATGGGTCTTTTATGCAGGGTTTTGTGTTATTTTGCAAAGTGTCTGATAATAGAGTTTATGTCTCTGTTTCTGAGGTGACATCAGAATTTTAAAATTTTTTTTGTGTGGTGAGTAGCAAGTAGAACCATCCTAGTTCAACCCAGCCAATCATTTCAGAGATTATCTTTAGTCAATACGGTATGGATTTCTTTTATCTTATAAATGTATTTATTGATTTTTTATTTGCGGTCTACCCCAAAAGTCACAGATGCTACATTTTTCGGACACTGTGACGTTATTTCTGAAATACATGTGTGTGTGTGTGTGGATAGATAGATGTGGTACCCCTTTGGGTTAGCCATTAGATGTCACTAGTAGCCCACAAATCATCTTGCAGGAATACCACATTTCAGCTCCTCCACGTGGGGCAGACCTAGGATAGTCAGCCAAAGCGAGGGTCAGTTCCAGGTATCAGTCCAAGTGTGGTCAAAGGCAAGCAGAGGTCAGTTCCAGGTATCAGTCTGAGCATGGTCAAAGGCAAGCAGAGGTCAGTTCCAGGTATCAGTCCGAGCGAGGTTAGAGACAGGCCGAAGTCAGTACCGGGTATCAGTCTGAGATGGTACAACCTGGGTAGCAAGATGAGGAATGGAACTCTGGAACAGACACTGGAACACAGGAAGGACCATGGGAACACAGGAGCAAATGCAGGAACACTGGAACAAGCACAGGAACAAGGAACACAGATCAGATGGTATACACCCCACAGTTCTGAAGGAACTAAAAAATGAAATTTCAGACCTATTAGTAAAAATTTGTAACCTATCATTAAAATCATCCATTGTACCTGAAGACTGGAGGATAGCTAATGTAACCCCCATATTTAAAAAGGGCTCCAGGGGAGATCCGGGAAATTACAGACCGGTTAGCCTGACTTCCGTGCCAGGAAAAATAGTGGAAAGTGTTCTAAACATCAAAATCACAGAACATATAGAAAGACATGGTTTAATGGAACAAAGTCAGCATGGCAGTGGAGTCACTCAGGGATCTGTACTGGGACCCTTACTTTTCAATCTGCCTTATAAATGGTCTCTGACCGACGGCCCGCAAATGCGCAGTAGAGAGCAGCTCTACCACGCATGCGCGGGCGAGCACGTCGGTCAGAGCCGAGCGTGCCCGAAAAAAAAAATGGCGCTGGGGCCGCAGGAGCGGCGGCGAGAAGCAGGAGTGGGAGGAGCAGTAGCGGCGGCAGCAGCAGCAGCGACGACTAGCAGTAGTGGCACCGTGCGCGCGCGGGAGGGAACACCCCCCCCGGAGATCTTCCATCTGCCGGTTGTGGATGATCTGAAAGGGGAGGGGATTGAGAGAGGAGGAATGACTGAGGAGAGGGAGGAGAGAGTGAGGGGAAGGGGAGGGGGGAGGAGGGAGAGGGAGGAAGGGGGAGGAGAGGGGGGGGAAGGAAGGGGAGAGGGAGGAAGGGGGGAGGGTGGAAGAGGGGAGGGAGGGTGAATAGAGGGGGAGGGGGGAAGGGGAGAGGGAGGAGGGAGAATGAGGGGGAGGGAGTGGGAAGGAAATGGACCGAAAACATTTTTTTTAAATGTAGCCCGTTATTACGGGCTTAACGGCTAGTTTATTTATAAATGATCTGGAAAGAAATACGACGAGTGAGGTAATCAGATTTGCAGATGATACAAAATTGTTCAGAGTAATTAATTTACAAGCAGATTGTGATAAATTGCAGGAAGACCTTGTCAGGCTGGAAAATTGGGCATCTAAATGGCAGATAAAATTTAATGTGGATAAGTGCAAGGTGATGCATATAGGGAAAAATAACCCATGCTATAGTTACACAATGTTAGGTTCCATATTAGGTGCTACCACCCAAGAAAGAGATCTAGGCGTCATAGTGGATAACACATTGAAATCATCGGTTCAGTGTGCTGCAGCAGTCAAAAAAGCAAACAGAATGTTGGGAATTATTAGAAAGGGAATGGTGAATAAAACGGAAAATGTCATAATGCCTCTGTATCGCTCCATGGTGAGACCGCACCTTGAATATTGTGTACAATTCTGGTCGCCGCATCTCAAAAAAGATATAATTGCGATGGAGAAGGTACAGAGAAGGGCAACCAAAATGCTAAAGGGGATGGAACAACTCCCCTATGAGGAAAGACTAAAGAGGTTAGGACTTTTCAGCTTGGAGAAGAGACGGCTGAGGGGGGATATGACCAGAGGTGTTTAAAATCATGAGAGTCTAGAACGGGTAGATGTGAATCGTTTTTTTACTCTTTCGGATAATAGAAAGACTAGGGGGCACTCCATGATGTTAGCATGTGGCACATTTAAAACTAATCAGAGAAAGTTCTTTTTCACTTATCGTACAATTAAACTCTGGAATTTGTTGCCAGAGGATGTGGTTAGTGCAGTTAGTATAGCTGTGTTTAAAAAAGGACTGGATAAGTTCTTGGACGAGAAGTCCATTACCTGCTATTAATTAAGTTGAGTTAGATAATAACCACCGCTATTACTAGCAACGGTAACATGGAATAGACTTAGTTTTTGGGTACTTGCCAGGTTCTTATGGCCTGGATTGGCCACTGTTGGAAACAGGATGCTGGGCTTGATGGACCCTTGGTCTGACCCAGTATGGCATGTTCTTATGTTCTTACTGGAACAAGCACAGGAACGAGGACAGCAACAAGCTTCACACTGAGGTAATGACCCGATTGCCAAGGCAAGGTTCTGGGGAAAGGGCCTCACCTTATATACAGAGGTTAGGTGACGTCATTGCTGCATGCTGCGGAGCGGTTTCCCGCCCTGGGTCCTTTAAAGGGTTGAGTGGTCCGCCTGAGCGTGCCTAGGGGCGGACCCGACACGGAGGAAGACGCCGAGCCACACCGAGGAGCGCTGGGAGTTTGAAGGGCCCGAAGGGCCTGGGGATGCTGCCATGAGGCGCCGCAGGTGCAGGGAGCTGGCTGCAGCCGCAGGAGAGGTCAGACCGTGACCTGCTGTAGCGAGGGTGAGGTGAGCAGAATCGGGCACGGGCCTAGCGTGACACGGGCCTAGCGTGGCCGGCGCAACAACTACATGTCAATCGTGACTTACTGTTTATCAAAACGCCCTGTGACCTTGATGATGTAGTCACATGTATGCTTCCTTACCCTCCGGCTAGTCACAACATTTTCTCTATTATCCGTAATTACTGGTAAAGCTTAGTCCACACCCTCTTTTTAATAAACATTTATGCTTTGAATTCCACCAAAGTCGCAATCTATACAACATGTTAATCTCTTCGGACTATACTGTCACCAGTAACCCCACATTACCACACCCTCACCATAACCCTTGTGGCCATTGTAAAGCTTGCACTTTTTCCCTGTCAATGCAGTCATTCATCACAAGGTGTACTTTATACAATTCTCTGCCCATATCATCTGGTTTACATAGGAAAAAGCTCACATAGTATATATACACGCAACTTTGAGCATTATTCTTGCATACGCACAGCCCAGGACAATGCCCCTTTGACAGCTCATTGGTCAGAACTGCAACATCCTCTTGCACAACTCTGGTTCTGTATTTTAGAAATAGTTGCCCATCCGTCACGGGGCAGAGATTTTTCCCGTATATTAACACAACATGAACAAAAGTGGATGCATATTCTCAATACTGTTACACCTCATGGCTTGAACATTAACATTGAACATTAACATTGAACATCCCTTTCTTCGATTTTTTTCACAAAGAGTTTTTCTTAATTTTTTCTAAACATGTTTGTCGAATTACATTAATTATTATTTTTTGCTATTTTCTCCCTCCAACATTTGGTCTTCCTCAATTTTCATTTAATATGTATCCACTTTTATATCTTACCTTTATTTAATCCACTCCTTATACTTGTATGTCCTGATGTTTCTTTCTAAGAACATAAGAAATTGTCATGCTGGGTCAGACCAGTATTCAAGGATTTTAAACACCTCTGTCATATCCCCCCTCAGCCGTCTCTTCTCCAAGCTGAACAGCCCTAACCTCTTCAGCCTTTCCTCATAGGGGAGCTGTTCCATCCCCTTTATCATTTTGGTTGCCCTTCTCTGTACCTTCTCCATCGCAATTATATCTTTTTTGAGATGCGGCGACCAGAATTGTACACAATATTCAAGGTGCGGTCTCACCATGGAGCAATACAGAGGCATTATGACATTTTCCGTTTTATTTACCATTCCCTTTCTAATAATTCCCAACATTCTGTTTGCTTTTTTGACTGCCGCAGCACACTGAACCGATGATTTCAATGTGTTATCCACTATGACGCCTAGATCTCTTTCTTGGGTGGTAGCACCTAATATGGAACCTAACATTGTGTAACTATAGCATGGGTTATTTTTCCCTATATGCATCACCTTGCACCTTCCACATTAAATTTCATCTGCCATTTAGATGCCCAATTTTCCAGCCTCACAAGGTCTTCCTGCAATTTATCACAATCTGCTTGTAATTTAATTACTCTGAACAATTTTGTATCATCTGCAAATTTGATTACCTCACTTGTCAAATTCCTTTCCAAATCATTTATAAATATATTGAAAAGCACCAGTCCAAGTACAAATCCCTGAGGCACTCCACTGTTTACCTTTTTCCACTGAGAAAATTGACCATTTAATCCTACTCTCTGTTTCCTGTCTTTTAACCAGTTTGTAATCCACAAAAGGACATCACCTCCTATCCCATGACTTTTAAGTTTTCTTAGAAGTCTCTCATGAGTGACTTTGTCAAACACCTTCTGAAAATCCAAATACACTACATTTACCAGTTCACCTTTATCCACATGTTTATTAACCCCTTCAAAAAAATGAAACAGATTTGTTAGGGAAGACTTCCCTTGGGTAAATCCATGTTGATTATGTTTCATTAAACCATGTCTTTCTATATGCTCTACGATTTTGATCTTGAGAATAGTTTCCACTATTTGTCCCGGTACTGAAGTCAGGCTCACTTCTCTATGCTTTCTCGGATTGCCCTTGGAGCCCTTTTTAAATATTGGGGTTATATTGGCCACCCTCCATCTTCAGATATAATGGATGATTTTAATGATAGGTTACAAATTTTAACTAATAGATCAGAAATTTCATTTTTTTAGTTCCTTCAGTACCCTAGGATGCATACCATCTGCTCCAGGTGATTTGCCTTTCTTTAGTTTGTCAATCTGGCCTATTACATCTTCCAGGTTCACAGTGATTTGGTTCAGTTCATCTGACTCATCACCCTTGAAAACCATCTCCGGAACTGGTATCTCCCCAACATCCTCATTAGTAAATACGGAAGCAAATAATTCATTTAGTCTTTCTGCAATGGCGTTATCTTCCCTAAGAGCCCCTTTAACTCCTCGGTCATCTAAAGGTCCAACCAACTCACTCAGAGCTTTCTTGCTTCAGATAGATTTTTAATAGTTTTTATTATGAGTTTTTGCCTCTATGGCCAACTTCATTTCAAATTTTCTCTTCGCCTGTTTTATCAATGTTTTACACTTAACTTGACAATGCTTATGCTTTATCCTATTTTCTTCATATGGATCCTTCTTCCAATTTTTGAAGGATGTATTTTTGACTAAAATAGCCTCTTTCACCTCACATTTTAATCGTACCGGTAATCGTTTTGCTTTCTTTCCACCTTTCTTAATGAGTGGAATAAATCTGGACTGCACGTCTAGGATTGTATTTTTAAACAATGTCCATGCCTGTTGAACACTTTTAACCTGTGCAGCTGCACCTTTCTATTTTCTTCATTTTATCAAAGTTTCCCTTTTGAAAGTTTAGTGTTAGAGCTGCAGATTTACTTATTGTCCCCCTTCCAGTTATTAGTTTAAATTTTATCACGTTATGATCACTGTTGCCAAGTGGCCCCACCACCGTTACCTCTCTCGCCAAATCCTGCGTTCCACTAAGAATTAAATCTAAAATAGCTCCCTCTCTCGTTGGTTCCTGAACCAATTGCTCTATAAAGCAGTCATTTTTTAATTACATTTATTACATCCAGGAACTTTGTCTCTAGCAAGTCCTGAAGTTACATTTACCCAGCCCAGTCCCAATGTCCAGCTTCTCTTCAGTCTTCGTCCAGCTTGTTTTCATCCTTTGTCTTACTTGTCTTCTATCTTCATCCCATCTGTCCTCGCCCTTGCGTGCATGCCCTTCTTATCCAACCCACTCATCCTCCTTCGGACGGATACCTGGTTTTGACATACCTGGGAACTTTTGAGTTTGGCTCATCCTGAGATTAGGGCGGTAAGAATGGTGTTTGCCCTAAAGACTTTTTTGTTTCTTCCTCCACCCCCTAGGGAATTCCTTCTTTGAATATAATTTGCTCTAAACTAAAGTGTCAAAAAGCAGAATATAAATCAAATAAGTACATAAAATAATATTCTCTAGCAGATAATAAAATAGTTTCCAACCTTCGGGGTTTCTGCCTCAACCTCCCTCTTCTCATTCTCTGCCCTTGTCTCTCTTTTTTTTCTCTCTAGTATCCTCTCTCCTTTTCTATTTCAGTTCTTCCTCTTTCTTTTTTGTCTCATTCAGCTGCAGATATTTTAATACTTTCTCTTCCTTTTTCTAGCCTCTTCTCCTGTTTTCCCCCTCTTCCTCTTCTTATTCTCTCCTTTCATTGTTTCAACTCCTCTTTCTCCCATGCTCGCTCTTCCATTCCTCTTACCTTTCCTCCTCATTATCTTTCTGGATCCCCCTCCCCCCCCTTCAACCAATCCAGGGTCATCTCCTTCTGACACCCTTGTTTTGGTTTTTCCCCTTTATCTTCCTCCTCCCTCCCCCTCTCCTCTTGCTCTCATCTCTCTCCTTTTTTGCTCTCTTCTTACCTTTGATCACCTCTGTCTTCTCATCCTTACTTTTTGCCCCCCCAACTCTTGTTTGCCCCTCTCTCTGACATACACACACACTCTTGCCCCTCCTTCCTTTGCTCTCTCCTCTCACTGGCCTCACAGTCAGTCACTCTCTCTTCTTCTTTATCCACTCAGCCAGCATTGGAAGACTGAAGCAGCATGAAGGAAGGAAACCAAAGCCTTTCCTGAGTGCAGCCCTTGTTTCCCCTCCTTTCACTGCTGATTGGCTCCATGTGCTACCCAGAGCCAATCAGAAGGGAGAGGTGGGGAAGTAGCTGCAGGCTGAGAGGCTTCTCCCTGTTGGCTTCCTGCCTGCCTCTCCTGCGTCCTAGTGCTTGCCAATTCTTTACCTTGTGCTACATAAAAAGCTACGCAGAACTGGGAGGATGTTTAAAACCCAGAGACCCAGAGTTGGGTCATATTCGGAGAGTTCACAAGTATGGGTTTTGAATTTGGCCTGGATATCGGAAAAGCCTGACCTCCGCCTGCCTCTGACCACTGCCTGGACCTCGCATATACCTAACCACTGCCTGCCTCTGACCACTGCTTGGATCCCAGATATGCCTGACCGCCGGCTGCCTCCAATCATAACTAAGTACAGACTTTCACTTCTACCATCAGCAGAGACACCACCTAAGTCCTGCTGGCCCTGGCACCCAAAGTCTCAACCTGAGGGGAATGTGGGCTGGTATAGTTGAAGGTACTGATTAGTCTCTGCTTTGCCTGGGTTCGCCTGCCGATGGTGAGAACCTGCAGAGCTTCTCCTTGCAGGTAGCACCAATCTCGCCTCGGCCCAAGGGTCCACAGACACAATACTGGAGTTGCTTTGCATTGTGTTGTGAGATGTCCTTGAATAGGGAATCATGGTACACAGTTTGGCTGGTGATTAATGCGTGGATCACAGTAGCAAAATGATGTCATATGTCTATTTTTTTTTTAAAGTTTGAGCATACCAATTGATGTGTAGGACTACTGTATCCAACACTCATTATGCAGGTCCCAGTTAGACTGCAATGACATCAAAATATCAATAATAATAATCCTTAATATAAAGGATGCTGACCTCTCAGGCCTCTCTAAGTTGGATGCCAGGGTCACTCAGAGTCTGTGGGGGAATGGAAGTGGGGAGACCAGTCTTTGGGGGTCTCAGTTATAACATTTGCTATGAGACTCAGGATGGTCAACTCTGGAGGATGGCACTGTAATTCTGCACATGCCTATTTGCAGGTAAATGCACAAACAGGACAGCCCACAGGTGTGTGGGGGAGGGGGTGTGACTGAACACTTTAGAGTGAACCCCAGGGACAATGTGTGTAAAGGGAAGTCCTAAACTCCAGCTGCACTGGACATATTTCCTAACGAATTAAAGTGCTGGTATTCTGTCCTTAGTCACCTTGCTCCCGTGCTGTGCTTCATTGGATTTGCACCTGTTAAGGTAAGATACATTAGTGGGAATGCAAGAAACCAAACAAAGACTATTCATGTTCAGAAGAATGTATCTGAAACGATTACTCACCAGTTTATTTATTTATTTTTGCATAATGTAGTGCACATACTCTTTCTAGTACTCGTTCTCACTGCTCCATCCTGCGATGTCACAATGCTAGCCCCTCCCTTTCAGCCAGGGACCCCGCCCACAGTAGCTACTGTACTGCCTGAGGTTAGTGAAGGATCAATAGGGACCTTAGTTTTCAGTTTTTATTTTATTTTGCTTGGGAATTTCAATGTTAGAACAAAAAAGATTAGTGGAAAAATGACTTTTCCACTGATTTTTCTCCTCTGTCATATCAAATAGGGATGTGAATCGTTTTTTGACTATTTAAAAAATCGTCCGATATTTTTTTAAATCGTCAAAAATCGTTAGAGTGCGCAATACAATAGGAATTCCCCCGATTTATCGTGAAAAATCATAAATCGGGGATTTGGGGATAGGGCGGGAAAACTGGCACACCAAAACAACCCCTAAACCTACCCCAACCCTTTAAAACTAAACCCTTACCTTCCCCCACCCTCCCACCAGTGGAAGCCCCAGGACCGATCTCCCGCTCTCGGGCCATCAGCGCCATTTTGATGCCACTAATAAAAATGGCGCCGATGGCCCGATTAAAAAAAAACAAACAAAAAAAACCCCACAACCCTTTAAAAATCGACCCCTTAGCTTCCTCCACCTTCCCGACCCCCCCCCCCCCCAAAAATGATTTAAAATGACCCGGTGGTCCAGTGGGGGCGCGGGGAGCGATCTCCCGCTCTCAGGCCATCGACTACCACTAATAAAAATGGCGCCGATGGCCCTTTGCCCTTACCATGTGACAGGGTATCCGTGCCATTGGCCGGCCCCTGTCACATGGTAGAAGCACTGGATGGCTGGCCATGGTCCGCGCCATTTTTAAAGATGGTGCCGGCCATCCAGTGCTCCTACCATGTGACAGGGGCCGGCCAATGGCACGGATACCCTGTCACATGGTAAGGGCAAAGGGCCATCGGCGCCATTTTTATTAGTGGCAGTCGATGGCCTGAGAGCGGAAGATCGCGCCCCGCGCCCCCACTGGACCACCAGGTAATTTTAAAATGTTTTTGGAGGGGGGGGGGGTCGGGAGGGTGGGGGAAGCTAAGGGGTCTGTTTTTAAGGGTCAGATCGGTTTTTTGGTTATCGGATCGAGCGCAGCCGATAAACAAAAACCCAATCGGGCCGGACGATAAAAATTTTAAGATTTGAATAGGAACCAGAACCGATCAGATTCCGGTTCAGATTCACATCTCTAATATCAAAGTCATTTTTCCACTGACTTTCTTTGTTATAACATTGAAGTTCCCAGGCAAAATATAATAAAAACTGAAAATGAAGGTCCCTAAAGATCAATAAAACTAACAAAACACAAGAAGACTATATTACGCTGGAAGTGTACACTTCTCCAACTTGTTAACTTCAGGGAGGAGAAAATTGTTCCAGATAAATTGGGTTCTGAAGTCACGGGCTGGCCACCACAACACAGATATGGATGATTTAAAGGTTTTTTTGGAAATGTGTAATTAATTGCCAAGAGTCTACCTTCTAATCTGACGGTGTGCAGGGAAAGGCCTTGCAAATTAAAGCATTTTTTACACAGAATATTCTACCACCAGAGGGCAGTAGATCATCTAATTAGAATGAAAAGCACATAAGCAGGGCAAAACACTCCTGATGAATGTAAGTGGATTTTAAGCATAAACAAAACAAAAGTTTAGGTACAACCCTCCCCCAGTTACCAAGTCATTAGTTCAGGCCAAAGATAAATTATTAAATGAAGTAAAAAAACAAAAAGGTTTGACATTGGAATGTGAATTCCATAGTTGGCACTAAATCAAGCCTATACTCTGGTATTTCAGCATACTGTACGTGCTTGTTGCCCTGGATATAATCCTGCTTATTCACAGTTAAAATGTGGAACTGACCACCTCACCAGGATGCAATTGAAAAAAACAAAAAGGAGTCATCTGGACAGGGATTGGGATGCTGTACGCCTGCGGCCAGGGACATTATGGGGGCAATTTAGTAACTGCCCTGCGCTGGAGTAAAGTCTGCAAGAACTTTTTAATCCACAGGCTGTACATTAATTTGCAAAGGGAAAGGGAGAGTGCATGCATACGTTTTCTTCGAACGTCATCCCACAAAACTACCTGCACACTTTGACACCTGCATAGTTTTTTTTCAGGGAACAGCATGCGCATAATTTTGATAAATGTGTTCTAAATATCTGTTACGATCACGTTGCATTGTAGGCTGCTCAGAGCATTCTTTAGAGATGGCGACTAAGTAAATTGAAACAAGAAATAAATAATTTCTAAGCATGAGCGTAAGTGCAAGCACCATCCCAACCCTTCTCCCAGCAAATGCCTCTGGTCACAGCGGATAAACTTATACATACCCAGGCCCTACACATGTAGTTTTACCTGCATATAGTGCAGGCAAATTGTTAATAAAGCTCATTTCCGGGGGGGGGGACTGCTGTTCTACCAGTGAAAATGGCCTTTAAAATGACCCTCTTTCTATCTGTGTGCTTGTATGGCCTAGTCCCCAAGCTTTCTCTTTCTCAGTCGTCCTTATGATGTCCTTTTAAAATGATCAGCTTAGATTTTCACTCCCTTTAACTGGCATCAGGTTTTGTTCTTTTTTCCGTTTATTTTTTCCATTTCTCTCTGTCCCTGTTTCCTCTCAGCACACCTGTAGCTGCTTAGCCTGATCTTTCCTTACTGAGATCATGCTGAGGGCTGCCAAGAAGCTGAAATACTGGGGGATGAGCAGAAGGGAGAATTTCTGTTGCATTCGGAGCAAAGCAGAGCCAGAAAGGATCCAATCCAATGCCTGTGAGTTGCATACTTAATTTCTGGATCATTTTGGACTGCAAACACCCAAAATGCCTGACTCAAATGAGGTTGGGACTATTTTTTTTAATTGCATGCATCTCTAAATCATTGATCCAGGAGGAAAAATACTTAGGAAAATAAATTGCCGTATTTTCCGGTGTATAAGACGACTGGACGTATAAGACGACCCCCGACTTTTCCAGTTAAAATATAGAGTTTGGGATATACTCGCCGTATAAGACTGCCCCTTTTGCCCAGCACCGGCCAATCAGGGAGCAAGGGAACGGAGAATGAACATTTTTTTTTTTGTAGAAAATAATGAACATTTTTACAGCATCCGGTGAGGGGAGGGAGTGACTCGAGGATGCTGTAAAAAAGTTCATTCTCCACTCCCACCCCCCTTTTTATACACATTTTTAAGGAAAATACCATAATTTTCTATATTTTTTGATGAAATCAACATTTACAGCAGGAGGGAGTGACTCGAGGAGTGAGGGTGCACTGCCCGATTGGCTGATGGTTCATGCTCCGCTCCCCGGGGAGCGAGGGAGCAGAGAATGAACTTTTTTACAGCATCCGGTGGGGGGGAGGGAGTGACTCGAGTGAAGGCACGCTGCCCGATTGGCCGGTGCTGGGAAAAGGGGCTTGCCGAAGCAAGCCCCTTTTGCCCAGCACCGGCCAATCGGGGAGCGGAGAATGAACATTTTACAGCATCCGGGGGGAGTGACTCGAGGAGCGAGGGCGCGGAGAATCAATTTCTTTGGCGTCCGGAGGTGAGGGTGAGTGACTCGGGGAGAGCAAGAGCGCATTGGCCAATCGGGGAGCGAGGGCGCGGGGAATCCACCAGACACTGTAAATTTGGATTACCGGTGCATAGGACACACTCCTTATTTTTCACCTATTTTCAGGGGAAAAAAGTGCGTCCTATACGCCGGCAAATATACGCCCTATAAGACGACACCCGGCATATAAGACGACCCCCGACTTTTGAGAAGATTTTCAGGGGTTAAAAACTCGTCTTATACGCCAGAAAATACGGTATATTAAAAATCCCCTGATAGGACAGCGATTTGATTGAGAAAGTTTGTCTCAAGCAGAGCAAGTAGCTTTGAAAATAGTTTAAAATCTGATTAAAAATTACAGTCTCCTTATCGGCAAACCCCACTGTTTCAGGAAAAGATCTCCTCTCAATATGTTTTGTGTTGATATATCTATATCTAGCTATAAAATAATAATACATAATTGTTTCCTGTGAGACATGTTTTCATAGATGAAATAGAGGGGATTTCATGGAAACTATTTTTACCTGTGGCTTTCTTTCATTAATGTCAATGACTGTTCAGTAAAGACAGTGACATACAGTTCCTTAGACTCTTGCCCAGCTAAATTAATGAAATCTTATCAAATAAGCTTTTGTCCTGGTTGCTAGCAATTGTGAATGCATCATTAAGGGAGTGACACCTATCTGAATGCCTGTAAAGATCAACTGTGACACCAGTTTTGAAAAAAGGCATCATTAGACTCTTCTATCTGTGAGAATTTATTGTCCAGTATTAGAATACCATACATGGCAAAGAATTGAAAAAATTGTGTTTAACCAGATTTCTAGTTTTAGGGAGAATTCACCAGGGTCTAGACAAGTAGATAGCCACCAATAAAGAGTCCAAACTGCCCACAGCATGGAGATTGTATTGGATGATGCATTATGTCTGATGCACTGGTGGACTGGTTGTTAACTGCTTTTGATCTCTTTGATCATTTGAGTTTGTTGAAGAGATGCCCTTGTTTAGGCCTGTCTGTAGACTTGGTGACTATGTGTGCATGATGTCATTTTATGTTTGACTGTTTTCCGAGCAGGCTACAGATCTTTAAATAAATAAGTGTAGATGGGGAGGTCAGGAGCTAGATTTTCTTTTATTTAACTAACAAGGAACCAATAGGGGATTTCATCTTCCCCTCAAAAGACTCAGTTTGGAGCTCCCCTCGGTTTGTCACTTATCCCATTTTTCATTAATATTTTTGGGGGACTGAGAATGCCATAATGCACAAACATAGCATCTATGAACACCTAACCCAGCTAAATAAGACTTTAACAGTAAGAAAGAAACATTACCTCATGTACTATGTGTTACTTCTATTTTGCTTTTTTATTCTTTCTATCTATCTATCTATCTATCTATTTTTATTTATTTATTTATTTATTTATTTATTTATTTATTTATGGCCTGCCTTCATATTTTTTATAAATATAAATAAGACAATCGGATGATCAAATGGAATGAAAAGAACCACTAAGACATAATAAGATTCGGTAAACATTCTGAGGCTGTGAGATCATGAGATTAAGGGCGTAGATAAAGTAGTTGTTGTGTCAGAGGTGGACCCTTGGGCTGAGGTGGGGTCGACGCAACCCGTAGGCGAGGACCTACAGGTCCCCACCATTAGCAGGTGGAGTGGGCTGATGTTAGAGGCCGCTGGAACTTCACCCATACCAGCCCTCATTGTCCTCAGGTTGAGCCTTTGGGTGCCGGGGCTGGCAGGCCTTAGGTGGGCCTCGAGGTTAGTGAGAGATGAGTAGCTATTCAGCCCAGAGACAGCAGTTGGTAGATGGCGTAGTTCTATCCTGGACTGGATTCGGTGCAAGAGCTCAGGTGCCAAAGGAACAATAGGAAACTGAAGGCACCCGAGCAAAGGAAGGCCTGAGCCTTGAAAGTCTACGTTCAGAGGATAAGCGAGGAGAGGCATCACTGATAGGCTGGATTCGGAGCCAGCTGTGAATGGTAGTTGTGCCAAGCAACGAAGAACTCTGGACAAAGGAGAGTCTATAGCGTAATCGTACAAAGCGAAGGTCAGGGCACGGAGAAGGCAGGTGTGGTCAGGCAATGCAGAGGCCTGGGGCTGGAGAGAAGCTGAAGAGTAGCCAGGCGTAGCGGAGGTCTGGGGCTGGAGAGAAGCTGAAGAATGGTCAGGCGTAGCGAAGGTCAAGTCCAAGGAGTCAATCCAATACATATAGACAAACAGGAACTAGGAGAACGGGAACTGGGAGCCACAGGAAGACAGGAACACATGATGAGACGATCCAAGGAATAGCAACGAGTACTCGGAGTAAGAGGAGACCTGTTGCAAAGGCAACACTATGGAGCGAGGCTTGAGCTTTTATTCGCTGAAGGGTCTGACGCCAGCATCTGGGTCCGTGGCCAGGTTCCCGCTGTGGGCCCTTTAAAAGAATCACTGGTGCACGCACGCCTAGGAAGGGGCACGGCGCTGGTGGCGGCGTCTCTTCGCGGGCCACATGGAGAGGCCTGACGAGCAGGGACATCCTGGTTGGCAACACTGGGCAACATGGCAGAGCTGGAGGCACCGGAGAGAACCAGAGGTCAGAGCTGGTGGCCCACTGCCACCAGCGAAGAGGAGCCAGCAGCTGGAGTCCGTCTGAAGAGGTGAGAGGGCAGCCGCGGGCGGCACGTGTAACAGTGGTATGGGGGTTAGGAGTATGTATGCTGTTTCTATAAATTTGGAAAAGGTATTTGGAAGAAGGTGAATAGAATACACATATGGTAGATGTATGTGGGGAGGTGTTAAGGATAAGCTGTGTCAGTGCTGTTAAGTGCCATCACATTGATGTTGGCTTCCATGGGGACATAAAAGACTAATTCTTTCAAGATGACCTATTACCAACTGCATCCCAAAGTTGCTATAAAAACACATTAGTGTGGATGTAGATATATCAACACAGAGAACGTACAAGGTGCCATGGTGGAGAAAAAAATATATTGTGATTTAAAAAAACCCAAAAACCATAGTAAGACATCAATGACTTCTGTAATGAGGGCACTTTAAATGTGAACATTGTACTAGGTGATAGCTTCAATCTAAAACTTGTAATTGAAGTTTGCGTCAACCTTTGGTACTGCATTTGATATGAGCTATGTGTTAGAAGATGGCATTGTTATTTTTCTTGTGTTTAAGTCATTCACTAAAACATATTAAAAATAAAAAGAAAGGAAAATAGTCTTTGATATTTATTTGGTTGGAAAAAGAAGTTTGGTAGTTCAAAGTAGACTGCAGTGTGAGTCTAGAAGCTGATTATTCCTGTGATCCTCACACTGCTGAAGCAGGAGAACCCTGTGGGCTAGTTTGAATCTGCATGAGCACTGTGTAATCTAACCAACAGGATTGATCCAGGTCAGGTATTAAGGGCTAAAATGGATTAAACAAAAGACATTTCCTTTGTAACAAGGAGGAACAAACTTCAAAGGTGGGATTTGTTCTTGTTATGACCAAAAAAAAGTGGATTTGCAAACTGCCTTGAGGCACACCCCTCTGTGACTTTCAATTTGCTGGCCCCAGTGTGAAGAGACAGGACAAGTTTTCAGAGCTCCCAAAATCCTCCCCTGACTGAGAACTTTAGCTTAAAAGGATTGGATTGGGAATGATTTTTCTTCTTTGTTTTAAAAGAAGATGTAGACCGCATCATCTGCTGAAATAACACACAGCCTCCTTCCACTGCCCCTGACCGTATGTGCAAATATATGAGTGACAGCTTGCAGAGGAGATGGAAAACAGGTCAGAGAGCTGGCAGAGGCTCAGATCATTCTTCATTTATCCTTAGTTCAGAGTTTTTCAACTTCCAAACTCCTCCCCTTCCCACCCAAATTAAGAAGATAGACGTGACTGAATTCCCAAAGTTATATTTTCCTTAATTTTATAATTTTGATAAATAAGCATTTGTGGTTTTTTTACATTTATTAATTACAATACTAGCATTTTGTTTCCTAAAAATAAGACAATACTTCCAATTCTGTATAAATGAACATATTTCACTCCTATAAATGAATATTAAGTTGCACCTTTGAATGTCAACTGCTTTCCTCTCAATATATAGTTACTGAGATGGGGGTGTCTCCGTGATTACATTGGCACCCAAAACTTTAAGAACAGCTTGTGCTTTTTGATAAGTGAACTTTGGAGAAATTTATAATTGTTACACCGTTTTAATCCAACAATTAAAAGTAATAAAATGTAGCTTGACAGTACAAATTTTTGCTGCATGCAGTAAGGTAGAGGTAAAGAACATTGTGGAATCTCATATGAGATCAAAAGCAAAATTAAAATGTGTAATCCTTTGTAAGAGAGCAGCGAGAGCATGCTGTGCCAGTCACAACTAAACTAAGAAGCCCATGGCAGAAAGGTGACCCGTGACTGACCTATCTGTGTATTTTGGAGTTTAAGTTATGGTCAGGGAGTTAGTATCATTAACATGATGTAAAACTTAATAAAGATTACATTGAGAAAAAAAAGTAATGGTCTGAGACCTTTTTCAGTTTTATTTTATTTTTCCTGGGCATTTTAAGGTTATAATAAAAAAAAAAAAAAAAAAAAAAAAAAAAAAAAAAAAATCAGTTGAAAAGTAATTGTTCCACTGCTTTTTTTTTTTGTTAAGTCATTGAAATGCCCAGGAAAAATAAAACAACACAAAAGTCCCTAGTTATGGTACCCTCTGTTGCCTCAGGAACAAACAGATATTGCGTATCTCACACGATATACATGATATTTTGCATCTCCTCGCCCAGATACCCTCCCCTATTACACAGCCTTCTTTGCATGAAATTTGCATACATGAATAATGCAAATGTATGCAAATAAGGCCATGCATAGTCGATTTGATGTTAATATTTTATCGCAGCCGATTGAGAAGGTGGTCAGCCATGATAAAATAACATCGCCTCCCTGGCATGTGTTAGATGTGCGGCGGGAGGCGCGGGACCCTAACACTGTTCCCGAGACTTCCACCGCACAAAGTGGCAGAAATTTTTTTTTAAAACCTTGCAGCCAAACGGAGAGGTTGAGCAGGGGTCAGTACAGAGATGGCCCCCAACTCCCCAAAAAACATAAAAAATAGTTTAAAGTGCACATGTGATGGCAGCGGAGGCCCCCCACAACATACCCCCCCCCCCGAAGTGTCTACATCAACCTCCCTGACAGACAGTCCCAACACCCCTGGCCCCCCTAAGGTATTCACCCCACCCATAGCCACTTTGATACACAATCATCCCATCCCCCTCCCCCCTGAAGTGCTAAGACTTAAGCCCTCCATCCCACCCCAAAAAATTAAAAATTGAGGATCCCCCATACCCTCCCCATCCACGACCTCCCCCCCCCCCTCCAGAACCCTGCCTAACCTTTAATTGGATCCTGCTTCAGAGCCAGGTGCACCTTCACACTGGGCCCAGGTTGGCTCCATTTTCCAAAATGGCACCAACCTGACCTTGCCCCAGCAGCATCATTTTAGAAAATGGCACCAACTGGACCAGGTGCAAGGGTCTACTAGGCCCGGACATGGGATCCAATTAAAGGTAAGGCGGTATTCTGGAAGGAGGGTCGTGGTGGGGGGGGGGGGGGGGGATGGGCAGGTCCGGAACTTTTAATTTATTTTTTTGGAGGGGTGGGGATTGAAGTCTTGGCACTTCAGGGGGGCCGGGTGGATTGCCTTTGGGGGGCCGGGGAAGGCAAGGGTTGGGGGAATTATCTGTTAGGGGCCATGGGAGGTTGATGTAGGCACTTCTATGGGGAGATGGGAAGGGGTAACAGGGCCTGAAATAATTGTTGATTGGGGGGGTCTCTGCCACCACTGCCATCGCTGCGCACATACTTTGAACTATTTTTTACTTTTTCAGGGAGTCAGGGCTGCCTCAACCAGCAGTCCCAGGTTGAGATGAAGGTCAGCACTGACCCCTTCTCAATCTCACTGTTTGGCCATGAGTGTTTTTTTTGGGTCCAGTGGCTCTTTAAGGCTATGGCAGTCCCAGTCAGTTGTTGACTTAGAAAATAGACACTGCTATTACTAGCAACAGTAACATGGAATAGACTTAGTTTTTGGGTACTTGCCAGGTTGTTATGGCCTGGATTGGCCACTGTTGGAAACAGGATGCTGGGCTTGATGGACCCTTGGTCTGACCCAGTATGGCAATGTTCTTATGACCGGTTAGCCTGACTTCAGTGCCAGGAAAAATAGTGGAAAGTGTTCTAAACATCAAAATCACAGAACATATAGAAAGACATGGTTTAATGGAACAAAGTCAGCATGGCTTTACCCAGGGCAAGTCTTGCCTCACAAATCTGCTTCACTTTTTTGAAGGAGTTAATAAACATGTGGATAAAGGTGAACCGGTAGATATAGTATACTTGGATTTTCAGAAGGCTTTTGACAAAGTTCCTCATGAGAGGCTTCTAGGAAAAGTAAAAAGTCATGGGATAGGTGGCGATGTCCTTTTGTTGATTGCAAACTGGCTAAAAGACAGGAAACAGAGAGTAGGATTAAATGGACAATTTTCTCAGTGGAAGGGGGAAGTGGGCAGTAGGGATGTGCATTCGGATTGACCGCATATGGAAAACGCAACTCAATATTTTTTTTAACTTAAAAAAAAGATGGGGCGTATACGAGCAGATTTCCGACATAAATGAACATAGATATGTCGGATACGGCGAATCGCCATGCGCGCGCTTTCTCGCCGCCATTACCTGCGACTCGAGCTCGGAGCCCCGGATTACCTGAAAATGGCGGCGCCCCTGCGGTAACCATGCCAACCTGTCTGACCCTGTCCTGTGAGTCTCAGTGACTCACAGGAAAGGGTGGGACAGGTCGGCATGGATACCGGAACGCAGCGAATCTGCGTTCACCTTTTCAGAGAAGCACTGAATGCAGCGAATCGCGCTGTCATTCCGTGCTTCTCTGAGGATTTCCTGACGAGCCAGCAGCACTATAAAAGCAGCAGCAGCACGAGGACTGACGGACATTGTCAGCGATTCAGTGGGGAGGTGGGATCGGGATCGGGATCGTGCAGGGTGGGCTTAGGCAGGCTGAGGCAGAGAAGATAGCAGAACCCGATTTGATAGACAACACAGAACAGAACCAGATTTGATAGACAACACAGAACAGATTCTTTGTTAGGGAAAAAAAAAAAAGAACATTCTTATTGAGTGAGTCTGTACATTTTATCCTGGGCAGTGCCAGGCAGGGCTGGCAGTACTCTGCCTCATATTTGCTATTTTTAAACAGACTTAAAAGCATTCTCCTTGAGTGGTTCAGTGCTGGCTGGGCAGCAGTTCCAGGGCTGGGAGTACTCTGCCTCATATCTACTTTAGTTCTATGTGCACTGCAGTGCACACAGACAGACACATTCCGTGCATTGCCAGGCAGGACAGTGAGGCAGTGGGCATTGTAAACAGAGTGAACATTGCCCTTCAGCGAGTCTGTTACATTTGCTATTTTTAAACAGACTTAAAAGCATTCTCCTTGAGTGGTTCAGTGCTGGGTGGGCACTGGGCAGCAGTTTCCAGGGCCGGGAATACCCTGCCTCATATCTACTTTAGTTCTATGTGCACTGCAGTGCACACAGACAGACACATTCCGTGCATTGCCAGGCAGACAGTGAGGCAGTGGGCATTGTAAACAGAGTGAACATTGCCCTTCAGCGAGTCTGTTACATTTGCTATTTTTAAACAGACTTAAAAGCATTCTCCTGAGTGGTTCAGTGCTGGGTGGGCACTGGGCAGCAGTTCCAGGGCTGGGAGTACCCTGCTCAATATCTACTTTAGTTCTATGTGCACTGCAGTGCACACAGACAGACACATTCCGTGCATTGCCAGGCAGGGCAGTGAGGCAGTGGGCATTGTAAACAGAGTGAACATTGCCCTTCAGCGAGTCTGTTACATTTGCTATTTTTAAACAGACTTAAAGCATTCTCCTTGAGTGGTTTCAGTGCTGGGTGGGCAGCAGTTTCCAGGGCTGGGAGTGCTCTGCCTCATATCTACTTTAGTTCTATGTGCACTGCAGTGCACACAGACAGACACATTCCGTGCATTGCCAGGCAGGCAGTGAGGCAGTGGGCATTGTAAACAGAGTGAACATTGCCCTTCAGCGAGTCTGTTACATTTGCTATTTTTAAACAGACTTAAAAGCATTCTCCTTGAGTGGTTCAGTGCTGGGTGGGCAGTGCCAGGGCTGGCACTGGCAGTACTCTGCCTCATATCTACTGAAAAGGAAGCTTGTTCTCTGTGCACTCACTGCACACACACAGACAGACACATTCCGTGCATTGCCAGGCAGGCAGTGAGGCATTGTAAACAGAGTGAACATTGCCCTTCAGCGAGTCTGTTACATTTGCTATTTTTAAACAGACTTAAAAGCATTCTCCTTGAGTGGTTCAGTGCTGGGTGGGCAGCAGTTCCAGGGCTGGGAGTACACTGCCTCATATCTACTGAAAAGGAAGCTGGTTCTCTGTGCACTCACTGCACTCACACAGACAGACACATTCCGTGCATTGCCAGGCAGGCAGTGAGGCAGTGGGCATTGTAAACAGAGTGAAGATTGGCCTTCAGCGAGTCTGTTCAATCTGCTATTTTTAAAAAGACTTAACCGCATTGTCCTTGACTGGTTCAGTGCTGGGTGGGCAGTGCCAGGGCTGGCACTGGCAGTACTCTGCCTCATATCTACTGAAAAGGAAGCTGGTTCTCTGTGCACTCACTGCACACACACAGACAGACACATTCCGTGCATTGCCAGGCAGGCAGTGGGCATAAACAGAGTGAAGATTGGCCTTAAGCGAGTCTGTTCAATTTGTTATTTTTAAACAGACTTAACCGCATTGTCCTTGAGTGGTTCAGTGCTGGGTGGGCAGCAGTTCCAGGGCTGGGAGTACCCTGCCTCATATCTACTGAAAAGGAAGCTTGTTCTCTGTGCACTCACTGCACTCACACACAGACACATTCCGTGCATTGCCAGGCAGGCAGTGAGGCAGTGGGCATTGTAAACAGAGTGAAGATTGGCCTTCAGCGAGTCTGTTCAATCTGCTATTTTTAAAAAGACTTAACCGCATTGTCCTTGACTGGTTCAGTGCTGGGTGGGCAGTGCCAGGGCTGGCACTGGCAGTACTCTGCCTCATATCTACTGAAAAGAAAGCTGGTTCTCTGTGCACTCACTGCACACACACAGACAGACACATTCCGTGCATTGCCAGGCAGGCAGTGAGGCAGTGGGCATTGTAAACAGAGTGAACATTGCCCTTCAGCGAGTCTGTTACATTTGCTATTTTTAAACAGACTTAAAAGCATTCTCCTTGAGTGGTTCAGTGCTGGGTGGGCAGCAGTTCCAGGGCTGGGAGTACCCTGCCTCATATCTACTGAAAAGGAAGCTGGTTCTCTGTGCACTCACTGCACTCACACAGACAGACACATTCCGTGCATTGCCAGGCAGGCAGTGAGGCAGTGGGCATTGTAAACAGAGTGAAGATTGGCCTTCAGCGAGTCTGTTCAATCTGCTATTTTTAAACAGACTTAACCGCATTGTCCTTGACTGGTTCAGTGCTGGGTGGGCAGTGCCAGGGCTGGCACTGGCAGTACTCTGCCTCATATCTACTGAAAAGGAAGCTGGTTCTCTGTGCACTCACTGCACACACACAGACAGACACATTCCGTGCATTGCCAGGCAGGCAGTGAGGCAGTGGGCATTGTAAACAGAGTGAAGATTGGCCTTCAGCGAGTCTGTTCAATCTGCTATTTTTAAACAGACTTAACCGCATTGTCCTTGACTTGGTCCGTTCATTTTGTTATTTTAAACAGACTGAGCATTCTTCTTGAGTGGGTCTGTTAATTTAGTTATTTTAAACTGACCGAACATTATTATTGTGGGACAGTGGGCAGTGTTACCACTAGTACTCATTGACATTAAATCCATAATGTCAGGGAAAGGGAGATGCAAGCGACTTAGTGGGAATGGCAGCGGAGGCACCGCAAAAGACACCAGCGCAACACCACCAGTACAGGTAAAAAGGCAACTGTCGCAATCAAACGTCTTTGTAGGGGATGGCAGTTCCATGGCAAAAAAAAAGAAATCAGACCATGAAACTTTGCAATCGCCAGCACGTGTTTCTGGCACTGTAGTTTTGGAGGAGAGTGAAGAGGAGGCAGAGTCTAGCCAGACAAAAGTTACACACCCAAGAGCAGCCAGGGGACAGAAGTGTCCTGCAAAACTTCGCGGTGACAAGGTAGCGCTGGCACTGTTAGCTTCTGATTCAGAAGAAGAATCTTCTTGGATGGGATTCTCATCAGAAACGGAAGATGTAATACCTGAGCAATCTTCGGTAGAATTGTCAGTTAGTTCTGTTTTAGCCTCCACCTCCAGAAATCTGCGGCAGGGGAGACATTCCACTGATATCGAGGAGGAGGAAGAGCTGTCAGAAGGGAGACAGAGGGTGACTGTTGCCCCCGCTGGCATTGCTTCGCCAGGTGCAGTGGGTGCACCACCCACACCCAGTAGTACCTCAACTCCAGTGCCACCATCCACCCCCAGGGCGGGAAAGAGAGGAGGATCACAAAAGAAATCTGCGATCTGGGCACATTTTAAAGTGACAGAAGACCCGCGTTATGCTCGGTGTAATTACTGTGCCAGGGATATTAGCAGAGGCAAGCAACTGGGACATCTGTCAAATTTTGGCATGGAGTATCATATTAAGAGGCAACACCCAACAAGATTACTGCCATCTGGGGATGGTAGCATTTTCCGTCAGGGGACCCCTTCCCCTTCCAACCAGGGTGCAGTGGTAGGAAAGCAGCAGAGTCAGCCCACGCCCTCATACCCTTCTAGCAGTCAGGCGGCAGGCCAGAAACCCACTGACATGTGGGAGAAGCGACAATGCACCATGGAGGAAATGGGGTGGAGTGCGGTAACGCTATCCCGGGGTAGGAGGCAGGCAGCCGCAAAAGTAGTAACCAGGAGCATTGGGGAAATGATTGCCCTTGATGACCAGCCCCTGCAGTTAGTGGAGAATGTGGGTTTCAAACGTTTCTTGAAGGTCGTACTTCCAAATTACAAAGTCCCCTCCAGAACCACATTTAGTAGAAAGGTCATCCCCAGCCTGTACAAGCACTGTGTCAGTCGCGTGCAAGCACTGCTAGGAAAGGCAGACGGAAGAGTGCATTTCACCTGCGATATCTGGACCGCCATGAATGCTGCACACTCTTACCTCTCTCTGACAGCACACTGGTGGGACATGGCAGAGGCAGGGGCAGCCAGCAGCTCTATTACTGAACAAGCATCAGGGTGGAGGTGGGCTTTACTGAACACCCACCTGACGGACCATTCCCATACCGCTGCCAATATTCTAGCATGCATCAGAAAGATGCTGGCGAGCTGGAAAGTACACCAGCGAGACAGTAAAACGCGGGCAGGCTTTTTTGTCACAGACAACGGTGCAAACATGGTTAAGGCAATAAGCGATGGGCGGTTTAAGAACATCCGATGTTTTGCACACACTCTGCATCTGGTAGTGAAGTCAGGTTTGGGCTTGGAGTCCAAGGACAAGGAGACTGAATACCTGCGTCGGTTAATACACAAGTGCAGGAACATAGCAGCACACTTCCACAGAAGTGTCAGGGCGGGGCAGGTTCTCCGAGAAAAGCAGACTGATTTGGATATGCCTCAGAAGCGTCTCATTCAAGACGTTGCCACCCGGTGGAATTCAACCTTTATGATGCTGGAGAGGTTACTGGAGCTGCAGACACCCCTTCATGAACTTTCTGGTACAATAGACATAGGTGTGCAGAATCCCCTAGGGCATCACGATTGGTTAGTCATGAGTCAGCTGGTAAAAATCCTGCAGCCCTTCAAGGACGTCACGGAGGAGCTGAGTTCCAGAAGTTCCACCTTGGCTGACATCATCCCTATAGTGAAATTCCTGGATGACCATTTGGAAGGCATTAAACGGCAAGAGGGAATGACTGCTGAGGTGCTGCAGTGTGTGGACGTTTTGCAGCAGCAGGTGAAAGACAGATTAAGGCCTTTAACAGAGGACAGCACATACATGCTCGCCTCTGTCTGTGATCCCCGTGTGAAAGGTAAACTCGCCCTACAGACCAATTGTCTGTCATTTGTGAAGGAGCTGTTAGCACAGGTCCGTGAACAGGAGCACCATAGGCGGAGACAGATTAGGCTTGAAGCACAGGTGGAAACAGCAGGCACGTCACAGAGTTGTGCTGCTGCTAGCCCTGGCAGGAGAAGGACTGTGTCAGTGACAGATACTATTGTTAGTGCGTCCACCTCAACGTCAGAATGCCCAAGGCATGTTGGCCATAAAGATACATCAGTTGTGCAACGGGCGAGAGAGAAAGTAACTGGATTGAGTGACTCTCAGCCCTCCCAAGCACAGGAGGAGACAGCAGCAGAGCTGTCAGTGACACGGTATCTCTCAGAGCCGATAGAGAACACGCAGACAGATCCGCTGGCATATTGGGCACACAAGTCCACTGTCTGGCCACACCTAGCCAAAGTGGCTGAAGGATATCTGTCATGTCCACCAACCAGTGTGCCCAGTGAACGTGTTTTTTCAATGACAGGGGATATCATGAGCCCTCACCGCTCAAGGCTGTCACCGGTCTTGATGGAAATGCTAGTGTTTTTGAAAGTAAACCTGCCATTGCTTGGCTTTCCCGATTTTCCTTGTGAATGGCAAGATGAATAAAAGCTATTGAAAGGAGCCTTGCAGCAGTTCCAATTGCCTCCTATGCTCAAGATAATGTAAGCACTGCAGCACATGTTCTTGACATGAATCGCTGTGCCTGACTGGCATCTACTGTGCAGCCCTTGTGTTCCCACAAGTGTTTTAACTCCATTGCTGTTCCTGCCTGTACCTCCAGGCATTGTGTTCCTACTGGTGTTTTAACTCCATTGCTGTGCTTGCCTGTCCCTCCAGGCCTTGTGTCCCTAGCCGGGATTGACCTCTGTCCTCCAATGATGTGCCTGTTCCTCCAGGCCTTGTGTCCCTAGCTGGGCAGTTCCGTTTTGTTATTTTAAACAGACTGAGCATTGTCCTTCAGAGTGGGTCTGTTGATATTGCTATTTTAAACAGACTGAGCATTGACCTTCAGAATGGGTCCGTTAATTTTGTTCTTTTAAACAGACTGAGCATAGTCCTTGAGTGGGTCCGTTAATTTTGTTCTTTTAAACAGACTGAGCATGGTCCTTCAGAGTGGGTCCGTTCATTTTCTTATTTTAAACAGACTGAGCATTCTTCTTCAAGGCCGAAGTGGAGAAGGGTTCCATGTGAACAGCAGTTCAACATGGGTCAGTCGGTCCTAAGAGATAGGCGAGAGCCGTTCCGAAGGGACGGGCGAAGGCCTCCGTCGCCCTGGGCCAATCGAAAGGGAGTCGGGTTCAGATCCCCGAACCCGGAGTGGCAGAGATTCGGCGCTGGGCTCTTCCCTCTTCACTCGCCGTTACTGAGGGAATCCTGGTTAGTTTCTTTTCCTACGCGGCTTGTGTCCCTAGCTGGGATTGACCTCTGTCCTCCAATGATGTGCCTGTTCATCCAGACCTTGTGTTCCCACGCGTATTCTTATTTCTGAGAGATTTTCCGATTCCTTTGTCATCAGCTAAAGTGCATAAGATGCGTTGATGAATAGTTTTGAAGATGACACATCTGGCTTTATAGATGATACGGAAGTGGACGGGTAGCCAATGTAACTCTTTCAGAATGGGAGATATGTGGTCTCTCTTTCTTGCGCCTGTTAGTAATCGGGCTGCTGAATTTTGAACCATCTGTAGTGGTTTGGAATAGGATGAGGGCAGACCTAGCAATAGGGAACTGCAGTAGTCTAATTTCGCAAAAATGACTGCTTCGATGATCGTTCTGAAGTCTTGAGCATGGAAAAGAGGTCTTATCCTCTTCCGAACCTGGAGTTTATAGAAGCAGTCTTTGGTTGTTTTGTTGATATGTGCCTTGAAGTTTAGCCGGTTGTCTATTATCACTCCTAACTCTCTAACTTGTGTGGTAGGTAGGTTGGTGGGAAGAGTAGTGTTGGAGATATTGTTTTCAGGAGAGATGAGTAGGATTTCTGTCTTGGATGAGTTTAAGATGAGGTGTAGGTTGTTTACTACTTGTTTGATTTTCTGGTGGCATGTTTCCCAGTACTCAAGAGTTTTACAGTATGTGTCTTTGATAGGGATGATGATTTCAATATCATCTGCGTAAAGGAAGTACTTTAGATTGAGGTCGGTAAGAAGTTGGCAGAGAGGAAGAAGATAGATATTAAATAGGGTCGGAGACAATGAAGAACCTTGAGGGACTCCTATGACAGAGTCAAATCTTGAGGATTCCTTGTTTTGGAGTTTAACTTTGTAACCTCTGTAATTGAGAAACGTTTTGAACCAGGATAGGACGGTGCCGCTGATTCCTATGGACGAAAGCTGGTTTAGGAGGATGGCGTGGTTGACCGTGTCGAACGCTGCGGAAAGGTCTAACAAGATCAATAGGAAAGAGTTTCCTTGTCGAGGCCCATTAAGATATAATATTATATCTTATAGTTGTGGTTTGGATCATATTCTTTAGGTGAAGACGGTTGTCTATAATTACTCCCAGGTCTCTCACATGGTTGTGGGTGAGAAGGTGTTTGTGATGGATCTGAGATGGGAGGTTTTCTTGCTTGTAGGAAATGAAGAGGAGTTTAGTTTTAGAGGCATTGAGGACCAGGTTTACACTGTTGAGGAGATTAGTGGTGGCTTGTAAGCTGTTGTTCCAAAGTGCGATGGCTTTGTTAATAGATTCTGTTATGGGAATAAGAATCTGAACATCGTCTGCATAGATGTAGTGAATGAGGTTAAGACTACTTAACAGTTGGCAAAGGGGAAGGAGGAAACGGCGGGGGAAACGGCAAAGCTGCTGCCAGGGGGGGCTATAACACGCGCTGCCGGAGCAGCGGGCCACCTGCCCCCCCCCCCTGGGCCTTCCCAGCCGACACGGAGCCGGTTGTGGCGCTCCGCCGCGGAGGAAATGCGCCCTGCGGCCGTCCGGGAGGCGTTACCCGCGCCCCCCCGCGAAAGGGGTGGGGGATCCGCCGAAACCCCCGGTCCCACCGAACCCGCCGGGTTCAATCCTCCAGGCGGACTGCACGCACCCCACCCGTTTAACTCTTAACGGTTTCCCGCCCTATTGAACTCTGTCTTGAAAGTTGTTTTCAACTTTCCCCTTACGTACTTATTGATTTTATTGATTTACTTTATTTTTTTTATTCCTGGACGGGGCCGGGGCCGCGGACTGCACGCACCCCACCCGTTTAACTCTTAACGGTTTCCCGCCCTTTTGAACTCGCTCTTGAAAGTTGTTTTCAACTTTCCCTTACGTACTTATTGATTTTATTGCTTTACTTTATTTTTTTTATTCCTGGACGGGGCCGGGGCCGTCCGGGAGGCGTTCCCCGCCCCCCGCGAAAGGGGTGGGGGATCCGCCGAAACCCCGGTCCCACCAAACCCGCCGGGTTCAATCCTCCAGGCGGACTGCACGCACCCCACCCGTTTAACTCTTAACGGTTTCCCGCCCTTTTGAACTCGCTCTTGAAAGTTGTTTTCCACTTTCCCTTACGTACTTATTGATTTTATTTATTTATACCGGCATTGCATCCTCTGTAGGCTTCCCTGGTGGGTCTTGTGCATTTGAATAAACGAAGAGGAATTTGTAGGTCGATTATGGTGTGTTGGTGAATGATTTCTTATATCAAGGTGATGGATTTGTAAATGACTCTGAACTGAATTGGTAACCAGTGGTGTCTTTTA